>NC_084847.1:19923400-21123400 GCF_033115175.1 Lepus europaeus
CTATGATCACTGACGTCAGCATGATGGTGATCACATGGCCAGAGATGGTTTTCAGGATTCTCTGCTGTATACTCTTTTAGGGGAAAAAATGGATTTAGTTGAAAGGGGAGAGGAGGGAGAGAGTGAGGGAAGGGGGAATGAGAGAAATAGAGGGAAAGAAGGAGGGAGGAAGAAAAGAGGGAGAGAGAGAGGGAGGGAGGGAGGGAGGGAGGGAGAGAGAGAGAGAGAGAGAGAGAGAGAGAGAGAGACTCTCATTTGCTGGCTCACTCCCCCGAATGCCCACAACAGTCAGGGCTGGGCCAGGTGGGAGCTGGGAACTCAGTGTTGGTCTCTCACCTGGGTACTTGGGTAAGTTATCACCTGCTGCTTCCCAAGAAGGAGGAAGCTGGAATCCAGAGTGGAATTAGGGTTCAAACTCCGACAGTGCGATGTGGGTGGGGGCATCACAAGCAGCATCATAGATGGTAGGCCAGACACCTGCCACTGAAGTGACTCTTTTTGTAAAAAGTTATTTTAATTTTGATTTATTTGAAGGAGTGACAGAGGGAGGAAGGGAAGAGAGAGAGGGAGAGAGGGAGAGAGAATCAATCTTCTATCTGCTGGTTCACTCCCCGAATGCCTGCAGCAGCTAGGGCTAGGTCAGGCTGAAGCTAGGAGCCCAGAACTCAATCCAGGTCTCTGATGTGAGTGGCAGGAATCCAAGCACTTGAGCCTTCACCTGCTGCCTCCCCAGGTGTGCATTCGCAGGAAGCTGAATTGGAAGCAGAGCTGGGACTCAGCCCCAAGCAGCAGCTTGCCTGGTGTCCACAGCCCCTGGCCCTAACTCCTTTCCTCAGTGCACTCTTGGGAGGAAGCCACCAGGCACAGCCCACTCTTTCTACGAAAGCGACTTGGCATTACTTCTACCTGGGGGATTTGTTTATTCGCCATGTGTTTACTTATTTGGTCATGTATTTATTTACATCAGTATGCATCCACCCATTGATTTTATGCCTTGGGTTACAATCCAATGCTAGTTTATTTTGTCATAGGTAAATTTTTTTTTCTTTTTTAATAAATCTGTCAAACTTTTCCAGAGTGGCTGAGCATTGCTGCCAGCAACCCTAGGGATCCAGTTTCTCTACATCTCTGCCAGCATGTACTGTTACTGCTTTTTTTTTTTTTTAAACTTCTCCGCCATTTGGATCATGACATAGGCGAGATTTCACTGTGGTTTTGGTCTTTATTTTCCTCTTGGGATTGCCTTTGCACCTCTGTGAAGCTTTTCTGCCTTTTTCTGTCATTTTCTGTATTTTGTGTCTTGCTCAGCAAAGTTGTCCCCACTTCCCTAGTAAAAATGCCTGAATCCACATCTTTTTACATTTAAATGTTTGCCCTATCTGAGAATTATTTTGTTAGAACAAAAGAGAAAATAAAGTAGTTTTTTTTTTTATTTCCCCCAAAGATTAGCCTATGGTTCCCACTGATTTGAAACCCTACCTCTACCATCAACTAAAATTCTGAAAATATTTGGGGCTATTCCTAGGATGTTTATCCCATTCTGGGGGCACAGGTATCTATTCTTCCCAAGTCCTGAACTATTTCATCTATTTTCATTGCTGTTATTTGGTGCCTGGTAGAGTTAGTTTCCTCTCTTTCTCATCACTCTCCTGGCTTGTTTCATTCACCCTTAGGGAGTCCAGCACTGGCAGATGGAGTCAGCCCGCCCCCAGAGAGCCTCGCTCCCCTTCCGCAGGGGTGAGGAGAAACGGCCGTCAGAATCGAGGCCCACTTTCATCTCAGATGTGGCCGTGAGATTCGTTCTCACCAGTGGGGTGTGAGCAAAAGTGATGTGAGTCAGCCTTGGCCCCATGTGGCTGACAGGTGGGTCTGCTTCCCTGGGTGTCCAGTTCTCCCTCTCTGGCAACCCAGGATGGTTGTGGGGTCAGGCATTTAGCCCTGTGGCTAAGATGCCAGCGCAGATGCCCCCATCCCATGTTGGAGTGCCTGGGTTCAATACCCATTTCCGGCTCCTAACTCCAGCTTCCTGCTGATGTGGCCCCTGCCACTCACGTGGGAGAGCTGGACTGTGTTTCCAGCTCCCAGCTCCCAGCTTCCAGCCGGCTTTTGGGGAGCGAACCAGCAAGTGCTTTCTCCCTGCCTCTCTACCTCTCAACTGAGTAAATACATAAATAATTTTTTTAAAATTAGTGGAGACCCAAGATGGAAGGAAATGGCTTCCTTCTGAATGCCTAGGAATGATTTTTTTTAAAGCACCTAACGTATTTAAGCCAGCAAGATTAAGGTGTGTGTGTTGCATTAGGTGGTGTTATTATAACTAATATATTTAATATAACTTTGCCAAGTTCTCCCAAACTCCGCATCCTCTTCAGGGTGGCATTAAACTCAAAGAGAGAACTGACACACAGACTGTGATGTCTTTCGACTTAGTTAAGCCTTTCTAAATGACCATGAGTAGAACCTAAAATACAAATTTTTGCACTATTTGAAGATAATGACGTTGGTTTCTGTATGTTGGATCATTCTGTGCAGCCACACACGATATAGGTCTTTAATATTACCTAAGTGGAATCATATGATATATTCTCTTTTACAAACTTTCTACTCCAAAATTTCTGCAATACCTATACATCTACAAATAGTGAATTGTAGGGTTTTTTTTTTTAAACAAAATTATTTATTTTCATTTTATTTGAAAAGCAGAGAGAGACAGACAGACACAAAGAAATCTTCCAGTCACCGATTCACTCTCCAAATGCCTGCAACAGCCGGCGCTGGGCTAGGCTGAAGCCAACTCAATCCAGGTCTCCCACGTAGTGGCAGGGACCCAAGAAGCTGAGCCATCATCTGCTGTCTCCCATGGTGCACATTGGACAGAAGTTGCATCAGAATCAGAGAAGCTGGGTCTGAAACAGGTGCTCTGATATGGGATGTGAGTGCCCCAGGTGGCGACCTAACTGCTATGCCACAAAGCACCCTCAGTCTGTTTTTCTTCTTAGAGGGCCACATTGTAAATATTTTAGACTTTGTGGAACAAGTGAATGTTATATAGCTATCTAACTATTTAGAATATTAAAACCTTCTCCCTTTGTGGTTCATACATGACAAGCAACTGGCCAGGGCCGGCCAACAGGCTGTGGCTGGCCAACTCCTAATCCACATCAGCGATTTAAAAAACTGTTCCACTAGGGATTCTGTTAGTGTACGTGGATGTTGCCTCCATGTTCATTTTGCTGTTATAAATGGCGTGGCATTGAACAGCCTTGTGTGTAAGTCTTGACAGCTGTGTCCCTGGGGGTCAATTTCTAGAAAGAGTTATTGGTTCTAAGCATGCAATATTTTACTCTTTGATGCACATTGTGTGTATGTGCGTATATGTATATACGTAAGTGTATGTGTGTATTACATATGTGTGTTTCTCTGTGTATGTGCATGTATGTTTGTATGTATGTACATGTGTGCGTGTGTGTTATCTTTTCATCAAATTTGCCCAAGGGTTCCCGTCTAACCATTTTGATTTACCAGTCTCCCAAATGAAAAAAGAACTCACACTGATGTTAACACATTCATTTCTTTATTTAGTAACCATGAATATCTATGGATATGTTGTTGTGAATTTATTACTTATGAATTCTTTGTATCTTTTGCTCATTTTTCTCAGTGACTTTTTGCGTTGACTGAGATGTTAACATGGTAGAGGTAATAACACTGAATTTTTATGTCCAGTTTTTCACCCAATTGTTGATTTGTCTTTTAACCTTGTTCCCAGCAATCATTTTTCTTTTCTGGCTTAGACTTCATCTGGTTCTCACTGACAGAACTCTTCCTCCACGGGAAGTGGAGAAGAACGCCGGTCGCACCTTTCCCCTTTCCCGGTTCCAGGTTTTCACCCATGTTTTATTTTAGAGCTTTTATGACCTCTTTTACATTTTAACCTTTGGTTCATTTAAAATTTATTTGGAGATAAAGATTTTTTTTTTGGATGTAGGTCTGTATTTTTCCTAACACTGTTTGCACATCTTTAACCCGTGACCATGAACCCCGGTATAAATACCTTTGCATACATTTGAGTCTAAAAGGACTCATTAAAACAAAAACAAAAACAAAAACAAACTACCAGCCCCCAAGGAAAGGAATGTTTTGGTTTTTGCAAATTATTCACTCCTGGCCTTAAGTGAAGAATTCCTTGAAAAACAAGGTATGCCTTATCTTTAACTGGAAGCTCTTTTACTTGGTAGGAAAGTGTATATCGAAGATAAAAATTGGTATTATTTAAGCTGATAGGATTGTATGTGTTTACCGTGAGAAATGGAGCTCTGCTCGTTTATCTGTATATTTGTGTAATCATGATTGTGGAGGTGACATAATCTGCAGAGTGAGTTGCCCTGTCTAAAGGGTTAGGGAAAAAGATTGTGAGATGACATTTCACCGAGTTTGAGGAGTGAAAAGACCCAAGTCGCTGGCTTCGGAGGCTGGGCCGCTGAGTTCCAGCTCTGCTTGTTTGCACGCAGGTGTGTGGCCCCGGCCCACGGCCTTTTAGCTCTCTGGGCCTCGGCTCCCCCAGCTGTAAGGTGGGTATAATAACTTCACAGTGGTGGGGAGGGCTGAATGAAATGAGGCTGGGGTCCACCACTGGTCCGCAGGTGTCCCTGAGCCCTGTGGTCTTCACTTAAAACCCCTTCGCCATCCCATGTGGACGCCTCTAACTGTGGTTCAGTTTCTACTTACCATTTAACAAACCAGCGCTCTACTGCCCGGTACGCTGAGCTGAACCCTTGACCTTCTGCCTTGTTCCTGCCCACCCCATCTCCGCTGTGCCTCACCTCTGCTCCCATTACAAGCCGGTCCTGGCACTCCATGTCCATCTTTATTCTAGCCAGGAACGTCCTGGCCCACCCATGGGTGAGACCTCGTAGCTGCAGCCAGAGGCTACCACACCCTGCGAGCCCTCCAGCTGGGGTCCACGTGCTCCTGGCACCTGTCCCTCCCCGCTGACCTGTGTCCCTGAGGCCCTGGGTTGGTGGTGGTGGTGTGTGTGTGGGGGGCAACAGGGGCTGCTACCAGATACCCCATTCTCCCCAGACATTTGCGTTCCCAAAGAGAATGGGAATGAAAAGGACTCCTCTTACTGTCAGGATTTCTAGCACTGTGGCAAAGGAGAGACAGATCCTGTGCGTGGCTGTGACGGCCATAAATTCCAGGGCAGGGTATCCGCATGTGGCTTCTGCCTTGTGTAACAGTTCTTTACGTGGCTGCCTGAGTGGACGGTAAAGTCCGCGAGTGATGAGGTTACTCATCCTCCTGCTGGGCAGAGGGTTGTGCCCTGGGCTGACTCACGTGCTGCCCTGCCCTCCACCAACCACCAAGAGCCTGAGGGCCAGAAATGGCTGCAGCCTCTGGTGCATCCGGCATTTAGAAACCCCAGGAGCAGATGCCGGGGGAGCGAGAGGGAGTGCAGCAGGCAGGACAGCATCCCAGCGGCACCCAGGCTGAGCAAGCGAAAGACCCAGAACACAGGGGATGGACAGGCACGGCTGCACCCGGCCCCCGCAGGCTCGTTCCACCCGGGGCTCTGTTGCCCTCCGAGTGGCTCCTTCCTCTTCAGGTTCATGGCTCATCTTGGTGAGCACGGATGTTGGCAGCTCCAGCTGTGCACCCTCCCCCTCAGCGATCCCGCGGGAAGGGCTCCTCTTCATCCCCCAAATCCCCAGGAAAATTCCCAGAATTGCATGCGATTGCAGGCTCAGTATCAGGATGGCCCAGGACACGGGACGTCTGATTGGCTGGACTCAGGTTGCGTGACAAGCTTTGAAAGGGTGGGGGATGGATTGCAGGTGCTGAATGTTGGCAGAGAGGGGTGTCTGTTCTGCCCCGATCCTTTGAACCACCCATGGAAAGTCAAGACAGCATAAACCAAGGAAGGAGGAATTTGATCTTGTCTGGACAGCCATGCTGATATCCGTTGCAAGGACAGAATGAGACAGAGAATCCAGACTCCTGCTAATGCTGGCCCAGGGAGTCACCGGGTGGCGGCCCAGGTAGTTGAGCTCTGCTGCCCCATGAGGGAGACCTGGTTCGAATTCCCGGCTCCCAGCTCCCAGCTGCAGTCGCGGTTCAATCCAGCCATTGCAGGCATTTAGGAAGTGAACCAGCCGATGGGAGCTCTCTCTCTCTCTCTCTCTCTCTCTCTCTCATCTTTCTCTCCCTCCTTCTGCCTCTCAAATAAATACATTTATAAAGGAGCGCAGGAGAATGAGAACAAGATAGTCTAAGGGAAGCTAATCACTTATACAGGTGGAGAAAAAGGAATTTTGTAATTTTAAGGAAAAAAGGTGACTTTTAAGACTAACGGAGGAACTATTATCACACCGTTGTTCCTAGCAGGGTTGTTCCCAATAACCCAAAGGTGGAAACAACCCAGAGGTCTGTCAGCAGAGGAACGGGTAAACAAACAGTGGTATCTCCGTACACTGGAATATGGTTCGCTCATAAAAAGCAATGAAACTCCAGGGCCAACATGGTAGCACAGCGTGTCCAGCTGCCAACTTGCAACCCCGGCGTCCCCCATCAGAGCGCTGGTTCAAGTCTGTTTCCCTTCCAGCTCCCTGCTCATGTGCCTGGGAAGGCAGCAGAGGATGGCCCAAGTGATTGAGCTCCTGACACCTCCGTGGGAGACCCGGATGGAGTTCCTGGCTCCTGACTTCAGCCTGGCCCAGACATGGCCATTGCAGTCATTTTGGGGACTGAACCAGCAGGTGCAAGCACTCTCAGCCACCCTGCCTTTCCACTAGACAAATCTAAGAGCAATGAAATTCTGACACGTGCTACAACATGAACAAACCTTGAGGATGTTATGCTAAATGCAAGAAGCCAGGCAGGAAAGGACAAATGTTGTAAGATTCCACCATTGTGATGTATCATGAGTTGTGAAATTCATAGAGACAGAAAGTGGAATTGTTATCGGGGGCTTGGAAAGGGAGAATGGGGAGTCAATGTCCAATGCGTATGGGGTTTCAGTTTTACGAGGTGGAAAGAGTTCTGTAGCTTGATGCTTGCACAGCACTGTCGTGTGCTCAGTGCCACTGAACGTTACAGATGGTTGATGCCTGCATCCTATAGCACTATGCACGGGTCTGAGGCCTGGCTCTGCTTCTGAACCAGCTTCCTCCTAACATGCGCCTGGGAGGCAGCAGGTAACGGCTCCAGTAGTTGGGTCCCTGCCACCTGTCCCGGACTCCTGGCGTTGGCCTGGCCAAGCCCTGGTTGCCGCAGGCAGTTGAGGAGTGAACCAGCGGGTGAAAGATCTCCCCAGTCTGTCTCTGTCTCTGTTGGCCTCTCTCTGAGTCTCTTTGCCTTTCAAATAAACAAAAATTTACAAAAAGGCAAATTTTATGTATATTTTATCCCAGTAAAAAATGCATTGGGTCTGGGAGAAAGAAAGCCTTTCTTCCCCTGCCCCCCTTGACCATTCCTTTATCTCGACTTTGCCTGCTGCATTGCTCTGCAAACAGGAGAGGAGAGAGAGAATGTGCTGGACACATCAGGAAGGCCATGGGACGCCCCAGCCCTCCCTCCAGGCTGGCTGTGATTTCTGGGCTAACACCGAGCTCATCCACTGCACAATGCCCCATGCAGCCCTGAACGCCTGGGTCTGTGCAGGGACCTCAGTGTGTGTCACGGAGGCTTGATCAGCACCACGTGGATGTCAGACAGTGGAGCCTTTTCCAGATAGCCCAGATCCCCTTCTGTTCTCAACCAGCTTGGCCTCCGAAAGCAAATGTCCAGAGACATTCTTGGTGGCTACAACTGGAGCCCCCGGACCCCTACACACACACACACACACACACCAGGGAGTTATCTGGTCTTCCAGGTAGGTAGTGCTGGAGGTAAGCCAGACATTCTTGGTAGCTACAACTAGGGTGGAGTGGGTGGGTGCTGCTGGCATCTCGGGGGTAGAAGCCAGAGATGCTGCTAGACATTTTCTAGTGCACGGGACCTCCCGGACCCCTACACATACACACCAGGGAGTTATCCGGTCTTCCAGGTAGGTAGTGCTGGAGGTGAGCCAGCCCCAGAAATACACGCACACACACACACACACGCACACACACCCTTAACCTACACCCTTCCAGCCATCTTCCTGGTATTTGTTAATTTTCAATGAATCACAAGATGTTTACAGTGTAAAAATCCACTTCTAAAATTAGCTTCTTGCTCAATATCCTTTAAAGCAAAGGGTCATGCAATAAAATTGCCTTGGATTTGACCCTATGTCCATCTGACAGGGCAGCGACAGGGAGAGGGGTGTTAAGACACCCTCCTGGCCGGCGCCACGGCTCAATGGGCTAATCCTCTGCCTGCGACACCTGCACACCAGGTTCTAGTCCCAGTCGGGGCACTGGATTCTGTCCCAGTTGCCCCTCTTCCAGGCCAGCTCTCTGCTGTGGCCTGGGAGTGCAGTGGAGGATGGCCCAGGTGTTTGGGCCCTGCACCCCATGGGAGACCAAGAGAGGCACCTGGCTCCTGGCTTTGGATTAGCGTGGTGCGCCGGCCGTGGCGGCCATTGTTGGGTGAACCAATGGAAAAGGAAGACCTTTCTCTCTGTCTCTCTCTCTCACTGTCCACTCTGCCTGTAAAAAAAAAAAAAAAAGACACCTTCCTGTGATCCATTCAAACCTCAACGGACAGGTGTCAATCAGCCAGTCGGACACATGGAACAGACTTTCTGGGAGCTAGAGACGGTTCAGGGTGAGGAATGCGTATTGTTTGACAAAATATATTTCACACTAGCATACTTGAAAACATTTATGGAAAATGAAATTAAAAGATAAGTATATTTTAGTGCAAAACATTTTTGAAATTCATGCATAGTTTTATTCACGATACACATTTGTATAAACTTAGAATTAGACTTAAATTGAAAGGCAGAGAGAGAGAGAGAGAGTGTTCCCATCTACTGGTTCTCTCCCTAAATACCCCCAGATGAAGTCAAGACCCAGGCATTCAATTCAGGTCTCCCATGTGGGTAGCAGGAAACCAACTACGTGAGCTGCCACCACTCTCCCAGGGTATGCACTACCAGGAAGCTGGAGTCAGGTTGACGGGGGAGTAAGAACAGCGTTTGTGAAGTGCTCCACACAGGGCCTGGTCTATGACTTACCGGCTGTTAACCTTAATTGCTATTTTTTTTTTTTTTTGACAGGCAGAGTGGATAGTGAGAGAGAGACAGAGAGAAAGGTCTTCCTTTTTGCCGTTGGTTCACCCTCCAATGGCCGCTACGGCTGGCACATCGCGTTGATCCGAAGCCAGGAGCCAGGTGCCTCTCCTGGTCTCCCATGGGGTGCAGGGCCCAAGGACTTGGGCCATCCTCCACTGCCTTCCCGGGCCACAGCAGAGAGCTGGCCTGGAAGAGGAGCAACCGGGACAGAATCCAGCGCCCCAACCGGGACCAGAACCTGGGGTGCCGGCGCCGCAGGCGGAGGATTAGCCAAGTGAGCCGTGGCACCGGCCCTTTAATTGCTATTGATAACCATTTCAGTCACTAGAATAATAAAGCCTTATGGTTTTCTAAAGGTAGCTCCTAACTGTGTATGTTTTTATGCTCATATATTAGAGTGAGAAAATGTTATAGTTAACAGCATTGCGATGGAGTTTGGCATTCTCTTCCTATGTGCCATTAGATTCACTTATGGATTTCCTCTTGATTACATCTAGAAGTTAAGTTCCTAAGGAATGATTCATTTTATTGCTCCTCTCTCTCTCTCTCTCTCTTTTTTTTTGGTAAGATTTATTTATTTATTTGAAAGGTAGAGGGCAGGGAGACAGATGTGTCCTCTGTCCACCGGTTCACGCCCCAGATGGGCTGAGCCAAGCCAAAGCCAGAAGCCAGGAACTCCATCGGGGTCTCCCATCCGCTGCTTACCAGACTCACCTGCAAGGAGCTGGATCCAAAGAAAAAGTGGCAGGGACTTGAACGGGGATGAGGGCATCTCAAGACACAAGCTTAGCCCACCTGCTCCCTAACACCCGCCCCTATTTTTATCTTTTTATTCATGAATGGCACACACATAGAAAGCTACACAAGTTGTAGCAGCTCAATTTTTACGAAGTAGACACACTCATGTACCCAGCATCCACGCCAAGAACACACATGACAGCCCTTGTGTGCAGGTGCCTCCCGAAGTTAATGGTAGGTCCAGTTTCATGTATGTTTTTCACTTTGTAGTCTCCAGAGTGTATTAGTTTGTGTCTGGCTTCTTGCTCTCTTCTTTTTCTTTCTTTTTCTTCTTCTTTTTTTTTTTTTTAGATTTTCCTTATTTGAAAGGCCTAGTTACAGAAAGAGAGGGCAAGAGAGAGATTTTCCATCTGCTGGTACACTCCACAAATGGCCCCAACAGCTGGGGCTTGGCCAAGCCAAAGCCAGGAGCCAGGAGCCAGGAGCTTCATCCAGGTCTCTCATGTCTGGGTGGAGGCCCAAGCACTTGGACCATCCTCCGCTGGTTTCCCAGGTGCATTAACAAGGAGCTGGATTGGAATTGGATCATTTTAGAATTCTCCTATCATGGTTGAGACCGAAGGCTTGAGCAGTGAAGTCCCGAGGACACAGAAGGCGGCCGTCACTCGGAGAATCCTTCCTAGCTCAGCTGTTTTCTTAATGATGCCCACTCAGACTGTTCCCAGGGTTTTTCTACAATAAAAATGATGAAATCGATGTCCCTGTACATACACTCTCACCTACTAGCATTTTTATTTCTGTAGATTTCCCAATTTGAGATTTGCTGAGTCTAGGGGTGTATGTGTCTACACATGTCATAAATATTACAAGTCTGTGTTACAAAACATTGTGCCGGTTCCCACTCCTAACAGCAGTGTGTGGTTTGCTTATTTCCCTCACCTTTGTCAGCACTGAGTGTTAATTGGTTAAAGATTGTTCTGCTAAACTAACTGTGAAAATGTTACTTCTGGGGCCGGTGTTGTGATGCAATGGATTAAGCTGCCACCTGTGACACTGGCAGCCTATAGCAGAGCAGCAATTCGAAGCAGGTGCTCCACTTCCAATCTAGCTCCCTGCTAATGAGCCTGGGGGGCAGCAGATGACGGCCCAAGCCCTTGGGCCCCTGCACCCACATGAAGCTGTGGATGGAAGACTTCTGTCTCTACGTCTCTTTCTCTCTGCCTTTCAAATAAATAAAGAAATGTTTTTAAAGACAAAAAAAGAAAAATTTTTTAAGAGAGAGGAGAGACAGTGGAATCGGGGGGGAGCGGAGAGCTCTTCCATCCACTGGGTCACTCCCTAAATGGCCTCAACAGCCAGGGCCGTGCCAGGCTGAAGCCAGGAGCCAGGAACTCATGGGCAGGAGGGACCCAAGTATCTGGGCCATCCTCTGCTGCCCTCCCAGGTGCATTAGCTAGGAGTTGGATAGGAAGCGGAGTAGCCAGGACTCAAACTGGCACTCTGGTATGGGATGCTGGCGTCTCAAGTGGTGATCCAACCCCTTGCCACACAACACCAGACCCTTTCTGGTTTTTTAATTGAATAATTATTTATTTGAAAGGGAGAGTTAAAGAGAGAGAATGAGATTTCTTTCATCCACTGGTTCACTCCCCAAATGGATGCAATGGCCAGGGCTGGGCCAGACCAAAGCTAGGAGCCAGGAGCTTCTTCTGGGTCTCCTACGTGAGTGCAGAGGCTCAAGGACGTGAGCCATCTTCCCTGCTTTCCCAGGCCATAGTAGAGAGCTGGATTGGGAGCGGAGCAGCTGGTACTTGAATTATTGCCGATATGGGTTGCCAGTGCTGCAGATGGTGGTTTAACTGGCTACACCACAGTGCCGACCCCCCCCCCCCCCCGCCTCTGTTGTTTTTGAAGTTCTGAAATTTTTGAAGTTTGAAGTTCTGGCTATTGGAGACAGGAAGTGTCTTTTCATGTTTATTGACCAGTAGGATTTCCTCCACTGTAGTTATTAAATTTGGATCTTAGAGAAAAGGGTTTCTGATGGTTCATATGAAGCATGTTCCAAATGGCTCGCTCCCAGGAGGTCTTCAGTCCGTGGAAGCCGCTTTTACGCCGTCTTCACTGTTGTTACGCAGAGCAGGTGGCCAGATCACGGACTGCTGCTGTTGCTGGGACCCAGCTGGTGGCGCCACCTCGGTGCCACGCCTCTCTGAAACAGCCAAACTGCCTGGTTAGCACGCTGAGCTTGACATTGGGGGGCAGAGAGGGAGGTGCTGGTGCCTGCTGGGAGCAAGGAAGAGGCTCAGGTTCAAACTAACCCAAGGTGTGAACAGACACAGGTGGAAGCCAGACTCACCTCCAACAGCTACGACGCCCCGGGTTCCAAGTGCGCAGACGCGGAAAGCAATGGCAGAGCTAATTTACCCAGGCTCAGAGGTGCCGTTTCCGAAGAGCAGAGACGTTCTGCCCATGGCTTCTGTGATGGTCCAAAGAACACAAACCTCAAGTTCTGCCTGAATTATTCCTGGGGAAGCCGGTCTCTCTGCCACTCTGGGGATGACAGATCAGCTGGAAATGCTCTTTCCTGCACACCGGGTTCTAGTCCCGGTCGGGGCGCCGGATTCTATCCCGGTTGCCCCTCTTCCAGGCCAGCTCTCTGCTGTGGCCCGGGAAGGCAGTGGAGGATGGCCCAAGTGCTTGGGCCCTGCACCCCATGGGAGACCAGGAGAAGCACCTGGCTCCTGGCTTCAGATCAGCGCGATGCGCTGGCCGCGGCGGCCATTGGAGGGTGAACCAACGGCAAAAAGGAACACCTTTCTCTCTGTCTCTCTCTCTCACTATCCACTCTGCCTGTCAAAAAAAAAAAAAAAAAAAAAGAAAAGAAAAAAAAAAAAAAAGAAATGCTCTTTCCTGCATGGACTCCAAATAAAAGGGCCCGCACTGTTTTTGCCAGAGGCTCCCAAGCCTTCTTGCTTTATACTCCATGTTGGGGTCAAGAGAAACACCTGCTAGTTCTGTTTACTAGGTAGTGAGCACCCCTACTCCCCTAAATTTTAATGCTTATGTTCTTTTTTTTTTTTTAAAGTATACATTTTTGATGTAGGAATAGCAAGCTTTTTTTTTTTAAGATTTATTTATTTATTTATTTGAAAGTCAGAGTTACACAGAGAGAGGAGAGGCAGAGAGAGAGAGAGGTCCTCCATCCACTAGTTCACTCTCCAATTGGCCGCAACAGCTGGAACTGTGCAGATCCGAAGCCAGGAGCCAGGAACTTCCTCCTGGTCTCCCACGTAGGTGCAGGGACCCAAGGACTTGGGCCATCCTCCACTGCCCTCCCAGGCCGTAGCAGAGAGCTGGATCAGAAATGGAGCAGCCAGGACTAGAACCAGTGCCCATATGGGATGCTGGCGCCTCAGGCCAGGGCGTTAACCCATTGCACCACAGCGCCGGACCCAAGGCTTATGTTCTAACAACTATGCAGGCATTTGGGAAAAAAATAGCCCAAGTGCACTAAACACACACACACACACACACAAACCCATTGTACACACATACAATAATACAGGATTGAAAATAGCATGCTGAATAATACACAGACATTAAATGCACGTTTAATTTGTATTTTGTTTCGTTCTTAAGTAACTCATTAAATAACTCAATCTGTGGGTTCTTGAATGACTCTCATGTTTAGAGGCTACAGTGACTTACCACGGAATGCACGTGCCTTTGGGACACTGCCCCATATCTCAGTCCTTGGAATTAGCCTGGGTACTGCCATCCTCATTCCTTTATCCTCACTGATTTTCTTTTCATCTTTAATTTTTTTTTTTTATTTGATGGGGTGGGTGCTGTAGCGTAGCAGGTTAAACCACCATCTGCAGTGCCAGCATCCCATAAGGGCACTGGTTTGAGTTCTGGCTGCTCCGCTTCTTTTTTTTAAGATTTATTTTTATTTATTTAAAAGACAGAGTTACAGAGAGAGGCAGAGACAGAGAGAGAGGTCTTCCATCCTCTGGCTCACTCCCCAGATGGCCGCAATGGCTGGAGCTGAACCCATCTGAAGCCAGGAGCCAGGAGCTTCTTCCAGGCCTCCCACATGGGTGCAGTGGCCCAAGTCCTTGGGCCATCTTCTACTGCTTTCCCAGGCCACAGCAGAGAGCTGGATCAGAAGAGGAGCAGCCGGGACTCGAACCAGCACCCATATAGGATGCTGGCACTGCAGGCGGTGGCTTTACCTGCTACGCCACAGAACCAGCCCCTGGTGCTCCATTTCTGATCCAGCTCCCTGCTAATGTGCCCAGGAAAGCAGCGGAGGATGGTCCAGGTCCTTGGGCCTCTGCATCCAAGTGGGAGACCCAGTGGCTTCAGATCAGCCCAGCTCTGGTCATTGTAGTCATTTGGGGAGTGAACCAGTGGATGGAAGACCTCCCCCACACCCCAACTCTGCCTTTCAAATAATTAAATAAGTAAACTTTAAAAAAATAAAATTTTATTTGAAAGGCAAAGAGTAGTACAGATATATGCGGGCAGAGGGAGGGAAAAATGGACAGAGAGAGATCTTCCATTTGCTGGTTCACTCCCCAAATGCCCACAACAGCCAGGGCTGGGCCAGGCCAAAGTCAGGAGCCAGGAACTCACTCTGGGTGCAGGGACCCCAGCACTTGCGCTGCCTACCCCTCCCCCCCCAAGGGTGAGCATTAGCCCGACACTAGAATTGGAAGCAGGTCTAGGACTGACACCAGTTACTCGGATATGGGATGTGGGCATCCCAAGCAGCGTCTTTTTTTCCTTAAAGATTTATTTATTTATTTGAAAGTCAGAGTTACACAGAGAGAGGAGAGGCAGAGAGAGAGAGAGAAAGAGGTCTTCCATCCACTGGTTCACGCCCCAATTGGCCGCAACAGCCGGAGCTGCGCCGATCCAAGGCCAGGAGCCAGCAGCCTCTTCCAGGTCTCCCACGCAAGTGCAGGGGCCCCAGGATGTGGGCCATCTTCTACTGCTTTCCCAGGCCATAGCAGAGAGCTGGATCAGAAGTGGAGCAGCCGGGACTCGAACCAGCGCCCATATCGGATGTTAGCATTGCAGGCGGTGGCTTTACCCTCTACGCCACAGCACCGGCCCCAAGCAGCATCTTAAACCCTGCACCAAATGCGCAGCCGCTTCCACCTTTACCTTCAGGCGGTACTTGCCTTTTCTCATGACAGCTGCCATAAAACCAGCTTTGCACAGATACAACGTCACCAAAAGGAACAGAGGGGCATCTGATGTTAAACCGTAAATGCGCCTGTGCCCCCCGTAGTGTGAGTGGTGACTGACAGACATCGAGAATCATTGTTTTCTTTGAAAGTTTTAAATACTCATAGCCCCACTGTGAGCTGCCTGTGGCTCCCTGGGGTGCCCTGGCACATGGCCTGGGAGCTGCTGGTTCATTTAACAGGAAATCTGGAGTGGGTGGCCTTGGGTTGGTCTAGCGACTTGGTGATATATTAAGGATCCACTTTTTGGCAAATGGCGACACATTCTTATACTGTCTCTCCATGCAAGAAAGAGATAGAGGGCTATGTGCCAGGCAATCGCAGAGGGAGGGAGGAAAGGAGGGAGGGAGGGGGAAGGGAGGGAGAGAGAGAGAGAGAGAGAGAGAGAGAGAGAGATCCCATCTGCTGATTCCCTCTCCAAACTCCTGCAACAGTCTGGGCCGGGTGGGGTTGAAGTCAGACAGAAGCAGGGCACCCGATCCAGGTCTTCTACGTGGTGCTGGGAACTCCACTTGAGCCATGCCTGCTTTCTCCCAGGATCTGCATTAGCAGGAAGCTGGAGTGAGGTGCTGAAGTCAGAACTTGAGCCCAGGCCCTCCGGTGGGGGACCCAGGTGTCGTAACCGCAAGGCCCAGTGCCGGCGCCATGTCTGGCTTTTGCACTCCCTTTGGGCCTGCTCGTAGATGATGCACAGATACTCATGGATGCAAAGACATCTTGGCCCATGGCTGTGCAAACAGGGATAAAAATCAGAGGACTTGGTCACGTCAGTCAGACTGGGATTGCAAACTTGGGAAGTTTGCCAGCTAAACAGTTTCTTTGGAAGATGATATCTCTTGGCTTCCCAGGTCTTTAGTGGTTTAGGGAGGCTAGTACGTTGTATTTGGGAATGGTAGGACATATAAGAATCCCCCTGTACTGTGAAGAAGTTGTTTTACCTGCACGGCATTCAGACTTCCCTGGAAAGCCACTGGCTCCGAATCTATGCAGCTCAGCCTTGGCTCTCCAAGGGAGAGGCGTGTCGAGATGACTAACATCTCGTTGGGTGAGGAGCCATGGAGGCTGTGATACCTGGTCTGAGGTATGAAAGCCAGGGAGTTGGCCAAGAGGGCAAAAGAGGACTCCAAGCAGAGGGAACGGCACGGGCAGGGAGGGGTGAGGGCGGATGGCTCATTTGGTGAATTGTCTGCGGATCATGTGGCAAAAGGTGAATCAGGGGCTGCGACTTGACACCTGTGCGGCTAAGGGAGTTTGATTTCGCCTGGAAAGCACGAGAGGCGCTGCAAGGTTTGAAGTCGGAGAAGGACTCCGTCAGGCTGGGGACCTGCAGCAGCCACCATGTGGCAGGAAACTGCTCGGGGCTTGCACCATGTCTTCTTTCCCTTCCTGCACACACAGCCCCACTGGAGTCCGAGGGGTATTTGTCGTGTCTAGGGGTCACCCAATAGCCATCTTTTGCACAATCCTCTGCCTTCTCTCTTTCCCCTTTTACTGAAGATTCTCGACTGGATCCCTGAGTCGCTGCGTGGCAGAGCGCACAATGTGGACTGTCACGTGAGCAGTGGACCCATCTGTATTACACTAAGGCACAGAGATGTTGGGGTTATCGGAGCAGTAAGCCTGCTGCACGACCAGCCATGCCCATGGCTGCTAGTTTTTGAATACTTGCTCTGAATTGGGCAGGTGCCAAGTGAATTGTCTTCCTCCATCCACACAACAACCCTAGGGGGTGGACTCCACGGTTAGCCTGTTACAGAAACCTGGTGTGGGAAAACTCTCTTTGTTCAAACAGGCACCAGAGATAGTAGAGGATCCACGCGGTTTATTACGCCAGCGGGCTCAGCTGGAATCATTTCCCGAGAACTGAGCAGCAGTCCCAGGTTTCTTACAATATTTATAGGTTCATTAGCATCATACCTGAGCTGTTACAGCACTGGTGGGTTTAAATTGCAGCCTGTGTGACTTAGGACCACACTGCCAATGGTCGGCGGGTCCGCTATGTTTGTAAAAGAGATACCAGGGGCAGGTTTATTAGGAGAGATTTATGACTGGAGTTGACGGAAGCAGAACTTAGGACGTCTTCCCTCCCTAGACAAGATGACAGCGGGCAGCTGCTGCACTAGCTAACGGCGATCAGTCGCTTTCCAAGGTTTGTGTTGGGAGAAGGGGTCCGCGTTTCTTCCTTTGTCCCTGGTTGTGGCTGTATTTCCTCTACAAGCCCACTTTTACCGAAAAGGACTCAGGCCGAGAGGGCAGATGGTAGGTGAGCGACAGAGCAGTCTGGTCCCCAGCTCTGGACTCAAGGGCCAAACTGTGCCCTGCTGCCTCCCAGCATTGAAAGAATGGATGAAAACTGGGACGAGGAGATCAGATGGGGAGGTCCTGCCTAGGAAATGGGGGAATAATAGGTTACTGCAAATGTTAGTCAGGAGTTTGTTAGAAATGTCAATCAAGGAGCCAGGGCTGTGGCGTAAAAGGTTAAGTCTTTACTTGCAGTGCCGGCATCTCATATGGATGCAGGTTCGAGTCCCGGCTGCTCCGCTTTCAATCTGGCTCCCTGCTAATGTGCTGGGAAAGCAGTGGAAGATGGCCCAAGTACTCGGGCCCCTGCACCCACTTAGGAGACCCGGAAGAAACTCCCAGCTCCTGACTTTGACCTGGCCCAGCCCTAGACATTGTGGCCATTTAGGGAGTGAACCAGCAGATGGAAGATCTCTCTCTCTCTCTCTCTCTGCCTGCACCGTGGCTTAACAGGCTAATCCTCCGCCTTGCGGCGCTGGCACACCGGGTTCTAGTCCCAGTTGGGGTGCCGGATTCTATCCCGGTTGCCTCTCTTCCAGGCCAGCTCTCTGCTATGGCCCAGGAGTGCAGTGGAGGATGGCCCAAGTGCTTGGGCCCTGCACCTGCATGGGAGACCAGGAGAAGCACCTGGCTCCTGGCTTTGGATCAGCGTGGTGCGCCGGGCGCAGCGGCCATTGGAGGGTGAACCAACTGCAAAAAGGAAGACCTTTCTCTCTGTCTCTCTCTCTCACTATCCACTCTGCCTGTCAAAAAAAAAAAAAAAAAAAAGATCTCTCTCTTTCCTTCTCTATCTCTGCCTTTCAATAAATACATCTTATAAAAATATATGAATAGGTTATTATAAATATTAACCATTAGGTTATTGTAGATATGAATTAATAGGTTATTGTAAGTCTTAATATGTTATTGCAAATATTGAGAAGTTATTGTAAATATTAATAGTCCTTAAGGAATGGAGCAAATAATAGGCAATTACAAATATTAATAGGTTATTGTAAAAATCTGTAGATTAATGTGACTATCAATGATTAGGTTATTATAAGTGTTAACCCTTAGGCTATATAAATATGAACTAATAGGTTATTGTAAATATTGAGAAGTTATTATAAATATTATTTCCCTTATGAAATGGAGGAAATAATAGCTATTATAAATATCCATAGGTTATTGTAAAAATCAATCGATTCTTGTGACCATCAATGAATAGAATGTCGTCACAGAAGTCGTCATTGAAAGGACGCATCCGAGGGCGGGGTGCAGGGCCAGCATCTCTGGCTGGTGCAATGAAGCTCGTTCGCTGTGTTCCCAGAGACTGGGCAAGAAGTGACGACGGGCAGGGGAGGAGAGCCCAGCGCGGTTCTGCCAGCAGGCCTGTGCGAGGCGGGGAGGACGCGGGAGGCGGAAGGCCCGGCGTGAGAACATCTCCTGCGCAGGCAGCGATAGGGCAGGGGGGCGCGGGCGGAGAGCGGGCGGGCTTGGAGATAATCAGTCAGCGGCAGGGCCTGAGGCTTCCAGGGCGGGAAGATGCGGGTGCAGAGGCTCCCCCGCAGACAAAGGCCCGGAAGCCCTTGTCGGAATGCAGGCGCTTGCAGGCTGTGGCGTTGGTCTGCGCCGCCGGGAGCAGCGTCTTTAACTTCTTTGTGCCTTGCGTTTATCATCTGAAGACAGAGATAATGAGTCACAGGACTTGCAAAGTTGTCATAAGAAGATTCAGAGCGCTTAGCTGCCTGTGTAATGAACGGATCAGAAAGGGTAGAAATTGCCATTCAGATTCCCTGATCTCTAACACGATGGGTCCGTGCATACAAACCACGGATGACCGCTGTCAGAATCCTGGCCTGTCTTGTTCACTGCTGCAGCTTTAGGCAGCTCTCAAAACAGTGATGAGCTCACAGCAGCTAGTTACATATTTGTTGAGGGCCTGATGCTGTGGCCTAGCGGGTGAAGACACCACCTGCAATGCCAGCATCCCATATGAGTCCCGGCTGCTCCACTTCTGATCCAGCTCCCTGTTAATGCACTTGGGAAAGCAGTGGAGGATGGCCCAGGTGCTTGGGCCCCTGCATCCATGTGGGAGACCTAGATGAGGTTCCTGGCTTCCGCCTGGCCCTGTCCTGGCGGTTTTAGCCATTTGGGGAGTGCACTAGCGGATGGAAGATCTCTCTCTCTCTCTGCCTCTTCTCTATAACTCTGACTTTAAAAATAAATAAATAAATCTTAAAACATTTGTTTAAAAAAATTGTTGAATGAACCAATAAATAAACCCATCTCACTGTTTCCCTCCCTCCCTTCCACCTCCCTTCCTGCCGGGAGGTTCTTCTGGGTCTCCCACATGGGCACAGGGGCCCAAGGACTTGAACCATCTTCTACCGCTTTCCTAGGCCACAGCAGAGAGCTGGATTGGAAGTGGAGCAGCCAGGACTCAAACCGGTGCCCATATGGGATGCCGGCACTGCAGGCGGTGGCTTTACCCGCTCTACCACAGCGCCAGCCCAATTATCTATTAATTGTGTAAAATAATAAGGTTCCTGCCACCCAAGTTGGGGACCTGAACTGAGTTCTCAGAACCCTGGCCATGGAGTATGGTAGCTTAGCCTACAGCCCCCCCCCCCCCCGTTCTATTATAGTAGAATACAGGTAACATAACATTTCCCGTTTTAGCCACTTTGAAGTGGTATTAGGTATATCCCACTGCGAGTGTGACCATCACCGGCATCTCTCTCCAGGCCTTTCCTGTCTGGGAAGACAGAACTGTGCCCGCTGAACCCTAACTCCCCATTCTCCCTTCGCCCCCCTGGTACAAGCCACCATCCTCCTTCCTGTATCTGTGAGTCTGACTCCTCCAGGAAGCCATTATGTAAGTGGAGCTGTGGAGCAGTTGTCTTTTTTTTTTTTTTTTTTTTTTTATCAGCCCAGGGTTATGCAATCAGGTAAGCTGTGTGGTCACGAGATATCAACATGCCCAGAACTCTACATCCTCATCTGGAGAGTGGCCGTGATCATAGGTTTAAGTGAGGCAACAGGTCTAAGGTACTTAGCCCAGTACCTGGCATGTAGAAAGTGTCCCATATGGCCGGCGCCGTGGCTCAACAGGCTAATCCTCCGCCTTGCGGCGCCGGCACACCGGGTTCTAGACCCGGTTGGGACACCGGATTCTATCCCGGTTGCCCCTCTTCCAGGCCAGCTCTCTGCTATGGCCCGGGAAGGCAGTGGAGGATGGCCCAAGTCCTTGGGCCCTGCACCGGCATGGGAGACCAGGAGAAGCACCTGGCTCCTGGCTTCGGATCAGTGAGATGCGCCAGCCACAGCGGCCATTGGAGGGTGAACCAACAGCAAAAAGGAAGACCTTTCTCTCTGTCTCTCTCTCTCCCTATCCACTCTGCCTGTCAAAAAAAAAAAAAAAAAAAGTGTCCCATAAATGGTAGTGACCCTGAACTTCCCTACGGAAATGAGCACAAGTGTTAGGTTTATTATGTGTCCGGCACCATCCTGAATTTTCTGCACTTATCAACTCATCTTAACCTCACGTTGACCCTGTAGCATTGGCTGTATTACTGTCATCCGCTCCTCACCCAGGAGAAGGCCACAGAGAAGTTAAGGAAGGTGCTTCTGGCTGGGCAGCTAGCTCAGAGCAGCGCTGGGATTCAAGGGCAGGCAGCCTGCTTCTAAAGTCCACTTGGCTTTCCCAGTGCACCACGCTGCGTCTTGCTGGTCCTTGCTGCCTCCATCCGTGTGTGTGTGTGTGTGTGTGTGGTGTGTGTGGTGTGTGTGTGTGGTGGGGAGGGGTTGTTCTTCATCTTCATGCTGGTCCCGGGTCAGGCTGTTGGGGTGCACGTGCGTGTCCGGGCCCCAGGGAGAAGGGAATGTCTGTGGGAACGGTGGAAAGTCATTGAAGTTGACTTTGCTGTTACTTACCATGCAGTTGCACCCCGTGGCGCCTTCCTCGGGCCCGCTTTACCTGGACTGCAGGGAGCTGGGCTGCTGGCTCCCCAGCGCCTACTGTGTGGCCCTGGATGGTGCCACCAGCTCCACGCTTTTGCCCCTCCTTGGCAAAAAGCCCAGCAGTTCTTGGCCACCCCCACCTCCCGCCCTGCCCTGTTGAGATTAAAAAAAAAAAAAAAAGTTTGCTCTTCTCGGCCTCAGGGCCACCTCCCACCCAAGGCTTTATTGCTTTCTCAACACCCTTGGGAGCCTCTGCAGCTGTTTAAAAGGAAGCAGCACCTGTAGCAGGATCCACAAGCCCTGTCCCGGAGAGACGGAGAGAAGTCTGTGCCACACAGCAGGTGCAATTTCCCAGCAGCCCTGGCAAGAGCCCAGGCTCTGTACCATCTTACCCCGATGTCTGACGAGGTGAGCCCACTGCTGCCATCTTCTGTGGCAGCCTGGCAGTGTGAGGGGGTGGCTGGGGGGTCGGGGCTTCTGTCTGGGCTCACACCCCATCTCCCGTGTGCATTCTGTGTCTTTTGCCACACAGGCAACCATGGGTAACTCTGAGCTTGGCGGTGGCAGGGTGAAGGAGCTGACCCTAGGCAGCAGGTATCAGGAGTCCTGGTACGAGCGGTTCGTGCAGCCCTGTCTGGTGGAGCTGTTGGGCTCGGCTCTCTTCATCTTCATCGGGTGCTTGTCGGTCATCGAGAACGGGCCGGACACAGGGCGGCTGCAGCCCGCCCTGGCCCACGGGCTGGCCTTGGGGCTTGTCATCGCCACGCTGGGGAACATCAGGTAAGAGCAGCACCGAGTCTTCAGCCTGGTGCGGACTTGGGGGGCTGGGAGGTGGGGCACAAAGCTGTTGGCAGGGACCCCTGGACACACATGCAGGGCTGAAGGAGCACCATGGAGAGGTGATCAGACCACCCAGGGTCAACTCCCCGGGGCTCTCCAGTCTGTGAGTCTTGTGGCTTTGGACAAATCACTCTCCAGACCCTGGATTCCCACCCTGGCAAATAGGAATAATCAACATCTTAGCTCATTAAAGTATCACTTAACTGACACGTGAAAATTCTGTGTACTTCTGGGATACCAAGAATAAGAATTTTAGGAAAGATTTTTTTTTTCAAGCCATCATGCACGGATTGCTGCCCAGGTACCAGGTGCTTACTGTAAGCACTGTACAGCCATCAATCATATAACCCTGGGAGCCACCTTGCTGGCTAGGAAAGGCCGTGTAACCTGTCCAAGGTTATGGGGCAAGAAACTGACACAGCTGGAGTTAAGTCCAAGCTGTCTGGCTCCGGTGCCCAAACCCACATGCTTCGTGGCAGCGGGGCACAGCCCCAGAAGAGCTTGGAGGCTGTCGCCTACACAGTCACTAATGGCTGCTGTGTGACTGTGATTGTCGGGGCGGCGGGGGGGGGGGGTGTTTGGGGAGCGGACTCGTGCAGCTGAAGCGAGCAAGGAGTGTTCCCACTTGGTAGATGGGCAGCTGCAGTGGGCGCAGCCTGCAAAGAGGGGAGATGCTCCCCCTGCTTCGTGCTCCTCTGGATGGGAGCTCCTTGGAGGGGCCGGGGGAGGTCACTGGGTCCTCGGTGAGCCAGTGACTTGCATGGGGCATCTGGCAAGGGGATCAAGACCCCACAGCTGCTCACTTTTAGTCTCAGGAGACTGAAACAGTGTTGCTGAGAGTGGGAGAGGAACCTTGAACATCTCTGCAAACACGCGAAGGAGGGAGGCTGTGGTCAGGGTGCAGGGTACACAGTCTGCCCATCAGAAGGATCCAGGTGGAATGCAGCCTTTGTCCCGTTTTAGCTGGTGGCCAGGGCAAGCCGCTGAACCTCTGAGCGCAGCGGTATAAAGGTGGATAATTACTGCAGCTGGCGCTGCCAGGTTCTGTGCATGGATCAATTCATTTGACCTTTGCAACAGCCTTATCAGGTAGGGATCTTGGAGGGAGGTTATGTAACTTGCCCAGTCACACAGGTGCTTGTAGCCGAGCTGGAGCTGGGGTTTGAACCCAGGCCATCTGGTGGGAGAGAAATCTCCTAGGCACTGCACTGTATTGGCTATCTGAAATGCCTTTTTTTTTTTAATTTGAAAGGCAGAAAGGTGGGGGGTTGGAGGAAAGGAAGAGAGAAGGGGAGGGAGTGATATCTTCTATCTGCTGGTTCACTCCCCAAATGGCTGCAGGAGCTGGAACTGCATCTGGGCGTCCCACGTGGGCAGCAGGAACCCAAGTACTTGAGCCCTCATCCACTGCCTTTCCAGGCACATTAGCAGGAAGCTGGATCGGAAATGGAGCGGCTGGAACTCCAAACCGGCACTCTGATATGAGATGCCGGTGCCGCAGGCAGCGGCTTAACCTGCTGCACCACAATGCCAGTCCCTGAAATACCAGCCCTTCATTCAATCATTGAGGTCTTCAGCAAATACTTGTATAGCCTTGACTTTGAGGTTGCTGAATGGATCCAAGATAAGGTCTATAAGGTACCCAGTACAGCTCCTGGTATACAGTAAGCGTTTAATAAATATCTGCTGAGTGATGAGTGAATGAACTCGGGGAACGTCTTGATCACTTTACTGTTACTGAGTGTGTGGTCACCTGAGGAGCTCGTGTGGTGCGCGAGGCACACAGCCCTCTCCCGGGGCGGGGTTGGGGGGGCATGCTGAGCATACAGGGGGGAGGGGGCGGAGGCCTGAGAGCATCTTTTATTTTGATTTGTTTTCATTTTTAAAAGGTGTTCTTATTTAAATCTTTTCAGATTAACAAGGAATATTTTAATCTGAATATGTATACTTTATGAGAGGAAATATTTGCAAATTACGCATCTGATAAAGGATTAATATCCAAAATATGTAAATATTCACATGGAACAGAAAACCTCAAAAACTTAAGAAATTCAATGGCAACCTAACAATCAGTTAAGAAATGGGTGAAGGATCTGAATAGACTTTGTTCATTTTTTGCAAATGTTTATTTTTCATTTACTGAAAGGCAGGGAGAGAGAGAGAGAGAGAGAGAGAGAGAGAGAGATATCCCCCTTCTCCCCTAAATGCCCGCATCAGCTGGGGCTGGGCCAGGCTGAAGCCAGGAGCCAGGAACTCCATGTGAGACTCCCACATGTGTGGCAGGAACCCAGGCACTGGGGCCATCGTCGTCTGCCTCCCAGGGTGCGTTCGCAGGAAGCTGGATCAGAAGCGGAGTAGCTGGGACTTGATCAGGCACTCTGATAGGGAGTGCAGATTCCCAAGCAGTGGCCTAACCAACTGTGCTACAGTGCCCAGCCTGAACAGACATTGTTTTGAAAAGAAGAAATACAAATTGCCAAGGAAAACCAAAAAAATGTTCAATATCACTAGCCATCAGAAATGCAATAGGGCCGACGCCGCAGCTCACTAGGCTAATCCTCCGCCTGTGGCGCGGCACTCCGGGTTCTAGTCCTGGTCGGGGTGCCGGTTCTGTCCCAGTTGCTCCTCTTCCAGTCCAGCTCTGCTGTGGCCCGGGAAGGCAGTGGAGGATGGCCCAAGTGCTTGGGCCCTGCACCCGCATGGGAGACCAGCAGAAAGCACCTGGCTCCTGGCTTCAGATCGGCGCAGCACGCCAGCTGCAACTGTAGCGGCCACTTGGGGTGTGAACCAACGGAAAAAGGAAGACCTTTCTCTCTGTCTCTCTGTCTCTCTCACTGTCTATAACTCTGCCTGTCAAAAAAAGAGTAAGAAATGCAATAACAGATCATGATGAGGTCCGAGCCCACTCCTGTTAGGATGGCTGTTCTCAAAAAGGACAGGGTAAAAGCTGGCGACAATGTGGAGAACAGGGAGTCCTGGTGCAGGGTTGCTGGGAACTAGCGTTATCACCGCCATTACGGAGCGCAGTGTGCAGAGTCCGCAACAAACTGACACATCCACCCTGCGACCCAGCTTCCGCCCTGGGAAGCTGTCCAGAGGAAGGGAGACTGGCTTCTGACAGAGGTTCCTGCACTCCCGGGTTTATCGCCTCCCTGTTCACAATAGGCCAGATGGTGAGATCAATCTAGGTGCCCATCACAGGCAGAGTGGATAAGAGCACACGCTGTGTGTGCACCGAGGAGTACTACTCAGCCACGAAAAGGAACGAAATCCTGACATCCACAGCCGAACGCATGGAAACGGAGATCACTGTGCTAAGTGACATAGGCCAGGAACAGAAAGACGGCTACCGCGAGAGTTCCCTCTGACGTGGACTTGGAAATTATAGGCTGCAGTGTGACTCCAAGAGGGCTCTGAGTCCCCCCCCCCGCCACTCCATCTGCAGGCTGGGGTGCCTGGCTGGCCTCTCTTCTTGCCTTGCGGAAGTTTCCCTGTGGGCCTGGGCCCAGCACCGGGCCAGGCAAGGTAGAGCCAGCTGGTCTGGGGGTGTCTGAGCCGAGGTCTCCTGTGCCAGGCTCTGTTCAGTTCCCTGTGTCCGTGGGCTCTTAACATTTAGGGGCGCTGTGGCTGGTGTGTGACACGGGTGGAGGGTCTTTGGGGTCACGTTTCCTCCTCTGGGGGTACCCATTCTTGGGGTTCAGAGAATTTTAATGGGCCAGCCCCTGACAGTAGTGCCTGTATCAGAGTGGGACTGGGTGGGATATGCCTGGGTGTGCCAGAGGCTTGGGGGCCTCCTGGCTTTGGGCTTGTTCTGGTTGAGGGTTTAGGTGGAAGGGCAGGCTCTTTCCCCATGGCCCCTGGAGGGGCCAGTGAACCTGAGTGTGCCCTTTGCCCCTGAGTTCTGGCTTGTTGCACTCCCGTCCAGGTCCCTCCCTGACCTGATGGTGAACTTCCGTCCCCACCCAGATCCTCAATGCCAATTTCCACCTTGAACTCCTGATCTCACTGTGACACTCGACTGGATTTCAGACCAAAACCAGGATCCTTATTGGCTGAGTAGTTCAACCAATCAGCTCCTATTCAGGACTTGTCTATAATCTTTTAAGACTTATGGTGTTAATTTGAAAGGGAGAGAGAGAGAGAGAGAGAGAGCGAGTGAGAGAGAGCCAGAGAGAAAGAAATCTTCTATCTGCTGGTTCATTCCCCAAATGGCTGCAACAGCCAGTGCTGGACCAGGTGGAAGGCAGGAGCCTGGAACGCTATCCGGGTCTTCCATGGGGGTGGCAGGGGTCCAAGCACTTGAGTCTTCTGCTGCTTTCCCAGGCACAGTAGCAGGAAGCTGGGTAGGAAGCTGAGCAGCCGGGACTCAAACTGTGCTCATATGGGATGTCAGTGTCACAAGTGGTGGCTTAATTTGCACTGTGCCACAAGGCACGCCCTGCCTGGCTACTTCTGCAGAGAGGCCAGGATTCCTCTCTGGGACTTCAGTGTGACCTGCGGCTCACTGCAGGGAGCTGTGGGGGAGTGTGCACAGCCTAGGGGACAGTATTTCTACATCTTCTTCTGTGGTCCAGGTTCAGGGGGTAGGGGCTTCTCTCTTCCCGGCTCTTCCGCATAGCTCTCGTGTCCCACCACCTGGCACCCCAGGAAACCTGGGAGGTATCGGGTGCCTGTTCCTGCCGGGGTCAGCCCCAGGCCTGGCCCTGCCCGTGCGAAGCCGGCCCTGGGCTGCGGCTGCGGCTGCGGAGCTGCCAGGGACGCGGTCTCTCGCCCTTCACCTTGGCCTCATGACTCCTTCTGCTCTTGCTGCTTCCAGTGGCGGGCACTTCAACCCTGCGGTGTCCCTGGCGGCCATGCTGATCGGAGGCCTCAACCTGCTGATGCTCCTTCCCTACTGGATCTCGCAGCTGTGCGGGGGGCTGATTGGGGCCGCCCTGGCCAAGGTGGGTGTCCCCGACCGGGCTGGGCTGTGGCTTTAGCTCTGACGGGGTGTGTGTCGGGGGAGGTGGGGAGCCGGGACATGTGCAGCTCTTTGCTGGTTTCTCCCAGTGGGATTGGGTGGCCCTGTGCTCCTGGGTGGGTGGGTGAGGGAGACCTTCCCAGGGCTTTGGGTGCCTTACAAATGCACCCAGCTGTGTCCTGATCAAACCTTCCCCTGCCCGGAGTGGGAAGCAGATTCAAGACTTGGCGATTCTCTTCCTGAGCCCGTTTCTGGTTTTGGAGTGGATCTGGGAAGTTCGTAATGTTCGATTCATTTGCTCATTCACTCATTCATTCGTTCACTTGCCCATTCACTCTGCTCACGGCCAGAATTCAGTGTCAGTGTGTTCTCTGGTTTGCCATACTTTAAACTGAAATACCTTTGATGGCAGTTGCTACTCAGCTTGCGTTCGGAATCCTCCCATCCCCGCAGGAAGGCCACAGACTTTGCAAAGCTCTGTGCGTGTACAGCAGCGATGCAGTTTTGGTTAGCATATCTTGATCTGCAGTTGGGAGGATCCACTGTGTGTGCTGTCATTGAATCTCCCAGTCCTGAGAGAGCGCCCACTGTGTGCGAGCGAGGAGCTGTCATGACCATCCCCATTGCATAGCTGGCGGAAGCCGAGGCACTGAGCAGCCAGGAAAGCTGCTGCAGGCCCACCATCCTCTCTCTCTAGGAGCTGCACCCATTTCCTGTGGCGTTCATTGAGCTTTGCACTCCCTAAGGCTTTCCTTGCTCTGCGGCTGGGGTCCCATGGGGGCCTGGCAATGTGTCCCTTGGCCCTGTGTGAGAGGCATATCTGAGTAGGATCTCAAAGAGAGTGGCCCAAGTTACCCAGGAGCCAGGCCCGTAGCCCCCGGAGAACCTGTTGTGTTACCTGCAGATGAGCAAGGCAGCCTTGGCAAGGTCAGCGACAAACACTGGTGGCCCCGGGCAGGGCACCCGGATCCGCCCACTTGCAGACTGACCCTGAGGTGGGCGGGAAGCACTTGTAGGGCCCCCTTGCCCCTGCTCTGAGGCTGAGCGGCTTTCCCCTCGCAGGCTGTGAGTCCGGAGGAGAGGTTCTGGAATGCCACGGGGGCGGCCTTTGTGACGGTCCAGGAGCATGGGCAGATGGTGAGGGCGCTGGGGGCGGAGATCATCATGACGACACTGCTGGCCCTGGCTGTGTGCATGGGCGCCATCAACGAGAAGACGCGAGGCCCCCTGGCCCCGTTCTCCATCGGCTTCTCCGTCGTCGTGGATATCCTGGCGGGGTGAGTGTCCCGCAGAAGTGGGGCTGCTGTGCACAGAGCTGGGCTGAGAGTTGGCCCCGAGGAGGTCAGGCCTGAGGGTGGTGCACACACTCGCTGGGAGGAGCCAGGAAGGGGCTTGCAGCAGGGGGACCGGGCTGGCCCCGGGCAGACAACAGGGGGTGGTGGGGACTGTGGCATCCGAGGAAGCCACCACGCGTCAGGGCTAGTGTGGGTCTGGGAGGACTTCCTGCTGATTTCTTTGCAGGAGAGTCAGAAATCTGGATTTTAACATAAACTGTTCTCCATTTTCTGGTGTGAATAGGACATTCCTACAGGCTGTGCTGACTCCCTGGGTGCGGCCGGGTGAGGTTTTAGTCTCAGACTGACAAATAGCATCCACCCCCTTTGCTTCCCTTGGAGCTTCTCAGCAGGCTGGGGAAGGGATCGAGGAGATAAAGTTGGGTCAGGGGTTATTTCCTCCCATTTTAAAGATGAGAAAAATGAGGCACAGAGAGGACAGGAGGGATTTAAGGTGGTGGGGCTGCGGCAAATGAAGTGCCTGCCAGACCTGAGGCCGGCGCCCGTATCTGCTAGAATGGA
Source organism: Lepus europaeus (assembly GCF_033115175.1). Taxonomy (NCBI): domain Eukaryota; kingdom Metazoa; phylum Chordata; class Mammalia; order Lagomorpha; family Leporidae; genus Lepus; species Lepus europaeus. The sequence continues at coordinate 19,952,510 of NC_084847.1, forward strand.
CGAGGGAGCTTCTTACCAATGTCTGACCCTGGCTCTTGTGGACACAGAACAGAGTCAGGGCTTTGCTGGGCTAGGGTGGCGGGGTGGGTGGGGAGAGTGATGCGTTACTGCCCTCTAGTGGCATTTGGCTCACTTACAAGACTATTTTTCAAAGACTTGCTGATTAACTTGAAATGACTCCCCAGTAGCCACAACAGCTGGGGCTGGGCTAGGAGGAAGTCAGGAGCCAGGAGCCCCAGTCACGTCTCCCAAGTAGGTGATAGAATGCTTGAGCCATCCTCCGTGCTTCCCAGATGCGCGAGCAGGGAGCTGGGTCGGAAGTAGAGTATCTGGAACTTGACCCAGGCTCTTGGATGTGGGACGCAGGTGTCCTGAGCAGCTGCTTAGCTCTCTCTGGGCCATAGCATCCACACCACTTCCAAGGCCCTCGAATCCTGACTTTGGTTACTGGACACAGGGTCGGGTGAGGCCTGTGGGACCTCCAGCCAGAGTGATTGTGGGTAGGAAGACAAACCCAGACACGGAACCAGAGAGGGGCCCTTGGAGTGCAGGCCCCACAGAGGAGATTCTGGGTCCCACACTTGTGGTGCAACAGGACTGAGTCAGCGCGAGTCTAGACAGCAGCTTCTGTGTGTTAACTGGATACATGAGACATGGGCTCCACTTAGGTGTTTTCTCATTCACTGACCACCACCAATGGGACAGGTACCTTCACCTCTGTGGAAACACAGAGAGGGTAAACAGAGCTCACACAGTGGGACTAGCTCAGCTGGGTTTTGAATCTGGGTCAAGTTCATCAAGTGCTCGACCTTGCTTTATAGACTTGGGCCCCTCTCCTCTTCCTGCGGTCACCGTGCAGACATTCCTTGCTGGCTGTTCTAGAAGTGTGGGGAGTGGCCGACTGTCCACGCAGGGAGGAGCCATGCCCTCGCTTCCATATCGACAACAGTCTCTTCAGCTTCTTTGGAATCCACCCAGGAGCCCCTGACCGGGGTGTGGGGGGCTCAGCGAGGGTTTCAGGGTGGGGTGTGACCAGGCTACGTGGGGGCCTGCCTGGGCACCTGTGACCAGCGAGGCTGGGTGTTTGCAGGGGTGCTGTGTCGGGAGCCTGCATGAACCCTGCTCGTGCCTTTGGACCTGCTGTGATAGCTAACCACTGGAGCTTCCACTGGATCTACTGGGTGGGCCCTCTGCTGGGCGGCCTGCTTGTTGGAGTGCTCATCAGGTAGGCATGTGACCCACCTGGTGGGCCCGGGGATTCAGCTCCCACAGAGTCCAGGGCTGGAGGGCCAGGCTCTGGCCCGGGTCTGAAGAAAGAAAGAGGGTGCCTTCTTCAGAGGCCAAAACCCTGGCTCTATGGGGGGACTTTGGTTGCAACTGACAGAGCCGCAGCCCAGAAGGGGAGGTTCATTGGTGCTCAGAACGGAGTTCACAGGTAGCACTGGCTTCCTGTAGGCCGGGGTTGGGAACGTCCAGCGCTCGGGCCGTATAAATAGGTCCACAAAATCACCTGGTCTGGTCCCGCTAAGGCAACTACAGATGGGACTCAAACCTCAATACATGCACAGCAGGCTCCCTGTTACGTTGATCATTGTGTACGGCCTGCCAGCGGTGCCATACACATCTAAACGGCCCTCCCCTCCTCCGGGTGCGCATGCTCAAGCAGAGTGTCCCCAGCAGAGGCCCCGGGCGCTTGGGAACCACCCCAGGCTTGTGTCCCAGCCGCTGAACAAACTCCAGAGGGAAGAGAGAAACAGCTCTAGCAAATGGCCTGCATTTGATGGCCGCTGGCGTGGGCTGGCCCAGCCTGGAGGCGTGGGTGTACCCCAGAATCACTCACTGCAGCCATGGGGGTCAGGCAGTGCCTGGAGCACAAGTCTCACCTTGGGGTAGGGTTCAAGGTCAGCCCGATGTGAACAATTTTGAGTAGGACCGAAAGCAACAGATGGGTATCCCCCACGGGGCAGCTGTACACCACCGGGATTGGGGGGCTGTCCACACAGGGAAACTAAGAGGAAGCCTGTCGGGAGGTGCCATTCCTATAAAATGCGCTGGGAGCAGTTTTCCCTCTGCCCCCATGTCCTGATACCTAGCTCCCTCTGCTCCTGCGTGCAGGGCTTGGTGTCTGGACTTGGTATGAGACGGGCCCACCTTGCATGGCCTGGGAGGGGACAGGTGCTGGGGCGGACCGGTCTGTGAGCACCCTGCCGCCTCTGTCTCAGTGCACAGCCTTGTTCACCGTTCTCTGCTGTCAGAGGGCAGCCATGTGGCATCTCTGGGGAAGGTGCTGGCCACTGAACGGGAAGCAGCATCTCCCCCTCCCCACGGGTGTCTGGCTGTGGAGGCTAGAAAGGCTCAGGGAGGCCTCTCTGGAGAATTCTGGGCCAAGAGATACATGATGGAGGGCTGGGTCTCTTCCATTAGACCCCACAGGCACAGGGCCACTTTTTTTTTCTTTTGTAGGTTTGTCATTGGAGATGGGAAAACCCGCCTGATCCTCAAGGGACGGTGAAGTGCAGCCAGTGGGATTCCTGCTGTCCCACGCGCCCTCAGCTGCCCCACCCCGGGCTGAGGCTGGCACGGCTTCTGCACTTCCCGCCAGGGCCGAAGCCCACAGCAGAGGTCGAGTCACTTCTGCTGGCTCAGGCCCGGCTTCCTGGGCCACGCCCGCAGCAGGCTCTAGGCTCTGGGAACTCCTTTGGTGCTTGGCAGAGATCTCGGCCTGTGGGAGGTGCTGCCAGCGCTGCCCACAGAGAGGTGGAAACAGCACAGCAGGAGGGTTATTTTTCTGAGAGGGAAGCTCACAGGAGCAGAAGAGCACTTGGAAGACGCGGCTGTCCACGCACATCGGCTCTCCCGCCACCCCCTTTCGCTCTCGTCCGCGTGTTCCTTGAGTCCTGTTCTAGAAGGGCCTTCTGGGGCCCAGCCACCTCCTTGCTTCCCACAATACCGGTAATAAACTGTCCTGTGTTTCCTAATGTGCACCTGTCGGCTTGCCTTTCTTTTACCAAACGGGCACTGCAGGGGAAGGAAGCAAAAGTCTGGGCTTGGGGCCTTAGCTGCCCTGAGTGTGGCCAGGCCTAGACCCCAGCCTAGAGTCCAGTGCCAGTGGGGGCACTTGGCATGGAGTCCAGCCCGGAGCCTGTCCCTACCCAGCCAGACCCCTCATGGAGCTCCGAGTTCGTTCTAGAATGCAGTGTGGACAGCAGTTGGAGTCCACTCCAGATCAGCTCTCAGGACCCTGCTGAGGAGCCCACTGTGGAGTCCAGGATCCAGCTGAGTGCCCCAGTCTGTCCTGGGCACGGGAGAGACAGTGGCTTAGATGGAAGGCAGGAGCCGAATGAGTAAGAAAGGATAAAAAACATACTTATGGAAGGTGATCAATATAAACAAGACCATAAAAAAGTGCCAGGGAAAATCACTCTCAACAATAAACAGAACTTCACCCACATTTTTTAAAAATAAAGATTGTTCATTTGAAAGGGGAAGAGAGAGAGTCAGTCAGTCAATCCATCTGCTGGTTCACTCCCCCAAATAGTCAAAACAGCCTGTGTTGGGCCAAGCTGAAGCCAGGAGCCCAGAACTCCATCTGGGTCTCCCAGGTGGGTGCAGGGGCCCAAGCACTTGGGACCATCTTGCTCTGCTTTCCCAGATGCATTTGCAGGGAGCTGGATCAGAAGCAGAGCAGTTGGGACTTGAACCTGCACTCCAATGTGGCTTAGCCCATTCCACCGCAATGCTGATCCCCTTGCCCACCTCTACAAGAGGAGCAAAAACGCTTACCTGACTTAAAACATGAAGGAATGTGCGTGGGAAAAATTCAGTAATACAGTATGATTCTGCCTGTTGACCAAACGGATGCACTACATCTCCAACCACCCAAAACGGTCTCAAAGCAAAAGAGAGTAACAGAAAGAAAAACCACCACTCTAAGCAATAGAAAAAGCGAAGGGAGAGATGAAAAAATCAGAAACAAGCAAATTAGAACACTTACAAAGAGGAAGTAAAAAAAAAAACCTTCAAAGCTACTGATTCGCTTGGTGAAATATGAAAATAAAACTTGGAGAAATCTAGCAAACAGCAAGACAGTCAGGCATCCGCACTCACATAGCCATACAGGTGCACGGACTCAAGGCCGCCGTGTACCGAGTGTTTAAGTGCTGGGTACTGTGCTGAATGTTTGCGCTCCATCATGCCACTCACTCCCCACAACAGTCCGGCGAGGTAGCGTCCTGGGAGGAACAGTGTGGTCCCCAAATCCACGTCCACCTGGAACCAATGTGAGCTTATTCAGAAACAGGGTCTTTGTAGATTAAGGTAAGGGTCAAGAGGACATCATAGTGGATTAGGGCAGCCCTGATCCAATGAGAGTGCTCCACTGAGGGACAGAACTGGGTCTGTGTCCTGCCCTCTCCCCCCCCCCCCCCCAGGGGGTGCAGGAGAGAGGTCCATGTGAAGGTGGAGGCAGAGCTTGGAGACTTTTTTTTTTTTTAAAGATTTATTTAGCCGGCGCCCTGGCTCACTAGGCTAATCCTCCGCCTTGCGGCGCCGGCACACCGGGTTCTAGTCCCAGTCGGGGCACCGATTCTGTCCCGGTTGCCCCTCTTCCAGGCCAGCTCTCTGCTGTGGCCCGGGAGTGCAGTGGAGGATGGCCCAAGTGCTTGGGTCCTGCACCCCATGGGAGACCAGGAGAAGCACCTGGCTCCTGCCATCGGATCAGCGCTGTGCGCCGGTCGCAGCACGTCAGCCGCGGCGGCCATTGGAGGGTGAACCAACGGCAAAAAGGAAGACCTTTCTCTCTCTCTCTCACTGTCCATTCTGCCTGTCAAAAATAAAAAAAAATAAAATAAAAGATTTATTTATTTATTTGAAAGGCAGAGTTACAAATAGGCAGAGGCGAGGGTGGTGGGGAAGGTCTTGCATCCGCTGGTTCACGCCCTAAATGGCCACAATGGATGGGGCTGGACAGATCCAAAGCCAGGAGCCAGGAGCTTCTTCTGGGTCTCCCACACAGGTGCAGGGGCCCAAGGACTTGGGCCATCCTCTACTGCTTTCCCAGACAATATAGCAGGGAGCTGGATTGGAAGTGGAGCAGCCGAGACTCGAACCAGCGCCCATATGGGATGCCGGCACTTCAGGCGATGGCTTTACCCGCTACGTCACAGTGCCAGCCCCAAGGCTTGGAGTCTTACAGTCACAAGTCAGCCCCGAAGCCCACAGAAGCTGGAGGTGGTGGGGCCAGGGGAGGAAGGAGCCTCCCCTTAGGCCTCTGCAGGGAACACAGCCCTGCTAACACCTCAAGTTCAGACTTCTGCCCTCCAGAGCTGGGAGAGGATTAACTGCTGTAATTTTAAGCCATGCGGTTGGTGGTCGTTAGTTCCCGTGGCCGCAGGAAGCTAAGCTTGGAGGGAGCCTTGCTCTCCTCGTCTTCCAGAGGAGTTCCTGGAGGTTCTGCAGTTGGTGCCTCGGTGGAGCCTGCGATGGAGATCAGGTGTGTTTGGCTGCGGTGGCCACGAGCTCTGTCATCACCCTTGCTGTTTCTAAAGAATGGACGCGTTAAATCTTCTGCCTGGTTGCCTACTTGCCTAATTAGTCCTCCATTCAAAAGAGGACAGAGGGACAGGCGTTTGGTATAGCAGGTAAGAAGCCGCTCGGAATACCCGCATCCCCTATCAGAGTGCTTGGGTTCGAGTCCCAGCCCTGCTCCCAGTCCCAGCTCCCTGCTAATGCACACCCTGAGAGGCAGCAGGTGAGGGCTCAAGTACTTGGATCCCTGCCACCCAGGTGAGAGGCCTGGATTGAGTCCCAGGTTCTGACTTCTGCCTGGCACTTGGGCATCTGGGGAGTGAACCGGAAGATGAAAGATCCATCTCTCTCTGTGAGTGTATCTGTGTCTACCTTTGAAATAAAATGAAAACAAAGGTGTTTTGGGATAAGAGTTGTGGAAATCCATGCATAGTTTCTCATATTATGCATTTCCCTTGCACTTTCTGAAGGGCCCTCATATTTATTTTAGACAACTGCTCTCACATAAGGACCTCTGAGTCTCCAAAGAGAAAGTTTGGGAACCCTCATCCTGGCCAACTCCCAGACTCAAACAACTGACCACAGTCATACAGTTGTCTATCGGCAAAGCCCACTCAGAATCCAGGATCTGGGACACAGTCTAGGGTCTCGTCTATGGCAATGGGCATGTACTCAGATCTTTAGGGTAGATAGACATTAATTTCCATTCAGCAGAACAGGCTGTGCTGTTGGGAAGCCTAGTAGTACAGTCTTGCATCTGTCCCTCACCATACTGTCCAAGAACTCTGGGGCCTAGGGGCTGATGCTGTGGCATGGCAGGTAATGCTGCCGCCTGTAGTGCCGGCATCCCATATGGGCGCCGGTTTAAGTACCAGCTGCCCCACTTCCGATCCAGCTCTCGGCTATGGCCTGGGAAAGCAGTAGAAGATGGCCCAAGGTCTTGGGCCCCTGCACCTGCGTGGGAGACCTGGAAGAAGCTCCTGGCTCTTGGCTTTGGATTGGTGCAGCTCTGGCTGTTGCAGCCATCTGGGGAGTGAATGAGCAGATGGAAGACGTCTCTGCCTCTCTGTAACTCTGCCTTTCAAATAAAAAACAAATAAATAATTAACTAAAACAAAACAAAACTCTGGGGCCTTAAGCAATCCTGAAGAGTCACGTTACTTATTACCGAGCGCCTGCAGCCACTGCCATTCTCCTCCCTACCACATGGTGCCGCTGTTGGAAGTGGTTCTCAGAGACAGGTCACTTGCACAGGCCAAGGTGGTTTCTGGAGAGAGTGCTCCTGTATAGTTAACTCCACAACATCCGCTTGCTCCACTGGCTCTATGGTCATGTATCCAAGCAATCCTTAAGGCCTTTCCGATGCCTCTTCTCCCTTTGATCCCTCAGCTCCCCCGAATTTCTCCATTTTCCTTCAGAGTCTTATGGCCCCAGAGTGGGTGTAGGCCTTTCCCTGTCTTGGAACCCAAAGGCACTGTTCTCCTCCAGTTTCCTGGACCCATGATGCAGTTTGGGGGCTGTGATTAGCTGTGTTCCTTTTGGTGCAGGACACAAGCATTCATTCTTCTCTCTTAAAGTCTTAATAGCCTCAATGGACTTACAGGAATTGAAAATTTCTAACTCTTGGGTGATTATTCCCCCCTCTCAGGTATTTAAGTCCCAGACTTAAATCTCTGAAGAAAGGGGTGGGCAGGTAACCTGTGGGAGAGCCCTTCTCTGACACTGTGCAGGAATTTTATGAGCCTTTATCTTGATGGTCTGCAAAAAATGATTGCAGCCACTTAGTCAAGAAAAAAATATAGAAAACCTACTGAGGGCTGGCACACAGTGGGTTAAAATGTCACTTGCAACACCAGCATCCTGTATTGGAGAGCTGGTTCAAGTCCTGGATGCTCTGCTTCTGATCCAGCTTCCTGTTAATGTGCCAGAGAAGGCAGTGGATGATGGCTCAAGTGCGAGGGCCCCTGCCACCCAGGAGGGAGACCAGGATAGAACTATTGGCTTCAAGCTGGCCCCGCCCTGCTGGTTTGGCCATTTGGGAGTGAATCAGTAGTTGGAAGATCTGTCTCTCCCTTGTTGTTCTGCCTTTCAAATAAATAAATCTTAAAAAACAAACAAACAAACAAACAAACAAACAAAACAAACCAAATAGTCCACTGGGACTCTGCAGATATCAACACCCCAGACAGACAGACTTAGCAGTTTCTCTTGAGGTCCTTGGGTGCTATTGCAGTCTGCTGCACAGATTCCAGGCTTGTAAAACCCACGTTTGAGACTTCGGAATCTACTTGTTTAGCGAACCGGTTCTGACTCCATCCTGTGGTTCTTTCTGCAGTTCCCAAGAGTAGGGTTGGAAACAAATCCTCAGCAAGTGGCAAACATCTCCCCACTGGCTCTCAACACTGTGAAGGTGACAGAATAAGCCACCCCAAAACATGCTACTTTTTTTTTTTAAGAGTTAATCATTTTACTTTCATCCATTTTTTTTTTTTATTTGACAGGTAGAGTTATAGACAGTGATAGAGAGACAGAGAGAAAGATCCTCCCTCCATTGGTTCACTCCCCAAATGGCCTCCATGGCCGCCACTGTGCCGATCCGAAGCCAAGATCCAGGTACTTCCTCCTAGTCTCCCACGGGGCGCAGGGGCCCAAGCACTTGGGCTGCAGCAGAGAACTGGACTGGAAGAGGAACAACCAGGACTAGAACCTGGAGTCCATATGGGATGCTGGTGCCGCAGGCAGAGGATCAACCAAGTGAGCCACGGCGCCGGCCCCCAAAACATGCTACTTTTTGACCTAAGGGTTATTCTGAGCTTAAGGCACTTGAAAAACAGTTCATGCAAAAGGGGAGCACCAACTTTCCTTTTCTTCCTTAAAGCAGGAGGTAAACCTCCCATGTGAAAGAGGCCCTCCCTACAGCAGGGGGAAAGAAACGGTCTCACTGCCCGAGACAGGGAGCTGAGGCTACGAGGATTCTGTACAGACCTCGCTAAAAGAACTTGTATTTTCCTTTGGTCTTCCCGTTTGAGTCACTTGCCTATAACTGCCACTCTGTTTAATCCAGGGTGTAAGAACTTAAGACTGTGCTACTTTTTTGGGTCTTCGCTTCTTGTGGAGACACTCTTGTACATACAAAGAAAGTCTGTATGGTTCTTTCCTGTAATGTGTCTTGTATTTATTTCATCCTTGAGACCAGCTGGGGCCGGTGCCACGGCTCACTAGGCTAATCCTCCGCCTTGCAGCGCCGGCACACCAGGTTCTAGTCCCAGTCGGGGCGCTGGATTCTGTCCCGGTTGCCCCTCTTCCAGGCCAGCTCTCTGCTATGGCCCGGGAGTGCAGTGGAGGATGGCCCAAGTGCTTGGGCCTTGCACCCCATGGGAGACCAGGAGAAGCACCTGGCTCCTGTCATCAGAACAGCGCGGTGTGCCGGCTGCAGCGGCCATTGGAGGGTGAACCAACGGCAAAGGAAGACCTTTCTCTGTCTCTCTCTCACTATCCACTCTGCCTGTCAAAAAAAAAAAAAAAAAAAAGAGACCAGCTGGATACCTTGTGAGTACCGGGCTCTGCCTCCCCTACAACTGTCTTCTTCCACTCTTGGGCTGTGGGTGATGCCGCCATCATAAACACTGCAGTTAGTGTGACCCAGGCTGACAACTGTCAGAGGACTGTGCAGGAACAGCGTGCACTCACAAAAGATGTGTGGAACAGTGTGGTGAACTGAGACGGACATTCTCTTTTTTATTAGCGACTCTGATTGGCTTTTAACTTCTTGGACTAGGGTTTTTATTTTTTCCCCAGCTTTAATAGAAGATATCCTTTACAGCATGGAAGAAGCCAACGGGAGCCAGTTATTTTAGACATTTATTTCACATACAAGTCTTTAGGAGGACATCTAAGTGAACATTAATACAAAACAATGAACAGACAGACATTTATACTTGGTCTGGGGAAGCATTCATCAGAGAGAAGCAAAGCTTTACAATTACAAGTTACCCGCTCCTTCCACTTGGGAACTCCCCGGCTCAACCACGGCTGCCTGTCAGGTGGAGACAGACCTCACAAAACAGACTCTCTTCCCTTCAGCTACCTGCCTCTGGCGACCCAGGTGCCTGGGAGCTGCCTGGTGTCTTGCCCTATTCTTTACAGAGCAAGCTCCTAGCTGCCTGTGCTATCAGTGTCCCCTTCCTAAAGCAGGAAACACATTCAGTATGGCCCGGGTGCAGCACGCAGGCTGGGAGCCTGGACCTGCGACCTCTTCCTCATTGCCGTCACACCCCACAGTCTCATGAGACGTTAGATCCTGAGTGGCCCAGGCAGTCAAGCTCACCTTCTCTTCAGACAAAGTCCAGAGAGCAGCTTGCATCTGTCAACCAGTACTCAGGAAGGGGTAACCAATGATAAGACTAACACTTGTCTCTTTTGGCTTCTGCTCTAATGCTCATTCCACAGTGGCAGGCTATCCTGAGCTACTCCTGCGTATGTGTGAAGCTTTCCTCTTACAAAACAAAACAAAACAAAACAAAACAAAAGATTTAATTCCCAATGAGTGAACTGGGTTGAGTTTGTAACAATATCACCAGTAAGTTATGGAGGTTTTTGTGGGAGTGACAAAGCAAGCCTACACAGGAAATACAAGCCTCATTCTAAAATGTCTAGGTAAGATGTCAGAGAATAAAATGTTTATTTGCTTACACCATCCTTTTAAAAAATAGGATTTGAGACAATCTCCAAATAAATAAGGCAGAATTAAATAAATAGAGGATTAGGTAGCTGGCTGAGGGGGACTGTTTGGTTGAGCTTCCCAGAAGCCAGAAGAGAGAGAGAAGCAATAAGTTATAAAAATCACAGTGTTTATAAGAGAAACTGTCCCCCTCGCCTCCTTATTTTTGCTTAAGTTCACAGCATTTCCTGGTACTGAGATGTGGAAAAAAAGCTTTTCCTTTGGGCCTTCATAAAAGCAATGTGATGTGATATAAAAACATATTACTTAAAACATTTTCACTTCCATGCCTCAGCTGAAGAGATAAAATTCAGGAGACAAGTTGCCTTGGTCTCAGATGGTGACAGGATGTTTTATTTCTTCAGAACAGAGACAAGTTCTTGATCAGTACAAACAGTCCATTTTCCTTTAGGAATATAGGTAGCAAAACCTAAATTCTACCTCAGCTGGAACCACATCTGGGAGAATCAGTTTGTCCCACCAGAGTTGGAATGGGCCTTGAACCTTTCCTGCCACTGGGAAGTCTGACAGACAGAGGTGCCAAATACGGTTTGGGGCAATTTAGAGAAACTCTTTTGCAACGGAACATAAGGGAAGATGATTTTCTACTGAGTTACTGACTTTTAAAACAGGCATGGGTGTAACCATGTAGTTACCTTTTGCCATAATACTTCCTCTATCATATATTTTTTTAAAGATTTTATTTATTTATTTGAGAGGTAGAGTTATAGACAGTGAGAGGGAGAGACAGAGAGAAAGGTCTTCCCTCTGTTGGTTCACTCCCCAAATGGCAGCAACGGCTGGAGCTGTGCCAATCCGAAGCCAGGAGCCAGGAGCTTCCTCCGGTCTCCCACACAGGTGCAGGGGCCCAAGGACTTGAGCCACCTTCTACTGCTTTCCCAGGCCACAGCAGAGAGCTGGATTGGAAGAGGAGAGCTGGGACTAGAACCAGCGCCCATATGGGATGCTGGCGCCGCAGGCAGAGGATTAACCTACTATGCCATGGCGCCAGCCCCTCCTCTATAATATTTTTAAGTTCCTTGAGAACTGTCAACATGCCTCCTTTTCAAATTTCCATCTCTCACTGTGGCTAGAACATGATCTAATACGTAACAGTGCTTAATAAATATTTATGAATAAGTCATCTACTTTCCTGCATCATGCTTCCACGTAATTATCAAGCCTGTGTACATATTACTAAGCGACGATTCCTATTTATGTGCATCTTCTCTAGAGCTGGAATTCCAGAACATCTACACGATATAAGCACGGGCCCACTGGCACCACACACATCTCACTGTGCTAGGCACACCACCAACATGAAGCTACACGCACCATCAGACGTCTATAATTCAGACAACACAGAGGAAATCAACCTACTGGGGTGTGAGCAATTTTAACATGGCTAACAAACGTAAATCAGAAACGTTCATCAATGTTTACCTGAGTCACCTGCCTTCCAACAGGCCACACCCTCTTCTGGCAACACGAATCCCATTCTTTCTACAGTGCCCATCCTTGGTACTTTGCTGAACAGTTCCAAAATATCCAAACATACTCAAAGGAAGAATTTTATCTCGAGATGTCTTCAGATGAGAGGACATTTGAGAAAGAAAGGAAGAGGTAACAGCAAAATAGTAATTTATACACAGTTCTGACTCTGGTTATCTTTCCACTAAACTCCTGCCTTCTCCTTCCCCAAAGCAAACTGCCCTGGGTCATGCATGTAGGAAGGGTGCCAGTGCCATGAGTCTCACCCTGAACCAAGTAGCGCCAGAAGACGGAATCCCTGGATTTCAGCTGGAATCTCATAAATGAACTAAGCACGCTGCCTCCCGTCTGACCCTTCTTCAGCATTTATGGGGCTAATGCTAGCGATTTCTCAGATTTTTTTGGGACAAAGAGGTAAATGAGGAAAACAAAAGTGGTGCTTTGGTAAGCAAGTTTGTGTAAGTATTTCAACTTTCACTCAGTGGGCTGTCGGGCTGTATAAATTACTCAGGCTTCTACTGAGGTTTATCCTCCTGTGAACAGGGAGTAGACGCCTCAGAAATAAGAGATGGTTTACCTAACAGCCAGCCCTGGAAGTGCTAGTCTGGACTGAGGTGTTCTCTGGTCTATAGCAGGCCTAAGGAATCTAACTGGGCTCAGAAATATTCAATTATTTCAGGTCTCTATTGCACATTTTTTTCCTAACCCCTTAGTGTTTTAGAAACACTATTATACTCATAATATTCTACTGAAGTGTGGGGGTAGGCGTTAGGTCAGCTCTAGATAAGAGCCAGGGGAGCTACGGGTAGAACTAGGATGTGCCTGAAATTCTATTTTTTTAAGGAGACACACACCAAGCATGCATCCTGAGAGAGGGCACGGCAGTGTGGAAGTCAGACAAGAGCACCCAGGACAGTTAGGAGATCAGTGTAGGACTTACGGCAAACAGTGGAAGGAATACAAGTTACTTGTAGCATGGAGAAGCAGCAGCCAAGGGGATTTAAGTCTTCAGGGACAGAAAAGGGTGATGGGTGATCAACTGCTCCTCCTCTCGATGGAGGGCCAGGCAGTAACACAATTTCAGTGACAGTACAGGGATTCTACCCTATTGGGATCAACTTCTTGACAGAGAAAGGGGATGCTGTAGCAGACTTCTGAAGGAAGCTATCAAATCTTCACTGATTTTTCTTTTTTGTAACTATCTTCAAAAAACAAGAGATTTGATGTACTTTTGAACAGACTCCTGAAAATTCTACCCAAATGTGAGAATCCATTTTCAAGTTGCATCCAGGATCTCATATAGATAATAATAACAACAACAATAATAAAACCCTTTCAGTATGTTTTGTCTCCTTGAAAACAATCCACTCATAATGAGGGAGCTTGAATGTTGCTGAAATTAGCAATCCAATCAATAGCAGTGGCTTCAACTTGCTGGAGAAAATTTCGTTCTGAACTCAGTTGTGTCTTCTCCGCTTTATTAAAGGAGAAGCTGAGACACAGAAGGAGAGGAACAGACTGATCGAGGCAGAGGCAGAGGTGAGGACGTCATACCAGTCTTTAGTTTATTTACATTCTCATTTGTCTTGGGAATTACACTCTATAGCTAAGAAAAGATTGCTTCCAAGAGTGAGATTAGGGTAAAAATGGCTAAAGGGACATGTATGAAGAGAAGAAACCATCATCAAAGTGTCTTCCTAAATTCATCAGTCTTGCCCTTCAGTGGGTTCTCTGGGGAGTACACAGACGGAGGGTATGACAGGAGCTTTTCTTTCATGTGGACCTCCCGGTGTTTGGTAAGAATGGAGCTCTTACTAAAACGTTTGCCACATTGGGCACATCCATAGGGCTTCTCTCCAGTGTGCATTCTCCGATGTTCTCGAAATCTCGTACAGTTATTGAAACTTTTCTCACAGTCCACACATTTGTAGGGATTCTCACCAGTGTGGACTCTCCGGTGGGCGCTGAAGTGAGAACTGTTGGTAAAGCTTTTCCCACACTCCCCACACTGATAGGGCTTCTCACCAGTATGGGTTCTCTGATGTATAATGAGACTAGAGCTTTGACTAAAGCATTTTCCACACTCTCCACATCTGTAGGGTTTCTCTCCCGTGTGGATCCGCTGGTGGGCACCAAAATTTGAGGAGTCATTAAAGCTTTTCCCACAGTCGAGACATTTGAAAGGTTTTTCTCCTGTGTGAATTCTTTGGTGTCTGATTAGGCTTCTGCTTCTACCAAAGCACTTTCCACAGACACTACACTTGTAAGGATTTTCCTTCAGGTGGGTCATCCTGCACATAAGACGAGCACTCCTTCCAAAGCTTTCTCCGTATTTGAGAAGTCTATAGGGTCTCTTCCCCATGAAAGGCCTCTGATGCACTACAGCTTTGCCTAAATCTCTAGGCTGAGACATTGGTTTTCCCTGTCTAATTCCTTGGAGGTTTTCCCATTGTCTTCCTGAGATGTATTCTCTTTTGCGACACTTACTGGGATCAGCATTCTGTGAACCAACTCTTTTAGACTTTTCTATTAATGCCCTATGTTGTTCTATGTCCTTATATATTATCTGTGTTGGATCCTCTCGGGTACTACTTCCAATTTCAAAATCTAAAAAAAGAAAAGAAATGATGATATAAATTTCACACAACTCATATATTAACATAAATAATTAACCTGGCCTGGCCTGGCCTGTAAGGTTTGGTATGTTACAATCCCTAGGGACCTCCCTGGCTTCAGCTCCTGTGACTCTTCCTAGATTCATTATGTAGTATTTTCTCTCAGCTCCATGAACAAGACAGTAACATCTAGTACAGAGTGAACCTTCAGAAATGTTTCCTGAATTGAATTATAATTCCAGCCACTATCCCCATTCATATTATGATTAACTTGGGAGCAACTTGGCTTATCTGGCTGAAGTAATACTCTAATTCACCAAGTTTTTATTTTACATCTGTATGAAAACATACTACATCATAACAGTCTGAGATTCTAGTAACCAAGTCCAAATTCCTCAAAGGACTTCTCAATTCATCAATGCCTAATTATATTCTACCCAAGAGTACTTCTTTCTTCTTCACAGATGTCTTGTTGCTGTGTTTTCCTACTGTCTCACAGATACACTAACTCAAATCTTAATTTTCACTGTTCCCCAAACTGGAATTACCTTCTTTCTAATCTCTATCCTACCCCACATTCACTAGAAGATACATCTTAGAACAAGCTTTGCCATGAAGTTTTCCAGACAAAGAGCATACCACGGAGAGGAGACACAAGCTTTGGATTCATGCAACTCTGGTTTTGGTATCATCCTGGTCACCTATTAACTGTGTGACTTCAGCATTAACTTTTTATTATGGGAAATCTGAACACACAGAAAGGTTAAGAGAAGAGTATGTGTAATGAGTTCCCAAGAACCACTTACTTGCCTTTAACAATTATCTATTCATGGAAAATTCTGTTTCATCTCTATTCCCACATACTCTCTCTGCTCCTCCACGGAGACTACTTTGAAGCAAATTCCAGACATCATATTCGTCCATACATATTTCACAAGCTGTGCAACTCAGGCCCACTGAGGCTTGTTTGATCCCCAAGCCCTTGTTATTAGGCATGTGCTAGATGGCCTTGTTTCTTCCTGCCAGCTTCCACAATACTTTCCTTCCACCCTTCCAGCTGAAACTGCTGCGAAGTCTCAAGTCTAAGACCGGTGGTTGTGGCATGAGCTTGGGGTGGGGGGGTGGGGGCAGCCACCCATCCACTCATCAACTGGAGCAAAAAGCCCTAACAATGCTGTCTTTCACTGAGCAGTGGTTCTTTTGAGGTTTTGATTGAATCCAATGTTGTCTGGGACTTGCAGGAAGTCACAGCCTAGTAGTTGACCCAGACAGAGCCTGAAAATTTGATGATAGGTCAGGAGCTTACTTCTTCTTCTTTTTTTTAATTTGACAGATAGTGAGAGAGAGAGAGAGACAGAGAGAAAGGTCTTCCCTCCGTTGATTCACTCCCCAAATGGCCGCCACGGCCTGTGCTGCTCCCATCCAAAGCCAGGAGCCAGGTGCCTCCTCCCAGTCTCCCATGCGGGTGTAAGGACACAAGCATCTGGGCCATCCTCCACTACCCCCCTGGGCCACAGTAGAGAGCTGGACTGGAAGAGCGGCAACCAGGACCAGAACATGGTGCCCATATGGGATGCCGGCACTGCAGGCGAAGGATCAACCAAGTGAACCACGGCGCCAGCCTCTGGAGTTTACCTTAAAAACAAGATTCACTAGGACTTTATTTCCAGAGTTCTCAAAACCAGGGGTATATGGGACTTGATTTAAGCTTTTGTACTATAATTTCACATGTAAATACTACCAGAGAGTGTATGTGTGAACTCCCTTCTCTAAGGTAAGTGGGCATTACTTTCTCTTGCTGGGCCTCAGTGCCACAGTCCATTCTGGCAAAGTAGTACTGTAGTACCTCACATACTCCTGTGCACCCTGTGGGCTTAATGCAGTGCTGCAGAAAGATAGCGCTCCTGTCTGTCAGGTGCTCATCATGTACTGGGGGATCTCAGGGCCAAGTGTTCAGTGGCATAAAACAGGGAGACAAAGTAGGGGAGCCGAGAGTGAGAGTTTAGACATGGACATACATGGAACTGACACTCAAGTCGAGGGAGCATCATGAGCTGAAGTTTAGACGAGCTTAGCGTGCATGTGGGAAGCAGCAAGTTTTGAATAAGGAAGGAGTGTAGAAATGAGAACACTAACATACAAGGCGAGGAGAGTAAGATGAACTTTGATTAAGGATGGGGAAAACTGGTTTGGAGATTTTCACAATAGTCTAGGTAAGAGAGACACAGAAAAACTGAACTAGGTGGGGGACCAAAGAGGGCACAGAGATATGAGGGTTTGTGTCAAATGATGAATAAAGAGGTATTCAAATCACCTCTGGCATTCTAAGTCTGGATGTGCAGTGGGAGCACACAGGGAGGAATCATGGTGTGGGATTCCAGTTCTGACATTTTAAGTTGGCTCACCTGGAGAGGCACCAATGAGAGGACCTGGGAGTCAGTGGGAAACATGCAGGTGGGGTGCAGGGCCAACATAAACGTCAGAACATTACTACACATTACCATACTCTCACTGGGTCTCTGGCACATCACACAGTCCTGAGATACTCGCTTTGAGCTCACAGATAGAGCTCCTTCCTGTAAGCTTTTTCTCACGTATAATTCCAAGTTCTCCTCATGCACAGTGGTTTCTAGGGATACAAAACACTGACCAATACACACAAGGGCCAAGGCTGAGATCCCAGACTAAGCCACTAGGATGGAGTCCCTTCTTTGAATAGAAGCATCACCAGAACAGGAACATTTTACTCATTGCTATGTGCCCTTGTCCGCAAATAGCACATGGCACTCAAATATTTGTTGAATGAATAAATATTCACAAGCAAGCATTGTGCTCTATCAACTGATTTCCAGTAAATTATACTGGCCCCTCTTTTAGACTAAAATCCCTTGGTGATCCTTACCATTTGGGCTTTGCAGTCGAACTGGTGGTCCTTGGAATTCTGGTTCTTCCAAAATTTCCTCCTCACTCATTCTCTCACTGCCAGAATCTTCTATTACTGCTTCTTGTGAGGTCTCCTCAGGCTCCCAGCCTGTAGGTTCCTGGGGTTCAATCTCAATAACCCCTCTTTCTTGCCTTGAGGGCAGGAGGATCTCCTCTGGGGGGCTGGTGGAAGGGGCGGGTGCCCGAGAGTTGATCAAGGCATCCATCTCCTTGTAGAATGCACAGGACTCTAACACGTGGCCATTTTTCACTTTGCGGTAGCTCTTCTGGAGGCTTTTGAACTTAGTCCGGCACTGTTCTGGGGTTCGAAGGAAGCCACACTCTCGCAGCTGTTCGGCCACAGCCCCATACAACTTGCTCTTCCGATGACAGGCTTGCAGTGCTTCATAAAACCGAGTCTCACGGAGGATGTCAAGAAAAGTCTTGGTTTCTTCATAGCCCCAGTGCACACCTGCCATTCAAGGATAAAGTTCAAAGATGTAAGAAAACCGTCTGTAGTTTTTATGCCACATATATCAGGGGTGAAAAAAAAAATCCCATTCATGGCAGTAACAAGAATTATGATGGGCCTGGGAATATGCTTTGCAAGAAATGAGGAAGTCTATATAAAAACACTATAATTTTTTTATTGAAAGATACAAAAGAACTAGAAAAATGAGACACTATGGTCCTAGGTAGGAAGATATAAGCTGTACAGGTTTCAATTCTCAAACCAATCTATAAAGACAAAGTCCCAACAGGATTTTTATTTATTTATTTATTTATTTATTTTTGACAGGCAGAGTGGACAGTGAGAGACAGAAAGGTCTTCCTTTTCTGTTGGTTCACCCTGCAATGGCTGCTGCGGCCGGCGCCCTGCGGCCGGCACACCGCGCTGATCCGAAGCCAGGAGCCAGGTGCTTCCTCCTGGTCTCCCTTGTGGGTGCAGGGCCCAAGCACTCGGGCCATCCTCCACTGCACTCCCTGGCCACAGCAGAGAGCTGGATAGGAAGAGGAGCAACCGGGACAGAATCCGGCGCCCCGACCAGGACTAGAACCCGGGGTGCTGGCACCGCAGGTGGAGGATTAGCCTATTGAGCCATGGCGCCGGCCCCCAATGGGATTTTTAAACTGAAGCTGATAAGATGATCTCAAAGTTTATTTGGAAGAGTAAAATGTAATCCCTCAAATCTGTCATTGCTATGGGATTAACTTAAGGATCTGGTTGCATAGAGTGTTTTTCCCAAGGGGTTAAGAAACATGGACTAGAATATTCAATTGGAAGCATTTTTCCCAAAAGGTCTCATCACTTTAACCATTTTCCTTGAGAACTGTGCCTAGTTCAGTTTTTTATGCCACTGAGTCCTCAACTTTGAGAGGTGACACAATCTATAAGACAAGCAGATGTTCTGTATTTATGACAGAGTAAAATTTCAAGACATGTCTGACTATAATTAAGCATGCTTCTTGTACATTCTGGAAAAAGTATGCTTTTTCCTTTATCTTACTGGGTGGTCTCTTCCAGTCCTATCACTGGATTCCTGTATCTGAGACCATCCTAAGAGCCCCAGTCTTGTGTTTATAGTTGTTAAGAGTTGGTGAGCACCTGTATTTGCATAAAGCACCTTCCTATCTTTTAGCAGGTGTAGTCAGGAATACACTCGCAGCTCTCCTAGCTGATTTATTTTTCCTTTCTATGTAAGAACTTACCATCTTTTCATAAGATTGAGTGGAGAAGCATTGCTAATAAGTGAGGTCAGGCAATGGTATATTGTACTTCAGCATTTTCAAAACACTCTCATCTACATTTCCCTCTTAGCACTGAAACAACCCTGTGCTCTTTTTTTTTTGACAGGCAGAGTTGACAGTGGCCGCTGCGGTAGCGGTAACGGTAGCGTTCTGTGGCCTGCGCACCGCGCTGATCCGATGGCAGGAGCCAGGTGCTTCTCCTGGTCTCCCATGGGGTGCAGGGCCCAAGGACTTGGGCCATCCTCCACTGCACTCCCCGGCCACAGCAGAGAGCTGGCCTGGAAGAGGGGCAACCGGGACAGGATCGGTGCCCCCACTGGGACTAGAACTCGGTGTGCCGGCGCTGCAAGGCGGAGGATTAGCCTAGTGAGCCGCGGCGCCGGCTTTAACCCTGTGCTCTTAAGTCATATTTTACAGAGAGAATTTCATGAGAAAACAAACTCAAAGCAGTTACATGGTAGTTCTACTGTTACATGGTCATTAGCTAAAAGCTGACTTCTGCATGTCCCAGTCCTCAAAATACCAGTTTTCTCTATCATGATAGATCTTGCTACTGTTTTAATGTCTGGTGTTTATTCATTTAAGATATATCTTCTGTAAGCTACATGTAGGTGTTTTTAATTTCTAGTGATCTTATCTTCTAAGTTTGTAATTAATGATACATTGCGCTTACCTTTATTGTGTTACTATTTTTTCTTCTTTTTTAAATTTTAAGGTTTTTTTTAAGGATTGTATTTATTTATTTATTTGAGAGGTAGAGTTACAGACAGTGAGAGGGAGAGACAAAGAGAGAGGTCTTCCATCCACTGGCTCACTCCCCAAATGACTGCAATGGCTGAGCTGAGCTGATCTGAAGCCAGGAGCCAGGAGCTTCCTCCAGTCTCCCGCATGGGTGCAGGGGTCCAAGGATTTGGGCCATCTTTCACTACTTTCCCAGGCCATAGAAGAGAGCTGGATCAGAAGATGAGCAGGCAGGGCTAGAACTGGTGCCCATATGGGATGCCAGCGCCACAGGCAGAGGATTAACCTATTGTGCCACAGCACTGGCCCCTACTATTTTTTTCTATTTGATTCTATTTTATGTTCTTTTTTCTCTCCTTCTTTGTCTTGAGATTAAGTAAAAATGTTCATTTCATTATTTTTACTCTTTTGTTTCATATTCTTTTGCAACATAGTACCTGATTATCCCAGGTACTATAACAATGCATCCTTGACTTATGTATGATCTAATATAAATGGTTGCACTATGCCAATTCTCAGATAATCTCAATCCTTAGGATACTTATCTCCATTTCCTTTTCTCCCACAGGTCCCCAAATACTCAAAATTCATGCTGAGCTCAAAACTGAAAAAGAACTTTCTGTGGCCACTCTCACTGCTCTGGAGATAGCAACGAATACCCGAGAGGGTTTTCAGTATGTGCTACGTTGCAGTCAAAGTGGCAAGGCATGCATGGCAGCACTCCCCAGGGCTGGTCACTTCCGATCTATTCCCTTTTCTACAAGACTACACATCTGTTTTTATACCAGAAAACAAGCATAATCCTTACCACTCAGGTTTTGAAACAAGACAGGGGCACCACGAATCTCAGACTTGCGGATAAATTCAATCCCCATTTCATCACCATCAGATTCTTCTGCAGCTTCCTCCTGCTCCACTACACTGATGTGTTCTTTAGCACCAATACCGATTCGCTTTAGTCTGGGGAGAGAGATAATCTCCTTTGGTTTATCAGTGGATGAAGCATGGGCTGCGGGGTTCAGTAAAGCATCCATGTCCTCAAAGAAGGCACAGGGCTCCAGCATGTGGCCATTTCTCACTTTTCGATAGCTCTTCTGAAGACTTTTGAACTTGGTCCGACACTGTTCTGGGGTTCGGAGGAAGCCACATTCTCGCAACCACTCAGCCACAGCACCATATACTTGACTGTTTCGGGGACAAGCCTGAAGTGTTTCATAAAAGCGAGACTCTTTGAGGATTGCTAGAAAAGTCTTTGTTTCCTCATAGCTCCAGTGCACACCTGCTATTTTTTCATCTTCTAAACCCCACTGCTGCTGCTCCCTCCATGTCTTTCCTGCATTCCTTGCAGGGATCTGAACAGTATGAACTGACTTTTCTTTCACGTAGTTGCTTCGCAGGATATTCCTCTTGTTAGAGGAAGGCAGACCTACAGTCCACGGCTCCTTTCTTTGTTCCAACCGGGCTGTCTTGTTAGAGGTAGACACTGAACTTCCTATAGTAAAAGAAACATACTTCATTGTAGACAGAGGAGTCATTATTGCACGCTTCAGTCTATTGCTGTAGCAGGCTCTCCTGGGCTGCTTGTTCACACCAAAGCCTTCCTCAATCATGATAACACATGCTGTGGTTACTCTGACACAATCATCCAGTGCACACTATCATTTTACTTCTCACATAGGCACCATTCCTTTTCTTGTTCTTAAGAGAAAAACTTTAAGGGTAAGAAGCCTATATTTTATTATATTTCATTCCCTTTCATTGGCTAACATTATGTTAGCTTCTAAAAGTATGCTCCTAATCGTATCTTTCAATTATAAAATAAACCATGCTTATATCTGCTCCTTACTTTCTATGACTCCCCCCCCCCCCCCCCCCCCCGCCACATCCCTGGGCTGAGAGAGATTTCAAAGTCAAAAATTTTTGTCAAACTATGTTACAATGCTACAGTAACCAATAATATGGTACTGGCATAAAAACACGAAGAGCAGTGAAACAGAATAGATCCAAGAAATAAACCATGCATATATGGTCAAATTAACCTTTGACAAGGGTGTAAAGAATACACAAATTGGGAAAGGACAATCTCTTCAATAACTGCTATGGATAAAACTGGATATCCACATGAAGAAGAGTGAAATTGGACCTCTATATTGTATCACCCACAAAAATTAACTTGAGATGCACTAAAGGATTAACCAGATCAAATGTAGAAACTGAAATGGTCAAGCTCTTAAACAAACATCAAACAAACAAACAAGAAAATCAGGGAAAAAGCCCCTGACACTAGTCTTGGCCATTATATTTTTGATGACACCAATGCACAAAAAACAGGGGGGAATATGCCAAATTAAAAGCTTCTGCACAACGATGAAAACAACCAAAAAACTGAAGGGGAGAAAGTATTTACAAACCATGTATCTGGTAAGGGGTTAATAACTAAAATATATCAGGAACTCATGCAACTCAAAAACAAAACACCATCACTACAAAACACACACACACAAAACAAACAAAAAAATCACAAAAAAAAAAAAAAAAAAAAACAAAAAACCACACACAAAAAAAAAACCCAAGACAAATAATCTAATTAAAATGAGCAAAGGACCTGAACAGACTTTTTTTTTTCCAAAGAAGACATACAAATGGCAAACAGGTATATGAAAACATGAAAAGGTGCTTATCAC
Organism: Lepus europaeus; assembly: GCF_033115175.1. Taxonomy (NCBI): domain Eukaryota; kingdom Metazoa; phylum Chordata; class Mammalia; order Lagomorpha; family Leporidae; genus Lepus; species Lepus europaeus. The sequence continues at coordinate 19,974,958 of NC_084847.1, forward strand.
CACCAACCATTAGAGAAATGTAAATCAAAACTACACTGAGCTATCATCTCCCAGCTGTTAGAATGGCTATCATCAAAAGGACAAAGGTAACAAGAGTTGGCCAGGATATGGAGAAAATAGAACCCTTGTGCACTGGTGATGGGAGTGTGTATCAGTATAGTTATTACAGAAACCAGAAGGTAGGTTCTTTTTAAAAATTTTTTTTATTATTATTTTACTTGAAAGTCACAGTTGCACAAAGAGAGAAGGAGAGGCAGAGAGAGAGCGAGCAAGAGAGAGAGGTCTTCCATCTGCTGGTTCACTCCTCAAATACCTACAACCTAGGTTATCTTTCATTAGATTAATGGATGAAGAAAATGTGGCACACATACACTATAGAGCACTACTCAGCTTCAAAAAAAAGAAGGAAATTCTGTTATTTGTGGCAACAAGGATGAACCTGGAGGACGCTGTGGTAAGTGAAATAAGCCAAGCACAGGAAGATAAACACTGCACGATCTCACATATATGGAGTATCTAAAACAGTCAAACTCACAGGAGTAGAGAGTGCAATGATGGTTACCAGAGCCTGGGGGAGGGTGAGGAAAGGGGATGTTGATAAAACGGTACACAATTCCAGACAAGAGGACTTAGCTTTGTTGATCTACTGTACAGAATGGCAGCTACTGTAACACGTTGTAAATCTCAAAACTGCTCAGTGATTTTAAATGTTTTCACCACAAAAAAAAAACCAAGTATGTGAGCTGATGGATCTGTTAATTAGCTTGATTTACTCATTCCGAAATACAAACATGTATCAAAGCATCACACCATACTCCATCAATGTACACAATTAGCAGTTTTAGAAAACAGCAAGATCAGTGCTGGTGCTGCAGAGAAATGGAGGCCGCTGTGTGTAGCTGGCAGGGATGTACACTGGTACAGGCATTATGGAAAACAGCGTAGCAGTGCCCTGGAAAATTACAACCAGAACTATTGTACGATATGGCAACCCCATTTCTGGGTCTCCCTCTTAAGGAAACAAAGTCAGTATGTGAAGGAGATACCTGCATTCCTTTGCTCACTGTAGCACTATTCACAATAGCTAAGACATGGGAACAATCCAGGTGTCTGCTGACAGGTGAATGAATAAACAAAACATAAAAACACAGAAAATATACTTATCCAGCCATAAAAAAGGAAATCCTGCCATTTGGATGAATGGAGGACATTATGCTAGGTGAAATAAGCCAGAGAAAGACAAATGTTGTACTCATATATCTCAATTATATGTAGAACCTAGAAAAAAAAAAAAAGAAAAAAAAACCCAAAAACAAAAAAATCAATTATATGTAGAACCTAAAAAAGTTGACCTCACAGAGAAGACAGAATGGTGGTTGCCAGGGGCTTGGAGGCAGGGAAATGAAGACATGCTGGTCAAAGCTGTAAGATAATTAAGTTCTGGGGATCTAATAGACAGCAAAATGACTCTAGTCAACAATACTGTATTGTATACTTGAAATTACTTTAAGTGTTCTCACCACAAACACACAACTACATGATGGTTGTGTTAACTAACTTGACTGTGGTAAATCACAATGTCTACGTATATAAAAGCATCAAGTTGTCCATCTTAAATGAGTACATGAAATTTTATTTGTTAATTATACCTTAATAAAGCTGGAAAAGTTTTGACAGGAGAATCTAATTTTCAAACAGTTATGGGGGTCCATAAATATACATATCAAAGAAATGATGTGAGGGGCCGCCGCCTGCTGTGCCAGCATCCCATATGGGTACCAGTTTGAGTCCCAGCTGCTCCACTTCTGATCCAGCTCTCTGCTATGGCCTGGGAAAGCAGAAGATGGTTCAAGTGTTTGAGCCCCTGCACCCATGTGGGAGACCTGGAGGAAGCTCCTGGCTCCTGGCTTCAGATCAGCTCAGCTCCACCCATTGTGGCCATTTGGGGAGTGAGTCAGTGGATGGAAGATCGATCTCTCTCTCTCTTTCTCTCTGCCTCTCTGTAACTGCACCTTTCAAATAAATAAATAAATCTTAAAAAAAATACAACATGGAGTTGTTTTGCTTAAGGAGGTTGGGGGGTGAAGAGATTTATAACTTAGCTTATTATCATAAGCCACTTAAAAGATAACTTTTCCTCAAGGATACTGAACTCCAGTTCTCATTACATGAAGGGGGAATATTATCTGCAATGTCACATTCTGAAATAAGTATTTTTAATAAGTAATTATTAAACAACATTTTTCATTAACTGAAAAAAAATCTTTTGGAGACACTCTGGAAAGGCTAATTAGTAAAAGCTGTAAGAGTAGGATTGGAATTGAGAGTTTGCAATGTGACAATACTGAAGAGATCAACATGTTTTTTGTCTTCTTTTTTAAAATATTTATTTATTTGAAAGGCAGAGTTCAGAGAGGCAGAGGCATAGAGGGATAGAGAGGGAGAGAGAGGGACAGGGAGGGAGAGGGAGAGAGAGAGAGAGATTTTTCATCCACCGGTTTACTCCCCAAATGGCTGCAATGGCCAGGAGCCAGGAGCTTCTTCCAGGTTTCCCATGTCAGTGCAGAGGCCCGAGGAACTGGAATACCTTCTCTTGCTTTCCCAGGTCATAGCAGAGAGCTGGATCCGAAGTGGAGCAGCTGGGACTAGAACAGGCGCCCACAGGGGATGCTGGCACAGCAGGCGGTGGCTTTTACCTGCTATGCCATAGTGCTGGCTCCCATGTTTTAAATTTGAATCTTAGCTACATTGCTTACTAGTCTTTTTGATCAGGACAAGTTTCTTAACCTCTCTAAGTCTCAGTTTCCTGGGGGAATGATATCATCTATTCCAACAGGTCCTGGGAAAATTTGATAAATACGCATTTAGAAATCATCCAAAGCCCAATAGGCAGTGTATAACATTCAGCTTTCTTTCCCAGACAACACACATAGAAGCTTCAGAATTTTACAGAAGCAACAGCAAACTGAACCCTCTGACAGCACCCTGGAGATGGAGATCTACTCCATTTCTACAGAGAGAAACAGGTGAGGAGACAATGTAAGTCCACACACCTGAGGGACTGGGCAGGCCAAGCCAATGAGAAGGTGGCTGGGGTGAGAACTACAATAGTTGAGCATGAACCCTTTACTTAGCTCTGGCCAACTGCTGCCATACAGGAAGGTGGGCCCATGGTGCTCAAGTTGGATTTGTAAAGATATAGTTGAAATTCAGATTTATAAACTTATTTTACATTAAAGCTCCACGCAGGCCAAAATATATTCACATGCCAGAATCAGCTTTTAAGCCACTAGCTTATAATCTGCAATAAAAGACAGGGGTAGGTGTCTCTGGAACTGGTTTTTTTTCATATGAAATTATGGGTTAGGCTAAATCTGAATTCTCAAAGAATGATCCATTCCCTAAAGTAGCAGATCTTCCAAGGGACTCTAGCTTAGTATTTTACTAGATCTGGATGTTGTGTGAAATTTCCAAGGAAATGGTAGGGAGACATGTATTGTGTATGCAGCAGGGAGAGAGCAGGGAAGAGTGCTTTGTTAGTCATGTCACATCTGAAGTTAGCCATTTTTTCTACTACTTCAACTGCTTTCTAATGATAAACACTGCTGGTTTACTTTTATTCAGTCTGAGAGTGTTCACTTTATAATCTCGGTATGTGTAATGTTTGTATGTAGCTTTGCCAGTAGAACATTCTGAGATGAAGGAAAAATTCTGTCATAGTGCTGTCCAATATAGCCATTAAATATCTTTTTTTTTTTTAATTTATTTATTTTTTTTTTTGACAGGCAGAGTGGACAGTGAGAGAGAGAGACAGAGAGAAAGGTCTTCCTTTTGCCGTTGGTTCACCCTCCAATGGCCGCCGCGGTAGCGCGCTGCGGCCGGCGCACCGCGCTGTTCTGATGGCAGGAGCCAGGTGCTTCTCCTGGTCTCCCATGGGGTGCAGGACCCAAGGACTTGGGCCATCCTCCACTGCACTCCCTAGCCACAGCAGAGAGCTGGCCTGGAAGAGGGGCAACCGGGACAGAATCGGTGCCCCGACCGGGACTAGAACCCGGTGTGCCGGCGCCGCAAGGCGGAGGATTAGCCTAGTGAGCCGCGGCGCCGGCCAGCTATTAAATATCTTAAACATAGTTGTTGCCACTGAGAAACTGAATTTTTATTTAAGGCAGCACATTTAAATAGCCATACGTGGCTGGTGGCTACCTATTAAAAAGCACTTATACAGCATTTATAATATGGATTAGTGTACATTTCTGACCTATAATTTTATTCACAAGAAATTTTTGACTTATGAATAGAAGTTCACATATGAATGAATCACACCTTATCTCTAACGCTAAAGTGGATAAAGATAATTCTCCAAAGGTTTGCTTGTAGAATGACACTCGGTGAGTATACATGCCTATGCTCCACAGAAGTGTCTGGGTTCAAATCCTAATCCTCCTCACTCCAGCTTTCTGCTTTTGCACATGGTGGGAGGCAGCAGTGATGGTTCAAGTACTTGGGTCCCTAACGCTCATGTGGGAGACCCAAACTGAGTTCCTGGCTCCCAACATTAACCTAGCTCAGCCTTAGCCATTGTGAACATTTGGGGAATGAACCAGCAGATGAGAGTGTTCTTTCTTTTTCTTGTTGTGTGTCTGCCTCTTACATATGCAAAACATTTTTCAAATAATTCACCACATGCTATTAAGGTTGCTTCCCACCCCCCTTCCTTTGTGAATAGTTCCATTCATCCAGCAAATATTTACTGGGCATGCACCCATGTGTCAAGCTCTATCCCAAGTGCTGTAGTTGCTGTGGTAAAATAAAAACAAATTCTGAAAAGACCGTGTGACTTCTGGAGCTTTTAGTCTAGTGGGTGAGTGTAAATTCTTAATAATATTTTTAATAATATAAATAGGATAGTCATATATAACTCCTCATCAATGTTTTAATCATTAAATACTAATTATTTAAATAATAAATAATTTAATAAATTTAATACATATTTTACTGGAAGGAGGAAATGGGTGAGGTAAGAGAACATGGGTAAGTGACTTGATAACCCATGGAGATCCTTTAGGTGTTAACATGTATCATCAACAGTAGAAATGAATATATTATAAATCCCTAAGTCTTTTCTTTGAAAAGGGAAAGAATTCTTACCCAAGGAGACCACGTTCCTGACACTCTCCCTCCTGATATCCCGGCAAAGGTCTCTGTGAGCAGGAATCTGATGCAGGCTCTTTTTGTAGGGAAAACCTCTTGTCATGTGGACACCTTTCACTGGTTCCTGCAACAACACTAACACCAATGACTACCATGGTAACTGCATGGGTCCTCCAAGCACAAATAATCATGGCTGAAGACGAGAAGAGCCCTAAAGAAGAACTGGAATCAAGGAACCAAGTTCATGTTACATGCTAGATGAAGCTGAAGATACAATCAAGAATCCTGAGACACGAGAGGTGACCCAGCAAGGGGTCCTGTTTCTCAGAACACTGGGCTCAATCTTCTCCAGAAAGGGGATGAGGACAAAGTCTTTGGTAGGGAGTATAAACATCTGAAGATGGCGAAGGCACAGAATGTGTGACTGAACATCTGAGAGAGCCAGAGAGGGCAACTGCCTTTACCTGGGACCCAGCAGCAAGACGTGTGGCTGTCACTTCCTGATCTACGACGCTCCATTCATCGGCAGCAACAGAAACCCAGGCAGAAGGCCGAGCTACAGAAAGAGAAACAATTAGTACTCTGGGCTCTGGCCCCTTCATTCATGCTGCTTCTCCTTCTATGAGTGTATATTAAAAAAACCCCACAGATATGAACGGATCATTTTCTCAATGAGTTAGGAGCAATGCTCCCAAGTAATAGGCCCTGCAGCCAGACTCACAAACTCAAACGCTTTCAGGGAAAAAGCCGGAGAAGTACCTGATAAAGGCGCTGAGTAAGGACCGTGGGGAACTGGAAAGCACAGGTCCCACAAAAAGGGCACAGCCAATGCTCAGCTACAGACAACGGAACTCTGGGAGAGACAGAGCCTCTTATTTGTTCAAAAGAAGCCAGAAGGAAAATCTGGATATTTGTGAGATCTCAATTCTCACCCCTCTGAGAACTAAAACCCACAAAGCCTCCAAACAAAAACTGTAGGTAACACAAAACTAGTCTGACCTGGCGGACAAATTTCCAGCTTGAGATTTCTAGTATAAATTAATCCCTGAGTGAGTACTGTCCTAAGAACTCAGCATCCACAGACACACAGCAGTGAGCACTGCAGGCAAACACACCATTCTGAAGGTGGAAGGGAGATGTAAACATTTGCACCTAGCACAACCTGCAAAGTAACTTCTTCCGTAACTGTCACTTGTGACCAAGAACTGAAAAGCTTACTCCAGTACTTTCTATAGATGTAAACGGAATTACTTCCTTGGAAACATATTTCCCGAGGCACAAATGGCTGAATTCATACATCTTCCTTTAAAATGAATTCACCTTTCCATGTAGTCCTCAAAATTTCTGATTTCCTATACCAATGGTTTGTTCAACACAAACTTTCCAGTTTAAGAATTCCTTATCGTGCAAAATCCAGAAACACCATAAATAAGTATTTATTGTACGAAGATTATCAGCTAACATCACTGAGGTCTTCTAATCCACGTGAACAAGGGGGCTTTGATGATAGTAAATATACTTTGGGTAATTTAGAAACCATGGATATTTTCAATACATTCTATCACAATGTGAATTTGGGGTGAAAGGGCAGGGTATGGTCATGGTGAATCTTGCCTCTTCGTAAGGGGATGTGTAAGCCAGACAGACCTGGAGTTTAAAAGGTCATTAAGAGAGAATGGAAACTAGTACTTATCAGGCACTATTATGCATTGGCTCTTTCATGCTGCCTCATTTGGCCTACAGTAATGATGGTGGTATTCTCCTTTTACAGATGGGAGAGCAGAAAGTTCGAGAAGTAACCTGACCAAGGCCACACAGAAATACAGAAGAGTCAGGTTTTGAACTCAGGTCTGTTTGCCTTTAAAGACCAAGCTTTTAACTTCTATGCATTAATGCTCTTTGTCATACTGCTTGCTTAAGATCACAAGGAGTGAAAGTCTTGCTTCTAGGTCCTGTGAATCTTGCCAGTCCTCTCTTTAAGTCTGAGATAGAGACACACTTCAGGGGATGGAGAGATCACTGGAGACTGGGTGGAACAGGTGTTCATCTCCTTATATTTGATTCTTTAAGGTCTAGGGAAGCTACCGACATCGGTGAAGTCTTCCCTTACTGGTAACCCTTTCCACATGCCACCTCTGTGATGTCTGGATTTGCGTGTGTTCCCAACTCCTGAAGCTAATATTCAATTTATTTTCAAATATGTATCGGAGGGACCCTACACTGAGCAAGACACAGTGACACCCATCTGCCAGAGTATCTGCACTTACCAGTCCTGGGTAAGAGCTGCTGCTCTCTCTTCTGGCTCAGCTGTTCCTGGCGCTCTGAACGAAGGTTTCCAGCATCTTCCCGAAACACCACCCTGTGTTGGTTCGCCACTCGTTCTGGCTGAAATTCTGTTACCTCCCAGGCGTCTCCAAGTGGAGCTTGCTTCTCTGAGTGTACAGGACTGTTGACCTGGGGAACAAGGTCAATGCCAAAATGGAAAGAGGGAAAAGAGGTCCAAATTCCTCCAAAAAAAGATATCAAATGAAAGAAGACATGAGAAGGAATAAACATTTCACTCCATTCCCAGTGGAGTCCCTGAGGGTATTGGGTTAACAGTAATGACCATGAGTTTGGGCAAAGGGGAAGAGGAGGCTACTTTGACTACTGTACAGTGGGGGAAATCTGTCAAATACAGAGCATCCTTGTTCCTAGAGTAGATGCTGTGTCCTCACGTTAGGTGTACTGGGGAATAAAAGCGATCAGAACACAGAACACTAGCGAAACTACAAATCCAATCCTCACAGCTATCTGGCCACTCCTGACCACCACAGCAACTTGCTGTTAGTCACATCTTCACACAGCTCAAATCCCGGGCAAGGCGACACTGCAGATCTTGCGAATGCTGCGGGATTTCACGAGGTCAATGAAAAGGACGCTGAAAGACAGAAGAGCATGCAAAGCCCCTGAGACACGGAGACCTGCTCTTTAACCGGGAGGAGAGTGGCAAGGAAGGCGGCACTGAGCACACTTCAGAAGACACTCACTGGAATATGAAAGGGCTACAGACGGCCCTGGGGTAACGGATGACTCCCCCCCACCCTTTTACGATCCAGCTGCAAAAGCCAAACTCTGTGAAGCATACATAACCATATTTTCTTTCCTGTTACATTGTTGGAAACATCACACCCAAGATTACACACACAAGTGCATAACGTTCATTTTCAAGATAATATTTCAATCAAAGCCTTTCTTCCTACTCAATAGGAAATCCTGACTCTCTTTTACAGGGATTCCCTTGAAAGATTTTCAATAGTTCCGTTCATCTTTCCACAGGCAGCCCGTCCTGCAAGGCTCCCCGGTCTACCTCCCTGTTCCTCCCCCTTCTTTGTAAACACAACATTTTGCAAGGTCCTCTCTCACCTGTTGTCTTAGTCTTCCAGTCTCTTTCTCCAAATGCGCCACCAGGGCCACCGCCTCCTCTCCGCTCTCCGGACACTGCTTCTGCGCCCACGCCTGAATCTGCTCGGGTAAAATGGTGAGAAACTGCTCGATCACCAGCAGCTCCAGCATCTGCTCCTTGGAACGCGTTTCCGGCTTCAGCCACCGGCAGCAAAGTTCCCAGAGTTTACTGAAAGCTTCGTGGGGTCCGGTCACATCCTCGTAACAGAACTGCCTGAAGCATTTGCGAAAGGTCTCAGACTCGGAGCTGCCCGATTCTTCTAGAACGGGCTCCGATGCCCACTCGGGGTCCTTTTCCACCTTCATGATGACACAGCCATCCACCTCCAGGGAGGCGTCGATGTGAGAATTCAGGGCTGCAGCCATGCTCACGTCTAGCTTAAAGCGGGGCCCTGGATGTGCTCTTTGCTCGTTCCTCAAAGTGTGGGAAGGTGAGGAGGTAGAAACGGCCGGGTTGGCAAGAACAGGGTACCCCCCTCTCCCCGCCCGCCCAGGTACCTTAACCAAATCTATCCTAGGCCCCTGAAAAGGTGACCGGGGACACTAAGGTCCAAAAAAAAAAAAAAAAAAAAAAAAAAAAAAAAAAAAAAAAAACCCAGCCTCTTCCCCAAACAAGTCGTGTCCCTGCAACTTGGTTTTCCAGGGTGCATCCCTTTTAGTGCAATGTCGGAAACGGGGAGGAGGAAATCTAGCGGACTGAGGGGAGAAGGGGTGCAGGCGGCGCGCCAGGAGAGGGGTGTGTCAGACACCCCGCAGTCGGGGGGGCCCCCGGTGGGTGGGTGGGGCCGGATGTGCGGGCCCCGCCGGGCCTCGGGTTCCGGCCTCTGGTCACTGAGGCGCGCCCGGGCCGCTGCGGCTGTCTGTGGAGCCCGGCAGTGTTCGAGATCGGCCCCGACAGTCCCGGGAAAACCTCCTCACGCCGATCAAAGGCCGCAAAGCGGTTCCGCTCCGGAGAGGAGAGAAAGAAAGAAAAGAAAAGAAAAAAAAAAGCCGCGAGCCGAAGCGGGGCCTCGCGGGGGGCGGCGGCCGGCCGGCGCCCAGCGCTCTGCTTCGTCCGCTCTGCCCCGTCCGCTCAGCCCCGCGGACTGCGCGAAGGGCGCTGGGAGCCGCGGCCACGCATGCGCCGTCCGCGACCCGCGCGCCGCGGCGTCCGCGCGCGGCTTCCTTGCGGGCGAGGGGCTGGGGGAGGGGTGCTGCGTGGCCGCCTCTCGCGAGAGCGCGTAGCGCGGCGACTTGCCGCTGAGGGCCTCGGAGCGTCTTCCCCGGGGCGGAGGGACACAGTGCGTGGCACTGTGGCGGGGTGAAGGTGGTGTGGCGGCTGTACGTGACAAGAGAATGGAGCGTGGGTTCCTCCTCCAGCGGGGGAATGTCGGGCGGCGGAAAGGCTTTTGTGAGGCGGAGGCTTTCGTCGGCGGCGTTGCGTCCCGTCTGCCGCCGAGGGAGGACGCGGGGAGAGGGGACTACTTTGCCTGGCGGAGGGATCGCATCCTTGGTCTCAACTCGCAGTCCCGCGCTTGGGGTTCGGGCCTGGCCTATGGCCGAATGTCGGTACTACGCCTTCCCCCTCAGAGAGACACGCGCAGGTTCTGGAACCCACGCCTTCCCCCTCAGAGAGACACGCGCAGGTTCTGGACCCCATGCCTTCCCCCTCAGAGGGACGCGGCGCAGGTTCTGCAAGGCCCAGTTAGGGGCGCCCCCGGCCCCAGCCGGCCGCCCCAGGGGTTTCTCAGGAAGTCCTGTGGCCTGGCAGGTCGCAGAGAGGGGAACGCCTGGGCCAGAGTCTCTCTCCGAGAGGGGCCGCCCCTTGAAGCCCCCCTAGGTGCGGGCGTTCCGGGAAGCCGGCCTGTCCATCTGGTGGTCACCGAGCGCTTCCTGTCTGCCAGGCAGCGTTGTAGGCCCTGTTGTAGGTGGCAGCTCCTTAGGAAACAGCTTAGTGACTCGATGCTAAAGTCCGAGTTACATCGTGGGCCAATTCTAGCAGCGCCCAGAGGCGTGGGAGGGCGCTTCAGAGAGGCTGTGGGGCGCCTGCATGCCCAGAACTGTGAGTGACTACGCAGTTTCCTTTCTTGAAACTTTTTAAAATCTGAAAATGGTTATTTATTGAGCGCTTGTGTGTGCCGGGTAGGAAGGAGCGGCAGGTGGTGAGCGGAACCCCGGGCCCTCTGCCCCTGTTGAGGTGAGAGAGGCAGACATTCTTCAGGCCATCCGCAAATTCATGTGCACTTGTCGCTGAGAGACCTAGGTGTATTGGGATTTGGTCTCTTCAGGAGGTCTGCGAAGGTTTCTTTGAAGACGCTTGGTTAGATAGGTACAAAGACAAGGCGAAGAGCTCATTAGGCAGAGCCCGGTCCCCATAAAAAGCCCGGAAACAGATGATTGTCTCCTGAGTTCAGGGCATTGAGACCTAAGCAAAGCGACGTAGCTTCCCAAGGACACTGCAGGTTGAGGCAACTAAGATTCAGAGAGATAATAGGGTTTTCTACATGCTCTGGGGCCGGTTGGTTTTAGGGGATGTATCACAACAGCTCAGGGACATTAAGGGGTCAGAAACTCGAAAGACGCCAGGGCGCAAGCAGATCGACAGAGGTAGGCAGAGATTAAGACAATAGAGAGGGGCCGGCGCTGTGGCGTAGTGGGTAAAGCCGTGGCCAGCAGTGCCGGTATCCCATGTGGGCGCCGGTTTGAGTCCCGGCTGCTCCACTTCCAGTCCAGCTATGCTATGGCCTGGGTAAGCAGCAGAAGATGGTCCAGGTCCTTGGGCCCCTGCACCTACATGGGAGACCTGGAGGAAGCGCCTGGCTCCTGGCTTTGAATCAGCTTAGTTCTGGCCATTGCAACTAATTGGGGAGTGAACCAGCAGATAGAAGAACTCTCTGTCTCTCCTTCTGTCTGTGTGTAGCTCTGATTTTCAAATTAATTAATTAAAAAAAAAGACAATAGGGAATGGTGGGTACTAGAGAACCGGAGGCCACATGTTCTCTCTGAAGGAAGCAGCCCTCACATCCAGCCTCTTGTTGCCATGCTGACGCGAGGACAGAGTCTTAACCACATCTGAATCTTTTAAGGAAGCTGGCAGTTAGTGTCACACTTTTAAACTATTGGCAGGTATATTTATCTGTCTCTCCCATCAATGAAGCAATATATATATATTTTTTAACCACTCTGTGCTGGGAGCTTAGAACAGTGCGTTCTGCATAGTCCATACCATAGATCCTCACCTGCTGTTCAGAGCCTCTGGGCAAGTCCATGTGTTCGTAGTTTCTGTCCTGGTTCCCTCCCCAAATGCCTCAAGCACCCAGGGCTTGACCAGGGCCAAAGCCAGGGGCTGGGGACTCAATACAGGTCTCCCACTTTGAACCCAACTACTGGAACCATCACTGCCTACCTCATAGGGTTTGTGTTAGCAGGAAGCTGGAGTCAGGAGCTGCAGCTGGTTATGAAAACCGACCCACAGGTCCTCTGTAGGGAACGCAGGCATCTTAGCTGGCATCTTCGCTGCAAGGATAAATGCATGCCTGTGCATCTATTTTCTTCTTTTGTCCACCATCCTCTCTGCTGGTTCCCCATGGGTGCTTTGCAAAAAGCCCCTAGTAGATTTCCACTGGGGAAGTAACTGAGGTGTGTTAGTACCTATCTGCTCTTTCATGTATCATGTATCAGTTCATGCCAATGTGCTTGACATCATATCCTGGTCCTACTTTTTTATATCCCAGTTTGTATTTAAACAATGTTTTTGTTGTTTTGGACCTTGCAGACACCACCTCAAGCTGGTATCTGACCCATAACACCCAGCTCCAGCCCTTGCTACTCCAGGCTGCTCCCAGCTGCTGTTTGTCAGGGGAAGAGCATGGAAAGGGGTCATTTCTCAGAAACTGGTCTCGAGGTATCTTCTCCAGAAGAAAGTGATCATCCTTAGATTTCAGAACTTTGTACTTTGCAGAATTGCACAACACTAAATCTCAAGTGTGCAGGACAGTAATAGCCTAGGTTTCTTAATGCTTCTCTTGTAGCAGTGAGTGTATGGGCTTGCTCTTCCATTATCCCTTAGGATCCCTTGTGATCTTCAGGAATGATATGTTTTGGTGGCCTCAGTAACATATGCACAGGATACATATAAATATATATTATAAATTTGTATATAGATATTTTAATGAAAAATCACAGACATATAAACAAGAATTAACTTGTGTTTCTGTCCTCTGGTTTAAAAATGAGCAATGGCCAATCTTATATCACTCATAATTTTGTTGCTTTATAATGCCTTGGGAAGGCTACTTAGGAAGGAAGTAGGGTTGTTTCAGCTACGGTTTGGAGGTTCAAAGTCTTAAATCAGGTGGGTCCCTTTAGTCTGATGTTTGACAGAGGCTGACAGTGATTTAGTGTGTACTGAGGAATATCCCATGGTGAGCCAGGATGCAGAGGGAGCAAGAGCGAGTGAGTGATCTAGGTCAAACCTGACTTATAAAACCAACCCTCTTGCAAGAACTACCTTCTAAGGGCTGCTCCCTTCTCCTGCCATCCCCACCCTCAGTGACCTAAAGACCTCCCACTGAGTCCACCTTTTTTTGGACCCCATAATTGTGCAATTCTCCATCCTTAGTTGATTGACCATTAACAAGACTTTGGGAATCAAGGCTTCAATAAATGAGCCATGAGGGGACACTCAAACTGCTCTGCTATCCAATCGTAACACTTGTCTTCCTTACATTTTGAAGCAAGTCTTGAATGCCATATTATTTTGTCAGAATGTATTGCAGAAAACCAAGGACTTGATTTTAAATGTAACTTGACTCCCATCCTAAACACTCCCAATTGCATCAGCAGTTCTTCGATATAATTTTTTTAAAGCTTATTTTACGAATGATTTGCAAAGGGGAAAAGGGTCACAGACACCTTCATTTGCCAATTAGGTGTTTACATTTAGTTCCATATTAAAATTTCTCTTAGGAACAGAAGAGCAGGTTGTTGCAAAAGTAGTGATTCCATACAGGTCATAAGTGAGGGTCATGCTACTTGGAGACATCTTGGAGTGGTTATTTCCTCCAGACTTCCATCATCTGTGTTTAGTCAAACCTAGGGGCACTCTGTTCCCCTAATCCCCAAAGAAATGTTTGTACCAATCTTTGTAGAACGTCTAATCTCAGAGCTGTCATTTTACAAGCAACCTTAGAGCCACCTTATGCAGAACATTCCTCTGTCCATGGTGCTGATCCACCAGCCAGCACACTGTGGAACCACAACTTACTTTTGGCCAACAGGAATTAATGAAGGGTCACCACAAAAGTGAATGTTAAATGTACATTAAATAATTTCAAGAAGTGCTACCTGTGTCTGTGCTAAGTTAAAATGAGACAAAGCAAAAATTCCCAAAGTTGGTTACATTTCGAGTAATGAAAAATTTCAGCCATCTCTCAATAGGCATATATTGTAGTCAACAGCTTTTTGCCACATACCTCCTTATAAATCAGCACACCAGGTACTAGTGGGATAGGTCATAGACATGGCCTTTTTACTCAGAATATTAACAGTAAATTGAATAAAATTATTCATGGTTTTGTCATATATTAGAATAAATTTGGTATGCATAAGGTCGATGATGGCACAGAGTAGCAGCCCCTCTGAAAATGAGGAACTACTTCATAGACTCTTGAGAACTATTTAGCAGGAAGGGTAAGAGAAAGATGTTCTAGAGAGAAGTGACACAAGCATGAGTAGTATTTTTCTGTCATGGTAAAATTTGGATATGCTGAGAACTTACTGTGGGCAAAGGAAGTTGTGGGATATGAAGCTGTGAACAAAGGTTAGAGGGCATTTGGACTTGCTGCTAGGGAAGGTGGGCTTTAAATGAAGCAATGGAAAGTGTGCTCATTACTGCAGGAAAGGAATATATCTCCTTTTACTGGGAGAAAGAGTTCTTTCCTGTATAGGCTCCTGGGCTAGAGCCAATATGGAAATAGTACATTGAGAGAGTACTTATACAGAGATTTGAGTATGACACTTTCTGGGATCTGTTAGTTTTTAACTCATCCATCCATCTACCCACTAAACACATCTTATAGAACTAATTATGTTTTGAGTCAAATATTGAGTACAAAAAACACAGCATTGAAAGACCCAATTCCTGCTGTTAAGGAACTTATGTTCTAGTAGAGATTGGAGAAGGAGATAAATAATGTGCAAACGAACATACAAGTTAACAGGATGCTTTCACGTTGTTGTAAATACTGAGAAGAAATTAAACAGAATGGTGGGACAGACAGTATCCAGGCAGGGTTTAATATTTGAGCTGGAGTCTGAAGGATGTTAAGCAGCCATAAATGCACAGAGTTTGTTAAGGAACATTGCTGGAAAGGAAAATAGTAAGTGTATCCAGAGGCCTCCATGTGGGAAATAGTGTTCTATGAACTGAAAGGAGACCAACCTGGCTGTGGCATAATGAGAGATGGGAGAGATGAGTGAGAAAATCACATATGCAGGGGCCAGGCTGTGGCCAAGGCTTATGATTGCCTCTAAAAATTGACACTTGAAGATTTTAAGCCTAAGAATGACATGGCCTGATTTATACTTCAGCACAATCACTGGATGATGTTGAGATTGTGTTGGAGAAGGACAAGCATGAAGGGAGGGTGGCCAGATAAAACACTCTGGGTTTAGTTCTGACAAAAGGCATGGATTTGAGTGTGACAATTGGGGTGGAGAGAAGTGACTGTGTTCTATATATTTTGTGTGTAGAACTATCAGGATATGTAATGGTCTGGTGATAGAGAGGGAGACACTGAGGATGGCTCCTAGATTTTCGATTTGAGCAGTATTATTGAGCCCTGGTTTTAAAAAATTGTTTATTTGAAAGGCAGAGAAACAGAGTTCTCCCATCTTCTGGGTCACTCACCAAATGCCTGTAGCAGCCAGAACTCGGCCAGATCAAAGCTAAGAGCCAGGAACTCAGCCTGGGTCTCCCACCTGGGTGATAGCGACCCAGGGACTTGAGCCATCTTCTGCTAGGATGCACATTATTAGGAAGCTGGATCAGAAGCAGTGAAAGTAGGCAGCTGTGTATGTTCTGACATCTTGAATCAGTCCTTTGATATGGTCCTTTTATGTGGATTACTGTTGATATAATCATCATGCTGTGTTTGTGCTCATGGTTACCAGGGTCTAATCAGAACCCCTTGGCAAATCTCCCTGGACATTTCTTCTGAGCTGTGAATATTTGAATCAGTACCACCAGTGGTAATGCCCAATAAATATAGCCTTTATCTGTTGATTTAAGAAATAGTTTGTTCTTAACTATGAACACACCACAGTTGGTGACAGAAATGTAATATACTACAGGGTTTCTATTATTAGTGAGTTTATGACCTGCTTGGGGGAAAAGAGGCATCCATATGAGGAAGGATAAATAAAAATACATGAAATAAACAACATGAAGTCTTTTAAAGATTATTTATTTTCATTTTTTATTTGAAAGGCAGAGAGAAAAAAGAGGGAGGGAGGGAGGGAGAGAGTGTGTGTGCTGTATATTTTTTGATTCTCTATTTACTAATTCACTCCACAAAATGCCTGAAACATCCAGTGCTGGGGGCAGGCCAAATCCAGGAGCTAGGAGCCAGGAACGCAGTCTAGTTCTCCCATTTGGGTGGAAGGAACTCAAGTACTTGGGCCATCATCTGCCTCTCAGTGTGCACATTAGCAGGAAACTAGATTGGAAGTGGAGAAGCCAGGACTTGAACCAGGCACTCTGATATGGGATGTGTTTCAGGCAGTAACTTAACCACGGTACCAAATGACCCTTCCCCTAGACATGTCTCACCTAGACATGGAGATTTATTGACTAGGGCTATTTCAGTTACAAATTGAAAAACCTAGCATGTATCATATTAAGTTAAACATTATAGTCTTAAAAAAGATTATTTGAACATCAGAGTTACACACAGAGAGAAGGCAAGGCAGAGAGAGGTCTTCCATCTGCTGGTTTACTCTCCAAATGGCCACAACGGCTGGAGTGAGCCGATCAGAAGCCAGGAGCCAGGAGCTTCTTCCAGGTCTCTCACATGAGTACAGGGGCCCAAGCACTTGGACCATCCTCTACTGCTTTCCCAGGTCATAGCAGAGAGCTGAATTAGAAGTAGAGCAGACAGGACTCGAACCATCCCACATGGGATGCCGGCACTGCAGGCAGCAACTTTACCAGCTACACCATAGCACCAGCCCCAAAAATATATAGTCTTATATGATGTATTCTAATGTCTAGGATAGTGTTTGGCACACAACAGATCTTCAATAAATACTTGTTGAATTAATGAACAAGGAAAATTTATTATCTGATTTAACTTGAGTGTACAGGGAAAGTTTTGGTTCGAGTGAAGATATATCCAGAGACCCAGATGATGGCCTCAGGCATCTGATTCTCTCCTCTTTTTACTCTGCTTCCTTTTGAATCAGTCTTATTTTTAGTAGATTCAGGCCATGTCGTAGCTGCTGGTCTTTTTGAAGAGAGTGCATTTCCTCCTCCCAATAGTTTCAGCAAAGTTCTGGGGCTGACACTTGTAGGGTTGACTTGGGCCATGTGCCTATCCCTGAACCAATCACTGTGACCAGGGATATGAAATAGTTGCTTGGTCAAACTTGGGTCACATGTCCATCCTGGAGTTGAGATTTGTGATCAACGCTTTCTCAACCACATGGACCAAGAATTTGAAAGGACTTTTTGTTTTTTTGTTTTTTTTTTTCCCAAAGAAAAATCAGAAAGGCATTATTACTGGAAGAAGGGATAAGGGATGATACATAGGTAAAACTAAGCAGTTCACTCTCCTACAAGGCTCTTATAAAAAGTGTCATAATTCTACGTGATCCTATCACATTATAAGAACTGTCAGCCCAAAGGATCCCTTAGTGGTCAAAGCAAGCTTCATTGCTGCAATTGAAATTTTGTTAAACTTGAGGAATGAGCAGGTATTGACTTGATCCAGGAAAGGAGTTCTAGAGCTGGGTGGGATGAGAGTGCATTCACTGGACCACAGTGACCTGAGAGGACAATTGATAAATGGAGGGAGATTGGAGGTTCCAGAACATAAAGATTTCGTTGAGTGGATATCCTTGGCTGTAACAGCCACAAGCAAACCTTTCGGCAAAATTTGCCCGAGCCTGCCTGTAGTGTAATCTCCTGCATTGTCTCTGATGCTGGAAAAGCCCTCTGGACTCAACTAGTCTTTGTCTCTGTAGTTCTGGGGACATCTGTTACTGACTCCAATGCCTGCTTTGTGATGCTGTTTCTATTTGTTAGCAAAGTCTGGTTTCCATTTATGCCCTCCTGTGAGGAAACCAGGTCACCCCTTGGAACTGACTGCCAAGTCTTTTCAGCCTAGGGCAAGGAAAGTATGCTGCAGTCAGCCAATGGGAGAGCTTGCACTGTCTAAATCAGAAAACCAAGGGGAGCATAAGCAAGTAGCGGCTTCTAAGGAAATCAAGGCTTGTGGGGTGCCAGTCATGCTCCTATTAGGTACCCTGTTAGTTGGTAGCGAGACCCAACACTCTTCCTGGGGTCCCATCCCATCAACCTGAACATGCAGACAAGGGAGTTGCCCTAAAGCCAGGGAGTTCAGGTTACTGCTTATGTAGTAGCTAATGTCTATTGATTTCTTATTATGAGCCAAGTTGAGTTTTAACTTTTTATGTAGTAACTAATTTCCTTTCCATGCTGACACTGTTGTGTGTGGGGGAGAGGGATCATGGGGAGATGCTAATATTGTCCTTATTTACTAGTAAGGAAATTGAAGCAGAGAAAAGTAGAATGCCCAAAATGTTCCAGCTACTGAGTGGAGGAGCCTGGATTCAAATCCAGGTGGAGCTGAGTCCAAGTTTGTGCTCTTATCCGTGACTTTATGCTGCATCTAACCCCGTTGATTTAATCCACGATGATTACAAAGGCAAATAAACCCAGCTTTTTATCAGAAAGGACAGAATGCTCCACATAGCTTGTCAGGAACAGACTCAGAGTCCAGAGTGCTGCCAGCATCCCTTTTCTATTTTATGTGAAGCATGTTTTGGTCAGGCTGAGTTTGTCATTCATGGAAACCAGGACTTCTCCTTTGTCTGTATCTCTCACTCCCTCTGTTTCTAGCAAGGGCTGTCACTTTCTTCTGCATAGCACTCAGCACTCAGCTGGAAAGCTGAGTATCCCACTCAGTCCTGGAATTCAGATCCTGACGTAGGAACTCCAGTTTTCCTTCACATGAACACTGAGAGTGGGCCCAGGCTGCCCTGCAAGCTGTGTTGCTTGGGTTTGGGTGAGACAACCAGCTGTGTCTTAAATTTGTGGCTGATTATGTGAACAGATCTGGGGTTTTGGTAAGTCTCAGTGAGGACCCTAAGTAGGTGGTCTGAGAATGGGGTGGGGGACCATTTCCCCAGTAAGATGTGATCTACACCAGTTCTCTGAGTTTGCTGAGAAGATAAAATGACTACTGGAGACTCTGCCTGAGCATGGGGACTCCACGGTGGAAAGCAGGGCCACAACACAGACAAGGGTGCCACAGAGCTCCAAAGTTATTATTTGAGCCCCAACATCCAACTGTGCCTGAAGCCACAGCCTGTTGTCTTTTTTTTTTTTTTTTAAGATAATGAGTGTACTGAAAAAAGTGCCTGGAGGGGCCAGTGCTGTGGCATAGCAGGTAAAGCCGCCGCCTGCAGTGCCAGCATCCCATATGGGTGCCAGTTCAAGTCCCGGCTACTCCACTTCCGATCCAGCTCTCTGCTATGGCCTGGGAAAGCAGCAGAAGATGGCCCAAGTGCTTGGGCCCCTGCACCTGCATGGAAGACCCAGAAGAAGCTCCTGGCTCCTGGCTTTGGATCGGCACAGCTCCAGCCATTGTGGCCATCTGGGGAGTGAACCAGCAGATGGAAGACCTTTCTCTCTCTCTCTCTCTGCCTCTGCCTCTCTGTAACTCTGCCTTTCAAATACATAAATAAATCTTTGAAAAAAAAAGTTCCTGGAAAAAATGGAATTTGTTTTGGTGCCAAAGAAATTTGAAATTCATGCATAGTTTTTTTCATAATACATATTTTCCCTGAACTTCTTGAGGATCCCATGAATGTTTGGATTTTAAATATTCTGCACTAAAATTAAATATCACTTAACTTTATTTTCCCATAAATTTTTTGAATGCTTGTACATTCCCTTGTTTTGCTTAAGCTACCTTGAGTTGAGTTTCTGTCACTTGCAACCCAAATAATTCTATCATACTGAGTAAGCATTTTGCAAGTTGTGTTCTGTGACTTAGAATCTATTGTCTTCATTTTATAGATGAAGCAATGGAGGTAGGAGTAATTTATGTGGATCCTACAGGTAGCCAGTGGAAGAGCTAGGATGTGACACAAGGTTGATCTTGCATATAAAGAAGAAAGTACTTTACCAAGAACATTAAAAAATCTGTTGGGCTGAGCATTTGGCCTAGAGGCCTGTGTCTACAAATGGAGTGCTTGGGTTTGATCTGGCCCTGGATCCTGACTCCAGCTTCCTGCTAATGCAGATCCTGGGAGGCAGTGGTAATGGCCCAAATAATTGGGTTCCTGTCATCCACATGGGAGACCTGGATTGAGTTTTCAGCTCCCAGCTTCAGCCTGGCACAGCTCTGACCATTGTGGGTTTTTGGGAAGTAAACCATTGGATGGGAGCTCTGTCTCTTTATTTCTATTTCTCAAATGGCATAAATAAAAAGAAAATTTAGAAAATGTTTTGAGGTTTGGTTTCTCCAAGAAACAAACACCTATGATTCAAAATCTCCTCTAGAGAGTGACACTTTCCTGCTGCTTGGCTCTAGAATTTAGTTCGTGAGTTGTCAGGCTGACTCTGTAGTTGTTTATACAATCTGAGAACTTGTAGTTTGTGGTATTTGGTAATTTTGTTTTCCCAGCTGTTTAACAAATGCAGCTTTGTGAGTAAACATTGCCCGTGATTTAAAACCATCACAGTAATGAAACACATGCGTGCGCGCACACACACACACACACACACCCGGAACGGTCCACAACTCTTTGAGTAATCACATGTGTAAAGTACAGTGTTTACAGGAAATCAGCAGGTGGCAATTAGCATCTTGCAAATTATCTGGGGAACACAACTGGAGCTGCCACTTCAGGATGGATTTGCAGCAGCCAGCAGCTAAGTAACAAACCCCCTTGGAGTTGGGAATGAGTGGGGGCTGCTAGGCACGTGGCAGCTGGTGGGGGCAGCCTGGGGTGGATCCCGGACTGCCAACCTTCCCCTTTTCCTTCCAGCTCTCAAAGAGTGATCCTTGGGTAGAGACATAAAATAGTTGCTTGCCAGGCTGACCATCTTAGAGCAATCTTTAAAAAACACTCAGACCTTAGTCTAGGACAAGCAAACACTGGAACTGCTTGCTGCACCTGTTGTTAGAATATTGAACTTTTCCCCACCACTTAATAAATAGCTGCTGTCTTGAATTCTGTGAGGGACACCCACTGCCGCCCTTCCCTGTGGCTCCTTTAGCTCTTCAGCGTCAAGTGATCAAAATGTTTAATCCTCAGTCCTGCTCCATTGTGAAGTCTAGGGTCCATTCTGATTGGTCAGCCAGTGCTTGTGCTGTCTGATTGTTGAGTATTTGCAATATCATCTCCTGGGGAATTCAGTGATCACTACAGAAGGCAGAAACATGGGGCTGGGCTTACTTGAAGGGACAAGGAGAGGAAACAGCATATAGTCCATTTTATACTTGAGATGTTCTTCATCAATAATTGAAAAAATACTCAACATGTATTAGATCTGCAAGAGTACTCAAAAAAGTGTGGAAAATTCATATTATGAATATAAACAATGCACAGAATTTAAAAAAGATTTCTGTGCCAACATAAACTTACTTTTAAATTTCATTTTTTCTGTAGCTTTTTGAAGTACCCCTGACTTATGCCTGTATCATCTATGTCTGTCTTGCTGTGGTTTGAGTATATCCCCCAAAAGTTAATGCATTGGACACCTAATCCCCAAATTCATATATTTTTTCAAATTTTTATTTTGAAATGGAGAGAGAAAGACAGAGCGAGAGCAAGCTCCTATCTACTGGTTCATTCCCCAAATGTCTGCAGCAGCTGGGGCTGGGTCAATCTGAAACTGGGAGCTGGTAACTCAGTCCAGGTCTCCGAGTGGGTGGCAGGAACTTAACCACTTGAGCCATCCCCCACCACTGCCTCCCAGGGTGCACATTAGTAGAAAGCTGGAGTTGAGAATGGAGCCAGGACTTGAACCCAGGCACCTGATACTCGATGCTGGCTTCCCAAGGCATCTTGACCACTACAGCAAATGCTGCCCCATTTATATGTTAATGGTGCATGGAGGTGGGCCTTCTGGAGGTGATTAACATGTAGATGAAGTCATGAGGCTGGGGCCCCCATGATGTGTTAGTGGCTGTATAAGAAGAGGAAGAGAGCTGAGCTAGCATGCTAGCTGTGTCTTGCCATGGGATGCCTGCCATGATACTTAAAATGCAGTAAGAAAGCCTGTGCCAGATGCTAGCACCTTGACATTGAACTTCCCAGCCTCCAGGAATATCAGCTAGATAAATCTCTATTCTTTATCAGTTACCCAGTCTCAGATATTTTGTTACAACAACAGAAAATGAACAAGCCCTGTATCTACCTCATCTTCATGTATGAAATAGCACTAACACCCTGCATTCCAGACCCTGCTCCATTTGCTAGCATTGTGACCCAGCACCGAGACCCAGTGTGAACCTCTGGTTCTTGGCCCTCTTTAGAATCACCTCTGGATCTCTCTGTCTGTCTCTCTCTCACTGTCCACTCTGGCTGTCAAAAACAAACAAACAAACAAACAAAAAGAATCACCTCTGGAAGCTTTTTTTTTTTTTTTGACAGGTAGAGTGGATTGTGAGAGACAGAGAGAAAGGTCTTCCTTTTTGCCGTTGGTTCACCCTCCAATGGCTGCTGCGGCCGGTGCATCACGCTGATTCGAAGCCAGGAGCCAGGTGCTTCTCCTGGTCTCCCATGCGGGTACAGGGCCCAAGCACTTGGGCCATCCTCCACTGCCTTCCTGGGCCATAGCAGAGAGCTGGCCTGGAAGAGGGGCAACCGGGATAGAATCCAGCGTCCCGACCGGGACTAGAACCCGGTGTGCCGGCACCCAAGGTGGAGGATTAGCCTGTTAAGCCACAGTGCCGGCCTCTGGAAGCTTTTACAGGATACAGATGCTTGGACACCACCCCTAGAGATTCTGACCCAGTAGATTTGGGGTGAAGTTCAGTCATCAGAGTTTTTTTTTTTTTTTTTTTAATGAAAGTTAACTAGATTGATTTTAATATGCCACTGAGACACACTGCCATAAATTATTAGATTTTTAAAATAAAGATCTATTTATTTATTTAAAAGGCTGATTACAGAGAGGAGGAGGAGGGGGAGGAGGTGGAGGAGGAGGAGGAGGAGAGATATTTTCCATCTGTTGGTTCACTGCCTAAAGAGCCTGAGGGCCGGCACCAAGGCTCACGGATTCTGTCCCCGTTGCTCCTCTTCCAGTCCAGCTCTCTGCTGTGGCCCAGGAGTGCAGTGGAAGATGGCCCAAGTGCTTGGGCCCTGCACCCCATGGGAGACCAGGAGAAGCACCTGGCTTCTGGCTTTGGATCAGCACTGTGCGCCGGCCGCAGCAGCCATTGGAGGGTGAACCAACGGAAAAGGAAAATCTTTCTCTCTGTCTCTCTCTCTCACTGTCCACTCCGCCTGTCAAAAAAAAAAAAAAAAAAAAAAAAAAAAAAAAAAAGCCTGGGACAGGGCTGGGACTGGGCCAGGCTGAAGCCAGGAGCCTGGAACTAAATTGGAGTCTCTCACTTGAGTGGCAGGAACCCATGTGTTTGGGCTATTCTCCACTGATTTCCCAGGTGAATTATCAGGGAGCTGGATTGGAAACAGAGCAGATGGGACTCAAACTGGCATTCCAGTATAGGATACTGACATCACAAGCTGTGGCTTAACCTGCTGTGCCACAGTGGAGGCCCCACAAACTTAAATTTTCTAAGCTTTGGCTTCCTATGTAATGAATCAGTGCTTGTCTCATGGGATTAAGTGAGATAATATACAGAAGATTTTTTTTAAATAGAAGGCTTTTCATACAGAATATGGGATATGATTATGTATATGTTAGTTCCATTAATGAGTAATATTCACCATCTTTAAAAGAGGTTATTGTTATCTTTTAATTATATAGGAAGTAAGAAAATTCATCCTAGTTGTCAACAATTCAAATAATAGAACTAGAGTGAAAGTGATGAAAGGTTTTCTACTTCCTCATGTGCACAGAGGTAAACACCAAGTCACCATGTGTATCCTTCCAGAAATTTACCTGTGCCTTTGTCTAAAAAAATGTGCATATTCACTCAAGGCTTCCAAAAAAATTGTCCTGAGGGACAAGCATCTAGTCCAGTGGTTGGAACGTTGGTTAAGGCACCTGTCTCACATCAGAGTGCCTGGGTTTGATTCCTGGCTCTGGGTCCATCTTGTTGCTAACGCAGATCCCAGGAGGCAGCACCGATGGCTCAAGTAATTGAATTCCTGCCACCCACGTGGGAGACCTGGGCGGCCATTGCAGGCTCTTGGGGAATGAACCAAACTAAAAAAAATAATTAAAATAATCAATCTAAGATGCGCTAAGGAACTCAATAGACATTTTTCCAAAGAGGAAATCCAAATGGCCAACAGACACATGAAAAAATGTTCAAGATCACTAGCAATCAGGGAAATGCAAATCAAAACCACAATGAGGTTTCACCTCATCCTGGTTAGAATGGCTCACATTCAGAAATCTACCAATAATAGATGCTGGAGAGGATGTGGGGAGAAAGGGACACTAACCCACTGTTGGTGGGAATGCAAACTGGTTAAGCCACTACGGAAGTCAGTCTGGAGATTGGTCAGAAACCTGAATATAACCCTACCATACAACCCAGCCATCCCACTCCTTGGAATTTACCCAAAGGAAATTAAACTGGCAAACAAAAAAGCCGTCTGCACATTAATGTTTATTGCAGCTCAATTCACGATAGCTAAGACCTGGAACCAACCCAAATGCCCATCAACAGTAGACTGAATAAAGAAATTATGGGACATGTACTCTATAGAATACTATACAGCAGTCAAAAACAATGAAATCCAGTCATTTGCAACAAGATGGAGCAATCTGGAAAACATCATGCTGAGTGAATTAAGCCAGTCCCAAAGGGACAAATATCATATGTTTTCCCTGATCGGTGACAACTGAGCACCAAAGGGGAAACCTGTTGAAGTGAAATGGACACTATGAGAAACAGTGACTTGATCAGCTCTTGTCCTGACTGTTGATGTACAATGTAATACTTTATCCATTTTAGTATTTTTTGTTCTAGTACTGGTGGTTGAACTCTGTAATTAGCACACAATTATTCTTAGGTGTTTAAATTTTAACTGAAAAGTGATCCCTGTTAAATATATGAGTGGGAAAAAGAGAGGGAGGAGATGTACAATTTGGGGCATGCTCAATCGGACTTGCCCCAAATGGTGGAGTTAGAAATGTGCCAGGGGATTCCAATACAATCCCATCAAGGTGGCATGTACCAATGCCATCTCACTAGTCCAAATGATCATCTTTAGTTCACAATTGATCACACTGATAGGTCTAAGAGTCAAAGGGATCACACAAACAAAGTTAGTGTCTGCTAATACTAACTGATAGAATCAAAAAGGGAAAGAAGGATCCAACATGGGAAGTGGGAGACACAGTAGACCCATAGAATAGTAGATGTCCTAAATAGCACTCTGGCCTCAGAATCAGCCCTTAAGGCATTCGGATCTGGCTCAAGAGCCCATGAGAGTATTTTAGGCATGGAAAGCCAAGACACTCTGTCAAAACAAAACAAAACAAAACAAAAAAAGAAGACCTAAATGAAAGATCTCAGCGAGTGAGATCCCAGTGGAAAGAACGGGGCCATCAAAGAAGGAGGTACCTTTCTCTGAAGGGAGGAGAGAACTTCCACTTTGACTATGACCCTGTCAGAATAAGATCAAAGTCGGCAAACCCTAAAGACTTCCATAGCCTTGGCAACTCATGACTAGAGCCTAGGGAGATTACTGACGCCATAAACAAGAATGTCAAATTGTTAAATCAACAACAGGAGTCACTGTGTACTTTCGTCTCATGTGGGATCTGTCCTTAATGTGTTGTCCAATGTGAAGTAATACTATAACTAGTACTGAAACAGTATTTTTATACTTTGTGTTTCTGTGTGGGTGCAAATTGATGAAATCCTTACTTAGTATATACTGAATCGATATTCTGTATATAAAGATAATTGAAAATGAAAAAAAAACCTTGGTTTTAAATTGGAAATTGCATAGAAAATTAATCAATTTTTTAAAAATATCATGTAGGATCTCTGTCCTTAATGTGCTGTACATTGTGATTTAATGCTATAACTAGTACTCCAACAGTATTTTTCACTTTGTGTTACTATGTGAAGGCAAACTGTTGAAATCTTTACTTAATATATACTAAACTGATCTTCTGTATATAAAGAGAATTGAAAAAGAATCTTGATGTGAATGGAAGGGAAGAGGGAGTGGGAAAGGGGAGGGTTGTGGGTGGGAGGGAAGTTTGGGGGGGGAAAGCCATTGTAATCCATAAACTGTACTTTGGGTATTTATATTCATTAAATAAAAGTTAAAAAAAATAATCAATCTAAGTATAGAGTAGTGATTACTAGAAGGTGGAAGAGATTGGGGGAAGGGAAGATGAAGGCTGGTTGGAGAGCAGATGGCAAAGCACAAATAGATAACAGGAATAGGTTCCTAGGGTAACAGCACAGCCAAGTGACTACAGTTCACAAGAAGCTACTGCACATTTTCCGAGCAAACAGAAGAGGGGCGCTACAAGGGTCCAATCATCAAGTAATGACAAGCAGAGGGAAACATTAATCAGCCTGATTTGATCAGTACACACTGTGTACATGCATTTAAATGTCACACAGTACCTCATAAATATGTACAATGATTGTTAATCAAAAACATTTTAGAAATGTTTAAAGAGAAGGAAATGCTAACTACCTGATTTGATCTTCATACATTGAATACTTGTATTGCCTTATCACATTGTACTCCATAAACATGTACAATTAAAAAGGAAAAAGGAATAAAAATAGGACCATTCACATTGTTTCATGACTTTCTTCTTTTTACTTAGCAGTAGGTCTGTACAATATCTTAGAGATTTCTCCTTGTTAATAAATACAGTCTATGCTGTTAACAGTCACTCCCATTCTATGAATAATGTATGCACTGTGACTTATTTAACCACTGTGCAAGTGGATGTTTTAGAGTTTTTAGATTTTCATCCATCCAAGCATATCTGCAATGAACACTTTTGTACATACATCTTTGTGCATTTAGGGGCATTTTTCATTAGGTTATTTCTATTTTTTTTAAAGATTTATTTATTTATTTGAAAGTAGAATTACACACAGAGAGAATGAGATGCAGAGAGAAAGAGAGAGAGAGAGAGAGAGAGAGAGAGGTCTTCCAACTGTTAGTTTACTCCCCAATTGGCTGCAATGGCCAGAGCTGCGCTGATCTGAAGCCAGGAGCCAGGAGCTTCTTCCAGGTCTCCAACGCAGGTGCAGGGGCCCAAGCACTTGGGCCATCTTCTACTGCTTTCCCAGGCCATAGCAGAGAGCTGGATTGGAAGTGGAGCAGCTGAGACTCGAACCAGTGCCCATATGGGATGCCCGCACAGCAGGTGGCAGCTTTACCTGTTATGCCACAGCACTGGCCCCTAGATTATTTCTAAAATTTATATTTCTAAGCCAAATGTTAGTGCATGTGTAATGTTGTTGAATTCTGACTAATTTCCCTCCAAAAATCCTTGTGCTAATGGAGTAGTCATTTGACCTGCTGGTTAAGATGCCACTTGGGATGTCTCTACCCCATGCTGAAGTGCTGGAGTTCAAGTCCTGGCTCTGTTCTGGATTCCAGCTTCCTGCTAGTGAGCACCCTAGGAGGTGGAGAGTGATGACTCAAATAGCCAGGCTCCTGACACCCACATAAGAGACGTGGATAGAGTTCTGCCTCTTGGGTTTGGCCCGGCCCACCTCTTCCCATTGCAGGCATTTGGGGGAATAAACCAGCAGTTTTTTTTTTTTTGTCTTTCAAAAAACTAAAACTAAAAAAAAAAAAAAAAAAAAAGATCAATGCCAGTGAGCATTCTTAACAAGGATGAAGGAAAGGGCTTGTTTTCTATCCATTTTATTTCTCACATTTTTGGGAGGGTTTTTTTTTGTTTCAGGTATGTCTTGTATAGCTTATAGCCAGATAACAGGACTTAAAAAAAAAACTAAAAAACAGGCCAGCATTGTGGTGCAGCAGGTTAAGCTGCCACCTGCAATGCTGGCATCTCATGTTAGCACTGTTTTGAGTCCCAGCTCCTCTATTCCTGATCCAGCTCTCTGGGAAAGCAGCAGAAGATGGCCCAGGTTCTTGGGCCCCTGCCACCCATGTGAGAGACCTGGATGGACTTCCAGGATCCTGGCTTTTGTCATTTGGTAGTGAACCAGCAGGTGGAAGATTTCTTTTTCTCTTTCTCTCCGTCACACTCTGCCTTTCAAATAGATAATAAAAATAAATTTCTAAACAGGCAAACAGCGAGTCTGAGTCACTCTCATTTCCCTGATGACTGTGACATTCAGCGTCTTTCCATGTGCTGATTGGCAAGGGAAGTTTCTGTCCAAGGGTTTTGCTCCTTTTGGAAATGAGGCTTTATGCTCTTTGTATTTTGGTCTGTGATCTGCTTCAGGTTAATTCTTGTGCATATGGAATGAGAAAGAGGTGCAGATTCTTTCATAGTTTTTTTTTTTTTCTTGTATGAATATAGAGTTGTTTCAGCATCATTTGTTAAAAACTTCTCTTGTGGCTGGCACCGTGGCTGACTGGGTTAAGCCTCCATCTGTAGTGCCTGCATACCATATGGGCATAGGTTCGAGTTCTGGCTATTCCATTTCTTATCTGGCTCCCTGCTGATGACCTGGGAAAGTGGTAGAGGATGGCCCAAGTGCTTGGCCCCTGCCCCCATGTGGGAGACCTGGAAGGAGCTCTTGGCTCCTGGCTTTGGATTGGCGCAGCTCTGGCTGTTGAGGCCATTTGGGGAGTGAGCCAGCAGATGGAAGACTCTCTCTCCCTCCCTCTCTCTGTCTGTAACTACATCTCTCAAGTAAGTAGATTAATCTTAAAAAAAAAAAAGTGGGTTAAATCCTATGCCCTCTTCTGTTCCACTGATCTATTTGTCTATCCTTACTTTGGGGCTTGATTTTTTAATTGGAGATTATTAATGTAAATTATTGACTCCATATATTCTTTGTTAAAAAAGATTTATTTTATATATATTTGAGAGAGAGAGAGAGAGAGAGAGAGAGAGAGAGTTATCTTCCATGTGCTGGGTCATTCCTCAAATGGCAGTAACAGCCAGGGCTGGGCCAGGCCAAAACCAGGATACAGGAACTCCATCCACGTCTCCTACATGGGTGACAGGGACTTATGTACTTGGGCCATCTTCCACTGCTTTCCCAGGCACATTACCAGAGAGCTGGATTGGAAGTGGAGCAGCTAGGACTGGGACTGGCCCTCTGATAAGGAATGCTAACATTGCAGGCAGTGGCCTAACTTGCTGTGTCACAACGCTGGGCCTGGCTTTCTAGATATTCTCAAGATTGTTATCAGATTCAGATTTTCTCAGTAACAGGAAAGGATAAATTATGCAAGCAAGGCAGGGCATAATGCACTTGAATGGAGTGGTCAGAAATGCCTTTGGCCCCCTTCCTCCAGAGTGGGCCTCCCTGCCGTGCCCCGCAGACTCCAGCTGTGGCTGTGGTTGTGGCTCACTCCTGTGGCCCCAGAATATACAACCACTGCTGTCTCTTCTTAGATTTATCGTCCCAAGAGCCTTTTTGAATTCACAAGTTCATTGTGTTGCTGTTTACATAAGTCATATACCCAATCTCTACCAACCCTTTGTAGCTCTTCTTTCATTAATATGTTTTTCTCCTTCAGTACAGTAGATTTGCCTTCTGGTCAATTTGTCTTCTGAGAGTTTTGAATCCTTATTATTTTTTTTCAGTCTTATTTTCTGTTTACCATGCTTCTTCATTCTTCTTCTCCCCCTCCTCATTCTCTTGGATATTGTTGCATTGTTTGAGTTTCTTTGGTTCATTTTTTTCCATACTGGATTTTAGAAGTTAAAGATCCTATTCTCTTCTTCAGTGGTTGCTCTAATATTTTAAGACATTAAAAAATCATTACTAAATTAGAGAACAAATGTAAACAAAAAAATCTAAGCAATAGAAGTCATAATATGAAAAGCCAGTCTTTCCTGCTCAATTTCCTATCTCTCTTTTCACTCCCTGGAATATCTACTTTTTAAAACCATTTCTTTATTGTAATTGCCATTTACATAATTTAATATTTTCCTTTTTTTAATAAAAGAGGGGGAGAAAAAGAGGAAGGGGGCATGTGTGAGAGATCTTCCAAAACCCTGTGAAAGCCAGGACTAGATCAAGCTGAAGCCAGGAGACAGGAACTCAACCAGGGTCTCCCATGTGGGTGACAGGGACCCAAGTATTTAAGCCCTCCCCTGTTTCCTCCCAGGCACACCAGCAGGAAGCTGATTGGAAGTACAGAGCAGCCTGGACTTGAGCCAGGCGCTCTGATATGCAATGAAGGTGTCCCCGGCAGTGGCTTAACCCGCTGTGCAATGCCCATCTATATGTTTTTGCTTTTTAGTTTCTTACGAACAATATTTACTGATGCTCCATTTTGAAAGTTAAAGGACAATCTTACTTAAAAATCCCATCCCCAAATGTAAATAGCTATTTGTAGTTCTTCAAGCAATCACTGCTATACATTAAGTAGGATCTTTAAACTCTTATTTCTTGTCCTGTTTCCTTTAGACAATGTCTCTCAGTGTGGGAATTAGTACTTCTACATTTTCCTCCATTTCTCCCACATTCCTTTGCCACCCAGCTTCTATCATGGCAAGGTTTTCACACTTAAATTTTATTAATAGGTTTAGAAGACAAATTTAAAATGAATGAACACCACTGACAGAATTAAGATAACGTAAGTATCTTCCTTGGTGGATTCACATAATATGCTTGAATTTCTAGAAAATAAAAACTTAATCTTATATTTCTAAACCTATATGTTTAAAGATAAGTGCTCTAGGGCATCAAAATGAAATGAATTTCCTTTTCTTACACTCTATCTGTTGCTCAAAATCATTCCAGGCCGGCGCCGCGGCTCACTAGCCTAATCCTCCGCCTTGCGGCGCCGGCACACAGGGTTCTAGTCCCGGTTGCCCCTCTTCCAGGCCAGCTCTCTGCTGTGGCCCGGGAGTGCAGTGGATGATGGCCCAAGTCTTTGGGCCCTGCACCCCATGGGAGACCAGGAGAAGCACCTGGCTCCTACCATCGGATCGGCGCGGTGTGCCGGCCGCAGCGCGCCAGCCGCGGCGGCCATTGGAGGGTGAACCAATGGCAAAGGAAGACCTTTCTCTCTGTTTCTCTCTCTCTCTCTCACTGTCCACTCTGCCTGTCCAAAAAAAAAAAAAAAAAAAAATTCCATATTTTATTTCACTTCAAAGTTGGAGCCTAATTTTCTTATACAGATTTTTTTTTCTTAGACTAAGAAGCATTTTTATTTTTATTATTTTTTATTTTAAAATTTTAGTTACTTTTTTACAGATTCAATGTGATTTGTAGATAAATTCTTTTTTAAAAAAGATTTGTTTTATTTGAACGACAGAGTTGAAGAGAGAGGTAGAGACAGAGAGAGGTCTTCCATCTGATGGTTCACTTCCCAGATGGCTGCAACAGCTGGAGCTGTGCAAATCCGAAGCCAGGAGCCAGGTGATTGTTCTGGGTCTCCCATGCAGGTGCAGGGGCCCAAGCACTTGGGCCATCTTCCACTGCTTTCCCAGGCCATAGCAGAGAGCTAGATTGGAAGAGGAGCAGCTGGGACTAGAACTGGTGCCTATATGGGATGCCTGCACTTCAGGCCAGGGCTTTAGCCCACTGTACCACAGTGCTGGCCCCTGTAGATAAATTCTAAGAACATAATGATATCCTTCCATCCCTCCCTCCTCTTCTCTCCCTTCCATCCTCTCTTTCTCCCTTTCATTTTTTTTTTTTTTTTAGTTTTTGAGATAACGTATTTTAAAATTACACTACAATGAAAAGGCTTAATACTTCACCAAATAAATTTAACAAATTAAAAGCAAAAATACCCTAGTTTAGTGGGACTATAGACAACGGCTATAAAAAGTAAGTGAATGGAAAAATGCCCATTTCACTCATAAACAGTAAATTTTTAAGTAATTACAGATCATTAAAACCATAGTAGTAAAATATTCTTAACCGTTGGTTTGACAAAAGTGTAAAACAAAATTTTACAAACTATATTTTCTTTTTTTTTTTAAAGATTATTTATTTGAAAAAGTTACACGTACAGAGGAGAGGCAGAGAGAGACAGAGAGAGAGAGAGAGAGAGAGATCTTCCATCCGATGGTTCACTCCCCAGATAGCCGCAATGGCCGGAGCTGTGCTGATCCGAAGCCAGGAGCCAGGAGCTTCCTCTGTGTCTCCCACATGGGTGCAGGGGTCCAAGGATTTGGGCCATCTTTCACTGCTTTCCCAGGCCATAGCAGAGAGCTGGATAGGAAGAGGAGCATCCGGGACTAGAACTGGTGCCCATATGGGATACTGATGCTTCAGGCCAGGGTGTTAACCCACTGAGACATAGCGCTGGCCCCTACAAAACTGTATTTTCAGCAACACTGAAACACAGACATTTCTTTCTTTTTTGTTTTTTACATTTCAGCTCCCAAATATAAGGGAGAACATGTAGTGTTTATCTTTCGGGGTGTGGCTTATTTCATTCAGCATGATGTCCTCCAGTTGTGTCCATTTTGCTGTAAATGGTAGAATTTCATTCTTTTTTATAGCTGAATAATATTCCATTGTATATATATACCACATTGTCTTTACCATTCATCTGATGATGGATACCTTGATAGTTCCAAATTTTGGCTATTGTTAACAGTGCTGCTATAAACATGGTGGTGCAGGTATCTCTTTGATACATTGCGTTTGAGCCTTTTAGGTATATATTTACTAGTGGGATTGCTGGATCATATGGCAAGTCTGTTTCTAGTTTTTTTAAGAAATCGCCACACAGTTTTCCACAGTGGCTACCCTGATTTACATTCCCACCAACAGTATTCCCCTGAGGCACTTGTTACTCTCCGTGTTTTAGGTTTTAGCTGTTCTAACAGGGGTGAGGTGATAATCTCATTGTGGTTTTTGCATTTCCCTGATGCCTAGTGATGTTGAGCATTTTTTCATATATTTGTTGGCCATTTGTATTTATTCTTTTGGGAACTATCTATTGAAGTCCTTTTGCCAATTTCTGAACTGGTTGGTTGCTTTTTTGTTGTTGACTTTTTTATGTTACTGATATATCTGAGATATTAATTCTTTGTCAGATAGGTGGTTTGTTGGCTGGTGCCGCGGCTCACTTGGCTAATCCTCCGCCTGTGGCGCCAGCACCCCAGGTTCTAGTCCCGGTTGGGGCGCTGGATTTTGTCCTGGTTGCTCCTCTTCCAGTCCAGCTCTCTGCTGTGGCCCGGGAAGGCAGTAGAGGATGGCCCAAGTCCTTGGGCCCTGCACCCGCATGGGAGACCAGGAGGAAGCACCTGGCTCCTGGCTTCGGATTGACGCAGTGCGCTGGCCATAGCAGCCATTTGGGGGGTGAACCAACAGAAGGAAGACCTTTCTCTCTGTCTCTCTCTGTCTCACTGTCTAACTCTGCCTGTCAAAAAAAAAAAAAAAAGTGGTTTTCAATTTTTTTTTTCCCATTCTGTTGGATGTCTCTTCCCTCTATTGATCATTTCTTTTGCTGTGCAAAAGCTTTTGAGTTTGATATAGTCCCGTTTCTTTGGTTTTGCTTTTATTGCTTTGGGTGTTCTTGTCTAAGAAGTCATCCCCTACACTGATGTCTTGGATTGTTTCACCTACATTTTCTCTCCAGAACTTCATTGACTCAGATCTTAAATTGAAGTCTTGATCCATCTTGAGTTGATTTTTGTATATGATGAGTGGTATGGATCTAATTTCATTCTTCTACAAATATACATCCTGTTTAGCCAGCACCATTTGTTGAAAAGATTATCCTTACTCCACCGTATGGTCTGAGCACCTATGTCAAAAATTGGTTGGCTGTATGTAAGCAGATTAATTTCTGGGCCCTCTATTCTGTTCTACTGATTTGTGTATCGGTTTTTCATGCCAGTACCAAGCTGTTATACTTACTGTAGCTTTGTAGTATGCTTTGAAACCAGATATTGTGATACCTATAGCTTGGTTTTTCTTGCTCAGGATCACTTTGGCTATTTGGGGTCTTTTGTGATTCCATATGAATTTTAGGATTTTTTTTTCTAACTCTGTAAAGCATTCCATTGGTATTTTGATAGGGATTGCATTGAATTTGTAAATTTCTTTAGGTAGTGTAGACATTTTAATAATATTGATTTTTCTAATTCATGAACAAGGAATATCTTTACCTTTTTTGTGTCTTTGATGATTTCTTTCATCAAAATTTGATAATTTTCATTGTAGAGATCTTCCATTTCTTTCATTAAATTTATTCCTAAATATTTGATTTTTTTTGATATTGTGAATGGGATTTCTTTCTTGATCTCTCTTTCTGTGAGTTAATCATTAGCATATAAAAAGCTACTGTTTTTTGTATGTTTTTTATATTTATTTATTTATTTAATTTTTAGTTATAGACAATGAGAGAGAGAGAGAGAGAAAGGTCTTTCTTTCGTTGGTTCACCCCCCCCCAGATGGCCGCCATGACCAGCACGCTGTGCTGATCCCAAGCCAGGAGCCAGGCACCTCCTCCTGGTCTCCCATGCGGGTGCAGGGCCCAAGCACTTGGGCCATCCTTCACTGCCTTCCCGGGCCACAACAGAGAGCTGGACTGGAAAAGGAGCAACCAGGACAGAACTGGCACCCCAACCGGGACTAGAACCCGGGGTGCCGGTGCCGCAGGCAGAGAATTAGCCTAGTGAGCTGCGGTGATGGCCTTGTATGTTTATTTTGTAACATGCAAGTTTACCGAATTGGTTATCAATTCTAACAGCTTTTTGGTGGAGTGTTTAGGTTTTTCTATATACAACATTATACCATCTGAAAACATGGATAATTTGTCTTTCCATTTTGATGCCCTTTCTTTCTTTCCCCTCCTTTATTGCTCTTGCTAAAACTTCTAGTACTGTATTGAATAGGAGTGGTGAAAGTGGACATCTTTGTCTTGTTCCATATCTGAAGGGGAATGAAGAAGCATGTTTATGATTTCTCTAAGGTTAATCATATTTCTAACTGAGATTTCTAACTGCACTGTCTTCTTAATGGTGTTTAATATTTAAGGACATCTGACCCCAAGCCCTCTGGCTTCCTGCTTGGATACAAACTAGTGGCTTTTTGAACCTGTTGTGTAAACATCCTGGGGCACTTGTACTGCTGGGTAACCTCCATTGTATCTTCTGTCCCATTTCTTTTGTTTTCTTTTTAGAACGAGGACATGAGAGGTCGAGTTTCTGAATCCTTGACTTTTTGAAAATATAACTTTTTCTTATTATATTTTAAAAATTATTTGACAGGCAGAGATAGAGATAGCAATAGTGATAGAGAAAGAGAGACAGAGAGAGAGAGAGAGAGAGCGCGATGCAGAGAGAGAGGAAGTTCTCATCCACTGGTTTACGCACCAAATGCCTGCGGTGATTGGGAACACAATCTAAGTTTCCCATGTGGGTGGCAGGAACTCAAGTACTTGAGCCATCACCACTGTGTCCCGGGTCTGTACTAGCAGGAAGCTGGAATCAGGGGTGAAGCTGGGACTTGAACCCAGGCATTCTGAAATAGCCCAACTGGTGTCTTAAAACCCATGCCAAATGCCTGCTCCTGTTGTTATATTTTGTACATTGTTTGACTATTCTTGGATTTCTATTTCTTCCTTTTGGGAAAAAAATCACCCCATTTTTGCATTTATTATTTCATCCCCTCTGTTTTCTCTGTTCCCTTCTTCTTGGTCCATTTTTTTTTTTTTTTGTGCTGCTTGGTCCATGATGTGCTGCTGTAACAGAATGTCCCAGACTGGGTCATTTGTGAACAGTAGGAGTTTGTTTAGTTCATGGTCCTGAAGGCAGGTTCTCCCCTGCACCTCAGCACCTAGAAGAACGTCAAGCACACGACAGGTGCTCACAAATACTTTGGGACTGAATGTTCATATCCACAAGCTCAGTTCTATTATGTTACATAGGAACTGTATATCCTTAATCATATATATTTTTAAATATTTATTTTATTTCTTTGAAAGGCAGAGTTATATAGAGAGATGGACACACACACACACAGAAAGAGAGAGAGAGAGATCTTCCAGACGCTGATTCACTCCTCAGCTGGCTGCAATGTCTGGGGCTGGGCCAGGCTGAAACCAGGAGCCAAGTACACCATCTGGTTCTCCCATGTGGGTGGTAGAGACTCAAGTATCTGGGCCATCTTGTGCTGCTTTCCCAGGTGCATTAGCAGGGAGCTGGATTGGAAGTAGAGCAGCCAGGACTCAAATTGGATCATAAGTGGAGCAGCCATGACTCAATGTGAGATGCCAGTATCTCCGGTGGTAGCTTAACCTGTTGTGCCACAATGCCAGCCCCCTTAATCATATTTTATCTGCTTGACCTGTCATGGGCTAAGAAACTTGAGTGACAATTTATTACCACTGTGGTTTTGTCTGATTCTTCTTGTCATTTCTTATTTTTCCTGTGAGTATTTTGAAGGCGTATTATTCAGTATGTAACCATTTATGATGGTTTGATCTTTGTCATCATATTCAGAAACCTCTTTTTCTTAGTTTCTTTCAGTCCAAATAATTTCACAGTAATAGTGTAGATCTTGCTTTCCTTTTTTTTGGCTCATTCATTTTTTCCCCCCATCTATTTTAAAGTGTGTGTGTGGGGAGAGAGATCTTCCATCTACTGGTCCACTCCCCAAATGTCCCCAACAGCTGAGGCCAGGCCAGGCTGAAGCCAGGAGCAAGGAACTCTATCCTGATCCCCCA
Organism: Lepus europaeus; assembly: GCF_033115175.1. Lineage (NCBI taxonomy): Eukaryota > Metazoa > Chordata > Mammalia > Lagomorpha > Leporidae > Lepus > Lepus europaeus. Next base: position 20,011,762 of record NC_084847.1, read on the forward strand.
TATGAATGGCAGGGGCCCAGGCACTTGAGCCATCACCCACTGCCTCTAAGGATGCATTAGCAGGAACCCAGATTGGAAGCATGGAGTAGCTGGGACTTGAACTGACACGCTGATAATGGGATGTGGAAACTTAACTCACTGTGCCACAATGCCTGCCCCATGATTTTATACATACACACACACACATATTGCTCATTCATTGCCTATTCCTTTCTTAAAGAAGTTAAAAGCCAGATTTTAAAGAATTGAAAGCCAGAGTTAGAGAGTTAGAGGCAGAGGGAGAGAAAGGGAGAGAGAGGTCTTCCATCCACTTGTTCACTCCCCAATTGGCCGCAATGGCTGGAGCTGGGCCGATTCGAAGCCAGGAGCCAGGAGCTTCATTGCCTATTCTTTTACTTCAGCCAGTAAGTTTTCCTGAGACTTTCTCTGGACTCTTCCACCTTCTTGTCGATGGCATCCAGGGCTATTACCAAAAACAAGGTCGGGCTGCTCATCCCTCGAGGATCAATACTCGAGAGAAGAGAGTTGATGCAAAGCCGTCAAGTTTATACAAGATGCCAGCCATCTCCCATCTTGGCACATAAGGGTCACCAAGACGATCTCAAATGCTCAAGTTTTGAAGGGGGTAGAAAAGGGAGGCAAAGAGGGAGTTGGTAGCAAGGAGAGGGAAGGACAGGGCCAGCTGCCTGTTGGCCTCCAGCCAGGCGACACGCAGCTGCTCAGTGTCACAGAGGTACTTTCAGCCTGCAGTGAGAAACCCAGTCCTCCAGTTGTGCTGGCTGGGGTGGGCCAGATCACTTGGCAACTTCAGCAGGCTTTTTCCAGGCCAGTTTCTGGAATTTTCACACAAGCATTATATTATCTGTTAAGTTAAACATAAGTCCAATTATTGGCAGTTAACTTTTGGTAAGTGAAGGGAGTCATTTGAACTACTGTTATGTGGCTCTTTGGGGATGGTTTTTTGTTGGCTGTAGTAAAATAACCCCCCACCCCCTTTCAGACTGCCATTTCGCCTTGTGAAATGTTCCTCCCTCCAGCCATTGTGTGTGTACAAAACTTAGTGTGTATTTCTAGAATGACCTGTCCCATATCTGTCAGATGATATTTTGGTTATTTCTTTAAGAAACCCATTTCATTTCTGTACCCAGTACCTCTGGTGGCCAAGGATATTTCAGTCGCGTGTGTATTGACTTCTCCCTGCTGATTGCCTCAGTTTTCACCCTGTGATACAGCAGGTCTTGCCCTTTCTTCACACGCCTGAAGGCAACTGTTCGGCAGAGTGGTTACCATGCCACTCGGGACACTCAGATCCTGCATTGGAGTGCCTGTGTTTGCACCCCAGCTCCGCTTCTGATTCCCACTCCCTGCTGATGTGTACTAAGGGAGGCAGCAGGCTCAAGTGGTTGGGTTCCTGCCAGTTATGTGGGAGATCTGGAATGAATTCCCAGCTCCTGGCTTTTGTGAGCATCTGGGGGAGTGAATCAACAGACGGAAGCTGGCTGTCTCTCTCCAAAAAAAATATAAATAACATAAACTTATTTCACTTAGCATAATGATCTCCAGTTCCATCCATTTTGTTGCAAATGTCAGGATTTCATTCTTTTTATGATCGGGTAATATTCTATTGTGTGTATGAAGTACATTTTCTTTTCTTTTCTTTTTTTTTTTTTTTCAATTTTTTGACAGGCAGAGTGGACAGTCAGAGAGAGAGAGAGACAGAGAGAAAGGTCTTCCATTGCCGTTGGTTCACCCTCCAATGGCCGCCGCGGCTGGCGCGCTGCAGCCGGCGCACCGCGCTGATCCGAAGGCAGGAGCCAGGTGCTTCTCCTGGGTCTCCCATGGGGTGCAGGGCCCAAGCATTTGGGCCATCCTCCACTGCACTCCCTGGCCACAGCAGAGAGCTGGGCTGGAAGAGGGGCAACCGGGACAGAATCCGGTGCCCCGACTGGGACTAGAACCCAGTGTGCCGGCGCCGCTAGGCGGAGGATTAGGCTAGTGAGCCGCGGCGCCGGCCTGAAGTACATTTTCTTTATGCAGTCATCAGTTGATGGACATTTAGGCTGATTCTGGATCTTTGCTACTGTGAATTGGGTTGCTATAAAGATCGGTGTGCAGGTATCTCTTTCATATGCTGATTTCACTTCCTTTGAATATACTCCCAGAAGTGGAATAGCTGGGTCAAATGTAGACCCACTTTTAGTTTTTTTGAGGAATCTCCATATTGTTTTCCATTATGGTTGTACTAATTTTCATTCCACCTGTTTCTTCACAACCTCACCAGCATTTGGTATTTTTTTTTTTTTTTGATTTTGGATAATAGCAATTCTGACTGGAATAGGATGTAACCGCATTGTGGTTTTTATTTGCATTTCCCTCATGGTTAGTGAGCCTGAGCAACCCAGAAACACAAATACCACTTTTTGTTTTTATTTGCAGAAGCTAATATATATAGAATATTAAAAAAATCCATTCTTTCTGTCTCTTCCTCTCTCTCTGATTTTCAAGTAAATAAATAAATCTTTAAAAAATGGGGCAACTGTTGTGGTTTAGTGTGTAAACTGCCACCTGTGGCACCGTCACCCCATATGGGCACCAGTTTGAGGCCTGGCTGCTCCACTTCTGATCTAGCTCTCTGCTCATGCATGGCCTGGGAAAAGCAGCAGAAGATGGCCCTAGTGCTTGGGCCCCTGCCACGCGGTGGGAGACCTGGATAAAGCCCCTGGCTCCTGGCTTTGACCTGGACCAGCCCTAGCTGTTGCAGCCACCTGGGGGTTGAACTAGCAGATGGATGTGGAATTGGGACTGGAACCCAGGCACTCCAGTATGAAATGCAGGTGTTTCAAGCAGTGTCTTAACATTTGTGCCCAAACTTCTACCCTGAGCAGCTCCTGCTTGAGGCTGATTATTTGGCCACATTCCCTAGTGAACAGATCCCTTGAGCTTGCAGCCATTCCCTAGTTCACTGTATGTCCACCTTGGCAGATTGCAGGCCCTCCTTGCATCTGCTGACCATTCCTCAGATCCCCATAGGTCCTTCTTGGGCAAAGGGAGAGGTGGGGGAGAGCAGGAAACACCAGGTGGTCTCTTGAACCCACTAGGGGTTGACAGTTTCTGGCTCTAGGTCTGGGCTGATCACCTGCTGTTTCAATTCTCCTGTCTGAGTGAGGCTGGTGACTGTGGGAGGTTGGTAATGAGCCCAGGGTGCATGGACACTGTATGGCTCATCACCGCCCTAGACTTCACTCCAAATTGCAAGTCATGTGTACTTGTAGTTTCCCAAATTTATCTGGGAGTCCTATTTCCCATCTCCCTTTCACCCAAGACTCAGCCCACACAGTGGGGTAGGTGAGGCAGGTAGGGCAGGTGCAAACCCCTTCCTCAAGGACAAGAATTAGCAACTAACTCTTTCTTTCTCTCAAAATCTACATCCTCTTCTGTCGGAAAAAGCTTTGTGATACTTCACCCTCCAACTTGGCTGTTGACATCCTAAACCCCAACTTTGGAGACTTAGAAACCTTTTCTCTTAAATAATTATCTCTGCTGTGAGTTTCAAAAGCCTATTTTCAACTGAAAAGCTGAGCATCCAGGCTCTTCTTTCTCCTTGCATTTCTGCATTCACAATTTTATCCCGAGGGCATGAGGATAGAGAGCTTTTGCTGAGTTCTAAATGGGGAAGATGGATAGGGGAGCAGGCAATACTGAGGGGAGAAGCACAGATAAAAATGTGAAAATACCTCTCCATGTGTACAGAGCAATGCCTCTGCACTGCCACCTTTCCCCACTCTACTGCCAAGGGCTGAGATGTGCTTCATATATATCCCAGACCAGAGAGTCACCTAATGGGCTGTGATGGAGACTCCAGCCAGGCAGGAGGGACCCTGAGAAGGGGTGTTGCTTAGAGTGAGGACAGTTCATGGCTTTTATTTCTGGATCTGTCACTTAATTTGCATGAGTTCGAACAAGTCATCTTCTCCCTTTACCCCTCAGGTGTGCTGGAGTAGGGGTTAGGAGGTTCGTCTCTCATCATGGTCTTACCTGTAGTGGCCAGCAAGACTAAGTGCAAGCTGTAGATCCTACCAAAGTATCAGTTCCATCATCTGCAAGATGGGCTAACAGTGCTCACACAGTAGGCATTTGAAGAGGCTCAAGTGAACAAGTGGGCAAGTCTTTGAGACCTTTGGGAGGTGCAGTATCATTTTGTAATGGAGACTGTAGGGTGCCTTTTCAGATTTCCTTTCCAGGCAAACTACAGAGACATTAAAAAGGAGTCAGTAGTGGCGAGGGGTTGGGGATAGGTGGGTGGATCAGTAGGGAGGAATAGGTGGAACGCGGCTTTTAGGGCAGTGAAACTGCTTCTGTATGACATCATAATCGCTGGTATATGGCATAATACTTCCCACCCATAGAATGTACTACAGCAATTGTGAATACAGGTTGACATTTACAATTTACAGTAACAATTACACACTCCAGGGGGGATGTTGGTAAAGGGGGAGGAAGTGCATGGGTAGTGGTGAGGGAATGAGAAACCTCTCGATTTTGCTGAAGACCTAAAATGGCTCTTAAAAAAATGAAGCCTTTTTAACATATTTTTTAAAAAGAGTAATATAGGGGCAGGTGTTGTGGTGTATTAGGTTAAGCTACCGCTTAGGATGCCCACATCCCATCTTGGAGTCCTGCCTCCACTTCTGACCCAGCTTCCTGGGGGCAGCATGTGATGATGCACGTACTTGGGTTCCTGTCACCCATACGGGAGACTCAGATGGAGTTCCAGGCCTCTGACCTTGACCTGGCCCAGTCTCAGTTGTTGTGGGAAATTGGGAATTGAACCAGAAAATCAACTATCTCTGTCTCTCTGTCACTCTACCTTATATAAACAAGCAATAAATAATAATAAATATGATAAGTGATAATACAAATAAACATTTGAAAGGCTAACATATGTATGGAAGTGAGACACATTTCATTTTCTCCTATCCTGCCCTCCGGGGCTTCCTGAGTCAAGTTTACTGGCAAGGAAGATGGGCTTTGCAATAACTGGTTACCTGCTTTCCGCTGGGACAGCCACTTGCTTCAAGAGCGGTGGCGGCTACTCCAGAAGCTAACAGCAGAGGGCAGCCTGTGCTCAAAAATGACAGCATTCTCCTGCTGTCTCCTGCAAACCCTCACGTTGCTGTGACCTGGGCTTACGATAAAATGCATGTGGAGTCCACTAACATTGGAATCTGAGGGTGCAGCTCAGGTTTGCTACTTGATTTTGCTGTACATATTTCTTCAAAATTCTTGTTTTGAAAGAACACACACAGAACACGTGCGTGCGTGCGCGCACACACACACACACACACGTGGTTAAAAAGATGGGAACTGTACCAGAATCTACAGAAGACGTCTTACAGTGGCTGCCAGGCCCTTTCTCTCTCCGAGCTCAGCTCCTGTCCTGTCTCCTGGCTGCAGCCCAGCCGTGGCACTTTTGGAAGCCACTCTCCAGACATCAGTGAGGCTCAGTCCCTCACCACCTTCTGCTCTTTACTCAGCTGTCACCCTCCGGTGGGCCACTTGCATCGTCTTCCGCTGCTTTTCCCCAGGACATCAGCAGGGAGCTGGATTGGCAGTGGAGCAGCTGGGACACAAACTGGCGCCCCTATGGGATTCTGGCATTGCAGGTGGTGGCTTTACCTGCTACATCACAACACTGGCCCCACATTATTATTATTATTTGTTGTTGTTGTTTTCTTTCTGCATAGCACTTACTACTCATGTTCAGAGACAGCTGTGCTTCGTGGTGCTGTGGTACCACATATGTATTATATGTATGTATGTATTATACTGAGCAGTTAAAAAACCCCTGTCTCTGCCCTGGAACCTCAGCTTTATGAGGGCAGAAGCATTTTTAATCTGCCTTTTTATTCTGTAATATCAGTGCTTAGAGCCATCCTCATAAGTCATGTTTCTCCATCCTGTTATGGACTGCCCATTACCACATTTAAAATGACTCCTCACTAATCAGATAGGTGAACAGTAATGTCTTATGTGTTCAGAAAATTTATTATTGCTTTAAAATGTTTTAAAATGTTATTTTCATTTGATTTGAAAGGGAGAGAGAGAGAGAGAGAGAGAGAGAGAGAGAGAGAGAGAGAGTTGGATGGACAGAAAGGCAGAGAGAGCGAGCTTTCATCTGCTGGTTCACTCCCAAATACCTGCAATAGCCAAGGTTGGGCAAGGTTGAAACCAGGAGCCATGAACTCCATCTGGGACTCCCAAGTTGATGGTAGGGACCCAGGTACTTGGACCATCACCTGCTGTGTGTTAGCAGGAAGCTGGTTGGGAAGTGGAGGCAGGACTCCAAACTGGCATACTGATATGGAATGTGGGCATTGTGAGTGGTAACTTAACTACTGCACCAAATGTTCACCCCACTCGAGAACTTAGAAGATATTTCTGAGGTTGTGTAGCTGGTGAGAGGCAGAGGCAGAGGCTCACCTCAGAATTAAGGTTTCCTTTGCTTTGCCACATCTTCTCAGCGTGGGCAGGGGCTCAAGCCCCTGCCAGTGGGTGTTAGCGGGTTCGATGCATGCAGAGGCTTGCAGTAGGCATGCACCATGGTGCTTGCTGTCTGGTGTGCCTGTGCTATCACTGCAAAAGCATGTTCAGACTGCTGTGCTGGAGAATGAGATGTCCAGTTGTGCTGACCACCAGCCAACACCTAGACACATGAGCAAGCCTGCCTGAATCACAGAGCCACCTGGCTCACCCTCAGCTAACCCTGGTTCACCTGCTGATTTCTTGCATTTCAGTCGCCTCTCCCAGAGGACCTGTGAGGGTGGAACAGAGGAGCTACATTACAGAGGAGCTACTTACACCTCAGGGTCCCCCAGGCCCAGGGAGAGCTTGTGCCTGGGTCTGTGAGGGGTTGGACTGTGCTGACACCTCCTTTGCAGACCGCCTCTCCCCTTCCTGATCCCTTCAGGTTCCCCAGTTGGAGGGCTTTGATGGTGCACAGGTTCTTTGCCTGGCTCAGAAAAATCTTCTCAATTGTCAATAAGCTGGCTGGAGCCAGACCCCGACGTCTGATGGAAGGGGTCAGGAATGGCAGGAGAGGAAGCCAGCCGCTGCTGCCCGCAGCCTGCCTGGAATGATGGATGGGAGGCCTGGCAGGCCGGGTAGGATGGAGATGTTTATGTTTCCTAAGGCAGGGCGCTTTCTCTCAGGGCACGGAGCTAGTGGAAATGGGGTCAGAACAAATCACTTTACATTTTCTCTTTCTTTTATTTTTTTCTTCTGATGAGAACTAACTCCTACTCCCAAGGCACACGAGACCAAAGAAACTGTAATCAAAGCTGCATTTATTCTCTGGAAAAAAAAAAAAAACTGGTCTGATTGAATTTTAAACTTCTTATGGGACACTGACCTCTCTGAGAATCTGATAAGAGACATGGACCCATTCCCCAGAAAAGCACTCATAAATACAAATTTTTCCTTACAGTATCAGGGCACTTGGAGTTTCTACAAAATCCACTGATGGAGCCTAGATTAGAGAATTTTAAGAGAGAGAAGGGGGAGGGTTGGGGAGAAAGACTGGAAGGCCAGGAAGACAATGATGAAGAGCGAGTCAGAAAGAAATAGGAGGAGCTGAGCATTTGGCACAGTGATTTGGTTGCTGCTTGGGATGCCTGTGTCCCATATCAGAGTGTCTGGTTTGAGTCCTGGCTGTACTTCTGATTCCAGCTTCCTGCTAACGTGCACCCTGGAAGGTGGCAGGTGATGGCCCAAGTCCTTGGGTCCCTGCCATTTATTGGGGGGGACCCAGATTCAGTTCTGGTTCCTGGCTTTGACTTGATCCACGGGCATTAGAGAGTGAACCAGAGATATGAGATTTCTATCTGCCCTTCTTCTCTTTTTCCATTTCTCTCTCTGCATTTCAAATATAAATCAATAAAAAAGAGAGATTTTGGAAGCACATTTTGGGGAGTTTGGACTCGAAATTTCTCTGGCTCCAAATATATCCCCTTCTCTGCACTAGTCTTGGAATCTATACTTATCCTAAACATCACTTTTCTCAGTCAGTGACATCATACGTTACACTTCATTGTGTAAAGTTGTCTTTTCCCTTTAGGTCTGTCTGTTTGAGATCTATGCATGATGGCGCACATTGATCTAGTTTATTCACTTTAACTGATAGAATTTTCTGGTATGAATTTTCTACATTTTGTGTATCTATTCCCTGATAACAAACATTTAAGTTATTTCCTTTTTTTCTTGTCACTAACAGGAAATATTCTTGTATATGTCTCCTTGAAAACGAGTGAGAGAAATTTCTCTGTAGACTACTTAGAAGTGGAGTTGTTGGATTGTTGGGTGTGAGCATTTAGGAATTTCTGGATGCTGTTACCTCTTTCTCCAGGGTCACTGTGCCAAACCACAGCTCCCATCAATGGCAGCTGTGCATCTCCTAGTCTTTTCCAGTGCTTGTTATTTTCTGACTTTTATATTTTTAAAATGACTCCAACGGGTTAAAATGATGTGTGTCTGTTTATAAAAATGTGTGTCTTACTTGAATCTTTTCATTTTATTCCCCAACATTTGTGTGCTTTTTTGCAAATTGCTTATTCATATTCCTTGCCCATTTTCCTTCTTACTTTGTGTATTGAAGATGAAGTCTTTCTAGGTCTTGTTTTTGGATTTCTTTAATTATGCCATAACCTTTTCCTTAAGATTTGGTTAAAAAGAAAAAGTGACAAGGGGCCGGTACCGTGGCTCACTTGGTTAATCCTCTACCTGCGGTGCCGGCATCCCATATGGGCCTGGTTTGAGTCCCAGCTGCTCCATTTCTGATACAGCTCTCTGCTATGGCCTGAGAAGGCAGTTGAAGATGGCCCAAGTCCTTGGGCCCCTGCACCCACATGGGAGATCTGGAAGAGGCTCCTGTCTCATGGCTTCAGATCAGCTCTTGTTGTTGCGGCCATCTGGGGAGTGAACCAGTGGATGAATGACCTCTCTCTCTGCCTCTGCTTCTCTGTAACTCTGCCTTTCAAATAAATAAATACATATTTTTTTTTTTAAAAAAGGAAATGCGTGAACTTGGACTTAAGATATTCAAGCTTGAGTTCTGACTCTGATGTTAGCTGGCTGTGTGCATTTAGCAATTTATTTATATTTATATGAATTTATTTAAATTCTCCAAGCCTCAGCTTCCCCACCTGGATAATGGAGAGAACCATCTACTTCCCAAAATCAGTGAGATGCTTGGAGACTCTGCTGTCTATGTGTGATCAGTAGAAAGTAGTTGAATTGAAGAGACCAGAGGAAGTGTTTCCACCTCTAGACAGCTTCAGATGCAGCCTGAAACTGCCTATGGCACAGCCTCCATGAAGGAATTACAGCATCACTGTGGGACCCAGCCCTCCCATGGGATGGTCCTGCTGTCTTCCAGCTGGCCCTAGAGCTGACATGTGGGTCAGGAGGCCAACAGAATGCCCTAGAATGTCCTAGGCCTTCAGCTAAGCATAAGGGCGATTATTGTGTTCATTTCTCCTAACTGTAAGGATTTAGGCTAAATTCTCATAAGTCTGAGAAGTGCTGGGGAAGGATTGCCCTCCCAGTGCTTGTCTAAGTCCTTCCCTCTGTGAGAATGTTGTCCTGGGGGAGAATGGTTTTCCTGTTTAGGTGATGATCATACTTTTTCTGTATTTGTTCATCTATGAACAGCTTACCAAGTGCTACTCTCTGTGTTTATTTGTTCAGTTCTCAAGATATCCTTTTTTTTTTTTTATCTTATCTCCTTTGTGAAACAATCCCTTCTCAGCTTGCAAAAGCCACATGTCCTCGGCATTTCCACTTGGTTGTCCCTTAGGATTTCAGTCTCAACAGGTGCAGCATTGAGCACTTGATTTCCCAACTACACTGCTCTGCTGACTCATTCCTCCCATGAGCACCATTATTATTCTTCCAGATGTTCCAGCCAATGACCTGGGAGTTATCTGTGATCCCCCTCTTTCCCTTGTCCCTTTCTTTCAATCCATCTCTACGTCCTGCTGATTCTACTTGTGAAATGCTTCCATGCCTTTCCAGTTTTTACCAACGTCACCTCCTTTAACTCTTGTCTGAACTATGTGCTGCTGTGATCTCCTATCTGGTTTTCTTCCCTTTGTCCTTGTTTCTATACCAAGTGATCTTTCACAAATGGGACTCAGATCTTTCCACCCCCATCAATGATTTCTCAAGTGCAAAGCATCTCATTATGTGAGACCCCAGTGAAAAGAAGGGGCAATAAAGAAGGATGTACTTTTCTCTGAAGAGAGGAGAGAACTCCCACTTTGCATATGGCCCTGTCTAAATATTGACAGAGTTTGTGGACTCAAAAGGCTTCCATAGCCTTGGCAGCTCATGTCAAGAGCCTTGGGTGGTCACTGATGTCAAAAATAAGAGTGTTAATTGTTAAATCAACAATAGGAGTCACTGTGCACTAACTCTCCATATTGGACATCTGTCCTTAATGAGGTGTACTATGAGAATTAATGGTAAAACCTGTCTTCAAACTGTACTTTATACTTTGTGTGTCTGTGTGGGTGTAAACAGTGGAAATCTCTACTTATATTGAGTTGGTCTTCTGTATATAAAGTAAATTAAAAATGAAAAATGGAATGGGAAAGGGAATAGGAGGTGGGATGGGAGTGGGGGTGGGAATTGGGGGGGGGGGGAGGGAAACACTATATTCCTGAAAGCTATACATATGAAATTTGTATTCATTAAATAAACACCTTAAAAAGCATCTCATTATGTGTGTGCTTATTGTGATTAATTCCTGCTCCTCCTTCCAAAATCATTTTAGCCCATCCTTCTTTCTTGCTTACTTTAGTACATCTTCCTTGGCTTCTTTCTACTTCTGGAAAGTTCCAACCCTGTTCCTACATCATAGCCCTCATGGTTTCTGTCTTGTTTTCTTTTAAGATTTATTTTATCTATTTGAAAGGCAGAGTTACAGAGAAAGAGAGGGAGAGAGAAGGGGAGGGGGAGGGAGAGGAAGAGAGAGAGATGAGAGATATCTTCCATCCACTGGTTCACTCCCCAAATAGCTGCTGGGCCAGGCTGAAATCAGGAACCAGGAACTCCATCCAGGTCTCCCATGTGTGTTGCATGGGCCCAGGCATTTGAGCCATCTTCCACTTACTCAGGCACATAATTAAGTAATGTGCTTACTCAGACACATTAACAGGGAGTTGAATCAGAAGAGGAGCAGCCAGGACTCGAACTGGCTCTCATATGGGATGCTGATGTAGCAGGTAGTGGCTTAACCCACTGTACCACACCACTGGCCCCATCACTGTTTCTTTTACTTTGACCATTCCTACTGCAGCCATCATACACTGCTTCCTAGTTGTGTCTCAGCATGTCAATTCCACCTCGCCAGAGAGGCACACTCTGTCTACCTTTGTCTAAAGTCAGGCGCCCATAGTTTTCAGTATGGTTCATGTATTTTATAATTATGGTTGCCTGAAGACTTTTTGTCTTGTTAAACTGATTACATTATGAACTTCATGAGGGCAGGGCCCATGATTGTTTGCCAGATTTAGCAAAGAAAACAGCATAGAACAAAAGACCAACCAAAGTCCAAAACATCCAGTTAAATGTGACTTTTCAGGTAAACAATAAATCATTTTTCGTATAAATTGCATGGGACATACTTATGAAAAAATTATTTATTGTATATGTGCAATTCACATGTAACATATCCTTTATGTAATCTGGCAGCCTTATTCATAGTACTTGTTAAAGTGCCCAGCCAGGCATAGAATAAGTAATCAATAAATGTTGTCAAATGTTGAACAAATGAATTCAGAGTTATCAGTAGAGCCAGGAAAAGAACTTTTGCCATCCTTGTTCCAATCTCCCTTTATATTCTTACTTACCTCTCTTCCAACCATCCCTAACCTCTAGCAATGACTACTCTATTTTTACATTGTTACTTTTGTCTTTTTGGGAAGACTTATAAATGGAATCATACAGTGTGTGCTTTTTTTTTTTTTAAAGATTTGTTTACTTATTTCAAAGGCAGAATTACAGAGAGAAAAAGGGAGAAACAGAGATCTTCCACCTGCTGGTTCACTCCCCAAATGGCTGCAACAGCCAGATCTAGGCCAGGCCAAAGCCAGGAGCCAGGAACTCTGTCCTGGTCTCTGACATACATGGCAGGGGCCCAGTTCTTTGGGCCATCATCTGCTGCCTTCCCAGGCACATTAGCAGGAAGCTGGATCAGAAGCAGAGAAAACTGGTGATTCAAACTGGTGCTCCAATATGGGATGTCAGTGTCACAAGTGGTGGCTTTACCTGCTGTGCACTTTTGAGAGTAACCATCAAATTGCCCTAGAGACCCACCTAAGTTGTTTTGTGTCTCAGTAGCTTCTCTCTTTGCTGAGTAGTAGTCCATGGTTTGGGTGTGCCACAGCTTGTCTAACCATGGAGTCATCAGATGCCATTTGGACTGCTTCTGTTTTTTTGGCTGTTATAAATTAAGTTGCTATAAGCGATCATGTACAGGTTTTGGTGTAGGCTTAAGGTTTCATTTCTTTAGGGGAAAATGTTTAGGAGAACAATTGCTGAGTCTTTTAGTCAGTAAATATTTTGTGTATTTTATTTTACTTAGAAAATGTACCAATCTGTTTTTCCACTGTGAATATAACATTTGCATTCCAGAAATGTATAGGAAATCTTGTTTCTCCACATCCTTTCCAGCATTCAGCATTGTTACCACTTTTTATTTTAGCTTTTCTAAAAGGTATGTAGTGGCAGTGTCTCATTGTGGTCTTAATGTGCATCTTCCTAAAGGCTGATGGTACTGAGCTTCCTTTATGACTTATCTGCCATCTGTATGTTCTCTTTGGCAAAACGTCTGTATCTTTTGCCCATTTTCTAATTGGATTTTTTTTTTTTACTGTTGAGTTTTAACAGTTCTTTATTTTAGGTGTAATTCCTGTGTTACAAATGTGGTTTGCAAATATTTTCTATCAGTTTATAACTTATCTTTTCATCTTCTTGATAGGTTTTTTTTTAGAGTACAGGTTTTTCATTTTCATGTCTTCTTTTAGGAATCGTGCCTGTAGTGTCATGTTTAAGAGTTTTTCAACAGACTCTATATCCCAAATATTTTGTCTTTTGTTATCTTTAAAAAATATATATAGTTTTCCATTGTTATCTATGATCCATTTGAGTTCTTTTTGTGGAAAGTGTGAGATTAGGTCAAGGTACTTTTTTTTCCCCTTCAATACCATTTATTGAGAATATTTCACTTCTTCCAATGAATTCATTGAAACTGGCAAAAATCAGTCAGTTATACTGGTGTAGCACTATTTCTGGGTTTTCTGTTCTGTTCTTTGATCTCTGTGTCTGTCCCTCTGCCATTCCCACAGTCTTGATTGCTGCAACTATATACAATAAACCTGGATGCCAGGTACAGTGAGTTCTCCCTATTTGTTAATATCTTTTCAAAAATGGTTTTAGTTATTGTAGCTCCTTTGCTTTTCTGTGTAGGTTTTAGAATAGTTTGCCTATATTTATAAGAAAGCTTGAAGAGAGTTTGACAAGAATTTTATTAAGCTTGTATGTCAATTTGGGAAGACTTAACATCTTTGCTATATTGTCTCATTCATGAACATGCTATATATGTTTGTTTAGAGTTTTATGTAAATTTCAGCGTATAGTTCCTGTACATAGTTAGGTTTATACATGTTTCATTTTTGAGTAATTATAAATGGTATTGCATTTTTATTTCAGTTTACATATGTTCATTGTTAATGCATAATCATATAATTGACTTTTGCATGTTTTCCAGGTATCCTATGACCTTGCTTAACTCAGTTATTAGTTCTAATGGTTTTCTGTAGGTTCCTTGATATTTTCTGTGCAAGCCATCGTGTCATCTGCAAACATGATTGGGTTTATTTCTTCTCCTTTGATCAGTGTACATTTTATTTCCTTTTCTTACCTTATTGCACTGGTCAGAACTTTCAACACTATTTTGAATAGCAATGATGTGAATGGATAACCTCCTCTTGTATCCAGTTACCTCATCTTAAAACAATTCTTTTTAGAGAATTGGAAATGAAAAAAAAAACTGGTGTTAAATTGGAAATGGCATAGAAAATTAATTAATTAAAAAAAATATGTAGGATCTCTGTCTTTAATGTGCTGTACACTGTTATTTAATGCTATAACTAGTACTCCAACAGTATTTTTTTCACTTTGTGTTGCTATATGGGGGTAAACTGTTGAAATCTTTATCTAATATATACTAAACTGATCTTCTGTATATAAAGAGAATTGAAAATGAATCTTGATGTGAATGGAAGGGGAGAGGGAGCAGGAAAGGGGAGGGTTGCGGGTGGGAGGGAAGTTATGGGAGGGGGAAGCCATTGTAACCCATAAGCTGTACTTTGGAAATTTATATTCATTAAATAAAAGTTAAAAAAATGAAAAAAAATTCTTTTTAATACTAATTGTATATATTTATGGGGGTAGGCACAGTGTGACATTTTAAATACATGGACACAATTAAATATGACATTTAAACACATTGATGCAGTGTGTAGTGATCAAATCAGAGTAAACAACATTATTTTTGAAGACTTGGAGCTCCTTTCTTCTGTTTGTTCATAAAACACATCATAGGTTATTGTGAACCATAGTCACCCCACTACGCTGTTTAACACTAGGCACTTAATCCTTTTATCTAACTCTGATTTGGTACCGCTCTTTGGCCTCCCTCTGTTCCCTGATGCTCCTCTCAGCCTCTAGTAACCATGATTCTGTATTCAGTTGGAATTTTCTCTAACTTCTACTCATATAGGAGAAACATGTTGTGTTAGTCTTGTTGTATCTGGCCTATTTCACTTAACAGAATGTCTCCAACTTCCATCCTTTTTTTTTTTTTTTTTGACAGGCAGATTTAGACAGTGAGAGAGAGAGAGACAGAGAGAAAGGTCTTCCTTTTCTGTTGGTTCACCTCCCAAATGGCTGCTATGGCCAGCGCACTGTGCCGATCTGAAGCTAGGAGCCAGGTGCTTCCTCCTGGTCTCCCATGCGGGTGCAGGGCCCAAGCACTTGGGTCATCCTCCACTGTGTTCCTGGGCCACAGCAGAGAGCTGGACTGGAAGAGGAGCAACCAGGACAGAATCCGGCACCCCAACAGGGACTAGAACCCGGGGTGCTGGCGCTGCAGGCGGAGGAATAGCCAAGTGAGCTGCGGCGTTGGTACATCCATTTTGTTATACATGACTGGATTTCTTCCTTTTTATGGCCAGATAAATAGTTTTTTTTTGCCTTTTGGTCAAAGATCGTGTGTGTGTGTGTGTGTGTGTGAATAATATTTTCTCTATCCATTCACCTGATGATGGACACCTTGGTTGATTCTATATTTTGGCTACTGTGAATAGTGCTGCAATAAACATGGTGGAGCAGGTTAGCTGGTCTTTTTAAACACAGATTTGCATGATGCAATGGAGAGGCCAGGTGTGGAGATTTTTTTTAAAAAAGATTTATTTATTTACGAGAGAGAGAGAGAAAGAAATATCTTCCATTTGCTAGCTCACTCACTCCCCAAAATGGCTGCTATAGCTGGGGCTGGGCTATGCTGAAACCAGGAGCCTGGGATTCCATCTGGGTCTCCCTTGTGGGTGCCAGAGACCCAGGTACTAAGTACTTGGGGCTTTATCTGCTGCCTTCTCAGACAACATTAGCAGGTAGGTTGGTCAGAAGTGGAGCACCTGAGACTCAAACTAGCATTCATGTGGGATGCTGGCATTGCAGGCAGGGGCTTAACCCACTGCACCACTCAGGTGTGGGTGTTAAAGTCAGTGTAACCCATGGTCAGACCAGATCTAAGAACACACTATGTGTGTGTGATCTTAGGAAGTGGATTTGTTGCTCCATATGTTTCCTCATTTTCAAGGTTGAGGTAATAATATCTATGCCTTGTCTTTGTTAGCACGGCACCCTGCACAGGTTAGAGGTACATTCTGTGCAGCCAGGCTACCCAGGCTCAGATCCCAGTAGTGCCACTTTCAGTCATGTGACCTTGGGCAAGTTGCTCATCCCCTGTTCCTCAGTTTCCTCTTCTGTTAAGTGGGCAGAATCAGACTGTCTTATAGAGTTGTTGCCAGGATTGAAAGAGATCATGAATGTAGTGCGCAGAACAGTGGTTGGCACATACTAAGCACTGGACAAGCGTTTTGTTGTTGTGAGGTTGAAATGTCGCCATGCATATAACGTGTCTAGCACAGTGCAGATGCTCAGTAAAACTTCTTCTAAGTCCCAATGCTAATTAAAACAAAAACAACGACAAAAACACAGCACCAAAGAGCTTAAAATGAAAGGTACCAATCTTTTTTTTTTTTTTAAAGATTTATTTATTTACTTGAACGTCAGTTATGCACAGAGAGAAGGAGAGGCAGAGAGAGAAAGAGGTCTTCTATCTGCTGGTTCACTCCCCAGGTGGCTGCAACAGCGCTGATCCTAAACCAGGAACCAGGAGCTTCTTCCGGGTCTCCCACACATGTACAGGGGCCCAAGACTTGGGCCGTCCTCTACTGCTTTCCCAGGCCATAGCAAAGATCTGGATCGGAAATGGAGCAGCCGGGACTCTAACCAGCGCCCATATGGGATGCCAGCACTGTAGGTGGCAGCTTTACCTGCTGCGCCACAGCGCCAGCTCCCAATCTCCTTTCTATTTACTTTTCCTGCTATTTGGAAGCAACCAGTTTCAAGTGCATGGTTTTTGAAAAATAAATAATAAACCCTTTTATATATTTATTTTTAAAAAAAGATTATTTATTTGAACAGCAAAGTGACAGAGGGAGAGGGAGAGGGGGAAAGAGAGAGAGAGAGAGAGAGAGAGATTGATTCCATTAATTCATTTGTTTACTCCCCAAGTGCCTGCAACAGCCAGGGCTGGGCCAGGCCTAAATCACAGTTAGGAACTCCTTCTGGGTCTTCCATGTGAGTAGCAGGAACTCAAGTAGTTGAGTCATCATCTGCTGCCTCCCCAGGTGCATCAGCAGGAAGTGGGACTGGAAGTAGAGTAGCCAGGACTCCAGCCCAGCATTCCATATGGGATGCAGGAGTCCCAAAGTGGTAGCTTAACCCAATGTACCACAATTTGCACCCCATTCTTTACCTACTTTTGGTGTATTATCTAGTATTGTCTCTATGCCTCTCATCCTCCTAATATAATGATGTGACGACATTTATCACTAGTAAATGTTGTTCACCGAAGAACCAAAACATGTACTTTAATTATACTTCTTTTGTTGAAAAATGTCCTTCTCTCCTACTCCTCAGCATTTCTGATTAATTGTCATATTTTCTTTTCTCCATTTTTAGGTGTACTGCTTGACTTTCTGGTCTACCTTGTTCTCAATTGTGTCTTCATATCA
This sequence comes from Lepus europaeus, assembly GCF_033115175.1. Lineage (NCBI taxonomy): Eukaryota > Metazoa > Chordata > Mammalia > Lagomorpha > Leporidae > Lepus > Lepus europaeus. The sequence goes on from NC_084847.1 coordinate 20,029,185, forward strand.
TTTACTCTCATCAGATCCACTTTTCCTGCGCCCCTGGAGCTTTCCAAGTTGAGCATTGTTTTCTACTGCACAATTGTGAGAACAGTTATCAAACATTAGTCTTTTTCTTTCTGTCTCTCTTCCAGCTTAGTCCTGCCCCTTGGGCAATCGTTACTTGCCCTGTGTTCTTTCTCCTTTTATTTGGTGTGTTTATGCTTTTAGTGACATCAATTCTTTTTCTCAGCCATGTTCTTTCTTTAAAAAAATTTTTTATTTACATAAAGGGAACAAGTTTCATTTATTTCATGTCTACAGTTTTAAGAACAGAATAATACTTCCCAGCCTACCCTCCCTCTCTCCCTTTCTCCCACCCTCCTTCCCATTTACTTTCTTATTTTTAAAAAATTTTTTGCAATGACATACTTTCAGTTTACTTTATAATCACAAGCTTAATCTTCCACTGAATAAAAAATTGAACAAGTAAGTAGAAAAACACTGTTCCCTGTGAGTATAGACAAGGGCAATAAATAATAATCAAATCTCAAAATGTCAATTTTGTTCATATACATTACATTTTTTTGTACTCTGTATTTCCATGTTCTTTTTTGATCCATCCATTTGACCTTCTTAACACCTTCTTAACAGTCCACTCATAGTAGTATTGTTATTACTTTGTCAGTCAACTGTTGGCCCATGATAGATTAGCATTTTGAAGTGTTCTCATTTACATAGGGCACCCCAAAGATCACTTGATCCATAGCTAAAAGGGCAATTGTTCTAATGCATCTATGATTGAGGCAAAGCCCTTGCAGGGAGTAGCAGGCTAAGGGCAGCTGATTATAATGAAAGGCTTAAGGAAGGCATAAAGGCTTCAGGCATGACAAGAACACAGATTGAAAGAATAGGTGATCCGTTTCTGCAGAAAGCAGATCCATCACCAACAGAAAAACCTTTCCTAAAGCACTGCCCAGTCAAGGTGTGGGCCTCAGACAAGCTGGATCCATATTTTAGGAGACAGCAGCCTACCTTGTTGGCAGGTCATACATCAAGAAACAAGTTTAATAAAGAATTCATTGAAAAGCACTATTTCAACAGGCTATAAAGTTGGCCCCAGAAGAGGAAGACTCAGGGAGGTTTTTGAATGTATTATTGGTTGATATTGCTTGTTGAATTTGGAAGGCTATGTTTTTCAGATTTATGGAGCAGTGTCCAAGCATCATGACCTTGGACCTGCTCCAGAGTCTCATGAATTATCTAAATGAGTCCATTCCGAATAATAGTTGTACCTACTTGACTCTCAGCATGCATTTTCACCTCATTAATCCCTGTTGTGTTTGGGTTTGAATTGCCTTTACAGACTGACTCTCACATGTTCCCCATCTCGGTTCGACAATGTATTAAAACAACTGGATTGTGGGCCCTGGAGCCCATGTTGTTTCATGCGATGGGTCTAGGCTTTCTGTTCCCCCTCATTTGGTGTCTATCAAGATTACAGTTTGGTTAGGTTGTTACCACTCTCATCTTTGATCCTTTCTGGGACCTGTGCGCCTGCACAGCGGTAACTGCTGCTGCGGTTCCTGGTTTGCTAAACCAGCTGCTGACACTCACTGCTTGGATGCTGGCTGAGTTGGGTCCAATTCTAGTCTTTTTGTTCCCCAACATATCCCTCCTTATCTGCTACATACGAAATGGGATTTAGCAGGTCCTCCCTGTGTGTAGTAAAATCATTTCTCTTTTATAAATATGACTTTAAGAGGAGCCAATCCCATTATGAAATAGCAATGAGAGGAAAGGGAGAGGGAGGCTCTTTGTAGAAGTGCACTCTCAAGAGTCAAATTGTGCTTTCTTTCCATACTTATTTGCCTCAATTTATTCTTGCTGCAGGCACAAAATACCTTAGAGGTTGTAATTTATAAAGAGTAGAAATTTATTTTCTCACAGTTCTAGAGTCTGGGGAGTCCATGATCAAGGCACTGGCAGGTTTGCTGAGTGGTGAGGGCTCGGTCTCTGCTTTCAAGATGGTGTTTTGAATGCTGCTTCCTCTGGAGGGGACAATCGCTGTGTCCTCATGTGGTGGAAGGTGGAGGGCAAAAGGGCCTGGCTAGTTCCTTTAAGCCTTATAATAAGGCACTAATGCCATCCAGGAGAGAAGAGCTTGCATGGCCTAATCACTTCCCAAAGGCCCTACCTTTTAATACTGTAGCCTTGGGAAGTTTCAACATGAATTTTGGAAGGGATTAAAAACACTCAATCTTGGCCGGTGCAGCGGCTCACTAGGCTAATCCTCTGCTTTGCAGCGCCAGCACACCGGGTTCTAGTCCCGGTCGGGGTGCTGGATTCTGTCCTGGTCACCCCTCTTCCAGGCCAGCTCTCTGCTATGGCCCGGGAGTACAGTGGAGGATGGCCCAAGTGCTTGGGCCCTGCACCCCATGGGAGACCAGGAGAAGCACCTGGCTCCTGCCTTCGGATCAGCGTGGTGTGCCAGCCACGGTGGCCATTGGAGGATGAACCAACGGCAAAGGAAGACCTTTCTCTCTGTCTCTCTCTCTCACTGTCCACTCTGCCTGTCCAAAAAAAAAAAAAAATCTCAAAAATTTCTGACTTTAATTTCTCTTTCTCGGCCATTCTTCCAAGTAACAGCAGAACTGAAATGACACTGGGCACTGGGGTAGGCTGGGCATGAAAATCAGCTCACTCACTGAACACTGAAGTGGAACATACATCTCCAGTCAACATCTATCCTCTCTACACTTCGTGTGAAATTCTCTTTGATTCCTTGAGATCACTAGTGCCATCAGTCTACTTGACTGAGCTCTCAAAGAGGCTCTCTGTGCGAGAGGAGCCAGCCAAGTTTCTACCAAGTTCCCCTGAGGTTTACGCTTTTGCCTGTGGAGCATCTCTTCTTCCTTCCCGTAACAGAACCCATTCTTTCCCTGGGAAGTCACTCCTTTCTCCTGCAATAAGGCTGATTAGTTTTAAGGTATCCACGTGACCTAGGTGTGGCTCACGGATTCCATTTCCTCTGCCTCTTGGTGGCATTAGTCTAGAGTTACATGTGACTCATTTGTGTCTAATTAGTCATGATCACTGCTCTTATTGGGGTGGTTGGGAAAACGCAATCTTTTTTTTTGTTAAGGTGGTTTGAAAGATAAAACATAAACCCGAAACTGGTGAAATTCTTCTAGCCCTTACACAGATCACAGAGCCCACATAGAGAAAAGCAGAATCAAGATATGGAGAAAACAAAACCGAGTCCACTTCTCATCATTTCAGTCCCTGGATCCAACTGTGCCTAAAGTTATAGTAGCTACTATATGACTTTACACATATGTGAACCAATAACATTAACTTTTCCCTATTTTTACTTAAGTCAGTTTGAATTTTTTCTAAGTACAATCCAAAAAATCCCACCTAGCTCAGCCAGTTATTTTATCCAAATTCTGCAGTCTGAACTGCATGGACTCTGTATGTAACATGCATTCCAAGCTTCATAGTGAATGGTCAGATATGTGTGTTGCTGAAGTTCATTTGCTTTATCTTAGGATCTTTCCTATTTTTTTTTTCCTATTCTTCATTTCAAGGATTCCTGCCACTTCAGAATTTCAGCTGCGACACTGTCTTGTCTTTTCAGCAGTAGCTTCCCTAACCCCGAAGGTGGATCTAGGTGCATGCCAGTGCCCTGATGTCTCTGTCCTTCAGGAATGTTTGTGGCGTAGGGCATCCATGAATAAAGGCATACATCTGAGTAAGTGAAGGATAACAGTTGTTCCGGGGGAAGACAGGTAAGCAGATGCTGCCCTTAATAAATGACATTTTTTGGGTATTCACGATCTGCCAGGCATTTCACTAAGTGTTTCCCATGGATTATGTTGTTTAATCCTCGAAACAATCCCTGATGTTGATGTTGTTTTAAAACCTATTCTGTCTGAGGCAGATTGATCACTGATGAAGGGGCTTGTCTAAGGTCCCACACCTAGAAAGGGGTGGAGTGGGGACATGAGCCAGTTGGTCAGAGTCCAGCAGGACTTCATTCCTGAGTGCTAAGCAGCAGTTGAGTTTCCACACAGATCACGAGCAGTGAGTCTGCTTATTCTGGGTGGCATCTGGTTAATTTTTGGAGACAGTGTCTGCACAAGTGACGACAGGAAGGACCTGCTACAGGGTAGGCAGTGAGAGAGTTAGGTGTGGTGGTTAAGATCAGAACCTCATATCAGGCAGACCTGGTTGGTGGTTCCAGGCATCCCAGTTGGGGACTTGGGGAAGTTACTAAGATACTTTGACCTTGCTTTCCTCATCTGTATGATGGGCACATGGTCATCTGTAGAGATTAAGTGAGATAATGCTTGAGAAAGGCCCTCCACTCCACGGCTCATGTCCTTTCCTGTTATTTAGTTCAGTTCTATCTCACAGCAAGATAGCCAGCAGATCCAGTGCTCCCAGCCAGCTCTCCTCTGTCTTATGAAAGGGACAGTAGATGAGCATGACATACTCCAGGTATTTTTAAGTGTTTCCATTTATTTTCAGAGTTCTGGGTCTCAAGTAAGAATTGAGTCAATGTAGGAACCAGACACCCACATTTTCTAGATGGAAGAATTATCAATTTAACAAGAAGGAAACCAGTTTCTGTTGAGAGTCCCCATTGAGATGGACACTTGCTGTAGAAGAAAAAACTGAGTCACAGCGAGCTATGGAGTGTGCTTGAGGCCACACAGCCAAGTCCAGGCACACGTGAGACTGGGATCCAGAGAGCCATCTGAGCAAGGACAAAACTGTTTTGTCCTTGCCTAAAGGTATTGGTAAAGGGAGGCTGAAGCCAGGAACAAGGATTTTACCAAGAGCCATTCAGCTTCCTTTGGTGGCAACAGAAATGTACTTTCTTTTTTTAAAATTTATTTTATTTTATTTATTTATTTTTTTGACAGGCAGAGTGGACAGTGAGAGAGACAGAGAGAAAGGTCTTCCTTTTGCCGTTGGTTCACCCTCCAATGGCCGCCGCGGCTGGCGCGCTGCGGCCGGCGCACCAGCGCTGATCCGAAGCCAGGAGCCAGGTGTTTCTCCTGGTCTCCCATGGGGTGCAGGGCCCAAGCACTTGGGCCATCCTCCACTGCACTCCCGGGCCATAGCAGAGAGCTGGCCTGGAAGAGGGACAACCAGGACAGAATCCGGCGCCCCCACCGGGACTCGAACCCGGTGTGCCGGCGCCGCAAGGCGGAGGATTAGCCTAGTGAGCCGCGGCACCGGCAAATGCACTTTCTTTCTTTAAGGAAAATTTTTTTGATGGCACAGACTTATCCATGGCATGATCTACACCCTGACACCATCCTAGGCTCTAGCCCCTGCCACCATTGCTGGAAGCCAGGTAGCCACATGGCCCAACCACCAGTGTCAGCCCCACCCCTATCCTAATAGGATTCACTGCTCCTACTTCCCTGCCTGCCCCCTGGCAAAGTTTTAAAAGGACCTGTTCCTGAACACGTGTCTTTCTCTCTCTGTGTCTTCCTCTCCATCTCCTTACCTCTGTCTCTGTCTCTCTCTGTCTTACGCTCTCCTCCCTCTTTTCCTTCTTCGCCCCTTCCCTCCAGTCTGTCGGGTTTCCTCCAATAAACTCTTCCCTTAAAAAAAAGAAATTTTTTTGTTAATATAAGCAGGACATATTTCATGTAGTTTATAGATATAATTCTAAGAATAAAATGATACTTCCCTGTCTCCTTCCTTCCTTCTCCAGAAGCCTACTTTCAATGGGATTAAGCCAGTTGAAACCAGAAAAAATTTACCAGAAGGGGTATTGGGAATTTGCATTTAAAACAAGAAAAAAGTGAACAGTTAGAACTTGGGGAGGCTGGAAGCAGAATCTGTGAAGCCAGTGGGAGCTCAGAAAGCAGCTTGTTCTCTTGTTCTGGGTCACATGTCTTTGCATCTCGTTTTTGGTTAGCATTTATGCCTCATAACTTCTCAAGACTGGACCCATCTGCTTTACAATCCTTGCCTGACCCAGAACTCCCAAATTACACGGTCAGCATTCAGGTAGCTTCTGCCACTCCATAGCATCCAACTCCAAACATCCCAGGGAGAGGCAATTTGTTTCAGTCTGAACTAGTGTCTACACTGACCCCACGGGAAACAAGGCCACATGGGTGGCTGATGTCTGACCCCAGAAGAAGAGGAGTTTTAGGGAAGGGTTGGATCAGTTGGGTCAGTTGGGCCAGAGATTCATAGACATTCTTGTAGGTCTGCACTTCAAACTTTAGGTAAAGTGGAAGATAGACCAGTGTCAGCTCTCACAGCTAGCTTGCAGTCCTAACTTGGTCCAAGTTAACTGTATACCAATCATGACTTTATGTCCAGATGTTAAATATCACCAACACCTTCCATTGTGGAGCCAGCCCAGTTGGTTCTGATGGAGACACTACTGAGGTCTGATGTGTGCCTGCTGCTCATTCGTGTATTTGGTGCTGGAGTAGCAGGACAGCCTTTACCTGTGGGGAGAGTTCAACCCACGTTTGTTTCTCTTGGTGGAGAAACTCCCACCCTGAACGTGCCCACCCTCTCTGCTGAAAGGGGAAGGAGGTTAGAACTTGGCTTCTTGCCAAGTGCCCCTGACAATGTCTGTTTACTGTGCTTCGTGAAGAGATGTCTGTGATTGACGACTAATGATGCTTGAGTTCTTGACTGCAGTCTGTAGGGGATGCCTCTCTCATTTGCCACCTGAAAAGCTGCAATTACCAAAATTGCTCATAATGCCACTCCTTTAGGAGTTCACATTAGGAATCCCTTCAGGAGAATTCATTCATGCATTCATGCATGTGGTTATTCGTTTCTCTTCCCATGACCCTTTAAGCAAGCCTATTCTAACCGTGCACCTTGAACTTGCTTAGTCAAAAAGATGACTCCTGGGTTTAGATGTTCAAGATCAGCTGACCACCTAAAATAGGCTCCCTTGTGTGCTGAGAAATGTTTCAGAAGCAGTTTGCTGATTTCTCTGGTGTAAATACTCATACAATGGCTGCTTTGAAGTTAGCAATATAATGTCACTGGAGGTGTGCCCAGTGGCACTCAGGAGTCGCATGAGCCAGCAGCACGCGAATCTGCACCCCCTTGGTGATTTCTTTACCTCATTCATAGCTGCAACACCTGCAGCTCCCCATAGGGGGAGCTGGGGGGAAAGGCAGCATTCGTAACTGAGAGGTGGCCTCACACTATGATCCAGTGCATGGGTGTGGTCCCTGCCGCATGCATGTCTAAGCTCTGCCATGTGCTATGCTGTATCTTGACTATGTCTCTTACCTTGCTGTTCTGTTTTCCCCTTGAAGACAGAGTGCATCACTAGGTTAGTTTATGATTATATGGACTTACATTTGTAAGGAGCTTGGAGTTGTGTCAGGCACACAGTGGGTGTCATGCAAGTCTTTGATGAATAAATAACACGTATTCTACAAATATTTACTGAAGACCTACTGTGTGCCAAATGCATGTACTAGGCATTGTGGGTATGACATACTGAAACAATCTGTAGGGTAGGGAAGGCACACACATGAGTTTCCTTGATGTGAAGAAGAAATGAAAATAACTCACATATATTAGGAATTATGTGGCAGATACTGTGACATTTGGTCCCATTTGGTCATTGCTTAGCAATATCGCCTCTTTTTTTTTTTTTAAGATTTATTTATTTATTTGAGAGGCAGAGAGAGGTCTTCCATCTGCTGGTTTACTCCCCAAATAGCTGCAACAGTCAGAGCTGTGCTGATAGGGAGCCAGGAACTTCCTTTGGGTCTCCACATGGGTGCAGGGGCCCAAAGACTTGGCCCATCTTCCACTGTATTCCCAGGCCAGAAGCAGAGAGCCAGATCAGAAGATGAGCAGCAGGGACATGAACGGGTGCCTGTGGGATGCTGGTGCCACAGTGCTTTTCCTCTAGAGATGTCATTTTTTTTTTTTTTTATTTGACAGGTAGAGTTATAGACAGTGAGAGAGAGAGACAGAGAGAAAGGTCTTCCTTCCATTGGTTCACTCCCCAAATGGCCGCCATGGCCGGTGCTGCACCGATCTGAAGCCAGGAGCCAGGTGCTTCTTCCTGGTCTCCCATGCAGGTGCACTTGGGCCATCCTCCACTGCCTTCCTGGGCCTCAGCAGAGAGCTGGACTGGAAGAGGAGCAACCGGGGCTAGAACCCGGTGCCCATATGGAATGCCGGTACCGCAGGCAGAGGATTAACTAAGTGAGCCATGGCGCCGGCTCTTGTCATCTTCATTTGTAAGAATTACCTTTAAAAGTAATGTGTAAAGCCAAATATTTATTTATGTGTTTTATTTATTTTTTTTAAGATTTTATTTATTTATGTGAGAGGTAGAGTTACAGAGAGTGAAAGATAGAAACAGAGAGAAAGGTCTTCCTTCCATTGGTTCACTCCCCAAATGGCTGCAATGGCTGGAACTGTGCCAATCTGAAGGCAAGAGCCAAGAGCCTCTTCCAGGTCTCCCACGCGGGTGTAGGAGCCCAAGAACTTGAGCCATCTTGTATTGCTTTCCCAGGCCACAGTGAGAGCGGGATTGGAAGAGGAGCAGCCGGGACTAGAACCGGCGCCCATATGGGATGCTGGCTTCGCAGGCAGAGGATTAACCTATTGTGCCATGGCGCTGGCCCCTAAAGCCAAATATTTAAAAACATTTGGTCATTGAGAGTTCTTGCAAAGATTATCAAGAGTTTCTTTTCATTATCTATTTTTCTGATGAGGCGTTCATATTTTTAAATTAAGTTTCCTGAACTTTATCTAATTAGGGACATTTTAAAAACAGGCAAAATAGAGATGATGTAATGAACCCCTACATACCCATCTCTAACTAAACCAATTATCAGTTATTCATACTCCTGCCCATTTCCCCCACCTGAACTGTAAAATCAATCAATCAATCAATCCCAGGCATCATAGAATTCCATCTACAATACTGCCATTTTACAGATGAGCAAAGTGAGGCTTAGAGAGTTTAAATGATTTGATCAAGGTCACACACACCTGGATTCGAGTCTGCTTCACTCTGTAGTCCACACTTTTAACCAAAGCACTGCAATTTTGAAAAGGGCTTAGAAATGCTCCAGGACAAGGGAATGGGAGCATCAGAGATCCGAAAGGCATGCAGGACAGTTCTTGGCTAAAGAAATGTTGTTGAGAAGGAGGTAGGGATTTTCAACGGCAAAGAAAAGCTTGCATTGAGGCGTAGAGGGAAGCTATGGTAGGTTGGGCTGTGGGTTTGAAGAGTATTATTTAAGGTGTGGTGAGCAGGTTAACGCGATGAGAATCACCTGGGAGGGCTTGTTTAAAAAGCTGATTGCTGTGATCCGCTCCAGACCGCCCGTGTCTCACTCTCTGGATCTGGGGCCTTCGGATCTAGTTTTCGCAGGCTCCCCTGAAGTTTCCGATTTGATTATCCCGTATAGTTTGAGAATGAAATGGAACTAGTAGCAGGAAGCAGCTGGACTGTAGGGATAATCAGCCAGCAATTTTTGTTTTTGTTTCCCACCAGGTGCTCCAACCTGTTCCTGAAAGAAATCCCTGGGAAGCTTTCCTGGTCATTGTTAGTCACTCATTCTCCAGTCACCTCCAGGCATTTCAGCAAATAAAAGGTAGGGCTTCAAGTGCCATGTAGATTGCTGGAAGGGAATTGTTGAACGTGTCTCTCCAGAGCATGTCTTTTGCAGATCAAACCTCCAAGCTAGTTGGAGGCGCTACTATAGAACCTCCAAGCCTGGGTCCACTCACTGACTTCGTGGTGGTGGAGGAAAGGAGATGTTTGTTGCAAAGTGCAGAGCAAGAAGCTGGGCAGAATCTCGTCCCCTTGTTCTCCACTAACTCCCTCACTCTCCAGGGAGTTAGGGGTGATGGTTCTCAGAGTGAAACTGGGACTGAGAAGTGCACGTTCAGCTCGTGTCCAGGTTCCTGGTCGGTCTGTGGTGCTCTTGACTGGTGAGTGATGCAGTGCTCCTCAGGGCATTTTCATGATGACCAGGTGGACTTCAGCTGGTCCAGGGGAGGAGGGGTTACAAGTGAACGGTGGTTACCTTCTGTCCCAGACCTGGAATCTTCCTGCCTGGACTTGGAATTTTCCTACACAAACCCCTCTGGTCAATACTGGCTAAACAAGGTTTTAGCTATTGGAGAAGCAAATGACTTCTTGAGAGCCTTGCAGGGCCAGCTACACCACTCCCTCAATTTAGTAAATTCCTTTGGATAAAGGACACCTCGGGCTAAAGGAGGCAGACAGAGGCTGGGTTCTACCCTTACACTGTAAGGTTTCCTACAAGGAGCCGCAAGCCCACTGTGAGAAAAGAGGACCTGAGGCCCTGTGAGCATTTTTCCTTTTTCTGGTTCAGTCCTCCTCATTCAACTGCCTCTCAAATTTTCTGGGGTGCACTAGCAGGAGGGAGAGAGTATAAGGGGTAGAAACATTCTTCGTTTGACTTCAGCACCACATTCCAGAGAAGAAATTATTTCAATCTTCCAACTCGTTACATTGTACCTCATGTGTGTCCTTCTGGTTAGCTTTTTTTTTTGGGGGGGGGTTTAATTCTGGCAACTCCATCTTTATAAGAATTTGGTCCCCTTTTGTTGTGGGCAGCCTCATTTTGGTTGAAGGGTGCGATACTGACTGAAATATCTCTTAGGACATGAAAACCATGCATATTTCAGAGGTCTGTTCTGAGGCTTGTATTAACTCTACTTCATTTGGTGTTAGCTCCTCCTCTATTCAGCCTGTCACCTCTTTCAGGCTGTTTGGTTTTCTAGATTGGAGTGTGGTGCTTTCTGCATAACTGAAAACTGCTGTGGCTCAGCCCTGTGGATGTGGGTGTTATCCCGGGGGATCTGGACTTGGGGCATAGGCAGAACAACTTAACTTCCCTTTAAGGTGTGTAAAAGGGCTAAGCTCCTCGGCACTGGTACTCAAGTCCCAATCCTTCTGTGTGGAATTCTCAGGTGCCAGATCATCTACTCTATAAAGGAGATTGTTCTTCATCAAGGCAATCAGTAATACAAGCATGATTTAATTTGGAAATATAAGTTATTACTACTTTAATATCTCAAAAGAGAAAATGGCATAATTTAGGTAAATGCAAAAATAGGTATCCAGGACTGGAACCGGCACCCATATGGGATGCCAGCGCTGCAGGTGGAGGATTAACCAAGTGAGCCACAGCACCTGCTCCGACAGTTGGTAATTTGAAGGACTGAAGTAAGTCTAATGGGAGTTTGGGTACATGAATGAGGATCATGGGGGCATATGAGGCTGAGGAGATACACAGGGCCCAGATAATTTGGCCCTTGTTGGCCATGCTAAAGATGTTGAATAGCAGCTGAGTGTGATGTGAATCTACTGGGGGCTTTTAAGTATGGGAATGATATGAACAATTTACCTTTTCCAAAAGATCTGCTGTGTAAAGAATGGGTGAGAATAAAAGACACTGAGCAGTTAAAGCTAGTGCTAGGGTTAAGTTAAGAGGATTTGGCATGGATATGGAATATCATCGTTGAAAAGAGGTCAAAGGCTTGAGGTCTATTTTAGCAAAGGTTACACTTGGTCCTGAGCTGGATGTGAGGTTGATGGAGGACTCAGGAATGACTCAAATTCCCACAGACTGCTCCAGGGAGAATACAGATACCTTCATTGCAATGGGGAGGATATGACAGAAAAGACAGATTTTAGGAGATAGACTGAAAGTTTAGTTTTGGACATACTGAATTCCATATGCTTGTGAGACAATACCCATAAAATATCTGGGGATAAACTTAACAAGCAATGTGCAGGATCTATATGAATAAAACTATAAACCTCTATTGAGGGCCATAAAAGAAGATTTGAATCAATGGAGTGTCAAACCTTGCACTTGGATAAGAAGACTCAAAATTGTAAAGATGTCAATTCTCACTAAATAAATCTATAAATTCAATGCAATTTCAATCAAAATTTCAGTAGTATTCTTTTCCTTGGATCTTGCAGCAATTACCAGGAACATTCTGTAAAGTAAGAGTAATGAGGAATAACCTGCTCCTCTGTATATTATAATGCATTATAAAGCAACAAAATTTATAATAGCAGAATACAGATGCAAGAATAGATTGATAGATCAATGACATGGAATAAAGTGCAGAAATAGATCCAGGAAAAGATGAGAATAGATAAGATATACAAGTAGGGGAAGAGACAGATAATTCGGTAAGTGGTTTCAGGATAACTGGAGAAAAAAATGAAGCAACATCTATCTATAGTTCATTCACAAAGCTTTACTTCTTTTTGTCTTCTGTAGACTGTTCCATAGTTTCAGTATAGTACAGTTTAATAAGTTATATTTGTATTGATGTACTTTTAGATTTCTCCATTTTGTTTTGGTTAGACACAAGAGTGTGAAAAGAAAGTTTTTATTTAGTATCTGTGGACAAATGTGTGAATTCTTCTCTAGGATAGATTCTGAGAAGTGGATTTGCTGGGTCAGAAAGGATGCATTTTCTAAAAAAAAAACTGCTAAATTTCCATTTACCTAAGCAGCAATGGGCAGTAGAAAACCCCAAAATAAATGCATATAGAACAGATAGATCAAGTTAATAAAAATAAAAGTAGGAATAAATGAAACAGAAAAAACAACAGTAGAGATGATCAATAAAACCCAAAAGAGGATTTTTTTTTGGAAAGGATGGCAAAGCACACTAACTTTCTGCAAATATGATCCAGGCAAGGAAAGGACACAAATGATTTTAGGAATGATGAAGGAGACATAGTCTGGATACAGAAGAGATATTTTAATTCAGAGTCTACTTTGATTAGCACCTTAGCAAAAGTCAGAAGGTAGGGCCAAAAAACTTCATATATTGAAAATTCCATTGAAATTCCTTTGTAAGTATACTTATGCTGGGAGTGGATATACTCTTGCAAAAACTAATTTGTTTATTCCGTTTTGAATCTCATCCTTATCTTTTAATTAGTGGAACTTATATGAAGAATACTTTTAAACTGTAGAGTGTCCCTGGAGTGGTGCCATACTCAGCTCAAGCTGACAATGTGAACAGCAGAGTCACATCTTGCTCGCATGGGACAGGGCCTGTTTAACTGGAATAAAATGAGGAATGGCCTACGTGGTTTAAATGGTTAGACTCCTTCTCTCCATTTTCTGTCTTTTTAAAATATTTTTAAAAATTTAATGGAACATGTATCATTGACCACACATATAATAAATGTATGGATGAAGTACTTCAACTATGTAACTTTATACCAATCCATTTGAAAACCTTAGATGAAATGGACAAAAATGTCAAGGAAAATATAAATTACCAGAATTGGCTCAAGAAAACCAGTAGAAAGCATTCATATAAAACAGAAATGGTAGTTAAAGGCCCACCTACCAATCTGCCTCTCCCTTTCAGTCACCCAGGACACAAGTTCTTTGTAGTTATATAAGCAAAAAAACATTCTACCACATCCCAGGAAAAACCCACTCTATCTCATATTCTGGAACATAGAAAAATAAGGACACCTTCAGTCTTATTTTTTTTTTAATGATTTATTTTGAAAGGTAGAGTTACAGACAGAGAGGAAAAGACAGAGAGAAAAGTCTTTCATCTGCTGGTTCACTCCCCAAATGACTGTAACGGCCAGAGCTGGGCCAATCTGAAGCCAGGAGTCAGGAGCTTTTTCCAGGTCTCCCATGTGGGTGCAGGGATCCAAGCACTTGTTTTCCATGTTTTTCCCAGGCACATTAGTAGGGAGCTGGATCAGAAGATGAACAGCCAGGACTCGAACTGGTGCCCATATCAGATGCTGGCCCTGCAGGCAGCAGCTTTACCCACTACGCCTCAGTGCTGGCCTCCAGTCTTATTTTATAAGGCTAGTTTATTACTGATCTCAAGACGAGATAAAATCACGGGCTAATCTCACTTTTGAATAGTGGCAAAAAAAATACCTACAAGAAATACTGTACAATTGAATGTCATTAAAAGAATAATACATGTTGATCACTTAGGTTTTATCTGAGAAATTCAAGTTTTAGAATCAGTGTAACTCACTGTATTCACAGATTAAAAGGGAAATCACTCAATGAATACTGGGAAGATAGTTGCTACAGTGTAATATCCTTTCATGATTACAAATATTATGATTAAAACATAAGAGCAGATATAAAAATTATAATAAATATTCTGTAGATATTATACTTAATGGTATTTTAGAAACACTGTCATTAAATTAGAGCAACACATGCATGTCTACTTTGACTACTAATAATTACAATTTTAGTGAGAGCTTCACTAGTACAAAAAGAGGAAATATGAGTGAGATAAATATTGGACAAGAATGTAGAATTTACCTTTACTTAATATATACTAAACTGATCTTCTGTATATAAAGAGAATTGAAAATGAATCTTGATGTGAATGGAAGGGGAGAGGGAGCGGGAAAGGGGAGGGTTGTGGGTGGGAGGGAAGTTAAGGGGGGGGAAGCCATTGTAATCCATAAGCTGTACTTTGGAAATTTATATTCATTAAATAAAAGTTAAAAAAAATGTAGAATTTACAGAACAGTGTTAACTGAAATGCAAAAACATTGTTCTCTCTGCTACCTTGTCTGCCAGTGATGTTTTCTCTTTTAAATCTGAAAGGCATCTGCTGTATTTTCTTTTTTTTTTTTTGACAGGGAAAGTTAGACAGTGAGAGAGAGACAGGGAGAAAAGTCTTCCTTCTGTTGGTTCACCACCCAAATGGCTGCTATGGCCGGCGCACTGCGCTGATCCAGAGTCAGGAGCCAGGTGCTTCCTCCTGGTCTCCCACGCGGGTGCAGGGCCCAAGGACTTGGGCCATCCTCCACTGCCTTCCCGGGCCACAGCAGAGAGCTGGACTGGAAGAGGAGCGACCGGGACTAGAACCCCAGGGTACCAGCGCCGCAGGTGGAGAATTAGCCTAGTGAACCATGGTGCCGGCCTGTATTTTCTTTTTTATAACTCATTTACATATATGGGATATATGAAGATATAAGCATGTATTTGTTAGGTACTGTTTATTAGGTGAATTAATGAAGGTTGCTTAGCTAGGTCCCCCGTGTTGAACCTTGAGTTGCTTTCATTTATTTGCTATTGTAAACTTTGCCTTGTGTCACTGTATTTGAAGGATAAATTTCCAGATCTCTGATAGATTAAAAACAGCCCAGATGTCCTTCAACAGGTGAATGGCTAAGCAAACCACAGTTTTCTTTGCATCCCAAACCATAGCTTAGACATTCAGCTGAAAAGGAACAGACTGTTGGAACACATTAACGCTTAGATGAATCTAGGGAATTATGCTGAGTGAAAAAAAAATCCAAAAGGTTACGTACTATTACCATTTCATTTGTACAACTTTAAATAAATGACTTATTTATTTATTTGAAAGACTGAGTGGAGTGGGGTGGAGGGAGAAATCTTCTATCCATCAATTCACTCCCTGAATGACCACAACAGCTGAGGCTGGGCCACTTCAAGTCAGGAGCAAAGAATTCGTTCTAAGTTTCCCATGTGGGTGGCAGGGAACCAGGTGCTTAAGCCATCACCTGCTGCTTCCCAGGGAACATATTAGTAGGAAGCTTCATCTGGGGCAGAGGAGCCAGGACTCAAAGAAGTCATTCTGATATGGGATGTGAGTGTCCCAAGCAGCAACTTAACTACTGTACTAAACCCCATCCCTTAGGACTGCTTTTACAGCATCCCGTAAGTTTTGGTGTGTCTGTTTTCCAAATACAAAATATCCAAGGCTGGGTAATGTATAAAGAAAAAAAAATTAAAGAGGTTTATTTATCTCACAAGTTTAGAGGCTCTGAGATTAAGAGGTTAGTAGGATTTTGGAGTCTAAGATTGGGAGGCCCTCTCAGCTTAACCTCTTACAGAAGCCTAATTTTGGATGGCACCATGGTGGGAATGTGGCAAAAGGGAGAGAAGACATCATGAGACAGGGAGTCAGAGAGAGGCGAGGGGCCAGTCTTCCTTTTCATAATAAGGAAACTACCTTTCTTGCAGGAACTAACTTGGGATCCCATTGAGAACTATGTTAATCCCTATTGGGAGCAGCACCCCCAATGACTCATACCCACCTCTTAAAGTTTCACCACCTTCCAACACCACCACACCCATGTGTGTTAACATAAACTCTTTGGGGACAAACTCAAGCTATATCCAAACGATAGCAGTTGTGTTCCTTGTTTATTTGCATTAAGATATTTAAAATTAAAATTTCTTCTTTCAGTTGTTCAGGAATATGTTGCTTAATTTCCAAAATTTATAAATTTTTCAGTTTCCCCCTTGTTATTGATTCATTTCATACTATCAGAGTTAGAGAAGTTTCTTGATGTAATTTTAGTCTTGTAAAATTTGTGAAGACTTGTTTTGTGGGCTAACATGTGGAGCATGTTTCCTGTGTGTTTGAGAAGACTGTATTCTACCATGGTTGGATGGGTGGGTGGGATGTTCTGTATATATCTGTTAGGTGCTTGGTTCATACTGTTGTTCAAATATGCTATTTTGCTTATTGATTTCTCTGTGGTTGATCTATCCATTATGAAAGTGAGCCATTGATAATTACTGTATTACTCTTGATCTCCCCCTTTAGTTCTATAAATATTTGCTTTATATATTTAGGTATCCTGATTTATATACATATATATATTTGTAACAATTGTTTCATCCTTTCAATGTATTGGTCCCTTTATTATTATATAATAACATTTTTTTGTCTCTTGTGACATTCTAAAATCTATTTTGTCTAAGAATAGCTTACTCTCCTTTGGATACCAACACCATTTGCATGGAGTATCTTTTCCATTCTATAATTCTGAACCTATATGTGTGTGTTTTTTAAAAGATTTATTTATTTATTTGAAAGTCAGAGTTGCATAGAGAGAGGAGAGGCAGAGAGAGACAGAAATCTTCCATCTGATGGTTCACTCCCCAATTGGCCTCATTGGGCGGAGCTGTCCCAATCTGAAGCCAGGGGCCAGGAGCCTCTTCTGGGTCTACTATGCAGGTGCAGGGGCTCAAGGACTTGGGCCTTCTTTTACTGCTTTCCCAGGCCATAGCAGAGAGCTGGATTGGAAGTGGAGTAGCCAGGACTTGAACCTGCACCCATATGTGGGTTCTGCAGGCAGTGGCTTTACCCACTACACCACATCGCTGGCGCTATATGTGTTCTTAAAGCTAAAGAGAGTCTCTTGTCGGCAGCATGTAGTTGAATTTTTTTTTTTTTTTTTTTTTTTAGTCCATTCAACTGCTCTTCTTGATTAGATCCAATTATATTTAAGTTCTTTGTTGATAGGTAAGGGCTTACTGTGGCCATTTTGTTAATTGTTTTCTGACAGTTTTGCAATTCCTCTGTTGCTGTTTTTTGGCTACTTTCCTTTGTGGCTTGATGATTTTGTTTTTGTTGGTTTGTTTGTGATATGCTCGCTTCCTTTCTCTTTCTCCTCGATGTATTTGCTGCAGGATTTATCTTGTCCACTGGTTTTGTCAGGGATGCCTTTCACCAGTTAGCCCATCCAGAGATTCCGAGTGGGCTGGCTGGTGAGTCTGAAGTTGGGCTTGCTGCCGGAGTCCTTGGAAACGTTAGCCTGGTGCCTATGTTTATAAAGACTGGCTTGGAGCTTGAGTTCACTGGAAAAGGCTTGGAGCTTGGATCTGTGTTGATGGGCCTGGTATGTAGGCCTACAAGTGTGTTCCTGGGTCTTGGGCTATGGGGACTGGCCTAGAACCTGCCTTATTGTGCACTCAGTTCTCCAATGGATTTGCTAAACAATCTTTTAAAATTTCCTCATACTAAGTTGTCTTTGTATTTCTGAAAAAAGTTTTCATTTGTTCATGATTTATTTTTCCTTTTATGTTTTGTTGAATTCAATTTACTAATCTTGTTTCTATGTATTTTGCATCTTTTTGATAATGAAAATGACCGTTAGTTTTCATTTTACTGTGCTTTAGTCTTAAGGTTTTGTGTAGCAAAAAAGACTTGGGACCCTTGATGGCAGTCTTTGTCCTTAGGATGTAGCTGAGAGTTTACTTCTTTGCAGTGTGTGTGGTTTACTAGGAGAAAGCTCTCCCAATGGGCATTTGGGTAGAGGGAGGGAGGAACAGACCCAGGTAACCTACAAGAAGAGAAGGAGTTTCTATATGCAGAGGACAAATATACTGTATTAGTTATCTATTAATGTGTAACAAATTGCCAAAAGTTAGCAGCTTAAGACAATACACATTCATTTTCTCACAGTTTCTGTGAGCTGAGAGAGCATAACTTAGCTGGGTCATCTGTTTATGGGCTCACAAGACTTTAATCAAAATGTTTTCTAGGGGACCGGTGCTGTGGCATAGTAGGCTAAGCCTCCATCTGCAGTGCTGGCATCCCATGTGGGTGCCTGTTCATGCCCTGGCTGCTCCTCTTCTGACCCAGCTCTCTTCATATTGCCTGGGAGGGCAGTGGAATGCAGAATAAAAGGACAAAGAGATGTAAAATATAAGAAAGAGCCTGAAAGGCAGAAGGATAGCCCTTTAAGCTACAAAATTAAATCTGATAGCTGTTCTTAAAGGAGATAATAAAGAATGAGGAATAGAAGAAGCAATAGGGACCAGTGATATGGCAAAGCGGGTTAAGCCCTGCCTGTGATGCTGACATCCTATATGAATGCTGGTTCAAGTCCCAGCTGCTCCACTTCTGATCCAACTCCCTGCTAATGTACCTGGGAAAGCAGTGAAAGATAGCCCAAGTACTTGGGTCCCTGCTTCCCACGTGGGAGATCCAGATGAAGCTCCTGGCTCCTGGCTTTGGCCTGGCCCAGCCCCAGCTGTTATAGCTATTTGGGGAATGAACACAGTGTATGGAAGATCTCTGTCAGTCTGTGTCTCCTCTCTGTAACTCTGCCTCTCAAATAAGAAATAAATTTTTTTTAAAGGAGGAATAATAGAAGAAAATTTCCTAGTGCTGAAGTCAGATGCAAAGAGAGCTGAACATTATTAATAACAAGAAAAAAAAGCATATTATGACACATTAGTTAAACTTCTAGTATCTCAAGAAAAAATAAATGTTCCAAGAAGGAAAAGAGAATTAGGTTGCTCTTAGACTTCTTAAAGCAACACTGGATCCTAGGAGAAAATAGATCTTAAAATTCTTAGAGAAAATTATTTTGCACTTGAAATTCTCTATTCAGTCAAGCAGTCAGTCACCTATGGACAAATTAAAGGTGTTCTGTGAAAGTAATACTTAAGGAAGTCCTCCGGGGGCTGGTGCTGTGGTTCACTTGGTTAATCCTCCGCTTGCGGTACCAGTATCCCGTAAGGGCACTGGATTCTGTCCCGGCTGTCCCTCTCTCAGTGCAGCTCTCTGCTGTGGCCTGGGAAGGCAGTGGAGGATGGCCCAAGTGCTTGGGCCCTGCACCCGCATGGGAGACCAGGAGGAAGCACCTGGCTCCTGGCTTCGGATCGGCATGGTGCTAGCTGTAGCGGCCATTTGGGGAGTGAACCAATGAAAGGAAGACCTTTCTCTCTGTCTCTCTCTCTCACTGTCTATAACTCTACCTGTCAAAAAATAAAAAGTAAAAAAAAGGATGTCCTCCAGAGAAGAGAAATTAATAAAGAAAAAGGAAAATGGGACAGGAAAAGGAAAATCTGATGATACAACAAGCCAGTAAATCATGGAGGTAAGGGTAAAAAAATTGTTTTTAAGGTAAAAAATTTTGATGTATTGCAGGGTCTTAGTCCACCCGAACGAGGATGGACTGGGTCCAAAGAAAGGTAAGTGCGCCGCTCGCCCGTTCCGCAGCCTCCTGATCCGAGAGACAGTCAGATGTAGTGGGGAGTCAAGTCAAGCAAGCAAGAACTCAGTTTATTGCATGCATAGCAAAGCCTTTTAAAGCACAAGACCGCAGGATTACTGGGGCAGGGCATAAGGACCAACCAATTACTTAAAAGGTCATTTTACAGGGTGACTTTTTACAGGACCAGCCATATGTCTGTACACTTGTCATCAGTTGTCGTCACCTCCCCTGATGCTGCGTGGCCAATCAGCTTTGGTGGTAAACGACTTTGGGTACCGCCCACTTTACTTCATTTGGGCGCCATCTTTGAATTGCCTCCTGTGCCCAATTTCCCCACAATGTATCATACAAAAGAGAAACAGTTTGAAGTCAATGCTTCATTTTCTTTCAGGGTGGGAAATAGAAGTGGGAAGCTGAAGAAAATAGTGAAAACATACTAAGGCTCTTAATGGGGTTTAGATAGAGGATATAGATACTGATGAATTATCACTGTGGAGAAAAAATAGAGTATAAATTTAAAAGATAACTACTAGAAGAAGGAATTTACCTAAATTAATATATAATTAGGCCGGCGCCGCGGCTCACTAGGCTAATCCTCCGCCTTGCGGCGCCGGCACACCGGGTTCTAGTCCCAGTCGGGGCACCGATCCTGTCCCAGTTGCCCCTCTTCCAGGCCAGCTCTCTGCTGTGGCCAGGGAGTGCAGTGGAGGATGGCCCAAGTGCTTGGGCCCTGCACCCCATGGGAGACCAGGAGAAGCACCTGGCTCCTGGCTTCGGATCAGCGAGATAAGCCGGCCGCAGCGGCCATTGGAGGGTGAACCAACGGCAAAAAGGAAGACCTTTCTCTCTGTCTCTCTCTCTCTCACTATCCACTCTGCCTGTCAAAAAAAAAAAAATATATATATATATAATTAGACAAAAAGTTGAACAAAGAAAACTTCATCTATCCAACAGAAGTTAGAGAAAGGCTAGAGAAGGAATATAAAAAATCATAAGTATGAAATATTGATAACAAAAATAAAGTATTAGTATTCAGATGAAATATGAATAAGTCAGACTCCTCTACAAAGAGGCATCAAGCGTATCTACTATTGAGAGAGTGTTAACTATGATTTAGACATTATGCAAGCACTTTGAATAGGTAATGTTATTTAAAGCCAACAATAAACTCTGCAAGGTAGATTCTGTTTTTACTCTCTGGAGAAGATGAGAAACCCAAGAGGAAGGGAGATGAAGCCATTTGCTTAAAGTGTTGAAGCCAGGCTTTCTAATGCTGAAAGCCATGTTCCTAATCATTCTACTAACTGCTACTTAACATGTTTAGAAAATATTATTTACAAGTTATTTTCTTTCTTTCTTTCTTTCTTTCCCTCCCTCCCTCCCTCCCTCCCTCCCTCCCTCCCTCCCTCCCTCCCTCCCTCCCTCCCTTCCTTCCTTCCTTCCTTCCTTCCTTCCTTCCTTCCTTCCTTTTTGAAAGGCAGAGTGGACAGTGAGAGAGAAAGAGAAAGGTCTTCCTTTTACCGTTGGTTTGCCCTCCAATGGCCACTGCGGCTGGTGCACTGCGGACAGCGCACCACGCTGATCTGAAGCCAGGAGCCAGGTGCTTCCTCCTGGTCTCCCATGTGGGTGCAGGGCCCAAGCACTTGGGCCATCCTCCACTGCACTCCCGGACCACAGCAGAGAGCTGGACTGGAAGAGGAGCGACTGGGATAGAATCCGGTGGCCTGACCAGGCCTAGAACCTGGTGTGCTGGCGCCGTAGGCTGAGGATTAGCCTATTGAGGCATGGAGCCGGCCTATTTACAAGTTATTTATAAAGATAAACCAAGGCTAAAACAATATATAGATTCTGAAAATAAAAGGTTGGAAAAACATTCACTCGGCAAATGAGAACAAAGATGCAAGGAGGCAGGAGTGGGTATTTGGTGCAGTGGTTAAGTTGCCATGTGGGATACCACATCCCATGTCACAGTACCTAGGTTCATGACCCAGCTGTACTTCCAACTGGAGGCAGTAGGTGCTGGCTCAAGGGCTTGCATTCCTGGATTCCAGGATCCTTGCTTTGCCTGGCTCAACCCCAGTGATTGAGGGTATTTGGGGGAGTGAGCTGGAGGATGGAAGATCTCTTTATTTCTGTGTCTTTCTCTGCCTTTCAAATAAATTTAAATAAATAAATAACACTTTCAAAAGGTGTAAGGGGAGGCAGCAAAGGCAGCAATATTAATACCATGTCATATGATATGAATAAAGCAACTCTGAGAACAGTGTGTATTATATCTGCTTATATTAAAAATTCATGGGTCTCAAAGAAGGATGTACTTTTCTCTGAAGGGAGGAGAGACCTTCTACTTTGCTTATGGCCTTGTCTAAATACTAACAGAGATTGTGGATTCAAAAGGCTTCCGTAATCTAGGCAGCTCATGTCAAGAGCCGCAGGTAACCACTAACGTCATATGTAAGAGGGTTCATTGTTAAATTAACAACAGGAGTCACTGTGCACTTACTTCCCATGCATGACCTCTGTCCTCAATGAGTTGTATTATTAGAATTAAGTATAAAACTTGTTCTCAGTTGTGTGTGTGTGTGCATGTGTGTGTGCAAATTGTTGAAATATTTACTCAGTGTAGAGTTGGTCGTCTGTGTATAAAGTTAATTGAAAATGAATCTTGGCCGGCGCCATGGCTTAACAGGCTAATCCTCTGCCTTGCGGCGCCGGCACACCGGGTTCTAGTCCCGGTTGGGGTGCCGGATTCTATCCCGGTTGCCCCTCTTCCAGGCCAGCTCTCTGCTATGGCCCGGGGAGGCAGTGGAGAATGGCCCAAGTCCTTGGGCCCTGCACCTGCATGGGAGACCAGGAGAAGCACCTGGCTCCTGGCTTCGGATCAGCGAGATGCACCGGCCGCAGCGGCCATTGGAGGGTGAACCAACGACAAAAAGGAAGACCTTTCTCTCTGTCTCTCTCTCTCACTATCCACTCTGCCTGTCAAAAAAAAAAAAAAAAAGAAAGAAAAAAAAGAAAGAAAGAAAGAAAGAAAGAAAATGAATCTTAATGGAGAATGGGACTAGGAATGGGAGAGGGAGGAGGAGGTGGGGTGGGAGGGTGGGTACAGTGGGAAGAATCACTATATTCCTAAAGTTGTACTCCTTAAATAAAAGATTTCTTTGAAAAAAAATTATGCAGACTAATGATTCATCCATAATAAAATTTTCAAACATCAAAAAAAAAAAAATTGTGTGTGTATGTGCTGTGGAATCAGTGGTGGCACCAAGAGGATGTATATGTAGGTCCGAATTGTATGATGCTGTTTTACTTGTATAATTAAAAATAATTTTTTAAGAAGGTAATGGTCTGTAGGAGTTCCTCAGTTTACCTGGGAAACAGGGAGGTGCCCAACAGTTTGCAGTGCAACCAAGAGAGAAACGAAGGAGAGAGGCTGCTGAGCACTGTGTTGGGAGAATACAAAAGTAGACCTTGAACGTGGTGATGAAACGAGGGATGCTTTTCAATAGAGGTGTCACCAAGCACCTGCTCTCATCACGCTTTGACAATTTCCCCTCTTGGTGGGGAGGGGGAGAGTCAGGAGGCAGTGCTAAGAATGACAGTGTCAGCTATGTGTCTTCCGTTCAAAGCAATGAAACGTTTTCAACCAGAAAGGAAGAAAAAAAAAAAAAAGAAAACTCTCAACTTTTCTTATTTCATCCAAACTGGGTTGTCTGTCCCTTTGCTGTTGCTATGGCAACAGCAGCTCTCCTCCTCCTTCATTTGGATCTATTTCCAAACCCAGAACAATGAATGTAAAAGATCAGAAAATGGGAAAAACAAGTAGGCATTAAAGGCATTAGAATTATTTACCCTGGAGAAGAGAATGCTAAGAGGTGGCAATTATATTGTTCTGAGCTATTAAAGGTTACTGCTACATAAGTAGTTCCCTGCTTGGGCCCAAGATAAAATCAGATTTATTTTAACTGGAGGGAAATCGCTTTAGGGAGAAAAAGTCCCTGATAGAAAGTTCTGTGGGACTGCTTTGGCTCTGCCATAGTTAATAGAGGAGAAGCCACTAGAATTTTATATTCTTCAGTGTTATTTTCTTTTTTAAAAAATGAGATTTATTTATTTTTGAAAGGCAGAGGATGGGGTGGGGGAGGTGAGAGAGAATCTTTCATCCTCAAGAACTCCATCCGAGCACTTGGGCCATTGTCTCCTGCCTCCCCAGGTGCATTAATGAGCTAGATTGCGAGTGAAGCAGCTGGGACTCAAACCAGTGCTCGTACAGGATGCTGGCTGCAGCAGAATGCTGGTCCCATTGATTTTTTTCCCCCCCTAAAATGTTCTTGGTCACTAAAACAACATTCATAACAACAGCAAACAAACACATGGTGTTTACTGTGTCAAGTACCTCTCTAAATGTTTGCTTATGATCTCACTTCATCTTTGCACCAATCCTATGAGGAAGTCACCAGTTATTCCCATATTACAGACGAGAAAACCGAGAGTCAGAGAGCTTAGCTATTTGCCCAAGGTCACACAACTAATAAACGGCAGAACTGGGATTTGAGTTCGTAAGTCTATACATTTTAAACTGGTGATGGCTTCTTGCAATAGATGGTCATGGTCTTGAAATGATTTCAGTTGCACTTGGGCCTTGAAAGGAATCCTATATAAAGTCTCAGCCGACCTGAGTTCTAATCTTACTTATGCATTCACTGAGTCATTCTGTTTTATTTTCCCTCAAGATTTGTTTATTGAATTGAAAGGCAGAGTGACAGGAATGGAAGGAGGAAAAGAGGGATGGAGAGAGAGAGAGAGAGAGAGAAGAAACTGAAACCTGGATGAAGGGAAGGAGCTGGCCATGTGCAGATCTTCAGGCAGAGGAGCAGTAAATCTAATTTTTGGAGCAAGCTTGAAAGGGGGACAGTGAGGTTACAGCACAGTGGACTTGGGCAGGGTCGGGGTGTAAGTTGGGGGCTGACTTCAGGTGTGTACTGGGTAAAGGCCATGAGCACTGCTAAACACCTTACAATGTTTAGCAAAGGACAGTCGCCACCATACAGAATGTCTCAGTCTACAATGTTCATAGCACCAAGGTTGTGAAACCCTTATCTCTCTATATAAAGCCATAGCTTGTAAGCCAAGAAGAGGCAGTTGAAATGTATGCTAATTGATAGACTCTGCCAGATGACAGTGAAATGTCTTGGTAGGTTTTATACTGCAGGAGATAACCCTGACTGCTGGGTGGAAAGCAGACTGTAGCAGGTTGGAAAGTAGAATGAGAAAGAGCAGTGGAGAGTTTTTGCTTTTTGTTTTCCTAATGTTTGCAATCATGGAAATAGTGGTCCAGATGAATGGAGTACATGGGAGTAGCAAAGGAGATGAAGAGAAATGGCAGGATCAGGAGGCAGAAGTGACCAGGCCCATTGAAGGATTGCATGGGTGGGCACAGATGAAAGAGAAGAATCAAAGGCCACCTTGAGACTTTGACGGGAACAAATGGGCAGGTAGACACTGGAGCCACAGACTTCTATGGGGGTGGAATGAATATGAGGTAAGAGCAGAAATCAAGGGTCTTACCTCAGTGTGCTGGATTTGACCGAACTGTTCCATGCGCAAGAGGAGAAGTGTAGGCTGTTGGAAAAACAGTGACGTGAGTGACTGCTGCTCACTGGGCCTCATTTAGGAAATGAGCAGTGCCCCTCAAACTCTGTGATGAGGGATTAGATTTGATGGATCTGGGTAGTACCACCAAACTGTAAGACACTATTCTGTATTCCACTAGATTTTCCCCTCAGAGCACTGCTATAAAAATGGACAACAGGTGAGGAGATTAGTCCTATTCTACAGAAACCAAAGGATGCTGCATAAGAATTGACATTCCAAAGGAGCCAGAATGAGTCAGTTGTTGAATATAGCCTGAGAACATTCCCCAGCTAGGTCTGGGATCTCCCCAGCAGCTGAGGGAGATTAATAGAAATAAAATTGCACCATGCTACAAAAGAGGCTGTTTGAACCTCCAAGGTAAAGACAGAACCTTGGAAGATTATAACCCGTGATTTTCACCAATTTCCTTCCCAGAGGCTGTTCTCTGCCTTCCCTCTCCCGTCGCTGTGGTCTTGCATTCCCGACAAGGTTTGGAAAAACCTGAAGCAGATAAAGTATCTTGTTAAATTTGTTAGCTGTTTCCTTGGTATTTATCCACAGGCGGAAAAGGGCTCATTCTTTGAGGTTACCGGGAGCCAGGTGAGCTGACACATTGTTTTGCGAAAATGAGATGGCTGGGGAGGAAAAGAGGAAGACCAGGAGTGAAATTCCTCTGTTTTTATGTTTTCTGAGGGCCAGTGAGCGGGTGAGGGGAGCAGCCAGCACCTTGTGTGAGTGACTGAGGTGGGGGACAGCTCAGGGGAAATAATCCACACTGCTGTGGGTAATTAAAGAGAGAATGTCAAGTGTCCCTGAGGACCTGCTTCTTATTGGAGAAGCAGAGAGTAATCTTTGCTGGCAGCCACTTACTGGAGGATAAATAAAATGAGCTCTATTTTGATGAAGTTTCCTGGAGTTAGTGAAACATTCCACGAAGGGCGTTGTCTCCAAGACTTGTTGAATTTATTCTACTGAACAGTAAAGTAAAGCAAAAAAGAAATGTTGGTAATTAGTTGAGTGGGGTGGAGGGTAGTGAGAGGAGAGAGAGAGAGAGATTAACATTAACAAATATATTTTCCATGGATGGCCACATGCCAAGCTGGGTGATACGGATGCAGTAGTGAATCCACTGTTGTAGGATTCTGTCCCATAGGGTTCTTGTCACAACTACCCAACACTGCAGTGGTAGAATGGAAACAGCCATGTGCATATGTAACTGGATGAGTGAGGTTATGTGCCCGATAAAACTTTGTTAACAAAAATAGGTCATAGCTTGCAGCCCCAGGTTACAGTATGATTCTTATGCCTCACTGTGTTCCAGGGGCACCTGGGCCTTTTATAGTTTAGTGCTGATGGCCACCCAATGTCCAGATATTTGGTGTGTGCTCTGGAGGGGTGTGGCTGTGCATCAGTACCTTTTATTTATTTATTTATTTGAGAGAGAGAAAGAGAGAGAGAGAGAGAGTATGTGTGTGTGCTCCCATCCACTGACCTATTCCCCAGATGCCAACAACAGCAGAGTCTGGGCCAAGTAGAAGCTAGGAGCTGGAAACTCGATCCAGGTCTCCCATGGGAGTCACCTGCTGCCTCCCAGGGTGTACAGTGGTAGGAAGTTGGGGTCAAGAGCTGGAGCCAGGCACTTCAATGTGGTCATGGGTTTCCTAACCAGTGACTTAATTACTAGGGCAATCATCCGCCTAATCTGTGCTTAAAAAAAAAAAACTTTTCGGCTAAGCTGCAGGCAGGGATTAAACAAAGGGACTAGAGTTGTAGTTTTTTTCTTGGTTACACAATAGAATTGTCTCTCTCTGTGTGTGTGTGTGTGTGTGAAGAATATTGGTGGGGCTGGTGCTGTGGTGTAGTGGGTAAGGTGCTACCTGCAGTGCCAGCGTCCCATAGGGGCACTGGTTCAAGTCCCAGCTGTTCCACTTCTGGTCCAGCTCTCTGCTATGTCCTGGGAAAGCAGCAGAAGATGCTGCACCCATGTGAGAGATCCATAAGAAACTCCAGGCTCCTGGCTTCAGATTGGCACAGCTCTGGCTGTTATGGCCATTTGGGGTGTGAACCACTGGATGGAAGACCTCTCTCTGTCTCTCTCTGTCTCTCTCTCTGCCTCTGCCTCTCTGTGACTCTGCCTTTCAAATAAATAAATAAATCTTTTTTTTTTTTAATTACTGGTACCCAGTAAAAAGTCTTAGAATCACTGACTTAAATGGGCTAGGTTTGGCCTGGAAGTTTTGAAAGCTTTTCAAGTGACTCTACTGCAAAGCTAGAGTTGAGAACCATTGTTCTGAGGGTGAGACCAACAGGCAAAGCCATTACAATGTGAGAACTGTAGGACAGGAGTAAGTTCAGCGAGTGCCTTATTTATTTACTCAGGAAACATGTGCATAGTGCTTGCCAAGTGCTAGCCAAGGCTTGTAATCATCCATTGATATGAACTTGTTTCATGACATTCCATAAGGTAAGGACTATGTATGTTGCCATTCTATGGTTGAGAAAACTGAGGCATGGAGAGCTGGGAACAAAGGAGATGAAGGTGTTATAGGGAGAACTTCTAGGAAAAGGTGATGTCTGAACTGAGACTGGAGGGCATGTATAAGAAAGGCAGGTAAGCCGGTGCCGCGGCTCAATAGGCTAATCCTCCACCTGCGGCGCTGGCACATCAGGTTCTAGTCCTGGTCGGGGTGCCGGATTCTGTCCCAGTTGCTCCTCTTCCAGTCCAGCTCTCTGCTGTGGCCCGGGAGTGCAGTGGAGGATGGCCCAAGTGCTTGGGCCCTGCACCCGCATGGGAGACCAGGAGAAGCACCTGGCTCCTGGCTTCGGATCAGCGTGGTGCGCTGGCCGCAGCGGCCATTGGAGGGTGAACCAACGGCAAAGGAAGACCTTTCTCTCTCTCTCTCTCTTTCTCTCTCTCTCTCACTATCCACTCTGCCTGTCAAAACAAACAAACAAACAAAAAAAAAAAAAAAAAGGAAGGCAGGTAAATGCAGGGTTGGGGAGGGAAGCAGAGGGAGGAGGCTGTTCCAGGTACAGCTTGGAAGTGAGAACTGGCATGGCATCTTCCATCAACAGTGTTACAGGTGGCTGGGATATGGAATATGATGTGTCCTTGGGGATCCAGCAAGAGTGGAGTGTTGGGGTAAAATGGAGTTGGGAGTGATGATCATTCCTCATAGAACCTTTAAGAAGAAAGAGATCAGTGATGGTAGCAGAGAGAGAGTTAGGATTAAGGGTAAAATTTATTTTAAATGGAAGATACTTGAGTAGGTATCATTTGTGATGGGCAGAGGGCAGAGCAAAGGGAGAGATTGAGGGAGAGTGAAAAAGGCATGGATGACAGAGCTGGGTACTTGAGAAGTTAGAGGGTCTAGAAAGTATGAGAAGCTGTGTAGAGGCAGCATCTCCTTCCAGGAAGAAGAGGATTGTATGGATTTAAAACATGGACCAAAAGGTGGAAGAAATTCTATCTGAATTTTTCAGTTGTGAGGAACAGACACCTACTTAAGCTTGCATAAGAGAGTTTGCTAATTAGGATTCCTGCAGAAATCCAAGTATAGGTGTTTAGTACAGCAGGAATATTGTGTTTCTCAAATGTTGAGCACCTAAAGGTTGGAAATCCAGGAATGGTGTCAGCTCCTTAAGGAAATGATAAAGAACTAAACCCTCTATAGCTACCTTATTGACCATACTCAGTGTATAGCTTTGAAAAAATTTCAATTAAATAACTTATTTGAAAAGGAGAGCTAGAGCTAGAGATATATATCTTCCATCCACTGGTTCACTTCCAAATGCCTGCAATAGCTGGGGCTGGATCATGTGGAAGCCAGGAGCCTGGAACTCAATCTAGCTCTCCCACGTGGGTAGCAGGAACCTAACTACTTGCACCATCTCCTGTCTGTGTTAGCAGGGAGGCAGAATTGGAAGGAGAGCCAGACTCAAAGCAGGCACTGTGATAAAGGTTGTGGACATTGCAAGCAGCATCTTAACTACCATACCAGACACCCAATCCTCAGTGTATAGCCTTTGCCCTCATGGCCACATGATTTTTATTGTATCTTAAGCATCAGGTCCGAACTCCAGGCAAGAAGGAAGGGCAAAAGGGATATGACACTCAAGTCTTTCCTTTTTTTCTTTTTTTTCTAATCAGGAAAGACTTTTCCTAGATCCCTCAGCAGTAGTTTACCACTTATAGCTCATTGGTCAGATCAGGTCTCATGTCCGTCTCATCTCCAAGGAGGTTCAGAGGGGGACAAGTGTATTAAATCAAGTAGATTGTCCTCTACATAAAATCAGGGTCATGTTATTCGGGGTGGGGGGGAAGGACAAGGAAACATGGATAGGCAAATAGCAAGGTTACCACAGAAAAATACATCGAAACTCAGGAATCCAAGACATTAAATTACAGCCAGACTTTATGAGGTTGGAACTGGGAATACCGATCCCCATCTCTGAAGGATGGTGAGGGGAACTACTGTCTCCTCCCAGGGCATCTGCTCTGTTCCCTTCTCTGCTCACTGGCTTCTTTGTTTACATGTTGTCCTACTTGATAACAGCTGTCCCTCATCTATGGCTCATCCCAGCTGCCCAGCTTCCTTTCTGACCACTGCTTTAGATCCTCAATTCTAAATTCAGACAACTATCAGATTGGCTGAATCTAATTTTTCAAGCAAGGTATATGAATTATTCATTACTGGCCATCCAAAGTATCCAACCTTGGATGGTCAGTGGATGGGATCATGTGATTTGAATTTTTTTTTTTTTAGATTTTTATTTCTTTATTTAACAGGAAGAATTACAGACAGTGAGAGAGAGAGACAGAGAGAAAGGTCTTCCTTCGGTTGATTCACTCCCCAAATGGCCGGCAACGGACAGAGCTGTGCTGACCCGAAGCCAGGAACCAGGTGCTTCTTCCTGGTCTCCTATGTGGGTGCAGGGGCCCAAGCACTTGGGCCATCCTCTACTGCTTTTTCAGGCCACAGCAGAGAGCTGGACTGGAAGAGGAGCAACTGGGACTAGAACCGGCGCCCATATGGGATGCTGGTGCCACAGGTGGAAGATTAGCCTAATGTGCCATGGTGCTGGCCCCTTGAATATTTTTTTTAAAAGCTTTATTTTATTTATTTGAAGGGCAAAGTGGCAGAGAAAGAGACCATCCACCAGCTGGTTCATTTTCTAATAGCTGGAGCTGGACCAGATCAAAGCCAGGATTGTGGAGCTCCGAGTCTCCCATGTGAATGGAAGGGGCTCCAGCATCATCTGTTGTTTTTCCAGGCATATTAGCAGGAAGCTGGATTGGAAGTGGAGTAGCCAGGACTTGAACCATTACTCTGCTATGGGATGCGAGTTATTCAAGAGGCAGCTTAGCCCACTGTGCCACAGCAATAGCCTGCCCCTGTTTTGAATCTTGGCCATCCTTATACACTGGGATCTATGAAGGGAAGTTACCCTTTGAGGGAATTCTGGGAAGAGGAGGTAATATGACATTGTGTTTTCTCTGCAAAGTAGAAGGTAAGGTATTAACCTGAGATGATACGAGAGGGTTGAGTTTAGGAGACTAACATCTAAGGCAACTCTAGAAAGAGGACACCTAGAAGACATACAAGAGCAGCATTAAGGACCCAGTTGGGTCATCAGACCAACATTTTGCAATTTTTTTCATTCCTGGTGATTATGTGATGTCATCCAGCAGAGCTCATAGCCCAGTGAAGACTCATGGGAGGCAAACATTGGGTTGATTCACAGCTGAGATGTTTCCAGATAGCTGAAAAAAATCAGATGTTGGGACAGAGGATTGAGCTCTGATTATTTGGCACATAGTTATAAATATTGCTTCAGTGAGTTTAACCAGGTATGTGACAATATGCCCTTCTTTCCCCACATGATGGTGTTATAATACATCTCTCTCTTTGTGATATTAGTATATCTGTTTTCAAGAAAAATAGTATATGTGTGTGTCTACATATGAAGTGAATGGCAAAATATTAAAGATTCTTACACTTTTAAAGCTAAAAAAAATGTAAAAAAATTTTTAAGAAGCAGGTTGACTATCAGCTGTTGCCAAAACAAAATTGTAAAATTTGGGATTTCAGAGGCCCGGGATTTCTTGTTGGGTGAATAACTAAATAGTCTAGGGTGTGGTCATGAGAGAGATGGGGTCAAAGGGGGTGGAGGTCAAGGTCACAGAGTTGAGAAGGCAGAATATTTGAGAGGCATTGATCAGGGGGTGATTTGCTTCAATGGATTCTAAAGCCACTTGGGATAGTGGCAGGGTTTGGAATAGAGAGGAGAATGGTAGGCCAGGAAACCACTGTTCCAAATGCCTGCTTCTAAGTAGGAGCTTTAAGAGCCAGACATACAGCTTTTCATTTCTTTCTTTTCCCTTTTTAATAAAACTTGTATTGGCCCAGATAAAGACTGATCCATCAGGCATGAAGGCAACCTAGAGACAAGGCCCACTTGAATATGTAACCTGAGTGGGGAAGTAGATTGCTATTATAAGCCATCGATATTTATTACTGTAAGGCTCTGGATGATTTAATGATTTGGTCTGACTTCTCCAGCCTTATCTTGCAAATATCTCTCCCTCCACCTGACTAACTCCTATTTTTCTCTCAGATCCAGCTTAAATGTCACTTCCCCAGAAAAGTCTTTTCTGGCTTTTCCTTCCCCTACCCTGGCCCCAACACTGTACTCCCTTAAGATCACCTATTATTCTGTTCACAACATCATGACCTGTTACTTAAACACAGTCTGTAATATTTGTCTGCGACTGTGATGATCTGTCTACCCCAGGAGAGAGGGTTGACATTATGACATTATGCACATGTTGTTTTTCATTATGTCCTGGTGTCTGGCACACCTGTAAGCACTCAATGTGTTTAGATTAAGTGGACAATTCTGAGTCAGATCACAGGTGAACCCAGAAGTCAGGGACAGTCTTATGTGAAAAGCAAAAAAAAAAAAAAAAAAAAAAAAAATCCAGTACAAACAAAACAGAAACATGGTGTGGGGAGAGGAGAGTAGTGCATGGGCAAAAGTTTACAGAGGATGGGCCTTTTATAAGGTACGACATGCTGGAGTGTGTGCTTACAACACTGGCATCCCATATCGGAGTGCTGCCTCGACTTCTGGCTACCCTATGCTCCCTGCTAATGCTCCTGGGAAAGTAGTGAATCATGGCCCATGTATTTGGCCCAACACCCACGTGGGAGACCTGGATGGAGTATTCTGGCTCCTGGCTTCAGCCTGGCCCCAAACTGGCTATTGTGGCCTCTTAGGAAATGAACCAGCAGGTAGAAGATCTATCTTTCTCTCTCTCTCTAACACTTTGCCTTTCAAACAAGCAAACAAATCTTTTAAAAACAGATGCCAGATGCTGTTTGTACAGATAGTTATCTGCTCAGAGCAAGGGACAGATTTATACATTAAGCTACCATTGTGCCCTCCCTCATTCCTTCACTCCTTTTCTTTCTCATTTCATCAACTTGTTGAGCATCTTCTAAGGGTTGGGCTTTTCTATGAGTACAATAATAAATGAGTTAATTCCTAGTTTCATGAACTTCCCAAGGAGGGAAGAGAGACACGAACCAAATAATTGTAAGAGCGATGATGAATCTTTCAAAAAAGAAATTCAGAGGCTACGAGAAATCCCTAACAGAAACAACCTACGTTCACCTTGCCCATGTCTGTTGCTGCTGCTCTTTCTGATTGCAGCATTTTTCTCCTTGATCCTGGCCTGTCCAGATTGGACCCAGGGCCTCAACTCAGGAGATACTTTACTGAAAAAGAGCAGACTCCGGAGGTCAGAGGGGAGTGCTCCATTTACTCTCCAGCGGTTTTGAGATAACATGGTTCCGGGACACTGAAGACAATGGTGTTTGCGTCTGGGTCCTCTTCCCCCACACATGAGGAATCCTGGGCCCTGCCAGTGGGACGTGTCAGCGTACACTGGGGTGGAGAGAGCTGAGGGGCTATGAGGGGCATTGCAGCATCACCTATATCTCCTCATAGGAGGAGGAGGAGCACACTCCCCACTGGGTTTTGGTGGAACTATATGCCTTCGGTGTAGTCTACCTTACTTTGCGTGTTCATGTTTTTCTCTTACTTTTCTATAAGCTCCTGGGGGCAGGAACCATGTCTGGTTCATCTTTTTATCCTTCCATGGCTTAGCAGAGGTCCTGTCACAGAGAATCTATTTACTCAATAAATGTTTACGGAATTGAATTGTGGGGGTTACCATTGCTCCTCAAGGCGCTGTTATATCAGGCTCATTCTTTTTCTTTAACACCATCAAAAGGTATTGTCAAGATGTTGTCATTGATTCAGAGAATCAACTTCCAGAATTCTATTAAAATAAAAAAATTTGATCAGAGTAAATAGATATACATAGCAACAAATTGTATTAATACAGAAATACTTATTGACAAAAAGCAGTAGACTTTCATTCCACCTACAATCCTCTCTCTGGATGTAGTTTTTTTTTTAACTATTACTGTTTTTAGTTCTTCTGTTTGTGACCACCAGAAATCTAAACAATGCACTTACATCTCTATTTTTTGGGTTATCTACTATAGGTAGTTTTTGTTTCTTTTTTTCTATAAGAGGTAGGAATTGAGTTTAGGCACAATAACTTTGTTCCTTCTCTTCCTCTCCTCCTCTTCCTTCCCCTCCCCTCTTTCCTTCCTTCTCCTCCTCTTCTGTGTCTCTACACACACACACCTATTTACTCATTTACTTACTGAATTATTTATTCAAGAGGGAGGGTGGAGAGAGGAAAGAGAGCTAGCGCCCATGTACTGGTTTTACTTCCCAAATGCCCCCAGTGGCTGGGGCTGGTCAGGACCAAAGTCAGGAGCCAGGAACTCAGGTCGGGTCTACCACATGGGTGGCAGGAATTCAACTGCTTCAGCCATCACTGCTGCCTCCCAGGGTCTGCATTGGAAGGAAGTTGGATTGAGAAGCTGGAGCCAGGTACTGAACCCAGGCACTCCCGTTAGGGACACAGGTGTCTTAACCAGCATCTCAACCCCTAGGCTAAATACTGCACCCATTCCCCAGTATTTCATAGATTTATTTTAGTTCTTCTAAAATTACCTTTTTGAACTCACAGTTTGTACATGGTTCTATCTGTTCATTTCTTAGTTTATCAATGTTTTCCTGTAGTCTTTGTAAAATGACACTGTTAGTGATTTCTTACACTTGTCCTTCTGCCTCTGCTCACCCTTTCTGGCTATTACCCTTTGGTTTTTATATTGCCAAGAAGGTTAACAGCTTTGTTCTGTTCTCCAGCCACAGTCAAATTATTGTTTTCCAGGAGGTTTACACCAAAAATTGAAACAGTCCAATGTTTTTGTCATTACAGCTATGTAACTATCATTCATGCCTGCATCAAAGATTGAGCAAGGATTATGCGTTCTTCTCTACAGGTCCGAAGTCACAACCTTTGGGTCACTCAAGTAAGAATCTCATAAGCACTAAATTTAAAAGATTTTTTTGTGTTCCCACACCAGTGGCATAAAATCCATATGTTTAGACCATGACTTTCTTATAATTTTTATGCTAGGGTTTCCAATTGTTCCTTGTTGCCAAAAACATAATGTTCCTTTATCATATCTTCAGCTTTTCCACTTTCTTTATCAACTATTTTTGAGTGTATTTCTTTGGCATATCCTCTCTTGCCAGACTTCTTGGAAGGAGTGGGTTAAGGGAGTCGGATATTCTGGCTTCCATGTTGAACCATAAACTTTTCTTCACTTTTGAAATTTCTTTTCAAAAAGTATAATTTTGTTAAGTGTGATTGAGTATGAGGAATTATTCCAGATTCTGAATGATCCCCATACCAGGCTGGATAACTTCTCCGTCTCATTCTTACCTTTCTCATAGTTTGAATTTTCAGTTCATTGTGCCTTCATTTTATCAGTAAAATGGAGATAAGACATCCAAATTATGTCATAGGAAAAGAATTAGGAAGTATAATTTCTGACCCTCTTTTGTAAAATAGTTAGATAGTCAGTCTCATGGATAATTTATATCTGTCTATCTATCTATCTATCTGTCTATCTATCTTTCTACATCTATCCATCTATCTCTAGCCAATCATTAAGGTTTCAGTAAAATAAAAATATCACAGGAGAAATCTTCCTGTGAATAGCATAGAGATAACGTAAAGCACACATTGCTTTTATTTCGGTGATGGGGCCATTCATTCATGATGTCCCGTGATGTTCTTTGGATTGGACACAGTCTGATGCCAGCTTCAGGATGGAGGCTTCTCAGTGCCTGAGGATGGAGGCTAGAGCCTCAGGTAGGTTTAGATGCTGTATTGAGCATTAAACCTGAACCTTGGTTAGTGGAAATTCTGTCTCCTCCTTCTCAGATTTGTTGAAAACTCCCCATGCAGCCTCCACATGTGGAGAAGGAAAACTGGACTGTCATAGACTTTCTGCATTTCAAAAGGAGAGGAGATCTCATTAAATCTATAGGATCTACTCTGAAGCCAACCAGATAGCTTTGGATGACTCAGAATTAAGATGATTTGCAGCTTACTTTCCCCATCCCCTTAGAGTTTCAGCTTATGGGCCACTTCTGAAGGGAGATCCCTCCTGCCCCCAGAGAGGGAGATTAAATCTCTTTATAACACATCATCTGAATTGGCTGGAAACAGTGCAAGTGGCAGATGCTGAACTCAAAACTATAAACAGAAAGAGAATTTCTCAAGTCACGTAACTGAGAAGACCATGTAGCATTCATGGATAGATCCATGGAGCATATGGGAGCTCAATCTAAATGACCAAGTTGGTCTGTGTCCCATCTTTCCTTAACTTTGCTGTCACCGCCTCTCCCCTCCTCTATCTCTCCTCTTCATTCTTCTTCCTTTTTTTCTTTATACTCTTCCTCCCTCTACCCTTCCTTTTCCACTTTCTTCCTTTCTTTTTTTGAAAACCTGTTTTTAGTGTTTTGTGCCACTGAAGTTCTAGTTGACATTAGCCTTATACCAAGTCACAGAGGTAGTGAAGCCATCACTTTCCCAGATCCGTGTATCCAACAACAAGGGAGACTCTAGTTTCTCATATGAAGTTCCCATCCCTGACCAATCATTTTACCAAGGGGAATGGCATACGCTTGGGTTGCTCTTGCCTAGTTTACTGCAGATCATGTGAAAGAAAGTTTCATTGTCTGGAAAGATAGGTTCTATTGTCTAAAGAAGGCAGGGAGGATGCTTGGCTTATGAAACACCAGGCTGCATTTCACAAAGCCTTGTTCTTCCTATTTAATCCATGTACGGTGAACTTAATGAAGTTTAAAATTCAAAGCCGTTATTTTCTTGCATGGTCCTTTTGCAAAATTTATAGAAGTAAAAATATATTTTCCCCCATAAACTTTTTAATTTAAGGTATACAAACTTCATGCATTTCATAAATAAGACTTTAGGAACATAGTGATTCTTCCCAATGTACCTGCCCTCCTACCTGTCTCCCACCCTTCTTCCTCTTCCCTCTCGTATTCCTATTCTTATTTTTGACTAAGATCTATTTTCAATTAACTCTATACATATATAATTAAATTTTTACTAAATAGAGTTCAACAAACAGGATGATGAAAACCAGTTTTTCTACAGTTTTCTCTTTTGATTTTTTCTATGATCCACTGTTCATTTAGGAGCATGTTGTTCAGTCTCCATGTGCTTGCATATGTTCTAGAGATTCTTGAGTTATTGATTTCCAGCTTCATTCTGTTGTGGTCAGAGAAAATGGATGATATGATTTCAATTTTTTTGAATTTGCTAAGACTTGCTTTATGGCCTAGCCTGTGGTGTATCCCAGAGAAAGTTCCATGCACTAGTGAGAAGAAGATATATTCTAAAACTGTAGAATGAAAAGTT
Source organism: Lepus europaeus (assembly GCF_033115175.1). NCBI lineage: Eukaryota > Metazoa > Chordata > Mammalia > Lagomorpha > Leporidae > Lepus > Lepus europaeus. The sequence continues at coordinate 20,066,477 of NC_084847.1, forward strand.
CTGTAAATCTGTTAGGTTCATTTGGTCTATGGTATCAATTAACTGCTATTTCCTTGCTGAATTTCTGTCTGGTTGATCTGTCCATTGCTGAAAGTGGGGTGTTAAAGTCCCCCATTACTATTGTATGGGAGTCTATGTCTCCCTTTAGATACATTAATATTTCTTTTAAGTAGCCAGGTTTCCTGTAATTAGGTATCTAATCTTTGTCTATTTTGTCTAATCTTAGGATGGCTACACCAGCTCTTCTTTGGTTTCTGTTAGCATGGAATATCTTTTTCCATCCTTTCACTTTCAGTCTGCTTGTATATTTGTTGATGAGATGTGTTTCTTGTAGGCATCAAATAGATGGGTTTGTTTTTCAATCCATTCAGCCAGTCTGTGTCTTTTAACTGGAGAGTTGAGACCATTTACATTCCAGGTGACTATTGATAAGTAAAGACTTGGCCCTGCCATTTTTCCATAAATATTCCAATTGTTTACTTTTAATTTCCTTTGTACTTTTACTGGGAGATTTTCTGCCTTCACCTTTTTCTCATAGTGATGACCATGTTTCTGTGTGGAGCACATCCTTAAGCATCTTTTGTGATGCTGGATGAGGAGTGACAAATTCTTTCACTTTCTGTTTGTTATGGAAGATCTTCATGCCTAAGTGAGAGCTTTGCAGGATACAGTATTCTGGATTGACAATTTTTTTCTATTAAGACTTGATATATATCATGCCATTCTCTCCTAGCCTGTAGGGTTTCTGGTGAGAAGTCAGCTGTGAGTCTAATTGAAGATCCTCTGAAATTAATCTGGCATTTCTCTGGTGCACATTTTAAAACCTTTTCTTTATGTTTTACTGTGGAGAATTTGATTACAGTGTGTCGTGATGAAGTTTCTGGTCATGTCTACTAGGAGTTTTATGTAATTCCTGTACTTGGATGTCCCTCTCTTTATCCAAATTGGGGAAGTTTTCTGTAATTATTTCACTAAAAAGATCTTCTATTCCATTCTCTCTTTCCATGCCTTCAGGAACTCTTATAGCCTGTATGTTGGGTCATTTGATAGTATTCTACTAATCTCCAACACTTTTTTTTTTTAGTTTTCTAATTTCTTCTATTTTTGTCTGACTGCAAAATTTCCAGAGATTTGTCTTCTAACTCAGATATTCTTTCTTCTGCCTCACTGAGTCTGTTCTTAAGTCTTTCTACCACATTTTTTATTTGATCTATTGAATTCTTCATTTCCAATATTTCATTTTGATTTCACTTTAAAATTTTAATTTCATGGGAAAAATTTTCATTCATGTCACATATGGGTTTCTTTAATTAGTGGATTTACTTCTGATTAGTTCTAAGTAATCCTATGATCAATTTTTTGAATTCCACTTCTGGCATTTCTTTTTTTTTTTTTTTTTTTTTTTTGACAGGCAGAGTGGACAGTGAGAGAGAGAGAGACAGAGAGAAAGGTCTTCCTTTGCCGTTGGTTCACCCTCCAATGGCCGCCGCGGCCAGCGCATCGCACTGATCCGAAGGCAGGAGCCAGGTGCTTCTCCTGGTCTCCCATGCGGGTGCAGGGCCCAAGGACTTGGGCCATCCTCCACTGCCTTCCCAGGCCATAGCAGAGAGCTGGCCTGGAAGAGGGGCAACCGGGACAGAATCCGGCGCCCCGACCGGGACTAGAACCCGGTGTGCCGGCGCCGCAAGGCGGAGGATTAGCCTGTTAAGCCACGGCACCGGCCTGGCATTTCTTCAATCTCTTCATTTTCACATTCTAGTATGGAAGTGCTGTTGAGTTCCTTTCGGGGCATCCTGTTGTCTTCCTTATTCTTGTTTCTTGAATTGCTATATTTATTTTTAGGCATTTGTGGAGATACTTGTTGGTTTTTTTTCTTTCCCTTTGATGGTTTTTATCTTTGGACTATGCCTTTTTATGGGCTGGTGGAGTGTCTGCTTTTTCAGTGAATACCCTAAGGTATGTGCTGGGTGTGGCCAGGGAGCTCTGTTCAGTGTTCTAGGGTGAGGGGAGTGTCCAAGGTGACACCCATATTGGGTGTGCGAAATCTCTCTTTTATCAGAGAGGTTTAAGCTGCTCTGTTGTGTGTTAGTCTCACACTCACTTCCTCTCCTCCAAGGAGGACCAGTGCCTGGGTGCTAGCCCCAGTGGGTACAATATTCACGCTGTCACAAGGATCTGTGCAGTCCTTGATGTGAGCACAGGTTCCACAGCAATGACCCTCACCAGCGAATCAGGGAGCCCTGAGCATGTGGAGCCACCCACAGTGACTTCCCAAAGACCCAGCCACACCCAGTGCCCTCATACGCAGTCACAGTGTTTTCACAATCCCAGCTCACAAGACTCCCTCAGTCACTGGCACCCAGCCTTCTGTCCAAACTCCCAGCCGGACTCAGGCGTCTCCTCTTGGCTGGTTGCTGGGCCTGTGGACACAAGCTAGTGTAGCTTTTACGAATGTCCACAATGGCACCTGCCCTCTCTTGGCTAGTACAGGATGCCAGTGCTGGGTGACTGGGGAGAGAGAAACATGCCCTCCCTTTTCCTCCTTTAGGTTGGCAGGTACACTGTCCCCCCAGGGCTCCAAACTGGACTCAGGCCAGGCTCTTTCCACAGCTTTATCGCCAGTGGCTTGGGCTGCTGCACTGGTCTCACCTCACTCTCCAAAGCTGGTGCTGAAGCTTGTGGTTGCTGGGCTCCCAAGTTGTGTGCATCCACAGCCTCTACAGAGATCTACAGTGTCTCTTTAATTTGTGTGGAGTTTCCTCTGCCGTTTTCTCCCTAACTCTTCCCTGAGATTGTACTCTCTCCACGTTTCTTAAACTACATTCCCCTAGATTAGAGCAATAAGCTCCCTCCCTATTCTTCTCCATCTGTTATACTCCAAATGCCAAAATACCTTTTAAAATATTTATTTGAAAGGCAGAGAGAGAGAAAGAGAGAGAGAGAGAAAGAGAGAGAGAGAGAGAGAGAGATCTTCCATCTGCTGGTTCACTCCTCAAATGGCTGAAATGGCTGGGGCTGTACCAGGCCAAAGCCAGGTGCCTGGAACTTCATCTGGATCTCCCATGTGCATGCAGGGACTCAAGGATTAGGCCATCTTCTGCTGCTTTCCTTGGTACATTAGCAGGGAGCTGGATGGGAAGTGGAGCATCTGGAACTTGAACCAGTGCCTGTATGGGATGCCAGTGTTGCGAGCAGCAGCTTAACCCACTGCATTTCTTTTTTTTATTGATTAATTTATTTGAAAGTCAGAGTTAGACAGAGAGAGAAGGAGAGGCAGAGAGAGAGGAGAGAGAGAGAGAGGTCTTCCATCCGTTGGTTCACTCCCTAGGTGGCCGCAATGGCTGGAGCTGTGACAATCTGAAGCCAAGAGCCAGGAGCTTATTCTGGGTCTCCCATGTGGGTGCAGGGGCCCAAGGACTTGGGCCATCCTCCACTGCTTTCCCAGGCCGTAGCAGAGAGCTGGATTGGAAGTGGAGCAGCCGGACTCGAACTAGCGCTCATATGAGATGCCGGCACTGCATGCAGCGGCTTTACCCACTATGCCACAGTGCTGGCCCCTGCATTCTTTATTCATTTGTTTTTTCTTGTTGTTGTTAGGACCATTAACATAAGATCTAACCTGTTAAGCTTTTCAGTGCAGAATACAGCATTGTCAACTAGAGGCACAATGTTGTACAGATGGTCTCTCATCTTGCATAATTGAAACTATATCCTAGCTGAAGAGCAGCTTCTCATTTTCCCCTCCCCTGTAACCTCTGGCAATCACTATTTTATTCTTTGTTTCTGAGTTTGACTGTTTTAACAACCTGTGTTAGTGGAGCCATGTAATACTTGTCCTTCTGTGATGAGTTATTTCACTTAACATAATGTCCTTCGGTTTTACTTTTTTATAGTATACCTGAAAAATATTTATTTATTTTATTTGAGGGAGGGAGAGAGAGAGAGAGAGAGAGAGAGAGAGAATGAGAATATCTTCAAACCCAAACTGGCTGAACAGACAGGGCTAGACCAGGCCAAAGCCAGAAGCCAGTAACTCCATTCAGGTCTCCCACTTGGATGACTGGAACCCAAGTAATTGGGCCAGCATCTGCTGCCTTCCAGGTACATTAGCAGGGAGCTGGGTTGGAAGCTCAGTGTAGCCATGACTTGAACCAGGCTTCGCTATGGGAAGCTTAACCTGTTGCACTGCAATGCCCGCCTGTGTCCCTCACTTTTGTCCAAGGTGTTACATATGGCAGGAGTTTCTTCTCTCATAGGTTGAATAATATTCCAGCACAGGTGTTCTCCTATACCACATTTCTTTATCCATTCATCTCTCGACGAACATGTAAGTTGTTTCCACACCTTGGCTGTGGCTGCAATGAACGTAGGAGTGTAAACATCTGTTTGAGATCCTGATTTCAATTCTCACGGTTATATATACCCAGAAGTAGGATTGCTGAATCAAATAGACCACAATAGCAGTAGGAGATTTCAGGACCCCATTTTCAATAATGAACAGAAAATCCAGACAGAAAATCAGCACAGAAATGGCAGACTTGAACAATGTTATAGACCAACTGGACTTGAGAGCCACAGACAGAACATTCTACCCAAAAACAGTGGTTTATTCATTCTCAATACATATTTACTATTTGCTGTGGAGGTAGCTGTGCAATATAACATTTACTGAATTATTACTTCTGTGCCAGACACTTATATCTGCTTTTATTTTTAGAATTCATTTTTTAAAAATTTACATATGCTTTTTTGGATATTCAGTTCTGGGAGTTTGACAAGTGCATAGACATTTAATTTTGTATCTTGTTTTGTATTCTTTTTTAAACAGAGGCTGTAATTCCTCCAAATTATATAAGCTTAGAGTCCCCTAAAACTTGACTATTATGGGCTCAACTTCCCTGTTTACTGGCGGCTTTCTCGTTAGACTCTCATCTTAGTCATCATTCAGTTTCCTCATCAGTTGTATTCTCTAGCATGATACCTGGCACACAGTAGGTGTTCAATGAACATATAAGGGAAAGCTCTTGGCCGGCTCCGTGGCTCAATAGGCTAATCCTCCTCCTGTGGTGCCAGTACCCCGGGTTCTAGGCCCAGTTGGGGCGCCAGATTCTGTCCTGGTTGCTCCTCTTCCAGTCCAGCTTTCTGCTGTGGCTCGGAAGTCCAGTGGAGGATGGCCCAAGACCTTGGGCCCTGCACCTGCATGGGAGACCCGGAGGAAGCACCTGGCTCCTGGCTTCAGATCGGCGCAACACACCACCCACAATGCGCCGGCTGTAGCAGCCACTTGGGGGGTGAACCAACAGAAAAAGGAAGACCTTTCTCTCTCTCTCTCTCTCTCTCTCTCTCTCTCTCTCACTATCTAACTCTGCCTGTCAAAAAAAAAAAAAAAAAAAGAGAGAGAGAGAGAGAGAGAGAGAGAGAAAGCTCTGTAGCTAAAGCAAAATTCTAAACTCTTTGGCCATCCTGGGACATGTGCAGACCCTGATTTAAAGAGTTAACATTGCTTGAACTGCCATGATGTGTGTTCCTGGGAGCATCTACAAGGGCCTCAGGTGCCTTCAGGTTGTTGTTTTTTTTTTTTTTTCTGTTTTTCTATTAGTAGGATTCCAGTATCTAGAACATCAAGCCCTATTTTCCCCAGCCCTACTTAGAAATTTTACCTTTTTTCCTGATTTTTCTGAGTGGGCCATTTAGAGTCCTGGTTTTCACATCTGGAGACCTGATTCTGAATCCTAGCCCTGTGGAAGGATTTTCTAATTTTGGATTTTTTTTTTTTTTTTTTTTTTTTTTTGTTAATTGCCTGACTGCCTTAATTGTCCATTGTGGAGGCCTAGACTTGGGAGACTTATTTGGACTTCTTTCCATTTCTTGGTTCCATGACTTTTTTTTTTTTTAAAAGATTTATTTATTCATTTGAAATGTGGAGTTACAGAGAGAGAGAGAGAGAGAGAGAGAGAGAGAATGCTCATAATATCGATGGATCTTCCATTCATCCACTGGTTTACTTTCTCAATGGCCACAACAGGTCTGGGCCAGGCTGAAGCCAGGAGCCAAGAGCTTCTTCTGGGTTTCCCACATGGGTGCAGGGGCCCAAGGACCTGGGCCATCCTCTGCTGCTTTCCCAGGTGCATTAGCAGGGAGCTGGATCAGAAGTGGAACAGCTGGGACTTGAACCAGTGCCCATATGGGCTGCCGGCGTTGCAGGCCATGGCTTTAATCCACTGTGTCACAGCATTGGCCCTGGATCCATGGCATTTTTAAAAAATAAATTGTATTGTGTATATTTGAGTAACCTATCCATCATCTCACATAGCTTTATTTTGTTTGCTTGATGAGCATAACTAGAATCTACTTTTTAACAAAAACTCTTAGCATAATATAATTTTATTTTATTTATTTATTTTTTAAAGACATTTATTTATTTGAAAGCATTACAGAGAGAGAAGGAGAGGCATAGAGAGAGGTCTTCCATCCGCTGGTTCACTTCTCAATTGGTTGAAACAGCTGGAGCTGCGCCGATCTGAAGCCAGGAGCCAGGAGCTTCTTCTGGGTCTCCCACATGGGTACATACTGCTTTCTCAGGCCATAGCAGAGAGCTGGATCAGAAGTGGAGCAGCCGGGACTTGAACCAGCACCCATATGGGATGCCAGCACTGCAGGCGGAGGCTTTACCCACTACACCGCAGTGCCGGCCCCAATATAATTTTATTAAAGTTAGTTCTTATGTTGTACATAAGATATGTAAGCATGCTCACGCCACACATCTGCTATTCTGTGTCCTTTGTCTTACGTCTCCCCACTTCCTCTGCCTGCCTCTGTGGTAACCTCTGTTTAACTCTCCAAGGTCCTCAAGTCCTCTGTTCTGCATCAAAGAGCCCTCATGTCACGTAGCTGTGAATTCACAACCCCATGCAGGATTTGCGAGGAATGTCATCTCCTTTCCTTTCCTTATTTCTGTTTTAAAAAGATTTATTTTATTTATTTGAAAGGCAGAGTGAGTGAGGGGGGAGGGGGAGGGGAAGGGAGAGGAGGGGAAGGTGAAGGAGAGAGAGAGAGAGAGAGAGAGAGAGAGAAAGAGAGAGATTGAGAATGAGAATATGAGTCTTTCATCTGCTGGTTCACTCCCCAAATAGCCACAAATTAGGAGCCTAGCACTCCATCTAGGTCTCCCACTTGGATGGTGGGGACCCAAGTGGTCCACCTTCCACTGCTTTCTCAGGTACATTAGCAGGCAGCTGTGACTCAAATCATCACTCTGATATGGGATGCCAGAGTTACAGACAGTGGGTTAACCTGCTATGCCACAAGGCCAGCCCTTAATTATTTTCTTAATTCCACATTGAACCAGCCATGTGCCTTGCTGATACACAACTGTGTGTTATCTTTATTGGAGGTCACTCTACTCGTCCAGCTCACTTTGGAATTACAGAATTTTAAGTGGAGTAAAATACTTGAGGAGGTCTCTTCTGGTCTTGGTCAGTACTCCTGATCTGTGCTAAGTCCATGTGATATGTTGAAACTATGACACTTGGCTTCTGTTATGTGCCTGTTACATGTGATCATTTTCTCTAGTGCTGAAAGTCCAGTTTGCTGAATCCCCAGGCTCCCTGACCCGCCATGTAGTCTTTCACTGCAAAGTCCTGCCAAGTCTTGCAGGTTCTGTTGGGGTGTGAGTTAGCAACCAGACCTGTTCCTGAGGATCCCATCTGTTTCCCTGTGTGGTGGGACCTTTTTCCTCTTGATGTTTCCTCCTTTAGCGCCCACCTTTGGGCACCCATCAATCTTCTTTCCTTCTCCAGGATACCTAGAGTCACCTTCTTGTTAGTCTGATGTTTTTGTAAGAGCCAGGGGGGCAGGGAGATGCTTTCAGGAATGTTGGCTTTCTGCTTTACAAACACTGAAGAAAGGACAAACATAGGCCTGGCTTGTTTCTTAGGATAAGAGAGAAGTTCAGGTTCCAGAGCACAAATGCACACTTGCTCTTGTAACTCTCAATGTATGAATATCTCAATTCATCCCACCATAATAGTAAACTGGAATGCAATGGATCTCTGGCATCAAATAATTCCAGAAACCACTGTGGTACAACTTCTCAGGACCTCAGGGCCTGCAGGCAGAGGGTCCCTAAATCCCCTTGGCTGTGTCAGGAAGGATATCTCTGTTGATCAGGAGGAAAACTTCTTGCAAACCCAACAGGTACACACCTTTTAAGGTAAACATCTGCACAGGCCTGTGGAATGTTCCAGAACCTTTATTATGTCTTTTTTTTTTTAAAAAAAGATTTATTTATTTATTTATTTGAAAGGCGGAGTTACAGAGAGCAGAGGCAGAGAGAGACAGACAGTTGGAGAGAGATCTTCCATCTGCTGATTTACTCCCCAGATGTCTACAACAGCTGGGGCTAGGACAGGCCAAAGCCAGGAACCCAGAACTCAATCCATGTCTTCTTTTTTAAATTTTTATTCTTTTTTTTTTTAAATTGATGACAGGCAGAGTGGACAGTGAGAGAGAGAGACAGAAAGGTCTTCACCCTCCAATGGCCGCCGCGGCCGGCGTGCTGCGGCTGGCGCACTGCGCCGATCCAAAGGCAGGAACCAGGTGCTTCTCCTGGTCTCCCATGGGGTGCAGGGCCCAAGCACTTGGGCCATCCTCCACTGCACTCCTGGGCCACAGCAGAGAGCTGGCCTGGAAGAGGGGCAACTGGGATAGAATCCGGCGCCCCAGCTGGGACTAGAACCCGGTGTGCCACGGCGCCGGCCAATCCATGTCTTCTACTTGGGTGGCAGGGACCCAGGTACTTGAGCCCTTATCTGCTGCATCTCAGGGTGCACGTTAGCAGGAGGCAGAGGAGTTAGAAGCAGAGCCTGGACTTGAATTCTGGGATTCAGATATGGGATGTGGGGGTCCCAAGTGGTGCACTGACCACTGCATCAAACTCCTGCCCTTCCAGAGCCTATCTCTTAGCAGTAATTGGAGTTTGATAAGATGGTGGCTTACTGACCAGACATATTCCTATTTAAAGGCTGTGCAGTCTGATTCTCCTTATGAGGTAGACCAGATTGCATGCATGCATCTCTCCACAGGGAAGATTTAGCTTAATTTGGATATCAGACAGATCGGGCCCCATAGACATCTCCTGAGCAACTTCAGGGTGTCAAGTTCTGAAAGGTTCAAAGGGCCTCAAGGAACTCCTGGTGTAATGGGGAAAACAGCACCAAACTTTTATAGTCCAAGGTGATAAAATATATATAAAAGGCTCCGAGAGCATAGCAGAAGAGCCAGTAGAAAATTCAGAGAGGAAATGACGTTACTTTGGGTTGTGAAGGACACATAAATATTTTCCAGGTGGGGATGAGTGACAGAGGGCATTCCTGGAAGAGGAACAGCAGAGCAAAGGCACAGGGCAGATCCTTGCTGTGGGTGAGCATGTGTGCACCAGTGCGTGCCTTGGGAAACAGGGAGTAGGAGCTGGTCAGATTGATTTTGGAGGAGAACTGCAAGAAGTAGAAGTTGTTTCTCTAAATCTAACCCGGTTTTATGACTAGCAAGTAAATCTTCTGTCTAGCCGGCGCCGCGGCGCACTAGGCTAATCCTCCGCCTTGCGGCGCCGGCACACCGGGTTCTAGTCCCGGTCGGGGCACTGATCCTGTCCCGGTTGCCCCTCTTCCAGGCCAGCTCTCTGCTGTGGCCAGGGAGTGCAGTGGAGGATGGCCCAAGTGCTTGGGCCCTGCACGCCATGGGAGACCAGGATAAGCCCCTGGCTCCTGCCATCGGATCAGCGCGGTGCGCCGGTCGCAGCGCGCCTACCGCGGCGGCCATTGGAGGGTGAACCAATGGCAAAAGGAAGACCTTTCTGTCTCTCTCTCTCACTGTCCACTCTGCCTGTCAAAAAAAAAAAAATCTTCTGTCTACCATTTCAAATACAGATACCATGATGCTGACATCACAAACATTTGTTGTGCTCTTCCCATGTAAGGAGCTAAGTGTATTGTAGGGATTATTTCATTTGATTCTTACAATATCCCATGAGTAGGTTCTACTGTTGTCTTCATCTTATAGTTGTTCTCTGTGTTCACACATGTATTCTCTACTGTTGCAAAATTCCAAGTATCTAAGAAACTTACAAATCCCTGTGTGACTCCTAGAGAGTCACATAGTTATTTTTTTTCATTTTCTTTATCATTTTTAGAGGAAATAAAAAGCACTGCTTTGGGGCCAATTGAAGTGACCCAGCATGGTGTCCACTTAAACCTGTTGCTATACCACAGGACACTTTGACCTCATCATTTTGGCCTCTCTTTTTGAGGAGAATTGCTCCTGTTCTTTTGACTGAGAACATTTTGAATTCAAGACCTTTAATTAGAATTATATCAACTTAGATGGACTTTCCATAGAGAAAATGTTTTCTAGAGTGAATTCCATTAAGCCAATTTAATCTCTTGATCAATTTTGTACATAGCACCGTTAGACTGTTTCCAAAAATGTTAACTCTACTGAAATTATTGTCATTTAGATCAATTCTTGTCCAATTAAGACCTGAGACAAAATTTGATGTATTGATTATTGTCCATATAAAATGTTATTGATCTTGGCTCCCATTTGTGTAGTAGTCATTATTTCTATCAAGTCTTTCCCCCCCCCCCCGGGTCAAAATTTACACATTGAAATTTTTTAAGAAAGAAAGTGGGACTCTGTTGCCAAATTGTACTGAGTAGGTTAGCAGTAGGTTAAAAATCATGCCTATTAAGAACTGAATGAAAATAATGATACTTTGTATTCATTTCTTTTGGGAAAATTGTAACATTTTTTATGCACATGTATTTGCAACAGAGGAGAAACAGAGGAGGAGGAGAATGGAAAGGAAATAAGAGAGCAAGAGAGATACTGAGAGGGCATAATATTTAGAGAAAGGAATATATATTGTTTGCAGAGCTCTCCACTGTATTTTGGAATCTAAACGTCCAAGAGGTCAAAATGGACAGGATATGAGAGTAGCATTTACCACTGGGGCTGAGAAAGGTTGTCCTGAGCAGGGGCAGGAGCTGAGACACCCATAACCCTTAGGAAGGAGCCTGGAGGAAGAGTCTGAACCCTGAAGGAGCATCAGAGGCAGCATCCAGATACTGGTGACAGACACGGCTCCCTGGATGTGCTGAAACACAGAGCGAGGAAACCCTAACCTTACCCCTTTCTGCACATTATCACCAGCATCACTTGAAGTCATCTGCAGCTGAAGGTCATGGACTTCTGACGTCTTCCTAGTTTTCAAGACTGGATGCCATTGCTATGGTTTTTTCGCTGTATCTTGTAAATCTAGGAGTGAAGAGGACCAGTTCCTTCCAGGGCCTCCTTTTAAACAAATATTTATTTGAGGGAGAGAGAGAGAGAGCGAGCAAGCGAGCTGGTTTCTATCCCCCCCCCCCAACCCCCTACCCTGATGCCCCCAGTGGACCCTGGCTGGGGCTAAAGCTGGGATCTGGAAACCCAATCCAGATCTTCCACGTGGGTGGCAGAAACTCACTCACTAGAGCCATCAGCACTGCCTCCCAGGGGCTGTATTGGCAGGAGGCTAGAGTCTGAAGCCAGAGCTAGGTGTTGAACCTAGGTACTCTGATATGTGATATGGGCATCCTAGTCCAAACACCCACCTCCAGCACCTCCTTTTAAAATGAATAACCCTCATTTTTAAATAATCCTTCACAACTTGATGCCCACCCTCAAGCCTCCACTCTCACACTCCATTCCCTTGTATGCTTTACTAGAACTTTTACTGTGTGCGGAGATCTTTGATGCTTCTATGTTTGTCCTCATGTCAGCTTTGCATGAAATTCCACTTCATGCCCTTAGCCCTAAGAAACTCGTATCCTTCCCAAAGGGACTTTCTCTTCTGTGAATTAAGTAGAGGGACAGAAGAGATATGGGAGGGGGAGGCTGTTTAGAGTGTGAAGCGCAGAGGTGACTGGGCCACCTGTGTGCTGGGGGCAGACAGATGAGGGTTTGCAGATAATAAGGGACCGAGAGGGATAGTAAGAGAAACAGGTTATTGGGAAACATTGGAGAAATAGGGTGGTCTGGGAGAGGCTAGGGAAGGCTTAAGCTTAGACTTGGACTTGGACTTAGTTTAGGAACTGTGAGGGAATGAATGAAGACTCAAGCAGTAGAGATTAGGGTTAGGGATGGTCAGTAGTGGCCCCCTCTGTACTTAACAGTACTTCCGTGTGAGACCCAAATGCAGCCCTGAATGCATTCGGTACTTGGTGTGGTCTCTCTTGCCCCCTGCAGTCTGTGAGCTCCTTTCTCAGTCTTGGAACATGGTTGGGAGGAATATGCAAGGACTGAGCCTCCATTCATTGGAGGGGAAGGGGGCAACTCTGGTTAGACAGGGTGGAGGAGCTGATAGGCAGGGCCCCTCCAGTCTCTTCGGAAGGCAGCTGCTCATTTCCCCCCAGGACAATGCTCAGTGCTTTCATCTGCAGTTACTTTTATCTGGAGTTATAAATCCAGCTGCTGCGGCGGCAGGGGTGGGGGTGTGTGCACTTGGAGAACAAAGTGTCTTGTGGCTCCTGACCCTGTGTTACCTCAGGTAAGCCACATGGTCTTTCTAGCCTCAGAGTCTACATCTTAAAAATGGGCATCATAGTTCTTTTAGGGCCGTTGTGATAAGTAAATGTGGTTCAATACATTCAGTGTTTATTTTTTCTATTTAGACTTCAATTAAGTGTCAATTGATTTTTGTGTCTGCTATAAGATTGCAATTTAACTTAATTTTTTCTTGAGTGAATAGACAATTGTACCACAACAGCATTTATTGAATAGCTCCCTCCTGCTTTCAGCAATGAGAAATTTCATTTTTATCAGACGCTGAATTCTGATCTATTTCTGGAGTCTCAAATTGTGCTCCATTCATACATAGGCCTATTCCTGGACTAGTATTATATTGTTTTGCCATTATGAGTTCGTAATATGTTGTGATATGTGGTCCCTTACTGTTATTCTTCTATCTCAAGAATTTATTGACTATTGTTAGGCATACAATTTTTTCCCCCAGATGAAACCTTTTATAGAATTACTAAGTTCCAAGAATATTGGGCTCCATTGTAACCATTTACAGTCTACTCACAGATTCAAGGATGAATGGCCTCTCTTTAGAATAGTGACTTTTCCTAATTAGAAGAATGGCATATGTTTCAATTAGGTTTTCTTTTTTGACTTTTCATTTTTTTAAAGATTTATTTATTTATTTATTTGAGAGGCAGAATTAGAGAGAGAGAGGGAGAGACAGAGAGAGAGGTCTCCCACTTGCTGGTTTATTTCCCAAATGGCTGCGATGGCCGGAGCTGGGCCAATCTGAAGCCAGAATCTCCCTGGTCTTCCATGTGGGTACAGGCGCCAAGCACTAGAGCTGTCTCTGCTGCTTTCCCAGACCATTAGCAGAGAGCTGGATCTGAAGTAGAGCAGCTGGGACATGAACTGGCACCCATATGGGATGCTTGTGCGTAGGCAGAGGCTTAATCTGCTATGCCACAGCACCGGCCCCAGGCTTTTGATTTTTTATAAAGAGTTCTTTCGTGTTTCTAGCCAAAAGTTCTCCTGGGGGGTGAGCATTGGAGACAAAGGCATCCCATATCACAGTGCCTGGGATTGAGTCCTGGCTCTGCCTCCTGTTCCCAGCCTCCTGCTAATGCACACCCCAGGAAGCAGCAGGTGATGGTGCAAGTACTTGGTCCCTGCCATCCACATGGGAGATTGGGTTGAGATCCCAGCTCCTTGCTTTGGCTCTAGCTGGGCACCATTGTGGCTATTTGGAGGAATGAACCAGCACATGGGAGCTCTCTCTCTGTAACTTTCAAATAAAATGAAAAAGAAAAAAGTTCTGGGTAACATATGTTATGAATGGTATCTTCATTTTGCTTTCCAACTAGATACGTAACAAACCCGTGTTGAACAGTGATTCTGTCTCGCACCACGTTCCTTCTCTCGCAAACAATCATCACAGGAGCCACCAGGTGATGACTTTGTATGACTTTGCTTCCTGGGAACATTTAGCGAGGTCAAGAGAGGATACCATTGCATGGCCAGGTGCACCCTCTCTGGGACTGGCAGGATTATGCAGACAGCTGGGCTCTTCTGACCTCACTAGGGTCTCGGAAGCAAGGCTCAGGAATGGAAAAGGAATCAGAGAAAAACTGTCCTTTGATCCTGGGTAAGGAAGATGGCTTTCAGAAACAAGGGATGCATCTTTTTGCAGCTAACTTTGAATCTAAGGGGCCACCTAATCAAAATCTTCAATTCAGGCCGAGCGTGAGCCACAACAGTTAAGTCAACAAAAGCAGCCAGGTGTGGAATAGAACACGGAGCTTTTTTGTGGCAAGGATGGAGGGAGGTTGGTGCTGGCAGCTGTGAGCTCATGTGCAGTTAAGGTAAGCAGTCAGTTTGAACACCACAGAGAGGAGTCAGCAGGTAACAGGCAAGATTAGAAGTGACATTTGTCTAACTTTGAAGACAGGTCCTTTCTCCTATCAAGGACATCCCCAGGTACCTCTGTCTCCTTATTCCCTTATAGACATTTGCCTCTATTTCCTTTCCTTCTTCCACTTGTCCTCCATCCACCTCTCTCTTTCTTCCATCTTCTGTTTAACCCCCTACTCTGTTACTTTATTTTGATGGTATAAGTTGACCAGGAGGCTCCCCAGTTCCCAAAGTAGGGGACAGCCCCTTAGACAGGAGAGAAACATCTTCTTCCTCCTTTATCTCACGTCTGCTCCCTCCTAGGTGGCTTTGTATAAAAGCTTTGGGCCAACGGTAGCATCAGATTGTTGCACAAATGACAGCATAAAGATAGCCTCATCACCCAGAATAACAAATATGCACACTCTGTTCATCTCCTGCAATGTCCTGTATGAGCTGAGCCTTTCCATCTAATTCTAGGCAGATGGTGCAATTTTCTTGTCCTTTCTCATGCTCATGGGGATAAGGGTGCTGTCTTTTTAACTGTACTCTTTGCTTCACATTGTAATTGTTTCGGTTACCCTGACACTTGATAGAACATCTGTAATTAACATGTCACTCATGGTGGCACAAAGGAGGGGGGTAACATGGAGGGATTTTTTTTTATTGAGATAGAAATTTAACAACCCATTCAAAGACTCTTTGAGCACTTCCTATGCACAAATTATTGCTTAGGACTGGGGCTGCAGAGCTGAGCAAATGATCCTTAGCTTCAGGAGATAGCAGACAGCAATTGTCAAAAGAGGACAATGCAACGTGGTTAATGTGATAAGGAAAATGTTCACAAAAGTCTCTGACAATAGGTTGGAGTTAGAGAAAATGTATTTGCAGTACATTTGATAGATAAAACTGTACAATGAGCTCTCACACAGGAGCCATAGGCTAACCCCCAACAGGAAAATGGAAAAAGGAAAAATAGAGATCATCAAGGTGGCCAATAATTGTATGTTCATAAGAATGAAATACCATGGTGAGTATTTTGCTGCAGTGGGTTAAGCCGTCATTTAGGATCCCCGCATCTTACACTGGAGCACTTGGGATTGAGTTCTGCCGCTGCTTCCAATCCAGCTTCCTGCTAATGTGTACCCTGGGAGGCAGTAGGTGATGGCTCAAGTACTTGAGTCCTACCACCCACATGGGAGCCCTGCATGGAATTCCTGGTTCTTGACTTTGGCCTGTCTCTGCCCTGGCTGATGCAGGCATTTGGAGAGTAAATCAGCAGATAGAAGATCTCTCTGTTTCTCCCTGTCTTTTTGTCACTCTGCCTTTCAAATAAATAAGCCAACAAATGAACAAATAAATAAGTAAAATGAGATACTATTTTACCACTGCTAGACTGGCAAAAAACAAACAAACAAACAAAAAACCCAAACCCTCTAGAGCTGGCAAAGGTGCTGGCATAAATGTGTATTCTCATATACCACTGGCAGAAATGTGATATTGGGGGCCATATTCATTCACTGTAAATACATATACTGTCTGTCTTGATATGTCCTATTTTTGGTAACCCATCCCATGTAAAGGCAATAAAATGAGAAACAAATAATCATGACCTTTTAATGTTGACTCAGGTTTATGACTGCTGGAGCATATCTATTAGATATTATAAATCAGAGGAATGGGTGACGTAGAAAGGTTTATAATATGGTACTTCTTTTAGGTAAGAATAATCACAAAACCTGTGTTGTGTGTGTGTGTAATTGGGTATGAAGAGTGAGTGAAAGGATATACTCCAGGCTGTTAACACCAATGACTTTTGTGGAAAAGGAGAGATATTAAGAAAAGACTATGTTTTCTTTATAAGTTTTTTTTTTTTTTTTTTTTAACAGGCAGAGTGGACAGTGAGAGAGAGAGACAGAGAGAAAGGTCTTCCTTTTCCGTTGGTTCACCCTCCAATGGCCGCCGTGGCCAGCGTGCTTCAGCCGTTGCACCGTGCTGATCCGAAGCCAGGAGCCAGGTGCTTCTCCTGGTCTCCCATGCGGGTGCAGGGCCCAAGGACTTGGGCCATCTTCTACTGCTTTCCCAGGCCATAGCAGAGAGCTGGACAGGAAGAGGGGCAGCCAGGACTAGAAATGGCACCCTTATGGGATGCTGGTGCTTCAGGCCAGGGCGTTAACCTGCTGCACCACAGCGCCAGCCCCACCTAATTTTCTTTTCATTGCATCTATTCCCTACTTGGGACTGAAGAATCCAACAACCCAGACATGTTAATGAGAGAAGAAAAACAATGCCCCAATAAAAGCTTGGTAATTTTTGCCAAAGAACCAAGAAAACAGCAACCTAGCAAGACAGAAAACTTCAGAGAATCACCACTTGTCTATGGTCAGACGCCACAGAAAAATTGTAGCCCCATCCCTAAGCACTAGCAAAGGCTGAGTAAGGAGCTTTGACTTCCACTTTTGTGAGACTCTTAACAAGCTACAAGTCCCCAGCAGTGGGGTGGTAACAGAGAAGGCAGACTAGGGAGCTGTGACTTTGTCTTCCAGGGGTGGGGAACTTCTGGCCTACAGGCCATATAAGGCCTGAAGAATCATTCAGTCTGGCCCTGCCAAGGCAACCATAGATGGGACTTGAAATTCAATGAATCTATAGCATACTGATTTTGAAGTTGAAAATTTTGTATGAATAATGAATGATGTTATCGATATCCAAATGGCCCCTGGCAGAAAAAGGTTTCCTACCCCTGCCGGGAAGCAAGACTCCCCACTCCCACCTTGGAGCTTCAACAGGCTTCAATGTGGAAAGCCTGGATTCCATTCCACCCCTACCTGGCAGTATTAAGATGCCCTCCTCTTTCCCCTCTGGGGTCACTAGTACTTCCATAACAAAACACCTGAGTCTGGGTCATTTATAAAGAACAGAAATTTGCTTTCTACAGTTCTGGAAGCTGGGTACTCTCAGATGGAGGCAGGTACAGGTTCAGCTGTTGGATGAGTGCTACCTCCTGCAGAGGGGAGGAGCAATGTGTCTTCACATGGTGGAAGGGAGAAAGGAAAGCCAGCCACATGTGATGTGGAGTCTCTTTTATAAGGGACTTAATTCCAATAATGAGAGAGGGGCCCTCAAGGGCTAATTGTTGATTAAAGACCCATCTCTTCATGCTATCACACTGGAGGGTACACGGTACACATTCAAACCCTAGCAAGAGGGGTGTAAGAGAATGCCTAGTGGAGGGTCCTGACCTTTGACATTGCCACTTCTATCAGAGTGTCAATGGAGACCATGAGAGGCTTGTAGGAACTCTTACCTCCAACAGTAATGAGAAACGGATGTCAGTGAAGACTGAATAAGGAAACTGTATTCCCAGTACCATCTTGGGAATGAGTCGGTGTACCATCTTTTGTCTCTGGAGAGATACTAATAAAATACAATTAAAACAGCAGGTTAAAATAAGATCCAAAGTCTGATAATACAAACATGTCCAGTTTTCAATTGAAAATTCCTCATCATATCAAGACCCAGGAAGATCACAAACCGAATGAAAAGACAGTTAATGTCAACAGCAAGATGCTAGAGATGTTAGAATTGTCTGGCAGATACTTTGAGGCAGCCAGGATAAAAATGCTTCAACAGCAATCATAGACATTCTTGAGACAAATGAAAAAAATAGACTCAAAAAATAAATAAATAAAAGGTCTCAGCAAAGAAGCAGCAGCCGTAAAGGAGAACCAAATGGACACAACAGAGCAGAAACTGCAGTTGCTGAGACACAAAACTCAGTGGATGGGCTAACAGCAGAGTGGAGGGCACGGAAGGATCCGTAAATCAGAAGACAGAAGAGGGGCCGGCATTGTGACACGGTGGCTTAAGCCACTGCCTCCAATGCTGGCATCCCAAATGAACACCCATTCAAGTTCTGGCTGCTTCACTTCTGATCCAGCTCCCTGCTAATGCACCTGGGGAAGCCACAGATGATGGCCCAAGTGCTTGGGAGACATGGATGGAGTTCCAGGCTTCTGGTTTTGGCCTGGCCCAGCTCTGGCCGTTGTGACCCATTTGGGGAGTGAACCAGTGGATAGGAGATCTTTCTCTTTTTCTGTCTCTCCCTCTGCATAACTCTGCCTTTCAAATACATTTTAAAAAGAAGATAGAATAATAGAAACTTCCCAATCTGAACAAAAAATAAAATGGACTGAGAGAAATGAACAGGACCTCAGGAACCTGCAGGATTTGGACTATTATAATACAAGGCATCTAACATTGATGACGTGAGAGTCACAGAAAGAATAGAAAGAGGATAGGACAAAGAAATGTACTTGAAGAAATAATGGCTAAAACTTCTCAATTTGGCAAAAGTCATAAACCAGCACATTTAATAAGCTGACTGAAAATCTCAAAGGGTAAGAAATCCATGCCAAGACACATTAAACTTCTGAAAAAGAAAGACAAAAAATCTTGAAAGCAACCAGAGAAAAATGACAATTTTTTTTCTATAGGGGTAAAATAATTCAAATAATGTGTACTTTAATTAGAAACTGTGGAAGCCAGAAAGAGGTAGCACAATGTATTTTTTTTAAAGTTGAAATAAAGAAACTGACCATCTAGAATTCTATACCTAGTTAAAATATCTTTCAGAATATAGAGAAAATTAGACATTTTTAGCAAAATGAAAAAATAAGAAAATTTGTTCCCAACAGACTTTCTTAAAAATAATGGCTAAAGGCGGATAGGATGGGAAGAATCACTGTGTTCCTAAAGTTGTATTTATGAAATGCATGGCATTTGTATGCCTTAAATAGAAGATTTCTGGGTAAAAAAATAAAAAATAACATGGAGGGATAGGTGTTTGGTGCAGAGATTAAGTTGCTGCTTGGGATACCCACAATCCGTATTGGAGTGCCTGGTTCAAATCTTAGCTACTCAGCTTCCATCCAGACTCCTACTAATGCTCACTCTGGGAGGCAGCAGATGGTGGCTCCGTTCTTAGGTGCCTGCCACCCATCTGGGAGACCCGGATGGACTTTTGTGCTCCTGGCTTCACCCTGGCAAAGCCCCAGGCTGTTGCAAGTGTTTGTGAGTGAGCCAGTAGATCCAAGATCTCTCTCTCTCTGCCTTTCAAATACAATGAAAAAATAAATAAAAATTTAAAAAATAATATAGACCCCTCCCCAAAAAAGAAATTTCTGTAAACAGAAAAGACATGATAAAAGAAAGAATCTTGGGATATTACAAAAAAAGAAAGACTATGGTAAACAAAAATATGGAGAAACATATTTTATTTGTTCAGTTTTCTCAATCATGTTTGACAACTGAAGCAAAATTTATAACATTATTGGATGTGGTTATAAAAACACATAAAGCTGGTGCTGCGGCTCAATAGGCCAATTCTCCACCTGCGGCACCGGCACCCCGGGTTCTAGTCCCAGTCGGGGTGCAGGATTCTATCCCGGTTGCTCCTCTTCCAGTCCAGCTCTCTGCTGTGGCCCGGGAGTGCAGTGGAGGATGGCCCAAGTGCTTGGGCCCTGCACCCACATGGGAGACCAGGAGGAAGCACCTGACTCCTGGCTTCGGATCAGCACGGTGCGCTGGCCTCATTGCGCCGGCCACAGCGGCCACTGGGGGGTGAAGCAAGGGAAAAGGAAGACCTTTCTCTCTGTCTCTCTCTCTCACTGTCCACTCTGCCTTTCAAAAAATAAACAAACAAACAAATAAACACATAAAGTGTTCTCCCTGATTGGTGACAACTGTCCGAACACCAAAAAGGAAACCTGTTGAAGCGAAATGGACACTATGAGAAATGGTGACTTGATCAGCCCTTGTCCTGACTGTTGATGAACAACTTAATACTTCATCCCTTTTAGTATTTTTTTGTCCTACTTAATACTATTGGTTGAACTCTGTAATTAACACACAATTATTCTTAGGTGTTTAAATTTAACTGAAAAGTGATCTCTGTTAAATATAAGAGTGGGAATAAGAGAGGGAGGAGATATACAATTTGGGACATGCTCAATCTGACTTGCCCCAAACGGTAGAGTTAGAAACGTGCCAGGGGATTCCAGTACAATCCTATCAAGGTGGCATGTACCAGTGCCGTCTCACTAGTCCAAGTGATCAATTTCTGTTCACGGTTGATCATAATGATAGGTCTAAGAGTCAAAGAGATCACATAAACAAGACTAGTGTCTGCTAATACTATCTGATAAAATTAAGGAGAGAACGATCCAACATGGGAAGCAGACTCATAGAATGGCAGATGCCCTAGACAGCATTCTGGCCTCAGAATTAGCCCTTAAGGCATTCAGATCTGGCTGAAGAGCCCATGATAGTATTTTTTTGACAGGCAGAGTGGATAGTGAGAGAGAGAGAGAGAGAAAGGTCTTCTTTTGCCGTTGGTTCACCCTCCATTGGCCGCCGCGGCTGGCGTGCTGCAGCCGGCACACCGCGCTGATCCAAAGGCAGGAGCCAGGTGCTTCTCCTGGTCTCCCATGCAGGTGCAGGGCCCAAGTACTTGGGCCACCCTCCACTGCACTCCCGGGCCACAGCAGAGAGCTGGCCTGGAAGAGGGGCAACCGGGACAGAATCCGGCGCCCTGACTGGGACACGAACCTGGTGTGCCGGCGCTGCAAGGCGGAGGATTAGCCAAGTGAGCCATGGCACCGGTCCCCATGGGAGTATTTTAGGCATGGAAAGCCAAGGCACTCTGGCACAAAAAAAAAAAAAATTCTTAAATGAGAGATTTCTGCGAGTGAGATCCCAGTAGAAAGAACGGGCCATCAAAGAAGGAGGTACCTTTCTCTGAAGGGAGGAGAGAACTTTCACTTTGACTATGACCTTGTTTAAATAAGATTGGAGTCCACGAACTCAAAATGCTTCCATAGCCTTGGCAACTCATGACAAGAGCCTATGGTGATTACTGATGCCCTAAACAAGAGTGTCAAATTGTTAAGTCAACAACAGGAGTCACTGTGCACTTACTCCTCATGTAGGATCTCTGTCCTTAATGTGTTGTACTTTGTGAATTAATGCTATAACTAGTACTCAAACAGTATTTTACACTTTGTGTTTTGGTGTGGGTGCAAACTGTTGAAATCTTTACTTAATTTATACTAAATTGATCTTCTGTATATAAAGATAATTGAAAATGAATCTTGATGTGAATGGAATGGGAGAGGGAGTAGGAGATGGGAGGGTTGCAGGTGGGAGGGAAGTTATGGGGGGGGGGAAGCCATTGTAATCCATAAACTGTACTTTGGAAATTTATATTTACTAAATAAAAGTTAAAAAAATAAAAACACATAAAGGAAATATTAAAAAGAGTTGTATTGGAAGGTAAAGGAGTGGAAAGGAAAGCAAGTTTTCTTTTCTTCACTTGAGCTGGTAAATGTATGATACTAGTAGACTGTGGTAAATTAGGACATAATTAATACTACCAGCTATCACAAAACACTCCTGCAAAGAGATATACACTAGAAACAACCCATGTGGTAAGTCAAAGTGGAATCTAAAAAGATTCTCAAATAACATACAGGAAGGCAGGGGGAAGAAAACAGAGACCAACTGAGAGAAGAAACAGGAAACAAACAAACAAAAAGACTTATGCCTTATTAAATCAGTAGTTATATCAAATATAAATGATGAAGTACATTAAGAGTAAGAGATTTGTAGAGTGGATTAAAAAACAGTTATATGCTGCCTTCAGTGAACTCACTTCATATATAATGATCTATGTAGCTAGAGTCAAAGGGTGGAAAAGAAGATGTGTCAATTAACCTACAAGTGTTAACTGAGGAACGTGGGAATGACTACGTTAATAGCAAATAAAGTAAACTTAGAGCAAGGAAAGTTGGCAGAGACTGGATAATGAGAAAAGGGTTAATCCATAAGAAGATTTTAAATTTAAAAGAAACGAAGTCATATTGAATGTGTTCTGCAACCAAGATGGATTCAAACCAGAGCCAACCTAATGCAGAAAGTTCTAGCAAGTGCAGTGAGGCAAGAAAAGAAAAGAAAAGTGTGCAGATTGACAGGAAGAAATAGTGCGGTTCCTCTTTTCAGATGACAAACTTGAATACAAGGAAGCTTCAAAAAGTTTATGGAAAATTCATATTATGAGAAAACTGCATGCATTTCAATTTTTTGGCAGCAAAATATTTAAATATTTATTCCATTTTTCAAAGAACTTTTTGAAGTGACCTCATGCAGAGAAAATCTCAAAGAATCTACAAACAAAACTCCTAGAGCTTAGTGAGTCAGTAAGATCTCAGGATACAAAATAAACTACAAAACTCAGTTGTAATTTTATGTACTAGTGTCAGGCACATGGGCACTGGAATTAAAACTCAGTGTAATCTCTAATCACCTCCCAAAATAATTAGTGTAAATCTAGCAAAACATGTGCAGGACTTGCGTGCTGAGAACTCTACAATGTTGACAGATAAGCCAAATTAGACTTAAATATGTCAATGGATCCCAAACTAATAGGTTTATCTCAGTTTCTATAAAAATCCCAGCAAGGTATTTTATGGATATAGACAAGGTTATTCTATAATTTATAAGGAAAGGCAAGTAGTGAAAATATTATAAAAGAACAAAGTGGGAGGAATCTGTCTGATTTGGGACATAGCTATAGTAATCAAGACTGCATGGTGTTGGCTAAGTTAGAAATGAAACTAAAATTTTTTAAATTTGGAAATTAGGAACTTTAAAGAAATTTTAATTTGTCATAGATATTTTGCAAAATAGATTTAAAATGCTTTGAAAACAAAATTAAAAAAAGCCCAAAGACATAGAAAATATCAGTTCAAAAGGGCTGGTGTGGCACAATGACTTAAGCTGCTGCCTGCAACACTGGCAACCTACATTGGAGCTCTGGTTCAAGTCCCAGCTGCTACACTTCCAATCCAGCTCCCCGCTAATGTGCCTGGGAAGGCAGCAGAGGATGGCCCAAGTACTTGGCACCCTGCCACCCATGTGGGAGAGCCAAATGGAATTCTAGGCTCCTGGTCTCAGCCTATGCCAGCCCCAGCCATTGTGGCCATTTCGGGGAGGACACCAGTAGCTGGAAGATCTCTCTCTTTCTCTATAATTCTGCCTTTCCAATAAATAAATTAATTAAAAATATATCAGTTATATATTTTTTTAGGTTTGTAGACATAAAATTACTCATCCAAAATTCTCTAGACGTTCCTAAATACACAATCTTTGCATTTCATTGTGGATTGTGGACTGGCAGCAAGTCTTGGAAGCAACTTGGAGTAGCACTGGGCTGGGTGAAAAGGCACTTCATTTAGCAGGGGTACAAAACACTGCATTAACCAGAGAAGGCGAAACCAGAGGAGGCCCAAGTGTGGACTGATCCCAGGGGATCTTTGGGATACTTCAAGGGGTCTGCAAGATCAAAACAATTCATAATGAACCAAATCCTCTTCATTGTGATGCTGGCACTTCACATGGATCAGGGAGTGTCACCAAAGTCTATGAGTAGTCATGATAAAAAGGAATGTGGAACAAGCATTTGGCCTAGTGTTAAGATGCCTGTTAAGATACCCGCATGCCACATCAGAGTGTTTGAGTTCAAGTCCCGTCTCCACTCTCATTCCAACTTCCTGCAAATGTGAATTCAGAGGCAGTATGGGATGGCTCAAGTAATTGGGTTCCTGCCACTCATGGGAGACCTGTACTGAGATTCCAGCTCACAGCTTCAGCCTTGGCCCAGCCCTGGCTGGTCTTTGTTGGCATTTGTGGAGTTAACCAGTAGATATAATCTCTCTCTCTCTCTCTCTCTCTCTCTCTCTCTCTCTCAAAAACTAGAGTGATAGAGAAAGAAAGAGAGAGATTGTCCATTCTGATGATTCATTCCCCAAATGGCCACAACAGTCAGGTCTGGCTGG
Source organism: Lepus europaeus (assembly GCF_033115175.1). NCBI lineage: Eukaryota > Metazoa > Chordata > Mammalia > Lagomorpha > Leporidae > Lepus > Lepus europaeus. The sequence continues at coordinate 20,090,818 of NC_084847.1, forward strand.
GGTAGGTGGAAACTAGGAACCAGAAATTCCATCTGGCACTCCCTTGTGGGTGGCTGGGACTCAAGTACTTGGGCCGTTATCTGCTACTTCTCCAGGCGAATTAGCAGGGAGGTGGATCAGAAGTGGAGCAGCTGGAACTCCAACCAGCACTCTGATCAGGGGATGCTGGCATTGCAAATGATGGCTTAGCCTGCTTTACCACAAAGCCAGCCCTAGGAGCGCTCACTCTCTGTCTGTTTCTGTCTATCACTCTCTGTTTCTATGCCTCTCAAATGACAATAATAATGATTTTTTAAAAAAATGCCAATTTCACTTGCAAATGTCCTTGATGTAGCACTAAAAAGTAAAAATTTTATTCAATCTTGAGCTTTGAGGCTGCGTCATTTTTGTCTTAGGTTGTGAAGTGAGTTGTACACAGCACTCCTGGACACACCAAGGTATGATGTCTTGATAAGAAGCACATATGCAATTGGGTTGCAAGCCCAACATTAAAGAAATTTTTTTTTCCCAGAATGTAAAACGATGCCACTCTTCACTGAATTTTTGTTTTGGAAAATATGGTGATATTTAATGATCTGATTGCTTTAAAATATAGCACCATTTTTTTAAAAAAAAGATTTGTTTATTTGAAAGAGGTATAGAGAGGGAGAGGCAGAAGGAGAGAGAGAGAGTGAGAGAAAGAGAGTGAGAGAGTCTTTCATCTGCTGTTCACTCCCCAAATGGCCACAACTGCCAGGGCTTAGCCAGGCTGAAGCCAGGAGCCAGGAGCTTCATCTGGGTCTCCCATATGGGCTCAGGGGCTCAAGTATATGGGCCATCTTCCGTTGCTTTCCCAGATGCATTAGCAGGGAGCTGGATCGGAAGTGGAGCAGGTAGGACTCAAACTGGCACCCATATGGCATGCCAGCAGTGCAGGCGTCGGCTTTACCCACTATGCCACAGTGCTGATCCCAGCAACACCATTTTTACTTGACAAAATAATGGAAAACTGATTTTCAGACATAAGAGTTCAACGGCCTTGTCCTGAGAATGAATGAAAAGAGTGTATCGCTTGAAGGAAAGCAAGCTTCAGTGAGAAAATTCACCTTCTAGGCAAAAATTAGAGTTTTGAAAACTTGGATCTGCCACGGTGAGCTTAACAGCTTCCCAGTTTTCAGAGACGTTTCTAATGAGACTGGGGATAATAATTGCTGTGATTTAAAAAAAAAAATGTTTTCTGATGAAATATGTCAACCTTTAGAGGCTCTGCATAGTTCAGCAAACCAATGTTTTCCAAATGGCCAATGAACGGTGTTGCAAAATCATGGAGGTAAAAGATCCATCAGACTGTAAGATAGATCAGTGTAGCAGAATATGAAATGTAGCAGAGTATGAAAAGTTCATTGATAGGACTTCATAGTCTACATTGCAAATAACCTTTAAGATAATAAGCACTTGTCAAGTGCTCCTGCAGTTTCAAAAGGAGAATATTCACTCTCACCTGGAAACATGATTACAATACTCTTCCCTCTTCAATTACACATCCACCCGAGGCTGGGTTTTCTTCATTTACTTCAACAAAGACAACAGATCACAATAGGCTGAATATGGAAGCAAATGAGAAAATGTGGATCTTTTCTATTAAGTCGTATGCTAAAAAGATTTGTAAAAAATGTAAAAAAACCTCTGTCCTCTGTAATATTTTATGTGTTAGAATAAAACATTCCATTTTTTATTTATATTTTTATTATCCTTAAAGTTTTAATATATTTTTTACCATGCAATGGGTGATTATTTTTGAAGAAACAAGTAGATAAACATTTGACAATTTTCTACTTTAACTTATAATCTGTTAAGTTTTCTAGTTTTCACCCAGACTTTCAAATTGTAGAGGGATTCTGAGATCAGAGTTCGAGAATGGCTGGTTTGCGCTGCTGTCCACCTGATGATGAGTTGCAGATGGGCTAAGCCTCTGCCTGCAGGGCCAGCAGCAATAGAAAACAGTCCAGGAGAGTCCGAGAAAGATCTTCCATCCATTGGTTCATTCCCCAATTGGCCATAACAGCCAGAGCTGTGCCAATCTGAAGCCAGGAGCTAGGAGCCTTCCCTGGGTCTCCCATGTAGGCACAGGGTCCCAAGGACTTGGGCCATCTTCCACTGCTCTCCCAGGCCATAGCAGAGATCTGGATCGGAAGTGGAGCAGCTGGGACTCAAACTGACACCCATATGGGATGCTGACACTGCAGGCAGAGGCTGAGCCCACTATACCACAGTGCCAGCCCCATAAATAAAATTTTAGAAAGGAAATTTCCCTGTCTCCTCTCTGCATATGTTCTACAAATCTTAAAAAAGACCTGTTACTCTGTCTGCCTTTCAAATAATAATAATAAGAGGAAGGAGAAGGAGGAGGAGGAGGAAGAGGAAGAAGAGAAGGAGTTGGTTTTTTTTTGTTTTGCTCCCTAGGGAAATGATAACAAGGCTTACATCATCAGTAACTCAGTGTGCCTGGTAAATGCAGCGTGATTCAGAGGGTGAGGTCATGATGAGTTCTGTTCTGAAATTTGAGTTTGAGTTGCCTGTGGGCCATCCAGACAGGATCAGAATCGTAATAACAAGTACTTACAGCGCTTTTACTTGGCAGCAAACATACAACTCATTTATTACACAAAACAATCTTTTGAAGAAGGTACTGTTATCCCCGCTTTGTAGTCAGGGAAACTGAGACATGGGAGTGAAGTGACTCAGGATCGTCCGGCTGGCAGGTGGCAGACTCAGTATTGTGTCCCAGAGTTCATGCTCTCAGCAGCTGTGTTATTCTGTCTTGAGATGCTCAACAGCCAGTTAGTAGTCTGAGTCTAGAGTTTGAAGAGAGCTCTGGGTTATCCCACACATCAGAGTTGTCTGTTCTCAAATTCTATCAGAAAGTCCTTGTCTCCATAAGAATAATGATTTCCCCTCTGTCTGGCCACACTGAGAGCTGCAAGATTAAGCAAATAGCACTCATGTCCCACTCTGATGGTCCATATGAAGGTATGGCAGTTCCTCCTAGAATTCTCCATTTTCTGGCTGGAGAATCCAACCTATCACAAGCATGGCTCTGAGAGCCACCATAGCCTTTAAAACAGTGGAAGTCTGTGAAAAAGTGTGGCTAGCCATGAGAACTTTCCAAGGAAGTGCAGGAATTTACCTTCTTTGAGCTGAGTCTGGATGAGCCCATGCAGTGACTTGCACAACTCCAGGGGGCATCACTCACACTGCTTTCTATTTAAATGAGGTACTCTGGAGTTGCTTTGTGTGCAACATGCTTTGTTTCCACCATTAGCAAGTTTCTCCTTTTGTTCTGTGTTTTGGGCCCCATGTTAATATTTGACATCCCTTCTTGAGTTAACTTCATGATGGAAGTCCTCAATTCTGCCCATACCTCATCAAACAGGAATTAGAATCTAACTTAAGCTGACATTAAATTCCAGGGCTTCTGATTCAGTGCTGCCAGCTGATAGTGTAGGAGCCTGACTCAGTGTCTGAGGAGGGTAGAAGTGAGAGAAGGAAAGAAAGCTCTCAGATTCCATGGGTGGCTTCTGCCGGTAGCTGGGGTGGAGGGGTGTTGATGGACACCTGCCTTCTTAGTTTATGGGTCCTTAGATGGGAAGTAAAGGGAAAGGCCCTAGGAGTTTAGTGTAACCTCAAGTTCCCTGAGAAGCCTCTGTAGAGCCAGGATAAAATTCACAGGAGATTTATTTCATGATGTGCTGCAGTGTCCTTGGTTTATAGCCTAATTCAACCAAAGACAGAGCCATCAAAGCAAAATGGACAAATGTGAAAAGCCAGGACATCTCCTTGAAACAAAAGCTTTATTTCTTCCAGATTCAGATCCATGTGTGTAGCATACTTCCTTTGTTCCTGGCTTTTTCATAACATGCTTTTTGAAGTAATTGTTTGTATTCTGGATGCTAACTGCCTGGTTGTTCCTGAGACCTTTGGCATGCTGGGTTCACCTTGTCCTTTGAAATTGAAATGTGATTGGTGTAAACACTAGAGTCCCAGGAGAAAAGGAATACATCTTCTATTTATGTAGCTGTGGGCTAGATTAAGGAGCCAAGAACTGAAGCACTTGGAAGGAGTAGCAGTGGGGAGCCACTACCACCTTTGGGCCGGAGGAGGAAGGGATGGGAAAGAGAGGAAATACTACTGTGATCTCAAAGAGCCATGGAAGTGAGAGGGGTGAGCCAGCCAGGAGTGACAGCAGTAGATGGGCCAAGCCAGGGCCCCACTGGGGACCAGACATAAGTACCCAACCCTCTCTCTCCTTCCACCCTCTGAGCTCTCTCTGCTGCCTTCCAGTGGCTCCCTCCCTCCATCGAGGGTAAGGCAGAGGGTGAGGGGTACCTGGAGATTGAATCTGTAGAGGTTGGGGTTTCCTAAGCAGAGCAAAATGGAACCAGCACAAACCTCAAGTCCATATGCAGTGGAAAACCTATTTTTCCCAGGAGTTCTTAGGGAATTTATGCTAGAAGCAGGAAAGGAGACCCCAAAAGAAGTCAGGCTATCTGCTGTTACAAGCACCATCTCCATCTTTCAGTGCTGTAAACTCACACTTTATTTCTGCCAAGTAAGCGATATGTGCCGAGAGGTCAGCCCCATGTGATCACTCAGTGGTTCACACTGGTGGTGCTCGTCTTTTTGTAGACTCCAAAGGGGACATGGGGCCTTCTCCATGCTGGGGCTGAGAGAGAACCATGCATGTGCTTTTCACTGGTTCATCCTGGATGTGACAAACATCATCTCCATTCAAACTGTTGGTCATCTCTTCTTTTTTACCTTTAGTTCACTATGCAAAATCACTGCCTCACTCCTTTGAATTTCTCTGCCTCCTGTCTGACTTAGTGCTAAATTCCTATTTATTTATTTATTTTTTGACAGGCAGAGTAGACAGTGAGAGAGAGAGAGAGAGAGAGAGAGAGAGAGAGAGGTCTTCCTTTTCCGTTGGTTCACCTCCCAATGGCCGCTGCGGCTGGCGCACTGTGGCCGGCGCACTGCGCTGATCCGAAGCCAGGAGCCAGGTGCTTCTCCTGGTCTCCAATGCGGGTGCAGGGCCCAAGCACCTGGGCCATCCTCCACTGTACTCCTGAGCCACAGCAGAGAGCTGGCCTGGAAGAGGAGCAACCGGGGCAGAATCCGGCATCCCAACCGGGACTAGAACCTGGTGCGCTGGTGCTGCAGGCAGAGGATTAGCCTAGTGAGCCATGGCGCCAGCCCCTATTCATTTATTTTACAAAGTAGTTCAGTTATCTCTCTCTCTCTTTTAAAAAAATATTTATTTTATTTATTTGAAAGAGTTACAGAGAGATGTCTTCCATTCACTGGTTCACTGCCCAACTGCAACAGCCTTGAGCTACGCCGATCTGAAGCCAGGAGCCAGTAGCTTCTTCTGGGTCCCCCACATGGGTGTAGGAGCCCAAACACTTGGACCATCCTCCACTGCTTTCCCAGGCGCATTAACAGAGAGCTGGATCTGAGTGGAGCAGCCGGGACTCAAACTGGTGCCCATATGGGATGCCAATGCTGCAGGCCAGGACTTTAACCTACTGCACCACAGCGCCAGCCCCTCAGTTTGTTCTTACCCCAGGTTAGCCTGGTTTTATGTAGAATGCCTCTCTTCAAAAGCAATAATACCTATTAAAGGATGTTTGTATGAAAGGATGGAAGTGGACGTTTGGTGCAGGGATCTCCCACACGGGAAACATGCATCCCATATAATAGCAACTGGGCTTGAGTCCTAGCTCTGCTCCTGATCCCAGTTTTCTGTTGATTTGCACCCAGGGAAGAAGCAGATGATGGATCTCTGCTACCTAGATGGGAGACCCAGACTGAGTTCCTAGCTCCTGCCTTCAGCTTGGCCTAGCCCCAGCTGTTGCAGGTATTTGGGGAGTGAGCCAGTGTGTGACCTGTTTCTCTGTCTCTCTGCCTTTCAAATTAATTAGTTAATTAATAAAAAACAAGGACAGGTGCCAGTGCTATGGTGTAGCAGGTAAAGCCGCTGCTGGCGATGCTGGCATCCCACATGAGTGCCAGTTCAAGACCCCACTGCTCTGCTTCTGATCCAGCTCCCTGCTGATTTGCCTAGAAAAGCAATTTTGGAAGATGGCTCAAGTGCTTGGGCACCTGCAACCATGTGGGAGACCTGGAAGAAGCTCCTGACTCCTGGCTTCGGATTGGCTCAGCTCCAGCCATTGGGGCCAACTGGGGAGTGAACCAGCATATGAAAGATCTGCCTCTCTCTCTCTGCAACTCTGCCTTTCAAATAAGAAAATATCATTTTCTTAAAAAAGAAAGGACTGGGCCGGCGCCGTGGCTCAATAGGCTAATCTTCCGCCTGCAGCGCCGGCACACTGGGTTCTAGTCCCGGTCGGGGCACTGGAGTCTGTCCCGGTCGCTCCTCTTCCTGTCCAGCTCTCTGCTATGGCCTGGGAATGCAGTGGGGGATGGCCCAAGTCCTTGGGCACTGCATCCACATGGGAGACCAGGAGAAGCACCTGGCTCCTGGCTTTGGATCAGCGCGGTACGCCGGCTACAGTGCGCAGGCCGCAGCGGCCATTGTAGGGTGAACCAACGGAAAAGGAAGACCTTTCTCTCTGTCTCTCTCTCACTGTCCACTCTGCCTGTCAAAAAAAAAAAAAAAAAAAAAGAAAGGACTGGTCAGTTCTCTTCTTGAAATGAATTCTTAGGTCAACATTTACAGAAACTCCTGTTTTTCCAACATGTGACTTTGCTACTTAAAACATGACTCAGAGAATCAGAGAGGCCTGGTGACTGGCCCACAGCCACACAGGATTGGACTCTGGTTACCTGTGTCCATGGCTGTTTTATCTTTACCACTTCCTTCTCCTTCTGTATTTTCTTCTTGGGAATACCACTCTTTCCCTTAATACCATCTGCCTGGCTTTTCTTTAATCTCATGTAGTTCAGTTCTGCATGTAAAGAAGCCAGCACCTTATTGAGAATCATTAATTTTCAGAAGCTTTTACTTCAGTGACTGCAAAGATAATTGCTAAAAATAGTTGTATTCCCTGCAAGATGCAGTTAAAATCAACTCATTTTGTGGTCAGGCTTCCCAAAGGCACCAAGGCTGTTTTGAGAATGCAAGTGTTGTAAAAGCCGTGACAAATTCGCCCCAAGAACAGGCAGGCATTAAATAATTACTTCTCAGAGGCGGCCTCTGCGGCTCAGAATTAGGGGCTGGTGGGTGCAGATGCCTGGAGAAGTCCAGGTAGACTTAGGTTTTCCCGAGGGGAGAGCATGCTTCATTTTTCATGAGTGCAGAAGTAGAGTGGGGAGAGAGGTTACTGGGGAACTCACATCTGGGTTTCCTGGCATTTAAAAAGTTCACGAATCTGCTCTCTGTACCTGAAACCTATAATTAATGTTGGAAATACCCTTTAGCACCTAGAGTAGACGTCCCAATTAGTATAGGCTCAAGGCCTACAAGATATTAGCAGCAGGTTGTACGTGAGTACAGCTCCTGCTGCCTTTAATCCCCACTTTGGTTTGTACAGGAAGGTGGTTCTGTGACTGTTTTTTTTTTTTTAAAATGTATCTATTTGAAAGGCAAAATTAGAGAGAGAGAGAGAGAGAGAGAGATCTAGAGATCCTCCATCTGCTGGTCCATTCCCCAGATGGCCACAATGGTCAGGGCTAGGCCTGGCTGAAGCCAGGAGCTTCATCCAGGTCTCTCACATGGGTGGTAGGGGCCCAAGGACTCGGGCCATCTTCTGCTGCATTAGCAGGGAGCTGGATCAGAAGTAGAGCAGCCAGGACATGAACCGGCACCCATGTAGGATACTGGCATCGCAGGTGGTGGCTTAACCAGCTGAGCTGCAACACTGGCCCTGACAGCCGCTGTTTCATCACAGAAGTGTGGGGTAGAAGCTTGTGCACTTGAGTGGGATGTGTCTTCCTCCATCATTGGGTGTCCCAGAGGGCACTTCATAGATCTTTCCTTCTCTCCCTGTCTGTGGCCTTCCTCCCTGCATCCCTTCCTCTCTGCTATGATGTAGATGTGGTTTGCTTCTCAAGGTTTCATGTGTTGGAGGCTGGGTCCTCCAAGAGGTGGTGGGACCTTTAAGAGGTGGGGCCAAGTGGGAGAGCTTTAGGTCACTGAGATGCTGACCTTGGAAGGGACTGTGGTTGTTTTTGCAAGATTGCATTGTTCTAAGAGCAAGCCTGACCCTCAGATCTCTCTCTCTTGAGTCCTGTCTGGTGATGTTTCATTGCCTCCCTCATGTGCTCCTGCCAGGATGTGACACAGCCAGTGGGACCCTCATTGGAGCTGAGCTGATGCCAGAGCCATGTCCTTGAACTTCAAACTGAGCTGTGAGCAGGGGCAGGTGCTTAGCCTAGCAGTTAAGATGTCAGTGAGCCGGCGCCGTGGCTCAACAGGCTAATCCTCCGCCTAGCGGCGCCGGCACACCGGGTTCTAGTCCCGGTTGCCCCTCTTCCAGGCCAGCTCTCTGCTGTGGCCCGGGAGTGCAGAGGAGGATGGCCCAGGTGCTTGGGCCCTGCACCCCATGGGAGACCAGGAGAAGCACCTGGCTCCTGGCTTCGGATCAGCGCGGTGCGCCGGCCGCAGCGTGCCGGCTGTGGCGGCCATTGGAGGGTGAACCAACGGCAAAGGAAGACCTTTCTCTCTGTCTCTCTCTCTCTCACTGTCCACTCTGCCTGTCTTAAAAAAAAAAAAAAAGATGCCAGTGAAGGTATTGTGCCACACATGGGAGTACCTGCTCCAACCCTTAACTTCAGTTTCCTGCTAATGCAGACTCTGGGAGGCATCAGAGATGGTGCATAAAATTGGGTTCCTGCCACCCATGTGGGAGGCTTGGATTGAGTCCCTGGCTCCTGGCTTTGTCCATATGGACATTTGCGGGGAGTGACTCAGCGATGAGCCTCTTTCATTCTGTCCCACTGCTTCTCAAAAAAACAAATAAATAAAATTTAAAAAATAACTGTGACCAAGAAAACCTCTTCTCCTTTTATAGTTAGTCTGCCTCAGATATTTCATTCTAGTTCTGCAAAATGGCCTAGTATATCCTTTCTCCTTGTCTTTCTCTCAGCTTCCTATAACTCTCTTCCTTCTTCTCTTGGACCTGTCTGCTCCCAGGTACAAGAAGAGAGGCCTTCTAGAAGCCAGGTGGCCTTCTCTGTGTTTGCCCTGGCTTTTTAGCTTGTAAACCGGGTGGGAAAATCAGATCACACAGTTCTCAAAGTCTAGATTTGTAAGGAGAGCCCTGTGATACCTCCAGTTCAGCTGCATAAGTGGAGCTAATTCCTCTCTTCATCTCCTCTGAATCCTTGAATCTCTTCCTCCGACTGGTCAGCATTCACAGGGAGGAGAGAGTCTGAAAGCATGTGACTACCTCTGAATTTTCAACACGTGGAGAGCTGCCTGGGAAGTCTCAAAGCTTCCACACAAGGGCTGGCATTGAGAACAAAGAACAGTGTGAGGAAACACGTTTTTAGTGGGTCTCTCAAGGCCAAAGTCAGCTCTTGGAGGCAGACAGTTCTAGCTGTTGGAAAACTTGAGTATGGATGGATATCAGACCTTTAAGCTGAGTTCCAGTGTTTTATTTTGTGGTTACAGGTGGTTTCAATAGACATGAGCCATATATTGTAGCTTTAGCAGAACTTTAACTGGTGCCCTCAGACTCAGGGTTAGGAAGAGAAGAGATTCAGCCTAAGGAATCAGGAAGACTTTCCCAGGAACTAAAACCAGCGAAGACTCTGGTTGGTTACTAATATCACTGTGGCAATGATCTGTTTTCTTCTTTCTTTTTTTTTTTTTTAACTCCCAGCACACTTATATGAAAAAATATTTAATTTCTTTTAAAAGGGAGAGAGGAGGAAAGAGGAAGAGGAGCAGGAGGAAGAAGAGAGAGAAGGAGAGAGAGAGATTGCCCATCTGCTGATTTATTTCTCAAGTGCCCACAAAAACAAAGGATGAGCCAGGTTGAAGCCAGGAGCTAGGCACTCAATCCAGGGGTCGCACTTGGGTGTCAGGGACCCACATACCAGAGCCATTGCTGCCCCCTCCTAGGGTTTGCATTGGCAGAAATCTGCAATCAGAATGGAGCAGGCACTATGATGTGGAATGAGGGGGTCCTAAGCAACGTCTTGACCACTGTGGCAAACACCTGCCCCTAGGCCCCTTAAAAAAGAACACTTCTTTTTTTTTTTAAGATTTATTTATTTATTTGAAAGTCAGAGTTACACACACAGAGAGGGAGACAGATTTCTTCCATCTTCTGCTTCACTCTCCAAATGGCCTCAACAACCAGGATGGGCTGATGTGAGCAAGAAAGTTGAAGATAAGAGTGAAGAATTTCATCTGGGTCTCCCACGTGGGTGGCAGGAGCCCAGACACTTGGGCTATCTTCTGCCGCTTTTCCCAGGCCATGAGCAGAGAGCTGGATTGGAAATGGGGCAGCCGGTACATGAACCAGAGCTCATCCAGGATGCCGGCATCACAGTTGGTGGCTTTACCTGCTATGCCTCAGTGCAGGCCCTGACCCTAGAACACTTTTGACACCACTATGTATGGGTTTTCCTTTACATCAGGCAATTCTCCAGTTCTCTCTGGACACCAGGTTGGTACCCTAAGGTTCAATTCAGTTCCAACACGAACTCCCAGGGATAGTGACAGACCCCACAGGTTAGGGACTTGGTCCCTCAAGGCTGCACTCCCGACTCCCAGATGCCAGTTGTGAGTAGTGGATCTCCAGGAGACCTGTGTCTGACTTGGCTCCTGTGAGCCATCCATGATGCTATCATGGCTCACGGGACTCAGGAAGCCCTGGACGTACCATGACTAGACTATCGGAAAGGACAGAGCTGAAGGGGTGCACAGGGTAAGGTCCAGGTGCCTTCGAAGGGCAGGACTTCTGTCCCTGCAGGGTAGTGGTGTCCCAGATTCCTGGCACTTGAAGGTGTGCACCAACACAGAACCTCCTCAAGCACCTTCATTTAAGTTTCTGTGTTTTTACTGGAGTTTCCATTACATTGCCATGATAGAAAAATTTGGTGGCTATTGGTGATAAACTCGGTTCTCAGCCCCTTTCCTGTCCCTGGAGGTTGAGGGTGGGTGGGTTTGAAGTTTCCAATCCTCTGATCACCTGGTCAACCAGTCCCCATCTAGGAGTCCACTCAGAGTCACTCATTATCATAAGCTCAGATCTAGTTGAAAGGGACTGACCACGAGTAACAATAGTTGTTTCTCTCGCTGCTGACACTCAGGACATGGCCCAGGATGAGGACTAAATATATATTTCCTATAATATCACAATATCATGGACAAATTTACATCTTCCTTCTTGAAAAACATTGAAAGTCGTATTTGAAAGGAAGACACACATGAGAGAGAGAGAGAGAGAGAGAGAGAGAGAGAGAGAGAGATTTCCCACTCATTGGTTTACTCCCTAAATGTCTGAAACAGCCAGGGCTGGTTCAGGCCAAAGCAGAGAGCCTGGAACTCTGCCCAGCTCTCCCTCTTGGGTGTCAGGCACCCAAGTACTTGGGCCATCACCTGCTGCCTCCCAGGGTGCACATTAGCATGAAGTTGGAATCGGAAGCAGAGCCAGACCTCAACCCAGGTACTCTGATATGGGATGCAGGTATCCCAAGCAGTGACTCAACTGTTAGGAAAAGAGTTGCAGATTGGTGCTTCCTCACCCGGGGCACCAAAATGTTAGGAAAAGAGGCATGGAATAGAGAGGAGTCAGTGTACGAATTTACAGCCAGACCGAATTTATTCAGAGAAAATAAATCTGTAGAGGTGGGTGACCAACTGCCCACACGCACACTGATGGAACACATGGCAGAAGGCCCTGACCCCCCAGGGGCCGGGCCTTTTTATATTTTAGGAGGGCTGGGGATGAGGGTGGGGTAGGGGGCAGCAGGCAGAGGGGAATTCCTGGAACTGGTCTTTCAGGTGTTCAGATTAACTAGTCTTTCAGGTGGCTCGGGGGGGGGGGGGGGGTAGGTATGAAGGCTATAGGGTGTGAGACCCAACTGAGATTCAAGGGCAAGGAATCCATTCCAGTGTTTATCTGTTTTGGGCAATGAGGGAGAATGGCTGAGGCTTATGTCATTGTTCCATCCATCCTGACTCTGAGTACAGATAAGAAGAAGGGGCGCCGATTTCTCTCTGGCTACTTCCTGCTGATATGGGGCGTAGACATGGAGCCAGGATTTGAGTGGTGACCTATACTCGAGATCGGATTGATTGAAGAAGAGCAGTCTTGTGCTGCTCCTGTGAGATGGCTTGAGATATAGCAATTATTCGTTGGTGCCCCGTGTGAGGAGGCACCAATCTGCAGCTCTCTTCCTAACATTAACCACTATAACAAATGATTGACTCTGTATTTTTCTTGGATCAACAACCTTAAGAGAAGCTGTGAAGCAAAAGGCAAGGGCTTTTAGGGTGAGGGGAACTTGCCTCAACACAAGCTTTTCCTTGTTTGCAGCTTTGAGACAAGAGGACCAGTGTAATGATTCCCTGTATCCAGTGGGTACATCTTGTTGCACTACCCTCTGTGCCCTGGGCCCACCTCTAATTTCATTGTCAGCTGTGGATTATTCCCGGGGGGCTGGCCGCATTCTATGTCAAGTACCTACTGTGTATTCCCACTGTCATACCCTAGTGTATTTTCTGAAGTCACAGGACATCCTGGCAAAACAGGGAAGTTAGCAAACCTTGAGGTGATTCCCAATGGATAGGGGATAGAAATCACTGGCCAGAGATCCCAGGTTCCTGTCCCTCAGGGAGCCAGTTCTGGGGTGTGATGACCATTCCTCGAAGTGTCACTGGTGGGATGGCCACAACACTAAGAAGCTCAAGATACCCTTGGGTGACTGATGCTTGCCCGCCTCAGCATCACCATCCCCTCACTATTGCTTCTGGGGTTGACTTCAAAAACAAGCCCCCTGCACCCCAGACCTCTGATGCTGTGTTTGGGGGTACCAAAATGAAGACATTAGATGAGTCCACAAGTGTCAAATGTTAGGAATACTAAACAGGGTGATGCAAATCCACTTCATTTCCTTTCTCTCCTTATATTTTTTTATTTGTATGTATCTCATAAATACATTAGGAACACAGTAATTCTTCCCGCCGTACCCACCGTCCCACCCTTTCCCCCTCCCTCCACCCTGACTTCCTCCTCCCTCTCCTGTTTGATCTGAGAGAGAAAAAGAAACAGAAAGAAAAAAAAAAAAAAGAAAGAATGGAATAAAAAAACTTCTCTCCTTATCTTGTTTCTTATCCAGAGTTAAGGACTATAAATGTCAGTTTTTTTTTTTTAATTTAAGTCAGAATTACTGAGACAGGAAGAGAGAGAGAGAGAGAGAGAGAGAGAGAGAGAGAGAGAAATCATCCATCCATCCACTGGTTCACTCCCCAGATGACCCAATAGCTGGGACTGGGCCAGACTGCATCCAGGAGCCAGGAGCTTCTTCTAGATCTCCCATGTGGGTGCAGTATTCAAGTACTTGGGCCATCTTCCTCTGCTTCCCCAGGCACATTAGCAGGGAGCAAGATCAGATGTGGAGCAGCCATGACTCAAACCAACACCCATATGGAATGCTGGCACTGCAGATGGTGTTTTAACCTGCTGTACTACAACACTGGCCTCTAAATGTTAGTTTTGGTGAAATTGAGAAAATTGATAATGGAAATAGATCTTAATTCCATCTTATAAGTAGCTTGAGAAATTATAAAGTAGAAGAGGCAAGATTTGGAGTAAAGGATATGACAGAGGGCATCACTTGAATTTTAAATTATGGAGCAAGGATTAGCAGTGGTAATAAAAGGGGACTTGCCAATAAGGAGCAGTATTAAGTTTTTTTTTTTTTTTGACAGGCAGAGTGGACAGTGAGAGAGAGAGAGAGAGAGAGAGAGAAAGGTCTTCCTTTTGCCGTTGGTTCACCCTCCAATGGCCGCCGCGGTAGCGCACTGCGGCCGGCGCACCGCGCTGTTCCGATGGCAGGAGCCAGGTGCTTCTCCTGGTCTCCCATGGGGTGCAGAGCCCAAGCACTTGGGCCATCCTCCACTGCACTCCCTGGCCACAGCAGAGAGCTGGCCTGGAAGAGGGGCAACCGGGACAGGATCGGTACCCCGACCGGGACTAGAACCCGGTGTGCCGGCGCCGCAAGGCGGAGGATTAGCCTGTTGAGCCACGGCGCCGGCCAGTATTAAGTTTTTATAGTATTTGCCAGTGGTCTAGGGTAAGGATAATGATATCATATTTGTGGTTTTAACTAATATTTTATTATAGTTGGCATGGGGCATTTTTTCCTTATATTTATTAATTACTTTTTTTTTTTTTTTTTCTGAAACCACAGTTTCCTTGACAGATGACTTTGATGCTGGATATTTATGTCATGTACTTTTTAAAACTGTTAGGAGAAGTGCTACTGGGGCTGACGTTGTGGTGCAGCAGGTTAAGCCATGACCTGCAATGCTGGCACCCCATGTTGACATGCCAATTAAAGTCCTAGCTGTTGTACTTCTGATCCAGCTCCCTGCTAATTTGCCTGGGAAAACAGTGGATAATTGTTGCTGTGGATTAGTTCTGAGAGGAGGAGCATGGTGAGGGCAAGAAGCACGGAGTCACCACATAGACCCCGGGAGTCGGGGGAAAGCAGGCCAGAGGTGAGCAGCCTGCAGACTTGTTTATTTCAGTTGATACAACAGCTTATATAGCCGAGGCAGCCAATCCGGTCAAGGGGCGATTTATGCCCTAACCAATTGCCAGGCAGGCTCCGTTGCCAGGTGGTTTCCGAAGCCATTCCTGAGTAACTGACGCTCTCTTGCCAGCAGCCATCTTGGCATGGCCTTCTCATTCCACCACAGATAATGGCCCAAGGAACTGGGCCCCTGCTATTCTTGTGGGAGACCAGGATGTAGTTTGTAGTTTCTGGATTCAACTTAGCCCAGCCCTGGCCATTGCAGCTATTTTGGGTATTGAACTAGTGGATGGAAGATCTCTATCTATGTCTCTCACTCAGTTTCTCTATCATTCTGCCTTTTTAAATAAATAAATAAATCCATAAAGAAACTAGTATCTTACAAAAAAGAAATGCTACCATATGCTTATGAAAAACTTTCCAATCTTCCTTATAACTAAAGTACAGCAAACTGAAAGAACAATATCATTTTTTTCTATATATTTTGTTACGAACCTTGAAATATTTGGTAATACCCCATATATCCAATTTTGCAGAGAAATTGGCACTGGGATAGACAATATGAATTGATACACTATTTTGAAGAGCACTTGAGCAATTTCTGTCAAAATTTAAAATGAGCATATCCATTGTTACAGCATTCCAAGAAAACGAGTTCTGCAAATATCCTCACACAAAATCTCAAATATTTTGCTGTGTTATGTCCATGTGAATAATCACCTGGATGGTTCCTCTGGCAACTGGTCAACATCCTGAGTGATCTAGGGGCTCATCTAGGTTCACCTCACTAGCATAAACTGAGGTGTGTCCAAAGGGGCTTATTATGCATAAGAAAATGCTTTCCTCTCACCCTTATCACTCAGGAAATTCCAAGAGTCCTGGGAGATCTGTGCAAGGCACAGCAGGGGCAAAGACTAAACGTATAGTCATACGTCGTATAACATTCTTTCAGTCAGTGGTGGGCTTCTCGAAGATGGTTCCATAGAATAGAATGGAGCTGAAAAATTCCTATTGCCTAGTAACACAGCATGCTACTCCCTTGTCTGTGTGAATAACCCGCAGCATTGCCGGTCACACCAAACTGTAGTACATATGATACATACGGGACACAAGTATGGCACCTGTTTACATACAGGACATAAGTATAGCACATGCGATACATACAGGGCATTGTGTTTGACAACAAGCAACTGTTACAGGTTTATGTCTTTACTGTCATACATGTGGATTGTTATTTTAGAGTGTACCCCTTCTACTTGTAGAAGACATTTGCTGTAAAGTGCTTTGCCATATTGTGTCAGCAGTAGCTGCCTTACATGTCTCACATTTACCCAATCCTTTAATTGCATCATTTTTACTTTGTGCTTGATTTTATTTATTTGAAATATATATATATATATATTTATCTGTTAATTGATAAGCATAGAGACAGATTCCTTACTGTAATTTGAGGGGATGAGAGAAAGAGAGAGAACCAGATAGAGGGAGCTCCTAACTGCTGGTTCACTCTCCAGGTATCTGCAACAGCAAGCCCAGAGCCAGAAATCCAACCCAGGTCTCCTAGAGTGGCAGAGACCAACTACTTGAGCCTTCACCACTGCCTCCCAGTGTGTGTATTAGCAGAAAGTTGGAATTGGGAGTGGAGCTGGGTCTCAAACCTAGATACCTTGATACAGGATGTGGGCATCCAAACCCTGGCCCCACCTCTTGCTTGACTTCATCTGTATTTTGTCCATAATGGCCCTATGATTAACAGGTTGTACCATATATTCATATAGCCATATATATTTGCCATATTGCCATCTCAGTCTGTGTAAGCATACCCTGTGATGTCACACAAGCACAGAATCACCTAACATGTATGTTAGACATTATCATATCTCTGTTGTTGAGAAACACATGATTGTCTATTTCTTATTATTTCCCAATATCATAGGGGAAAAAAGGAGGTAACGTGTCCCAATGAGGACCCCAGGCTCTCTGATCAGACGGCCCTCCACACAGCCCAAGTGCACCAGGAGAAGTGCAAATTATAGTCAGGGAGGGATTCTGTCAGAAACCCCATCTGCTCTTTTCCTTTGCTCATCATAACCAAGGTCTCCTGTAGTTCCAAAGGTATATGAGTTTGTAGGAAAAAAATAACAAAACACCAAATAATCTTCACAAAAGAAGTAGAAATAATGGGTTAGAATGTTTAAAATCAAACTGAAATTAGAACTACAAATATCCCTGGAGAAATAAGGAACAGGAAATGGAAATAAGAAATTTCTGAAGAACCGTTTGACCATCTTGGGCATGAAAAGTATATCGTCAAGATGGAAAGTACATTGTCCATGACTAAGCTGGGCAGCAGAATGAATGCAGCTGAAGAACAAATACGTGAACTGAAGGATTCTGTTAGTGAACTCTCCCAGGAAGCATTTGGGAATAAGAAATCTTTGGAAGAGAAAAGTTAGAAATTAGAATTCCAGTAGGAATCTCAGAAGGAGAAAAAGAACACATGGAGAGAAAGGGCAGTAACTGGCCAGAATTAAGATGGGAGAGGGTGTCTCGGCCAACAGGGCATGCCAGCCCCATCTTCCTGGGCTGTCACCAAAAGCTCTAATCCAGAGTGGCACTCCAAGCCACAGAGGGACTCCTGAGTATATTCAAACATGGTAATTTATTATTATTTATTTACAGGGAACAGATTGTCTTTTGACCTTTCTATTCCTGCAGGGCTAGTCCTGAGCTATTGTTGTAATAGTTTCCAGCACAGAGGAAGAATACAAAATGTGTAGCAATTTCCAGCTCGATGCCTCCCGGTCAGATTTTGATGGATAAAGGAATGCAACTGAGACACCAGATCCTTGTTAAGCACCTTTCCCCTTGATCACCCCATTCAGACGCTAGGCATCTGGGCAGCAGGCTGCAGATGTTAACCCTTTGGTGCCCCAGTGCCATTCCCTTCTGAAGTTCTTTTCCTCTTTTCTTCTCTGCTTTCTTTTATCATCTCTACAGAATTAAAAAAAAACTTTCCTTTTTATTACCTCTCTTGCTGCTCGTTTCTGTATTCTTCTCTTCCATCATGGCTGCTTCCTCTGCTTCTTCAACAATTTCAAATTTATTCTTTGATTCATCCCTCCTTTCATCTGTTCGACAATTACTTTGAGCATCTCCCATGTTCCTTGCATTTATGGAAGGCACTGGAGAGACAGTGAACAAGTAGAACAAAGGTGTCTGAACTCATGACAGGAGGGGCAGATAATAAGCAGGTAATCAAATGAAAATGGAAGACAAATGTATATCCTAACCAATGCAGTGATGGCAATGGGAGTGATGTAGGATGGGCAGGGGAGGCTTAGCTTGGGGCAGAAGTGTCACGGTATCTTTCTGAGGAGGTGTTGAGTTGAGATATGACTGATAGGGAAGAGTCAGCTCTGTGAAGATCTGGTAGCAGGAAAAACCTGTGCAAATACCCTGAGGCTGGAACAGTTCCTTCTCTAACTTCTCTTCTTTTTTGGCTTATTTCTAATCACTAGTAAGTTTCAGAATAAATGCTTGCTCTGCAGCACCCACGTCCCCACAGTCTTAATTCCCGGTAGCCTGGTTTCTACTCCTATCTCTTGCTTAGAACTATTTTCTTGATGGCCACCAGTGTCATCCTAGCTGTGACACTGATGGAAGAACCAAGAAGAAACAGAATGTTCACACTTGAGTCTTTCTGTCAGTAGTTGGCACAGGAGCCTCTTTCTGTGTGGGAGAAGATCTTGACCAGGGCATATAGGAGGAATGTTTGTAAGATAGGAAGCCCCCTTAGGCCTCTGGGAGCTGGGTTGGGTGCCCATCTTTGTTCTTCTCTGGCCACTAAGCACAGCTGTTCCCTCTCGCTGTGGGGTTGTCTGGAATGGTCTTCCATTGCATCTCCACAAGGCTGCCTATTTCTCATTATTGAGGCTGCAAAATTGTAAATGCCTGGCTCTCTCATCTCTTTTTAATAGTATTATCCACTCACTTGTCTTGGCTTCATGGTGGGTGGAGTGCACTTGCTTGCCTCTTGACTGTTACTTCGTCCACTGGGACATTAGTGGACAGGACGCAAGCTGAGGCTTGGAATGTGCTTGCGTAATTGGGCTGATCTTTCTGCACTCTTGCTACTACTGTGGAGTAAAACTGTCTTACAAGTCCAGTTCCTCCCAGGAGGAGAGACAAGTGTAGCCCACCTGAACCCAGCCCAGCCTAGATCAGTCAAAACCCACCTGACTCACAGATATGTGAGGGAGACATAAATATATACATAACATCAATATAGCTCGGTACATACTTATTGAATCAATGAATATTGCCTACACAGTTGTCTCTTGGCATGTGTGAGGGACTGGTTTCAGGATACTCCTGAGGCACCCAGATCTGCAGGTGTGCACGTCCCGTATATCAAACGGCACAGTATTTGCATTTTACCTACATACATCCTCCATTATAAGTAATCTCTAGATTACTTATAATGCCTAATAGAACATAAGTGCTACATAAATAATTGCTATTCTGTGTTATTTAGGGAATAATGACTGGAAAAAAAACCTGTGTGTTCAGTGCAGATGAAACAATTGGAGACCTAATTCCATAGTACACAAATGAGATATTGAATGAGCAAAGCTCAAATATGAGTGCAGGAGAAACAGGGACGCTACAGCAGGGAGTGTCTGCACATCACTTCATTTGTCTGGATTCAGGGTCGTGCTTGGCATGTGGAAAATTCAAGTTTTGCTTTTTCTGAGTTTCTGGGATTTTTTTTCCCAAACAGTTTTGATTCACAGTTGGTTGTACCTGCAGGTACAGAACCCATGGATGTGAATGGCTGACTGTGCCTTGATTGTTTGTTTATAGGTCAGTCTGTGAGCTCTCTGGGGGCCAGGATATTAACATTTCTACATGCAAAGGGCCACTGATGACTCAGGGAAGCAGTACTCTAAAGTCTCTTTGGAGTAGATCTGAGGCTTCTTCCTGGGCTTCTTCTCTGGTCTCTCTGTAGCTTCAGTTTCTGTGTCCTGGAGAGACAGGCAAGAGTCAAGGTAGACTTCTGAATTCCCAAGGAATTGGGTCCTGATTTTATGACCCTTTTCTAATTGGCATGAATTCTTATGTGAGCTCTGTGCTTTGAGTGGCCTTCAAGGCTAGATGTTCTCCCAGACTCCCAGGTACCCAGTGTGTGCTGCAGGATGCTCTCAGCGTCTGCATGGTGATGAGGGGCCATCTGAGGTCTACTTGTTGTGAAGGATGAGATGGGAGATGTGTTCCCCCTTGTTGGCGGTGACAATTGTAATGCTACCTGATTTACAGCCTCCCCAGGGCCCTCCCATTGTGCATTCAAGTGTCTGTGTCGGACTTGACTTTGTCTGAATGTCTCAGCTCTGGCCTTGAGGCTTTAGAAGAGGAATTGATTCACATTGACTTTGTCGGATAGACAAAGCTTTGGGTGATGATTCTAAAGTGGGATGTTTGTGTAGAGAAAGCTAAAATCTGCCTGACTCAGGTGGGAAGCCTTCTGTTTTTCTGTCCAACATATTATCTCCTTTCTTTTGGAACAGTGTCCTGCTTTTTCTTTTGGAAAATTCCCTTTGCCCCCAGGATAGCATATTGGTGGGGCTGTCAAATATGGTATTTAGGTTAATTTGAATTGCTGCCAACATGGATCATGGGTAAAGGGTTCAGGTGGTTTATTTGGGATGTGATTTTGGGAAGCACAGTAAGAAATTTGGGGAGGGAGAAGGGGAAAGAGAGATCTGCTAATTCTGCTAATGGAGGATGTGTTATGAGGGGATTGGCACGTAGGTTTTGAGGACCAGTCTGGCCTAGAGGCCCTCTGAAAAACTAGTTGGACAACTCAGAATAATCCCTGGAGGGAACAACTCAAGCATCTCACTGGAGGCAAGGAAAGTGGGGAATGGATCCGCCAACTTGCACCGCCATTGTCTGAGAACAGAAGAGAGATGCAGGATCTCGAGATGAGAAGCAGTTGGAGGGGTGGCAGCAGTCTATTAAAATTGCAGGCTGATTCAA
This sequence comes from Lepus europaeus, assembly GCF_033115175.1. NCBI lineage: Eukaryota > Metazoa > Chordata > Mammalia > Lagomorpha > Leporidae > Lepus > Lepus europaeus. Next base: position 20,111,569 of record NC_084847.1, read on the forward strand.
TTGAGCCAAGTAGGCACAGACTACCAAGGACATCATCTTAATACCGCTTCCTCTTCTGGTGGAAGGGTGGGCACAAGCCCCAGGCTGTGCCCTCTTCCTGTGTTCTTAAGAAGAGTATCACAGGGGCTGGGCGATGACTTGGAATTTGTTCATCCACTCGGCAGGGCCTGGAAGTGACCACTCACAAGTGTTTGCCTCTAGAGTGGCTCCAGTTCACAGCCCTTTGGTTGTACAGTTTTCCCCTTCAATTCTTACAGCTTCTTCATAAATTCTTCCCATAAATTTCTTTCTTATTAAGTTAGGTGGTGCTGATTTCTATGCGATGTATATAAAATGCTCTGACAGGTTTGCTGAGTCTACTCCATAAGAAGCTGTCAGGAGAGGGGGTTTTTCTTATGGCTGGAAGCGAAAATGGAAACCTTCAGATTCGCAGCAGGAAATCAGGCCTTTGGGATAATATTTTCTCAAAGTTGTTCCAGACCTCAAGGTCCAGCCCTCATCTCCAGCTTCCTTCCATTCCCCATCCACCCCACTGATCACCCTGAGCTAATCATGAATCTCTGATATTGCTTTTGGACAGATACTGTACCATGTAGTATGGTATGGAATCATTTAGAATACAGCTAAGAACACACTGGAGCCAGACTACCTGGGTTCAAATCCCAGCTCTGCCATTTACTAACTGCATGAACCAACTGTGAGTCACTTAATCTCTGTAGCTAATTTCTTTAACTCTAAATGTGAATAGTAATAGCATCTATTGAGATGACAACACCTGGCACATGCCAGCATTCTGTAAATATTGATTATTATTTTACCTAAAGCACTGGTCTGTGTGGAGATTGAGCCTGCAGGTCCTTGTGGTTTTTAAGCTCTGTGTGGTACTTCCTTAACTTTATAAAACCTTGGTTTGCAAGACCGGCTTCCTCTCTTGGGCCTATCTCAGTGTTTGTGTTAGAGGGTTAGAGTGAAGGAAAAATACCTCTAAAATGACCTACTGTGTGCCAGGCATCTTGACAGGTATCTCTTGGAAGACCCTAACAATATCCCTGAGAGACGAGTATTGTTGCCATTTTACATGTGAGAGAGCCAGTGCTCAGAGGGGTTAAGTAACCTGGCCTAGGATGCTCAGCTTAGCCAAGAGGCAGAATGATCTCCATTCTCCCAGGTCTGTCTGATTCCAAGCCTGTGTTAAGTCCTCTATGTGCATCGCCTTCCCAAGGCCCCAAGGTGGGTATTCCCCTCCTCCTTGCATGAGCCTGGCATGGTTACCGTCTGGAAGGCTGTGACCTTCCAGAACTGGGACCTTGACATCCCCCAGCTGTGCTAGCCCCTTATTCCCACCACCTTTGCTTTGTTACTCATTTGTAAAGCTTTCTAAATGCTTCTCTGTGGTCTGTGTAGAATGTCAAGGAGACTTTGAATCTAACCGTGAGCCAATGGAGGAGGGACCAGTGGGTGGTTAAGTCCATGGGACTTGTAGGACTTCCCAGCTTCAAGTCATTGCTTATACTTTCCTTGATGTGTGTCCTTGGGAAAGTGACATAATGTTTAAAAATTTTTTTTCAAGATTTATTTATTTGAAAAGCAGAGTTAGAGGGTGAGGGTGAGGGTGAGAGCGAGGGTGAGAGCGCAGTTCTATCCACTGGTTCAATTCCCCAAATGGCTGGAACAGCCTGGACTGGACCAGGCCAAAGCCAGAAACCCAGAATTCCATCCAGGTCTTCCGCATGGGTGCAGGAGCCCAAGCACTTGAGCCATTTCCTGCTGCTTTCCCAGGCACATTAGCATGGACATGGATGGGAAGTGGAACAGCAGGTACATGATCTGATGCCCATACGGGATAATAACATTGTAGATAGTTGCTTAACTTGCTATGCCTCAATACTAGCCCCCATAATATTTTTTAAAAAATATTTATTTATTGAAAAGCAGAGAGAGGGAAAGAGAGAGAATCTTCCACCCACTGGTTCACTCCCCAAATGGCCACAACAGCCAGGGCTATGGCAGGCTAAAGCCAGGAGCCATGAACTCCATCTGGGTCTTCCACATGAGTGGCAAGGACCCAGGTACTTGGGCTATCATCTACTGTTTTTCCAGGCAAATTAGCAGGAAGCTGGATGGGAAGTGGAGCAGCCAGGACTCAAACCAGCACTCCAATTTGGGATGCTGGCTTTGCAAATGGCAACTTAACCTGCTGCGCCACAACGCTGGCCCTTAGCGAAATGATCTTCCCAAGCCCCAGCCTCCTCACTTGTAAAATTGGGATGGGAATGACAATAAGTTAGCTCCTAGATTGTTTTTGCCTGTTAAGGAAAATAAATATTGGAAGAAAATAACTGAAATATCTTTCAACCTTGTGTAGGGAATGGATTTCCAACCAAACAAGACTCAAAACCCAGAACTCACAAATACAAATATAGACACGTGTGACTGCACTAAAAACAAGCACAGACATATGGCAAAAGAACAAAACAAAATCAAATCGAAAACATCAGATTGTACAACATAAATATATACTTTTTTTGTCAATTAAAATACATTGAAAAAGAATATAGTCAGTTAAAGTCAAAACAAAAGTAAACAAAAAAGCTGAAATAAAAAATCCAAACTGAGGATTTTTGGGATAATGCATGTGCCAGAAAAATATTAATGTTTTTAATCTTCAAAGACCTGCCATAAACTAAGAAGAAGCTGATGAACCACACAATAGAACAAAAGGCAAAAGCTATGAGTGGGTTGCTCTGCAAAGAAGGTATCTCAAGGGCCAATGAGTGCCCAAAAGCATGCTCAAGGAAATGCAAATTCAAGCTAAAAAGAGGTACCATTTTAAAAAACCAATTAGACTGGAAAACAACTAAAAAGAGAAGCTATCTCAAGCTGACAAAAATATAAGGAAACAAATACTTTCATGTATTGCTGATAAGATATTATATTTGACAAGAACTACTGGAAAAAATACCTGTTAAAGAACCTAAACTTCATATCTAGCAACCCTACATTGAAGAGCCAGCTTAGGGGTGGGCATTGTGCAGCAGGTTAAACTGCTGTTTGGTATTCCCACGTCTCATATCAGAGTGCTGGTTTGAGTCCCGGCTGCTCCAGTTCTCATCCAGCTTCCTACTAATGTATCCTGGGAAGCTGCAATTGATGGCTGAAGTACTTGGGCCCCTGCCACTCACGTGGAAGACCCAGGTGTAATTCTTGGGCTCCTGGCTGCGGCCTGATCCAGTTCTGGCAGTTGTGGGCACTTGGGGAGTAAACCAGCAGGCAGAGTGGAAGATCTCCCTCCCTCATTTTTCCCCTCCTCGCCCACTTCTCTGTCTCTGCATTCCAGGTAGATGAAAATAAAAAAAAAAAACATATAAAATGAATCAGCTTTTATAAATAAACACATCTCTGCAAAAGGGTATACATTACTCATATTTCTTTTGGGAAAAATTTGAATCCAGCCTGAGTGTTCTCAACATAAGACTCGTTCTATAGCTACTATGAAACATATTATAGTCATTAAAAAGAATCCAAAATAAATAAACTGTGGTACATCCATATAAATACTACTAGCCAATAAAAAGAAGTAAATTACTGATGCACACAACCTGGATGAAATCTCAAAGGCATTTTACTAGACAAAACAAACCAATCTCAAATGATTATATGAAGGACTTCAAAATGTTCTTGGACACAATAGCAAAGATGTGGAATCTATCTAGATGTCCATCACTGAATGAATGGACTTTAAAAATGTGATTTATATTCACAATGGAATATTACTCAGCCCTAAAAAGAGTAAGATCCTGACATTGGCAACAAAATGGATGGAATTGGAGATTGTTAAGTGAGATGAGCCAGACACAGAAGATAAACATGTTTTTTCTCTCATATGTGGGATTTCATGTACATATAGTAAAAAAATGTGCAGAGCCATATTACTTGGTATATAGATGTTTATAAATGTTGTCTTCACTGATTTATATTTATGTCATAGTAACACACATTTCTTTCCTTATTTCATGATCTTTGCCATGAATTTCACGTTATGGGATTAATATATCCACCATTGTTTCCAAATATCTTGTGTGTTTACATATGAAATGAATATGGCAAATTTTTTTTTGACAGGCAGAGTGGACAGTGAGAGAGAGAGACAGAGAGAAAGGTCTTCCTTTTGCCGTTGGTTCACCCTCCAATGGCTGCCGCGGCTGGTGCGCTGCGGCCAGCACACTGCGCTGATCCAAAGGCAGGAGCCAGGTGCTTCTCCTGGTCTCCCATGGGTGCAGGGCCCAAGCACTTGGGCCATCCTCCACTGCACTCCCTGGCCACAGCAGAGAGCTGGTCTGGAAGAGGGGCAACCGGGACAGAATCCGGCACCCCGACCGGGACTAGAACCCGGTGTGCTGGCGCCGCAGGCGGAGGATTAGCCTATTGAGCCACGGCGCTGGCCAAATATGGCAAATTTTTTAAAAAAATTATTAAATCTATGGGTGCTCATTGAATTCTTCTTTGTTCCTTTCTATATTATTTGAACTATTTTGTAATAAAAATACCAGAAATGTTCATGGATAATGGAATTAAAGCATAAGTTAATTTTGGTGCAATGTATAAAAACCATGCATGTGAGGGGGCTCTTTACAAAATTCATGGAGGGTGTGTATTATGAAAAAGCTATGCATGGATTAAACAATTTTGCACCTAAATAAACTTTTCCCCCTCAAGATTTATTTTATTTATTTAAATGGAAGAGTTAACAGAGAGAGAGAGAGAGAGAGGTAGAGACACAGAGAGAGAAATCTTCCATCTGCTGGTTTACTCTCCAAATGGCAGCAATGGCCAGGGCTGGGCCAAACTGAAGCCAGGAGTCAGGAGCTTCTTCCAGGTCTCTTAAGTGGGTGCAAGGGCTCAAACACTTGGAGCTAATGCTTTCCCAAGCACATTAGCAGGGAGCTGGGTCAGAAGTTGAACAGCCAGGACTATAAATGGCACCCATACGGGATGCTGGTGCTGCAGGTGGTGGCTTTACTGGCTACATCACAATGCCAGCACTCCAAATAACCTTTTAACTACAGTTTTCCATGAACTTTTTGAAGCACCCTTGTTTGATCTCATTGCTATGCTAATCTTAAAATGACACAATGGCTAATGGTTTCCAAGGTTTTGGAGTGAGAAGAGGAGGATGTGTCTATGAGTATGGGGCAATGTCTTGTGGTAATGGAAGTGTGTCACCTTTTTGTGGCAGCAGGTACATGAGTACATATGTGTACTAAAATACATAGAACCACATACTCCCAAGAAGATATATTTTGCTGGTAATAATTTATAAAAAATGTATTTAACAATAACAAAATAAGTCCTATCTGTGTCTATCGAGTTGGAGGGGTCTCCATGATAATTCAGGAAGATGAAACTTGCAAAGTAAGATGTACAGCATCCTGTTTTTGTAAGGCCAGCACCGTGGCTCACTTGGCTAATCCTCCGCCTGCAGCGCTGGCACCCCAGGTTCTAGTCCCAGTTGGGGCACCAGGTAGTAGTCCAGGTTGCTCCTCTTCCAGTCCAGCTCTCTGCTGTGGCCCAGGAGGGCAGCAGAGGATGGCCCAAGTGTACCCACATGGGAGACCGGGAGGAAGCACCCGGCTCCTGGCTACGGACCGGTGCAACACCGGCCGTAGTGGCTATTAGGGGAGTGAACCAATGGAAGGAACACCTCTCTCTCTCTCTCTCTCTCTCTCTTACTGTCTATAACTCTGTCTCTCTCTCTCTCACTAACTGCCTGGCCAAAAAAAAAAAAAAACCAACAAAAAACAAAAAAACACACAAAAAACCACATAACTGAAACAACCTTTATTTTATTATATGTTTGGACATATGTTTGTCTCAGAGTATAATAAAAGCACACTGGACTACTGACGTTGACTATTGAAAGCAGGAATGGAAGCAGGGACATTAAGAGGCATTTGTTTGCACGTTTTTGCATTATTTCCCTCGTTGTACGGAGTACATAGTACGTTTTTAATTAAAACAAGAGAGCCAGATCAAATTAATAAGGGAAAATTTAAGAGATAAAAGAAAAGTAAAAAGGATACAAACTGGTAAGAATAAAATAAAGGTCAAACAGAACTGGCTGGCAGGAAAATGACCTCAGGGGTTCACAGGTCAGGAGGCCAGTGTGGTACTGAAGTTCCCAAGTCAGAAAAATGAGTATTATTGAAACTCCAGAAAGATGACCCATCCTGGGCCAGGAACAAGCAGTTGTTCAGTGGTAAAGACTTGGGCTCATTTCTAGGACCCAACCCAGCATCTTTGTTTCTGTCATCTACTTCTTTGTTCTTCTACATGCCTGTCACCCATCAGCCATCACCCAACATCTATCCACTATTTGTTAAATGCCTACTGTGTTTTTAATTTTAAGGTTCTGCATCATCATAAAATCCAAACTTTTCTGTTTGTGTTAAATTTTAATTATTTTATTTTTATTTATTTGAAAGGCAGAGACATAGAGAGGGAGGTACAGAGGCACACAGAGAGACCTTCCATCTATTCACTTCTCAACTGCCTGCAAAAGCTGGAGATGAGTCAAGCTGAATCCAGGAGCCAGGAACTGCATCTGAGTCTTCTATATGGGGGTTAGGGACCCAAGTACTTGAGTCATCACCACTGCTTCCCAGGGTGTGCATTAGGCAGGAGGTTGTGATGAGAAGTGGGGATGGAATGTGGGCATCCCATGAGGTGCCTTAACAGTTGCAGCAAACGCCCACCTTGTGTCTTCAAAGACAACAATGTTCAGAGTTGCTAAGATCCTTTTCCATGCCTTCTCAGCTTCTATTTCTGAGACTGGGGCTCATGGACCATTCCTCTTGCAGGGCATGGCTGTGACAACTCTACAGAGGGAGCCAGTATCTATCCAGTCTTGTGACTCTCTCTGAAATGTGCATTTGGGAATCTTAGGACCTGGCGATAGACCTTGCAATGATTTCTCCCCTGCTTGAAGAACCTCCAGAGCATCCTCTCCCAGTTCCTGATGTTACTGATTCGATAGATGTTCCCCACACGGCAAGAACAGGGTTCTGAAGCCAATCTGCTTGAGTTCCAGTCCCAGCTCTGCCACTCACCGACCGAGTGTTTCTGGGCAAGATTGATGGCATCTCTGGGCATCCTGGCTTCCTCCTCTGTATACCAAGCATGAAGAGTGAGTGTATAAAAGAATGAGAAGCACTGAGCAGAGTGTCCACTCACAGCAAGCTTCCTCACCAGTATTATTATTATTGCTGTTGTTGATAATTATCTGGTATCTTGTATGTGGGTCGCATTGATCAGATGAGAAATCTACATGTTGTAGTGAATAGCAGAAAACACTGAGCACCCTATATAATAGAGTCATACTTATGGCACAACTATGCATATGTGTTTATGAGTGTGTGTGCGTGGGGTTATGTGTCCAAGTTTGTATGTATAAATGTCCGTACACTTGAGAAAGCATGGAAAAAAGTCTGGTAGAACATACAAGGGTATTTCAAAAAGAGAGAGTGGGGGGGCATTTCAAAAAGCTTGTAGGAGGGGTAGGCTTTTGGTAGAGGAGCAGTTAAGTTGTCCCTTAGGCTGTCCACATTCCGTGTCCCAGTGCCTCACTCTCAGCCTTACCCTCCATTCCAGTTTTCTTCCGTTACTCTGAGAGGTAACAAATGGTGGCTCAAGTACTTGGGTCTCTGCTACTCACATGGGAGACCCAGATGGAGTTCCAGGCTGCTGCCTTCTGCCTGGCCAAGTGACAGCTGTTGTGGGCATTTGGGGAGCAGACAAGCACATGGAAGATCTTTTTGTGTCTCTCTTGTCTCTTTGCCTTTCACTTAAGTCAATAAATAAATTTTTAAAAAAGTTTTTGGAAAAATGGAATTAAAAGGAAAGTTGATTTGAGTGTCAAAAACACTTGAAACCAGCATAGTTTCCCCATAATTCACATCTTCCAAAAACTTTCTGAAGCCTCCTTATCCTTCGAACTGTTACCAGTAGTAACATCTCAGAGAGACCAATCAGGGAGAGAATTAAAAGGGAAGTTCATATGGGTGAAATTGACATTTTGAGATTTGATGATTGTTTATAGCCCTTGTCTAGCCTCTTGAGGAACAGTGGTTTTTCTACTTGATAGTTGTTGAATTCTTTGTTTGGTGGAGGGTTAGGCTTGTGATGGTGAAGTAAATTGAAGGTATATCGTTGCGAAAATTAAATAAGACAAGGAGGAGGAGGATGGAAGTGATGGAGAGAGGAGGGTAAGGTGAGAAGTATTATGTTCTTAAAACTGTGTATATGGAATACATGAAATTTTTCCTTTTATGTAAATTTAAAAATTTTAAGAAATTAAAGGGAAATTTACTTAATATTTTATTTTCTTTTGTATTGTTCAAAAGGCTATCATTCATGTTATTGTTTTCATAATTTAAAAAGAAAAACAATAAAGAAAATTTAGGGAAAAGAATGAATAGACTTTAAAAATGGAGATAAGACGAGCCATATTCTATACAGAAAACCTATTAACTTTATAAGTCGTTGGTGGGATGAGGTTCACAAACGTAGCCATAAAAGGCATATATTTTTCTCTAATAGTAAAGCAATTTCTGGCATTGTTGATCCTAATGTGAAGATGAGATTTGTCTGGTATAGATCCGTGAGGTCATTCTAATAAATCTCCCTGCTGGTTGCTGCGTTGAATTCAAAGCCTGAAGAAGCAGCTCTCAATGTGTCTGTGTCTCCCCAGACATCCTGGGTCCTGGTCTCCTCTGCCCTCAACCTGGATGGACCGAGTCATGGAGTTCAGAGCTGGACACTGCTCTCTGCAGGGGCCCCTCCTCAGCTCTATATCTGCCTCCCCACCTTCGTGTACCCGAGCTCCGCAGAGATGACTGACTCACCACCGCAGAGAACACAGAGGTTGCTTTGGTCCCAGTAGAAAAGCTGTAAAACATGTGAGGCATTTTGAGGAAGGTCACGGGAAATGCTTATTAGGAAAAAAAAAGAACTATACACGATAAACTTATATTTAAAATTTTCATTTATTTTATATAAAAGGCAGCCGCACTCTCTACTTCTCTCTCATATATACTCACACTGAGGGGGGTGAGGGCAGGGGAGAGATCTTCCACCTGCTGGTTCAGTCTCCAGATGCCTGCAACCACTGGAGCTTAACTAGGCTGAAGCTGGAAGCCTGGAACTCAATGTGGATTCCCCATGTGGGTGGCAGGGACCCAAACACTTCAGCTGTCACCTGCTGCCTTCCAGGTGTGTGTCAGCAGGAAGCTGGAATCCGGAACACAGCCAGGACTCAAGACCAAGCATTCCAATATGGGATATGAACATCCCAAATGGCTTTGTAAGCTCTTTGCCAAAAACCCACCCTTAACTTCTTTTTTTTCCTCCTACCCTCGCCCCCTTGCCCCCTTGCCCCCTTGCCCCCTTGCTCCCTCGCTCCCTTCCCCTATTCCTTCCTTCCTTCCTTTCTCTCTGTTTTAAAAGATTTATTTTATTTGAAAGAGTTACAGAGAGAGAGGGAGAGACAAACAGAAAGAATATATATATATTTTTTTTTTTTGACAGGCAGAGTTAGGCAGTGAGAGAGAGAGACAGAGAGTAAGGTCTTCCTTCCATTGGTTCACCCCTCAAATGCCCGCTATGGCTGGTGTGCTGCGCCAATCTGAAGCCAGGAACCAGGTGCTTCCTCCTGTTCTCCCATGGGGGTGCAGGGCCCAAGCACTTGGGCCATCCTCCACTGCCTTCCTGGGCCACAGCAGAGAGCTGGACTGGATGAAGAACAACCGGGACAGAATCCGGTGCCCCGACTGGGACTAGAACCCGGGGTGCTGGCGCTGCAGGTGGAGGATTAGCCTGGTGAGCCGCGGCGCCAGCCCAGAAAACAATATTTATTTCTTCTTGTTTTATTTAAGAAGCCAAGTGACGGGGGTGATAGATAGGTAGATTAATTGATCTTGCATCCCATGGTTTACCTTCCAAATGTCTGCAACAGCCAGGGCTGGGTTCAGGCTGAAGCCAGGAGCTGAGAACTCCATCCAGGTGTTATCCATGTGAGTTTCAGAAACCCAAACACTTGAACCGTCATTTGCTGCCTCTTAGAATGTATTAGCAGGAAGATGGGCCAGAATTGGAGTAGACAGGACTCAAACTGGTACTCCAATATGGGATGCAGGCATCTCAAGCAGTGGGTTAACCTGCTGTACCACAATGCCCTGCTCTCCCTGCCCCTAAACTTTTAATTCCATTTTCCACAAACCTTTTGAAGTACTCTTGTATATCACTGTGTACACAAATGATACAGAGGAGCAGGGTAGTGCAGTGATGGCAGGAAGATGCTCAGGCAAGGCTTCCAAGGGACAAACTATTTCACCCATTCCTCTAGAGTGGAGTTCTTTTAGGGACAGACTCACATTGTCTAGACTGAGCCTGGTTCACAGAGCAAATTTGTACCATTACAAGGAGGGCAGGAAAACCATTGCAATGTTCAGTATTTTCACGTCTAAGCCTTAGGATGCCTTTTGAGGTATGAGGATAGTGATAAAATGGAAAAAAAGTTTGTGAATGTGTGATCCATATAGACTTAATCTGATTTTGGAAGGAGATGATGGCAGGTTCAAATCAGAGCTCTGCCCTCAGCTCTGTGACTGTAGGTGTGTTGGTAAAATTCTCTAGAGGTCCATTTTATTATCTGGGTGATGGAGATAAAAGCACTGCTTTAAACTGATACCTTTAAACAAGTTCTGAGATGGGGGTTTGCAGCAGAGGCTCTAGGAAGATACACTTGTGAGAAAGTGAGAGTTGTAGGACTGAGCTGAGGGATAGGCTGAACTACAATCTGCCTGCAACTAAGGCCTCTGGAGTTAGGGTGGGAACCCCTGGGATGTCTCTTCGGAATTGTCTCAAATTGGGAGAGAGGGGCTGAGCCTTGGAACCCTCACATCAGTCATTGGCAATGCACTGTCCTGGGGTGCCGTAGCTCTCTATCACTGAGGGCAGTTTCTAGGGAGAGTATAGCTGTAAGTACCCAGCAGCTGGCATGCATTGGTTTTGAACGGGGGGTCTGGGCAGGATTCCCTAGGATCTACTCCAGTATCCTTTAGGGTTGTGAGGGATTATGAAATCATTTAGGTGCAGTAGTTAACACGCTGCTTGGGACATTCACATCTCATATGGGAGTGCTTGGGTTTGAGTCCCAGCTCTGCTTCTGAGTCTGGCTTCCTACTAATGTACTGCCTCCCAACAGGTGATGGATCAAGTAGTTAGGTTCCTGCCACCCATGTGGGAGGCCTGCATTGAGTTCCTTATTCCTGGGCACTTGGGGAGTGAACCAGCAGAGAGGAGCTTATTTCTCTCTCTCTCTCTCTCTCTCTCTCTTATACATACACATATACACAAACTAAATAAAGAAAAATGTAAAAAGAAAAGGATCTAGGGGCTGGTTTTGTGGTGTAGGGGGTAAAGCTGCTGCCTGCAATGCTGGCATCCCATATGGGCATTGGTTCATGTCCCAGATGCTCCACTTCTGATCCAGCTCCTGCTTATGCACCTGGGAAAACAGCAGAAGATTTTGCCCAACTGTTTGGGCCCCTGTACCAAGGGGGAGACCTGCATGAAGCACTTGGCTTCTGGCTTTGGCCTGGCCCAGTGCTGTCCATTGTGGCCATCTGGGGAGTGTACCAATGATGGAAGATATCTCTTTCTGTAACTCTTTCAAAAAAGATCTTTTTTTTCTTCAAAAAGTATTGAGTGTAGGAACCAAACACAGCTCTCAGTCCACACTCATCTCAAGCCTCTAAGGCTCCACCGAAAGCAGACAGTCCACTTAATATAGAGCCATAGTGTAACAAGAAAAAACACCACAGTGAAGAAACCAAATATCTCCAACATGCAAAACAACAAATGCAAAAATCGAGGTAACAAGAACAAGGAAGACACTATAATGCCCCCAAATGAAAAAGACCCCAATGCAAGATTATGAAGATGATGAGATCGAAGAAATGTAAGAAGCGGATCTCAAAAAATTGATAAGAACATTAAGAAGTTCTCAAAAACAAATTCTTGAACTACAGAAATCCTTAATGGACAAGATAGAAAATCTCTCTCGTGAAAATGAAATATTAAGGAGGAATCAAAATGAAATGAAACAACTAGTGGAACAAGAAACTGAGATAGTGACGAGAAATCATAATGAAATGAAGAATTCAATAGATCAAATGACAAACACATTAGAGAGACTTAAAAACAGAATGGGCGAAGCAGAAGAGAGAATATCGGACTTAGAAGACAGAGAACAGGAAAGGAAACAGGCAAACCAAAGAAAAGAAGAGGAAATTAGAAATCTAAAAAATATTGTCGGGAATCTACAGGATACTATTAAAAAACCCAACATTCGAGTTCTAGGAGTTCCTGAAGGCATGGAGAGGGAGAAAGGATTAGAAGGCATTTTCAGTGAGATACTAGCAGAAAATTTCCCAGGTTTGGAGAAGGACAGAGGCATCTTAGTACAGGAAGCTTATAGAACCCCTAATAAACATGACCAAAAGAGATCCTCACCACGACATGTTGTAATCAAACTCACCACAGTGAAACACAAAGAAAAGATCCTAAAATGTGCAAGAGAGAAACGTCAGATTACTCTTAGAGGATCTCCAATTAGACTCACAGCAGACTTCTCATCAGAAACCCTACAAGCTAGAAGGGAATGGCGAGACATAGCCCAGGTACTAAGAGTGTAGGCCGGCGCCATGGCTTAACAGGCTAATCCTCCGCCTTGCGGCGCCGGCACATCGGGTTCTAGTCCCGGTTGGGGCACCGGATCCTATCCCGGTTGCCCCTCTTCCAGGCCAGCTCTCTGCTATGGCCCGGGAAGGCAGTGGAGGATGGCCCAAGTGCTTGGGCCCTGCACCCGCATGGGAGACCAGGAGAAGCACCTGGCTCCTGGCTTTGGATCAGCGAGATGCGCCGGCCGCAGCGGCCATTGGAGGGTGAACCAACAGAAAAGGAAGACCTTTCTCTCTGTCTCTCTCTCTCACTGTCCACTCTGCCTGTCAAAAAAAAAAAAAAAGTATTGAGTGTAGTGTCAACTATTCCACAAGACATGTACAAATATCAGTTCCTTTCCTTCCTCCTAGAGAAATATTTCTCAATGATGTTGAAAGAGTGTGTGGATGTTTTCCGTGTTCCCTCCCACTGAAAACAGTGGCCCAAACCCCTGCACCCACCAGATAACCCTTTGCCTTGGGCAGTACAAAACAAACCCTAGCAAAGACTTGGCCTCTCATTTCCTTCCTCAGTCACCACAGAACGGAACCCTCTTGATGGGCAAGTAACTTGGGGAGGGTTTACTCTTACGTCAGCCACATTCTGCCACCTCCCCATCGTTCACAGATGGGGTTTGGAGACTTTCTCAACCCTGAGACAATGCATTTTATGAAGTGTTGCCAGGCAGATGAAGCTGGTGAGGAAGAACACTTACAGGATATGACTAAGGTCATTCATTAGACAGTGATTTTTTTTTTAATTGGCTTTAGTATCAGAGGGTTACTTTTTCTTGACTTTGAACTCAGACTTCCAGGGATCTGTGCTTGTCAGAAACCGTGTCCATTTACTCCCCAGATCAAATTTGCTCGGAAGGATCTTCCATTCCTATTTCTTGCTTTTATTTCTCTTCTTATAGCACCAAGCAGGGCCCAGAACAGGGCATGGGCAGATCTGGACAGAGCAATCACAGGGTACCTACAGTCACTGGAGTGCTTTTTTGGTAGGTGGAATCATGTGGGGAGGGATGAAGGATCTGGGTGCCCGAGTCTCCAGGTCAGCAAGCAAAGTAGCTGAAGAAGAATCATCAGAAAAGCAAAAGCTTTTAATTGGAGGAGTCCACGCAGGGATTTAAAGTTTTGTGGTTGGAATGTAAATAAAAGAATCTCAAGATAAAGAAAGACAGTTTAATTTGTGTGTTGTTTTTTTTTTTATTTGACAGAGTTAGACAGTGAGAGAAAGACAGAGAGTAAGGTCTTCCTTCCGTTGGTTCACCCCTCAAATGCCTGCTATGGCCAGCGCGCTGTGCTGATCGAAAGCTGGGAGCCAGGTGTTTCCTCCTGGTCTCCCATGCGGGTGCAGGGCCCAAGCACTTGGGCCATCCTCCACTGCCCTCCCGGGCCACAGCAGAGAGCTGGGCTGGAAGAGGAGCAACCAGGACTAGAACCTGGCGCCCATGACAGTTTAATTTTTAAGTATACAGTTATGTTTTATAAAGCACCTAGAGCAAGGGCATAGCATGGTCTCAGAAATGGCCCACAGTCGGGAAATCCAGGCAGAAGCTTTTCTCTCTTGCTCACTTCTCTTTCTGTGTACACACTTCAGTGGTGGGTTTTAAAATATGCCCTTCTGGGCCGGCGCCGTGGCTTAACAGGCTAATCCTCCACCTTGCGGCGCCGGCACACCAGGTTCTAGTCCTGGTTGGGGCGCCAGATTCTGTCCTGGTTGCCCCTCTTCCAGGCCAGCTCTCTGCTATGGCCCGGGAAGGCAGTGGAGGATGGCCCAAGTGCTTGGGCCCTGCACCCGCATGGGAGACCAGGAGAAGCACCTGGCTCCAGGCTTCGGATCAGCGAGATGTGCCGGCCGCAGCGGCCATTGGAGGGTGAACCAACGGCAAAAAGGAAGACCTTTCTCTCTGTCTCTCTCTCTCACTATCCACTCTGCCTGTAAAAAAAAAAGAAAGAAAAGAAAGAAAAAAAAATGCCCTTCTGGGGCTGATGTTGCAGTGTAGTGGGTTAAGGGGCTGGGTTGTACCCAGGCTGCTCCACTCCCAGTCCAGCTCCCTGCTAATGCACCTGGGAAAGCAGTGGAGCATGGCCCAATGCTGGGCTCCTGCCACCCACATGGTAGACACAGATGAAGCCTTTGGCTCCTGGCTTCAGTCTGGCCCAGTCCTATACATTGAGGCCATTTTGAAGAGTGAACCAGCAGATGGAAGATCTCTCTCTCTGTCTCTCTGTAACTCTACCTTTCAAATAAATAAGTAAATCTTTTTAAAAAAGTCCTCCTGGTCAGCGCCGTGGCTTAACAGGCTAATCCTCCGCCTTGTGGCGCCGGCACACCGGGTTCTAGTTCCGGTCGGGGCGCCGGATTCTATCCCGGTCGCCCCTCTTCCAGGCCAGCTCTCTGCTATGGCCTGGGAAGGCAGTGGAGGATGGCCCAAGTCCTTGGGCCCTGCACCCACATGGGAGACCAGGAGAAGCACCTGGCTCCTGGCTTCGGATCAGCGCGATGAGCCGGCCACAGCGGCCATTGGAGGGTGAACCAACGGCAAAAAGGAAGACCTTTCTCTCTGCTTTCTCTCTGTCTCTCTCTCACTATCCACTCTGCCTGTCCAAAAAAAAAAAAAGTCCTCCTTTTTAAAATTTATATGGGTGATGTTGAACATCTTCTCATTTGATCATTGTCTTTTTTCTGCTGGTCTAGGGTCTTTTTACTTGTTGAACTTTTTATTAACCCTTTTAACATAATGTAAATCAAAACAGTTATCTCAAAAAATAAATAAACCATTAAGTTAATAAGAAGTAAAAGAATTTTTCCTCAAATTCTTTGGCCATTCTTTCCTCCAAAGGTGGTCTAATTCCCTTCTCACTGAGTGTGGGTGGGACTTCCTGACTCGATTTTAATGAATAGAATGTTGCAAAGTGACCGTCTGTGACTCCTCAGATGAGAGCATGACAGATGTGTGGGGCCCTTTCTGTTCCCATTCTTGGATCACTTGCTTTAGTGGAAGCCATGACACCAGGATAGTTCGGCAGCCCTGAGGCCTCCTGCTAGCAGCATGTGACTGAGCCATCTTGGAAATGGATGGCATGGCCCCCATCACAGGTGACTGTGGTTCCATCTAACAGCCTGACCCCAGCCTCCTGAGACCCTTGCACTAGAACCATGCAGCTGTTCCCTCTCCCAAGTCTCAAGCCCCCAAAACTAAGAGATAATATATTGTTGTGTAATTTACTAAGTTTCTTGCAAACGTTTCACAACGGCTAACTAGTATATTATAAAAAATAATCCATGCTGATAAGGAGACATGATAGAAACAGGAATCACTAAATCAGGACCTGACAGGTATACATCTCCAGCTCCAAACTAGTCAGGAGCAAGGTTCAGACTCTAACTGCAAAAGATCCCCTAGTGTTTTCTGTTCTGGGCTTCCCCAACCTCCTGACCTGGTCCTCCTGACCAGGACAGCCCCAGCAGCACTGACAGTGATCTTCCTGGGGGTGGCAATAGTGAGCAACACCACCATTCTGAGCGTGCCCTGTGCAAAAGAAGAAACTGTGTGCAGAACGTTAAGTGGGGTGCAAATGGAAGTGTCCTGTGCCACAGGGGGAAGAGCCAGAACTCTTGACTAGGTGCATGTCCAAGTTCCATGTGCTGAAAGGGAGCCTTCACGCCTCGCCAACAGATAAAATCTCCGGCCTAGCTCCCCCTCATTGAGTCAGGTGTTGGACTCTCGGAATTCCATCTTCCTTGCGCTCCATCAGAAACCCTCAGTAAACCTTGTCTGGGTTACATGTCAGCCTCTTGTCCGTTTCTGTTTGCAAGTGAACCAAAGAACTTCGAGTCAGTGACAACAGCTCTTCTTCACTCAGCGAGCTGTCACCAGAGACGCGAATCTGGGTCTTATTTCTCTTAGTGGACACCAGGGCTCCATCTGCTTGGGTGTCACTGAATACAATAGCCTGACGAAGGAGCTGCACAGTGAAAAGCTTTATTTACTGAGACCAGTAAGGAGACAGTGGGAACGTAGAGTTCAGTCAAGAAGCTGCCTCCTGAGAAGCAGTCTGCCAGGGCTTTTACAGCGAGGGTTAAGGGAGTGTGTAGGACGTAAATCTTCATACTTTGTAGGTAGGAAAATCTGACTCAGAGTGGTCTGCAGCTTACGTTCGTTGACTAGTGGTCTGGTCCCCTCTGAGTACAACCTTGCAACATATGCCCTTCTGGAAGCTTTTCTGAAATGCAAGCTCAGATGAGTAGCTGCTGTGGGTTCTCTGCCCCTGTCCCCGTGCCCACCTCTTGCCTAGATCCTATATCCTTGCATACATTTCCAATTTACGAGATGCTGATGTACACAACTTGAGTTAAGCACTCAGATGTGAACTATGCCACCAGCATATATTTGCATGGGTCTTTCTATTGTAAACATGTATAGATGAGGTGTTCTAGTGAGGAGTACCTCTGAAACCCCAAGGTAAATCCTACATTGGAACAGGACTTTATTTGGCCACCAGGATGTCTCCTAAGGAAATTGGAGCTTGCTTTGGTTATAATATAATGGTGCCAAAGCCTTATAGGAAACATAAATATGTGCCTGGCTTTTACTGTATGTTTTCAAAGACTGGTGCATAATTCATGTTTTGACAGCTAACCCCCTGAATGCCTGGCTGCTTTAAAGTTGCTGAAGATTTCCCTACATTTTCTTCTGATAACTACAATAAATTTTTTTTCAGAAATCCTCCATATCCTTTATGTCTGGGAAAAAAAACTTAAATTCACTTACCTTTCCTAGAAATAAATCTGCTAGAATTTAATTAGCAGAATTTTGGATTTAATATTTACTGGTCCATTTTTTCCTTACAATTGTATCAACTTAATTGTTAATCCCAGTTTATGTTATATTGTAAGTCTTCAGATTTTCCTGGGACATTTGGATTGAGCTGCTAATATTAATTTAGAAGTACTTGGTATGAACTTTTTTTAAAAGATTTATTTATTTATTTGAAAGTCAGAGTTACACACAAAGAGAAGGAGAGGCAGAGAGAGAGAGAGAGAGAGAGAGAGAGAGAGAGAGAGAGAGAGGTCTTCCATCCTCTGATTCATTCCCCAATTGGCTGCAACGGCTGGAGCTGAGCCAATCCGAAGGCAGGAGTCAGGAGCTTCCTCTGGGTCTCCAATGCAGGTGTAGGGGCCCATGGACTTGGGCCATCTTGTACTGCTTTCCCAGGCCATGGCAGAGAGCTGGATCAGAAGCAGAGCAGCCGGGATTTGAACCTGCGCTCATATGGGATGCCAGCACTGCAGGCGGCAGCCTTACTCACTATACCACAGCATCAGCCCTGGTATGAACATTTTTGGACTGTTTTGAGTCATATTATCACATTTCTAGAATATTCCATACTTCCAGATTATTGTACCAATTGATACTTCCATAGCGAGTTTATAGGAAGGCTGTTTAATGGGAGGACTTACGTAGTTCTACCCTGAGTTATCTTCTAGTTTAACAAACCTTGACAGTTACAGATTTTCAGGCCATTTAGTGTCATTGTATATTCATATTTATTCATGTTTCTTCTTACCTAAATTTCCTATTTGTGATCTTTGCTTTTTCTCCCCATCTAGAATTATAATGTTTCTTGATGATTTTTAGAAGCTCTTTACATTGTAAAAATACTAAACCTATTTATTTCATATTGAATGTAGCCTTCAAGGATTCATTTTATAAGTCTCTGACATAGTTTATATAATATAGATATATCAATCAATGTTCTTCAAAGAAATAGAACCAGTAAGGTATCTATTTTTGAAACTTTTAATTCCTTTCCCATGAACTTTTTGAAGATATTGTGTGTGTGCACGTGTGTGTGTGTGCACACACGTGCCATGCACCAGGAACTCTGATGTCCCAGGTCAACAAGGAAGGGAGCAAATGCACTCGTCCTTCACTTTTTGCTCTCTCTGGACCCTCAATGACTTGGCTGCTCACACATGTTGGTGAGTGTAGATCTTCTTTACTCAGTCTGCTGATTCACATGTTCATCTCTTCCGGAAGTATCTTTACACACACACACCCCAGAAACAAGGTTTTACCAGATATGTGGCGTCCCTTCACCCGGTAAAACTGAATGTGAAATTAACCATCACGGTGGGAAACTCACAAGTAGGAAGGACTCCATATCTTGTCTGTGATGAGTCTGTCAGCTCTCCCTCTGATTTTATGCAGAGACTGGGTAGAAATTCTAATTCAGTTCGTGTTGTAGAATGAACTTGCAGTTTGGATTAAATCTCTAGCTCTACCCTTTTCCATTCTGAGTAACAACAGCTCTCTGAGTCCTGGTTTTCTTAGATGCAAACTACAGACTATGCTACTGGCTGCAATGCAAGATTATTGTACAGCTGACATTACCTGAACCATGTGAAAATACTTTATGAATGATAACGCTGGTGTAGATAACTTCCTCTGAGTCTAATTGTGATGGTCAGTTCTGAGATTTGCTCTCAGCTGCCAGGATTCATGAAACATTTGATTCGGATGAGGGGTAAATAAATAGATAAATAGTTCTGAAAATGAGTAGGAATTTCAGTAATCTCTCCATGGGCAGTGATGGAAAAGGCACTCTCATTTCTATAAAAATGGTAATCTTATATGGTTAAAGAAAATGATGATAGTTTGAGGACTTAAGCAGTGTTCTGGACCTGTTCCAGCAGGGCAAAAGTGGTCAGTGCTGGTGGGCAGAAGTATTACTTTCAGAACGGGGCCATCAAAGTAGGAGGTAACTTTCTCTGAAGGGAGGAGAGAACTTCCACTTTGACTATGGCCTTGTCGGAATAGGATTGAAGTTGGCGAACCCTAAAGGCTTCCATAGCCTCGGCAACTCATGGCTAGAGCCTAGGGAGATTACTGATGCCATAAACAAGAGTGTTAAATTGTTAAATCAACATCAGGAGTCACTGTGTACTTGCGTCCCATGTGGGACCTGTCCTTAATAGGTTGTCAAAGGTGAAGTAATGATACAGCTAGTACTGAAACAGTATTTTTACACTTTGTGGTTATGTGTGGGTGCAAACTGATGAAAGCTTTGCTTAGTATATACTGAAGCGATCTTCTGTATATAAAGATAATTGAAAATGAAAAAAAAAAACAACAAAAACCCTTGGTTTTAAATTGGAAATTACATAGAAAAATAATCAATCTTTTTTTAAAAAAAATAATATCTTGCAGAATTTTGGTCATTAATGTGATGTACACTGTTATTTAATGCTATAACTAGTACTCCAACAGTATTTTTTCACTTTGTGTTGCTATGGGAGGACAAACTGTTGAAATCTATATATATATACTAAACTGATTTTCTATATATAAAGAGAATTGAAAATGAATCTTGATGGGAATGGAAGGGGAGAGCGAGTGGGAGGGGGGAGGGTTGCGGGTGGGGGGGAAGTGTGAGGGGGGGAAGCCTTTGTAATCCATGAGCTGTACTTTGGAAATTTATATTCACTAAATAAAAAAAAAAAAAGAAGTATTACTTTCAGGGTTTGTTTGGTGTAGTAGTTAAGATGCTACACACACACACACTCACACACCTCCTACAGAAGAGTTCCTGAGTTCAAGCCCTGCCTCCACTTCCAATTCCAGTTTCCTGCTAATGCGCACCCTGGAAGGCAGCAGGTGATGGCTCAAGTAACTGGGTCCCTGCTACCCACATGGGGGACTGAAATCCAGGCTCTGTGCTCCGGGCTTTGGCCTGGCCCAGCCCTGGGTGTTGCAGGCATTTGGAGAATGAACCGGTGATGGAAGATCTCTCCATCTCTCTCTCTCTCTCTTTCTCTGCACTTCAATAAAAATGAAAATAAATAAAAACTAAAAACAAATCATTTTCACTTCACAGACAACACTAACCCGTCAGTAATCAAGCTTATAGCTGTGTTATTACTAATGTCCCAAGAGAATCCTCCTTGGTGGGGTTTAGTGTGGCTTCTGTTTTATTCCTATGTAACATTTTAGAGGAAAACCAATTGCTGATCAATGGAACATAAAACCCTTGAGTCAGCATGGATGAGTGGAAATGGTCACCAGTTATAGTCAAGAAGCTTTAGAACATAACATGTACCCTTTAAAATAGTATTTTAGCTCATCAATTTAACCTTTCTAAGTCATAGTTTTCTAACCTTTCCTAGTACCTTGTACATGTATTGTGCTCACTGATGAGATAGTGTGTGAAAGCTCTGTGTGAGCTATAACCATATTACCAATGTAACCAGTAAAGGTAACTGTAGATAAAATGGACATGTTAGCTAAGAAGATAATGGCAGAACTAGGTTGTCATGTTGAACTGTTGTCCAAATATGCTGACTGACAGCCGTTTGGGAGAATGAGAGAGTTGCTGTCTGTACAGTAAGCCCTTGTGCCAAATTTGCTCCTGTAATTTATGCATATTTTCACTAGGTGGTGGCAGTGGGCCGTGTTCTTTTTTTTTTTAACTTTTATTTAATAAATCTAAATTTTGAAAGTGCAACTTTTGGATTGTAGCAGTTTTCCCCCCATAACCACCCTCCCACCCACAAACCATCCCATATACGACTTCCTCTCTTATCCCATTCTTCATTAAGATTCATTTTTAATTATCTTTATATACAGAAGATCAACTTAGTATATACTAAGTAAAGATTTCAACAGTTTGTACCCACACAGATACACAAAGTATAAAGCACTGTTTGAGTACTAGTTTTACCATTAATTCACATAGTACAACACATTAAGGACAGAGGTCTTACATGGGGAGTAAGTGCACATTGACTCCTGTTGTTGATTTAACAATTGACACTCTTATTTATGACATCAGTAATCATGCGAGGCTATTGTCATGAGCTGCCAAGGCTATGGAAGCCTCTTGAGTTCATAAACTCCAACTTTATTTAGACAAGGCCATAATCAAAGTGGAGTTTTTCTCCTCCCTTCAGAGAAAGGTACCTCCTTCTTTTTTTTTTTTTTTTTTTTTTTTTAGAGTTTTGAACATTTTCTTTCTTTCTTTCTTTTTTTTTTTTTTTTTTTGACAGGCAGAGTGGACAGAGAGAGAGACAGAGATAAAGGTCTTCCTTTGCTGTTGGTTCACCCTCCAATGGCCGGCGCGGCCGGCGGTGCACCGCGCTGATCCGAAGCCAGGAGCCAGGTATTTCTCCTGGCCTCCCATGCGGGTGCAGGGCCCAAGGACTTGGGCCATCCTCCACTGCACTCCCTGGCCAGCAGAGAGCTGGCCTGGAAGAGGGGCAACTGGGACAGAATCCGGCGCCCCGACTGGGACTAGAATCCAGTGTGCTGGTGCCGCAGGCGGAGGATTAGCCTAGTGAGCCGCAGCGCCGGCCAGTACCTCCTTCTTTGATGGGCCGTGTTCCTTTAATCTGAGTAGTAGGAAGCCTCCATAGAGAAACTAACTGTGCACCTCTCTATGACTCCTAAGTCAGCATCCAGGCCTCCCAGGCCTCACTCAGCCTCCCCAAAGCCTTCGGCAGCCCCCTTCTCAGGCTGCTCTTTCCTCCGCTGCCCTCCACTACTGAGGCTTTTCCCTCCCGTTGCCTCAAACTTCCTTGCACAGTCAGCAGGTCCTCGAAGCTCTCACTGTCTGTCTTCCCTTCCTCAATCTCTTTTCAGAGATCACAGGATCAAAGCTTCCAGGAGAGAGAAAAATAGAACACTGTGTACGCAGAACATTTCTACCCCCCTGTCCCAGCGATATCAGAAGCTTCATTTCTTCTGTTTTGCCCACTGCAAGAGAATTTGCTTCCTTACTTGACTTGCTTCGGTCTCTCTTCCCTACTCCAATCACTTTTTCCAATGAATTCAGTATTCAGAGAAGAGGCTGCATATAGTTTATGTATGGTATACTTCTATGACAGTTTCTTTTTCTTTTTTTGACAGGCAGAGTGGACAGTGAAAGAGAGAGACAGAGAGAAAGGTCTTCCTTTTTGCCGCTGGTTCACCCTCCAATGGCCGCTGCGGCCAGCGCATCGCGCTGATCTGAAGCCAGGAGCCAGGTGCTTCTCCTGGTCTCCCATATGGATGCAGGGCCCAAGGAGTTGGGCCATCCTCCACTGCACTCCCGGGCCACAGCAGAGAGCTGGCCTGGAAGAGGGGCAACCGGGATAGAATCCGGCACCCCAACCGGGACCAGAACCCGGTGTGCCGGCGCTGCAAGGCAGAGGATTAGCCTGTTAAGCCACAGCGCCGGCCTATGACAGTTTCTTTGACTATAGACTTTCCTTATTTAGAAATACATTTCATAAAGGATTACAACTGCTTTAGGGACATCTATAGCCCAACTGAGCATATGCTTTATGTAATTTCTCTACCGTGATTAGGTGTGGACACACGGGTCAGGAAACTGAAACGTATTAAAAAGGAGAAGCTTAAGGGTGGATGTTGTGGCACAGTGGGTTAAGCCACCACTTGGAATGCCCACATCCCATATCAGAGTGCTGGTTCAAGTCCCAGCTACTGTGCTTCCAACACAGATTCCTGATAGTGCACCTGGGATGCAGCAGATGATGGCTTACGTGTTTGAGTCCATGCCACCCATGTGGGAGACTCAGATGGAGCTGCTGGCTTTGGCCTGGCACAGCCCTGGCTGTTGTGGTCATGTGGGGAATGAACTGGTAGATGGAAGATTCTTTCTCTCTCTCTCTCTTCCTGGTACTCTCTCTCTCTCTCTCCCTTTGCCCCCTCTTCTCTCTCTCTCTCTCTCTCTCTCTCTCTCTCCATCACTCTGCCTTTGAAATAAATAAATTTAAAAAAAGAAGCTTATTCTTTTCCCACATGAAAGAAGTCTGGAGGCTGACTCTCATTATGGAAAGGCATTTTTCTGATTGGCCGAGCTCCTTCTATCTTTCTAATAAATAAGAGCTATCCCAGTAGTGTGGCTTTTATCACCAAGGCCACCTCATGGTCAGAGACACCTGCTAGATCTCTGTGCATCATGCCTGCATTTTAGGCAGCAGGAGGTGGAAAGGGGGAAGGCACAGAAAGCAGAGCTCTCCACTCAAGTTGCTTCTTTTAAGCAAGATTCTCAAAAGTCTGACCCAGGGCTCTCATTTACAGTTTACTGGCTAGAATGCAATCATAAGACCAAGTGTAGCCTCAAGGGAGCTGGGGCAGGGTTCCCCTCTTATGAATGTGTTGCAACAAATAAAATCAAGAATGGGTACTTTCTGGCAAGTTTTATACCTCATCCAGTTTTATACCTCATCCATTGACTTACTTTTTTTGAATACTGTGTAACTTTTAAAAAATAATTTATAAAAATTTTAATTGACAGGTAATAACCTACACTTTCAGAGTTAAGTCAGCCTCTCTGTCATCTTGCCTAGCTGGCTCTATTTGACTTTCTTCTTCAACTTGTCTCCCTCAATTCTTTCCCAGGTGGAGGAGGGAGTTGTCTGATTATCAGAGCTTAGGTCGCGTTGACTGGTGGATAAGCTCACTGCACCTCAAACTGCCAATGCACGGTTGAAATACTCTCCTTCTTCCTGACTTCATGCAGTTGGAAAGAGAAGCTGATTCATGGGTCTGACCCCTCCTCATTTCTTTCATATTCTTACTTTACACATAGGTAGAGAATGGACAAAATTGCTCAAGGAGAAATGGAGAAAAGAATAATGTTTAGAAAAGGCTGAGGAAGATCATATATAAAGGTAGGAAAGATGGAGAAGTATCAGTCTTCCCCAATCTAGTATATAAAATCAATAATTCAGGATTTAAAAAGATATTTTTGATAGGGAGAGAGAGAGCTCGCTTGCTCCCATTCACTGGTTAGTCCCCAAACACCTGTAACAGCTGGGTCTAGGCTGAGGTCACAATGAGGTTCAGGGAACTCCACCCGGGTCTCCCACATGGGTGGCAGGAACTCCACCACATATTGCTCCACAGGGTCTGTCTTAGCAGGAACCTGGAGTCAGGAATTGGAGGTGGATATTGAACCCAGGCATTCTGTTTTGGGATTTTACATAGCTTTATAGACTTTGAATCACATTTATTTCTTTTTTAGTGTAGATTAGATAATCAAAATTTTTTAAGATTTGTTTTTTATTTATTTGAAAGGCAGAGTTAGAGAGAGAGTGAGAGAGAGAAAGAGATACAGAGAAATCTCTCATCTGCTGGTTCACTCTCCAAATGGCTACACAATGTCCAGGGCTGTGCCAGGCCAAAATCAGGAGCCTGGAGCTTCTTCCAGGTCTCTCAAATGGGTGCAGGGGCCCAAGGACTTGGGCCATCTTCTGCTGTTTTCCCAGGTGCATTAGCAGGGAGCTGGGTCAGAAGTGGGGCATCTAGGACTTGAACCAGTGCCCATGTGAGATGCTGGTGCCACAGGCAGTGGCTTTACCTGCTATGCCACAACCCCAGCCTCTCTCCCCTTTTAATGGATTTTAATTTTAATTTTTATCAGGTTCAATATAGTTCGTAGATACAATTCTAAGAACATAATTATATTCCCTTCCTCTCTTCCTCCTACCCTCCCTTCCTCTCCCTTTCTTTCTTCTTCTTCTTCTTCTTTTTTTTTTTTTTTTTTTTTTAGTTTTTGAGATAACATCTTTTAAATTCGTGGTTTTCTTAACTAGTACCACTAGGCTAAACACCTGCCCTAAAATTTAGGGTTTTTGAAGTTTGCCATAGGGCATAATGGAATCTGAGTAATGGCTTTTTGGAATGCAATAGGATAAGATAAAAATGGCTGACAAAGGTCAAAGTTTGCAAACCCTCTCTCCACCACTCCTATTATTCTGTCCATTGGGTGATTACCGTGCTATTTTGGGTGGAATACACAGTGAGCTCAGGAAGTCGTTGTGACTTGGGTAGGCATGAAGTAGCCATGATAGCCTTCTTGTGGTATAAGATGTTACCTGTCTTCTATGTCCTGGAATTCAATCTTTAAAGATTCTCTTGGCCA
Organism: Lepus europaeus; assembly: GCF_033115175.1. Taxonomy (NCBI): domain Eukaryota; kingdom Metazoa; phylum Chordata; class Mammalia; order Lagomorpha; family Leporidae; genus Lepus; species Lepus europaeus. The sequence goes on from NC_084847.1 coordinate 20,137,281, forward strand.
TTAATTGTCTTCTTTTATGCTGTTCTGGGATTCCGGTGATGTGGATAACATGTGTGTTGTGGTTTGGAGATGAGTTTGGATGTTGAATGGTAAAAGCTGGGTCTCCAAAGCCTGATGTTAATTGTTAAAGGATTCAGGGTGGAAACTGAGTGCAGTTATGTCCCTCTGGCAAGTGATTGGATTGCACTGGGTTGTTGAGGTGGAGCCCCCACGATCAGATTGTGTTGGCTGAATAAGGCAAGGTCACAAAGACATACATGAGCCGGCTCCCTGTCTCTCTGCTTTATGGCTCACCAGGTTGCTATTTCTTTGTACACACCCTGCCACTCACTGCTGTCTGTGGCCTCATCAGATGCCAAAGAAATGGGAATCTTGGTGGTGTATTTCTAAAATCGTAAGCTCTCTTCCATCACGAGTAGCATCTTAGATATTTAGTTGTAGTTACAGGAAGCTGACTAATACAGCTTGTGTGTGGTCGTGTAATGTCTGCAAACAGACTGTCCTTTGAAAGCTAAAATTCAACAGCCAAGAAAAAGCCCACCTCATTTCTTCCAGCCAAATGTCCTTCTTCTTTTGGTTTGTTTATTTCTGGGTGTCCCTGAAGATCCAACTCTCTTTTTAAAATTAAGATTTATTTATTTATTTGAAAGCTAGAGTTACGGGGGAGGGGAATGTATATAGAGAGGTCTTCCATCCACTGGTTCACTCCTTACATGGCCTCAACAGCCAGAGCTGGACCAGGCTGCATCCAGGAGCTCCATCCGGGTCTCCCACATGGGTATCAGGGGCCCAAGCACTTGGGTCATTATCTGCTTCTTTCCCAGACACATTAACAGGGAGGTGGATCAGAAGTGGAACAGCCAAGACTTGAACTGGTGTTCCCATAGGATGCTGGCGTCATAGGCAGTGACTCAACCTGTTGCACCACAATGCCAGCCCCAGACCAAACATTTAACTGCTGTATTCAATTCCTCTGCTTTCCCCTCTGTTTCCCAAGCCACATCCCATCAGTTACCCACTGACCATTTTCAACTTCTCTATGTTCACTCCTGACTTCTAGCTCTTCTTCTAGTGTCCCAATCTAAGTTTCGCACCTCTCACCTAGGTTGACGCAGCTGTGACCTAAGTGGTTTTCTGACAGGGAAGGCATCCGGTTACTCTGGTGAGCCTGTCAGTGATAGAAAAGCTGGTATCACAGGAAGAAGGTCAGGGGTAGGAGCTAGGGCTTTAGGGATCTTGACAAGTGTTGGAATAAATTGTGGAATATGTTCTGTTGATGGAGATGATTTTAGGTGATAGAGAATCAGAAAGTGGGAAAGACAATGTTCTTGTTTCAACTATCTTTTTTTTTTTTTTAAAGATTATTTATTTATTTGAGAGGTAGAGTTACAGACAGAGACAGGGAGACAGAGAATGATTTTCCATCCACTGGTTCACTCCCCAAATGGCTGCAATGCTCAGAGCTGGGCCAATCCAAAGCCAGGAGCCAGGAGCTTCTACCAAGTCTGTCGCATGGGTGCAGGGGCCCAAGCACTTGGGCCATCTGCTGCTGCTTTCCCAGGCCACAGCAGAGAGCAGGATCAAAAGAGGAGCAGTCAGGATATGAACTGGCACCTATATGGGATGCTGGTGCTACAAGCAGAGGCTTAGTCCACTATGTCACAGCACCGGCCCCTCAAATATCTTTATAAATTTAATTTAAGGGACCAGTGTTGTGGCCTAATGGGTTAAGCCTCCTCTTGCAGTGCTGGCATTCCATATGGGTGTGGGTTCATGTCTCAGCTTTCCCTCTTCCAGTCCAGCTCCCTGCTGATGTGCCTGGTAAAAGCAGCAAAAGATGGGGTCGGCGCTGTGGCGCAGTGGGTTAAAGCCCTGGCCTGAAGTGCCAGCATTCCATATGGACGCTGGTTCTAGTCCCGGATGCTCCACTTGTGATACAGTTCTCTGTTATGGCCTGGGAAAGCAGTAGAAGATGGCCCAAGTCCTTGGGCTCCTGGACCCATGTGGGAGGCCCAGAAGAAGCCCATGGCTCCTGGCTTCGGATCGGCATAGCTCCAGCTGTTGCGGCCATCTGGGGAGTGAACCAGCAGATGGAAGACCTCTCTCTCTCTCTGCCTCTCCTCTCTCTGTGTAACTTTGACTTTCAAATAAATAAAATAAATCTTAAAAAAAAAAAGCAGCAGAAGATGGCCTGAGTGCTTGGGCCACTGCATCTACATGAGAGACCCAGAAGAATTTCCTGGCTCCTGGCTTCAGCCTTGCCCAGCTCTTGCTGTTGCAGCCATTTGGGGAGTGAACCAGTGGATGGATGATCTCTCTCTCTCTCTCTCGTTCTGTAACTCTACCTTTCAAATAAATGTTTAAGAAATTCAAACTTTTTAATCAATGTAATATACTAATTTAAAAATTGTTCCATAGTTTAAACATTTTAATCAAGATCAGTAGTCACTACTTCCCTGTACATAACCCTCAAGCCTAATCCTTGATAGGCAACCATTTTCTTTTTAATGATTTATTTAGTTAAAGAGAGTTACACACACACACACACACACAGAGAGAGAGAGAGAGAGAGAGAGAGAGAGATCTTCAATCCACTGGTTCATTCCCCAAGTCACAGCAACGGAAGCCAGGAGCTTATCCAGGTCTCCTATGTGGCTGGCAGGGACCGAAACACTTGGGCCACCTACTGCTTTTTTTCCAGGACATTAGCAGGGAGCTGGATCGGAAGTGGAACAGCTGGGACACGATCCGGTACCGTAATGGGATGTTACTTTTGCAGGTGGTGGCTTTATCTGCTACACCTCAGTGCTGGCCCTGAGGCAGCCATTTTCCCCTCTCAGCTTTTTTGACATTTACCTTCACATTTATAAATTATATATTCATACTGACATTTCTTGATTTTTTTTTAATTAAAAAATTGTGTGTGATGTCCTACTCTGGGAGACGAGAATTCAGCTTTCAGCCTGCTGCATTCCTCTTCCCATTCCATCATTTCCCAACATGGTTGTATCACAATTTTGTGTTAAGTAACATCAACATTATTGTGATCATGAAAATACTGTTCTAAGAGGACCCATAAGGTGTCCTATGACTATAATTCCTCTCTCTTTATTTTTTCCTGGAGTTAATGATGGCCTCTTTGTTGTTTGTGCAGTAACCTATGCATTTATTGCTTTCCGAGTTAGTGAAAACTCACTCAGTGTCATCCCTGTGTTAGGGAAGTGTTGAGCTCTGTGTGACCCCTGGGGTGTTCATATGGCTGTTTGGCTTTTGACTGTTGCTCCCGAGGCCGTCTGGACAGATGCTATCCTGGACCTTCACCATCACCCTGGAAACTCCCTTGGTTCCTCCTTCTGCACCACCTGTTTCCTAGGGGTTAGGTGTTCCTTTTCCTTGATGTGTTCCCTTCGGTAGCTTCTGAGATACTGTGAGAGGAAAGTAAATTTTCTTGTGATTCTAAATATCTATTACTGACTTTTTTTCTTCTTGTAAATAAATTTCCACTTTGGTGAGAAATTCTGGGTTGGAAACTATTCTAGATTTTTAAGGTATTTCTCTGGGGTGTTCTTGTTTCCTGATGTTGTTGCAACTTCTGTGCCTTTATTCATGACCTGTTTTTCATATCTGGAAGGCTCGTCTTCTATTCATTATTCCAAAATACCATCAAAATATGCTTTGAGGTGTGGGCATTTGGCACAGTGGGTTAAGCCACCGCTTGGGACACTGTCCCACATTGGAGTGGCAGTTAGAGTCTCAGCTACTCCATGCTTCCAGTTCAGCTTCCTGCTAATGTGTCTGGGAAGCAGAGGATGATGGCCCAGGTACTAGGGTTCCTGCCACACACATAAGAGACCTGGGTGGAGTTCTTGGCTTTTGGCTTCAGCCTGACCCAACTGCAGCAGTTATAGGTGTTATAGTTATAGGTGGGAGTGAACCAGAGGATGAAAGATCTTTTTCTCTCTCTGTCTCTTCCTCTTCTCTGTCATTCTGCCTTTCAAGTAAGTAAGTCAGTAAATAAATAAATAAATAAAATCTTTAAAAAACATGCTTTGGTATGGGTCTTCACTCACGGTGACGGGCACTATGAAGGTATTTTTTAAATATGAAAACTAAAGCTTCTTATTTATTGGAAAGTTATTATTATTATTATCATTATAATACTCTTCCTTTGGTTTCCTCTTTCTGGATGCTTCCAGGTAAAATACACATTTTTCAAGGTTGTTACCCACCCATGCCAACAGCATACAGACACATGCTTGGCACTTCCTAAGATTCCAAGAAAGTATCAGATGGCCTCCGAAATAAACCATGGAGCATGCGCTGGGGAATATTCATTGAGACAGTAGGGTTCGGTAGGGGATTTTACTTTTATTTATTTATTTATTTTTATTTATCTCAGGGACAGACAGAAAGCTTCCATCTCCTAGTTTACTCTCCAAATGCCTGTAGCTGCCCTCAGTTGGGACCAAAACCAGAATCTGGGAACTCAATCTGGGTCTTCCATGTGGATGGCAGAAACCCAATCACTTGAGTCATCACTACTGCCTCCCGGAGTCTGCCTTAGGAGGATGTTGCAGTCAGGAACCAGAGACAGGTGTTGAACCCAGGGACTCTGATATGGGACATGGGCATATCAATCAGTGACTTAACCATTAGGCCAATTGCCCACTCTGGGAATTTTAAAAGCTGACAAACTCCACAATGCTTAGTAATTTTTTCCATATATCTATCTCTTTTTAAAAATTTTATTTAAGGCGGCGCCGTGGCTCAACAGGCTAATCCTCTGCCTTGCGGCGCCGGCACACCGGGTTCTAGTCCCGGTCGGGGCACCGGATTCTGTCCCGGTTGCCCCCCTTCCAGGCCAGCTCTCTGCTATGGCCAGGGAGTACAGTGGAGGATGGCCCAAGTGCTTGGGCCCTGCACCCCATGGGAGACCAGGAGAAGCACCTGGCTCTTGCCATCGGATCAGCGCGGTGCGCCGGCCGCAGCGCGCTACCGCGGCGGCCATTGGAGGGTGAACCAACGGCAAAGGAAGACCTTTCTCTCTGTCTCTCTCTCTCTCACTGTCCACTCTGCCTGTCAAAAAAATAAAAATAAAAAAATAAATAAAAAAATACACTGTTTAAAAAATTTTATTTATTTATTCATTTGTTCATTTATTCATTATTTGAAAGACAGAGACAGAAGGAAAGAGACAGAGAGAGGCTGGGACAGATAGACAGAGATTATCCTTTTGCTGGTTCACTCCCAAATGCCTGTAGCAGCCCAGGCTGGAAGCTGGGATTGTGGGCTGGTTTCCTACATGGGTGGCAGGGACCCAAGCCCTTAGTCCATCACCTGCTGTCTCCCATGTGTGCAGTAGCAGAGAGCTGGAATGGGAAACAGAACTAGGACTCAAATCCAGGCTCTCTGATATGTATGGGATGTAGCATCCCAGTCGGTCTCTTAACCTCTGTGCCAATCATTGGCATCTACCTACCTCTTAGACCTGGGCTTGTTTATACCCCTTAGAGGTCCCTAGTAATCAGCAGTGGTCAATTAGTGCACATCAAGCAGATTAGCTATGAATGGATGGGACCCTGTCAGAATGTGACGGGACTCAGATTTCTGCAGTCATTATTGTTCATCTCCCACAAGAAGTATCCCACACACTCAAACCTTGAGAACCGAACATACTCTTAGGTACAGGAGAAATAGGTGGGGCCCAGGGTTACTGGGTGACTCTTTCCTTCTTGCTCCTATCCTGGGCTGTGATGGATCACTTTTGGAGTAGATGAATGCGTAATGTTTCTTCTCTCACACTCCTGCGAAGGGAAACCTTTACTTGGGAAAAGTTGGGGTTGGGCCCATCCTATTGAAATCAATTTCTTAACTCCTTTATGCTTTATAACTGGTAGTTAGAAGTCATGGATTGCTGTCCATGGATCAAATTCAGCCTGCAAATGTGTTTTACTTGGTCTGTATGATATCTAAAACATTACTTGGCAACATTTTCAAATGGGAGATTTGCCACTAAAATTTGGATTCTTAGATTTCCTTTTGAAAAAAAAAATCAGCAGATCTGGTGGCAGTGGGTCAGCACGTCTGCATGGCAATGATTACATAAGGCTTAGTAGATGCTGTCCCTATTTGCTTGGGGCCTGTGCTCTCCAACTGGCCTACTTCACTCTTAGATTACTGCCTGGACTCTGTGGGCATTGGACCTTGTGTTCCTGTGTTCCCTGCTTTAATCCATCACAAGATTTAATGTATCACATCTAATCACTGGCATTGAGCTCTGGCTATTCCAGTGATTTTGCAGCTGTATCCAAACTTTTCTGCATTTTTTTAAAAAAAATATTTATTTATTTATTTGGAAGGCAGAGTTACAGAGATAGAGGGAGAGGTGAAGGGAGGGAGAGAGAAAACTTCCATCTGCTGGTTCACTCTCTAGATGGCCACAACAGCCAGGGCTGGGCCAGGCCAAAGGCAGGAGCTTCTTCTTGGTTTCCCATGTAGGTGGCAGGGCTCCAAGGACTCCAGCCATCTTCTACTGCTTTCCTGGGCACATTAATGGGGAACTTGATTGGAAGTGGAGCAGCTGGGACTTGAACTGGCACCCATATGAGATGCTGGCATTGCAAGTGGAGGCCTTACCCACTATACTGCAATGCCAGCCCCTTATTCTTTCATATCCCTGATTTAATATCTAGTTTGTAGATTTGCTTTAGTTCTGTGTACCATACCTTTATGCCTGGTATTTCTGGATTTGTTTACCAGTGCTTTCTAAAGTTATTGGGTTCAATAAATCTCCAGAGTCCTCCCCCTGCAGGCCACCACAAGTAGCTAAAATATTCAGCCTGAGTTTAGCTTCTCTGGAAAAAATCTTGGTACTGTTCTGTGTGGTTGACATCCAAATCGGTTGGGTCTGCTGTGATCCTCCAATAGGGGAAATTCAGACAACCTAGCAGAGGAGAGCTCTTGCAAGCCTGGGGCCATACAGTTGCTTGTCCTAGGGAAGGGCTGGAGGCAGGAATTCAAGTGGTTCTGGTTACAGTCAAGCTTGAGGGTAAGCACTCCTGGGATTCTCATCTTATCTGAGGTCAGGCTGTGTGGTTTTGATAAGAGTTGATCAGATGGGCTCAGTAATGACAGAAAGTGTGGCAAGCAAGGAGTTAGGTGACTCTAGCTGGGACCAAGAAAGAATACAGGTCAGCCAATAAGGTTGAAAGTTAGCCGGTGCCGCGGCTCACTAGGCTAATCCTCCGCCTGTGGCCCGGCACCCCAGGTTCTAGTCCCAGTTGGGGCACTGGATTCTGTCCCGGTTGCTCCTCTTCCAGTCCAGCTCTCTGCTGTGGCCCGGGAGTGCAGTGGAGGATGGCCCTAGTGCTTGGGTCACCCACATGGGAGACCAGGAGGAAGCCCCTGGCTCCTGGCTTCGGATCGGCGCAGCGCGCCGGCCGCAACACACCAGCCATGGTGGCCACTTGGGGGGGTGAACCAATGGAAAAAGGAAGACCTTTCTCTCTCTCTCTCTCTCTCTCTCTCTCTCTCTCTCTCTCACTGTCTAACTCTGCCTGTAAAAAAAAAAAAAAGAAAGAAAAAAAAAAAAGAAAGAAAGTTAGCCTGTTTATAGCAGGTGTGGGGAACATCCAGCCCATGGGCAATATGAAGCCCACAAAATCATCTGGTCTGGTCCTGCCAAGGCAACTGCAAGTGGAACTCAAAATTCAATAAATCTACTGTAGGCTAATTTTTTTAAAAAAAGATTTATTTATTTATTTGAGAGGCAGAGTTACCCAGAGGCGGAGGCAGATAGAGAGAAGTCTTCCATCCACTGGTTCTTTCCCCAAATGGCCGGAGCCGGGCTGATTTGAAGCCAGGAGTTTCTTCCGGGTCTCCCACATGAGTGCAGGGGCCCAAGGACGTGGACCATCTTCCACTGCTTTCTGAAGCCATAGCAGAGAGCTGGACCGGAAGTGGAGCAGCCAGGACTCGGACTGGCACCCATATGGGATGCTAGCACTGCAGGCTGTGGCTTTACCCGCTATGCCATAGTGCAAGCCCTACAGTAGACTAATTTTTAAGCTGAAAATTTTATATGGCCCACAAGTGATGTTATAAATATACAAATGGCCCTGGGCAGAAAAAAACTCCCTAACCCTGATGGATAGGAAGGTCAGCTCCCCCAGACCTGGAGAAGCTGGTTGTTAGCCTTGAGTGGCAGCCTAGGCATCCAAGGACTAATAACACCTTTTCTGTTTTAAAGTGTTAGATTTTTTTCTTTTTTAAAAAAATATTTATTTATTTTTTTATTTGAAAGAATTACACAGAGAGAAGGGAGGCAGAGAGAGAGGTATTCCATCCACTGGTTCACTCCGCAACGGCCAGAGCTGCGCCAATCTGAAGTCAGGAGCCAGGTGCTTCCTCTTGGTCTCCCACATGTGTGCAGCCATCTTCTGCTGCTTTCTCAGGCCATAGCAGAGAGCTGGATCGGAAGAGGAGCAGCCGGGACTAGAACCGGCGCCCATATGGGATGCCAGTGCCAGGGCGTTAACCCACTGTGCCACAGTGCTGGACCCCTTAAAGTGTCAGATTTTCTTTTTTTTTCTTTTTTTTTTTTTTTGGACAGGCAGAGTGGACAGTGAGAGAGAGAGAGAGAAAGGTCTTCCTTTTTGCCGTTCGTTCACGCTCCAGTGGTCGCCGCGGCCAGCGCACTGCGCCGATCTGAAGGCAGGAGCCAGGTGCTTCTCCTGGTCTCCCATGGGGTGCAGTGCCCAAGCACTTGGGCCATCCTCCACTGCACTCCCGGGCCATAGCAGAGAGCTGGGCTGGAAGAGGGGCAACTGGGACAGAATCCGGCGCCCCGACCGGGACTAGAACTAGATGTGCCGGTGCCGCTAGGCGGAGGATTAGCCTGTTGAGCCATGGTGCCAGCTAAGTGTCAGATTTTCTTCAGCAGTTTTATTTATATCAGGAACATATTTGCAGGTACCTAATTTTTTAATAATTTTTTTGAGAAGGAGAGAGAGAAGGAGCAAGAGAGCATTCCCATCAGTTGGTTCACTCCTCACTCTTAGTGTCTTTGACATCATTTGATCCAATCTTATAAATTTTTGTCATATATTCTTAGCATATTCATTGTGTAATTTATAGAACAGATCATGTAAATGCTATAATAAAGAACTACTACCCATTATAACTGTGTAACCATTTTATAGTCCTTTCAGTATGTTTTCTATACCCATGTTTGCAGATTAATAAGAATATGTGTATTTTATTTATTTTACACTGTATTTGTATCTTGTTCTTATTTTGATGATGTGTGAGCTTTATCCATTTTTTAAAACATTCTTTAAAATCTATATTTTTTAAAAAGATTTATTTTATTGATTTGAAAGGTAGAGTTACAGAGAGTGAGAGAGGGAGAGAGAGCACCATCTATCTTCCATTCCCTGGTTCACTCCCCAGATGGCTGCAATGGCCAGAGCTGAAACCAGGAGCCAGGAGCTTCTTCCAGGTCTCCCACGTGGTTGGCAGGAGCTCAAGTACTTGGACCATCTTTGCTATTTTTCCATGTGCATTAGCAGGGAGCTGGATCAGAAGTGGAGCATTTGGGACTTGAACCATTGCCCATATGGGATGCTGGTGTAGCAGGCTACAGCTTAACCCATTATGCCACAGCCCCATCCCCTAAAATATGCTTTAATGGTTATCTATTTCATAACCTGACTCAAAAGGAATATATTAGACCATGTCCTTGTTGTTGGATATTTTTTTCAGTAATTAAAATAATAGTAGGATGAGGTTCCCTCTGTCATAAATTTTGACTGTCTGATTCTTAGGTTAAATTCCTGGGAGAAGAACCAGTGAGGTCTTACAGATGCTAAGATTTTTTTTCCAATTAATTTGCTTGGATTTTCCAGAAAATTGTGTAACAAATAATGAGAAGTGTTGCCATTTTCCTTTCAATAATTATACTCTTTATTTATTTATGTTTCTTGTCTTATTGCATTGGCCAGACATTTCAGAGTAATGTTAAATGATTAGCATCATTGTGGGCATACTTGTTTTGTTTCAGTTTTTAATGGAAGAGTCTCTGGTGTTAGACTGTCATGTTTCATATACTCATGTTTTATTTAGGAATTTTGCATTGATATTCATAGTTGAAATTGGTCTGTAGTTTTCTTTTGCTCTGTACTCTTTGTCAAGTTGTGTAATAGGGTTACGCTAGCTCTGTGAAATGTAATAGGTTGCTCTTCTGTGGAGACATTTCCTGTGTCAGGAGGAGATAGCAATTTCTAACAGGCACATGCTGGATAGCTGACAGCCCTGTTGGGTTGTTTTCTTTCAGAGATGCAGACAGAAGATACATAATTGAATTCCCACATTCAGCTCAAACTGGTTATCCTGTCAGGAGGCTGGCATGTAAAATGATGTGCAATTGCTTCAATTACAAGAATCGAAGCATTTAGACAATTCTCCCTCTTTTGTTGGAGATGCAGGCTCTGCCTCTGAGTTTGAAGCTGTCAGGAGTCCAATTTAGCTGCTTTCAGACTCGCAGAGTTTGCTGTGGGCCATCGCTGGCCCCGATGCGACAATAGGGCTGATGTGTCAACTGTCAGCCTGGTATAGAGACCTTGTTCCCCTTCATGCACTTACTGTGCCGGCCCCTTCACTAAAAGATGTGTTGGTAGATGTGTGTGACAAGGCTGTTCGACTGTTAAAACTCGCCTTTTCTGCAGAATGCTCAAAGCCCACCCTCAATGCCTACTTGTGGTCACTTCTCAAATTCTAGGTCAGGGCTGAGCTCTACTCGTTTAACCAGGACACATATTGAGGCAGCAGTGGAGGAGAGAATGTGACCAGGTTAGCTCACTAATTTGCCACATGCTGCTCATGCTCTGTCCTAATATCAGAAACCTGTCCTTTTCTTGTTCTTACCCATCCTCACCATCTCCCATCAGCTCTCTCCTGGATTGTTGCAGGTGACAATACACCTGGCTTTACTGTTTTCAGTCTTTCCATCCTCAAGTCAGCCACAGTGGTATTTCTAAAATGCATGTAAATAAATGGATAACCTGAATTGATTACCTTTCTTGAAAAAATTTCTCAGTGATTCCTAGGGATTTCAGATCAAGTGAGAAATCCTTGCCGTGGCTACCATGGCTAACTGCTCTCCAGCCTGGCTTTCTGCTTTCCCCCTTTATGTAATCCAGCTTTGCATCAATTCTTTCTACTTTTTTTTTTAAAAAAACTTATTTATTTGAAAGGCAGAGTTGAGAGAGAGAGAGCGAGTGAGCTTTCATCTGTTGGTTTATTCCCCAAATGGCTGCAACTGGGCCAGGCTGAAACCAGGAGCCTGGAGTTTTATCCAGGTCTCCCACATCAGTGCAGGGACCCGAGCACTTGGGCCATCTTCAGTTGCTTTCCCAAACACATTATCAGGGTGCTGGATTGGAAGTGAAGCATCTGGACTTGAACCAGCGCCCATATGGAATCCCAGTGTCAGAGACAGTGGCTTAACCCACTATGCTGCAACGCCAGCCCCAAATCTTCTAAGCAGCACATTTTTCCCTTGCACGTGCTTTCCTTTGGTGCAAAACTACTGCCTGGTTAACATGGACCTGTCAGTCACATTTCAACTCAGACATAATTGTCCATGGCTATTTCCTGACCGTGTAGGTTGGAATTGGTGATTTATTTCTTTTCTCATGCACCTGTATGAGGGCACAGATAACATTGTATCACATCTGGACACTTTTCTCAATACTACAAAGGTGGGGAGGGCAGGGTTTGTGTTTACTGTTTCCCTAATACTTATCATATTTTTCAGCATACAGTAAGTTCTTAATAAAAGTGTGTGAAACTAAAACCTATACTTGGCTCTTAGGGAGGTATCTCCAGTCACCCATTGTGGATTTGATTTTCTAATTGGGATGTTGACTCCTAGGTGAGAAGAAAATGGAATTCAACTTTCACTTTCCAACTTGAGGGAAAACTTTATAGATGCTGAATGAATAAATGAATGAAAACACAGTGTACATTGTGTTCCCATGTCTGGCTGGTACAATAGAAATTATTCTTCATTGGAGCACAAAAGACTAGCTTGCATCCCCAAATCCTTTGCTTGCTACATTTCTGATTTTGAGCAAGTGTTTTTGTATCCACCATCTCAAGGTCACAGTCTGAAGAAGGGGTCATTACCCCTGCTTGCCTTGTAGGGTTACTGAAATAATGTTTTAAATACAATGTGCATGTTTCCAAGAGTTCCAGGGGGTGGGGCCAGCTCTGTGGCATAGTGGGTAGAGTGCTACCTGCAGTGCCAGCATCCTATATGGGCACTGGTTCAAGTCCCAGCTGCTCCACTTCTGATCCAGCTCTCTGCTATGGCCTGGGAAAGCAGTAGAAAATAGCCCAAGTCCTTGGACCCCTGCACCTGTGTGGGAGACCTAGAAGAAAGTCCTGGCTTTGGAACCATGCAGGTCTGGCCGTTGTGGCCATCTGGGGAGTGAACCAGTGGATGGAATTATCTCTCTTTCTGCCTCTGCCTCTCTGTAACTCTGCCTTTCAAATAAATAATATTAAAATAGATAAATAAACAAATACACTGTGTGAAGTATTGGTCATGATACAAAAGTGAAGTGCTCATACCCTAAGGTAGTATGGTATAATAATCCCAGTTACCACTTGTTGAGTGCTTCCATGGTCAGACAATTTGCATGCATTATTTCATTTTTGTCTTTTTGATCATCTAGGTTAAAATTCACCTTCCTTTAACCTGTGAGATAATTGAGCTTCAGAGAGGTTAAGTAAATCATCTAAAACCACACTAGGTATTTACTGAGCCAAGCTTTCAATCCATATAGGAACAATGGAAAGATGGCAGAAGCTGGTTCCATACTACTTGGGTCCAAGTCTGATTCTTTTACTTGCTAGTTTTGTGATGTGGAGCATAGCTCTTATTTATTTACTTATTTCTTAGCTTAAACATCAGAAATTTATTTTCGGGGCAGGCGCTATGGTTTAGCAGGTAAAGCCGCCGCCTGTGGTGCCAGTATCCCATATGGGCACTGGTTTGAATCCCGGCTGCTCCACTTCTGATCCAACTCTCTGCTGTGGCCTAGGAAAGCAGTAGAAGATGGCCCAAGTCCTTGGGCCCCTGCACCCGTGTAAGAGACCTAGAAGAAGCTCCTGGCTCCTGGCTTCAGATCAGTGCAGCTCTGGCCATTGTGGCCAATTGGGGAGTGAACCAGCGGATGGAAGACCAAGACCCCCCCCCCCCCCCCGCCTCTCCTTCTCTCTGTGTGTAACTCTGACTTTCAAGTAAATAAATAAATCTTTTTTAAAAAAAGAAATACATTTTCTCATAATTTGGGAGGCTAGAAATCCAATATGCAGGCCTGACAGGGCCGGTTTCTGGTGAGGGTACTCTGCCTGTTTACAGATGGCCTCCTTATTGTCTATTCATATGGGGGTGGGGAGAGAAGGAGAGAGGAGATCTTTCTCTTTTTATATTAACAATCCTATCATATTAGGGCACTACCCTGATGATCTCATTTAATTTTTTTTTTACAATCTGATACTTTATTTTTTTTTCTTATCAATGTGATACGAATACAAACAGAACAGATTCCATGTAGTTCATAGATAGAATTCTAAGAATATGATATTTCCTCCCTCCCTCCCTCCTTCACTCCCTCCTCCCTCTCCCTCATTTTCTTTTCTTTCTTAGCTTTTGAGATAACACATTTTCATAGTTGAAATATTAATGTGGCACATAGCTCATAGACTTCTGAGCCTTGACTTTCCAAGCTGTCAAAAGGGGAAAATACCTCATAAGGTGTTGCGAGAATTATAGTTTTGCAACTTATTGGATACACATATTAGCTGTCTGCCTCACCATATATCAGTTATCTCAACACTAATAACTGGTTCTCTCCTGTTTTTCACCCCTTCCTCTGTTTTGGAGAGAACCAGGGGCTTTGTATCACAAGGCAAGAGCGTGGAATTGGACTATGATAGGATTTGATGGATTGGTGAAATTACTTAATCTCTTTGAGCCTTGGTTTCCTTACCTGTGAACTGGAGCCAACAATGGATCCTAAGTTCTATTACAATTTATGAGGACCAGATGAGATCATGTATATAAATCCTTTGCCAATTCTTGGTACAATTATTAATGAATGGCAAGCAGCAAAGGCAATACTTAGGTAAGAAATAACAATAACACATTTTATGCTGCACACATTCTAATGCCCCTTAATATGAACTAAACTGTTTTTTCTCAAATTAGCCCTTGACATTGATGTTATTACTTTCCTATTTTACAAATGAAGATTCATTACATAGAGAATTTTGGTAATGTCTTCAGAGCTACCCACCAGAGCTCTTCCACACCTAGAAATTCTTACTTTGAGAGCAGTACTTCATTCACAGTGGCCAGTGGTAGAGAACCATGGAGAGTTTAGAGGCTCCCAGGGAAGATGGAAGGAATCAGTGAGGTTTGCCTGCTGTCTTCAAGAAACAGCTCAGAGGTCAGAGCTTTGGAAAAAGTTCAGCACAGAGAGCAAACTGGGGAATATTAGTTTCTTGAGAATGCTGAGAGAGTTATTGAACCAGTGAAACTGAGAGTACAATAGCCCTATTAAATGACCTTTTCTCAGCTCTCACGTTCGTGTGTTATGACCCAGAAGCAGTTGAATGGCCGGGATTGTTCCATGGGTGTCCATATGGCATTTTGCAGACACATACCTGGCCATCAACCCTGCTCCATAAACCCTCACAACTGAGCAAGGTCATATCAGAAATGGAGGAATTTCAAGGATTGTTGAAAGATCATTTGTACATTTTTCAAAGCTACCAGGTCCAGTTTCATGTATTTTTCTAGGGCATTCTACAAAGAACTCTGTTTCCCACAAGAGGTCCTATGTCTCCTAAAATTATGTGTCTTTAAATATTATTTGATACCAACAATCAACAAAGTTGAGATCTTTTTATATATGACAGCAACAAAGTTGAGTTTTTTTTTTATGTATGACAGCACAGAGAGATTACATTACTTTCTCAAGGTCTGGCCATTACTTATAGCAGAGCTAACACAGAACTTATGCCTGAAAATTCACTTTCTTCACAGATGCAAAGATGGGGCTTGACTCTCTAAGTCCACTTGTAATGGCACTGAAAGGTAGCAGCCCCTTATGAGGTGGTAGATGTCACCTTTGGAGTCTAGTTCAAATCCTAACTCTCCATTTGTTGGCTGGGACTTTGAGCAAGTTAATGAACCCTTCCATGGTCTCACTGGGGGGGAGCAGTAGTTTCCTAGGATTTTTTTAAGTGCAAAATGAGAAAATGCATCTTATTCGATCTTAATCATTTCGAGTCCAACCACCTACATTGTCAAATTAACCATCAGGATTCTGATGAGGAAAACAAGCTGTCTGGCTTCAGAGTTCTTAATCACAATATGAGTAGGGTTGGGATGGGCTGGAGAGAGGGTGTTACAATGTGAAGGATCTTTTAATACATCCATGACAAACATTCATGGTATTTTTGCTGAAAGCCAAACCCTATTCTAAGCACATAGACGAATGGACTTATTTCATCTTCACAACAGCCCTAGTTGACAGGGGATGAACCTGAAGCATGGAGGTGTTGAATGACTTGCCCGGGTCACTCAGCTTTAGTATGTATACTCAAGCAACAGAACTTGGTAGTGAACTAACTCAGCCACTGTACTAGACTGCATTGCCTCTTTAATGAGAGGAGCTTCTTCCCTGTGCCACTGTTGACATCTCAGGCCAGGTGATTCTTCATTGTCGGGGGCTATCCTGGGAACTGTAGCATGTTGTTCAACCTCCCTGGCCTGCACCTTTAGATGGCAGTAGCATCATCCCTTTGCCAGCTAAGATATCCCCACTTCTCTCCAGATGTTGCTAGTTATTCCCAGGGGTATGGGGAGGGAGGTGAAATTGATCTGAAGCTTGGCTCACTCAGTTGCCACCTGTGTGACCTTGGACAAATTATTTAACTTCTCTGAAGCTCTCTCACCTCCTATGGAACAGGAAGGCATATGCTAACCAAGATGATCAAGAGGATAAAATAAAATGATGCAGAGCTGGCATTGTGGCATAACGGGTGAAGCTGTAGCCTACAATGCTGGCATACCATATTGGTGCTGGTTCTTGTCCTGGCTGCTCCACTTCTGATCTACCACCCTGTTAATGCCTTGGGAAAAAGAGCAGAATATAGACTAACCCACATTGAGAGATCTGGATGAGGTACCTGGCAAAATAATGTATTGATGCATGTATAATTTTTGAACATAGTAGCACTCAGTAAGTGATAGCTGCCTTAATGTATCAGCATTTCACTTTGGATTCCAATTGCCATTAAAAAAAAAGATTTATTTATTTATTTAGTTATTTAATTATTTATTTGTTTGAAAGGCAAAGTCACAAAGAGGCAGAGGCAGAGAGAGAGAGAGAGAGAGAGAGAGAGAGAGAGAGGTCTTCCATCAGCTAGCTCATTCCCCAGTTGGCCGCAATGGCTGGAGCTGTGCCAATCTGAAGCCAGGAGCCAGGAGTCCCCTCCAGTTCTTCCATGTGGGTGCAGGGGCCCAAGGACTTGGGCCATATTCCACTGCATTCCCAGGCCATATCAGAGGTTGGATCAAAAGAGGAGCAGCAAGGACTTGAACCAGCACCCATATGGCATGCTAGCACCGCAGGCTACGGCTTTATCTGCTACACCACAGCACCTGCCCTCCAGTTAACATTTGATGCAATATGCTGACATGGATTATTGCAGCAAACCTGTGAGACAAGCAGGGAACTGTGATCCTCCTTTTCAGAAAAAGACACTGAGAACCCCTTCATTAGAGAAGCAAGGGACACCAACTAGCTCAATCACTTCTCTTTCCGTGGGAAGCTATATGTTGAGAAGGGAGGAAATCATTTCTCCCAAAGTGTTTACTACCGTCAAGTGGAATGGAAATCCTTGCTCATCTGTAGAAATTGTAGAAGCATTTGCCACCACCACCACCCTCCCTCAACAGCAGCAATGATAGATGATATTTATTGGGTCTTTACTAGGTATCAGAACGAAGCTGAACTTTTTTCATTTATCTTCTAAAATGTTTATTTATTTAAATTATAGAGCATCAGAAAGAATAGGAGAGACATAGAGAGAAGTATCTTCTATGCTATGTTGACTCTACAAATGGCCACAACAGCCCAAGCTGGGCCAGGCTGAAGCCAGGAGCCAGGGACTCCATCTGCGTCTCCCATGTGGGTGGCAGGGGCCCAAGTACCTGGGCCATCATCATCTGCTGTCTTCTCAGGCAGCTTCCCAGGTATTTTAATTAGGGAGCTGAATCAGAAGCAAAGCTACTGGGTCTAATATGGGGGGCCTTAATCTGTTGTGCTGCAACATTGACCCCTCACTTTTTTCATGTGTTATATTCTTTCCTTTCAAAAATCTTGTCATTATCCTGGTAGTGGGTTGATTTCAATAGTGGCTCTAATTTGTGCCTTTTTTGTATATCTGCTTTTGTATTCCTGCTCTTTAGCAGTGCCCTCCCACACTGATTCTGAGCTTGGGTCATGTGACTGCTTTTTGCCAGTGGGATGATACAAGCAGAGACTTAGAAAATGTATTACTGACTTTTGCTGCTCTTGGATGCCTGAACTGGCATGGAGACAAGCCCAGTCTGTGGGATAAAGGTTGCTCTTGCTGACATTCAGACAACCCCCAGCAACGGGCAGCTTCCCTCAGCAGCATGAGTGGGCTCCTCTAAGACCAGAACTTTCTGGATGAGCTTAGCACCAACTGACCATTCAGAATCATGAATTTATTAATGGTCATTCTTTGAGCCACCATGTTTGGGGGTATTTTACTGAGGATACAGGAACAGTTAATTGAAACAATTTCTTTTTACAAATGAGGAATATATCTCTAAGGTGTATTTAGGAAATAATCTCTAAGAGGTTAATAAAGTTTCTGTGGTCATTGGCCATAAGTGAAAGAACTGAGAAATGAATTGATTGACTTTGGAATCCGAATGGCTGCAACATACATTGGGAAGACATATTTGTGGGTGTGTGGGTGTGTGGAGGGGTGTGGGGCAGAGACAGAAAATAATCAAAGCCAAGAGGTCACAGTAGGTGGGCTACGTTTCAGCTGGGTTTAAGGAAAGCCTGGGTGAGGCAGTGCTCAGCTCATTCTGTTCCTCTTTCACGGGTTCCCTTATTGATTGAGGAGACCTCTGAAGGAGAAATGCTTGTAGGGCTGTCTTTCTTAATCTCCACGTTCCCCACTTGAGGGTGATTCTGAACTCCTTTGTCAAACAACAGAACCTCTTTCACCTTCGTTTTTTTTTTTTGAATGCCATGATGGTTAGATATGGTTTGTCCCCTGCCAAAACACTATTGCCAAAGCAATAGTGTTGAGGGATGATGGTATCTGTAAGGGCTGATTAGATTGTCCTAGGGGTTGGTGCCTTTCTTACAGGACTGGGTCAGTTATCATGTGCTGCTGTGTCTCTTTCACACATGACTGCTTGCCTTTCTGCTTTCCGCCATGGGTTGAAGCAGCACAAGGCTCTTCCCAGGATCAGGATCTTGAATTTTCTACCACCCAGAACAGTGAGTCAAAATACACTTCTTGGCTGGTGCCGTGGCTCAATAGGCTAATCCTCTGCCTTGCGGCGCCGGCACACCGGGTTCGAGTCCCAGTTGGGGCACCGGAATCTGTCCCAGTTGCCCCTCTTCCAGGCCAGCTCTCTGCTGTGGCCAGGGAGTGCAGTGGAGGATGGCCCAAGTGCTTGGGCCCTGCACCCCATGGGAGACCAGGAGAAGCACCTGGCTCCTGCCATCGGATCAGTGCGGTGCACCAGCCGCAGCGTGCCGGCCGCAGCGGCCATTGGAGGGTGAACCAACGGCAAAAGGAAGACCTTTCTCTCTGTCTCTCTCTCTCTCTCACTGTCCACTCTGCCTGTCAAAAAAAAAAAATACACTTCTTTCCTGATGAATTGTCCGACTCAGGTCTTGTGTTATAACAACAGAAAATAGAGTAAGGTACTTCAGGAGATGGAAAAATCTACCTCCAGTTTTGGTTATTTCCCTTGTGCTCCCCAACTGACAAACAAAGTGGACACTGGGGTGGGCATTTGTCCTAGCAGTTAGATACTGGTTACAATTCCTGCATCCTACATCCAAGTATCCGGGTTTGAGTCGTAACTCAGACTCCTGACTCCAACTTCCTGCTAAGGTAGACCCTGAGAGCATCAGTGACTGCTCATGTAGTTGGATCCCTGCCACTGATGTGAGAGATCTGGATTCAGTTCTGGTCCCCAGCTTTAACTTTGAGCTAGCCAGGTCATCATGGGCATTTGGGGAGTAAACCAGTGGATGGGAATACTATTTGCACCTCAGATAAATAAATTTTTAAAAAATTTAAGAGAGTGAACACCAGTGATACTCATTAGCATACGCAATTGTGATTGGACAACCTGTACTAGTGGGCGTGGCCATTCTAAAACACATGCATGTGGTGGTTGTAACCCCTCTTCTCTTTTGCTGTGAAGATCCAGGAGCTCCAGGGCCCACACCTACATAGGAAGGTACCCAATGTTTTCTCTCACTTTTCTTTCTTCTATTTTCGCATCTGCATCTACTCATAATAGGTGCTTAATAGATGTTAGGTAGCCTTCATTTTCCTCTGTATTTGTATATACTTGAAAGAGCTAGGATTTAGGTTAGAACGTAATGGCTAAGTGGAGGCATCGTAGGAAGCACCTTATGTGGGCATCATCTCAGGATGCTGGGTCCATTCTCTGGACTTAGTACTGACCTCAATTTTAACTCAGTGTATTGCATTGTAATGTAAGGGGGCTAGGTATCTTCTACCTGTTGGTTCTCTCCACAAATGCCTGCAAAAGCCAGAGCTGTACCAAACTGAAGCCAAGAGCCTGGAACTCAATCTGGGTCTCACACAGGAGTGGCAGAGATCCAACTACTTGAGTTATCCTTGCTTCTCCCAGGGTGCACAACAGCAGGAAGCTGGAATTGGAAGTGGAGCCAGGTGCTGAACCAGACACTAGGAACTATTTCTTTCTTTCTTTCTTTTTTTTTTTTTTTGACAGGCAGAGTGGATAGTGAGAGAGAGAGACAGAGAGAAAGGTCTTCCTTTTTGCCGTTGGTTCACCCTCCAATGGCCACTGTGGCAGGCGCATCTCGCTGATCCGAAGGCAGGAGCCAGGTGCTTCTCCTGGTCTCCCATGCGGGTGCAGGGCCCAAGGACTTGGGCCATCCTCTACTGCCTTCCCAGGCCATAGCAGAGAGCTGACCTGGAAGAGGGGCAACCGGGATAGAATCCGGCGCCCCAACCAGGACTAGAACCCGGTGTGCCGGCGCCGCAAGGCGGAGGATTAGCCTGTTAAGCCACAGCGCCGGCCGTAACTATTTCTTAAGTAAGGGAACTTGTATTCAGATCTGGGCCCTCACCTTCCTAGGTGCGTGACCACGAGCAGGCAACGTTTGTGAGACTTGTCTCTGAATTAGAAGCTGAGGAAAATCTTCATGCCTATCACCTTGAGAATGAAGCAAAAAAATAAAATGTACAAAAGTCCCTCGAGCACTGGAAACATTGAAAGACCATCGCTTTCCTTCTTTCCAAGCTGACTCATCTGTGAACAGGGGCTGAAGACTGGGCTGTGGAGAAGGCACCAGGTCATCCGGCTGGTGCTGCTACAGCTCTACCCCAGGCCTGCCTTTTTTTCGTGCTTCCACCCCAGCAATGGATGAGCGTTGCCTGCTTTTCTCTTTTAGTTACGTTGAGCATCAGCCTTCCCCAGGTGGTGTCTCTGCGATCAATGACTTCAGAATCACCAGGGCTAGGGCAGGCTGGATTTTCTTGGTTTCTTTTCTGAGTTTGTCATCTTCCCTGTCATCCCTTGGCTCTGAAGATTATTAAGCATTCCGCAAGGAAAGCGGTCTCTTGAAAATGGTTCTGCAGCAGCCAAGATTGAGGAAAGCCACTTCCCCTGTGTTGCACTCCTGCCCCCTGGCCTGATACCCAGCAAGAGTCACTCACGACCTTGGGAAAGAGGAGGCAGCTTGCCCCATTCCAAGCTCAATTATCAGGAGATAACCTCTGAAAGTTGGTTAAATAGGATTTTTCTTTCCTATTTCTTTCTTTCTTTTCATTTTTTTTTAAAGCTTGGCAGACAAAGGCCTTGCAGGAGACAGCAAGGACAAGTATGTACAATGACAGAGGTGAGCTTTCAGTTCTGCTGGGAGGAGAGACTGTGCCTCAACCCACAGATGCACACACTCCGCCTCTTCAGAGAGAACTTCAAAAGCCTCACTCCAGAGATGTGCTGGGAGACGGTGCGGCCCATTGGTTAGTGTATAATGTCACATTTGCTTTTATCCTTATAAATATTTTCACTCTTCTTTCACTCAGTATCATTGGTTTCAAAGCCAAATTTCTCTCACTTTGTTGCTGGAACTGAACCTTCTCTCCAGCATCTAGACAATTTTCCTTTCTGTCCAAGGCTTGCATCAAGGTAAAATAATTCTCCCTTTCTCTGCCACTCACAGCCTCTTCCTACTGGGCAGTTCACCGTGAGCTTTCAAACAATTCTTCAATCTTAATGGATGTTTCTATCCCCCTACACTCAAATTCTCAGTTCCAAGCCTTGATTTTTTTTTTATTCATTTGAGAGTAATGTTTTCTTTTCCTTCTGCTTTTTATTAGATATGCCTTTTCTTAGATACATTAATTCGATAAACATTGATGCTTTCTCACCCCCTGTGCTAAGATATGCAGGTACACATATACACACCAATATGAGTGGATATTCAGATGTAGATTTACAGCTAGAGATACTATGCAAGAAAGCATGGAGAAAAGCTTGATAGGAACATACTCAAGACTTAGAGTAAAGGGGGTTATAGAATTCCTTCCCTTTAGGAGAGACCTAAAATTTTGTATTGCTGTATAAATAATAATAACAGGCATTAGCCTATTTATTTAAGTAGAACAGATAACATATACAAAGCTACAGAAACTTATAAGAACGGAGCATTCCTGTTGGTGGAAGAATGGGAATGTGGTGGAGCCGAAGCCCAGGACTTGTCAGAGGAAATGATGGCAGATGGGTTGGAAAGAAAGTCAGATTCATGTTAGAAAAGTCTTTTCACATGGGACTAAAGAATTGAGGCTGAACTTTTTACTGTGAATTTTATGAGACTCCCAGAGATTTTTCAAGCAAAAGGGTGACTTGTGCAAATCCTTTACTTATTTAGGAGATGATTGTGACGGTGAAGAATAGACGAGCTCAGTAAGAGGTTGGATCAGGATATTAATTACCCTTTCAATATGCCAAATCCTGGCCACAATTTCTGATAAGTTTTTGAAATATGTCAATACAAAATCAATTAACTCGTGTCCTAGAAACCTAAAAAGCAAAGGCAGACTTCACACGGAAAGGTCAACAACACATACGCAAAGTGAGGGCTAAAACACGCATACAGTTAATACCAGGTCTAGAGGGCTTTATTTAGGGAAGGCTTGAGGGGTGGGTGTTTGGCATAGCACGTACGCCACTGCTTGTTACACCTGCATTCCAATCAGAGTGCCCGAGTTCAAGTCCTGGCTTTACTCTCAATTCCAGCTCCTTAATAACGTGCATCCTGGGCGGCAGCAGGGGATGATGGGTCAAGTACTTGGGCCCCTGCTACCCAGATGGGCGAGCTCGACTGATTCTGGGATCCTGGCATTGACTTGGCCCAGCCTTGGCTGAGGCAGGAATTTGGGGAGTGAACCAGTGGAAGGGAGATCTCTCTCTGTCTCTCTCTGTATCTGTCTTTCTAATGAACAATGAAAGAGGCAAGCGTGGGTTGGTTTTCTGATTTTGTGAAGCCTGGTCTGATCTTTGTGGGAATGCCATTGTTTATATGCCACTTATTTTAATTTATGGTTACAATTAGGCCATAATGATCATTAATTGAAGAAAATTATTTTGCTTCTTTGCTTTCCAAAATATTGTGTCCAATAAATGTTGCTCTGGGTTGTGTCCTATTACTCAATATTTAGGTTGTTTTATGGTAACGTCTTTTTTTTTTTTTTTTTGACAGGCAGAGTTAGACAGTGAGAGAGAGAGAGAGACAGAGAGAAAGGTCTTCCTTTTTCCGTTGGTTCACCCCCCAAGTGGCCGCTATGGCTGGTGCATTGCCGCTGGTGCACTGCACTGATCCAAAGCCAGGAGCCAGGTGCTTCCTCCTGGTCTCCCATGCGGGTGCAGGGCCCAAGCACTTGGGCCATCCTCCACTGCCTTACTGGGCCACAGCAGAGAGCTGGACTGGAAGAGGAGCAATCAGGACAGAATCTGGTGCCCCAACCAGGACTAGAACCCAGTGTGCCAGCGCCGCAGGCAGAGGATTAGTCTGTTGAGCACTGTCCAACATAAAGTCTTTTTTCAATTTTCTCAGGAAGAGTCATCACTCTCCTTTATATACCCTATAATTTATGCGTATGAACATTGAAGAATTTATCAAAATGTTTCTTGATTATATCTTGGAGATGAAGTCCAGTGTCATGAATGGGAGAACATGTTGGCACTCAGAAAGGCTTTGAATCCTGGCTGTCATGTACTAGATGTGCAAACTTGGGTACAAGTTATTTAGCCTCTGTTTATTTTAGCTTCTTTATCTCAAAATCAGAATAATGTCCCATATCTTTTAGGGTTGTTCTGAGTAGACAGTGAGGCAATTCATGTGAAGTACTTAGAACAGAAGCAAGCACATAGTAAGCGCACATGAAAGTGACCATTATTTTCTAATTACCTAAGTCTTCCAAAGTTTCCTTATCTTTATCATGTCATGGTGTATGTAAAAAAATGATTTGTATGATAGATTGGGATAAATAGATGAGGCTGCTTATGCCTGAGATGGCGTACTTGTTCCACTCGAAGACCTTGCTGGCTGTCTCCATGATTGAGATAAACCTTTCAGTGCACCCATAACCCACTGATGGGCAGCAGATGGAAAGCTGACCTACCGGAAGGATGGAGATTACTGTGCCTCTTTGTACCCCAAGTGCCCAGCACAAGTACTTGGTGTTTGTTTCAACAGATAATGAATGGAGGATAGGAGGGTCTTTTCTCTTTTTGCCCATCTAAGGTATTGTGTTATTCTTATGGGAAAATAGTGTTCACTAACTCGATCTTTGTGATTTTCTGTCCACATAAAGCATTTTGGCATCTGAAAGTTACTGGAAGTTCTGCCAAATCAGGCTGGGGGAAGGGTCAAGAAAGGTCTCTTGACAGATGAGTGGTCACCTAGCAGTTGTGGAGGCTCACAGATACACTGAAGTATATAGGAAAATTGTATATTATGTAAAGTATAGCTCACTCACATCACCATGAAATGCTTGGTCTCTCACAGGGCTCAGAGTAAGTCCTGCTGGGAAGAGTGTTTGTTCTTTAATAAGTAGCCCACTCATGGCCCATATTTTAAAACAGGGAGAAGGGCCGTCCTTCTGTTCAGCTGTAGGTCAAGGTGTTCTTGGGAGGAGTGCCTTCATATGATCCATATGCATAGAAATAAGAACCAGTCCAAGATTCTAGTCCAGATTAGAAGCTAAATTTTACTAACTGGGGGACTACACTCTTTTTATGATTGTTCGTTATGAGAACTACATCTTTTTTTTTAAAAAAAAATTTATTATTTTATTTATTTACTTTAGAGGTAGAGTTAAAGGCAGAGAGAGGGAGAAACAGAGAAAGGTCTTCCATCCACTGGCTCACTCCCCAAATGGCCACAGTGGCTGCGGCTGGGCTGATCTGAAGCCAGGAGGCAGGAGCTTATTCCCGTTCTCCCATGCTGGTGCAGGGCCTCAAGCACTTGGGCCATCTTCTACTGCTTTCCCAGGTCGTAGCAGAGAGCTGGATTGGAGGAGGAGCAGCCGGGACTAGAACTGGTGCCCATATGGGATGCCAGTGCCACAGGTGGCATCACTAACTCACTACACCACAGCGCTAGCCCCGAGAGCTACATCTTTTTTTTTTTAAAGATTTTATTTATTTATTTGATAAGTAGAATTATAGACAGTGAGAGGGAGAGACAGGAAGATAGGTCTTCTTTCCATTGGTTCACTCCGAAGATGGCCCCAACAGCCGGAGCTGCCATATGGACAATCCAAAGCCAGGAACCCAGGTGCTTCTTCCTGGTCTCCCATGCGGGTGCAGGGGCCCAAGGATTTGGGCCATCTTCTACTGCTTTCCCAGGTCGTAGCAGAGAGCTGGATTGGAGGAGGAGCAGCCGGGACTAGAACTGGTGCCCATATGGGATGCCGGTGCCACAGGTGGAGGAATAACCTACTGCGCCACAGAGCCAGCCTCTCCGAGAATTACATCTTAAGCTAACTCATCTCTAACTGAAATAGACAAAGAATATATATATCCCCATATATATATATGGGAAAAACATGAGCGCTTTTTGTAAGATAGCACAATGGATGGGGCCAAATCCAGGAGCTTAGAACTCCTCTTGAGTCTCCCACATGGGTGTCAGGGACCCAAGTAGTAGGGCCATCGTCTCCTGCCTTCCCAGGTGGATTAGTTCTAATGTTGGATTAGAAGTGGAGTAGCCAGGACTTGAACCATCACTCTGACATGGAATACAGGTGGTGTCACAAGCAATGGTTTAACTGGGTGTTTAACTCTGCATGCCACAACACCCACTCCCCATGTAGACTCTTTATTGAAATTCATCTCCTGTTAAATTTTGCCACATTTGTGTTTTTATTTTCTGTCTCTATCAATCATTCTATCTCTGTCACTCTTTTATCCTTTGGTCTATCTATCTCTTTATCATTTTATCTCTGTGGGCTATACTGCCACATACTTATATAACAATCTTTGATTGTTGTGGTTACAGATGATTTTATTCTCTTTTAAAAGATGAATTTCCTATAATAAATTTTACTTAGACAATTTAAGGCATTTAATTTGTTTTTGCCAAATTTCTTGGTTACTGAATAAATCAAAAAGAATAATCCTGCTGATGTGAGTCCTGAGGTTAAGTAGGAACGTGTTTTAACTATTACTGCAGGCACAGTTTAACTTCTGGCAAGTTTATGATGCTCAGCAGATTGGGAAAGAGCAGAGGTAGAACCCAAATACTGATGGAAAGGATTGGTCTTACATCTCCTTGACTGACCTAAGTATTATTCTGACAGACCACTGAGTCACTTCTCTTTATTTAACGAGTGTGGAAACTGAGGCTGGAAAGACAAAGGCATTTTTCTTAAGTGTCATATACCTTTCCTATGTCTAAGTTGGTCTAGAATCTCTACTCTGTCATTGGATGTCCAGATTGGCTCTTTTTCTTGTATTGGGCCTGCCCAGGGCTCTGTGTAGTAGGTGCAGCAAATGCTGGTTGAACAAGGGAAATTGCATAAATCTGACTCACCATAAATTATTAGTGGGCCTGCACACTTGGGCTACTGGAAAAGCTGCTAATTAATCCGACAATAATTCCGAGGCAATCGGGCCTCATTAACGTGGGTTCTGGCCTCATTTCCACGGGCACTTCTGGATTGATGACTGTGGCCTGGCAGCAGGAGCGGAGCCTCTGGCCAAAGAATTTCCAGGCTTCGTGTAACCTCCACTCCTTGGGAAATTAGGAGGAACAGTCAGTTTTCTTTCACAACCAGCCCCTCTGCTCACAAAGGAAGTCATGCCAAGGTTTCTGGCTCTGTCAGCAGCTCCCTCACCTGTGTTCTTCCCAGCCAGCTTCTTTTGCAGTTTCACCGACAAGGGGAAGCCCTGAGGCCTGTTGTGTTTCTGCTCTTTTCCACCAACTGCAGAGGCCGGGGGCAGAGAGTTCTGAGCAAAAGACAAACAATTATCCTTTTGGACAGAAAACGAGTCCCTTATAGTTCAAAATAAGTGAAGCTTAATTTCCAAAGACAGACATAAATTTAAAAGCACATGTCTCAGAAGCAGAATGACACTGTGTGCAAAAGTGTGTGGCTTCTGTCTTCCCATTCTGGCTGGGCACAAGGAGAGATGTGCTTTAATTCCTCACAAGCATATGGTATTTGTTCTCATTAAATTAAAGAAAAATCACGTGGCTCCTTTTTCCTTTTCTGGTCCTCTTTCAGTCTCAGCCCATTTAATGATAGCCAAATTGTTGTCTTCCTTCTCCTCCTCTTCTTCCTTCTTCTTTTTTATCATTTTAAATTCCCTGTTAATTTAAATGGAATTTTGTTTTTGGAGTAGTAACCTAATGAGGCAGAATCTGTGTGGACGTTATACACAAAGGAAGCTTTGCTCCCACACAAAATCCCTGCTCAAGAATTTCCTCTTTTTAAGAGTTGATGCTTCTGACACCAGCCAAGGTGATTGTGTCCCTTGGTTTCTAAGTCATCCTGTTGTGTCAGCAGCTTCTATGGATCCAGTCATTCAAGATGGGTTGCATCTTTTGCCCTGTTTGTCCTTGGTTACGTTGGCCTTTAGACATCTTGATTCTTTTCCTTGGTTGCTTGGATACCATCAGGCTCATGACAACATCCCATGTAACAACTATGCACCTGTTTTATAAATCATAAGGGATGGAGCAAGAGAGCAAGGACACTGCCATGGATGGGTAAACACGTGCTCTACCATGCTCAAAGAGCTCCATCTGGCTGATGCACTGGAGAATCTGGGCAGGGAGAAGAGGGCCAAGGATTGTCACAACACAGGCTTCAGGAAGTCAACTTTGACAATTTTTAAGCAAAATGAATTTCAGACCAACACTGGTCAAAATTGATATCCAGAATATTTGCAATTAGTGTGGACTCTTTTGGTTGCCTTTGGCAGAAATTCAACTAGATAAGTAGTTTAAACATCAGCTACAAAGACAAAAGCCACAAAAACAGGAAATGAATGGACTTATTTTGCTGCAACGTGAGGTGGGTCACTGACATCTTGATTGGCTGGATCTAGGTACTCAAATAATAACCTTAGGCTTTGCGTCTACATGTGGTTTGTTCTTAGGCATTCTTATCATCTTAGTGTGTGTTCCCCTACCATGACCCTCACCACTACCATTAATGCTACCACCACCAGCAGCAGCAGCAAAGGCAGACTATGGAGTATAATATTTATTTGAGGTATATATATATATATATATATATATATATATATATATGATGTTCCTGAAAATGCACCACTCGGATGTTCTGCTACAGGAAGCACAACTGACTGACAGCCCTGTTCTTACTCTTTAGGATCTACCACCATGTTCGTGCCAAAGCCACACTCCCCATGGGTTGCTCCTAGCTTAGGACTGAGCACAGCAAGACTACTATGGCAAGCCCATTACTGAAACCCAGGAGACTCTTCTGACAGGTGGCTCTGCCATGAGAATGCCTCCATAGGCTTGGCCAGCCTTGTCTTGGAATTGTGCTGCAGACTCGACTCTGTCTGCCCAATTAGCCTTCCTTGCTTTTCTCCTGCGCAGCATGAGTCCTATATTGTGGTCTACAGGGCTCTTCCCAACTTCTCCAGCTCCTGTAACTTTCACTTTCACAGGTATTTTTCCATTAATTTTCTCATGGGGTCACCTCTCGAACTCTTGTCTGTTGGGAGTAGGGGCAGGGATGGCTCCCTCAAAGAGATGCTGATCAAATGACAATCCTATGACCAGCATAAGACACAGTATTAAGGCTTGGAGGACAGAGGAAGATTCTAGGAGGTAGTTCTTTTCAGTGTCCTCTCAGTGCTATGAGACTTCTGCATTACATGGATTCTGGGGCGCTAAGCTCACCCCTAAGCACATCAGAAACAATGATCAGATGTCACTTACTGGAGAGAGATTGGCTCTCTGCAACCTCCATGCTGAGTTTTCATGTGTGGAGCCTTCATCAGCTGTGTCCTCATGGGCTCAGGACGTGGCGAGCTGGAACCAGACAAGAGAATGTGCTCGTTGTTAGATCCTGCCACTGCTGGCATCTCACGAGACATTTTTCCTACTGCCTTCCACACTTTTCTTCAGCCAGGAGCACAGGCCATGTTTGTGTTTGGTTTGGGATGCGGCCTCTGCCCGGCTCCCTGTGGAGGGAGCCAGGAGAAGTGTACAATTAGCAATTAACAGCTTTATCTCTACTCACATGTAAGAGACATAATTAGCCGGTTCCATCTGTTACTGATACCTGGTGGAGTCAGTCATTCACACCTCAGCCAGATATTGTAAGGAGTGGGAGGGCCTGAAAAGGAAACATTTCAAAAATAACTCACATTTTGTTGTCTCAGACATCTTGCCCCTGAGGAGTCAGTCTTCAACTTTGCTTTCCTCAGGTGTGTGCAATTTGCTGTCAATTGGCAAGGAAAGGTGTGAGTTAAGGAATATGGAAGTTGGAGGAGTGTGCGATTTTCCCAGGATCTGAGAACTTCAATTAAAAAATATTTTATTTATTTGAAAGGTAGATAGGTAGCTAGGCAGATGGGTAGGTAGGTAGATGGGTAGGTAGGTAGGTAGGTAGGTAGATAGACAGATAATCTCCTAACCTCTTGTTCACTCCTTAAATACCCACAACAGCCAGGGCTAAGCCAAGCTGAAGCCAGGAGGCAGGAAATCAATCCAGTTCTACCATGTGGGTGTAAGGGACGCAATTACTTAGGCCATCATCTGCTGCCTCCCAGAGAACTCATTAGCAGGAAGCTAGAATTAGGAGTGGAGCTGAGACCTGAAACCAGGGCATTCCAATAGGAGCTTCCCAAGAACTGCCTTAACCATGCCATGTGCTCACTCTGAGAACTTTAATTTATAAACACAAGTCTTAGTGTATGTTATGGCAGTCATGGGTTGCTGTCCTAACTGATGTCACATAGCAATAGAGGAGCCCAGATACTGATGTGGGAAATACAAGGATTCTTCAACAAGTTCATGAAAAATGGGTATTATGAAAAAACTAAGCTGGCACCATGGCTTAACAGGCTAATCTTCCGCCTCGCGGCACCGGCACACCGGGTTCTAGTCCCGGTTGGGGCACCAGATTCTATCCCGGTTGCCCCTCTTCCAGGCCAGCTCTCTGCTATGGCCTGGGAAGGCAGTGGAGGATGGCCCAAGTCCTTGGGCCCTGCACCCGCATGGGAGACCAGGAGAAACACCTGGCTCCTGGCTTCGGATCAGCGCGATGCGCTGGCCGCAGCGGCCATTGGAGGGTGAACCAACGGCAAAAAGGAAGACCTTTCTGTCTCTCTCTCTCACTATCCACTCTGCCTGTCAAAAAAAAAAAAAAAAAAAAAGAAAGAAAGAAAAAAAAGAAAAAACTAGGGGCTGGAGATGTGGTGCAGTGGGTTAACGCCCTAGCCTGAAGCACTGGCATCCCATATGGGTGCCGGTTCAAGACCTGGCTGCTCCACTTCCGATCCAGCTCTCTGCTATGGCCTGGGAAAGCAGTAGAAGATGGCCCAAGTCCTTGGGCCCCTGCACCCATGTGGGAGACCTGGAAGAAGCTCCTGGCTCTTAGCTTCAGATTGGCACAGTTCCAGCCATTGCAGCCATTTGGGGAGTGAACCATCGGATGGAAGACCTCTCTCTCTGCCTCTCCTCTCTCTGTGTAATTCTGACTCTCAAATAAATAAATAAATATATATATAAAAGAAAAAAACTATGCAAGGATTTCAAACTTTTCTTGCATCAAAACAAATTATCTTTTCATATCATCTTTCCATGAAATTTTGGAAATACCCTCATATTTTCAGAGGGCAAGTTCCGTTTTGGAAGGACCAGAAAGAAAGCCAACAGTTGCTTAAGTAAATGGCTTGTCCAAAGTCACATAGCTAGGTAGCAGATGAGCCAGGATTCACACCTAAAACTGTCCAGCTCCAATGTCTGCTGGCTGCAGTTTCCCGGACATCAGGGTCTCCCAGGAATGAGGCCAGGACAACTCTTATTTTTTGAGGTCAAAACAGTCATGCAAAAATGAGGTATTTAAAAGAAAATGTTTCTATTTACATAATTAATGCTTTTAATGTAGAAAGGTATGATGCAATATAGTTGGACAGTTCACAAGATAATTACAGGATTCATGAAATAATTAATTCCTAGTGCCCTTGAAGTGGGCTGGATTAGGACTATGTATTGTCAGGGTCTTGACAGGACAATATGACATTCTCAGAATAAGATTGTCCAAGAAGACTATATTTACAAAGAGATTATCTACAGATGGTGGGGTGTAGGGGAACCACAAAAGGCAGTTAAAAAGTGCAGTTAACTGAGCTCATAGCGGCCGGTCATTACCACCTGCAGTAGAAGGAAAGAGAATTATGAAGAGCAAGCTGTTTGGGTGCAGCATTGACGGATCAGGGGCCTTTGGTGATCTCAAAGAGAAGCAACAGGGTAGGGAAGGAGGGGACACAGGCCCTGACCTCACAATCTACCCTCTTTCTGACTTCCTACTACAAAGTCTGTCTCAATTCCCCATTGGCAATACCAACCAGAAACTGGAGGGGAAGGGCAGGGCTGGTAACATGGGTGATGAGTGAGGCATCTAGTGATCAGCATTCAAGGAGGTCTAACTCTCAGGATAGGGCTTAGAGCATCTGCCCAGCCCTGAAGATGAGGGCCTCCTTAAATGTTGCACCTTCAGCACCTCATGGACCCTACCTTGGTTCCAGCCTTGAACCTGGGTCTGTACACAGCTTAGCCTTTAGCAGTCACAGTTGGCTGGGAAAGAAGAGAGTGGGTATGGAGGAGAATCATAAGGCACCCAGCCCAACAAGAAGTTTAAAATCACAAGATAAACAGTCTTCCCTTCCTTCATATTCATTCCTTTCAGCGACTGGATTGTAATAATCCCATTTGGAGACAGCACCCAGAGTCTAACTAGGGAAGCTTCAGGACCCCCTCCTTCTCACTCTGTGCCAAGCCTCAGTGGACCTTCCCTTTAGGGACACAGGTAACTAGAGATAAAAAAGAGCTTCCCCACTGCCTGGCCCTTTGGCTTGTACTGCCTCCAGGCATGTGCATTCCCAGTTCTTCACTCCTTCAGGCTTACAGAACATTTATCTTCCCTTTCAACCCAACTCAGTCACTGGCTTTTGCTCCTGCTCTGTTCCTTGTCACTAAGTCATGTCAGGCAACCGACAGTGTCACTGGGGGCAAGGAACCTGGCTTCCTCATCTAACCTCTCTTTGGGCACCGTCTTTCCCCTGACATGATTTGGTTGCCCTTCCCAGGCTATCCGCATGATTATGAGCATTGTCTGGGCCACAGTCTGATACTCTGCCCCCACCACCACTATTGGTTTGGCCACAGATTCTCAGCTAAGGCCTGATAATAATTGGGCTTTGTTTGCATTCCTGCTGCAGTCCTGTATTATCATGTTTCTGTAATGTATTTTAATAACTGGCAGAAGTAGTTGGTAATTTCCTTTTATATTTCTTTTTTAAAAAGATTCATTTATTTACTTAATTGAAAGGCAGAGAGGGACAGAGAGAGAGAGGGATAGAGAGGAGAGAGAGAGAGAAAATCTTCCATGTGCTGATTTACTCACCAAACAGGTGCAACATCCAGGGCTGGATCAGGCTGAAGCCAGGAACTCTATCTGGGTCTCATACAAAGTTGTCAGGAACAAAAATACTTGGGCCATCATCATCTGCTGCTTCTCAGGTGTATTAGCAAGGAGCTGGATCAGAAGCTGAGCAGTTGATGTGCCTTTAGGTGTACTAACTGGTGGCTTTACTCTGTGCCACAATGCTCACCCGTCTTTTAGTTTTTTATATTGCCCAAGGTTAACTTTTAAAGTTTTTATGAAATGCAGCATTAAGGAAGAAATCTCATGAGAATGTTGTATGTATTTGCAAGACATATGGCAGAGATAGTAAATATACAGGTTTTTTTTTTGGTCAGACTTAATCCAGCCCTCACTATTAACTGGCTATTTGATTTTTAGACAAGTTACTACATGTCTCTAAGCATCAAAACAAAGATAATAATGGTAGCTTTTGTTATGAGAGCTGTAACAATAACAATTTTATTTTTCTATAATTTGTAAATTTATATTTTATAATAATTTTAGCTTATCTAAGAATAGGATCTGTAGTTAGTTTTTTTAAAAAAGATTTATTTATTTATTGAAAGTCAGAGTTACACAGAGAGAGAAGGAGAGGCAGAGGGAGAGGTTGGTCTTCCATCTGCTGGTTTGCTCCCCAATTGTCTGCAATGGCTGGAGCTGCACCAATCTGAAGCCAGGAGCCAGAAGCTTCTTCTGGGTCTCCCACGCAGGTGAAGGGGCCCAAGCAGTTGGGCCATTTTCTGCTGCTTTCCCAGATCATAGCATAGAGCTGGATCAGAAGTGGAGCAGCCAGGACTTAAACTGGTGCCCATATGGGATGCCGGCACTGGAGGCGGTAGCTTTACCCACTATGACACAGCTCCGGCCCCCTGTAGTTACTTTTTAAAAATGATTATTTATACATGGCAATAAATAGAACTTTATAAATAGCATTTTTTTGGGGAAGGGTACAAATTATTCAGTTTTTAAATTTTGGTCTGGTTCTGTTCTTACACATTTCTCTAAATGTTGAATGATAATATGATTTATTTTCACATATTTGCCTTGTATCTATCCTTTTGGTTCATTTAAAAATTAAGTATCTGTGGCTGGTGCTGTGGCACAGCAGGTAAGGCTGCCGCCTGCAGTGCTGGCATATCATATGGGCGCCAGTTTGAGTCCCGGCTGCTCTTCTTCCAATCCAGCTCTCTGCTATGGCCTGGGAAAGCAGTAGAAGATGGCCCAAGTCCTTGGGCCCCTGCATCGACGTGGGAGACCTGGAAGAAGCTCCTGGTTCCTGGCTTTGGATTGGCACAGCTCTGGCTGTTGTAGCCAGTTGGGGAGTGAACCATTGGATGGAAGACCTCTCTCTATCTCTCTCTGCCTCTCCTTTCTTGGTGTAACTCTGACTTTCAAATAAATAAATAGATCTTGAAAAAAATTAAGTATAGGGGCAGACGTTTGGCTTAGCAGTTAAGATTTGCTTGGGTTAACCCATGTCATGGTGACTGGGTTTGAGTTCCAGCTCCATTCCTGATCCCAGATTCCTGCTAATACAGATTCTAGGAGGCAGCAGGTGATGACTCAAATACTTGGGTTGCCACCACCCATGTGGGAAACCTTGATACAGTTTTTGGCTTTTGGCTTCATCTTGGCTGAGCCCCAGTTGTTATGTACGCTTGGGGAGTGCATCAGAAGATGGGAACTCTTTGTCTATGTCTCTCAAAGAATTAAAACATTTTATAAAAAATAAAAATTGATTATGATGTTCATAATATCTTATAGGTATTCAGATAAATCATTTGTTAATCACTCAGTTTTGTGTC
Organism: Lepus europaeus; assembly: GCF_033115175.1. Taxonomy (NCBI): domain Eukaryota; kingdom Metazoa; phylum Chordata; class Mammalia; order Lagomorpha; family Leporidae; genus Lepus; species Lepus europaeus. Next base: position 20,171,639 of record NC_084847.1, read on the forward strand.
TTCCTTTCTAATATTTATGCCTCCAAACATTTCGTGTCTCATTGCACTGGCCCAAACCTAAGTCTTAGACAAATTAACAGCCCTAAGTCTTGTTCTGTCTTCCACTCTTTTTTCTTTCTTTTTTTTTTTTTAACTTTTATTTAATGAATATAAATTTCCAGTATACAGCTTATGGATTACAATGGCTTCCCCTTCCCATAATTTCCCTCCCACCCGCAACCCTCCCCTCTCCCGCTCCCTCTCCCCTCCCATTCACATTAAGATTCATTTTCAATTCTCTTTATATACAGAAGATCAATTTAGTATACATTAAGAAAAGATTTCAACAGTTTGCACCCACATAGAAACACAAAGTGAAACATACTGTTTGAGTACTAGTTATAGCATTAAATCAAAATGTACAGTACATTAAGGACAGAGATCCCACATCAGGAGCAAGCGCACAGTGGCTCCTGTTGTTGACCCAACAAATTGACACTCTAGTTTATGGCACCAGTAACCACACTAGGCTGTCGTCATGAGTTGCCAAGGCTATGGAAGCCTTCCAAGTTCCCCGACTCTGATCATATTTAGACAAGGTCATAAAAGACAGGGTGAGGATAGTAACCAATGATCCTAAGAGTGGCATTTACCAGGTCTGAACAATTATACAGCATTAAGTGGGGAAGAGGACCATCAGTACACACAGGTTGGGAGTAGAGCCATTAGTGGTAGAGTAGAGGTTATGATTACAAAGGAATGAGGCCCAAGTGCACTAGACAGGGTCTAGAACAAAGGACAGAATCATTATTAGAGGAGCTAAGAAAGGTGCTGTCTAAGCTACAATTAAGTTTTCTGATTGAGAGGCAAATAGAACCTGATAGAAGGGGCTTGATAATAATCTGGTGGGCTTTAGGCCTTGTAAGTTAAGAGGCCCAGGCCTATCTATCTCTTCACATGGGGTATATCCTAAGGGAGGTGTGAACCTCCTAGGGGAAGGCACTCTGTTGACTTTCATGACTTGGCTGGCCTGGGAGGAGAGCTGGCCAGGTAAAGGCAGGTGGCATCTCTAACAAGAAATTTACAGTTCTGCCTGCAATGTTGCTGACCCTACTTGACCATCCCCTCAGCTGCAGTGGTCACTTTGGAAGTTGGGCTGAGTGAAGGGCTTTTTAGCTTGGAGCCAATAAGATCTGTGGCTCTGACCTGGGCATCCTTCGACTCCAGGGCAGGTCCATTTCCAGTGACCCAACTCTTGGCAGAGCTGCCAGGGCTCTTCACAAGCTGACTTCTGCTGAAGCCCAGACTTACCACATTGAAAGCCACTGCAGTGGACTGGCCTGTTGGGTCTCCTTGAGGGCAGATCACTGTACAGATCAGCCATTAATAGGCCTGCCACCCATTGCTTCTGATGCCGAGCTTTCTTTTCCTCCTGGTTTGTGTTAAAGCAGACCAGAGGATGCAAGTCAAGGGAGTGCCCATGTCCCATCTCTAATCTTCGGTGGCCTGAACTACAAGTCTATAGTCATAGGCATGTTCTGTAGTAGTTTTTCTAAGGTAGACAATGCCCATGAGGAAAATTATATTCTCACTTTAAAACTTTCTTTCCCTTTGGTCTGAAAGGGAGGGTTTTTTTTTTTTTCTACTTACTGTATACTTCGCTGATGGCGATGTGAATCTAGCTATGAGATTATTATTTAAGCTCTTATTTTGGCTATGCTATTACAGAAAAATGTTAGCCATCTCTTATAAGGTCTAAAGATTAAATTGTGCATCCTACAGATTCCTTCATAATAGAATTAGTTCCCTACCTTGAAGAGAATAGAGAAATGAAAGAACAAGTTGGGCTTAGAATAGAGAAATGAGGGAGCAAGTCCTAGATCACTTGCTGACAATAGCAATATTACATGAATACTTAGCAAACCGTTTCAACCCTTAGATAAGAACTTAATAAAACATTTACCAGAAGGTCCAATGCCTTCTATAAATTTTAAGAATCATGTATTTGAAAACACCTCTTAAATATCTAAGATGGTGTAGTTTGTTTAACCAGTAAACTTAAGCACAACCATATAAAATGTTTTTAGTTTCTTTCTACCAACAAGTTTAAAACATATGATACACAGATTCAGGTCACACAAATTAAAATGTTTCTTTGATTGATTTTAGCAGCTTAAATTTATGGACAATCTTATCTAAAAGCCATTTAAAATAAAACTCTTAATAAAATTTCCCCATGTGGACATACAATATGTACGCACATATAACATAGCATAATAGACCAATATCAAAATCCAAAATATCTGGTTGAACTAAGATTCCTTAAAATCATGACATAACATAGACCAAATTTGATCATTGTTACAAGGTGATTATTCAAGTCTTTGAAAATAAGCACATAGTTAAATAACCCATAGCTCTTAATAAAAATTCAGCTGTTTTTGAACAATTAGAATTTAACAGACATCAAGAGAACATAATAGATTACTTTAACACATTGCTCTAACAGTGCATCAGAGTTTAATTCTATGTCAAAGAGATATTGAGCTTCCTGTGATCTTTTGCTGTGAGGTTTCCTTCCTTTACCTTCTTTCATATTGGTGACCATGTTTCTGTGTTTCTGTGTGTAACACATCTTTAAGCATCTTTTGCAGGGCAGGATGAGTGGCAACAAATTCTTTCAGTTTCTGTTTGCTATGAAAAGTCTTAATTTCACCTTCATTCACAAATGAGAGCTTTGCAGGATATAATATTCTGGGCTGGCAGTTTTTCTCTCTTAGCACCTGGGCTATGTCTCGCCATTCCCTTCTAGCTTGTAGGGTTTCTGATGAGAAGTCTGCTGTGAGTCTAATTGGAGATCCTCTGAGAGTAATCTGACGATTCTCTCTTGCACCTTTTAGAATCTTTTCTTTATGTTTCACTGTGGTGAGTTTGATTATGACGTGTCGTGGTGAGGATCTCTTTTGGTCATGTTTATTAGGGGTTCTATAAGCTTCCTGTACTAAGATGCCTCTGTCCTCCAAACCTGGGAAATTTTCTGCTAGTATCTCACTGAAAATGCCTTCTAATCCTTTCTCCCTCTCCATGCCTTCAGGAACTCCTAGAACCCGAATGTTAGATTTTTTAATAGTATCCTGTAGATTCCTAACAATATTTTTTAGATTTCTAATTTCTTCTTCTTTTCTTTGGTTTGCCTGTTTCCTTTCCTGTTCTCTGTCTTCTAAGTCTGATATTCTCTCTTCTGCTTCGCCCATTCTGTTTTTAAGGCTCTCTAATGTGTTTGTCATTTGATCTATTGAATTCTTCATTTCATTATGATTTCTCATCACAATCACCATTTCTTGTTCCACTAGTTGTTTCATTTCATTTTGATTCCTCCTTAATATTTCACTTTCACGAGAGAGATTTTCTATCTTGTCCATGAAGGATTTCTGTAGTTCAAGAATTTGTTTTTGAGAACTTCTTAATGTTCTTATCAATATTTTGAGATCCGCTTCTTGCATTTCTTCTATCTCATCATCTTCATAATCTTGAGTTGGGGTGTCTTTTTCATTTGGGGGCGTCATAGTGTCTTCCTTGTTCTTGTTAGCTTGGTTTTTGCGTTTGTTGTATGGCATGTTGGAGATATTTGGTTTCTTCACTGTGGTGGTTTTTTTTTTTTTCTTGTTATACTATGACTCTAGATTAAGTGGACTGTCTGCTTTTGGTGGAGCCTTAGAGGCTTGAGATGGGTGTGGACTGAGAGCTGTGTTTGGTTCCTCAGGGTTGAGGGTGTGTCAAGATGACACTCCCAGGTTAGGTGTGGTAAATGTCTCTTTCTTTTGTTGATTCAAAAGGGAAGTAATTCCGCACAGCTGAATGTAATTGGAGGTAGTTAGCAGGCAAATGATATACCCACAGGAGCCAGAGATTGGAAGCTCTTTCCCAAGGACCACACAGGGAATCTCTGCTGCCCTCAGTGTGGGCTCCAATTCTCCTGCAGTCTCCCACTGGGTTGCCAAGTTAGATGCTAATCTCCAGTTATTTCACCCCTCCCCCCAGAGTCAGGTTTTTCTGCTAGGCTCAGGGCCGGTGCAGACCTGAGGTCGCCCTGCTTATGACGTATGTCCAAAATGGTGCCTGCTCTTTGTCTTGCTCGCCCTTGAGGGATGAGCGGAGAGAGAGAAACTCGTGTCCGTTTCGGTCACTTTTTTTTTTCCCTCTCTCTCTTCTAGTTAGCCTGGTGAACTTTTCCCCACGGAGTTTCAAGCCTCGTTCCCTCTAGCCTCCTCTTTCCGCTTGCCCGCTGGTGTCTCGGGCTATGGAGGTTCGGCTCACCTCGCGTTCCAGCGCTGGTGCGTTGAGTCTGCTGCTGGTGTCCCGAACTTGGGCTCCCACGCTCTCCACGCAGGTCCACTGTGAATCACTAGTTCCGGAAGAGTTTCCTCTGCTGTTTCTTCCCCTACTCTTCCTTGACCCTGCAGTATCTCCACTTTTATTAACCTGTGTCTTGCTGAAGAATATCAATGTGCTCCCTTCCTATTCCGCCATCTTGGATTATCCTCCCACTCTTTTTTCTAACATTTGGACTTTTGCACGAGATCAATAGGGACTAAATTTAATTGAGGGGCTTTGAATTTTCTTGTAAAATAGGCATAATTTGCTTCTTATTAAAAAACCATAGAGAGGTGCAGGGAGACAGAGAGTTCCAGATATGCCACATGAGTTTATGTTCTAGTAAAGGGATCCATTTCTTTTTTGCTTCCCTCTTTTATGTCAGTGGGGGAGATAAACAGACTACAGAGTGCTCCGGCTCTTTTCAGGAGTTTTTCTGTAGTGGTAGCTCTGAGCCCTTGGAGAACCTGGGGCACAGGTAAAGCTGTACTTCCTGAGAGGGTCAGGGAAGACACCACGGTTCCCATGGTACAGCCTTTCCTCCCCACCAGGACCAAGGAAGAACCTGTTCTAGGTCATCTCTCTTCTTCCAGGTCTCCCACATGGGTGGCAGGGACCCAATCCCTTGGGCCATCTTCTGCTGCTTTCCCAGGCACATTAGCAGGGAGCTTGATTGGAAGTGGAGCAGTCAGACCTGAACTGGCACACATATGGGATGGCTGGCATCACAGGCAGCAGCTTTACCTACTATGCCACAATGCCAGAAAGAACGTGATTTTTAAGAAATTTTGATGGAACAATAGGATGTTGATAGGCTCCTCAACAGAAAGACATGTAAAAGCAATTCTTCAAGCCATCCAGAGTAAATTTTGGGGTGACTCCAAGACAGTTTGGCTGTTTGTATCACAGTCATAGATTTGTTAATGGACACCTGTGGCAGATCATGATTTGATGATAGTGATGCTGAAATGCAACGAGTTAATGAGGAACAAAAATATGACAATAAATTTGCAATTTGCTGACTGACCTTCACCACATTTGAAAACTGTATTCATCTGACAAAAAGTCTTATATGGTATGCCAAAATATCTTTCAACACTTACGTCGAAAATAGAAAATACAGTGACAATTATATGCAATTTGGCTTTTTCATTTATTGAGACTAATGACTCTCCACACCTGCAATGTGTTATTTGTGGAGAAGTGCTTGCAAATATCAGCTAGAAACCTTTTCTTGTATCTTATCATTTAGGACAATTATATGTAAAAAAAAAAAATCAGCACAAAATTGAGAATTCCAAACATCAGTTCACAAAAGGAGTTTTTGTTGTCTGGTAACACTGTGGAATTCAAGCCTGAAGTGAATGCATGTATTTTTTCTTTCATAAATAATTCAACATAAACTCCCAGCTTTATAACACATGTTAAATGGGGACAAGTCAAAATTTGTCTTACTATTATGAAATTTGTAACATGATCTTTATAGCCTACCATTTAATAATGTAGTGCTGTGATGCAACTTTAAAAAAACAAAGTCACTTAGTTGTCAATGCTGAAAGGATTAAAAATCCTTATAAAAGTGTATTTACCTTTGAGAGGGAATTTATGAATCAAAAAGGTGAAAAATGCTGGTGTGATGGAGAAGGTCTCCAATTTACCAGCTCTTTGCATTTGAGCAAATTACTTAGTCTTTTTGATCCTTAACTTTACTTATCTTTCAAATGGGAAAACTATACCCACTTAGTAGGACTGTTTTGATAGTTCCATAAAATATGTGAAAGGCTTTATGCAGAATAGGTTCTTATTAGAAAGCAGTTACTACTGATTTGTTCATTTATCAGATTCATTGAGGACTTATGATGTGTTGGGTATGGGATTATAGACCTGAGTAAAAGAATGGATGAGATGAAATTTTCACACTCTAGTGTTAGATTTAAGTTGGCACCACTGTGTGGGGTATAATCATTAAGGGTTGCTTTCTGGCTGATTATACCTCACACAGCAAAAGGAGATTTTCCTGATATGCCTTTATTAATAAAAGTGATAATGTGCACAATGTTTCCTGAGTGACCAGAACCGTGTTGGATGCTTTACTTAGACTAACATATAAAGTTCACAGCTCATATAAGGTTACTTCAACAAGTTCATGGAGAATGCCTATTGTGAAAAAACTGTGCATGAATTTCAGTTTTTTCCTTGCACCCAAATAAATTTATCCTTTAATTCCATTTTCTGTGAACTTTCGGAATTTCCCTGGTACCTACAAAGCATTTACTGTTATTCTCAATGTCTCCATTCTACAGATGAGAAAAACTAAAGAGTAATAACAAAGGACAGAGCTGGCCCTGAACTCCAGGAGTTTGGGTTCAGATCCTACACATTTAACCATATAGATTTATCTTGAGATATTTAAGGGTAGAAAAATGGATACATGTGGTGAAGACTATATACCTGTTTTTAGGAACAAGGCTCTAGCGGGTGGAATGGGGCTGATCTATTGGGACAGCTGATTAGGAAGTTGACAGTGGCAGAGAAGTGAGGACAAAATGGAAGGAGTTTGAGAAGCAGAAGCAACACTGACGAGGATGCAATAACATCTTAGGGGAAAGATAAAGAGAAATTATAAGAAGGAGGGCAGGGGGGCTGTTACTTGGAAAAAGTAGTGGGGCCAGTGGTGTATTTGCTGTGGATGATAACAGGTTGCCTATGAGCTTTCCCGAGCCACTGACCTGGCGTGTTGGGGACATGATGGTACTTCCATTCTGATACTGGAAATTGGGTATAGCGTTGGCAGACACAGGTCAAACTTGAAGTGTTTTACTTGGGGATGATGCTCTGGCATGAAAAGGCGATTCAGCATATTCCTTGTAGGATGGGTCCTACAGAAATGGTTGGTTTCTATGGTAAAAAGTAAGTCCGCCCCAATGGTGTAGATGAACTCCTTGTAGGGTCCTACTGTAATCTTCAGAAAACAGGACTGTGGTGTCCTGGAATCTCACTCCCAGATTTTGATGAAGTAAGAACTTCTGCAGTAGAATTGACTCAGAGAGAAAATGGCATCACAAAACTTACAAACAGGAATGAGTCACTTTGAAACTACAAGGCTGAGTAATGTGGATGTGGTAGATGTGTGTGTGAGATAAACTGGGGTGACCAAGGCTGGACTTGGAGGGCTGTGTCATGGTAGAATTTCAGGCAAACAAGGATACTTGTGCCTCATTTGCTCAGCACTGGGGTCCTAGGCAGAGTCTCAAGTTCATGATGTTTCCGTAGACATCTGGGGCAAATGCCTATTAGTGAGGAACCCAAAATGAGGAAGCACCAGCTCAAAATGGTTTAAGTAAAACAGACAAACAGAAACGAAAAAAGGACTTCTTCACTCATCAGCAAAGTTTGGGGCTACTCATTTCTAAATTCCTTCTTTGTTAGGCAGAGGGGAAAGAGAGGAAGAGAGAGGGAGAGAGAGAATGCTCCCATCTGCTGTCTACTGATTCATTCCCCAGACGCCTGTGATGGCTGTGACTCAGTAGGGCTGAAGGCTGAAGCCCAGAACTCCATCCAGGACTCCCACGTGGGTGGCAGGAACCCGACTCCTTGAGCCGTCACCTGCTGCCTCCCAGGGTGCACATTAGCAGGAAGCGGGAATCAGGAGCCAGAGCTGGAACTTGAACCCAGGTACTTTGGTAAAGGATGTGAACATTCCAAGTGGTGTCTTAACTGCTAGACCAAATGCCTGCCTCTGGGTCTGTTCATGTTTAGGTGTGACTGGATCCATGGTTTGGCTTATATACACCACTGTCATATTTTTCTCTCTCTTTTCCTTCTTTCTTTCTTCTTTTTTAAAAAATATTTATTTATTTATTTGAAAGTCAGAGTTACACAGAGAGGAGAGGCAGAGAGAGAGAGAGAGAGAGAGAGGTCTTCCATCTGCTGGTTCACTCCCCAATTGGCTGCAACGGCTGGAGCTGTGCTGATCTGCGCTGATCTGAAGCCAGGAGCCAGCAGCTTCTTCTGGGTCTTCCACGTGAGTGCAGGGGCCCAAGGACTTGGACCATCCTCTATTGCTTTCCCAGGCCATAGCAGAGAGCTGGATTGGAAGAGGAGTAGCTGGGACTAGAACCGGCGCCCATATGGGATGCCAGCACTTTAGGCCAGGACATTAACCCGCTGTGCCACAGCGCCAGCCCCTCTCTTTCTTCTTTTATTTTCTATGTATTCATTCTATTTTAGGCAGCCTCTTTCCAGATAGCTACAAAGAAAGATCCTTGAAACTTCAGAATTACATGGTCCTTGGTATCCAAGACCTTGGAACAAAGGAAGGAGGATCCCTTTTCCAGCATGCACAAGGCCACAACCTCACACTTGGAGTAAGTTCTGGATTTGGTGGGATGGTGTGTGCTTATGGGTCATGTGCATACCCTTAACATTTATGAGGCAGGACCTCTGATTGGATAGTCCCAATATGTTTGGGGGCAGCCGTTCTCCAAAGCTACTGTTGGGCAGAAACCTCCCTTTGTTTCCTCTAAGCCAGTGATCCTCCTAGTGTGGGGGACAGACAGCATTAGCATTTCCTGGGAGATGGAAATTCCTGGCTCTAACCCAAACTTGGAGAATCAGCATCTCCATGAGTTGGGTGGACACATGAGTTGGGTGGACAAATCTCTATCTTTTTTTTTTTTTTTTTTTTTTAAATATTTCACTCCCCAAATGGTCGCAATGGCCGGAGCTGGGCCAATCCGAAGCCAGGGTCCAGGAGCTTCTTCTGGGTCTCCAACGTGGGTTCAGGGGCTCAAGCGCTTGCGCCATCTTCCACTGCTTTCCCAGCACTTTAGCAGAGAGCTGGATCGGAAAAAGAGCAGCTGGGATTGAACCAGTGCCCATATAGGATGCTGGCGCTACAGACAGAGGCTTAGCCTGTTACGCCACAGCACCAGTCCCCAAATCTCTGTCTTACAGCCTTTCAGCTTATTTAATGTATGCTAAAGTTTGAGAACCATTCTTGCATTTGATGAATCACTTTTACAAGGGTACTACAAAAAGCTGGTGGTGCCGGCGCCGCGGCTCAATAGGCTAATCCTCCGCCTTGCGGCGCCGGCACACCGGGTTCTAGTCCCGGTCGGGGCACCGATCCTATCCTGGTTGCCCCTCTTCCAGGCCAGCTCTCTGCTGTGGCCAGGGAGTACAGTGGAGGATGGCCCAACTTCTTGGGCCCTGCACCCCATGGGAGACCAGGAGAAGCACCTGGCTCCTGCCATCGGACCAGCGCGGTGCGCCGGCCGCAGCGCGCCTACCGCGGCGGCCATTGGAGGGTGAACCAACGGCAAAGGAAGACCTTTCTCTCTATCTCTCTCTCTCTCACTGTCCACTCTGCCTGTCAAAAATTAAAAAAAAAAAAAAAAAAAAAGCTGGTGGAAAATAGGATTAAAAGATAAGTTAAATCTTTAAAAAAAGGGGGGGGGCAGCGCTGTGGTGCAGTGGGTTAATGCCCTGGCTTGAAGCGCCGGCATCCCATATAGGCGCCGGTTCTAGTCCCGGCTGCTCCTCTTCCGATCCAGCTCTCTGCTATGGCCTGGATAGCAGTAGAAGATGGCCCAAGTCCTTGGGCCCCTGCACCCATGTGGGAGACCTGGAAGAAGCTCCTGACTCCTGGCTTCAGATCGGCGCAGCTCTGACCGTTGTGGCTATCTGGGGAATGAACCACTGGATGGAAGACCTCTCTTTCTCTCTCTCTCTCTACCTCTCTCTGTAACTCTGCCTGTCGAATAAATAAAATAAATCTTTAAAAAAAAAAGATAAGTTTATTTTGGCACAAAAGAGTTTGAAATCTATGCATAGTTTTTTTCATGAGGCATATTTTCTATGAACTTTTTGAAGACTCCTTCATACATTTTCTTTATCTAGCTTTTTCCTTCAATCATTTGTGAAAAGTGGTCAAAGCTTCAGAAAAACATTTCATTTTTTTTCTAATTTTGTATTTGAAAGGCAGAGTTAGAGAGAGAGACAGAGAGACAGAGAGAGGTAGGGAGACATACAGAGAGAGATCTTCATTCCCCAAATGGCCACAGCAGTCAGGGCTGGTCCAGGGCAAAACCAAGATCCTGGAACTCCACCTCTTCTCCCATGTGGGTTTCAGGGGCCCAAGCGCTTGGGCCATCTTCTGCTGCTTTCTCAGGCACATTAGCAGGGAGCCAGATTGGAAGTGGAGCAGCCGGGACTGAAACTTACATTCATATGGGATGCCGGTGTCACAGGGTGGCAACTTAACTCTGAGCCACAATGCCAGCCCCAACATTATTCATTTTTACTTGGGTAAAAACCTGGGTCCCAAATGAACAAACCCATGAAGTCACAACATTTCCTAACTCAGAAGAGAAATTCCCTATTAAATATTCTATCCTTTCATCTTGGTGGCTGAGAAAGAGCAGGTCTCTCTTTTCCTAGTATTCCTGTCTGGTATCAGATATCACTTAGAAATCCATTTTATAATCACTTAAATGAGTTTGCTTTGAGTCTGTTTACATAATGCCACGAGACACACGGAAATAGAGGCTGCATGTTTTTTTTCTGCAGCCAAATACGTGGGAAAAAAACCACTTTCTAAGGTAATTACCACTCCAGTGCTCCCCCTACGGTCAGAGGGTGCTGGGAAGTGGTGTGCTTCTGGGCCCAGGGCCACCAGCGTGTGCAGAGAATGTGCTTCCTACCTGGCAAAGGAAACAATACACTTGGCGGGAGGCCTCTTTGCTTATATGCATAATTTGCATGGAGACCCTGGCATAGTGGCTTCCATGGCGTGCAGGGAGCTCATTGGGGAACAGGCAGAGCTATTTCAAGTCCACTGAGGTGTAGCACCCAGGGGTGGGGAGACCCGATCCCCCGCTGGCAGTACTGGAAATGCAGTCACTGCTGCTGAGGTTCACATCAAGCTGAGTTCTGTCTCCCAGTGGATACCTGCGGGGACTTTTCAAGGCGAAAGTTGTGTTTCTGCAGGCACCAGATGTGGGGGAGGACTCTGTGTCTCCCTCGCTTGAAAGCTTGCGTACGGGGAAGGAGCGCTGTTTCCCCTAGGGATGGTGATCAGAAGATTGCTCCTGAGTGTCTCTGCTTCCCACCCTGTGGTCCTCTTCACCTTTTTCCCCCCACCCTGCAGGGTTTTTCTTTTCTCTAGCCTTTTCCAGTTGCTAATGAGCCTCACTCTGGTCCTACATAAAACCCAAGTGCAGGGATCCTGTTTACATCCTCAAGCGTCTTGAACATGGCATGCATAGCTCTGGTATGTCTACCATATCTTTGCCATACCCCATGGGGTAGCTCAGTGCCCATGATGTAAAGGTGAGTAAGGCACTGACACTTTCATGGAGCTCAATGAATAGTTTTTTTTTTTTTTAAGGACTTGGAGTTCATGATGTGGAGTGGCGCTGTGTCGCTCTGCATCGCAGAGCAGGGGTGTGTCGCCTGGGCGTACACATTTACAAGAACAGGCAAAATGACATCATTGTTATTATTGATCCCTGGCTCTTGTCACCTTCCGTGGTGATGTTGTTTATCTCAATGGTTGGCATTCCCTTTCCAAACAACGACTCACAGTTTTACCTGTAGGTCAGGTAGGTAGGTGGCCTCCCTGGGACTGACTCCCATCACTTAGGGTCCAAGGCGCCAGGATCCTGGCCTTTTATCAAGGTGCCATCCATCATTGTAAGTTTCTTGGATCATGTGTTAGATGTAGTCACTATTATTAATGACCTGAGAATATTAGATAAAAATGTTTGCATATTAGTAACTATAACTTAATGAACAGCCTTAAGTAATACATGATGTATGTGTTGCTTTGTGCAAATTTTGGGAAAGGCTAATTGTTGCAAATGAGGGTACTTGGTGCAAAGGGGAGATGAGTCATGACTAGTGCTTTGTGTGTGTGTGTGGGGGGGGGTTCATTGTAAGATCAAACTGCAGGGGACTTTGTAAATTCCAGCGGTTGTGTGGCTAAGGTGAGTAGGTCGCTGAGAATTAAGAGCCACCTTGGAGTTTCTGAGCCGCCTTTAACTGAGTTCAGGTATCCAGACTTCTGAGCCTTTGGCTAAAACTTCAGTAACCTGTACCGACCCTTGTTCATCGTTGTTAACTCTGTGAGGTTAGACCCTAACTCACAATAGATAGTTAAAGATATGTCAGTTGATCTCTCAGCGATCATTGCCCGTCAACATGATCTCCTTCTGCTTCTCTCTCCCTCCTTCCTCCTCCTCATTGTCATCACTGTTGCCATCCTCCTCCCTCTCCTCTTTCTCTTCCCCCTCTTTCCTCTTCCCTTCTTTTCCTCCCTCTTTCCACCTAGTGCACTTGTCTCACAGGATGCTTTCCCCCATGCCCCAGGCCCCATGTTAGAAGTAAGGATGCACACGTCTTAACACTTCACAAATGGTGTAGTATCTTTATGGAGCATGGAACTCCAAGACACTTTGTAAAAATGCCTCTTCACCTGCAAAATCTTTCTGAAGGAAAAGGTTTGCATCTTAGTTCCCACACACCTATTTTCATCAAGAGGTAGATGGAGGTGACAGCCTTTACACTTTCATTTATCTTTTGAACTGAAGCCAGAAAGGTTTTTCTTATCAGCAGTAGGTGCAGCTTGCTGCTGCCTTTGGCTATATTTTTTAAATTGTTAATGATAAAGGCTACACAAGTAATTCATGAATACATTCTTCTTGTAAAAGATATAAAGCATACCAATGGGTTTATAATGTAAGATTGCATTCAATGTCCTCTGCTGTGAGTGGACTCCGTCTCCACAGATAACCATTTGTTAACAGTTTGATGTGGATTCTTCCAGGCCTTTTGTTTGATGACAGGTGTGTATCTCTCTATATATATTTTTCAATAACATACATATTATTTTTAACATATTTATGGAATAATACTTGACCTATGATAAATACACTATATATAAAATGTATTATTAGCCGGCGCCGCGGCTCACTAGGCTAATCCTCCGCCTTGCGGCGCCGGCACACCGGGTTCTAGTCCCGGTCGGGGTGCCGGTTCTGTCCCGGCTGCCCCTCTTCCAGGCCAGCTCTCTGCTGTGGCCAGGGAGTGCAGTGGAGGATGGCTCAAATGCTTGGGCCCTGCACCCCATGGGAGACCAGGAGAAGCACCTGGCTCCTGCCATCGGATCAGCGCGGTGCGCCGGCCGCAGTGCACCAGCCGCGGCGGCCATTGGAGGGTGAACCAACGGCAAAAGGAAGACCTTTCTCTCTGTCTCTCTCTCTCACTGTCCACTCTGCCTGTCAAAATAAATAAATAAATAAATAAATAAATAAATAAATAAAATAAAATGTATGATTTAGAGCTGTTGTGGTGCAGTGGATTAAGCCACCACCTGAGATGCCAGAACCCATATTGGAGCTCTTGTTCGAGTCCCTACTGCTTTTCTTCCCTTCCAGCTCTCTGCTAAGGCAATGGAAGATAGGTCAAGAGCTTGGACCCCTGCCACCCATGTGGGAGATCTGGATGAAGTTCTATGCTCCTGGTTACAGCTTGTCTCAACTCCGACTGTCGTGACCATTTGGGGAATGAATCAGCAAATAGACAATCTCTTTCTCTCTGTCTCTCCCTACCTCCCTCCCTCCCTCTCTCTCTCTCTCTCTCTCTCTGTAACTCTGCCTTCCAAATAAATAAAATAAATCTTCAAAAAACCACATGATTTGGTAAGTTCTGACATCTGTATACACCTGTGGATCCATCACCACAATCAAGATATTGAACATCCCACTAATTCTAGGTATTTCCAAGGGTTTCCTTTTATAATCCCTTTTTGATTTCCCTCACTCTATCCTCTTCTTCCAAGGCAACCACTGACAAATGCTTTCTGTCAATATACCAGGGTACTTTAAAAGTTCATGGAAAATAGAATTGAAAGAAGTTTGTTTTGGTGCAAAAACTTTGAAATCTATGCATAATACTTTTCCATGAACTTTTTAAAGGCCCCATGTAAGCATGGATTTCTTTTCTTCTTGCACCAAAATAAACATCTTTTAATTCCACTTGCTGTGAACTTTTTGAAGTACCTTCATACATTAATTTTCTTTTTTTAAATAAATATCTTTTTTAAAGATTTATTTATTTATTTGAAAGTCAGAGTTACACAGAGAGAGAAGGAGAGGCAGAGAGAGAGGGATCTTCCATCTGCTGGTTCACTCCCTAATTGGCCACAATGGCTGGAGTTGTACCAATCCAAAGCTAGGAGCCAGAAACTTTTTCTAGGTCTCCCACGCGGGTACAGGGGCCCAAGGACTGGAGCCATTTTCTACTGCTTTCCCAGGCCATAGCAGAGAGCAGGTGCCCGTATGGGATGCCAGCGCTGCAGACAGAGGCTTTACCAAACGCTATGCCACAGTGCCAGCCCCCATACGTTAGTTTTCATTGTCTAGGATTTATTTAAATGGAATCATAATGGTTATGTTCTTTTATGTCTGGCTTCCTTCACTCAGCATTATTTGATACTTAACATTTCTGATGTATCAATGATTCATTACTTTTTATTATTGAGGAATATTTCATTGCATGGTTATTACAGCATTTATTTATCCATTCATCTGTTAATATATATATATGCATATATATATATATATATATATATATATATATATAAAAGTTATTTCTAGCTTGGGGCATTACAGACAAAGATGTATGATCATTTGTATTTGAGTATTTGTGAGGGCATATTTCTGCATTTCTCTTCCAAACACCTAGAAGTGGAGTGGATCATTTGGTAGGTATGGGTTCAGTTTTTTAAGGACTTGGAGAAGTTTTCCAAAGTGGATTTACCATTTTCATTTCCATCAGAACTTAAGGGAGTTAAAGTTCTCTACTTACTTGTCAACTCTGGGAATCTTTTTAATTTTTTGAATTCCAATAAATGTATAATGGTATTTCATTGTGGTTATAATTTGCATTTCCATAATGACTAATGATGTTGAATATCTTTTCATGTGCCAATTTTCCATCTGTGTATCTTCTTTGATGATGTATCTGTTCAAGTCTTTGACTTATTTTTTAAAATATGACTTTAAAAATTATTTAGCTTTGAAGAGTGCTTTATATAATCTGTCTCTAGTCCCTTTGTCAGAAACTTGATTTGCAAATATTTTCCCATTCTGAGGCTTGTCTTTTCATTTTTTTCTGTGTCTTTGAGGGACAGAAGTTTTAAATTTTGACCAAGTCCAGTTTATCTTTTTATTCTTTTTTTAATTAATTAATTTATTTGAAAGGCAGAGTTACAGAGACAAAAGGAGAGTCAAAGAGAGAGAGAGAGAGAAATAGAAATAGAAATATCTTCCTCTGCTGGTTCACTCCCCAAATGGCTGAAATGGCCGGTCTGGAGCGTTATCTGGGACTCCTTTGTGAGTGGCAAGGGCCCAAGTACTTGGGCCCTCTTCCACTGCTTTCCCAGGCATATTAACAGGGAGCTGGATAGGAAGTGGAGCAGCCAGGACTTGAACTGGCGCTCATCCACAAAGGGATGTTGACATTGGCAGTCAGTGACTTAACTGGCTATGCCATAATACCAGCCCCTATCTTTTTATTCTTATACGGACCATGCTTTTGTTGTAGTGCTTCGAAAGGTTTGTGGAAAACAGAACTAAAAGATAAATTCATTTTAGTGCAAAAAATTGTTGAAATCCATATATAGGTTTTTAATAATATGTATTTACAAGAACTTTTTGAAGATCCCTTGTATCTAAGAAATTCTGTAATTCAAAATGAAAACATTTTCACATATTTTTTTTCCAAAATACTATAGTTTTAGTTTTTATATTTAGGTTTATAATTACATTGAGTTAGTTTTTAAATATTGCAAGACACATAGAACAAAAGTTAATTTGGAGCAGGCGTTTGGCATAGCAGTTAAGATACTGATTGGGATGCCTGTATCCCGTATCAGAGTTCCTGGGAGTCCTGGCTCCATTTCTAATTCTAACTTCCTGCTAATAATGCACCCTGGAAGGCAGCAGGTGGTGGCTCAAGTACTTGTGTCCCTGCCACCTACGAGGGACAACTGGACTGAGTTCCTGTTTCCTGACTTTGGCCTGGCCCAGTCCTGGATGTTGTGGACATTTAAGGAGTGAGCAATCTGTCTGTTTGTCTGTCAACCTCTCTGTTTCTTTGCCTTTCAAATACATAAACAGAAACTTTAAATACATTTTATTTGAATATTAGTTTTTACATGCGAATATCCAGTTACTCCAACAACACCATTTGAAAAGACTATCTTTTCTTCACTGAACTGCTCTTGTAACTTTCTTGAAAATCAGTTGCTATAATGTAAGGATCTCTTTCTGAACTCTGTTCTGTTCCATTGATTTATTTTTCTTTTTTTTTTTTTTATTTTTTTCTTTTTTTTTTATTTTTGACAGGCAGAGTGGACAGTGAGAGAGAGAGACAGAGAGAAAGGTCTTCCTTTTGCCGTTGGTTCACCCTCCAATGGCTGCCGCGGTAGCGCGCTGCGGCCGGCGCACCGCGCTGTTCCGATGGCAGGAGCCAGGTGCTTCTCCTGGTCTCCCCTGGGGTGCAGAGCCCAAACACTTGGGCCATCCTCCACTGCACTCCCTGGCCACAGCAGAGAGCTGGCCTGGAAGAGGGGCAACCGGGACAGGATCGGTGCCCCGACCGGGACTAGAACCCGGTGTGCCGGCGCCGCAAGGCGGAGGATTAGCCTGTTGAGCCACGGCGCCGGCCATTGATTTATTTTTCTATATTTATGCCCAAAATACACTATCTTAATTATTATGGCTTTATATTACATCCTGAAATTTGTTCTGCTCCATCCTAGTTGCCTTTCTCAATGTGTTCTTTTTGGGGGGCGGGGGAGCGGGGTTGCTCTAAGTCCTAGAATGTGTCTGTATAAATTGTGGAGTCAGTTTGTCAATTCCTACCTAAAAAGTCCACTGTAATTTTGAATGGGATTGCATTGAAACTATGGATGAATTTGAAGTGAACTGACATTTGAAGTACGTTGAGTCTTCTGACCCACAAACATTATGTCTCTCCATTTATTGTTTTTTTTTTTTTAATTTCTCTCAGCCCTATTGTGTAACTTTCTAGTTTAGGTTTGCCACAATCTCCTCTCCTTTGATTTATCCTTAAGTATTTCTTTATTGTATTTCTTTATGGTATTATAATACTATCAATATTCAATTATTCAGTTATTATATAAAAATGTGCATGGGGTAGGCACTTGGCCTAGCGGTTAAGACACCAGTTCGGACATCTGCATCCCACATTGGAGTGCTTGGGTTTGATGCCCAGCTCTGGTTCCGGACTCCAACTTCTTCTTAACGAAGACCCTGGAGGTAGCACATGATGACTCAAGTAATTGGGTCCCTGCCACCCATTGTGGAAGAACTAGATTGGGTTTCTGACTCTTGGTTGATCCTTTGGGGTTGTAGGCATTTGGGGAGTAAATAACTGGATGGGAACTCTCTCTATCTTTGCTCTCAAACAAATTAAAAAGTTTAAAAATTAGAAGTACGGGCCGGCGCCGTGGCTCAACAGGCTAATCCTCCGCCTTGCAGCGCCGGCACACCGGGTTCTAGTCCCGGTCGGGGCACCGATCCTGTCCCGGTTGCCCCTCTTCCAGGCCAGCTCTCTGCTGTGGCCAGGGAGTGCAGTGGAGGATGGCCCAAATGCTTGGGCTCTGCACCCCATGGGAGACCAGGAGAAGCACCTGGCTCCTGCCATCAGAACAGTGCGGTGCGCCGGCTGCAGCGCGCTACCGCGGCGGCCATTGGAGGGTGAACCAACGGCAAAAGGAAGACCTTTCTCTCTGTCTCTCTCTCACTGTCCACTCTGCCTGTCAAAAAAAAAAAAAATTAGAAGTACACATTATGCTTATTGCTAATTTTGTATCCTAGAATCTTGACAAACGCACTTGCTAGTTCTAGTATCTTTTCTGTAGACTATAAGATTTTCTACATGGACAATCATCATGTCGTCTTTGAAAAAAAGCAGCTCTAATTCTCCCTTCCCAGGCTGAACACGCTTTATTGCCTTCTGGAGTAAGCATTAGTAGTTTGTATTTTTCAAGGACTCCGTGTATTTATCTGCTTATAATATTTCCATAACTATTCTTTTATTATCTGCAGTAATTTTCCCTGAATCATTCCTAATGTGAATTTGTGTGTTTTGTATTTTTTCTTCTGATCAGTCTGACTAGAGATCTATCAAGATTTTTATCAATCTTTTCAAAGAACAAGGTTTTGCTTCCATTGAAAATTTTTTATTTTTCTGTTTTTTTAAATGTAATTAGTTTCACTTTGATTTTTATTAGCTGTTTTCTTATGCTGCTTACTCTGGGTTTAGTTTTTTTATTTATTTAATTTTATTTTGGAGACACAGAGACAGACAAAGATAGAGACAGAGATCGTCCATCCACTAGTTCACTCCCCTAAATGCCTGCAACAGCTGAAGTTGGACCATACTGGAGTCAGGAACCTGGAATTCAATTTGTACTTCCCGGTTGGCAGTAACCTAACTACTTGAATCATCACTTGCTGACTTCTGGGTGCACCTTAGCAGGAAGCTGGGAAGCAGAGTCAGGACTGAACCTAGGCAAGCACTCCCATGTGGGATGTAGGTGTCCCAATAGACAGACACTGTATCACATCCCTGCCCCAGATTTAGTTGTTTAAAAATTTTTTTCGGCCAGTGCTGCGGCTCACTAGGCTAATCCTCCACCTGCGGCGCTGGCACACTGGGTTCTAGTCCCGGTCGGGGTGCTGGATTCTGTCCCGGTTGCCCCTCTTCTTGTCCAGCTCTCTGCTGTGGCCTGGGAGTGCAGTGGAGGATGGCCCAAGTGCTTGGGCCCTGCACCCCATGGGAGACCAGGAGAGGCACCTGGCTCCTGCCTTTGGATCAGCGTGGTGTGCTGGCTGCAGCATACTGGCGGCGGCAGCCATTGGAGGGTGAACCAACGGCAAAAGAAGACCTTTCTCTCTGTCTCTCTCTCTCACTGTCCACTCTGCCTGTCAAAAAAAAAATTTTTTTTTCAATTTTTTTAAAGATGGAAGCTAACTATACATATTAGACAGGGTGCTAAATACTCTTAGTCTCACTTAATCTCTGCAATAATATTTTCGGGGTAAACATGATATTATCCCCATTTCATAAATGATAAAAATTCAGGTTCAAAGAAGTTAATATGACTAAGTCATGTGATTATAATCTAGATTTGTCTGATTTGTCCTTAATTTCATCATCATTTTTTTCCTTACATGCCTTACATAGGGCATTTCCCGAAGATACATAATAAAGATTTCAGCAATATTCTCTGTCAAAAAAAAAAAAAAACTTTCAAGCTCAGAAGACATAAATTCAAAACGCACCTACCTGAAGGAGGTCGCATACTTAAAGTTTTTATGTGAGGTTTATTCTTTATTTTTGAAGATTCTAGCACATGTGAGGAATTTGAAATTTGCTATCTCATTGAAAAGTATATTTAAAAAAAAAAAATCCTGCCTCCTTTAAAGTGTGTGCTTACACAGACAACCCCCCCCCCCCACACACACACACATACCCTGGGGTTTTGACTGGTTTACTGTCTATTGGAGAGAACTATCTTACTGGATTCCACAACCTTTAGTTGAATTAAACCATGAACTCAGCTGTTTTTAAAAAGATGTATTTATTTATTTAAGAGGCAGAGTGGCTGAGATAGAAGGAGAGACAAAGAGAAAGAAATCTTCTATTTGCTGGTTTGCTCCCCAGAAGCCTGCAACAGCTAAGGCTGAGCCAGGCCAAAGCCAGGAGTGAGGAACTCCATCCAGGTCTCCAATGTGATTGACAGGAATACAAGTACTTGGGCCATCCTTTTTGGTCTCCCAGGGACATTAGCAGGAAGCTGGATGGGAAGCACAGAGCTTCAACCAGGCACTCGTGGAATGTGGGTGTTGGGTGTCCCAAATGGCTGCTTAACTTGTTGCACCACAATAGTGCATTGTCTGAGCTGTCTTCCTTGAGCTCTCATGGCTTTCCTTCCTCTTCATTCCTAACCTCTAGCATGGAAATCTGCTATTAGGAAAGCGTTTGGTGCAGGAACATAATTCACCCGGCCTGTTTTCTACATGAGACAGAGAAATGCCTGGTAGAAGGGATTAGCATATCATGTGCCAATACATTAAAGCTCTGGCCAGAGTAGAGGTGAATTTTCCAAAAATTACTGTGATGGAAGTCCAAAGTTAGAGGAAGTACAAAGTTTTCAAACCAGGAAGCCATTTTCAAACCAGGCAGTATTGTTCCCCAACCCCAGCTGATTGAGCCAGGACTGGCAACTTGACTGTAAAAGGAACAGGGATATTAAATGAACTGGTGATATTCTTCCTTCGCAGGAACTTGGGATTGGATTTAAAGCTGTGATTTATTTTCCACGGGTTATTTTGAAACAGAATGTGAAAATTCAGGAGCCGTGGGGCTGTCACGTTTGGCCACATTTCACTTGGGCTCTCAATCAGCAAAGGCCAATCTTAGGAATAAAATGGATACATGAAAGCAAAGATGAAAGGCAAAGAAGACTGAGAGTAAGGAAGAGAGTGTAAGAGGAAGGAAGGGAAAGAAAATGCATTGTAGCGAGGAGAGAGAGAGAGAGAGAGAGAGAGAGAGAGTGAGAGTAGGGCCGGCACTGTGGCGCAGTGGGTTAAAGCCCCAGCCTGAAGCGCTGGCATCCCATATGGATGCTTCCGATCCAGCTCTCTGCTTTGGCCTGGGAAAGCAGTAGAGGATGGCCCAAGTCCTTGGGTCCCTGCACCCACATGGAAGACATGGAGGAAGCTCCTGGCTCCTGACTTCAGCTCAGCTCTGGCCGTTGCAGTCATTTGGGGAGTGAACCAGAGGATGGAAGACCTCTCTCTCTCTCTCTGGCTCTACCTCTCTCTGTAACTCGGTCTTTCAAATAAATAAAATAAATCATTAAATGAGAGAGAGAGAGAGAGAGAGAGAGAGAGAGAGAGAGAGAGAATGCTACAGGATTTTTGACAATTTCCAACTCCTAGTTTCAGTCCTTTTTTGGGACTTTGGCTGTATTTCCTGACTTTCAAATTCAAGTCATGCTTGTGTCATTTTCATTTCCTTCTTTTGGTTTGAGACAAACAACAATGAAAAGAACCTTGCTTGAGACACATTTGCTCTTTAGTTCTTTTCCAACTGTGGAATTAGAAATACTCAATCAAACATTAGTGACTTTGCTGGGCAGTAGTTGAAGAGGTGAGGGTGAGGGCTCCACACAGGAGCTTACCTTAGAACAGCTGAAGTCAATTTGTGAAAATGCAGATCACTTAGGGAAAGGGATGTGTTGGGAAATTTCCTGATCACAAGCAGAAAGGTCTGGCATCCATAGATTCATCAGCATTGCAGATACAGGGTCCAGAGGGAGAGAGGAGCTGGGACTGGAACTAGATGTGTGTGTGTGCATGTGTGTGTGTGCCTGTGTCTGTGTGTCTGCGTAGAGCTAGTCTAGAAGATCAGACATACCGGAAAATCCTGAGGCCCAAGAGGTTCAATGATATTCATGAAAATGATGACTACAAAGGTCTGAATCAAGGAAGCAGGGTGTTCTAACCAGTGGGACTTAGTGATGTTCAAAAGCGTATGCATTATGCAGAGGGATTCAATAGTGATTGATTTTTCCAGAAAAAAAAGTTAGAATATTTCCTAGGAGGAGTCTTACATTTTCCAAAGGAAACACAGGTTTTTAGTCCAGATCCCAAGGGAGAATCTTTTTCCAAGCATTTTTATAAGACCCCTTTCTACATGGGTGTTCATGGAGTGCTGTTCATAACAGAAAGAATTCACCCAGTAAAGTGATCAAGCTCAAAGAGCTTTTTAAAGAACATTATTTATTTTATTTGAAAGGCAGTGAGAGGAGAGAGAGAGAGAGAGAGAGAGAGAGAGAGAGATGAAGAGAGATCTTCTATCCACTGGTTCACTTCTCTAATGCCTGCAATAAGCACAGCTGGGCCAAGCTGAAGCCATGAGCTTGGGATTCTGTCTAGATCTCCCACATGGTGGCAGGGGCTCAAGTATTTGAGCCATCACTTCTGATCTAGCTTCCTGCTTGAACCAGGAACTGGGACTTGAACCAGGCACCTTGATATCAGATGTGGATGTGTCAAGTGGCAACTCAACCATTGTGCCAGATGCCTTCCCCTCAAAGAACTTTTATAAGAATTAAATAAGAACACTCAATAAGTTGTAGTTACTATTTCTAGTTTTTCTTCTTTTATTACTACTACTGGTAGTATTATCATATGTGGCACATGGGGCACAGTAGGTATGCAATGCTTGACATATCCCATATCCAGCAAAAAAGAAATGTCTGGATTTTTTCTTATCCTTCTTTTTTTAAGGTTTATTTTAATTATTTGAAAGATTTACAGAGAGAGGTAGAAACAGAGAGATATAGAGACGGAGAGAGAGATCCGGAGAGATCCGAAGCCAGGAGCCAGGAGCATCCTCCGGGTCTCCCATGTGGGTGCAGGGGCCCAAGGACTGGTGCCCATATGGGATGCCCACACCCCAGGCCAGGGCTGTGCTGCGCCACAGCACCGGCCCCTCTTATCCTTCTTAATACAACACTCACAGTGGACCACACATAGATACTACCTTTTGCATCTTCACCATTAGAGATGGCATCTTTGTGGTGTGCTCTGCAAAATACACCCTCTGTGGTGTGCCTCAGAAAGGGGCACCTGGAAGGGCACCCTGACACAGAACCACAGAATCTTGGTTGGAGAGGTCTTCAGAGATCAGATCCCTTTTAAGAGCTAGCGTCTCATCTAAATATCTTGGACAGGTATAGATATTCAACTTGTTTATTACTGAATGCTCCCAGGAATAGAGAATTCATCTCGGGGTTGATCATCCCAGTAGGGGATAGCTTTGATGAAGTCATGGATTTGAAATATGCCTGAGTGGAGTTTGGATCTTCAGCCTTTGGAACCTCACTGAGTACATCTAGTGCCCTGCTCACACCAGAAGCCAGCTCCAGTGTGTCCCGTGAGTCTATGTTCTGCAGCTAACCCACTCGGCTCTTAAACGGCTCCGTCTCTTACGTGGTTCTTGGACCCTAACATTCTATTCATTCTTTCCTGGGCTGGTTCCAGGCTGTCAGTCTCCCTTTGAGCATTGGAACATTGGATGACTTCTTCCCAAACTGCTTGGATAGTGCAGACCGAGTGTGGTTTTATCTCTCAGTCTGAATGCAACATTATTTCTATTAATGCAATATAAGTTTGAAGTAACTTTTTAGTCTTTGAAGTAATGTGACATGCTGGCCCAATGTAAAGCCTGAAGTACTTTTCACCTGAAATATTATTATATTTTCTCTCCTTCCTGTGCACTAGATCTTTTGAACTCCTGTTCATGAATCTATTTATATTATAGACAGTTTCCTTTGTGTGTCACCAGAGAGTCTATTAAAAGCTCAACATTAGTAGCTCCAACTGCTTCCTATTGTTTATAGGATAAGACTATATCTATAGTGCCCTTGAATGGTGTGGAGATTCTCTCTCGTGGCTTGAGTTCTGGCATCACAACATTAAGCTCCTTCTCATCCTACACTTCGATGATTCTAAGCTCCAAGCACATCACCAAATCTATCTACCGCGTCTTGTCTTTATGTCATTGTAATGCTATTCTTTCTGCTTAGAATGTCTTTACTCCCCATGTTTGTCAGGTGAACACCTGCTCATCCTTACAAACCCAGTTCAGATGCCATCTCCTCCATAAAGCCTTCCACGATGACATGCTCTCTCCCGTCCAGCAAGGATAGTGCAGCACTTTCCCTTTGGCATAAACTTAGAATCACAGTTGGATTGCTGTGCTGGGAAAAGCCATTTTCCTATTTCTAGCGCTGATGATATCACTGGTTGTCTATAGAGCACCTTTCTCTGTGCCACTGATGAATGGTACTGAGGCGCAAACCTGTAGTGCAAACCATTGATGCTCCACCGTATTCCTGTGATCCTAGACTTCTCACTGAAAGCACTTGTGCCTCTCAGCTTGACGATTCTCTCTGACTCCAGGAGGGTGCTCAGACGGTGTTGGTTGATTAGGGCAGGACCGAAGTGTCAGCGTTCACACCCCTGGAGCTGTGCCCAGGCTCCCTACTTCTTCAGTGGGACAGCTCTGGTGACTGTTCTTCTTCATCTCCCAGAGGTCACCACAGGGACTGAGCGCCAGGTGCCCACAGAGTAACCTGCTCAGGAATATGCCCTCTATCTACTTCTTCCCATCCCTATCTTTCTGCCCCACTGCATCTTTTTTTTTTTTTAAGATTTATTTATTTATTTGAAAGTCAGAGTTACACAGAGAGAGGAGAGGCAGAAAGAGAGAGAGAGAGAGAGAGAGAGGCCTTCCATCTGCTGGTTCACTCCCCAGATGGCCGCAATGGCCAGAGCTACGCCGATCCGAAGCCAGGAGCTTCTTCGGGGTCTCCCACATGGGTGCTGAGGCCCAAGAACCTGAGCCACCTTCTACTGCATTCCCAGGCCACAGCAGAGAGCGGGACTGGAAGTGGAGCAGCCGAGCCTCGAACTGGCGCCCCGTATCTTACGAATGCTTGCTACTGTCACCTCCAGGTAAATGATGGTAATCAAGTCGCACTCTCAAGGTCTATTTGAGGTAGAATGTAAAGTGAAGAAAGCCCATTGTGCAGATGAGTAAACCGAGGAGCATGTGGGCTAAATAACTTACTCAAGTCACCCTTCCAGGAAGTGGCTGAGCCGGTATTAGAGCTCTGCTCTGTTGAGAACCCATTCTTATCTCTCCTGCGCTCCGGGGAAGGAGAAGGAATTTGGATCAGGTGGATCTAAAAAATCCTTCTGAGGGGAAGCATTCACAGATCTGTGTCCCGATGCAATTATCCATTCCTGCCTTCACCCACCACTTGAACGTGAGCCAGTGCAGAAGTCTCCGAAGGGCAGTAAAGTGACACTGAATAATTGAATTCTGAACAAGCTGGACTAATGCAAATATCTGACAAATTGATTTAATTGCGTTCACATACAATAAGGCTGAGCTCTAAAAGGTCAGCCAGAAAATGGGAAAAGACCCTTGGGAGCTTCCAGGGAGAGACTGAGTTTAATACACATTCATCACATTTTACCATCTACTTAGTCCACACAATGCCAAACTGATAGACGGAGACTTACACCAGTGTATTGATTGATTATTTGCTTGGCATCTATCATATCACCTTAAGGCTGTCCCTGTCACGGGCAGGCAGAAGTTATTTAGTGGCTCAGCAGAAATGGCTGTACATTTGGAGAAATTGTTTTTCTATAAGGGATTTGAGGCTCCAAAAGCATTTTACCCAGCCACCAAGACTGGCTCTGAGGGTTACTATTGAGTGGTTTGTGACAAAGGCAGTCACTAGAAATCCGCCTCCTTCCGCTTCCTCCATTCTGCAGAATGAATATTTATGAATGGTGTATTACTGCAAACCCTTTTAAGCCATAAGACACTTAATTCAGGTAATTAACTGGTATCAGCCTTACAGGGAAATAAAGAGAAGATTCTGGAGAAGTTAACAGGAAGCCAATTGGAATTTCATTTCATTAGAAATGAAACCAAAGATTCAGTGTAGCCACTTGTGTGGTGGGCTTGGCCCAGGTGAAATGTGGGTTCGGTTTTGCTCTCTGTTAGGAAGCTGTCATGGAGGCTGATCCAGGACTGGAGGAAGAGGTTTGTGCCCACATTGTGGTCAAAATGATATATTCATTATTCTTTTATCCATTGGAAAGTTGCTTCATAGTTATCTCTTTGTGCTTTAGGTTTTTTTTTTTTTTATCAGTAATACTGAGATGATTTAGTGAACTGTACTTGAAATGAGCTTATATATGCTAATGCTCCTTTGAACTAAATTTCCATAGAAATATCAATTATTATTACTATCAGAGTCTTCTAAAGCTCTGATGTATCGTGTAGCATTATCCAAGAGTTTTTCCTTCAGCTGATTCTATATGCCATTTCTATATTTATCTTTCTGTTTACAGTCAGACGTCCTTAAGAGTTCTCTGTGCTCACCAACCCTACTGTGAAATGTTCCATTCACACTTCAGTGCTCTGATAGCCAACTTCCACTTCCACCAAGCTCCTACACTGCTCTTGTGGTTATCAATGACTTTCAGGTCATTAAGTCCAATGTCAACCTTTAAGATCTCATCGTACACCAATTCTTGGCATCATAGGGTACCACTAACTATTGCCCTTTGGAAACACTTTTTGCTTTGCACTGTGGCTTTGTTTGTTTTCCTCTTACTTCTCTGGTGTCTCTCATTTACGGTTTTTACAGGATCATCTTTTACTTTTCATTCCTAAGTGTAAGAGTCCAATGATTCTGTCTTACTTCACTTCTCCTCCATCCAATTTTAAATTATCAGTGGGCTGGTGAGTAAGAAGCCCTGTGTCTTTTTCCTGCTTTCTTCTTATCTCCCAGCCCATGACCTTTCACAACCTCATCATCTCTCTCTTGCATAAATTCATTAGCTTTCTCAATGATCTTCCTGTCTGTTTCCAGGCTTGAGCGACCTCCTGCCTCCCACATCCGCTTCTCATCTTGTCTTCTGTGATGTTTCTCACTAAAGCCCATGTAATCTACAAGGACAATTCTAGATGTCTCACAACTTTTTATAAGTTAAAACTGTTTTTTTAACCCACTTTCTTTGCTGAAGGCAACTGAAAGCAAAATAAAGAAAAGTAATAAATACAATTCTGTATTCAATAAACCCAGACAGGATTTGCAACTCCAAACTACAATACTTGAATAGGAAGAATACCTGCTAAATAAAGTGAAATTTGACCAAATCAAATCTGGATCTAGAGAAGGTCTGCTTCTGCAGATCCCAGTCAGCAGAGTTCCCTAAATATAAGAGCCGGCCATGGTGTCTGCAGAGACTGGGAGCTTGAGTGGGTAGCAGAACCATGCCTGAGTCCATTCAAATGCCACACAGAGGCTGGCGGTTATTTAGAACCCATGACAAGAAACCAGACTTTGGTGTATCAGAGAGGAGGAAGAGATGGAAGGAGAGAGAAGAGAAATAAATGCTGAATCATACAATAATATCTTGGAAGATATAGTACTTCACTGCAGGCTAATAGGTCAGCCTCCCCTGACAATACACACAGAGACACCACTTGCAGGAGGAGAAAACTGCTGTTAGCAGGGCGATGATGTGAGCACCGTTGGGAAGAAAATGTCTTGAGACAGATTACCCAGTTCTGAGTGGCCAGGGACCCTGCCCACTTTCCCAGCCTGCCCTCTACACCATCTCTTAGTTCACAGCTTCTGCAGAAGAAATAACTCCCCAAGATAAATAAAATTTATAAATAAAAGGAGATATAGAGTGTAGCCTAGAAAAATGAGGTGGCCATTCAGAGAAAAATGATGTAAACACTTCTCTACAAAAAAAAATCAAAGGAATTAGAGAGAATCTAATAAGCGGTCTAATGGCTCAGAGAAGATGTTAAGAAGAAAAAATGACTTTGGAGACTCTGGAAAAAAGACATGGAAGAGAAAAATAAAACCAGAAAATAAAGAAATTTCATGGTGGAAACACCAAAAAAGTATTTCTGACGAGGTCATTAGGAATATACAGGGGGGCACCAAAAAGTTAATAGAAAGAAGAATTAAAAGTATGAGTTTATTTTGGTGCAAAAATTATTTTGAAATATTTCTGCTGTTCTTTCATAATGTATACTTTCTACATATTATGAAAAAACTTTGCACCAAAATACATTCATGCTTTAAAAAATTATTTGTTTATTTAACTTGAAAGGCAAAAAAAGAGAGAGAGAGAGAGAGATCTCCTGTCCATTGATTCACTCTTCAGATGCTCATAACAGCCACGGATGTGCCAAACTCAAGCCAGGAACCTGGAACTCAATCCAGATATCCCATACAGATGGCACAGACCTGATTACTTGAACCATCACTACTGCCTCCCAGGGTATGCATTAGAAGAAAACTAGAACTGGGATAGGACTATGACTCAAACCTAGGCATTCTGAAATGGGATGTGGCATCTCCAGTGACACCTTAATCACTTCACTTCACATCTCCAGTGACACCTTAATCACTTCAAGAAGCCATTGAAATACTGCCATAGGAGGTGGGTTTTGGAAAATGAACAAGATTTAATATAAACAACCAAGAATTAGAAAGGACTGGAGGAGAATGAAGTTGCAACGTGTGTGTGTAACTGGCAGCTTCGGAAAATGAGAACTGAATAAATGGAGTGACAAAATAAATCAACAGGAATACAGAAATGATCTTTCCCTAACAAAAGAGAATCTACATTTGCAGATTGGAAAGGCACAGCACGAACCAGGACATATTGATACCAAATGGTCAATGCATTTCTAGGTAACTTTACTGAATATTAAAAATGAAGAAAAAAAATCCCAAGAACCTTTGAGTGTGAGAAAAAAAAAAACCCAGTACCTAAGGAAGAATTGAGTTACCATTATCAATCTTTCAGCATAAGATACAATAGGTGTGTTTTATAAGCATCCCAGTAGAGCCCCAAAATAATATGTTCTCCAAGTTTTGTGACAAAAATCAGTTCAATTTAGAACCCCCAACATAAAAGGCTGATTAAAAAAGAAAATATATAAGGAGCACATATATTTGATTAAAATAAAGTGAGACATAGAAAGAAAAAAGAGTATTACAGCACTATTGAAAAAATGACTTTTAGAAAATTTCTATTTTGGGGGGTTGGAGTTGTGGTGTAGTGGGTTAAGCTACCACCAGTGGCGGCAGCATCCCATATGGGCACCGGTTCATGTTCCAGCAGCTCCACTTCTGATCCAGCTCCCTGCTAATGCTCCAGGGAAAGCAGTGGAAGATGCCTAAGTGTTTGGGCCCCTGCCACCTACATGGGAGACCTGAATGGAGCTCCTGGCTTTGGATCAGCCCAGCTCTGGCTGTGGATAGATCTCTTCTTTCTGTATCTCCCTCTCTCTCTGTAACTCTGACTTTCAAATATTTTCAAAACTCTTTTTTAAAGAGAGTTTCTATTTTTTTCACTCAAAATACAAAAATGCTTGCATTCTATAAAATATGAAATTCAAAATAACATAAGAACTTAGTTAAGTGGACCCATTTACAGATCAGTCAAAGCCAGAAAGCAGGGTAGTATTAAGAAGCTTTTCAGACTTAGATTTCTTTTTTAAAATGTTTTTTGAGGTATAATTGACAAAAACTGCATATATTAAAGGTGTATGACCTGGTTTCTGTCTGTTATTTTTTCATGTAAATCTTTTTAAAATTTTATTTATTTTTGTATATTTGAGGGGGAGAGTGAGGGAGAGAGGGAGGGAGGGAGGGAGGGAGAGAGCGAGAGCAAGTGAGAGCGAGCGAGCACCCTCCCATCTTCTGGTTCACTTCTCAAATGCCTGCAACAGCAGGGCTGGGCCAGGCTGAGGCCAGGAGCCTGGAACTCAATCTGAGTGTTCCACATGGGTGGCACAGACCCAAGCACAGAAAAAATGGGAAGTCGAATTGCCTATAGGTTTGTTTTATGCTGTATGTGTTGAAATACTGCACTGTGCCCCATGAAAATGTCTAAATATTACATGTCATGCCAAATTTTTAAGACCATAAACAAAAGAAGAAATTTCAAGTATACAATACAAGTATGCAATAATGATGGTCACTGAGCTGTATGTTAGATTCCTAGAACTTATTTGTTCTGTGAAACTTGGTGCCCTTTGACACCTTATTTCTTCCACCTCCCAGGCACCAGCGACCACCAGCCTGCTCTTTGCTTTATGGGTTTGATTGTTTTAGCTTCCGCATATGTGTGAGAGCCCACATATATGTGTCTTCTGTAAATAATATCCCTATATACACATACATGTATTGCATCTGTTATCCATTCTTCTGAGACTAGACACTGAGGTTATTTCTGTATCTTGGCTATTGTGAGTCAGGCTGTAATGAACATGGGAGTGTGGGCATCTCTTTGAGACAGTGAGCTCGTTTCCTTTGGATGAGTACTCAGAAGTGGGATTGATAGATCCTATGGCAGGCCTGTTTTTAATTTTTTGAGACACTTCCGTACTGTTTTCCATAATGGCTGTAGTAATTTACATCCTGGTGGAGTGAACTGAAAAGTAGTATATTAAAAATAGTAGAGCACAGAATTGACAGAAAGGGAAATTGAATTGAAAATAAAGAGGACACATTTTTAGCAGTTTCTGTTTGCAGGAAGAAAAAGATAAGTCCTAAAAATGAGATAGTAATAGAAAAACTAAATAAAAAGTGATGACTTACAGTGGACAAAGAGCATATTTCAAAGCCTTAAAAATTTTCCAGCCATTGATGAACAAATACAAACTATAGGAAAGAAATATTCAAAGTTCTAGAAGACTGAGTTGGGCATCGTCAAGAGATAAGATTGAGAATGGCTTGTCAGAGAGGGGACACTGGAGCCCTCATGCACTGGTGGTAAGGCTTACACTGCCACAGACCTGGAGAACACACCTGTGATAACGTTGGCCTATAGGGTCCCTATGATCTACCATTCTTACTGCTGAATGTTTTTCAGAGAAGTTACTGCACAGGATTCCAAGGTGACATCTCTGAGGTCATTCATCAAAGTGCTGATGGGAGTGGAGGTTGAAAGGCCGTCTAGGTTCAGCACGTGGGGGCCTGGTCTGCACATCACACACTACTATTCAGCTTTGAAAGCAACTGACCAGAGTCATCCAGGGTGACGTGTTGCTGAGTATAAAAACACAAGAAGGAAACGAGGTCCCCAGCATGACAGCACTTACGTGGGTTAAAAATACGTGTGCGTAAAATGACAACCCAACCAGTTATGGCAAGGCACACAGAAAGAAGGGACCACACGTGTAACACCTGGGACTAGGTGTCAAAAGGAAGGAGGAAGGGGAGGGGTCCATGAAAACAGAAGGGAATAACCAAATCTATGGTGCAAGAGAAGGGCCCTGACGGACAGTGATGGCACATTGAGAAAGGAGGGCGGTGGCTACCCTCGTGCTTAGATTCCTCCAGCCAGAGTGAAAAGGCTCATCAGCCGCCAGCAAGATCGTCAGGAACAGCCTAACTCCTGGATGTGAGCTGGTAAAAATATCCTGACGTGAAAGATACAAAACCTTGCTATTGTCCATCAGGAAGGGGACATCACCCACAAAATAAGAAAATTAGAGCTGACTTCAGATTACGTGTCAAATGACAGACAGTGCAGGATAATCTTGCTCATCATTCATAGCTTTCTTCTTTTTTTTTTTTTTTTTTTTTTTTTTTTTTGACAGGCAGAGTGGACAGTGAGAGAGAGACAGAGAGAAAGGTCTTCCTTTTGCCGTTGGTTCACCCTCCAATGGCCGCCGCGGTAGCGCGCTGCGGCCGGCGCACCACGCTGTTCCGATGGCAGGAGCCAGGTGCTTATCCTGGTCTCCCATGGGGTGCAGAGCCCAAGCACTTGGGCCATCCTCCACTGCACTCCCTGGCCACAGCAGAGAGCTGGCCTGGAAGAGGGGCAACCGGGACAGGATCGGTGCCCCTACCGGGACTAGAACCCGGTGTGCCGGCGCCGCAAGGCGGAGGATTAGCCTGTTGAGCCACGGCGCCGGCCCATAGCTTTCTTCTAAGACTTTCTCATTCAGACTCACCAAATGCATTTTCTGTCCCAGATATGGAATCAGCAATTTCTCTCAACATCTCTGATCCTGTCTAGTGGGAAAAGGTACCACAATCTGGATACCAGAGGTGCTTAGGACTCCTGGGTCACTTGTTGTTTTAGGACTCTTCAGTGAACAGAGACATGACTAAGTATTTTTTGCAGATAAAATATACTATAAGTTTTTATCCAATTCAAAACCAGGCCTATAGAGGCTGGTGTTACGGTACAACGAGTGAGCTAAACAACTGCCTGCAATGCCAGGATCCCATATGGGCATGCTTGGAACAGCACTGGAAGATGGCCCTAATACTTGGGCCCCTGCCACCTATGTGGGAGATTCAGGTGGTTCCAGGCTTCTGGTGTTGGCTTGGCCCAGCCCTGCCCATGGTGGCCATCTGGGGGAGTGAACCAGCAGATAGAAGATCTCTTTGTCTTTTTCTTTCTCTGTCTCTTCTTCTTTTCTGTCACTTTCTCCTTTAAATAAATAAATAACTCTTACAAAATATAAAGCCAAACAGGCCTACAGAGATTTTGCCTGACTTTGTCAATCTCACATCTGTGTCTCCTTTCAACCAAAATCCAATCATTAGTGCTGATGCTTCACCCCCAAATAAATCTATCATCTTTTTTTAATGATTTATTTATTTTATTTGAAAGGTAGAGTTATAGAGAAGCAGAGCCAGAGAGAGAGAGACAGAGGTCTTCCATCTGCTGGTTCACTCCCCAGATGGCCGCAATGGCTAGAGCTGTGCCCACTCAAAGCCAGGAGCCAGGAGCTTCTTCTGGGTCTCCCACACGGTACAGGGGCCCAAGCACTTGGGCCATCTACTTCTGCTTTCCCAGGGCATAGCAGAGAGCTGGATCGGAAGTGGAGCAGCCAGGACTCGAACCAGCGCCCAAATGGGATGCCAGCACTGCAGGTGGCGGCATTACCCATTACACCACAGTGCCTGCTCTGAAATCTATTTTCAATTTCTATGTTAATCTATGTTAATTTCTCAAACATATTTCATTCTTTTCCTAATTTAATAAATTCAAGTGCTAAGGTTTATTCTTTTTAAAATATATATGTTAATTTGATTTATTTAATACATATTGGCATATATAAAATGACATATCAAAACAGCATGTTATATTATTGTGTGAAAATATTAACATGTCAACATAAAATAATACTACATGAACACATGATGTTAATTAACGGAATTTAATGTCATAACTTATTTATTAAATACAGCTAGAATGTTTGTGATTTGTATTCCTCTTTTCTTTCTTTTTTAAAAAAAGGTTTATTTATTTATATATTTGAAAGGCAGAGTGATATAGAGACAGACAGACAAAGAGACAGACAGATTTTTTCATCTTCTTATTCACTCCTCAAATGGCCACAAAAGCAGGGTCAGGCTGTAGTCAGGAGCCAGGAACTCCACTTGGATCTCCCACATGGATTGTAGGAAATAGAGTATTTGAGGCATTATGTGCTGCCCCCCAAGTGCATTAACAGGGAGCAGGATCAGAAGTGGAATAGCCAGGGCTTAACCAGGCACTCCAATATGGCTTGTGGGTATCCCAAGTGGTGGCAACCTGCTGTGCCACAATGCCCACTCCACATCCCTTTTTTGGTAACATGGCACACACACACATTTGTCCACCTAGCCTTTTCATTTAACAGCATGTACCAGAAGCTACTCCACATACACAGTTTTGAGGGGAAAAGGTTGCCACTCAAAAGTAAATTTATTATTTACATTTGAAAGCAATAGAAGGACAGTTTCCAGATAAGCCAGGCCTTTGAAGCATCTTATGAAAGGTGGACGCCCAAACAAATCAACTCCACAAAGAAGTTTTTTTCATCTAGTGTAGAAATGAATTAAAATGAGTAAATCTTAGAAAAGGAAATTTGAGGCCTAAAAGAATTGGTTGCAACTGATGGGATCAGTTGAACACAGAGTTAAGACAGAATTTTTGTCAATTAGCAGGATGCAAATGTGAACAAACCTTGAAAGATTCCCATAATAAAAACGGTAATATTTTGAAAATTAGAACTTCAGTTTAAAATTTCATATAATAGCAATTTGGGAGAAAGGAGAGAGGGTAATAAAAACAAAGTGTGCTATTTTTCTAGTCTATAGGTACCCTGTAGTCTTGATTTTAATAACTGAAGCAATAGAGGCTCAAAAATTGAACTGTGAGCATGCAAATCAATAAAGAAAAGTGTGGGCCATGGGGAGATGCCCAGGGGAGGTTGGAGGCTGACGTGGAGTCACAGCCGTGCTGTCGTCTGCTGCTTGTTGCTGATCTGTTGCTGCGTCTCCTCTCCTCCACTTGATCCTTCTTCAACTTCCCTGACACCTGGGCTACCTGTGTGTTACTAATCCATGACTAAGTGCGTCCTTCCTCCTCTAGAAGGCATCCACACCACTGAGGTCAGAGAGGACACACCTGGCTTAGATCTGTCTTCATGGGTCCCAGTTTATTCATTCTTGTTCTTTTCTTTTTCTTTCTTTCTTTTTTTTTTTTTGACAGGCAGAGTGGACAGTGAGAGAGAGAGAGAGACAGAGAGAGAGAGAGAGACAGAGAGAAAGGTCTTCCTTTGCCGTTGGTTCACCCTCCAATGGCCACTGCGGCCGGTGCATCGCACTGATCCGAAGGCAGGAGCCAGGCAGGTACGTATCCTGGTCTCCCATGGGGTGAAGGGGCCAAGCATTTGGGCCATCCTCCACTGCACTCCCGGGCCATAGCAGAGAGCTGGCCTGGAAGAGGGGCAACCAGGACAGAATCTGGTGCCCCAACTGGGACTAGAACCCGGTGTGCCAGCACCGCAAGGCGGAGGATTAGCCTATTGAGCCACAGCACCGGCCTCATTCTTGTTCTTTGTGTGCATCAAGCTTCCGTAGGAAGACCGGGGCCTGCCAGAAGCCAACCAACTTCCTTGGTTGTGTCAGTTCAAATCTCCACACCAAATTCATACATATACATGCAAAGATATAGATACACATATGCCTCTCAGATATGTATATATGTATGAATGGTTGTGTTTGTATTCTAGAGGTTCTGCTTCTTTGACTGAACCATGACTCATGTGTGAATATTACTGCACATTTAGGGATTTTATATATATATATATATATATATATATATATATATATATTAGAAAAATGATCTTGACTTGATAATTAACTTTAGCCTTGGCTCTGCCATTTGTCTTGTTTAACAGTACTCTGTGGATCTCAGTTTTCTTATCTGTAATATGATGGATTAATACTTCTAATCTCTGAATTAGTGTTTTTTTTCCCCCTCAACCTGTGGCTTGGGATCCACCCTTGGGGTGTGAAATCAATATAATAAATGGTGAGTGGTATCATAAAAAAATCAAGTGACATAGAATATAAAATATCAGGTTATACATTGAATAATAATGGGAACATTTTAATTATAGGGAGGTAGATAGATAAGAATGTGTATATGTTGTAATGCAAAATGTATTTATTGCTGAGAGTGAGGTTAGAGAAACCTGGAAAGTGTTTCCTTTTCTGGAGATCAAGGAGATCACTCTTCAGATTTAACATTATGCATTCGGGGGGGGGGGGCATTTGACATAGTAGTTAGGACTTTGTTTGTGACATGGAACAACCCCAAAACTGGCTGGAAGATTTGCTATAAAACCCCCCTAGCTGGGTCTGCCTACCCAACTCACAAATAGCCAGTCCCACACATGGGGGTGTTGGAAGAAAGGAGGTATTTATTGCAAAGCAGAGAGTGAGAAGCTGAGCAGCTCTCAATTCCATGGGCTCTGCAAGGGGTCAAGGGTACTGATTCTTATAGATTGAAGTTGAGGCCGGCAGGTGCGTGTTCAGCTCACGTCCAAGTTCCTGGTTGGTCTTCAGTGCTCGTTGCCCTACTTCAATTGGTCAGTGGAATTTTGATGATGACAAAGTGGGCTCCAGTCAGTCTGGGGGCTGCATGCAGGTGGTAGTTACTTTTTGTTCAGGCCTTGGGGTTCCTGGAAAAGCAACTCCTTAAGTCAAGACAGAACACCGAGATGTGATCTATAGAGGAAATAAATGACCTCATGTAGGGTTGGCTGCACCATTGCCTCAATTCAGTGAGTTAATGTTAGTGAGAGGTTGATTTACAATCATGAGAGCAAGACAAGGAAACTTCACATTAAAAGAGGGAGGCTGGGAGACTGGAGACTAGGACTTGATGGTTTCTAGTATCTGCATCCCCGGCACTGGATAGGGAAGCCTGCATCCCATATCGGAGAGCTTGGGTTTGAGTCCCACCTCTGCCCTCAATTCTAGCTTCCTGCTAATGTGCACCTGAGAGACAGCTGGGTATGGCTCAAGTGGTTGGGTCTCTGCCACCCACATGGGAAACCCTAACTGAATTCCATCCCCTGGCT
This sequence comes from Lepus europaeus, assembly GCF_033115175.1. Classification (NCBI taxonomy): domain Eukaryota; kingdom Metazoa; phylum Chordata; class Mammalia; order Lagomorpha; family Leporidae; genus Lepus; species Lepus europaeus. The sequence continues at coordinate 20,208,092 of NC_084847.1, forward strand.
TCAGCCTGGCCCAGCCCTTGCTATTGCAGGCAGTTAGTGAGGGAAATCAGTGGATGGAATATCTCTGTCTCTTTCTCCCTGTTGTTTTGCTGTTCAAATAAATGAAAAAGCTAAACATTTTTTGAAAATGATGCCTTCAGTCTAGTTTGGTCAAATGCAATAGGATAGGGATGGAAAACTGCAGATTACTTTCCGCAACTCGTGTACCCACCTGTTCCATTTTGTCTATATGTGTTTCCCTCAGCTCTCCAGTGTTTGGGTACACACATGCCCTCTAGAGCATTTAAAAAATTTTAAACTACTTATCAGTGTTAAAACATAAGACTCAGTCATAAGACTCAGGTTTATGGCTTCTCTGGAAAAAAATCAGAGTGTCTGTAATATGGAACTGATTCCCATGTGTCAATAGCCAACGAGAAAAAAAATAAAGACTACTCCCCCTTTACCAGGGCATGTGCTTTTAAATGTAGGTTTTATTTGGGTCTGAGAGTGCCAGTATACCAGGAGATGATTCCCACTGAAAATGCAGTCTGTTACTCATAGTTTGGAAGAGAGGAGGACAAAGCACACAGAGGGGGCATTTGGGCAAGCACCAGCGTTGGTCAGGAGGCAGAGGGAGTGGGAGAAGTGTGGGAAAAAGCCTTTATTATGTTTTTCCAAGGTCAAAGTCAAGGCAAGCATAGTAAGCAGGCTTAGGGTAGTGTGAGTCGTTCTGGTGGTGCTGGGCTGCAGGAGCTGTCTCTTCAGTTGTCTGGTACCTGGTCCTGGAGTGATAGGGCAGAGGAATAAGAGCTTGATCTTTGTGTTCAACAGAGTATTTGGGGTTATAGACTCTGCCGAATGTCCATTTGCTTGCAAAAACCACTCACAGGGGGAGTCATTTACTGTCTTTAGCAATTGGCTAGTCCCAGGAGAGACAATATCACCAGAGTCAGCAAGACCCTAGATATCAAAACACAGAACATAAAAGTTGTGATTCATAAAGCACCTGGTCTGTAGTTTGCCCTTCTCCCTTCCCAGCCACGTTCACTCGTTTATGTGACAGGCATTTGAATCTGGGACCCCTGGCTTGTTGTCAATCTCCCACGGGTACAATGGTGAAGACTGTGTTTCCACCCTAGGTCAGGGTTACCTGTTTTCCTCGCTGCACACCGTGAATGGCAGAGCGCCCAGGTGCAGGCTGATGTCCTGTGTGAGAATGGAGGCAGTGACAGCGGCGGCTGCTGCTTCCTGCCCAGGACGTGAATTTGCACTGACGGAGGAGACAGGTTGTCTCTATAACCTCTGACTAACAAATGATCCCGTGCCAACCAGGCAGAATTTTCTGGCTGGATTATCAATAGGGTTCAGATCCCATTGGGCAATAACTGTCCTTGGTCAATGCCATCCAAAGCAGTACTTGGAATTTTTATTTTTATGTTTGGAGCTGGGGATCAGCCCTTAGATTCATCTCTCCCAGCGCTAGTGGAGCTTTTGGGGACTGGGGCAGAAGTCAGCGTTTGAAGACTCGGTTCATCAGGACAATGTGCCCGGATGTCACCCACTCTCATCAGGCCTGTCCATCCTTAGAAACAAGGATCTCTTCAGTGATGCCCTCAGATTCTGAACAATGGAAGAGAAACGAGTTTTTCTCCTCTACTTTAAAAAAAATTTATGAGAGAGAGAGAGTCAAGATCTTTCATCTTCTGTTTTCCTCCCCAAATGTCTGCAATGATGGGGACTGGGCCAGGGTGAGGTTGAAGCCACGAACCGGGGACTCCATCTGGGCCTCCTATGTGGGTACAGGAGCTCAAACACTTGGACCATCCTCTGCCGCTTTCCCAGGCACATTAGCAGGGAGCTGGATCAGAAGCAGAGCATCCGAGACTGGAACTGGCACTCCAGTGTGGGATGCTGGAGTTGCAGGCAGTGGCTTAACCTGCTGTGCCACAATGCCAGCCCCTCCTCCTCAGTTTAATCAGTGTGACATAGTGAGAAAGGTCATGCTGTTGAGTTGGCACACACAGAATCTGGCATCAGAAGGACGCAAGTTCAAAACCCAGGTAGTGCCATTTCTGGTAGCATGATAGATGCTATGCAATTGACTTGACATCTTTTAGTCTGTCACCGGTACAACTGAGAGGATAATATCTACCTAGGTTGTTGTGAGGGCTGTACGTTAAGTACAGAGTCTTCTGCCTGGTACAAACTGGGTACTCACATACATGGATTGTTATCTTACTATTATTCATCAGGGACACCATACCAGCCAAGGTGCTACTGCTACAAGGGGGAAGAGGCACTGGTTTCTGTCATGCTTTGTGTGTGTCCCTCAAAGGTTCATGTGTTGGGAGGTTGGTCTCCAGTGTGGGATGCAAGAGGTGGTGGACGCTTTAAGAGGTGGAGCTTAGTGGGAACTGGTTGAGATATAGGGTCACTGTTCTCTGAAGAGACTGAGTCTTTGTGGGATCCTATGTTACTTGTCAAGAGAGCAAATGGGGGGCTGGTGCTGTGGCGCAGTGGGTTAACACCCTGGCCTGAAGTGCCAACATCCCATATGGGCGCCAGTTCGAGACCTGGCTGCTCCACTTCTGATCCAGCTCTCTGCTATGGCCTGCGAAAGCAGTAGAAAATAAGTCACTGTGTACTTAGGCCTCTGCTCCTATGTGGGAGACCTGGAAGAAGCTCCTGGCTCCTGGCTTCTGGCTTCGGGTCAGTGCAGCTCCAGCCGTGGCAGCCAACTGGGGAGTGAACCATTGGATGGAAGACCTCTCTCTCTCTCTCTCTCTCTCTCCCTCTCCTCTCTCTGTGTAACTCTGACTTTCAAATAAATAAATAAATCTTTTTTAAAAAGATAGCAAATGGTAGTAAAAGAGCTCCTGGCTCCCCGTGATCTGGCTTCCTGTTTCGCTGTGTCACTTGCACTCTCACTATTGTGATATCAGCCACCGTGAGACTGTCACCATAGCCAAGCTGATGCCCTCAGACTTTCAGAACTGTGAGCTACCTAAATCATTTCCATTTATAAAGCCTGAGGAATTTCATTATAGTAATGGGGAGAACTGATAAATATAGTCTCTGCCCTATGCAAACGCAATCTATTGTAGTAAATGCTATTATGTAGAAAAGTGCAGAGTTTGCATGAAGGAGGGGGACAAGTTGTTCTTGGGGAAGGGATGTAGGACATCAGGTAAGGGATCAAGACCAGGGCTAGGTGTGTGGTGGGGTAAAGGAGGTGTCAGGGCATTTGTGCAACCCAGACAGTGAATGCATCTTTAAATTTCACAACCTGAGCACCCCACTCACCTTGTCTTAGTCCTGGCCCTATTAAAGAGAAGGTGCTATCAGAATTAGAAACTGAAGGCTAAGAAGGAGATGGCTAAATGCACATCCCAAGTGAAGGGGAAGGTATTTATAAAAACACGAGGATACTTCAAAAAAGTGTGTGGAATGTACAATTAAAAATTATTTTGGTGCGAAAATTTTGAGATACATGAATGCAAAGGGTGTTCAAAAATGTTTGTGGGAGTCGGTGAACCCTAAAGGCTTCCATAGCCTTGGCAACTCATGACTAGAGCCTAGGGAGATTACTGATGCCATAAACAAGAGTGTCAAATTGTTAAGTCAACAACAGGAGTCACTGTGTACTTAATCTCATGTGGGATCTGTCCTTAATGTGTTGTCCAATGTGAAGTGATGCTATAACTAGTACTAAAACAGTATTTTTACACTTTGTGTTTCTGTGTGGGTGCAAACTGATGAAATCTTTACTTAGTATATACTGAATCAATCTTCTGTATATAAAGATAATTGAAAATGAAAAAAAAAACTGGTGTTAAATTGGAAATTGCATAGAAAATTAATTAATTTTTAAAAAATATCATATAGGAGGCCAGCGCCGTAGCTTAACAGGCTAATCCTCCGCCTTGCGGTGCCGGCACATCTGGTTCTAGTCCCGGTTGGGGCACCGGATTCTATCCCGGTTGCCCCTCTTCCAGGCCAGCTCTCTGCTGTGGCCCGGGAAGGCAGTGGAGGATGGCCCAAGTGCTTGGGCCCTGCACCCGCATGGGAGACCGGGAGAAGCGCCTGGCTCCTGGCTTCAGATCAGCATGGTGCGCCGGCCACAGCGGCCATTGGAGGGTGAACCAACGGCAAAAAGGAAGACTTTTCTCTCTGTCTCTCTCTCTCACTATCCACTCTGCCTGTCAAAAAAAAAAAAAAAAACAAAAACAAAAACAAAAAAAAATATCATGTAGGATCTCTGTCTTTAATGTGCTGTACACTGTTATTTAATGCTATAACTAGTACTCCAACAGTATTTTTTCACTTTGTGTTGCTATGTGGGGGCAAACTGTTGAAATCTTTACTTAGTATATACTAAACTGATCTTCTGTATATAAAGAGAATTGAAAAATGAATCTTGATGTGAATGGAAGGGGAGAGGGAGCAGGAAAGGGGAGGGTTGCAGGTGGGAGGGAAGTTATGGGGGGGGGAGCCATTATAATCCATAAGCTGTACTTTGGAAATTTATATTCATTAAATAAAAGTTTAAAAAAATTATGAATCTAGGAAGGAAATGTATAAGAAAACCTACAACATCTTGTCAAACCAGAAAGTAACAACCTATCAAGACTTTTGAAACTGTATAAAAAGAACTCAGAAGGCAACTTGAAAGGCTTCCATTGGTCAAAGATGGAGCAGTTTGTTTATCAATAAGATTAATAACTGTGATGGATTAAAACATGTAAAATACAAAAAAAACCAAAAAAACCAAAAAAACAAAATGTTCGTGGGAAATGTGTATTATGAAAAACTGCCTGGATTCCAAAAATTCTTTAAACCCCCCCCCCAAAAAAAAAAAACCTCTTAAGTTTTATTTTTCCATGAACTTTTTGAAGTACCCTCATATATAGCAGACAAATAGAATGGCCTATCCTGGTAGTTCAACATGAATGAAACCTGGTGTAGCCACAAGAAAGAGTGGGAAATGAGACTACTCAGGTGGGCAGGTAGGGGTCAGATGATGAATAGTTATGGGCACACAAAGGAACCTGGCATTTATCCTTGGCAAAGCAGAAACCTTCTACGAATGCCTTAGTAATGCATCTGATAAGAAATGTGTAGGATCTAAACACGCACAAATATAACATTTCTCTGAGAGGCATCAAAGACGTCTTTGAGTAATTGGAAAGATATCGATTTGCCTTTATCTTCCTGATATCATCTGCACTCAGTGTTAACTCTCTAAACCATACAGACATCAAACTATCCTTAATGTCAGACTCAATATCGTGCGAGATCTTTCAACTTGGGCTAACCCAGTTCAAACCCTGGGTGAGGTCGCACAGTCAAGTGTAAAACTTGCCCTGTCGCCCCTGGGGTTTCTGAGCTGGCCTCCCGCGGCAGTGCCTCTGGTGGAGTTCCAAACAACGAAGGAGCAATGGCAAACACAGGGACTCTCTAGGCCCTTCTTCCATTTCCCTGGCGATCTGCAAGCTGGGAATCTTTACATGACGCCACATATTCAGGAGAGAGTCTAGCAGTGAGGGATGTAGTGCTTTGAAACATGGAGCTGTAGTTAATTTGCCTTAAGAAAGATAAATAGAGCATTCCTTGCTTCATATATTACAGAGAAATTCTTAACCTTTTACCCACAAAGAGTCAAGATCCTTTTCGCCACTAAATTCAAATAGGCTCTATCATTGATAATCACTGCTTGTGTTGTGTCCATCAATTATTGGCAGCAATATTCAGCATAACAAGATACCACAAAATATAGAAGCCCAGAATACCCGGCATTTACTTCACCTTGGCTGCAGTTTTATCAAGCTAGGACTCCCTTCTTCCAGCACCAGGATGCAGGCTGTGTTCCGGTCGTCTCTGTATGTCTTGGATTGGCCAGTTCCTAGGGTGTCTGTTCCTGCAGGAGATCATGTGTATAATACAGACTAGGTGGAAATACACGGCCACTTCAGGACTGGCTTGGAACTGGCACATACCAGGTTTATGCGGTAAAACCTACCAAACAGCCAAGCCTGAAGTATACCTTGCCTCGAGTGAGTATAATTGGACAACAATCCAATCTATCACAGTCCCAGAAGAGGACTAGTGGATTTGCTCACAGCTAAGTGACAAAAGCTAGATTTGAAGGAGTGGCTGCTGTGGGCATTTGGGAAGTGAACTGGTAGATGGAAGATCTGTTTTTCTCTCTGGGCTTGTCTCTCTCTGCCTTTCAGATAAAATGAAATCAATAAATAAAAATTTTACATGACCAAAGCTCCTTAGCTGTATGTTCGGTGGTCATTCATTTCTAAGAATGATGTGTATTTATGTTCCGGACTTGTCTTGAACTCCCAGTGATTGCAATACCACTGCACCTGAAAACCAAAGCACCTGACATTTACTTGTCAATAATTGTTACAGTGTTGGTGACAAAAACATACTAGTCTGCGACTCCTCAAATTGGGTGTCCTATTTGGACATCAGTTCTTTGTGGAACATTTCCAGAGACAGCCTAATGCCATTGCTGCTGGTTCAGAGGATAGCTCATCCTGTTGGTGCTGACCCTGGAACTGTAGGATGGCAGAAAGGAGATGAAGGGACCAGGGTATGCACTCTAAACACATATTCTGACTCTCTGTTACCCTTTAACATTTATCTAATTCTAGATTTTAACCGGCCCTCCATTGCAAATAATAAACTCTGCAACTCTACATTTTTTTCCCTAGAAATCCTGTTCGTTAGTGCAGAATAAGAATTGCAGGCCAACTATCTTTCTAAGTGATCAGACCTTACAGCCCACCTCCAAACCCATTACTGACAGGTGTAGACTGATGATGTCTCATTTGTATCACCTGCACAGTGGACAGGAGTGAGTGATCTGCAGACGCACAGGAGTAAAACTCGGGTTGGAAATTGGGACACCTGGCTTCCAGGGCTGGCGTTGTCACTTTTCCTTCTGTTTCCTCATCTGTAAAATGGAGATAATAATAACTGCCCTACTTTCTCACATGTGAAGACAAAATGAGAAAAGCAGGTTGCAGAATAAGAAACACCATTCAAATGCAAGACAATTTTAGGTTCTTCAATCCCTCTCTAAATTAATAATAGACCCTCACAATGCTTCTCAATTTTCGAAGCACTCCCACTTGTATGATCTCATTTGGTCTGCATTGCCATCCCCAGTTTTTCAGGGGAGGATGTTGGAGGATCGGAGAGGTCATGTGGCTTGCCTCGAGCCATCCAGTATGGAAGAGAAGAGGGAGAGCAGCCAGTTTTCTCAATGCCAGTCCTGGACTTTTTCTGATGGAATCCATCACTCCAGCTTCTGGAAGCTCATCTGGAAAAGTGTTTTGAAGTCAATGCTGTCGGTATCCCGAGGGCGTGCACGGTGCAGAGCAACTTCCTTCTCCGAATGTGAGCATCCAGCTACTGAGAATAACTCTGGAGCCTGTCCAGTATCAGGCAATACCGTTAGGCTTTGTGGTCCAAGCCTCTAAGTCTCCTGAAGGTTCTGTCCCTTCTCATTCTGCCGGAATCTTCTTAGGGTAGCAGGGAGGTGGGCTCCAGAATTAAATGAGATGGGTGTATTTCAAGTGCTGAACACATAGTGGGCACTGCACCTCTAGCAGAGTCTGGATCAGTCAGGGTCCTTGATTGGAAGCAACTGAACCAACTCACATGATACTAGGAACATTCCAGGGTGCTGAGTCCAACGTGGAGACTGCTTGGTTGGGAACAAAGTTCATCCATGTCGTGAGTGTTCTGGGAAAGCATGATGCTATGGCTGCTGAGTGTGGATGTTGACAGCTTCTCCCACTCTTCAGCACAACCCACAGTGTTCTCACTAGGAAATTGCTTCCTCATGGCTTCTGTTCCCCAGGTTGCTCTTGTTGAAACGGAAATCTCAAGAGGGCTCATATGATTGGCAGAGCCCAGGTCACATGATAGGGCCATGGTTTGCAAGGGAAGCTGGGAAAGTCAGTTGTAGGCCTCTAATTTGGGAAAGAGATGCTCACAAAATGGAGAATTCCCTAAACATAGGGATAATTTTCCAAAGATGTTAAAGAATTTAAGAAACAATTGAAATTCTTGACATCTTCCCCCTCTGTACTTGTCCCTTTATGTGCACACAGACCATGGTCGACATGTGCTCCCAGATTCCAAACCATTCCCTCATCTCACACTGTCCCCTCCAGCCTGACCTCTGACCTACACCCGATAGCCTCCTCTGAAATATCTTTTCTGGAATCAACCCCTCACTTTTTCTGCTGTCCCATCACCACCACTCACCCAGCATTGTATTGCAAGCTTATTCCATGCCTCTAATTTTTCTTCTGAAACATGATTTTTAATAGCTATATAGTATTTCAGAGCATGGATTCTTCAAAACCTATTTAATCAGTTCCAAGTTGTGCATTAAGGTTGTTGTCTGCTCTACTCCCTTGGTGTTCTTGGTGTTACAGATGATTTAGCAATGAACATTCTTGTGCAAAAATCTCTGTATATTTCTGATTATTTCTCAAGTCAGTTTTCTAGAAATAGAAGGAGTAAGTCCAATGACCTTGAAAAGCTCTTGATAGATATTGTCAAGTTGGGATCCAGGAAGGTATAAGCTTTCTTCCTTAATTTGTGGTAACACACATTTGCTCATAACCTTGCAAACAGTAGCTGAATTGTATCTTAGCTTTTAGTATTTAAAAAAAATTATTTGAAAGAGTTACAGATAGAGGGAGAGACAAAGACAGACACACATCTTCTGTCTGGTGGTTCACTCCCAATCTCCCCATATGGTTACAACAGCAATGCTGGGCCAGCCCAAAGCTAGGAACCAGGAGCCAGGAGTTTCATCTGGGTCTCCCATGTGGGTGACAGGGGACCAAACACCTGGGCCATCTTCCACTGCTTTCCCAGGCCATTAGCAGGGAGCTGGATTGGAACTGGAGCATCTGGGACACCAGCCAACACCCATATGGGATGCTGGCATCACAGGTAGTGGCCTAACCTGCTATGCCACAGTGCTGGCCCAGTTTTTACTATTCTTTTAGTATACAGGTGAAAAATGTTTCTCATTATTTTGTTGCAAAATTCTTTGATTATTACTGACAGTAAATGTTTCTTTTAATTGAATTTTTTACTATCAGAAATTTTAAATTATTTTTAATATATGTATTTAAAATTCTGTTTACACAAGGTGTTGGGGGTGCAGAGAGAGTTCCCATGTGCCGGATTACTTCCCAAATGGCTAAGGCAGGGCCCAGAGCTAGAGCCGGATCAAGAAAGCAGTCCAGGTCTCCTACATGGGTGGCAGGAACCCGATCACTTGCGTTACCACTGTTACCTCCCAGGACCTTCATTTGTGAGTGGCTGGATTCAGAAGCTGAAGCCAGGAATGGAGCCAGGTGCTCTGATGTGGGATGCATGCATCGCAACTGCTAGGCTAAATGTACTCCCCCAAATCTGTAATTTTTATGTTGTTAAATTCATTCATATTTGTCTCTGTTTTTATAGTTATGGCTAGAAAGCTCATTTCTTTCCAAAGATTGGATAATCTTTCTTATATCTACATATTTATATCTTTTTGTATATGTTTACAAAGCATATAAGTCCTTCATCAATCCAGAAGTATTTTTTTGTTTCTTTTTTAAATTTGGTGTGAGATAAAGAGTAATTATTTTTCTTACTGGTTTTTTATACCATTTCTGTGATGCAGTGATCTTTATATGTCTCTCATTCATTCCCTATTGCATCTATTAGACTATCTAATTCCCTTGATTCTTTTCTCTCTCACACACAAAATAGAAAGCATCAGACAGCAAAATCCTTCAACTTCTTGCCATGAAACAGTAGAGAAGATCTTTGTTCATTTTCCCCTTCCCTGTTTTGTCACAGTGGTTCATTTCTTTTTTAAAAATTTTTTAAAATATTATATTTATTTATTTTGAGGCAGAGTTACAGACAGTGAGAAAGAGAGAAAATCTTCCATTTGCTGGTTCACTCCCCAAAGGGCTGCAATGGCCGAAGCTGAGCCAACCCAAAGGCAGGAATGAGGGGCTTCTTCCATGTCTCCCACGTGGGTGCAGGGGCCCAAGGACTTGGGCCATCTTTTTTCCCAGGCCATAGCAGAGAGGTTCATCAGCAGAGGAGCAGCTGGGTCTAGAACCGGCGCCCATATGGGATGCCCATGCCACTGGTGGAGGATGAACCTACTATGCCACAGCGTCGGCCCCAGTGGTTCATTTCTTGATCTGAACTCTGAATCTCATTCCTTACTAGCCTCCTCTCTCCTTGAACCTCTTTTTCTTTACTGTTATTTTCTCAAGTTCATTTCCATGCACCCACATCACTCCCCTTTGACAGAATCTCTTGCACCATCTGATTCAAAATGGTAAAATGTGGGCCAAGACATCTGTTGTAGGCTGAACTGTGTCCCCTTCCAATTTGTATCTTAAAGTTCTGCCACCCAGTGTTTGGAAATAGGGTCACTGGAGAGATAATTTGGTGAAGATGAGGTCATTAGTGCAGGTCATAATCCAGTATGATTTGTGTCTTTATAAGAAGAGAAACTGGGCATAGACATACACAAGGGGCGGGCCAGGTGAAGACAGAGGAGAAGAAAGACATCTGTAGGTCAAGCAGAGAAGCCTCAAAGGAAACCAGCCCTGACAACACCTTAATCTTGGACTTCTACTCTCCAGAAATGTAAGAAAGTACATTTCTGTTGCTTAAGCCATTCAATCTGTGTTTCCTTGTTGCTGTGGCTTGCACATGCTTTGTCTCTCAAAGGTTCATGTGCTGAAATTTTGGCCCCTAATGTAACAGTATTGAGAGGGGGTAGAATTTTTAGGAGCTGGGGCCTAATTAGGTCATTGGGGCCCTACCCTAGGAAGAGAAGAATACCCAGCTCACAGGAGTGGGTTAGATCTGGCAGGACTGGAGTGGTTGCTGCAAGAGTGTGTTGTTGGAAAGCAAGTTTGACTTTCTTGGTTTACTCCCTTGCTCCTTTTCGTACCTCTCACACCCCTACCATCCCTTTCTTTCCCCCTGCATGTGGTGCCACCTGCCATGAGGCCCTCACCAAAAGCTGATGCTGGTGCGTGCTCTCAGATTTCCAGGGCTATGAGCCAAACAAATTTCTATTCTTTTTCACTTCCCTAGACTTAGGTATTCTGCTAGAGCAACAATAATGACAAAAAATGGATGAAGACAATTGTTACAGCAGCCCTTGCAAGTTAATATATCCAATTTCCCTCCAAGATGCCATTGAAATGTCCACTTTAAAAAAAAATAAAAAGAAAACCCTATTCAGATGGGAAACCAGGAAGTGTGGTTATACACGGAGTAAAGAAATCTTAGAGGAATTTCTATAAGCTAAATAGCAAATGAGAAAAACGAGGTGAAAAGTCATAGAGACATTGACATAAACCACCCACGGTGAGGCATGGGCAGCAAGGAAAGAGTTGGTCATGAATTCCAGCCACACTGCTGGCGTCTGCAGGATAAACAAAGCACATAGCAATATTGCAGTGTTGGGAGTTTAAATGATGCAAAAGATTCGAAGTTCTTTTTCTAATCCCACTCCTGTTCTGTCCAACTCTATCCCCGTTACGTCTTAGAGAAGTTGGATTTGAAAAAACTGATTTGGATGTGTTTTACAGCACACAGAGTCTTGGGAAATGAAAATTCTTTCCTTAGGCTGTAGTGGGTTGGACATTCTTCGCAGAAGTAGCATTACATATTCAAGGAAAGAGAGAGAGCCCCTCAAGGCTCCAGCCTTTAGACCATATGGTACAGCTCATTCTACTCAACTTCTGCTTTGAGGTTTAGGAGCCAAGCCAGATCAAACAATAGGGTGTGATTTTCCATTCATTGTCAGTCCATTTTTCTGTGCATACACATTTCTTTAGGACTTAATAGGGAAAAACAATGGTTGAATGCAGAATTTGGGTGGTCTGACCATAAGGTGGTATCTTGAAAAAAATCTTTTTTGTGTGTGAACTTTTCTCTAAACACAAACAACATAGTGTGATGAACCTTCAACATTTAACAGCTAATAGACATATTTCATCTATTTTTAAATTAATTTCAGGAGATTGCTTTTTTTTTACTTTTTATATATTTATTTATTTTTATTTGAGAGGTAGAGTTACAGAGAGTGAGAGAGAGAGAGAGACAGAGACAGAGACAGAGAGAAAGATCTTCCTTCCGTTGGTTCACTCCCCAAATGGCCGCCACAGCCAGCGCTGCACCGATCTGAAGCCAGGAGCCAAGTGCCTCTTCCTGGTCTCCCATGCGGGTGCAGGGGCCCAAGCACTTGGGCAATCCACCACTGCCCTCCAGGGCAATAACAGAGAGCTGGACTGGAAGAGGAGCAGCCGGGACTAGAACTCAGAACCCATATGGGATGCCGGTGCCACAGGTGGAGGATTCACCAAGCGAGAGCCATGGCACCGGCCCCCAAGATTGCTTTTCTTAAGAAAAATTGGGGGTCCAGTGCTGTGGAGTATTAGGCAAAGCTGCTGCCTGCAGTGCCAGCATCCCATATGGGCACTGGTTCTAGTCCCAGCTGCTCCACTTCTGATCCAGCTCCCTGCTATGGCCTGGGAAAGCAGTGTAAGATGGCCCAAGTCCTTGGGCCCCTGCACCCACATGGGAGACCTGGAAGAAGCTTCTGGCTCCTGGCTTCGGATCAGCACAGCTCTGGCTGTTGTGGCCAGTTGGGAAGTGAACCAGTGGATGGAAGACCTCTCTCTCTGTCTCTCCTCTCTCTGTGTAACTCTGACCTTCAAATAATTGAATAAATCTTTAAAAAAATTTTTGTCCCGAAGTCATGTCTACAGAATATAGTATCTTTGTAGGAGTATAGCTTTTAGTACTCACTCTGCCATTCTATTACTATTTTTAAAATGATGCTTGGTACAGCAGTTAAGATGCCACTTGGTAAACTCACATCCTACATTGGAGTGCCTGGGTTTGATCCCAGCTCCACTTCTAATTCCAGCTTCCTGCCAAGGAGCACACTGGGAGGCAGCAAGTGATGGCTTAAGAACTTGAGTCCTGCCACCCACAGGAGAGACCTAGATTGAATTCTCAGTTCTTGGTTTCAGCCTGGCCCAGCCCTGGCTGTTATGGGCATTTGGGGAGTGATAGGCATTTGGGGAATGAGCCGTTTGAAGGAAGACATCTTTCTGTCTGTCTGACTCTGCCTATCAAAAATAAATAAATAAACTTAAGAAATGATTCTGGTTTCTATTTATACACACAGAGTTTTTTGTTTTTGCTTTGCTTAATAATATATCCTAGAGTTATTACATAACAATATGTATAGATATTTTAAATTCATTTCTGTAGTGCTATGGTGTTTCATTGTGTATGGATGTATCACAGTTATGCAAGACAGCCTCCTGTTGATAGGGATTTTTCTTCCAGTCTGCTTTGATTACAGATGGAGTTGCAATGAATAGTTTTGTGTATATGCCTTTTCATGTTTTTGTCTGTATATATTTGAAATGAAGTCCTAGAAATGGGATTGCTGGGGCTGGGTCAAACAATAAATTCACATACAATTTTGGCTCTTAGGTTTCTTCTTTTACTTCTGAAATCAGGTTTTTTATTTCAAATACTTTTCTTGTGTTCTGAACCTCAGAGTGTAGCTTCCTTTTAAAATCTTGTCCTGGTCCAATCATCTTTTTTCTGCATTTTTCCAATTGTGACTTACATTGGTCTTCCATGGTTTGCCTCTGTTTTGCTTTGGCTCTGTGAAAAAAGGATCCCTGTTTGTTTGTTTTTTTACTATGTCTTCTCCTCCATTCTTTCAGTTCTCTTGTCCAGAACTCCTATATTTTTTTAAAGGACACATTAACCCAACATTCTCCTCCATTTATAGCTGATCATGCCATCTCTTCTCCCTGTTAGTTTTCCCGAAAGCTTCCTTAAATGATATATTTTTTTTTAAAAAAAGATTTATGTAGTTATTTGAAAGAGTTACACACAGAGAGAAGGAGAGGTAGGGAGAGAGAGAGAGAGAGAGAGAGAGAGAGAGAGAGAGAGAGAGATATGTCTTCCATCCACTAGTTCATTCCCCAATTGGCCACAATGGCTGGAGCTGCACTTGGCCAAGAGCCAAGGAGCTTCTTCCGGGTCTTTCACATGGGTGCAAGGGCCCAAGGACTTGGGTCATCTTCCACTGCTTTCCTAGGCCACAGCAGAGAGCTGGATCAGAAGTGGAGCAGCCGGGACTTGAACCAGCACCCATATGGGATGCCAGCACTGCAGGCGGTGGCTTTACCTGCTATGCCACCACGCTGGCCCCATCAGTGATACCTTTACTATACCAGATGCCATTTGATGTGTTGCATTCATCAGCACACACCTATTTAAACAGAGTAAGCATTAAATTAAATTAAATTACAGGAATATGAAAAGATCCTTGGTGAGAGATTTTGTAACGGGTATGTGTACCCAAGAATAACATATAAGAACCTGTATTGTGGTGTTGTGTATTGAGCCACCGCCTACAATGCTGGCATCCCATATGGATGCTGCTTCGAGTCCTCGCTGCTCCACTTCAGATCCAGCTTCCTGCTAATGCATGTGAAAGCAGCAGAAGATGGCCCGAGTACTTGATCCCCTGCCACCCACTTGGGAGACCTGGATGAATCTCTTGGCTCCTGCATTTGGCCTGGCTCAGCCCTGGCTGTTGTGGCCATTTGGGGAGTGAAACAGCAGATGGAAAATTCTTTTCTCCATGCCTCTGTAACTGCCTTTCAAATAAAATAAATAAATCTCTTTTTAAAAAAATTATATATAGATCTCTGTAATCCAAAAGTTGTACTTATGAAATTTATATTTATTAAGCAAAAGCTTTCTATAAAAATAAAAAATTATATATAGTATTTTATTAGAAATAAAATATAGTTTAGGGGCTGGCACTGTGGTGTAGCGGGTAAAGCCGCTGCCTGCAGTGCAGGCATTCCATGTGGGTGCTGGTTCGAGTCCCTGCTGGTCTGCTTCCTATCCAGGTCTCTGCTATGGCCTGGATAGCAGTGGAAGATGGCCCAAGCCCTTGGGCCCCCGTACCCATGTGGGAGACCCAGAGGAGGCTCCTGGATCCTGGCTTCGGATCAGCTCAGCTCCAGCCATTGCGGCCAGTTGGGGAGTGAACCATCGGATGGAAGACCTCTCTCACTCTCTCTCTCTCTACCTCACCTCTCTCTGTGTAACTCTGACTTTCAAGTAAAATAAATCAATCTTTAAAAAGAAAAGAAATAAAATAGTTTAACTTGATTGATAGAGTTAGAAGGGCACAGCCTGCTGGCAAAAAGAACGTGCCACAGTTACCCTGACCTTTGGATTTGTAGACACGTCAAGGAGGGAGGTTCAGCATACTAACAGCATTGTGCTGACCACAAAAGGGAGATACTTGTGCACATGATGATAGCAAATGTGTGTACTGCTTGGCAATGAATAAGAGGGCCTGCACAAAACTCATTTTCTTGGGGTGAAATCTGCTTTTTATTTTTCCTGCTGGATCAAAGATACAAGTATTTTTAGGAAACCATGAATACTGGAAGAAAATCATATACTCTAGAGGTGTAGAAGGGATTTCTAATCTTTACCTCAAAGAAGAATCTCTAAAAAAAGGTTTTTTGTATATTTAATTAAACGACAATCAGAAGTTTCTGTATATAAAAAATACCAAAAGAATAATCTAGGGAAAGTTAATTTATAACATACTTAAAAACAAAGCCTTTGACATATAAACAGTGCCCCCAAAACAATAAGAAAAAGACAAATAGAAAATTAGCAAACACAGGATCAAGTAATTCCTTAAAAATCTAAGTTAATAAACATATTAAAAACATTATAGAAAACATTTTTTCTAGAATTAAAACAAACAAATTTAAGCAGAGACATTTTATTTTATTCTGAAGATGTATTGATTTATTTGAAAGTCAGAGTTACAGAGGGAGAGACAGAGAGATCTTCTGTCCTCTGGTTCACTCTTTAGATGACCACAATGGTCAGGACTGGGCCAGGCTGAAGCTAAGAGCCAGGAGCTTCTTCAGGTCTCTCATGTGGGTAGCAGGTACCCAAGCACTTGGGCCATCATCCACTGCTTTCCCAGGGGCATTAGTAGGGAGCTGGATCGGAAGGGGGGCAGCTGGGACACAAATTATTGCCCATATGGGATGCCAGCGCTGCAAGCGATGGCTTTACCTGCTCCACCACCACAGCAGCCTAAGCAGAGACATTTAAAGACATAATATTAAGTGATAAAAATGACATGAAGTGGAACTTGTGTAATTAGAGGTTTTCAAAAACAACAAAACACTCATGGTTATATACTTCTTCTCATGTAGGTGATTATCTCTGAGTTGTGTTATTATGAGTAATTTCTCTTTTTTATTAACTAAAAACTTTCTTCAGTAATTTTTTACTTCCTTTAAAATAGAAATACCAATTATTTATGTGCTTACTTACTTTTAAAGTGATAATAATGACAATAATATTCAGTGCTAGCACAGTTGTATGGAAATGGTTATTCTCATGTCCTCATAATAGCATTATACATAAGTTCAACATTTCTGGTAGGCACTTTTACTGGAGAGAAACTCTTTTTCTTTTTAAAGATTTTATTTATTTATTTAAGAGGTAGAGTTACAGACAGAGAGAGGGAGAGGGAGAGGGGGAAAGAGAGAGAGAGGTCTTCCATCTGCTGGTTTACTCTCCAAATGGCCACAATGGCTGGAGCTGGGCTGATCTGAAGCCAGGAGCCAGGAGCCTCTTCTGGTCTCCCACGTGTGTGCAGGGGTCCAAGCACTTGAGCCATCTTCTATCGCTTTCCCAGGCCATAACAGAGAGCTGGATTGGAAAAGGGGCAGCCAGGACATGCACTGGCACCCATATGGGATGTCCACACCACATGTGGAGGCTTAGCCTATTGTGCCACAGTGCCAGCCTAGAGAAATTCTTAAAATCTACGTATTCTTTAAGTTGACAATTCTGCTTCATTTTGTTCTTTTTTTATAGAAAGCTTTTATTTAATAAATACAAATTTCATAAGTACAATTTTTGGATTATAGCAATTCTTCCCAACCATACCCACCCTCCCACCCCCAAACCATCCCAACTCCTACTCCTTCTCCCATCCCATTCTTCATTAAGATTCATTTTTAATTATCTTTATGTACAGAAGATCAACTCTATACTAAGATTTCAACAGTTTGCACCCACACAGACACACAAAGTGTAAAATACTGTTTGAGTAATAGTTTTACTGTTATTTCTCATAGTACAACACATTAAGAATAGAGGTTCTACAAAGGGAGCAAGTGCACAGTGACTCCTGTTATTGATTTAACAATTAACACTCTTATTTATGATGTCATTGATCACACGATGCTCTTGTCATGAGCTGCCAAGGCTATGGAAGCCTCTTGGGTCCACAAACTCTGACATTATTTAGCCAAGGCCATAATCAAAGTAGAAGTTCTCTCCTCCCTTCAGAGAAAGGTACCTCCTTCTTTGATGGCCCCTTCTTTTCACTGGGATCTCACTCACAGAGATCTTACATGTAGGTCATTTTTTGCCACAGTGTCTTGGCTTTCCATGCCTGAAATACACTCATGGGCTTTTCAGCCAGATCTGAATGCCTTAAGGGCTGAGTCTGAGGCCAGAGTGCTGTTTAGGACATTTGTCATTCTGTGAGTCTGCTGTGTGGCCTGCTTCCGATGTTGGATCATTCTCTCCTTTATAATTCTATCAATTATTATTAGCAGACACTTGGTCTTATTTATGTGATCCCTTGACACTTAATCCTATCTTTATGATAAGCTATGAACTTAAACTGATCACTTTAACTAGTAACATGGCATTTGTACCTGCCAACTTAATGGGATTTGGAGTCCCATGGCAAGGTTTTAACTTTACTCTTAGGGGTAAGTCTGAGGGAATCTGTGCTGAACTGTACATCACCTCCCTCTCTTATTCCCACTCTTATTTTTTTTTTGGCAGGCAGAGTGGACAGTTTAGAGAGAGAGACAGAGAGAAAGGTCTTCCTTTTGCCATTGGTTCGCCCTCTAATGGCTGCCGCGGCCGACGTGCTATGGCCGGCCCATTGCGCTGATCCGAAGCCAGGAGCCAGGTGCCTCTCCTGGTCTCCCATGCGGGTGCAGGGCCCAAGGACTTGAGTCATCCTCCACTGCACTCCCAGGCCACTGTCCTTGCTCCAGGAATTGGTTTTAGCTCCTTAATCACATATAGGTTGATTGTTGATGTTTGGATTAATTTCTGGTGTTTCTATTCTGTTCCATTTGTCTATCCATCTGGTTTTGTACTAATACCAGGCTGTTTTGATTATGATTGCCCTGTAATATGTCTTGATATCTGCTATTGTGATGCCTCCGGCTCTGTTTTTGTTGTATAAAATTGCTTTAGCTATTCGAGGT
Source organism: Lepus europaeus (assembly GCF_033115175.1). NCBI lineage: Eukaryota > Metazoa > Chordata > Mammalia > Lagomorpha > Leporidae > Lepus > Lepus europaeus. Next base: position 20,226,520 of record NC_084847.1, read on the forward strand.
CTCCTGTGTTTCCATATGAATTTCAGCATCATTTTTTCCAGATCTGAGAAGATTGTGTTTGGTATTTTGATTGGTATCACATTGAATCTGTAAATTGCTTTTGGAAGAATTGACATTTTGATGATATTGATTCTTCCAATATATGAACATGGAAAATTTTTCCATTTTTTGTTATCTTCCTCTATTTCTTTCTTTAAAGTTTTGTAATTCTCATCGTAGAGATCTTTGGCATCCTTGGTTACATTTATTCCAAGGTATTTGATTTTTTTGTAGCTATTGTGAATGGGAAGTTCTTTCTCAACTGTGGCATTGCCTGTGTATACAAAGGCTGTTGATTTTTGTGTATTGATTTTATATCCTACTACTTTACCAAACTATTCTATGAGTTCCAATAGTCTCTTAGTGGAGTTCTTTGGATCCCCTAAATAAAGAAGCATATCATCTGCAAAGAGGGATAGTCTGACTTCTTCCTTCCCAATTTGTATCCCTTTAATTTCTTTTTCTTGCCTAATAGCTCTGGCTAAAACTTCCAGAACTATATTGAATAGCAATGGTGAGAGTGAGCATCCCTTTCTGGTACCGGATCCCAGTGGGAATGCTTCCAACTTTTCCCCATTCTATATGATGCTGGCTGTGGGTTTGTCATAAATTGCCTTGATTGTGTTGAGGAATGTTCCTTCTATACCCCATTTGCTTAGGGTTTTCATCATGAAAGAGTGTTGTACTTTATCAAATGCTTTCTCTGCATCTATTGAGATAATCATATGGTTTTTCTTCTGCAGTTTGTTAATGTGGTATATTACATTGATTGACTTCTGAATGTTGAATCATTCCTGCATACCAGGGATAAATCCCACTTGGTCTAGGTGGATGATCTTTCTTTTTATTTTTTTTAAAGGTTTATTTATTTATTTGAAAGTCAGAGTTACACACAAAGAGAAGGAGAGGCAGAGAGAGAGAGAGAGAGAGAGACAGAGAGAGACAGAGATCTTCCATCTGCTGGTTCACTCTCTAATTGCTGCAAAGACCAGAGCTGCGCTGATCCAAAGTCAGGAGCCAGGAGCTTCTTCTGGGTGTCCCATGTGGGTGCAGGGACCCAAGGACACGGGCCATATTCCACTGCTTTCCCAGTCCATAGCAGAGAGCTGGATGGGAAGTGGGGCAACCAGGACTCAAACCGGCACCCATATGTTAGCTGGCACTGCAGGTGGCAGCTTTACTCGTATGCCACAGTGCCGGCCCTAGATGATCTTTCTGATTCTATTGGCTAGAATTTTATTTAGGATTTTTGTGTCTATGTTCATAAGGGAATTTGGTCTGTAAATCTCTTTCTCTGCTGCATCTTTTTCAGGTTTAGTAATTAAGGTGATGCTGGCTTCGTAGAACGAAATTTGGAGGATTCCCTCTCTTTCAATTGTTTTTAATAGCTTGAGAAGAATTGGAGTTAGTTCTTCTTTAAATGTCTGTTATAATTCAGCAGTGAATCCATTCTGTCCTGGGTTTTTCTTTGTTGGGAGGGCCTTTATTACTGATTCAATTTCTGACTTGGCTATGGGTCTGTTTAGGTTTTCTATGTCTTCATGGTTCAATTTGGGTAGATTGTATGTGTCTAGGAAGCTATCCATTTCTGCTAACTTTCCCAGTTTGTTGGCATACAACTCTTTGTAGAAATTTCTGATGATGCTTTTTATTTCTATGGTGTCTGTTGTTACATTCCCTTTTTCATCTCTAATTTTATTGATTTGGGTTTTCTCTCTCCCTTTTTTTGGTTGGTTGGGCCAGTGTTGTGTCAATTTTGTTTATTTTTTCAAAAAACTAGCTCTTCATTTTGCTGATCTTTTTTAATGTTTTTTATTCAATTTTATTGATTTCTTCTCTAATTTTAATTATTTCTTTTCTCTGACTAGTTTAAGGTTTGGTTTGCTGTAGTTTTCTAGATCCATGAGATGCATTGATGGCTCATTTATTTGGTGCCTTCCCAATTTCTTGATGTAGGCACCTATTGTTATAAACTTTCCTGTAAACACTGGTTTTGTTGTATCCCATAACTTTTTTTTTTTTAATTTTTGACAGGCAGAGTGGACAGTGAGAGAGAGACAGAGAGAAAGGTCTTCCTTTTGCCGTTGGTTCACCATCCAATGGCCGCTGCGGTAGCACGCTGCGGCCGGCGCACCGCGCTGTTCCGATGGCAGGAGCCAGGTGCTTATCCTGGTCTCCCATGGGGTGCAGGGCCCAAGCACTTGGGCCATCCTCCACTGCACTCCCTAGCCACAGCAGAGAGCTGGCCTGGAAGAGGGGCAACCGGGACAGGATCGGTGCCCTGACCGGGACTAGAACCCGGTGTGCCGGCGCCGCAAGGCGGAGGATTAGCCTAGTGAGCCGCGGCGCCGGCCATATCCCATAACTTTTTATATGTTGTGTTGTTATCTTCATTTGCTTCCAGAATGTTTTTGATTTCTCTTTTGATTTCTTCTGTGACCCACTGTTCATTCAGGAGCATCTTGTTCAGTCTGCGTGTGTTTGCATATGCTCTAGAGATTCCTGAGTTGCTGATCTCCAGCTCCATTCCATTGTGGTCCAAGCAGATGCATGGTATGATTTCAATTTTTTTGAATTTGCTGAGACTTGCTTTATGGCCAAGTATGGGGTCAATCCTAGAGAAAGTTCCATGCACTGCTGAGAAGAATGTGTATTCTGCAACTGTAGCATGAAAAGTTCTGTAGATATCCGTTAGGTCCATTTGGTCTGTAGTGTTGATTAAATCTGCTGTTTCCTTGTTGATTTTCTGCCTGGTTGATCTGTCCATTGCTGAAAGTGGAGTATTAAAGTCCCCCAATACTATTGTATTGTAGTCTAAGTCTCCCTTTAAATCCCTTGACATTTCTTTTAAATAGCCAGGTGCCCAGTAATTAGGTGCATATGCATTTGCTATTGTCACATTTTCTGTTGAATTTATACTTTAATCACTGCATAGTGCCCTTCTTTGTCTTTGTTAACAGTTTTTGTGTTAAAGTCTATTTTGTCTGATGTTAGGATCACTACACCAGCTCTTTTTCTGGTTTCTGTTAGCATGGAATATCTTTTTCCATCCTTTCACTTTCAGTCTGTGTGTTTCTTTGTTGGTGAGATGTGTTTCTTATAGGCAGCAAATAGATAGGTTTTGTTTTATAATCCATTCAGCCAGTCTGTGTCTTTTAACTGGAGAGTTAAGGCCATTTACATTCAAGGTGACTTTTGGTAAGTAATGACTTGGCCCTGCCATTTTTCCAAAGATATTTCTATTGTTTACTTTGGATTTCCTTTATACTTTTACTGGGAGCTTTTTTTCCTTTAGCTTCTTCTGTAGTGATGACCGTGTTACTGTGTTTCTATGTGCAGCACATTTTTAAGCATCGTCTGTGGGAAAGGACAGGTGATGACAAATTCTTTTAATTTCTGTTTGTTTTGAAAGGTCTTTATTTCACCTTCATTCATAAATGAGAGCTTTGTGGGGTATAATAGTCTGGATTGACAGTTTTTTTTCTCTTAGAACTTGGGCTATATCTCACCAATCTCTCCTAACCTGCAGAGTTTCTGATGAAAAGTCTGCAGTGAGTCAAATTGGAGATCCTCAGAAGGTAATTTGGCATTTCTTGCACACTTTAGAATCTTCTCTTTAGGTTTCACTGTGGTGAGTTTGATTACAATGTGTCCTGGAGAGGATCTTTTCTGGTCATGTCTATTGGGAGTTCTGTGTACTTCCTATACTTGGACGCCTCTTTCTTTCTCCAAACCCAGGAAGTTTTCTATTAGTATTTCACTAAAAAGGCCTTCTAATCCTTTCTTTTTCTCCATGCCTTCAGGAACTCCTAGAGCCTGAATGTTGGTTTTTTTAAAATAATATCCTGTAGATTCCCAACAATGTCTTTTATATTTCTAATTTCCCCTTCTTGTCTTTCTTTGTATACTTCCTGTGCTCTGTCTTCTAAGTCCAATATTTTCTCTTTTGCCTCACTGATTCTGTTTTTAAGGCTCTCCACTGCATTTTTTATTTGTTCTATTAAATTCTTCATTTTATTTTGATTTCTCTTTAGTATCTCCATTTCATGTTCTATTTAATTCTTCATTTCATTTTGATTCCTCCTTAGTATTTCAAATTCATGGGAGAGATTTTCTTTCAAGTCCTGCATGGATTTCAGTAGTTCGTGTGTTTGCTTTTGATTACTTCTATGTAATCTTATGATCAATTTTTCGAGTTCCATTTCTTGTATTTCTTCTATCTCATCATTTACCTAATCTAGTAGTGAAGTGTTGTGTTCTTTTGGGAGTGTCAAGTTGTCTTCCTTATTCCTGTTTCTTGGATTGTTGTGTTTGTTGTCTAGCATTTGTGGAGATACTCGTTGGTTTCTTCTTCTCCACTCTCCCTCTGCTGTGGTGGTTTTTATTGTTGTACTATGACTCTGTAGACAAGTGGACTGTCTGCTTTCAGTGAATCTCTAGAGGCTTATAGTGGGTGTGGCCAAAGAGCTTTGTTCAGTTCTCCAGGGTTAAGGGTGTGCCTAAGGTACACATCCAAGTTTGGCCTGGTAAATCTTTCTCTCTCTCTCTTTTTTTTTTATTGAGAAGGGAAGTATAATCTGCTCAGCTGAGCTTTTCTCCTCAATGGAGACCAGTGCCTGAGCACTAGCCCCTGTGGGTATAATATTCATCTGCTGTGTCCCAAGGACTACACAAAGGATCTGTGCAGTTCTCAGTGTAAGTTCAAATTCCCCAGCAATGTCTCTCACTGGGTAGCCAGGACCACCTGAGCTTGTGGCATCTCCCACTAAGACTGCTCAAAGTTGCAGCCACACCGTGAGTTCTCCCACATGCCCTCAGTTTTTTTTTTTTTCTCACAGTCCTGGTTCAGAAGCTTCGCACAGTCACAAGCTCCTAGTCCCCTGTACTTTCTCACCACCAGTCAGGAGTCTCTGCTTGGCTGATTGCCAGGTGCAGACTCAAGCTTGCAGAGCTGTTACGTATGTCCAAAATGGTGCCTGCTCTATCGGCTTGTACACCTTTGTGAAGTGATTGGAGAGAGAGAGAAACATGTCTGTACCATCCTTTTTTTTTTTTCTTGCTTCTAGTTAGGCTGGTGCACTTTCCCCCATGGGGCTTCAGGCCTCCTTCCCTCTAGGCTCTTCCAGCCACTTTTTCACCAATTTCTTGGGCTACTGCAATCTCGTCTCACTTCACTTTCCAGTGCTGGTGTGTAGGCTCTTGGCTGTTGGGAGTCCGAGTGTGGGTGCCCATGCTCTCCATGTAGGTCCACCATGTCCCTCTAATTTTGGTAGAGTTTCCTCTGCCATTTTTCCCCTAACTTTTCCCTGAGACTAGACTATCTCCACTTTTTTTACTATCTTCTCCTGGGCTAGAGCAGTAAGCTCCCTCACTACTCTACCATCTTGGAACCCAAAACTAAATAACATTTAAAAATTGAATTATTGAGGCACACTTGCTATATTTCAAGTATTCGATGATTTCATGTGAATAAAGGCTCCTGGTTCACGTTCATCTTAAAATATATGAAGGGCGTACAATAGAGAAGTAAGAACACTCGTTATGATGCTGATATTTCTAGTTGGGATTTGTGAACTTCAGTAGTCAAAATAAATGGAATTTAAAAACTATGTAGAAATTACCACAAAAAAACCCCAGATCATCATCAAATAAATTTGAAAAACACTATTTTAAACAAATTCAAGATTTTTTAGACATAGACATTTCAGATTTTAGCAGCTAGTGTGTATCCTAACAGATCAAATAGTCAGTATTTTCCAAACTTGTTTTATTATGGAACGTACTGGTTGTTTTCCTCAGTGTACCCATTAGACTCTTTTATAATAATGTTTAGAGAACATTGGTTTTGGAAAAAATTGTTATATGCCCACAAAGTCACTCAGATGGTATTGTAGAGGATTGCATGACATGGGAAGGTGTTCACAATACCTATAAAATGATAATGCAAGTTACAGAAAATCCCGCACAATGTAATCTCATTATTAGAAACCTGTGAGTGAGCTGAAAAGAAACTGGACAAAAAATAATAATGGCAAAATATTAAAAGTGGTTATGTCTGGGTAATGGAAAGTGGGTAATTTTTATTTTTTCCTTTTGCTTGTACACAGTTAATAAGACTTCACAATGAGCATATATTACCATTGAAATAAGGAAAATGATAAGAGTTATAAAAATGATGTAGATGAATATGTAGTATATTATTCACAATGTGCTCTGTGGGAAAGGAGGTTGCAAATGCAGTTTGTTCACTATAATTTCCTTTTTAAAATACTCACATATATGGATAGCTATGCAAGAGAAAAAGAAAATGTACCAAGGAATTAAGTTATAATTTGAAGTTATATCTGAGATTACAGAACATTTTTAAGTGCTTTTATGGGAGAGGATATATTAAAAAACTTTCTACAGTGAATCTTTTAAAGCTGTATACAAATACCTGATATTAGAAACATGGAGATAAAAAAGACAAATATATCTCCCTCTTGTGGGTCTCTTGCTCCAAAGAATGAGACTTGGAAAATTCTTGATGATCCAAGTGAGTGGGGTGCAGACAATCCAGGAAGAAAGGGAGATGTTACATTGTATGGAAAATGTATTAGGACACAGATATAATTTTTCATCTCTTAAATATCTATTTTTTTGTATTTGACAATGTACAAAATATACTAGCATAGTGGTGCACTATGGAATTTACAGATATAATACAATTGTCCCCCAGTGTCCAAGGCAGATTGATTCCAGGAACCCCCACATTTACAAAAAAATCTGCAGGTGCACACATTTCTTATATAGCATGGTGTAATATTTGTATATACAGTAACATCTGCACATCTTGCCATATACTTTAAATCATCTTTAGATTCCCTAAAATACCTATTGGAATGTAAATGCTAAGTAAATAATTGGTATACTGTATTAGTTTTTAAAAAGGTTTATCTGAAAAGCAGAGAGATAAATCTGTACATATGAAATACATGAAAGTTGTACAACAAATAAAATTAAAGAAAAAGAAAAGCAGAGATAGATAGAGAAGGATTTTGGCTGGCGCCGCGGCTCACTAGGCTAATCTGCCTGCAGCGCCGGCACACCTGGTTCTGGTCCCGGTTGGGGCGCCGGTTCTGTCCCGGTTGCACCTCTTCCAGTCCAGCTCTCTGCTGTGGCCCGGGAAGGCAGTGGAGGATGGCCCAAGTGCTTGGTCCCTGCACCCGCATGGGAGACCAGGAGGAAGCACCCGGCTCCTGGCTTCGGATCGGTGCAGTGCGCCGGCTGTAACGGCCATTTGGGGGGTGAACCAATGGAAGGAAGACATTTCTCTCCATCTCTCTCTCTCACTGTCTAAATCTGCCTGTCAAAAGAGAGAGAGAGAGAGAGAGAGAGAGAGGAAGAGAGAGAGAAGGATTTTTTTGCATCTGCTGGTTCACTCCCCAAATACCTGCAGATGTTGGACTAGGCTGAAGCTGGGAGCCTGAAACTCCATCCCAGTCTCCTGTGTGCATGGCAGGGACTTAACTACTTGAGCCATCATCTACTGCCTTCCCAGTTGCATTAGAAGGATGCTGGATCAGAAGTAGAATACCTGGGACTTGAACCAGGAACTCTAATATGGGATGTAGGTGTCTCAAGTAGCTGCATAACCCACTGTACCACAATGCCTACCCCAATAGCCTGTATTGTTTATGAAAAAAAAAGTATGCACATACTTAGTATGGAGCAGAGCTGGGACTCAAACCAAGGCACTCTTATATGGGTTGCAGTTGCCCCACCATCTTAACCACAATGCCAAATGCCCACCCCCTGAATAATTTTGATCCTCAGCTGGTTGAACCTGCAGATGCAGAACCGATAGATAAAGAGGACCTGCTATGGATACATCGGAGGTACATTCTCCAACAGTTTTTTCCCGCAGTTGCAGGATCAAGACTATTTGTTAACCACAACTCTAAAGCATTGAAACACCATGGTCAGCTGCGTTTCCAGTCTTCTAAAAGATGCTCTACTGACTACTTGGGTTTTATTCTGTGACGTAATGTTCAAACCTTCTTTAGAAGATCCCATTTCTCCTTTCTACTCGGATTCCCAGGTCTCAATCTGTGCTTTTCAGACATGGGAAAGGACATTATTTTGACACAATAGCCACCAAGGCTGCACGTGTAATATATGCCTAGTGCACCATTTCTGAATGCATGGTAGGGTTGCTCTCTTGGTGCCCTGCATGGAGCCATGTGGCTAGTTCTGGGCAATGAGCTGCTGTGTGTGTGGTAGAACCCTGTGTTACTCCTTGTTCAGGCGTTTGATCCCTATGGGGGGAACCTCCCTCCACCACTGCGACCAGCAGTGTTTAACCTTGTGGGGACTCCTCCAGCCCGACTGAGGTGGAAGGCAATTGTGACAGAGCGGAGCTGCATACTGAGTCTCCCCACGTACTCTATTGGGTGGTTTTTATTTCTACTCATGCACAATCCTATTTACTTTGGAAATAGTCTTAATGTTTTCATTTCAGCTAGTTTTCCTTTTTATGGCCACCAACTGAGAGATGAGAAAGCAAAAATGAAAGGTCAACCATGATTTTTGTATCAAAAGAGGATATGCATCATCTCGCATTGTTTTGTTAAAAAGAGCTATACCTCTTTACAGGACAGAGGCAGAAATCGCCCCTATTTGTTTAAGCTCCTGAAGTTTGGAGGTTGCTTGTTCCTAAAGCCCAACCAAACCAAACCTGTGCTGACTTTGAAGTCAGAGTTCACCTGTTAAGCCCAAGAGTGTACCTGTTGGGCTTAAACCAATCAATATAAAAGTCCTTTCCTTGATTCTTAGGAGTGATCTTTTATGCCTTTGTGGGTTTAGGGATCACTTATTTGTGACCGACCTCAGGGAGTACTTAAGTATTTAGAACATTTTTATATAAAGAAACAAAAGTTACTAGATTTTTCTGAGGACCTTAATTCATTATTCTACTAAGAAATTGCCTTTCATTCTCTATACATTTCCATAATGGTCTCTCCCCAGGCTTGTCCTGATTCTTACCTGGTTGTTAAGGGATTATTGTAGAGTCATAGCATATACAGGACTGAGGTTTTAAAGTCAGTGAACAGAAATTACTACATAAAATATGAGAGCACTTTAAAAAGTTTATGGAAAGTGGAATGAAGGGACTTTTGTTTTCTTTAAAAACTTGAAATCCATGCATATGAGGCATCTTCAAAAAGATAATGAGAATGTATATTTCGACAAGACTATGCATGGACTTAATTTTTTTGTGCCAAAATATATACCTTTTGGGGCAGGTATTGGAGTGCATTGTGTTAAAGTCACCACTTGAGATGCCCCACATCCCAATCCAGAGACCCTGAGGCTGAGTCCCAGTTCTGCTTCTGATATATGAATCCATATTCTCCATATCTATCTATCTATCTATCTATCTATCTATCTATCTATCTATCTATCTATCTCTGTCTCTCCCTGTCAGTTTGCTTTTCAAATAAATCAATAAATACACTTTGAAAAAGTCCTTTAATTCCATTCTTCCAAAAACTTTTTGAAGTACACTTATAGGTAATTCATTCTTAAAATGTTTTTTTATGAAGTATTATGATTTTTAAAAGTATCAGTTATAGCTCTAGAGCATTAAAACCTTTGAAATCTGTTGCAATACTTTTTAAAAAAGTACACAATAGATACACAAACTTGCATGTATGCATAAATAATATCACAAAAGGTCATCAAAAAGTTCATGGAAAATATGTATTATGAAAAAAACTACACATGGATTTCAATAGTTTTGTGCAAAAATGAATGTTTCTCTTGTTTTAGCTTTATTTTTATTTACCTGAAAAGCAGAGGGAGAAAAAGAAACAGAGACAGACAGATAGAGATCTCGTTTCACTGATCCACTCCCCAAATGCCTACAATAGCTGGGTAGGATCAGACTGAAGCCAGGAGCCTGGAACTCAGTCTAGGTCTCCCATGTGGATGGCAGGGATCCAACTACTTGAACCACCACTGTGATCTCTCAGAGTGCACCTTAGTAGGAAGCTGGAATTAGGAGAGGAGCTTGGACTTGAACCTAGGCATCCCAAGTGGTGGCATCTCAACTGCAGCACCCTATGTATGTCTCCTAAATTTTATTTTAATGCAATTTTCAACAGACTCTTTGAAGTGTCATAGTCAAGAATACATAAGTGACTGCATCTACACTCACAGGAGTCACACCTAGTGTGAAAGATGCTTGTGCTTTGAGATGCTCAAGGCAATTGAGATTGACGGGAATGGTGGGTGAATATTGTCTACGTCATACTCACTTTCATACATGGGCTTATAGAGTACTTGATAGGCAGAATTTCCTGTGCTGTTCAAAAATGTTCTTTGTTCCATTTTGCCATACTTGCAGCATATTTGAACTTTTAGTTGTTAAATGCACAAATGTCATGGTCACACCAAGCTTTCTAATTCTAGCATGTGAGCCATTTATTTCTCTCCTATAAATGGTTGACTTTTCCTCTTTGCTTTCCATAAAGCTTTGATGAGGAAATTTCCCATTTTAGCCAAATGGATGCATGTTCACTCCAGGAATATCAGCTAAGTTGTCACCTACCTGTCAGCTGTAACTGTCCCTATTCTGATGTCCGGTTTCTGAAGAGCCAGGCTCCAGAATGAGGGTTGTGCTGTCATCTGAATTGGATGCCCTCTTACCCTCTCTGCTCTCACCCACCTGCTGTGTGCCTTGGGAGGCTGCCTGGTGGCTGCTTACCCAGGCTTCCTTGCCCCCAGGTTCTGGTTGTGTTAGGTATGTGGGAGGTACCAGTGGGAGTTGGGATCGTCAGATGAGAGAGATTTCCACTCCTCTCCTCTCAGTCAGGCTGCAGGGGTCATGTTGCTCTCATTCCTTCTGAGCTGGGGTTGGCGATGGCTTTCACCACGATTAGTCTTGAGGTGTTGCTCCTCCCAGTGTTGATTTTTCTTAGCTCTGCCCACTACTTTCTAAATACTCTCTTCATCAAGCGCTCTTCAATTACCCCCCGAGCGTGATATGTTTCAAAATGGTACCCCAACCCTTACAGATTTGTGGCGACCTACAGTAACACCAGCAAGTTCAAGCTACATGAATTTTCCAAGAAATAAGTATCTTGTGGGAAAACTGCCTCCAATTCTTAAAAAAAAAAATAATTGAACAATTAAGATGTGAAAGCATGTGAAGCACAATAGAAGGAATTCCCATGCATCTAAAGAACTGAAAATATCAGTGTTGGCAAAATATTGATTTTTTTTTACATCTTGTGAAGTACATTTCCACAGGGTTTTTGAGCTGAGAATTCAGATCAGGACCCACTTTGCTCACAAGATGCCAGATTCAAGGTGAGAGATGCCAGGTTTGAACTTGTAAGCGAGTAGGTGTATGTGTGGCTAAGAGAGAAATATCTGAAATAGACTTTTTTTTTTTTTGACAGGCAGAGTGGATAGTGAGAGAGAGAGACAGAGAGAAAGGTCTTCCTTTTCCGTTGGTTCACCCTCCAATGGCCGCCGCGGCTGGCGCGCTGCGGCTAGCGCATCTCGCTGATCCGAAGCCAGGAGCCAGGTGCTTATCCTGGTCTCCCATGGGGTGCAGGGCCCAAGCACTTGGGCCATCCTCCACTGCACTCCCACGCCACAGCAGAGAACTGGCCTGGAAGAGGGGCAACCGGGACAGAATCAGTGCCCTGACCGGGACTAGAACCCGGTGTGCCGGCGCCGCAAGGCGGAGGATTAGCCTAGTAAGCCACGGCGCCGGCTGAAATAGGCTTTAAGGAATGATGTGGTGACCCAGCAGGAAGGCCATAGAAGTGATTGCTGTTTCCTGAGTCAGTAGGTGTGAGGTCAGCACACCTGCTCTGGAATGGCAGGCTTGCATTGAAATCTTGATCTTGACTCTCTTACTTGTTCCCTCTGTGACCTTGATGAAGCCTTTTTAAGGGAGACTCTTAAATGCTCATTCTCTATGGCGAGACATGTCCAAGATGGCATGGTGTATAGTGCTGTGTGAAGGCACTCTTCCTGTACACAGGGTTCGCTCTCTAGCAGGGGAGCTGGATATGCAGGCTGATGAACACAACGCAACGTGACATGCCATGAAGGTGTCAGAGTCTTACGGTAACAATCAGTGGGATGGAAGGAAGGATTTTAGACCCACACCAGAAGTATAGGTGAGGAAACAGGCCCACTTCACAAGTTCTAGCTCAGACCTGATTCCTGGATCTCAGCTAAGTTGTCATCTCTCCACAGCAACGCCTCTTAGGTCGGTTTCTGCTCAAATGGACCTGTTTTACTGTCTAGCAGTTTTCTTATTTCTCTTTCCAGGGTTGTAAAGTACCATGAATTCTAGGATAAGAAAATCCAGATGAGCAAATGGGTCTGTTGTTGGCACTGCCATATTAAGGCAGTTTTCCATGCTCTTTTACTTGTTGAGTAGAAAAGAATAAGAGCTCTGGAAGGCCACCACTTGGATTCAAATGCCAGGTTCACCATTTATTTCCATACATTGGTAATAACACCTGCCTCATGGGGTTGTGTAAGAATTAAATAAGGTGCTGTATGTATGGACCGAGGACAGTGTCTGGGATATGATGTCCCTCAATACCTTTTAGCTGTTACTGGTTTTCTTTCTTTTATTTTGGCACTAGAATGTAAGCCCCTGAAGGTAGAATTTTAGTGTTTTGTTCCAGTGCTATTAGTCTAGTGCTTAGGAAAATGTCAGGCAATATGTACTTTCAGTAAATATCTGTTGAATGGCTAAATGAATGCATAGATTTTCTTATTTTCCTTTCCCAGAATTTGGAGTACTTTTGTCTGTGACCTACCCAGCCTGCACAGTAGCCCTTGAAGCATGCTTCCATTGGCAGTGAACAGTATGTACACACCCATTCGTTCAGCCAACAACTGTGTTAGTGAGTGATAGAGATAGAAAATACGGCTCAGATTCTGTGTCTGCACTCTGAGTAGGGCACAGGGAGACTGCCTGCCATGTGCTGGGGATTTCAAGCATCAAGGTTGAGGCATGTGTTGAAGAGATGAAGTTGGAGAAGTAGACTAGAGCCATGTCCTGGAGCACAAGGCAGGCTGCTTTAGGTTGGATTCCCCAGAAGCAGTCCCTGAGATCAGGATTCATATGCAAGTGACTCATTAAGACCACGTGAGAATGGAGGAAGCAAGATGGTGATCAGGAAGAAGCCAGATGTGGTAGCCAGCACCCAAGATGCCCCTCAGTGATGCCCAGCTCCTGGTATCCTTTTGTACAGTCACCGCCCACACTGCAGTGGGGCTGATCTGGCTCTTTCCTTCTCTTTGACTATTTCCTTTGGGAAGAGACAGCAGCCCTATGGAGAGGCCCATCTGGAAAAAGACTGAAGCTACTTGCCAACAGCCATGTGAGTGATCTTGGAGGCAGAGTCTCTATTCCCGTCAGAGGGCTTGCAGCTATGGCTGACAATTTGACTACAACCTCATGAGTGGCCCTGAGCCACAGCTTGCCAGCAAAGCGGCCCCAGATTCCTGACCCTCAGGTGTGCTATGTGACATAATGAATGCTTGTTGTTTGCAGGCATCAGTTTTTGGAGAGTAATTTTATGCAGCAATACGTGAGTAGTACAACAAAGAAGGGTGTGATTTCAGGCGAAGTCCTCACTTTAAGTTGATCTTGTTGGGGACCTCAGAGTTTGCCCTTACTTGAGATCAAGGATCTGGGCTTTTATACTCTGTATTCAATAATCATTGCTTATAGGTGGCCCTGACATTTCTGATCTCTGTACCCTATGAATAAGAGGGCTCTGTTTATGCAGGAGAATCTAAGGTGTGGGTCCTTAGAAACAAAGTTTGTAGAAACTAGGGATAGACAGACACCCAGGAATAGCAGGAGAGATTCGAGGGGATGATGGCCTTTTCAGCTTCCATACCTGGCCTTGGACTTTGGCTTGTAGGTGCTAGGGAGCCACCATAGGTTCTCAAGCAAAGACTTGGTATAATTTGTTTTCTGTTTTGGTCTTTATCTCACTGGCAACCAAAGAGGTAGATGAAACTGACCTACAATGATTTAGGGCACAGATGCCAAAGACTGGAAAGAAGTAAGGGTGCAAGAAAGATTTGTAGGCAAAGTCAGCATGATGGTGACAGAGAATCGAGGCACAGAAGAGGGATGCATTGTGGATGCTCCCCAGGCTCTTAACTTGGGTGTAAGTGAGGGAGGAGATAGCAAGGGGAAAGAGGGAGAGACAGGACACATTGAGAAATGGGAGAAGGACTCAGGTCCTGCATTCAAAAACCACAAGCCAAGGCGGGCATTTGGCCTAGTGCTTAAGATACCTGCATCCCCTATCAGTGTGCCTGGGTTCAGTTCCTGGGTCCAGCTCCTCATTCCAACTTCCCATTAATACAGACTCTGGGAGGCAGAAGATGATGGCTCATTTAATTGGATCTCTGCCACCTATGTCTGAGACCTGGATTGAGTCCCCAGCTTCTGGCTTTGGCCCAATCCAGTGCAAGGATTCTAATTGTAATTCCACCCCCTTCTCCTCAAATACATGAATACATTTAAAAAGAACTGCCCTCTTTAAGCTCTCTGGGCTGGTTTCCTCCTTCCCTCCCCTCTTCTCTGCACTCATCTGCACTTGATAGCTACTGCATGGACCTTGCTAATGCTGTGAGACTCACAGTCACGATCTAGGAAGCTTTCCTGTGCTGAATTTAAGGCAGGGTCACAGATGTAAACAAATAATTAATAGTATGATAAGGACCACAGCTTTTGAAAAGAAACATTTTCTTATTCCAATCATCTCTCCACTGTAACCTTTCTTTGCATCCTCTCTGCTTTTCCTCTGGTCTAGTTTCTCTCATCCTTCTTCTTCTCTCCATTTTCCTTTCCTTCACTCCTTTCCCTCATTTAACACCTCTGTTGAAAGTGCCTCCGGGTGCTGCCCGTGTGTCTGCCTTCTCTGTGCTGTTACTGCTGCTGTGTTACTTAACCCTGCAGTAGCTGTAGAAAGCGTTCTCCCAGAATCAAACCGTGCGTGTGTCTGCATCGATGGCTTTGTGTTGGTTGGGTTCCCCTGAGAGGCTGGCGCCTGTGATGTAGAGTTCGATATTCAGCCACACTGCTTAGGGGGCTCATGACGTCCTGTGTCTCAGGTGTTCGAATGACAAGGTGTTTGGGTTTCAGAGAATTGTCACTCCTTAGCAGGCATGCGTAGTTCACAGAGATCATCATTAACTCTTGAATTTTCCAGTTCCAAGTGCCCCTGGGGTCTCAGGCCTCTGCTGGTGCCCCCCGTGGCTGGTGAGATGCTCATCCTCGTAGATCTGCTGGAGAAGCGGGCTCAGTGCAGACAACAGGATTGGCACGGACACTTTGGGAGTTTATCAGTCCTCATCAGGCTCCCTATCCCCAGCCCCATGTTTCAGAGGGGGCTCACATGTCCCTTTCTCTCCTGCTTCCTCCTAGCTTTGATCCTCTTCCTGTCCACACCTTTCCACATTGTCCCAGCCACTTCATAAAAGGGGATGAGAAAGGGTTGGCAAGCTCGGACCCTCCACATGGGCTCGGAGGTGAAGATGTCTTTGATTTATAGCACTTTAGTCACCTCCAATCCTGAGATGACTGCTTAACGTAGCACAAGAAAAACACAGCAGCAGCAACTCACTCTGTTTGTGACCTGGTTGGTAATTAGGTTCAGATTCAGTTCTGCCCTTTCTCTTCACTTCCTGGTCCCAAGGGCTTGGTATTTCTCTTGAGGGTTTGTTAAAACAAAACTAACAACTCTATCTTCCTGCCACTGGGAGTCAACAACAGGAGATACTGCTCTGAGTTGGAAGATTCTTGTTATAAGAGGATCTTCATAAGACTTTTAAGATGGCATCCAGCTTGGGGTTAGCACTGGCAGTTTCTTGCCTGTATCGTCTTCCATGTTTCTGTGCTGTTCACTCTGGGATCAGAGTGGCTGAGACTTGTCGACTAAGCCTTGCTGTTCAATTAGGGGCTGAACTTTGTGCTCTGGTTCTGATATAGAGAGACACTATCAATTTTGTTAAGTAATTTTTTAACAGTATTTATTTATTATTTTAAAAAGCATATTTCAGAAGTAGAGAAAAGTGAGATTGAGAGAGAGAGAGAGAGGTCCCAGGAGAGAGGGAAAGAGATCCCCTCTGCTAGTTCATTCCCCCAAATGCCCATAACATGGGGATGCCAAAGCCAGAAGCCAAGAACTCAACCAGGGCTTCCATGCAGGTGGCAAAGACCCAACTACTTAAGCCATCACTGCTGCTCCCCAAGGTGTGCATTAGCAGGAAGCTGGACTGGAAGCAGAGTAGTAAGAACTCTAAACCAGACACTCTGATATGAGATGCAGGTATCCCAAGTGATGGTTTAACCACTTGGCCAAATACCTGATTCCGTTTGAGTAATTTTTAATCATGAACACAAATGTAGCATTATAGGTTACTTATTCATTGATCAATCTAATAAGTGACCCAAGTGAGCTGGTGTGGTGAGTCAGATTCTGATTGACCTCCAGGGAGCAAGGAAAGTTGTTTAATATTAAATGGTATCATACATGGGCAAGAAATGTTGAGTTCTAGGTTGGTGGATATAGAAAGGTGTCTAGGTGTCTAGAATATCTCCCTAATCTTTAACTCATCATTGCTCATCATTGATATGTTAATAATTTTTAAAAAATTATTTGTTTATTTAATTTGAGATGCAGAGAGACACACAGAGAGAAAGACACACACACACACACACAAAGGGAAAGGAAGAGGGTGTAGGAGCAGGAGAGGGGAGAGAGAGAGAGAGAAAAAAAAAAGAGAGAGGGAGAGAGAGAGAATATGTGAGAGACAGAGCTCTTTTTGTTGCTTCAGTCCCCAAATGCCCATAACATCTGAGGCTGGGTCAGGCCAAACTGAGGAGCTGGGAGCTGAATCCAGGTCTGTCATATGGATGGAGGGGCTCCAACGACTTGAGCCATCGTCTGCTGCCTCCCAGGGTGCACAATAGCGGGTAGCTAGAATTGAAGCAG
Source organism: Lepus europaeus (assembly GCF_033115175.1). NCBI lineage: Eukaryota > Metazoa > Chordata > Mammalia > Lagomorpha > Leporidae > Lepus > Lepus europaeus. The sequence continues at coordinate 20,243,592 of NC_084847.1, forward strand.
AGCCAGGACTCAAACCCAGGCACTGTAGCAGAGGATGCAAACATTATAAGCAATGTTTTAACCACTGGCCAAATTCCCTCTCCAGATACATTGTGAAATTCACTTCACTAATATTTTTGTTGAGGAATTTTGTGTCTATGTTGATGAGAGATCTTGGTGTGTAACTTCTTATTCTTGTAATACTTTTGTCTTGTTTAGTATTAGGGTGATTTTAGCATCATAGAATGAATTAAGAAGTAATTCGCTGTTCTTCTATCTTCTGGAAGAGTTTGTAGAGAATTGGTACAATTTCTTCCTTAAGTGTTTGGTAGGATTCACCAGTGAACCCATGTAGATCTGATGTCTTCTGCTTTGGGGAGTTATTACTTTCTTTAATAGATATAAGCCTACAGCGCTGTGGCACAGTAGGTTAACACCCTGGGCTGTAGTGCTGGCATCCCACATGGGCGCCAATTCAAGTCCTGGCTGCTCCTCTTCTGATCCAGCTCTCCGCTATGGCCTGGGAAAGCAGTGGAAGATGGCCCAAGTCCTTGGGCCCCTGCACCTGCGTGGAAGACCAGGAAGAAGATCCTGGTCCCTGGCTTTGGATTGGCGCAGCTCTGGTTGTTGTGGCTAATTGGGGAGTGAACCATTGGATGGAAGACCTCTCTCTCTCTCTCTCTCTCTGCCTCTCCTCTCTCTGTGTAACTCTGACTTTCAAATAAATACATAAATCTTAAAAAAAAGATATAAGTCTACTCAAATTGTCTATTTCTTTGTGTTTTGGAAGTTTTTTTCTTTCAAAACAGTTGGTCCATTTCATATATGTTATCAAATATGTATATATAGAGTTGTTCATAATATTCCTTTATTATCCTTTCAATGTCCGTAGGATCTATGGTGATTATCTCCTCTTTAATTTCTGATATTAGTAATTCATACCTCCTTCCTTTTTTCTTAGTCTGATTAGAGGCTTATCAATTTTATTTGTTTTTCCCTAAACACAGATTTTAATTGTGTTGATTTTTTCTATTGATTTCATTGATTTCTGCTCTAGTGTTTATTAATTCTTTTATTTAGCTTACCTTAGATTTAGTTTTCTTTTTCTAAGTATAAATTTAGATTATTGATTTTAGATTCATCCCTTTTCTTTTCTAATATATGCATTAACTGTTATACATTTAATTTCCCTGTAAGCACTGCTTTCATTGCATCCCACAAATTGTGATAAGTTGTGTTTTCATTTTCAGTTAGTTCAAAATATTTTAAATTTCTCTTGAGATTCTTCATTGACTCATGTGTTTATGTAGAAGTGTTTTGTTTAAACAACATGCATTTTTAGATATTCCTGTTAGCGTTCTTTTATTGATTTCAATTTAATTCCATTGTGGTCTGAGGGAAGACATTGTAATTTCTGTTCTCTTAAAGGTTGTTTATGGCCCCATATGTGACCTATTTTGTTAAAAGTTCTGCGTAACCTTGAAAAAAATGATACTCTGCAGCTATTGGATGAAGTAGTTTATAGAAGTCAATTGTATTTAGCTGACTGATGGCATTGTTGAGTCCAACTGTCCTCACAATTTTATGCCTCCTGGATCTGTCCTTCTCTGATAGAAAGGTTTCGACATCTCCAGTTATAATATTAAATTATTTCTTTTTGTAGGTCTATCAAATTTTGCCTTGTGTAGTTTGGTGCTCTATTGTTGGGTACATGCATACATGTTCATAATTGTTATATTTTCTTAACAGAAATGACTCTTCTCATTATATAATGCTCCTCTCCTTATTTTTAAGTCTGCTCTTTATGAAGTTAATATAGCTATTCCTACTTTCTCCTCCTCCTCTTCTTTTAACGATTTATGTATTTATTTGAGAGGCAGAGATACAGATAGAGAGAGAGAGAGAGAGAGAGAGGTCTTCCATCTACTGGTTCACTCCCCAAATGGCCACAATAGCCAGAGCTGGGCCAATCCAAAGCCAGGAGCCAGGAGTCAGGAGCTTCCTCTGGGTCTCCCATGTGGGTGCAGGGGCCCAAACACTAGGGCCATCTTCCACTGCCTTCCCAGGGCATTAGCAGAGAGCTGGATTGGAAGAGGAGCAACTGGGACATGAACTATGGGCCATACGGATGCTGATGCTGAAGGCAGAGGCTTAGCCTACTATGCCACAGGGCCAGCCCTCCTACTTTCTTTTGATTAACCTTAGCATGGTAGAACATTCTCCATCCATTTACTTTTATTCCACACATGTCTTTATAATTAAAGTAGGTTTCTTGTTTTTTTGATCCACTATGACAATCTCTGCCTTTTCAGTGGCTCATTTAAACTATTAATGTCCAAAGCAATTATTAATATGTACCACATGAAAAAAGTCCTATAAAAAGTCGTTAGTAATGGGGTGGTAAGGTGTGAGCAGAGAGGAAGATTCCTCTCGTCCTATGATCAGGTCGCTGTTAATACATTTGTGTCTCTGGACCGTGAACGTCACATGTGCTTCCTACTTTTTCTCTCTCCCCTTAGGAGGGTCAGGATGGCCACAGTGCTTGTGGCTGGGAAGGCTAGAGTGGACTGGAGTTGGATGTTTCTTTTCTCCCTGCAGGTTAAGCCCTGATTAAATAGTTTCCCGGAAGGACAGACTTCGTTAGAAACAGCAACATACTCTTGTCTATTTCAAAAGGGTACCTTCTTCCTTCCCTGGGCAGGAGTACAGGGGGAGTTTTTTCTCTGGCACCCACTGTGAGAGCCTGAAGTTCCAGAATGTAAATCTCAGGGAATCCTGGGGGTCCCTGTGTCCGAGTCTGTCTGAAGCTTTGACTGTCAGATTGGTTCATACTGAGCATCCAGCAATTTGTCCATTACATTTCCTGTATTCTCATCTTGGCACTCCTTCCCAAAGTGGTTTCTGCTGGTGAGTCTGTTCCAGTTAGCGGGAGTCTCTGCTCCAGCAGCCCTGCCTATCTCTCCGATGGGGGGAGAGGGGGCAACGGTTTGCCCTGTGCTGTCTCCTATCTTACACGTCCAAAGGTGGTTGAGTTTTCAATCCTCTGAGACTTACTTGTCGCCAAGATGGAGCAGCAGCTTCTAAGCTTCTGATCTGCAGAACTGGAAACCAGAAGTCCTATTTTTAAAAATCACAATTAAAAAAAAAAAATCTCTAACCATTTAAGTTCTCTCATGATCTGTGATCCCAGGATGCAGGGAAGGATCAGTTTGTGGTTCTCATGAAATTACAGTCAGACATTGGCAGGTGCTTTAGTGAATTAGAAGTCGAATTTCATCTGTGTGGTTGGTAGCTGATGCTGACTATTGGGAAATCAGCACAGACCATGGATTGGAGAATCTCTGTTGTGGGCTCCCCAGATGTCTTGAGCTTCCTGATTAGCGTGGTGGCCTCAGGTCAGTCACTTTTTAAATGCTAGGTCAAGGCTCCAACACAAGTGTTCCAAACAAAAGCAAAAACTACATTGCCTTTTTTCCGGATATAGTTTCAAAGACACATAGTATTACTTCTACCACTTTCTATTGGTCACAGCTGAGCCACAAACCATCCCTTATTCAAGAGGAGGGGACATAGACTCCACCTCTCTCTGGCAGGTTTGTTAAAGAACTTGTGGATATTTTTTTTTAAACTGCCACAGTATTTAAGACTGAAGCACATTAATTCCTGACATCTCCATCCCAATGGCAAGGTGGGAGATAGTGAGTTGTGCAAAAGACAGTTTTCAGCTCAGGGACCTGGGCATATCTCTCTTTCACATTTCCAAAAGACTAGATCAGCATTGGCAGCCTTCTGTAAAGGGCCAGATTGTACGTATTTTAGGCTTTGCAGGCCATATGGTCCCTGTCACAACTCCCCAACTCTGTAGTTATGGTGCAAAAGCAGGTATAGACAATACATAAGCAAATGAGCATGACTGTATGTCAATAAGATTTTATTCATAAAATTGGGCATTGAGACGAATTTGTTACCCAAGTCTGCTGATCCCCTAGACTAGATTCTGGTATCTTTATGAGCTCTATATCAGCCACGGAGGAGGCATCACTCAGTGGTGAATATCTAAACGTGGAGATGATACTGACAAGTCTGGCCTGAGTTAACTTGGGGGACCTTCCCTCCTGACCCCTGAGGTTGGTTAATTTAGACTCTGAAACTAATCTTGAATTTTCCTTGTGATTGAAGTCCTAGATACTCAGTTGTGACTGGTGTACAGCAAAAATCAATTCTATCAGCTGGGCCTTGAAGAATCTTTCAGTTAAGCTTGGTGAAGAGAATGGGGCAGGTTCAAGTCCAGAGCTTTCGGTCCTGGGGAAGATTCTGGGTCAGATTTGGGCAGTTCCTTCGTCTTAAGAACTACTGTGAGGAGCTGGAAAGTTATCAGAACAGGAACTTGCAGTGAGGATTGAATGAGAAACCCAGCTTTAAGATTTAGGGCCAAATAAAATCTGATAGGAAGACCCGGCTACCTCATTATCAGAAGAACATCAAAGGGATCAATGATCTCCAACTCAGGACCTAATTCATCACCTGTCCCTTTATGGCCAGTGTAGTGTCACTGTCAGAACTTGTCCTTTCAGGTTAGGCATCAGCACAAAGAAAAGAGACTGACATTTGACTTAATGTCATGGCCCTTGTCTGCTCTCCCTGAACTCACAAGTTAAAGCACCGTCAGTTATTTATAGGGTCTCTGGGACTGTGTTTCAAGAGGAAAAAGGATTCATTCATGTGCAGAGTTCTAATGCAAAGGCTAAACTGTAATGTACAACAACTAACTTGTTACCCCATAATTACACATGATTATTTTGGCAGAGTTTCATTTTCATTCCTTGTAGTGATTTCAGCCCAAGAACATATGGAATGAGCTTACTGCCATAGAAGGAACCGTATTCTTCCAACAGTCCTCTATTCCCTATTCCATTTGTGCACTGTATTCACAGGGTTTGACCATGACTGTGGGCTGTCTAACTGTTGGTGCAATGGGCACATTTCTGGGCTCAAAAAACATAGTGAACGTCTGAAGATAGGCAATGGCTTTTAAAGTGAGGAATAGAGGAAAGATTCAGTGTTACACCGTAGTAAAGCACAGGCGCTGTGTTTTCTGATTTAGTTCTCTTATTAGCAAGTGTATGACATTCATCAACTTTTAAATTCCCTCTGAGTCTCCACTACTTTATCTGTAAAATAGAGGTGATTATACATATCCTACATATCATGGAGGATTTTCAAGAAGAGTAAACTCAGTAACATTTATAAAGTGTTTGATATAATGCTAGGCACACTATGAAGGAACTTTGAAAAGTTCGCAGTATAATGGAATTAAGAGACATTTATTTTGGTGTGAGAAAGTTTTGTTAAGACTTATGTATTTGAACAGCAGAGTTATGCAGAGAGAAGGAGAGACATAGAGCAATATCTTCTGTTCATTCGTTCACTCCCCAGATGGCTACAATGGCCAGGGCTGGCCCAGGCCAAAGCCTGGAGCCTGGAACTCCATCCAGTGTCCCATGTGTGTGAGGGCCCCAAGGGCGTAGGCCAACTTCCCCTGCTTTCCCATGTGCATTAGCAGGGATCTGGATTGGAAGTGGAGCAGCTTGGACTCCAACAAGCGCCCATATGAGATGCTAGTGTTGCAGAGAGTGGCTTCACCTGCTAGGCCACAATGCTGGCCCTGTGTGAAAAAATTTTGAACTCCACGTATACAAGTGGGTCTTCAAAGAGTTGATGGAAAATGTGTATCATGAAAAACTTATCAAGATGTTTTGTACCAAAATGAACTTTTCTTCTAATTCCACCCCCCAGTTAGTGGTAGCTGTGATGGACATGGTTGATGTCCAGGACATGTTCACTTCCTCCCACTGTGCTCCCCATGGGCTTTTGTACTTCTCTTCCTCATGGATGCTGGGTTTTGCCAAACAAGTTGATCTGCTCAGAATAACACAAGTGGAAATCACAGTGCCTTAATTCTGGGTCTAGGGTTTATGGACATCAAGTGTCTCTTCTCATTCCTCTGGGATTTTTTTGGCCAGCATTAGGATAAGAATATGCCTTAGGCAGCCACTACTCTTTCTCCCAGATAGCCTGGGTCAAAGAGTGGGAGCAAAGGTACTCCAGCTGATTTGAATCAGACCTGAAATCCAAAGTGAAACCCAGGAGGGGGCAACGAGACAGCTGAACCCACCTACCTGCGGACACGTGAGTGAAAAATTACTGCTTATTGTTGCATGCCACTGACATTCTTATAGTTGTTCGTTATGCAGCAACAACTAACTGACAACAGCCAGAAAAGAAAAAATATATATTAACTAAACACACAATGAGCTTTCAGTCCCACCTTGAGGGAGTCAAAGGAGTGAAGCTCAGTAAAGCTAGGTTATCACACTCAGTCTGCCAGGAACTAGCGGTGAGATCTTTGAGCAATGCACTTGGTTGAAAGTGTAACCAAATTCTTCTAATGTGGGAAGATTGTATTCACTGGAGAGGGCCCGATATGACATCATTTTAAACTATAAACCTACAAAACACTTATTTATTTATTTAAGAGGGAGAGAGAGAGAGAGAGAGAGAGAGAGAGAGAGAGAGAGATCTCATCTGCTGACTCACTTCCCAAATACCTGTAATGACTGAGGCTGGGCCAGTGCCTAAGCTGGGAGCCAGGAATAAATCCAGGTCTCCATGACTGAGGCAGGGACCCAATCACTTGAACCTCGCAGAGTCTGCAATGGGAGTCAGGAGCTGGGGCTAGGAACCCAGATACTCTGATGTGGGATGCAGGTATCCTAATTCCTAGGCCCAGTGACCCCCTTATGAACTTTTTTTTTTTGACAGGCAGAGTGGACAGTGAGAGAGAGAGACAGAGAGAAAGGTCTTCCTTTACTGTTGGTTCCCCCGCAGTGGCTGCTGCTGCCGGCGCACCGCGTTGATCCAAAGCCAGGAGCCAGGTGCTTCTCCTGGTCTCCCATGTGGGTGCAGGGCCCAAGGACTTGGGCCATCCTCCACTGCACTCCTGGGCCACAGCAGAGAGCTGGCCTGGAAGAGGAGCAACCGGGACAGAATCCGGCGCCCCGAGCGGGACTAGAACCCGGTATGCTGGTGCCGCAGGCGGAGGATTAGCCCATTGTGCCGCGGTGCCGGCCCCTTTATGAACTTTTATATATATCTGTGCAAGTACTATCCTGTTAATGTTGACCAATCTTTAATATGAGGCGCCTTCAAAACATTTGTGGAAAATGGAGTGAAAAGATAATGGGCATTTTCCATGAATGTCTTGAAGTTGCCTTGCATTTGTTCAGAAACAAGAAGGCTGAAAAGAGCTATTATTAAAGTCAATAAAATCACAAATGGCATGAATAAATTGAACATGGCCTTGTTTCTAAATTTTTGGCATAGAAAGAGAAGGGCCATGAGAGATGTGAAAGTGTTAGATTTAAGGCCAATGAGAAAAGCACCTTCTGTAATTGAAGGCGGCTTTTGGAGCTCTTGAATGATGAAGTTATCTCAAGGCAATAACTGAAGCCAAAAGTATAAATCTTTGGTTTCAAGAAGGTTTAAAGTCCAAGGATCATGGACATGTTTCACTGGCTAACACAGTGTTTTTTTTAAAAAAAATTAGCTATATATCTACCTATAAAAATGGGAGTTTACATAAAAATCCATTTTCATAAAATCTGATTTTTTTTTTTTGGAAAGAGTCAAAGGTCTGGCCACACAGAGCTTCTGTGAAAGCATAAAAGCCACAAAATGGGACTGAGGAAGAGCCTTTTCTAATTCCTAATTCATTCCAGTGTCCCCTGGGCTGCACCCCGTGCCTTAGCTCCAAAAGCCCTTTAAGTTTGCAACCATTGGTTTTGACAGCTCTAATGACAGATCTTAGTTGATACAAAAGGAATTTTGGATAAGGAGACATTTTCATTAATAGCTCTAAGTTGTCATCATGAAAGGTAAATGGATCCCTTCCTAACAAGCTCTCTGGTATCTCCATCATGGGGTATCTCAGAGACCTATTTTTCCTGTGTGTTTTACAGAAAGCAAGTTAGATAAGGATCTTCTGCTTTCAATGATTGGAAATAAGATGGAAAACTTTGTGTCCAGAGCCAAACCTTTCATTTCATCTCCTAACCTGTTCCTTCTCCGTATTCTACTTTTTTGATGTATAGAACCACCCATTCACTTTGGCTAGAAACCTAAACATCATTTCTGATTTGCTTCTTTTCTTCACTGTAACCAAGTTCATATCCAAGTTACCAACTACTCTGAAGGCTCCCTTGTGTGAGCCCCTCTTTATTCTGTTCACATGGCCATTGCTTACTACAGATTTACACCTGGATTATTTTAAATAACTAACTGGTGTATGTCTTAGTCCCGTGCTTTCCTTCTATACCCAGATTTCACACTAAAGCCACAAAGATTTCTAAAACACACATCAATCTGTACTTGTCATTTTCCTTATACAATTTCTCAGTAGTTGATTTGTCATTGCCCCCAGAATACAACGCCTCAACATGCTTTGCAAGGATCTTCAAAGTACACCTATATTGTACCTCTTCCACAGTATTTTTTGCTACCCTGTGACACACACTGTATGTCATAACCACTCTGAAACAGCCATAAAAACAAATTCTTTGTGTGCTCAACTCTATCTCTTTGTCTTAGAATGTTCTCTTTCTCTGGCTGTCCAGAAAAGTGTTTCTCCTACTAGGGGCCTCAGCTCAACCATCACCTTTTTTTTGACATCTTTTTCCTGTTCCTCTTCAGCCACAAGCCAGATTTAATCATATCATTCTCTCCTCACTGCTCCAATAGCTATTTGGAACTTTATCTTTTAGAAGATCTACTCTGATGGGAACAATTAGTTAGTTGTCTACATGTCTTTTCTTACCACTGTATTGACTTCTGGAAGACAAGATCAGATCTTATAAATCGTAGCCCATCATCCATCACAATGTTGGGCACATTGTAGGTATCAATAAATGTTTGCTTAAAGAGGGAAAGGATGAATTACAAAGAGTTAACTCTGTGTTCTCTTCAGTGGAGCGAGACTGAGACAGTGACTCAGGATTAATAGAGCCTTGGAGAACACGAATGCCCATTTCAGATTGTTTCATTAAACAACCCCAAGGGCTATCATTTGTGCCTTCTAACACTGAGTTATTCTCCTATTTTCTGGATCTTTAACTTCCTTAGTTTTGATCCCCTTTCCCACTACTCATCCTAGGATTGCCTACCCAATCTTGGTTGTATATCGGAATCATCTGGGGAGCCTTAAAAATATCAAAGACTGGGTGCTATGCACAGGGGCTGTTGAGGTAAATGACCTGGGGGCAGTTTTTGTGCTTGTGCCACTCTGACACACAGCCCAGGTTGGGACCTACAAGCATCTCTTCATATCCTGTAGTTTTTCTATGTCTTTTAAAGTTTGGTTCTGGGACCTGGAAACCAAGGTTCTGCTGTCCTTTCTGGCATTTTGCTCAACGTCAAAATCACATGATTTCACTCAGCATCAAAATAGCAAGCTAAGAGACTTTTCGGCTTCCAGCTTGTAAGCCACAGTGAATCTGGAAAATTGGCTCTCTACTGGAATATGATCAGCATGATCTAGGGGTCTTTCCAGCTCAAATCCAGCTGGAAGCTCCTTTCAGGACAAGTCCTGTGAGTCTATGCCATATGTCAGGAGTGAGGGCAGTCATATGGACGTGGAGGAGGAAAGATGAGAAATGAGAAGGACTTTCTGGAGGAAAAGACCTTTTTCTGGGCTTAACTGGTGAATCCAATTTAAGAAGCAAGTCATTGCTCCACACAGGCTTCAGGTTTTTTTTCAAAAAAAGATGAATTCATTTATTTGAAAAGAGTTACAGCAAAGAGGGAGAGACAGAGACAGAGATCTTTCATCTACTGATCCAATCACTCAGATGGCTGCAACAGCCCAGGTTGGGCCTGGCCAAAGCCAAGAGCTAGCAGCTTCTTACAGATCTCCCATGTTAGTAGCAGGGTCCTAGGCACTTAAGCCATCTTCCGCTGCTTTTTCACAGCAAGCTGGATAGGAAGTGAATTAATGGAGACACAAACCAGCACCCATATGGGATGCCAGCATTGCAGGCTGCAGCTTTATCCACTATGCCACAATACCAGACCCAAGCCTCAAATATTCTTTAGGGAGGAAAGATTTATTGAAATTCTCTTTGAATTTCATCCTCAAGTTGGACTGATGAAGCCTTGTTCTATAGTTGATGAACTCAGGATCTCAAGAAAAGTCAAAAACAGCTTAAATGGAGGAAGGATTTGGCTCATGACAGTGGGAGGAGCAGACAAATTGTCATCCTGTGTCAGTAGACTTCCTTAGATGATTGAAAAGTTCAGAAAAAAAGAATGAATACATAATGACGTAGAAAAGAAAAAAAGGGTTCCACCAGGAGACAAGAAAATTTGAGGCATTGCCAAAATAGAGAAAACAGACATGGTCAGATTTATGGAAAAATAAAATTAGAGGAAACAGCTCACAACATATGATGGAGTGAACTGTGGTCAAGAAAAACTCCAGTGCTAGAGTGGGTAAGATGGAAAGAACTTTAGGAGTTCATATAGGGTAGCTTCAACTCCTACATGGACAATTCTGCATCTTTTTCTAATTTTTATGGTGATATTTGATTAGGATCCAAAACCTCTAAATCCCTCATCAGTTGTCTACCTCTGTCACAGGTAAAAATATGCCAATGAAAGAGGAAAAATCACGTGGTATATTCCCATAACAACAGAGGTTCTAAGCTTTTAAGCTGAACAGTTACCTGTAGAAATTTAAAAATTATGGCGACCTGAGCTGTCCTCAAAACCTTTGAGATTACAAACACCTACTTTTTTCCAAAATTCCTAAAAAAAATTCTGAGGCACTCAAGGTCAGACTACTGTTATAAAGGGTTTTCTCCAGACTCCAGTTTAGGCTTTAAGTGAGCTGGGCTCTACCAAGATATGTTCAACACATGTCCAAAGGACAACAGAGAGGGGAGAGATGGGAATAACTGAATAGGTAACAGAAGCCAACTTCTCAGAGCTGAATAAAAATAGCCCCTCTGGACACTAAAGAGGATGAGTGAACCATTGACCCATCCGTGGATGCTTTGTACTGAAATTCAGGACATGAAGTATAAAAAGGTCACTCTGAGCACATCAAGAACCATCAAGTGCTCTTGGGCATGGCTCAAGCTTAATACTTCAGGAGAGGAGATACTGCAGAATCTTCATGTTTATTCCTTGTGACTCTGTTTTTCTTTTTTTTTTTTTTTAAATGAGTGGGATGGAGGGAGGCAGAGTGGAAGAATGAGAGTGACAGCAAGAGAGAGCTTCCACCTGCTGGTTCCCTCCCCAAACGCCTGCGATGGCCATGATTGGGCTTAGGCTGTGGTTGGCAGCTGAGAACTCAATCGTGTCTCCCATGTAGGTGGCAGGAACCCAACTAACCAATCCATCGTGGCTGCCCCGCAGGGCATGCAGTAAGTGGAAGCTGGAATTGGGAGCATAGTTGGGAATTGAACCCAGGCCCTCTGTTATAGGATGCAGGTGTCTGAACTGCTAAGACAATTGCCTGCTCCTCTTATTTATGACTCTTTATGCCTCACTTTTCCTTCTCCTGTAAAGTAGAAAAAACAATAATTTGGAGAATTAAATGAGTTAATACCTAGGGAATTCTTATAAGAGGGACTGGCATGTAATAAGAGCTCAATTATTCTACAATAAATATTCTTATTAAGGTTACTTAATTCTCTTCTTATGCAAAACACAGAGGGTCCCTCTGTGACCCCAGGGAGAGGGGTTCCATGGTAATACTAGTATTTTTGTTGTCACCAGCTTGGGTTATGACTCTAAACAAGCTTAGACACAGTGGGAGGCTGAGTTGGGTGCTCTCCACGGGCTTGCCTAGCACAGCCACTTTGAAGACACTCATGAGGCTTCAGGTGAACTCACATAGATGGAACAACACACTCTGAATAGAATAAACTATTTTTAGCATTTAGTTCTGACCAGAAGCTATGAATGTAAAGGCTGAAAGCAAGGATGCAGCTTCTTGAGGTGCCCAGTTAACACCATGGAAGCACCTGAGACCCCAGAGGAACCTGGCTCAGTGCCGCAGAGTGAGCCAGAGATCCGAGGCTGTGGCATGGAGTCTGCAGCCAGATTGTAGCAGCACTGTGGGAGTTTGGGAAGAATCCCAGGAACTTGGCAGCCTGAACACACTCAATGACCTTCTTGAAACTGGCAGTTCTCTCAAGCTCCTCAACCCTCTCTATTCAGTCTTGCATCTCTCTTGCACCGGTAAAGCTGAAAAGGACAGCTTGAAACTTTATTGCCTGGAGGGAAGACCCTCATTCTTACGCTGTCGCGGTCTTCAGCACAAGTGGAAAAACTACACAAGTACTGTGCTGTGAGTCAGGAGTAATAAAGTCTTAGGAGAGACGGGAACTGACGAATTCTTCAGTCATCCATTTTATCCATTTTTTTTTCCCCCAAAATAGTTTCAAAGGAGTCAGGTTTGGAGAAACTGGGGTTACTGGTCACAGGTTGGAACAGCATTTGTGTTTCTGCAGAGCACCAGGGCTAAACTGGAATATACTAAAGCCAATGGGTTTGGAGAAGTCAAAAGCCATTCCGTGGTGGCAATGTCTGAAATGAAAGGTGAAGCATTAGCTTATCGGAAGCAAGGAGAGAGAGTAAGTGCACCTTTGTGAATCACAGGAGGCTTGTCACTCCTCAAGAGCAACATACATGTAAAATTTCCATTGTGTCTCCGGGCCCTGCTGCAATGCCTGGAAACATCCCCACATTGACGTGATGACTAACTTAATGAGCAAGTGATTTTAAAGAGGAAAGGGTTGGGAGTTAAGAGAAAGATTGTCTACCACTCATGACTTTCTTATTTGCTGGTTGGGGCTTGTTCCATGGGTGACTTGATTGTACTTCAAGTGCTCACAATGGACCATGAACATTTGATTTAAAAAGACAAAAAAACTTCCTGCTGGTTTCCAGGTACAATGAACGTCAAGAGTGATATAAAAAAGATAAGACATATTATTTTAGAAACTCAAGCTTCACAAAATGACATGCTTGCTTTCCATTTGATAAGCAGGGGTTTTCCAGGTAAAGAGAGGGGAGAAGTATTCCAAGAAGATGAAATTTTATGTTCTAGGTAAATTGACGTCTTGTAATTAAAGAATAGAGTATGTTAGAAAGGATGGAGAAAAATAATGTTTGTATAGACCTGGACTGTAAAAGAAGGGTTATGTCCTTTATCTTTAAGGATTACCACACTGTTCGGGGATTGTTGAATAGAAACGAAAGGGTTTAAAGTGTTCTTATGCTTTATATCAAAAGCTCTGGGTGCACATATAGAGAATAGTTTGAAGGAGTAGAAATGGAGGCAGAAAGACCTATGATAGCACCATTTTATTGTCCATGAAAGATACGATGAGAGCCAGAGCTATTATCCATAATTGGCAGGGGACAGAGAGTAAGAAGACAGATTTGAGGGCGATTTAGAAGTTAAAAATCAGGACGTGGTGACCATTTAGATGTGAGAGAAATGAAGGACTGCTAGGGAGTTTGTAACTTTGGATGGTGGATGGATGGCAATGCTGTCAAGCTCAGAAGGCAAGAGGGTGAGGGTGTTCTCAAGTCAACGAGTCCCCCTTGGTAGGCTGATGGTGCGATGCCTGTGTACTTCCAAAGACATTGGTTCCATTTCAGGTGCAAGAGTTTGCAGCTCAGTGAAGAGAGGAAGACTTAAGCTTCCTTGGGAGCCTACCTTTTTCCCAAGTTACTTCATGAAGGAGAAAAGTATTCTTGGGCTTGGTTCAGCGAAGTTGAACTTTGCTTTCCTCCATGAAAATCATCGTAGTTCCAAAACTTGTGTCTTCTCTATTTTTTTTTTTTTTGGAAAGGCAGAGTTAGACAGTGAGAGAGAAAGAGTTATAGACAGTGAGAGAGAGAGAGAGAGAGAGAGAGAGAGAGAGAAAGGTCTTCCTTCCATTGGTTCACTCCCCAAATGGCTGCCACAGCTGGTGCTGCACCTATCTGAAGCCAGGAGCCGGGTGCTTCCTCCCGGTTTCCCATGCGGGTGCAGGGACCCAAGCACTTGGGCCATCCTCCACTGCCCTCCTGGGCCACAGCAGAGAGCTGGACTGGAAGAGGAGCAACCGGGACTAGTACCTGGTGCCCCAACCAGGACTAGAACCTGGGGTGCCCGCGCTGCAGGCAGAGGATTAACCAAGTGAGCCATGGCGCCGGCCCAGTGTCTTCTCTATTAAATGAAGTCTGATTGTTGGATCCAAAGCCCAGGTGCCCATTTCCATTGGCGAAGGACCGTGCAGACTCTAGGACACTTTCATTTTCTTCACCAAGAGGCAATGCCTAACGATGTATCCTGCTCAGTAACTGTTCTTCCTCTCTCCTCAGTGACTTAGCATCTGCTCTGTTTTGACCTCTCCCCAATCTCTGAACTGAAAATGTCCCAGGCCTCCAAAGATCTCCAGATTGCAAATGTAATGGGAACACGTTTGTTCTTTTTCTGCATTGACTCTCTGCAGCATTTGAAACTGACTGCTTCTTTCTTATTGAAAATCACTTCATAGATTTTCTTTCTCGATACTTTCATCTTTTTTTTTTTTTTCTCTAACTCTGGCTACCTCTTTTTAGTTCTCTCAGCCAAATTCTAATCCTCTGGAAATTTCTTGTTTTTAAGATAGTGAAATTATTCTCTAATCTTAAAATTGACACATAATTATTGAAAAATTAAAGCAATACAGAATAGTACGAAGTTAATTGCTAAAATTACTGTATGAGGGGCCAGCATGGTGGTACAGTGGGTTAAACTGCCACCTGCAATTCTGGCATCCCATATGAGGGTTTGCTGGAGTCTTGGCTGCTCCACTTCTGATCCAGCTCTCTGCTAATGCTCCTGGGAAAGCAACAGAAAATGGCCTAAGTGCTTGGGTGCTTGCCAGCTGCATGGAAGACCCTAATGTAATTCTAGGCTCCTGGTTTCAGCCCAGCTTGGCCCTGACCTTTGTAGCCATTTGGGGAATGAACCTGTGGTTGGAAAATGTCTCTCTTTCTCTTTCTCTCCCTCTATCTCTGTAACTCGGCATTTCAAGTGAATAAAGTAAAAATTTAAAAAAATTAAATTGCTGCATGACCCATCACCTGTAGAAAGTTAAGGTTAACATTTTATTACTGTTGTTTATTGTATTTTATTTGAAAGGCAGACAGAGAGAGATAGTGACAGATAAAGAGAGATCTCCTACCTACTGCTTCACTCCCCACATTCGCTCGACAGCTGGGGCTGGGGCAGGTTGAAGTCAGGAACTCAAAAGTCAATCCAGGTCTCTCATGTCGGCAGCAGGGACCCAGTGACCTCTCAGGGTGTGTATTAGCAGGAAGGTAGTCTTGGGAGCAGAGCCAGGACTCAAACCCAGGCACTCTGTAATGAGATGTGAGCATCCTAAGTGGTGTCCTAACAGCTACACCAAATGCCTACCCCAGTAAACATTTTACTAACCACTCTTTCTTTTCTGTCACTCCCTCTTCCCCTCTGAAGTGAATTCAAAATTATGTCTAAGCAATTTTCCCTTTCTTGATTTTTTTGAAGTTGCTCCCATTTTGGAGCTACTGTAGTAAAAATGATTGCTAGAGGAATTGTTATTTTGTGTCAGTTTGAAAGAAGATAGCATAATCTTTTTACCCCCAGATACATGTCCCCAGTTATTTGGCCTGATACTGGGTGTCTTGTGGGGAAATCTTTTCTGTCTCTAGCTAAGCTCCTGAAGCAAATAGAGATTAAATGTGTTTTGCCAAGTGATAGGGAAAGGAGTATTTACTATATTGTAAATATAATGTGGGCTTAGAAAAAAAAAAATGGATGACTTGTACTCAGTTGGTCCTGTTAGGGAAAAGACAGGAAAGATGGACATTCTTTAGTTTACCCATGCCAGATGATGAAGATTGTGAGGTGTAATTGGTTCAAATAAAAATCCAACAGGCTAATCCTCCGCCTTGCGGCGCCGGCACACCGGGTTCTAGTCCCGGTCGGGGCACCGATCCTGTCCCGGTTGCCCCTCTTCCAGGCCAGCTCTCTGCTGTGGCCAGGGAGTGCAGTGGAGGATGGCCCAAGTGTTTGGGCTCTGCACCCCATGGGAGACCAGGAGAAGCACCTGGCTCTTGCCATCGGAACAGCGCGGTGCGCAGGCCGCAGCGCGCTACCGCGGCGGCCATTGGAGGGTGAACCAACGGCAAAAGGAAGACCTTTCTCTCTGTCTCTCTCTCACTGTCCACTCTGCCTGTCAAAAAAAAAAAAAATCAAATAAAAATCCAAGCAGGGGTAACATCACAGAAAGAGCCTATCTTGCCATGAGAGTAACAAAGAGTGAGCAACAGGGCGAGACAAAGCTCTACATGAGGGTCCCAAGGGCATGCCTGGGCTATCAGGAAAAGAAGTTCTTAACAAGCAATTTCAGGGACCCATTTCTTCAGAAAAATTCCAAGCCTAGAAAGTAATGACCTGGATTTGCTCATCCCTCAAAGCAGTCCCTGGTCTCATTTTGATTATCACAATTGGGGGAAGTTGCTCCTAGTATCTAATAGATACAAGCCCCCACAACAGTTCCCTGGCCCCAACTGTGAACAGCATCAAAGCTGAGAAGCCCTGAGATAGGCAGAATGTGTGCTCTGGCTCAGTAGCCAAGGTGCAGTTTCCTCTTTATTAATTACCATATTCAAATGACAATATTTATTATAGTTACACTATTTTTCCTCCAGTGTTTTATATGTAGTTTTGTATTTTTCATATAATTAGTAAAAATTTGTTAGATCTGGTTCTAGAGAAGACATCTACACTGAACTGGATCTTGACATCACCTACAAGGCTACCATATTGTTTAAGTGTTGTCTTTGTGAAATGACTGTTTGTGTTTGCTAGGCAACAAATGGGTAGAGTACACTAGATGCAAGTTGTTTTCATTCTTCTTGAATTTTCTGGTCATTGCCCTTGTCTTACAGGAATAATCCTCCACCCCCTCCCTGGTCCACCACAGGGAGAATAATTTTGTACAGTGTGACACTGCCATGCAATTAGCTGTTGATTAAACCAGGGCTGGAGGAGTAGGTTCTTGAGGGCCAGGGGTGAGGGCCAAAACGTTCCAGTCTTGTTTGCCTGACTGGTTGAATTAGAGAGATGCAAATTTAGGATATGATATTAGTGCTCATGTTTCTACCATACAGACTCAAAAATAGAAAATATTGGATGGATTGAGATTTAAGGGCAGCACCTGTAAGAGCAGGGGGACTGAGAGAGCGTTTGGGACATGTGTGTCCCTGGCTGTGGCTGTAGTTTGTTCACAGAGGCTGATTCCTCCAGGTCTCTATGAAAAAGTTCCCTTTTTGAATAAGCTGGTTTGAATGTAAACATACAGTTGTACATTTGTGATCAGACAATACAATACTGTACATTTTCTCAAATTAAACTATATAATTTAGCCAACAGTCCAGGTCAATAAATACAAATCTATATTGTGGTTCAATTTTGATAAACATTGTATGATTTATTTAATAAGTTCTGTGTTCTCATGGGCTTTAATATTTCCAATAAGCATTCCTACAAGGAACATACTTGAACATACTTTAAAAAATACTTGCGGGGTTGGTGCCATGGCGCAGTAGATTAATCCTCTGCCTGTGGCACCAGCATCCCATATGGGCGCCGGTTCGAGTCCCGGCTGCTCCTCTTCCAATCCAGCTCTGGCCTGAGAAAGCAGTAGAAGATGGCCCGAGTCCTTGGGCCCCTGCACCCGTGTGGGAGACTGGGAAGAAGCTCTTGGCTCTTAGCTTCAGATTGGTGCAGCTACAGCCATTGCAGCCATTTGGGGAGTGAACCAACGGAAGGAAGACCTTTCTCTCTGTCTCTCCCTCTCACTGTAACTCTACCTCTCAAATAAATAAATAAAATCTTTAAAAAAATTAAGTCTTTTTAAAAAATACTTGCATAATTATCTTATTCCCTTAAATTGTTTAAAATCAGGATTTCAGGGCCTAGCACTATTTACATTAAAAAGTATTGACATATGATAATATTTTATTTCAAAATAATTCATTTACATTTTCTTTAGCAGTGATTGGGAAATACTGCTTCCCCCAAATTATTGTCAATTCTAGATTTTATAAATATTTTCCATCTTTATGTGATGAAAAATCCACTTCATGTTTTAAACTTTGAATTTATCTGATCACAAGTGAAAATGAACATCACATATTTATTGGTGATTTGTACTCATATACATGGATCTTGAAAAAGTTTTACATCATAAACTTGTCTTTTCATTTCATTTGTCATGTCCATGTGCATATTGAGGTATCTTCATGATTCTTATTTTGTGAATTTCCTCTTCATGTCTTTTGACTACTTTTTATTTGGGAGTTTGCACTTTATCACTTATTTGTAACCAATTTTTATGTATTAGAAACATTATACTTTATTTTCTCTGTTGCAACACTTCCCCTCACTTTTTGTTTTGTTTTTCCTTTGATATTTTCCTTTGCATGTATATTTCCTGGAAGAATGCAGGCATTTTTAAAACTCTGGTTGTCATATTTATCAACTGAAAATTTTTGTGCCTAAATCCAGTCATTTGCAACAAAATAGAGGAATCTGGAAAACATCATGCTGAGTGAAATAAGCCAGTCCCAAAGGGACAAATGTCATATGTTCTCCCTGATCGGTGACTACTAACCGAGCACCAAAAAGGAAACCTGTTGAAGTGAAATGGACACTATGAGAAACAGTGACTTGATCAGCCATTGTCCAGACTGTTGATGAACAACGTAATACTTTATCCCTTTTAGTATTTTTTGTTCAGTTATCCCTGAAGGCTTTTCAGTTCTAGCTCTACAATCTCTTTGGAATGCATCCTTTCATTCCACCTCCAACTTCTTCATGTTGGCCAAGAACTCCTTATTTTTGAACCCATATTCATGGCAACAGCCTCCTAACTGGATTCCCTGTTTCCAATCTTGAAACTCTAAAATTTGTCCCAGATGTTGCCAGAATGGTTTTCCAATAAGAGCTTCTGGGTTACTTCCAGGAAAGATTTTGATTTGAGGATAGCTGTTTAATTTTTCTCTCCAAGTTTCCGTGGAAAATACTAGTTTAAGCAAGTTGAACGACTCCACAATGTTCAGAATACAACTGTAGCTATAGTTTTAAAATTTTCTCAGGATTAAATTAAAGTCCCAAACTTTATCTAGACAGAAGGTTTGATAGTGTCTTTTCTTGGATTTTCTGACTTAAGACACAAGGAAATACTCTGACCTTTTAAGCAACTCCTCAGAACAAAATGAATTTCTATGAAATTGGTAATACTCCATGTATGATAAAGATCTTTATTGTGTAACAAATATTCACAAACTCTTATATTTCCAAGTTTCCTTGTAGTTAGCTTTTGGCCAAGTGAATGCTTTAGGTCAGTGGTTTGGAAGTATATGCAAAGTGTGACATGTCCAGGGAGAACCTCCAAAAGTCAACCTATGATTACTCCATTTTATTGTTTTCATCTACTATGAGGTTGGTATGGTTCAGAGAGAAGTACTCCATTCATCCTGCCATCTGTGATGAGGAACATATGGGACAGAGTTGCAATGAATTCACAATGAACTTGAAATTGGAGTAAGGAACAGATCACTGAGATATTGGCATCATTTGCTTCTGCAGCCTAACTTAACCAGACTTCAAAGAGACCAAAGACTAGGTTCTGAACTGGCACACTCTTAATCCTACCATACTTTATTGTTCAAAGAAGTCACAGGTCAGTGCAGACTCAAAATATGCGAAATAAAACAGAGTTAAGTATCAAAAAATTGTCATCTTTCATCTTCCAGTTTGCCTCCCCCGTGAAAAACACGGTTATCATCCTCTTGGTCTTAGCCCTTCATGGAACTGATTCAAGTTCCAGGATGCCATCATCTAAATTAGGCCCTGACGTGGATGAAGCTTTTTTTTTTTTTTTTTTTTTTTTGACAGGCAGAGTGGACAGTGAGAGAGAGAGAGAGAGAGAGAAAGGTCTTCCTTTGCCATTGGTTTACCCTCCAATGCCCGCCGCGGCCGGTGCACTGTGCTGTTCCGAAGCCAGGAGCCAGGTGCTTCTCCTGGTCTCCCATGGGGTGCAGGGCCCAAGGACTTGACCATCCTCCACTGCACTCCTGGGCCACAGCAGAGAGCTGGACTGGAAGAGGGGCAACCGGGACAGAATCCGGAGCCCCGACCGGGACTAGAACCCAGTGTGCAGGCGCCGCAGGTGGAAGATTAGCCTATTGAGCCGCGGCGCTGGCCGTATGAAGCTCTTTAAATGTAGGCAGTCCCTTGAGCATGGTACCTTTTGACCTAAAGACCTATGAATTAAAGAGCTGAGCTATCTGACTCTCAAATCCATCCAACATGCAATAAAAGGCAGAGACACAGTAACCAAGATGGACACCAAAAGGTTTGAGATGTGGTACATACTGCAGTTGCTAGTCCATAGCAATTCTGAAATTCAGGCAGGAACATATGGCTGGTTCCTTGGTTTAGACCAAGTGTTACTCCCTAGGAATGACTTTTCATGGCTCTCTGCTCCATGTTGTATTCCATCCCATTCCGTGAATATACGATTGAATGGTCTTTTCAGATTTCTTTTTCCCAAAGAGAGTTGGAGATCTAAAAGCAGCTTTTCATTTTGTCCTGCTCCTCTCCCTTTTGATACAAGTTGCTGGTACTTCCACCAAGCTAACAATATTGAATTCTATGTGAGTTTCCTGTAAATCTTATGGGTTTCACCTCACTGGACAAAAACAATGCTCACAAATATCTTTATAAGTCTCTTCCATGGCTTCGCTTTAGAGTTAGAGCGCTGTGAAACAACACACTTAGATACTAAGAAGTTTTTTTGTCAAGCTGAGAGGGTCCATGAGGCAGGCCCATAAATCTCTCTGAGACACCAACAGAGGGTTTCACTCCCATCCTTGAGATAATTTTTATGTTGAGGCCATTTCTAGTGTTAAGATCTTTTGGCTATCTTCAATGTCTGTGAATGAGGAATGGTTTCATTTTTTATTTAAAAAATTTTAAAACAAAAATTTTTGCACATATAAAAATGGTACATATTTATGGGGTACTATGAGATGTTTCATTACACACATACATTGTGTAGGTCTAATGAGGATAAATTAATTTATCCTTTTCAGCATATTACATTTTTATAGTGAAACCAGTAAAAATCACATTTGCTAGTTTTTTAAATAGAGAAATGTATATTACATTAACATTATCTATACTCACCCTACCGTGCAATAGAACCCAAGAATTTCTTTCTCTTATCTAGCTATAGGATAGTATATGTCAATCAACCTTTCCCTAACCCTCCCTCCTCACTTCCTTCCTCAGCTTCTATGAGTTTACCTATTTTTTAGACTGCACATATGAGTGTGATAAAGTGATATTAAACTACATGTCTAGGCTCCCTTATATTTCCTCTTAATTCTTATTGACATTGAAAGCTAAAGAATTCCTTTTAAAATCTCATCTCTATTTGAACTTTATTATAAGTAGCTAAACAAAACCAACTGGCAGGCCGGTGCCGTGGCTCAGTAGGCTAATCCTCCACCTGCAGCGCCGGCACACTGGGTTCTAGTCCCGGTCAGGGCGCCGGATTCTGTCCCGGTTGCCCCTCTTCCAGGCCAGCTCTCTGCTATGGCCCGGGAGTGCAGTGGAGGATGGCCCAAGTGCTTGGGCCCTGCACCCCATGGGAGACCAGGAGAAGCACCTGGCTCCTGGCTTCGGATCAGCACGATGCGCCAGCCGCAGTGGCCATTGGAGGGTGAATCAACGGCAAAGGAAGACCTTTCTCTCTCTCTCTCTCTCTCTCACTGTCCACTCTGCCTGTCAAAAATAAAAAAAATAATAATAAAATTTTAAAAAAAATAAAACCAACTGGCACTTTCAGCATTCTTCTTGGGGATCTCCATAGACAAATCTACCAGTTCCTTTGGTGTATTTTCTGTTTTCCACATACCTTAGGCAACAATGTTACCAAACTTCTCATCATTGGGAGCACATTTCCTCCTTCCTCCAGTCTTTAATAAAAAATTCCTCACTGAACTTCAAACCTGCATGAAGACTCCTATGGCTCTTACAGCTCTCAGCTGCAACTCAGTCCCAAGACTTGTCATAGCTTAGCCTTCTTCCCCTGTTTTACTACTGGCAGAACCCTACTCCAAGTACCAGATTGTTTCCTGGTCTATTAGTGATGCATAACAAACCACTCCAAAACTTAGAGGCATTAAGCAACAACCATTTTATTAGACTCATAATTATTTGAGTTAGGGATTCTGTGAGGGGATAACTGGGATGATTTGTCCCTGCCCTATAATGCCTGGGGTCTCAGCTGGGAAGGCTCAAATGACTAAAAGTGGCTTAGGATGGCTCAGCTGGAACCACGCTATTGGACTTCAAAATTGGATTCTCCCAGTGTCTTGCTTGAACCACTTGCCCTGGGGCCGTGGTAGTCAGCTTTTCATTACTGCAGTAAAACACCTGAGAGAAGCTACTTAGGAAGGAAAGGCATGTTTAGCTCACAGCGTTAGAGGCTGAAAATCCACATGGCATGATGTAGGCTTTGACAAAGGCCCCAGGGCAGATGGTGGTGCCTATGAGGAGGAAGGATTCCCATGGTGAGCCCAGAAGCAGCAAAAGATTCTGGGCCCCAGATCAGGCTTTTAGGACATCTCTTTGACAAGAATATATTCTGAGGGCACACTCCAGTCACCTAAGGATCTCCCACCAGGTGCCACCTCCTAAAGATTACACCATCTCCCAATCGCACCATCATGGGGATGCAGCCTTCTGGGAACATTTAAGATTCAAATGACAGCAGGAGCCAACTGCCATATCATCAAGTCCCTCGGGAGGGGGTACACAGAGACTTTAAAAAGTTCATGAACAAATGAAATTAAATGGTAAGTTTGGAGTCGACATTTGGGCTGGTAATTAAAGATGCTGGGTTGAGATGCCTAAATTCCACATCACATGTCCTGGGTTTGAGTCCCGGCTCTACTCTCAAGTCCAGCTTCTTGCTAACATGCACCCTGGGAGGCAGCAGGTAACGGCTCTAGTATTTTGGTCCCTGCCACCCACGTGGGAGACCTGGATTGAGTTCCCAGCTCCCAGCTTTGACCTGACCCAGGCCTAGGCATTGCTGGTATTTGAGAAGAGAATCAGTGGATGTGAATCCTCTCTCTATGTCTTTCTGCCTCTCAAATAAATGAATGGATAATTTAAGGGATTAGTTTATTTTGGTGTAAAAATTTCAAAAGCATGCATAGTTTTTTCACAGTATGCATTTTCCACGTACTTTTTGAAGACCCCACATACATCTGGGTCTGAGGTAGCCATTGTGGGCTTTGGGCCCAACGTCACCATCAGATATTCAGTCTCCTTTGGTGAGAGGAGAGCAGCTATTGTTTGTGTGTGTGTAGGAGGGAGGGAAACGAACATTTGTGAAAATAAGCCGGCTGTGGAACACATTCACAATCATCGCCATTCCTCCCTGTGGGGAGGATTATGCTTCTCCACCGTACTAATACCAGATAGGCACGTCGCTTTCCTTGGCTAATGAAATATGAGCAGAAGCGAAGTTCTCATTTCAGGCAGGGGCTTTATTGTCACCTTAAGGTTCTTCCCTTTTATCTTTTCCCTCTGCCAGGTGAGCAGCCCGTCCCAGATAAGGGTTGCTTCCTCAGCCTTGGACCTGCTGTAAAATTGCATGTAGTGGCTGATTCATAATAGACACGTAATGAAAGGTGGAAATTAGCCTTTGTTGCTGTCAGTCATGGAGATTTCAGGGTCACGTGTAATTAGAGCATGACTAAAGCTAAACTGACTCATACAGTGACCCCTCAGTCCTTTCTTTCTCTGCCGAAGCCATCGTGGACCCTGCCACGGTCCCTGTGTGACTGTGAGGAGAGAGTCCCAGGAAGACCCTCATCGGATGTGTAGTAAGAACAGTAAACAGGGCTGGCACTGTGGCACAGTAGGTTAAGCTGCCGCCTACAGCACCGGCATCCCATACTGGAACCAGCTTGTGTCCCAGCTATTCTACCTCCAATCTAGCTCCCTGCTAATGCACTTGGGAAAGCAGCAGAAGATGGCTCAAGTCCCTGGGACCCTCCCACCCATGTGGGAGGCCCAGAAGAAGCTCCTGGCTCCTGGCTTCAGATAGGCTCAGCTTTGGCCATTGCACCCATTTGAGGAGTGAACCAGCGGGTGGAAGATCTCTCTCTCTGCCTCTCATTCTCTCTCTGTAACCCTGCCTTTCAAATAAATAAATAAATCTTAAAAAAAAAAAAAGAACAGTAAAACAACATTGACTCTGTCAAGCCTCAACATTGGCCCGAATTTTTATTTTTGTTTATTGCAGGTTTTTGCATTAATTTTGATTTTTAAAAAATATTGCACCAAAATAACGTTTATCTTGATTAGTGAGTTTTTTAAATTTTAAATTTTGCGTTGCTGTGAATGTTTTTCTGGTCTCACCTTAATCCAGTTCTTGCCCTGAGGTGCTGCAGGTATACACAGCTGTGTTCTTGGCTGTATGAACTGACCTTATTACCTATTATAACCATCAAGCTTTGAATCCTTGGATGTCCAGGCTGAGTACCACCAGAAGCATAAGGGCAAGGGATCTTTTAGACTGAAAGGCTCTTAGAAATAAAATATCCCAAATCTTTCTGTTAGCGAAAAGGAAATTGAAACTCAGAGGGAAAAAATAATTTGGCCGAAGTCCCAGAGCTGATCAAATACAGATCCTGTATCCCGACTCATTATCTTTCTTCTCAAGTTTAGCATTCATTCCACGATAATAAAAAGGCCATCTCTAGATCCCTTCCCTCACAAAAAGAAATGATCTCCTTGTTAAATTTCATTTGGGTATTCTGGGGGAAAATGTTGGGAATTAATAGAAATCTGGAGCTTCCTTTCCTTGAACTCCAGAGCGTGATTTTGCTCCAGTTTAGTCTATAAATTGACATGGATTATGAGGTTGTGTGGTATTTAGCTTTATGATAATTACCTATTTGAATAGCTGATAAGAGTTAATTTATCCTGAAGACAACTAGAAATAAAAGAATAATTGGGTTATAAAATTAAAGCAATAACATCTGTAGTTTCTACTACATTGAACACACTTGATGTAGAGAATATTTCAATTAGGCTGAAAAACCTGTGAATGCTTTTTCTGTTTTATATTCTCCCTCAAAAGGGGTAAAAGGGCTTAGCACACTAAAAAAAAATATTCAAGAGCAGGAGTCTTTTGTAGCTCTTGATATTTCACATTTGTCCAGAGAAAGTTACATACCCTTGAACGTGATACTCTATTATGACCAGTCAATGCTAAAGTGAAATAAATGGTCAGTATCCTGAGAGTTTAGTTCAGTGTAGGAACAGGACGTTTCTGCACATGAAATAGCCTTGCTTAAATTAGGAAGTCGTGGATTCCAATCCTGACACTGCTGAGAAATTGTGATGACTTTGGGTAAGTTGCTGGGCCTCTCTGTATCTACCTGTTCCCTATCCATATTCAACCATGACCCATTAATTAAGTGGGTATGGACTAATGACCTTCCTTGTTCAGATACTCTGAACTCTCTGGGGAAAGTGGACAATATGTACTCCATGATCCCAGACAGCTCTTAATGAAAATATCTTCCACAGAAGATTCATTTTAATATTATATATATATGTAAATGATATAAAAGACAGCAGAGATAAAAAGAAGTAAGGGAGGCATTACCTCCATCTGGAAGCAGTAGTGGACCAGTGAGAAGCTGTAGGACAGTGGGGAAATCTACCAAGGTGCAGGTAATTGCAGAGAACACAGACAGAATAATAAAACTAAATCAAGATCACTCTGCTTTCCTTAAAGATTTTTCAATTGATTCACAAATGTTGGACATATTTATGTGTTATCATGAGATATTTGAATACTTGTGTACATTGCATAGTGTTCAAGTCAGTGTACCTTCTGTTATCACTGTTATCTGGCAATTCTGAATAATGCCATTGATGAAAGACTTCGGTACACTGGGGCACATCATTTTGTTTGAGCAGTGTCTAGAGGGTTGAAGAAAATATTCAAAGAGGAGGTAGAAGACAAGTCTAACCTTAAAGCATGGTTAAGATTTATAGAACAGGGACTGACATTGTGGCATCATGGATTGAGCAGCCACCTGTGACTCCAGCAGCCCATATGGGCTCCAGTTCAAGTCCTGGCTGCTCCACTTTCAACCCAGCTCACTGCTAATGCACAAGGGAAACAGCAGGTGCACCTACAAGGGGGACCCTGGCTCCAGCCTGGCCCAGACCTAGCTGTTGTAGCCATTTGGGGACTGAACCTGCAGATGGAGTCAGTCTCTCTCTCTCTCTCTCCCTCTCTCTCTCTCTCTTTCTCATGCTCACTCTCACTCTCCTTCTCTCTCTGTAACTCTGCCTTTCAAACAAATAAATAAATCATAAAAATTATAGAATAAATGTAGGCAAACAGAGATAGGTTTTAAAGTTTGTGTAGGCTACATTTCAGAGAAACATATATAATGCATTGTTGTTTTGCTTATGTATGCCTTGCTAAAAAGAATATAGAATCTATAAACCTAATCATCAATATGTGAGAATTCATTGTTCACTCTTTAACACATCCATACTTCTTTTTAAGTGTAATTCACCGCCCAGAAGAAGAAATGCGTGTGTATGAGGTGTAATGTCATAGAGTGAATTGTCTTCAAGAATTACTGCAATTGCTTTGCCTTGGGGAAAAAGAAAATGAAAATTGTGGGCGGAAAAAAACAAAGCTTTCAGCTTTGGAGTGCCCTCATGAGTGAAGAGGCAAAACCCTGTGCTCCAACCAGGAACTTTTTGTTTTTACTATTAAAATTTGCTTTGTCATTTGAGATAAAATAGGTGAGCCAATGAGAAATTGGCTGCCACACGCGGAGCCAATTTCTGTCTTTTCTTTTTAAATGGGAATTGAGATAAGAACTTTCTTTTTAACTTTTTTTAAAAAAAAATTGTTATTAGTTTTTATTTGAGACAGAGAGAGGCAGGCAAGAGACAGAGAGTGAGCTTCTACCTGCTGGTTCACTCCCCAGATGCTCACGATGGCCAAGATGGGCCCACCCACAGCCAGGAGCTGGGAACTCAACACAGGTCTCCCACGTGGGTGACAGGAGCTAAGCTGTCACCTCTGTTCCCCAGGATTTCCATGAATCTGGGGTTAGCTGTTGGATCCAGGCACTCTAATAATGGACACAGGCACCTTACCTGCTAAGCCAAATGTCTACCTATGGAGCCTGCTTCTTATTGGTGAATGTCTTTGGTTTAAGAGTTAATAAGAGAGTTAGGAGGTGAATTTCAGCTCTGATATGTCCATCTGGGAATAGCTGGATCAATGATGGTTAACAGGTGGACAGAAAAAAGATGGTAGAAGGCAGAGGCTTCGTCACAGGAATTAATATTTGGGGGTGCACATCATTTGTTCAACTGTTATTTTAGCTGTCACTATGTTCTTTTGGATTCCGGGGATTGGATCACCTGTCTAGACCGTTTGTTACTTTATTAGACATATCCTTCCCTTAAATTCTTTCCCATTTGATTCCAAGGACTGAATATATAATTTTTGAGGCTGCCGAACCCAGTGATTTCCCTAGACAACAATGAATCATTCCAACTTCTCAACTATTTACCACATTAAACGCTCCTCTGGCCTGCGTGTCATCATTTGAGATCGCTGGTGTATCTCTGGAAAGATGCATTCTCAAACATGAAATAGGAAACAAGCCCCCGAGGCAGGCATTTGGCTTAGCAGGTAAGGTGCCTGTGTCCATGATCAGAGTGCCTGGATCCAACAACCAACCCCAGCTCCTGACTACAGATTCATGGAAATCCTGGGGAGCAGTAGTAATAGTTGGGCTCCTTTCACCCATGGGGGAGACCTGGACTGAGCTCCCAGCTCCTGGCTTTGGCGTGGCCCATCTTGGCCATTGTGAGCCAGCAGGTAGGAGCTCTCTCTTCTCTGTCTCCTGTCTCTCTTTCTCTTTCTCGAATATTGTTGGCCTGTGTGCGTTGCCATGCTTTTCTTCTAGCACAAAATAAAATTGGTAAGATAGTTCAATGTGCTTTTGGATGAAGAATCTTCAGTATCAGATTCATAACATTGCATTTATCCAGCCTGTGGACTGACTCCTGAGGACCTACTGTACTTCCAGTGCAAAAGTCTTGTCTCTTTTGTATACAGAAATTTTGAAACAAACAAACAACTGTAGGGAGAAAGGGCTTAGCCCAGCATTTAAGATGCCCACTTCCCACATTGGAGTGCCTGGGATTGATTCCTAGCTCTGGCTCTTGACTCCAGAATTCTCACCATTGCAGACTCTGGGAGACAGCAGGTGATGCCTGAAGTGACTGGGTTCCTGTCACCCACATAGAAGACTTGGATTGTGTTCCCAGCTCCTGGCTTTGACTCTGGCCTTTGTGGGCATTGGGGGAGTGAACCAGCAGAAGGCAATTCTCTTTCTTTCTCTGTCTCTGTCTTTCTCTGCCTGCCTCTCAAAGAAATAAATTTAAAAAAAAAACAACATGCAAACACAAGAATTATTTCTGTGTATGATGCTGTCTCCCCATGTTTTCCTGTTCTGCAGAGTCTGTGTGTGAAGGAGAATACTGTCTTAAAATGCAGTAACTTCCTCTGATACTTCATCCTTCTAATAACCATGAAATGACCCAATGCTACATCTTCTATTTTTGTGCATGGTGACTGGGGAAACAAGTTCATGGACCCATTTTTTTTTCCCCCAGAGAGTAAAACTGAAAAAAGGACAAGGGTTTTCCTATTAATTTAAACTATTTAAAGTTTTTTGTTTTGTTTTGTTTTGTTTTGCTATTTCCTTTGAGGTATATCCCGTTTTTACTCTCCACTTTCCTGACCCACACTATTGAGATATAATGACCAATAGCTAGGACTGGAAAAATTCAGATGAATTAAATGTCATACAGAAAAAGGCTGGCATCTTTCAGATATCTCTGTAGAGGGTGCTAGCTTTGCTTCCCGTGGAAGGAATGTTTAAGGATTCACTATTCTGTATTCTCCTTTTTAAGAACATAAGTCATCATGTTGATGTCAAATTGAAATTACCAAGTCTCAACTCTGGTTAATCACTTTTTAACACCTGTAGTGTATATTCATTGCCTCTTAGGAACATCCTGAACCCAACCAATATTTTCAGTTGTATCTCATTCACCCCAGGAGTCATCTGACCTCATTATTCATGGTTACATATCCCGGCAACACCACGCGACTTTGATTCCCACATCCCATTGTACCCTCACTTCCTTCTGGCTGGGACACTCTTCAGCCTAGTCCTTCCGAGCTAGACTATTAACTCCATAAGGGCAGGGATCACCTACTTCAAGTGCCAAGCCCAGTAGCTGATACATAGTAGACATTCAATAAATTCTGGTTTACTGACTGCCTGACCCAGCTCAGAAATGATGCTTCCTCCTGAATTATATCTTTTCATCATTCTTTTTCTGAGGACCCAGTAGGGTTTGGAGATAATATATTCTTTTAAGTTTTTTTTAAATTTATTTATTTGGACGTCAGAGTTACACAGAGAGAGGAGACACACACACATACACACACAGAATGAGAGAGAGAGAGAGAGAGAGGTCTTCCACCTGATGGTTCACTCCCCAATTGGCTGCAATGGCCGGAGCTGTGCGGATCTGAAGCTAGGAGGCAGGAGCTTCTTCCAGGTCTCCTATGCGGGTGCAGGGACCCAAGGACTTGGGCCATCTTCTACTGCTTTCCCAGGCCACAGCAGAGAGCTGGATTGGAAGTGGAGCAGCTGGGTCTCAAACCAGTGTCCATATGGGATGCCGGTGCTTCAGGCCAGGGCATTAACCCACTGCGCCACAGCACCAACCCCTCTTTTAAGGTTTTATACTTGCAAGCATGTGTATTTTGCTTTCACACTTAAAGACAATTTAGCTGGATATGAAATTATAGTTGACAGCTACTTTCTCTCAACACTGTGAAAATATATTTTCTTAATATCCTAAGGCCCTTGTATTTGTTTTTATTTAAAATATTTTAATTATTTAAGTTTATTTATTTGAGAGAGAGAGAGAGAAAGAGAGAGAGAGAGGGAGCTCCCATCCTCTTGTTCACTCCCTAAATGTACACAAGAACTGGGACTGGATTGGGCCAAAGCTGGGATCTGGGAATTCAGTCCAGGTCTCCCATATGGCTCAAGTCCACGGCAGGGACTGATGTACTTGAGCCATCAGCAGCTGCTTCCCAGGATGCACGCTAGCCAGAAGCTGGAATGGAAGGCGAGTCTGGACTTGAATCCAGACACTCCAATGGCTTCACAAGCAGAATCGTAACCACTGCACCAGGATTTTCTCTCTGTTGCTGCTGTGGATGCTGTGGTCAATAGCCTAGATTCCCCCTCAGGACCAGCGTGCTCATTCCTCAGCTTCTCCTGACCGCTCACAGCTGAGTCCCTGTCTAGGAACACACTGTAGGAATTTAGGAGCCCAAGGTTACGACTCTCCCTCAGGAACGGCTGCATTCCAAGTGGGAATATGGAAGCCTAATTCCTTGTATCAGTTCAGAACAGTGAGGAACGGCCATCCTGGATCCAGCTCTCCTTGTAGGACGGCCTCAGGCCTCCCCTTCAGTGGAATCACAGCTCAGCTTCTTCCTTGTATCCATCTTGCTTCATGTGCCAGCAGGTGTTAATCCCAGAAGCACTCCTCATGACCCTCTTGCTTATACACATCCATTTCTACATCTGTGTCCTGAGGGAACTAAGACCCCATCCTTCGGATGGAAAACATTTAGGTCTCCCCTAGGGCTCGGCCAGCTGCTTCCCCGGAGAAGACATTCAGAAATGTCTGTAGAATGGCTCCGTCAATGAAAACAAAGCCACCTGAATTTGACCGGCTCAGTTTTCTCAAACCCCATAGTTTTTCTGAATTTTACTGACAAAATGTGGGCCTCTAAAGCCTGAGAAATTAATCGGGGGCCTAGGTAAGATAACACTCGTTCACTTTGCGAGTTTCTGTTTTAATTGAACTTTAATGCTGCTTGGATGAGCCTCGCCCGGTTGACACTTCTGTAATACGTTTGAAGATAAATCGCTCCAGCACACAGGATTACCGTGGGAGGTGAGGCACATAGCAGCGTGATCCGAAACTGAGCTTGGGCTATAAATTGGAGGTTGGCTACAGAAAGGAGTGGCAGTATTGGAGAACGGCAATGTGAGTCATTCCTTTCCACACACCCCAGGGGTTAGGGTGTTGAGACAGACAGCTCTACCTCCCAGAAAGCTGACGGGAAACCTTTGTGGGGCAACTCTTTTCTCAAACTTGACCATGAAGATCCCTCAGTCACCTTTCTTCCTAGAGGGCGCATGAAGCTTGGCCTGCTCTCTGTGTGGAGGGTAGGAAGGCAGACTGATGGGGAGGCACACACCTTGGGAAGCAGACGTGCAGTAGGGTGATGGGTTCCACAGATGTGCTGTCAGGTTCTGAGAGTTCTCCATGAACCTGTTTCAGTGATACATTGCCCTGCTCATCATCATCATCAAAACATGAGCATGTCCTGTATTTTTTAAATATTTTATTTATTTGACAAATAGAGTTAGACAGTGAGAGAAAGAGAGAAAGGTCTTCCTTCCGTTGGTTCACTCCCCAAATGGCTGCCACTGCCGGAACTACGCTGATCCGAAGCCAGGAGCCAGGTGCAGGGTGCAGGGGCCCAAGCACTTGGAATATCCTCCACTGCCTTCCCTGGCCACAGCAGAGAACTGGACTGGAAGAGGAGCAACCGGGACTAGAACCTGACACCCATATGGGATGCTGTTGCCACAGACGGAGGATTAACCTAGTGAGCCACGTTGCAGGCCCCTCATGTCCTGTATTCTTGAGTTGACCGCCAATGGCAGGTGTTGCTGTTGACTTATTCTGCACCCTCTTTTATCTTTCCTCAAAGCCTCATCTTTGTTTCGAGTATTCTCAGCCCTTCCTCAGCTCACATTCTAAGGGCAGATTCTGGTTTCTTTATACAAATCCTGGCAGTTCTATTTCCCTTGCAAGCAATTGTTCTAGAAACCCAGATTTAAATAAGCTAGCACTCCTTGGTGACTGTTAAAGGTACGAGGTAGGAACAAGATTGCTGGGATGACCTTTTGTTTTGTGGTTGAGGGGGAAATTATTTTTCCTCTCTCACAGGTTATAAAAATGGTAAACTAGTTGCCTCCAGTGACCATGCAGGAAGCAGTCTGGTGATTGCGATGGAAGCTATTGTGCATCTGCACACAAAGAAAAACAGGGTCCACAGAACTGCAGGGAAATGGAGGCTGAGCCCTGATTTTATTCCCTCTGGGTCTCTGCCTCGTCCTGACTTGATACCATATGAGATAATAACTTTCCTGCTTGTGTAAAGAGACTGAACTGGGATTACCTGTTTCTTACAGGTGAAAACAACTCATTGGGCAAATACCCTATGATCAAGCATTGTCTTTGCCTGTGGTTTCTCGTTTCACCACACCAAGTGATCATTGACATCGCTGAAGGCAGAATTGATCTTTGAAGATGCAGGTAAGTAGATCAGACTGACAGTAGATTGGCATTTCCAATGCCAATGTGATAATAAATAATGACTCTTGGTTGAAGTTGACTGGTTAACCATGTGAATTTATTCCCTGTCTCTACTAATGTTCCTATAAAATGACAATAAAAGAATAGGAATAAAAGCATCTTCATATTCAGTGATAGGAAAATGGGAAGAGATTAATCAGAGGAAAGAGATGTCATAAAAGTCCTAGAAGGTGGATAAAATAGGGAGTGTTTTAAAAATTTTGATTTATTTATTTCCATTTTACTGGAAAGTTCGGGGGTGGGGGGACAGGGAGATAGACACACACACACACAAATATGGAGAGAGAGTGAAATGCGAAGAAGTATTTCATTTATTGGTTCACTCCCCAAATGCCTACAACAACCAAAACTGAGCCAGGCTAAAGCCAGGGCTCCAGAACTCAACCTGGCTCTCCCGTGTATGTTGGAAGCCAATGAAGCAGAATGATGGCAGCCATAAGCCACAGCATGTGCAGAAGGAAGTTCAAATGAAGAGGGAACCACTGTGTTCTTCCATGCACTTAAGGACCACAGCACTATGAAATAACAAAGTACGAGAGAGGGTATGATTGCCAACTGGGACAGAAAACATGCTGTTTAATCCAAAAGTGTAAATATGAAGCAAACACAACCTACACTTGAAGGCAGAAAGCCTAGAAGCCAGGCTTCTATTCCACAGCTTTGGGGGGAAAAAAAGCATTGGGGCCAGTGTTGTGGCACAGCTGGTCATTCTGTTGCCTGGTTATTCCATTGGCATCCCTTATAAGCACTGTTTTGAGTCCCAGCTGCTCCACTTCCAATCCAGTTCCCTGTGCATGTGCCTAGAAGAGCACCAGAAGATAGCTCAAGTACTTGGACCCCTGTCATGCATGTGTGAGACTCTGGTGGAGTTCCAGGCTCTTGGCTTTGACCTGGCCTATCCCTGGCCATTTGGGAGTGAACCAGTGGATGGAAGATCTCACACTGTATCTCTGTAACTCTTTCAAATAAATCAATGAAGTCTTTTAATAAAAAAGGAAAAAGAAAAAGGAATATGGTTACTCTTCAACTTACAATAGGACTATGTTTCAATAAACTAGTCATAAGTTGAAAATATTGTTAGGTCAAAATGCCTTTAGGGAGGGGGCAGGTACTTAGTTGTGGTTAAGATGTCTATGTTCCATACAGAGAGCCTGAGCCCAATACCTGGCTCCAGCTTCTGACACCAATTTTTTGCTAATGCAAATCCTGGGAAGCAACAGTGATGACTCAAGTGATTGGGATTCTGCCACCCATGTGGGAGACTTGGATTGAGTTCCCAGTTCCCAGCGTTGTCGCAGCCCAGCCTCAGCCACTGTGGGCATTCATGGAGGGAACCAGAGATGGAAATTCTGTCTCTCTATGAAAAAATAAATAAATAAATAGATATTAAAAGTACTTTTAGTGCCCTTAATATATGAGATGTCATAGTTTTGTTTCCTTTCCTTTTTTTTTTTTTTTTTTTTTTTGGACAGGCAGAGTTAGACAGTGAGAGAGAGAGACAGAGAGAAAGGTCTTCCTTTCCATTGGTTCACCCCCCAAATGGCCGCTACGGCTGGCATGCTGCACCGAACCAAAGCCAGGAGCCAGGTACTTCCTCCTGGTCTCCCATGGGGTGCAGGGCCCAAGCACTTGGGCCATCCTCCACTGCTTTCCCGGGCCACAGCAGAAAGCTGGACTGGAAGAGGAGCAACCAGGACAGAACCTGGGGCCCCAAACAGAACTAGAAGCTGGGGTACTGGCACCGCAAGTGGAGGGTTAGCCTAGTGAGCCGCGGTGCCGGCCATAGTATTGTTTCTACTAAATATGTGTCACTTTGGCACTACTACCATAAAGTCAAAAGATAATTCTATATTGTCCCCATTATCAGTTGGGGATCATCTATATTCTCTCTTAGAGTCTTTATCTGTTTGGTTTCTATACTACACACCAGGTAGCTTATAAACAATAGAAATTTATTTTTCATCATCTTGGGGGATGGAAAATTCTAGATCAAGACACTGGAAGATTTGGTATCTGGTGAGTACCCACTTCCTGGCTCATGGATATTGCCTTCCAGCTGTGTCTCACATAGGGGAAGGGGGTCGAGGGCTTCCCTGGGCTTCTTCTGCAAGGATTCTAATCTCATTTATGAAGGCTCCATTGTTGTGCCCTACTCACCTTGGTGATTAGATTTCAACATGAATTTTGGGGGAGCATACACATTCAGACCACTCACCCGGTAGGATTTACTTGCTACTTCAAACTGGTCTCAGAGCATATTGACAAAATCAACAAAGTCTCCCTGTGGTCTCTCAAGGACTCTCGTTGGATTGAATTGCCTGATTCCTGCGCCTGAATCAGTCCTCCAAATGAAGGATCCCCAGCAAAAAAAGAAAGTCAAAATGAACAGATACAACAAGCAATTCTGGAGGAAACATACTTTAAAATAATTCTAATGTGTGTTCTCAAAAATAGGGCAGATATTGCAATACGAAAACAAGCCTAGAAAAAAAACAAAAATAACAGAAGAAGGAAATGCCTATGTGTGTTGGTAGTGCTGCAAATATAATTTTTTAAACTTTGTTGTTAAGGCCGGCGCCGTGGCTTAACAGGCTAATCCTCTGCCTTGCAGCGCCGGCACACTGGGTTCTAGTCCCGGTTGGGGCGCCGGATTCTATCCCAGTTACCCCTCTTCCAGGCCAGCTCTCTGCTATGGCCTGGGAAGGCAGTGGAGGATGGCCCAAGTGCTTGGGCCCTGCACCCACATGGGAGACCAGGAGACACACCTGGCTCCTGGCTTTGGATCAGCACAATGCGCCGGCCGCAGCGGCCATTGGAGGGTGAACCAGCGGCAAAAAGGAAGACCTTTCTCTCTGTCTCTCTCTCACTATCCACTCTGTCTGTAAAAAAAAAAAAAAAAAAAAAAAACAACAAACAAACAAAAAAAAACTTTGTTGTTAAAAAAAAAAGTTTAAAAAACATAAAACAAGCAGCCTAGGAAAAGTGAAAATGGGATTACCACATACAAGGAAATAACTCCAAGTTGTAAAGATGTGTCTGTCAAGGGTAGAGAATAGTTCATTAGAAAAGTTGGAAGATTAAATCTGGAAAATCTCTCTGAGAAGTGAAACAAGAAAAGAAAGGGGTGGAAGAGAAGAGAAGCATCAACATCTGACTAAAGAGCAAATCATGGGGAAAGTGTCAAAAAACAATGGGGGGCCGGCGCCGAGGCTCAAAAGGCTAATCCTCCGCCTAGGGGCACTGGCACACCAGGTTCTAGTCCCGGTCGGGGCGCCGGATTCTGTCCCGGTTGCCCCTCTTCCAGGCCAGCTCTCTGCTGTGGCCCAGGAGTGCAGTGGAGGATGGCCCAAGTGCTTGGCTCTGCACCCCATGGGAGACCAGGAGAAATACCTGGCTCCTGCCTTTGGATCATCGCGGTGCGCCGGCCGCAGCAGCCATTGGAGGGTGAACCAACGGCAGAGGAAGACCTTTCTCTCTCTCTCTCTCTCTCTCACTGTCCACTCTGCCTGTCAAAAAAATTAAAACAAACAAACAAACAAACAAAAACAAAAAACAAACAAAAAGAAACAATGGGGAAGTGTTTCCAGAACTGAAGGACCTAATATTCGGGTTGGAAAGCATACACTTGGGTCCCAGCACAATAAATAAAAAATATAAGCAAAGAATACCCAGCTAGGATATTACCACAAAATGTCCGGATATCAAAGATAAAAATGAAAATCTGAAAAATCAAAAAAGAGAGAGGAATTGAAAATGGAACACAGAGCCCATCTCAGACTAACCATGCAAGAGTGTGCACATTAGGGGCATTTGACTTCTTGTAGGAGAAATCATAGCTACAGTATCAATAAGTAGGATGGCAGAATTAGTGACATCATCAGATACATAAAGCCCAGGAGGGACTCTCCAGAAAAACACAAGGATTTGACAGAATATGAGGTTTGTAGCAAGAATCAAGTTGAGCGAAAAATATGCCTAAGGTAATTAGTTCCAAAAAAAAAAAAAAAAGAAAAGAAATGAACTCCAGGCCCCCCCCCCAAAAAATTCATATGAGAAAGAACATTTAATCAGAGAATGCAATGGCTGTGTAGTGAACCACGGTTGCATAGTCATAATAATGAAATCACTATTGATTTTCAATTTTTAGAATCAATGTACTGGTAAAGCTTAGAAGACTTAATTACCAGTATAGAACAAAATGTAAATATTGTACATTTGACATTGTAATAGTAAAATGAAGTGAAAATAGGAATAGAACTGCAAGGGACCCATGGATTATGTTAGAAAGTAAGTAGTGAAAAAGTACACTGTTTTGACACAAAAGAAAAGGCAATTTTATGTCTTCTTGCTCTTGTATTCATTTAGAATTATCTTGGCAAAAATAAAAACAGATTCTCTTTCACTCCTGGAAGATATTTTCAGGAAAGAAGACATTAGCTCCTGATGTTATTGAATCAAGGTTCTGATGTGATGTCATGGAAGCAACAGATAACTTCAGTTGTCACAGCTAATGCAAAAGAGAGGGGGTCATATAAATAAAGGATGCTTTTGAATCAAGCGAAGGCCAGGTAACATCATATGGAGTTGTGGAGTTGTGTAAAACTAAGTTTTCCAGTAGTTCACGTTCAACATCGGAGGAAGCGTTGGAGCACAGCATATTGAACTGCTGCTTGAGATACCCACGACTCCCTATTAACATACCAGTTAGAGTCTTGGCTCCTCCGCGTCCAACCCAGCTTCCTTCTAATGCATCTTGGGAGGTAGTGGATCATGGCTCAAGTGGTTGCAACCCTGGATATGACTTTCAAATAAATAAATCTTTAGAAATTGGCTGAAGTTTGCTAAAATGCCAAGAACAGAATCCATGGTAATTTATATGACATTCATTTAGGGGGTGTTGATTTACCATTCTGTTAAACTGGCTATTACATTAAATTAATGATAAAGATTAATATTGAGGCCGGCGCCGTGGCTCAACAGGCTAACCCTCCGCCTTGCAGCGCCGGCACACCAGGTTCTAGTCCCGGTCGGGGCGCCGGATTCTGTCCCGGTTGCCCCTCTTCCAGGCCAGCTCTCTGCTGTGGCCCGGGAGGGCAGTGGAGGATGGCCCAAGTGCTTGGGCCCTGCACCCCATGAGAGACCAGAAGAAGCACCTGGCTCCTGGCTTCGGATCAGCGCGGTGCGCCGGCCGCATTGCGCCGGCCGCAGCGGCCACTGGGGGGTGAAGCAAGGGAAAAGGAACACCTTTCTCTCTGTCTCTCTCTCTCTCTCACTGTCCACTCTGCCTGTCAAAAATAAAAAATATTTAAAAAAGATTAATATTGATAGGTTTTGTGGTTTATGTACTTTTAATTTGCAGTTGTTTCAGTTGTGTGATGGGTTAGTGCATTTTAAATACATCTGGGGAGTGAAGCAAAGACTTGTGGACGGCACTGGTTGGTCCTGTTCTCTCTCTGGTCCCTTCCCTAAGGTAGCAGTGAATTGGCTTAGCAGGTTTGAGTTAGTTCACTGGTGGAACAAGCTGAGACCAGAGCAGAGCTCCTCCTCCCAACAAGGTCCCTTTTCTAACCAAAAGCTCCACTGTTATGTAGTTGCTTGGTACTTACAGTTTGATCCCCGATACTTAGAGTTAGCATCCCCCAGGCAAAATCTTGGGCACCCTACCCAAAACCCACTTAATCAGCATCTCTGTGTCATTAACAAGACACCCAGGTGATTTTTCATTCACATTAAACTCTGAGAGGGACTGACTGTCCTCCTACCCTACCACGTACAGGAACAGCACCTGTCCTACTCCAGTGTTTTCAGCTTTGCTCATTCTACACATTCCTTCCCTCCAGACAGTGAGAGCCTAGGGCGGGTCGTGTGCCCTGATACCCATGCTTCTGTACATGTGGTTCGTAACACACTCTAGGGGTAAATATATACCAACCCCTTTTCCCAACACATGATGGGTGTTATTTTCACCCATCCAGATTCCCTATCTGCAAGTCAGAATACTAATAGTACTTTTTCCAGGGAGTCCTTGTGAGGCTTAAATGTAATCTGCACAAAGCACTCAGCACAGAGTAACATCTCAATAAATGCAGTTATAATTATGAGCCATTATTAAAGAGTCCCGACAGTCAGCAGGAAAAGGCTTCGGTGTTAACGGTCTCAAGCCTCCACTGTTCATTTCCCTCATCAATAGCTCATTACTTGATTGTCAAGTCACAGACATTATATGCTACACACTGTCACTCCGAATAATGACAATTATCTCAGGTCTCGTGTATAAAGCATTATGGAGCCAATACCCCTTTAACCATGGGAGGGCTCTGTTGTGGAGGGTTGGTGGCAAGCTGTGTTGGTGGGAGGACTTTCTTACCCTCGTAGTGCACGATGGGTTGTCTCATGAGCATCCAATCCAACTGGCCCTGTGTCCCAGTGTTTACCAGAGTCAAACTAGCTCTTTCTTGTTGCTTTTCATTAGTTTGTTTTCTCCATTTCTCTTCCTTAGAGACTTGGGTGTGCGTCCATAGGGGCTGTGGAGAACGAGCTTTCGATGTAGTGATTAAGACACCGGTTGGGACTCCCTTATCATGGTGCTTGGGTTTGAGTCCTGGTTTTGCTCTATTAGCTTCCTGCTAATGCTCACCCTAAAGACAACAGTAATGGCTCAAATAGTTGGGTTCCTGCCACCCAGACAGCGATCTTGATTGAGTTTCTGGCTCCCTGCTCTGGCCTGGCCCCAGCCCAGCCAAGGCCATTGCAGGTATTTGTTGAGTAAGTCAGTGGATGGGAGTTCTCTGTTTCTCTCTACACCACCCTCCCACCCCCGCCTCTCAAATAAAAAAGTAATAAATAAATAATAGGAAAAAACCTATATGCAGAGACTATTTGCCCTACACCCACTTCCCACCCCCAGATTGAAACATTGTGAGTCAACGAAACCGTTTCCTGTGAGACCCTCTTGCTTCCAGAAGTTTCTCTGTGTCAGAACAGCCAGCATAGCTTAATCTGCCAGAAGTCCAGGAATGACTGGGCTCGTGTCCACACCCTCGAAACGACTAGTTCCACTGAGTCACGAACGAGAAGACACAGAGGGGATAATGAGCACAAGCTCTTAACGCTGGAAGAGTGTGCTGTGAAAAAGAGATTTGATACGTTCTGTGGGCTCAGGAGGATATTTCCAGGACACATGGACAGGAAACACCAGTTACAGAGGAAGGAAACTATCATCATTTCCCTCTTTCTCGATGTCTTACTCCATCTTCTGTTGGTGTAACTCAAAATTATACTTACCCTGGGTAACTTATAAAGAGCAGAACTTTAATTGGCTCGTGGTTCTGGAGGCTGGGAAGCCCATGGTGGGTGGTACAGACATTGCACAGCATCTGATGCAGGTCTTCTGGCAGCATCGCAACAGGGCAAAGGGCATCGCTTGTCAAGACAGAGCATGCCTGCCGGAGAGAACCTACTCTGATACCAAAACCATTCCTGTGATAACCCACTAGTCCGTTGATCTGTGGATGGATTCATTCATGAAGGCGGAGGCCTCATGACCCAATCACTGCCCCACCATTCTACCTCTGAGCACTACTGCTTGGGAGACCAAGTTCCCAACACAGGAACTCTCAGGGAATGCATTCAAACCACAGCGCTGCCTGAGAGGGACAGCTTGCTGATCAACGGTCTCACATTTAATCCCCCAAACGCGTATTTGTTTAACAGATGAGAAAGCCAGGGCTTATGCAGGCTAAATGTCTAAGCCACATCCTTTGCATGAACTCCTAGGGCTTCTCACACGGCATCCGGTTGATGGGGGATTGTAAATTCCCTGGCACGGGAAGTATTCAAGCAGAGGCTGAAGGCTGGAAGGCCTGTCATGAGGTTAAGGGAACATCAGGACGGGAGCCCAGGGTAACTCCTAGAGCAGAACCATAAAGCAGGCAGACTAGAAGGCCATCAATTCCAAACAAGGCTAGAGAAAGAGGATAAGCCAAAATATAGAGCTGGAAGTATCCAGACAGACAGGAAATCAATCCACAGCAGATGTGCTGTAGGACTGGGGAAGAAGCCCAGTGGTGAGAACTGACAACCCATCGGCTAAAACCTGTGCAACCCTAAAGCATGATTCCTTCTAATTCATCAAAATACCCCCAGATTGGTAAATTTTTACCTACAAGTGTGGATTTCAGCACCTTTTTTTTTAATCAATAGAAGATCTGGCAAGCCTGGGCCCACATTTCTGCATGGCAGCCTCTATGGACAAGGCAGGTGGTCTCCAGTGTATAGATTCCCCCCATACTCCATATTGTCTTACATCCAGCTATCTTCTCTTGTTGCCATTGTCTGCCTGGAATCTGACAGCAGCCAAGAGAATCCGTGTTTTCTGCTGCCTTTGAGGAGTTCAGCTGCATTTGTGGTGGATCTCATATTCCCTACAGGACTGACTGGCAGCAACAATACACAGAGAGCCTGAAGGAGGATACTTGTGCTGATACAAAGCAATCACTAAGTAAGATGTACAAGGATGTTACAGACAGGGAGCAATGCCAGTCACTGAAGTATAGAGAAATGGGCTCATTAAAACATGGCAGACACCAAGATAAGGCAAGGACTAGGACCACTACTGCCTGTTTTCTTAGCCAATAGTTCCTATGAACTGTACCAATATCCTAGTGAGAAGACACTGATAGTTACTATCTACACTTGATCTTAGCCAAAAGGCCAAGAAGTGGTTGCTGATAGTTACTATCAAAGTTATACTTTAGATAATATTGATGGGAGCATTAAAGATGGAGGAAAGAGAGAGAGGGAGAGGGAGAGGGAGTAGGAGAGGTAGAGGTAGAGGGAGAAAGAGTGGGAGAGGTAGAGAGAGAGGGAGAGGGAGAGCGAGAGGGAGAGCGAGAGCGAGAGGGAGAGAGGCCAGCTGCATGAAATATGTCCTACAGAATGAATTTGGTTATTTTAAAATTCTGACTTTAGAAAAACTCCAGGCTTTGATATGATGTACCCAAGCTAATCTGGTGTCCAAATAGACTGGCTGAGAAGCAGCTCAACATCCAGGGTCTTTGTTTCTAAACAATGAAAACAGAAGACTCCAGCAAAGGAAAATGAAAGAGGGTTCACTGGAGGTATATTGAGCATCCATGGAGTGGATGGAAAAAGTGGAGACTGGGACATGGACCTGAGTAAGCACTCAGGAGTCCCTGTGGATGGAAAGGGAAGCAATCCTGGGGGTAGGGTCCAAGAACCGGGGGTTTCCCCCTCCATTTCAGACTGGAATTGATGAATCCAATCATTTTCAGCTGCTGTGTCATTCTGTATCAGACACTAATTTCAGAGATAAAGCTTACTAACTAACCCGGTAGGGGTCAGGAAAGCTGGGCTGTACATTAGCGTGTGAGCTCCATAAAGTCAGAGGTGAGAAGACACTGACTCTGAGTTTCATTCTGCATTTCCAACACGGAGGTGAGTGTCTGAAACAAAATTCCTATCGAGTAATATTTGTGGAATAAGCCAAGGAAGAAATGACGGAATGGTTCTATCCTTTGACTAGGGCAAGATAGAGCAACTAGACAGATAGGCCCACACACCCAAAGCTAAAAGGAAAGAGGTAATTTTCCAAAAGGAAATCATGGCAGTGGTATCAAAAAAGCACTGAATAGGTAGGTGTTGGGTAGGCAAAGGAGTGGGAGATAGAAAGAATGATTTTTTAAAAAATTTCCTAGCATGGAAAACATCCAGTCTCTCTCGGAGTCTTTCATGTCTCAACATAGGAACAAGGACTCAAGATTAAATAGCATCTAAATCCATCCTTGTTTTCTTGCACACACAATGGTGGCCGGGTGGGGTGCTGTTGTTGGGAAGCCTCAGGCGCCATCTCCCCCCCACTCTTGTCCTGATGGGAGAGGCCATATGCTGGAGCCAGCCCTGCCCCAAGTGAGTTCCCTGAGAGGCAGGCACATCTCCTCCAAGAACATGCCATATGCACCAGAGGCTGTTCCAAGGAGAAGTGAATTTGCACATCCCACTCAAAGGGGGAATGGCAAGGAAGTGTGTGAGGAGCCCCCGGATTATCTGCTCTTCCACCGAGGTCCTTTAGGCAGGGGAACACAGCTTGTTTCAAAGGATCCTGGAAAGGACACCATGTGGGCACAGGAATGGTCAAGATGGCCCTGAGAGCAAAGTAGCTTCACTGTTGATAATGAAGCACCATCGCTTTCTTAAGTGGACCTGGCTCCAGTGCCTTTGTGGCCCCAGCTGTACCTTCTGCCAATTGATCATCTACAGTTTAGCCCTCAGTCTTCTTGTTTTATGAGTTCCTCAAAGTGTTTAAGGTGTGAGTCCTATACCTTTGTTGGAGCACAGACTGGGATAAGCCTTTGATACATTCCTTTGAACAAGAGTGGGTCGGCCGGCACCGCGGCTCACTAGGCTAATCCTCCGCCTTGCGGTGCCGGCACACCGGGTTCTAGTCCCGGTCGGGGCACTGATCCTGTCCCGGTTGCCCCTCTTCCAGGCCAGCTCTCTGCTGTGGCCAGGGAGTGCAGTGGAGGATGGCCCAAGTCCTTGGGCTCTGCACCCCATGGGAGACCAGGAGAAGCACCTGGCTCCTGCCATCGGATCAGCGCGGTGTGCCGGCCGCAGCGCGCCTACCACGGCGGCCATTGGAGGGTGAACCAACGGCAAAAGGAAGACCTTTCTCTCTCTCTCTCTCTCTCTCTCACACTGTCCACTCTGCCTGTCAAAAAAAAAAAAAAGAGTGGGTCTGTTTGTCATGCTCAGTTTTACTTGTAACCTGGAGATCTTTGTTGTATTTCTATGACTTGGTTTTGCAAGCATTGGACACTGAGCATTGCAGAGACTCTGTTTGAAGAAGAAGGGGGAGGAACTTGGGTACCCTAGAGTGGAGTGATCTCAGGATTCTTGGACTTAACCTGATTTCTATACATTTCCTTTTGTCCTGCAAAGGATTCAC
Organism: Lepus europaeus; assembly: GCF_033115175.1. Taxonomy (NCBI): domain Eukaryota; kingdom Metazoa; phylum Chordata; class Mammalia; order Lagomorpha; family Leporidae; genus Lepus; species Lepus europaeus. The sequence continues at coordinate 20,287,307 of NC_084847.1, forward strand.
TTCATAAAATGATTTTTTGAGCTCTTCAAAATTGGGAGATTTTCCATACAAATCTGGATTTCTAACTTGTCTTGAAGCTGTGTAAAATCTTGTGATACTAGGCCTGTTTTTTGTGTGTGTGTGTGTGTGTTTTTTTTTTTTTTTTGATACATTATAATGGTGCATAAGGAAGTAGAGCTAAGCTGAGCAGAGGCAACCTCTGTGAATGGTACTGGGTTCTCCAGTGCAGGCTCCACTCAGTTTTGATCATATGATAAAGTGTAGGAGGTGCTCTACAGATGAGTAGGTAGCTGAGTTAATGTCCTAATTTATCCAATTTTACTTAATCAGGTATGACTTAGATGTTGAATGACTGAAAGCTTTTTCTCTGCCTCTCTCAATGTGGCTAATGACTATTATGAGAATGCTCTGGAGGTGGTTAGTGACTCAGGAGCAGCTAGGAAGGTGCTGTAGCACAGAACCAGGTGACTCTGCTTTGGGGAAGTTAACCATAATTTGAGTTTATTATGAAGCCTCTTATTGTCTTCTTTCCAGTTTTTGATCAGAGATTTGGCTTGAAGATAAAGCCTAAGTCACTTCCTCATACATGTGATACATTCGATCATAAACAGCCTTAAGGCCACACCAAGGGCTTATTTTTTTTAAAAAAAAGATTTATTTTATTTATTTGAAAGACAGAGTTACAGAAAGAGGTAGAGACAGAGGGAATGGTCTTCCATCCAATGGTTCACTCCCCAGATGGCTGCAACGGCCGGAGCTGCGTCGACTCGAAACCAGGAGCCAGGAGCTTCCTCCAGGTCTCCCACGTGGGTGCAGGGGCCCAAGCACTTGGGCCATCTTCCACTGCTTTCCCAGGCCATAGCAGAGAGCTGGATCAGAAGAGAAGCAGCCGGGACTAGAACCAGCGCCCATATGGGATGTTGGTGCTTGAGGCCAGGGCTTTTACCCTCTGCGCCACAGCACTGGCCCCAACACCACCAAGGGTTTAGAGCTAGACAACGGATTTGCAAACACACAGCACCTGAGTTCTGAGTACTGGGTAGTTTCACTGCACAGCATGATGCCAGTCTCTGTGTTTGAAGTCAGCTTCTCCCTACTGAAGCCCAACAGGGCAGTGCAGAGTGGTTACAACGCTAGGGATCAACCATCCAGAAAGACCTTCATGATACAGAAAAAGTGTGCACTTTGGTCACATGTGATCCATAGTCTGCTCTTTTGTGAACTTAGGTCACAGATACTGGCCTGTGGGCATCATGAACTATGTATGACTTGTTTGTGGCAAGACTTTTAATTGCTAAATGTTGAAAACAAAATCTATCAAAAGGGAAGCTGAATTACAGCACAGTCACACCATGGAATACTGTGCAGCCATGAAGGACTGAGCTGCTCTGGGCTCCTCTGGAGTGTCTCCAAAGTATGTTTTAAGTAAACATAACAGAGTGCTTATTAGTGTTTTTACTGTGCTCCTATTCATTTTTTTAAATGTACAGACATGCTTATTTTTGCATAAGCTGGAATATTTTTAGGAGGTGTATGGCAAGTGCTGGGGAGAGAGAGCTTGGGGGCCAGGTGGTGAGACAAGGACCTACTTTTCATTGGGCAGTTCTTCTCTGTTGTTTACTTATTACATTATGTTTATACTCATGTATGTTGTTTTCTTTCAAAAATAAAAAATCAAACTGTGTGACTGTGTGTGCACTTTATTTCTCCTGAAGTTTACTGTATTCCTTTGAAGAAAATGTCTACATCCTACAGTAGTTGTTATTTGTTTTTTGATACATAGCAATTGTGCATGTTAATGGAGTACAGCGTGATATTTTGATACTTGTATAAAATGTGGAATGGTCAAGTTGGGGTAGTTAGCCTACACATCACCTCAAGCATTTATAATTTCTTGATGTTGGGATCATTCAAAATCCTCTAATTATTTTGAAATAGACAATAAATTGTTATTTACTGCAGTGACCTACCAGGCTACAGAACACTAAAACTTATTCCTCCTTTCTTGCTATGCTCCTGCACCTGTTCCCCAGTGTGGTTTCTAAGAAGGAATCACCAGTCCTGCTCGGCTGGCAGGATAGAGCAAGCTGTCCTGGGCCGCTGCTGAGAGCTAGCGTTCTTTTCCTGGAACTGTGGGTGAGAACAGTGGCCCAGCCCCACCAGGGATTCATAGAGCTGCTTAGTGAGTGGGTGAGGAAGATACAGAGCCAAATAGCAGTTCTATTCTGCTTTCTGCATCTCACCTTGCTATGGCACCTTCAGCTTGACATTGTCCCCTTCCACTGTTCCCTGTATCAAATGGACATGGCTCTATTTGTTCTTTCCACTCTGGGGACATTTCAATAAATAAATAGTGGAGATAAAACTCTGTCTACTTTGGAGGACCTGTGTCCTCTTCTGTAGCTCCCCAGAGGCAGGCGATGACAGGCCTCCTGCCTCAGCGCTGAGCAGGGCAGGGTCACCAGGACCGAGTTTGAGACCCACGAAGGACTGGCTAGAAGAACACAGAAGATACATTGTTCTGCAAGGAGATAGAGGAAAAGATTCTGAGAAAAGGCAAGCGAAGGTAGAAGGGCATCCTGGACCTGGTGCATTCATTCCTGAGAAGCTCAGAGTGGCTGGAACACACGTTAAAGGAGAGTAACAAGGAGGTGAGAACAAACGTTTCTGTAAGGAGTTTAGGCTTTATTCTGGAAAAAAAAAAATCTAGGTTCTTAGGTGGTTTTATTATCCTGAAAATTTTATTTATTTAGTTTTGTTTATTTGAGAGTCAAAGAGATACACATGTATATACACACATACACATACACAAACAGAAACAGAGAGAGATCTCCCACTCACTGGTTCATCCTCCAGGCTGACTGTTGGGAGCCAGGAACTCAATCCAGCTCTCCCATGTGGGTGGCAGGGACTCAACTACTTAAGCCATCACCTGCTGCCTCTCAGCGTGTACATTAGCAGGAAGCTGGAATCAGACGCTGAAGTCAAGACTCAAACTCACACACTCCGATAGAGGTTTCAGGTGTCCCAGCCAGCGTCTTACTGCTAGGCCAAACAGAGTATCTCTGTTGCTCTCTCCTGCTTCCTCCTTGCTCTAGAACAATGAAAAAAAAAATCCATAAAAATCAAAAGTGACCAGTGCTATTGTCCTTTGAAGTCGATTTCAAGTTGTGCCACTTCAGTACATTCCCCCATGCAGCAGGACAATGCCCTTTCTACACAGATGGCAATGACTTGGGCTTTACCCAGGAAAGACAGCAAGGCAGTGACTAAATTATGAACCAAATCATTAATCAAAGACTGCACAAAATTAGCAAGTATCTTAGTTGCTGAGTGTGAAAAGACTTTCCTTTTGCTGTGAGCATCTTAGACCCAAGGGGGAATGGATGAATCTTTGGACTTGCTTGGAGGGCCATAGGGAGACAATAGGGGATCAATACCCCTCAGCGTACAGGCTTCTCTTGCTCCTGCGAGGCTTGCTCAGGGGGTTTCTCTGGGGGTTTCTCCGCCCTACTGGGATGTGGTTGTCATGCTGTCTTGGGGAGGCAATTCCTCCTCTTGACAGTTTCCTGGAGTCTGCTGGGCTCTGTGGCTGCTTTCCTGGGCCTCCAGCAGGATTTAACAAGCTGGGGAGGTTTTCGACTTTGCTGCTTTTCCTGCAACTCTTCTGTTGTTCAGGTGCCAGCAGGCCTTCATCCTTCTAGGATTCCAAGCTGTGGCTTCTCTGAAGGCTGATGTAATGGTTCTGTGCCTCAGAATAGAAGACTCACTTTTTGATATGATCTCTCTGTAGTCAGCCAGTGTGCTTAACTGGCTGACTCTTCTGTCCCCTCCTACCAGTCCTTCCAAATGCCCTACCAGCACCTTTAATTGCCTTTTTCTCTGAGCATGTCTCCTGGGTCCTGTTTTGATTTCTGTTTTTTTATTCTCTGCTTAGGTGGCCTCATTAAGTTACATGGTTTCATCTCCTAGATCTCTATTAAAAAGAACCCAATGCACTCATTTCCTAGGCTCAACTTCCTGCCCAAATTCTGTTCATTGATTTGTTGGTTCATTGAGAAAGTGTTGACCATCTACACTATGCCAGACCTTAAGCACGGACATCTGAACAAGATGGCATGATCCTGGCTCTTGTGGAACCACCATCCCTCTTCTTCCAGCTGTCTGTTAGATGTGCAGATTTACATGGGTCTCCAACCTGTCCAAGTTAGCATCTATCATCTGTGCCATTCACTCTGCCCACTCTGCCTGGCAGACTTGTCAAGGGCATCCCAGACTCTGGGGATGCCCAGTTACACACATACCTCCAGCCTGTCTTATCCCTGTCATTAACTCCCCACTGTGTCCCCATTACCAAAAGTCATTCAAGCTTATCTCTGGATCTCTTTAAAGCTGAGGAAATGAAACACAGAGAGAAGATGCTGCATGTTTCAAGATCCCATATTTTATTCTGTATGCAAACAAAAATCCTCTATGTTTAAAGATGTTACAAAAAGAAGATCAAGGGTCTTTGAAAAAGGAACACAACGGTGGCTGCTTGCTCCTTTACATATTCCCATAGGCGCTTGAGTCTATGATATCTAGATGAGATCAATAGACCAAAAAGACACCTTCTCACCACCCAAATGCACAGATCAACAGAACAACAAAATACCCAGCTGTGCAGACAAACACAGAAACTCTTTAGAAGGGGAAGAAGGAAGTTGTGGATTTATTAATACTTTTCTCTCTTTTAGATATAACTTTCAATCTCCCCCACATAGTCACAAACAAATCCACAAAACCAAGCAGACCAACTCCTCCCTAGTAGAAACTGTCAATTGCTAAGTGTTGTAGGTGTTATTTGAATTTAAGTAAAATGACTCCTTGGACAACTACATGGCAGCCAGCAGCTTTTACAACGTGTTTTCCAATATAAACTGTTTTACAAAGAGCTTGTATCTTTTTACTACCAAGCATTACATTCTGAACAAAAACTTAATAAGATTTTCAGCAGAGATTTTTAAGAGGCTCCATCGTAGGGCTTAACAACAACTTTGATCTAGTATTTTTAGGGCAAGAGTAAAGACCTGAGAAAAACAACATTTTCAGTTTGACTTTATGGCCCCCAACTTGTGTTCAAGTTAAATGAAAGTTAGAAATTGGACTGGGAAAACAGCAAAGACGTTGCACTCAAACTTGGGCTTGAATATCACTATGACTTGGGAGCTACTGCACTTTGGTGGGTTGCTTAAGTAACTTGCATCTTAGTTTTTTCATCTAGTCATAAAAGAAGTGACCCAACCATACAGGTATTTTGCAGCAAAGATTGGTAGTATAGAACCTGATACGTAGTTGGATGCCCCCACATGCTCTAGGATATATACGACAGTAATTCAACTCAAAGCAGTTTAAGCAGAAGTGAAATTTGTTGGCAACTGAAAAGTTCAAGGGTATCTTGGCTTTAGGCAAAGCTGGAGCCAAGGGCTCAAACCATGTCACCACCATTCAGTTTCTTTCTGTTTTCAGTCTCTGTTTTCTTCTCGTTCAGCTTTAGTCTTCATTGAGCACAACAGACCTAATGGGCTCAAAAATGCTGACTGTTTCTGGAACAAGCAGAACAGAGTTCTGACAGGATACAAGCTGGGATATGGGAAATACGGGTGAGCCCTCCTTGTAGGAAAATCTGGTCAGGGCACATAGTGCATGGACTGAGTATCAGCATAAGGACATAAAGCATTTTGCCCTCATCCAAGTCATATAGAGCAAACAGGTACAAGATTATAGTTTCTGTAGAAGGTTGACCATACTGAGGGTCTGTATGAATTTCCTACATCTGCTGTTACAAGTTCCCCTAAACTTAGTGGCTTAAAACCACACAACTCTAGGGGTGAATGTTGTAGCACAGCCAGTTAAGCCACTGCTTGGGATGCCTGCATCCCATATTGGAGTTCAAGTCCTGGCTAATCCACTTCCCATCCAGCTTCCTACTAATGCATCCTGGGAGGCAGTGGGTGGTGGCTGAAGAGCTTGGGCCCCCATCACTTACATGGGAGACCTGGATGGAGTTCCTGGTTCCTGGTAGTTGCAGCCATTTGGGGAGTGAACCAGCAAATGGAAGGTCTCTCTCTGGTGATGACCTTCTTGCTGGCAGAGTCCAGAGATGGCACAAGGTATCACATGGCAAAAAAAAACAAAACAAAACAAAAAAACAGAGGATGGTTGTGTTTGTCTGCCACTATCCTTATAAATCCACCAGGATTAAATCGTGGGGAATCTAATGATCAAATCCAAAGTAACCTCTTCCCAAAGGTCCTGCCTCTAAACTTCATGATTAAGTTTCCACTCTCTTAATACTGTTAACTTAAGAGTTTGGGGACTCAACTCCTGAATTAGAGGAACAAGTATTCAAACCACAGCACCCTCTCTTCCTTTCTTTCTGTTTGTCTCCTTTTTCTCTTCCTTTATCCCCCACCAAGTGCCTCCTTATTTCCTTCTACTTTTCATTCCTCCCTACCCCTCTCCTTTCCTCCCTCACTCTCTCCCTTTCATTGCCCACTCTTGAGACCCCCAGGTAAGATCCACTGACCAATGTCAGGGACTTCGGATGCCCGCTCTTGGTGTCCCCTGGTAAGTCACAGCAACCAGCACTTTCCACTCATCAGTTTTTTAGTTGTACAATCTAAATGCTAATGATCCCTGCCAAACCTTCTGCCTTATCTTCCTCTGCTAATAGCAAGTCCACACCCCCTAGAATAACGGGACAGATGCAAACAGGGTCTACTCTCCCCACCCCCATTCCTCGTCCAGGATGCGAACTCAAAACTGTGCCATCTTTTGGACACCTACCTCTAAAGGTCCAGAAAGAGGGGGATCATTTGTAAGGACACCTCAGAGCTTCTTCCTGCCTAGCAGGGCTCTCTCCATCAAGCAGGCTGATGCCCAGGCTGATGCCCTCATTCCCTTTCATGCACTGGTGGTTTTCAGTCTGATATTGAAAGTGCAATATGCTTGCCAGTAATGATGTCTTATTGGAGTGTAAAGATTTTCCCGTTTCACTGCTCTATCCTGAATTTAAAGTATTTTGAAATTCACTTACACTGGAGAGGACCAGTGGCCAAATATTTACTGTAAATAAACTGATGCCATCTCAGGTGCTGTCTCTGAAGCAGGAGATGGACAAGGTTAGTGCTTTCTTGCGTCTTGTACCTGCCAAGCAGAATCAGCTTCCGAGCTTTCCCAGCACGAGGACCAAGTGGTGGCCAAGGGTGTGAGGATGTCTTTGTCCTTCGAATCTATTCAGTTGAACTTCATCCAGGTGTTGAGTTAGAAGAGGACGTAGGAGGTCAGGGTTGTGACGTAGAGGGTGAAGCTGCCACCTGTGGCACCGACATCCCATCTGGACATCGGTTCATGTCCTGGCTGTTCCACTTCTGGTCCAGCTCCATGCTAATGGCCTGGGAAAAGCAGTGGAAGATGGCCCAAATGCTTGGGCCCCTGCCACCCATGTGGGAAACCCACTTGAAGCTCCTGGTACGTGGCTTCGGCCTAGCTCAACCCTGACTGTTGCTCCCATCTGGAGAGTGAACTAGTGGATGGAAAATCTCTGTCCCATTCTCTGTAACTCTGCTTTTCAAAATAAATAAATAGACTTTTAAGAAAAAAAAATAAGAATAAGATCACTTAGTTGTTGAGTTTTTGCTTGGAAAAGCTGAAGATCTTAAAGCTAGTGCAGAGACTTACAATGAAAGGGATACAAGCAGGGGTGGGTGGGGAGGCTATGCCTTTTATTAGCAAATATTTACTAAGTGGCTACTGTGTGCTAAGTGCTCTGCTACATGCTTTTCATGAGTTATTTTAATTAAGCCGTTGAGATTACTGCAAGACCACCAAGATGGATAAACCTGGTGTTTTTTTTTAAAGATTTATTTATTTGAAAGGTAGAGTTACACAGAGAGAGAAGGAGAGAGAGAGAGAGAGAGAGAGAGAGAGAGAGAGAGAGAGAGGTCTTTCATCTTCTGGTTCACTCCCCAGTTGACCGCAAAGGCAGGGACTGAGCCAATCCAAAGCCAGGAGCCTGGAGCTTCCTCCGGGTCTCCAAAGCAGGTGCAGGGGCCCAAGGACATGGGCCATCTTCTACTGCTTTCCCAGGCCATAGCAGAGAGCTGGATTGAAAGTGGAGCATCCAGGACTCCAATCAGTGCCCATATGGGAAGCCGGCACTATAGGCAGTGGCTTTACCATTACAACACAGTGCCAGCCCACAGTCTGGCATTTCTGTAAACTTGCTGACATCTAGCATCAAGAATGTTGCTGAAGATACTCACAAAAGTCACATTAAGGAAATTTCTCACTTCGGTTGTTTCAGGTGCTTAGATTTACTGAGTTGCCCTTTCATGACCGGAGTAGCACAGAGTCCCTGAACCTGCAGGCAGCGTAGTATACAGTAGTTAAGAGCATGCCCATTGGGATGCATCCAGCTCAGCTTCTCTCTAGTTGTGTGACCTTGGGCCAGTTATTTAATCTCTCTGGGCTTTGGTTCCCTCAACTGTAAAATCCGGGTAACTGTGGTACCCGCTTTCTTGGTTGTGTGCGGATTGTGTAAGTTTCTGAGCAGGAAGCACTTAGAGCAGTGCAGGTCACAGGGTAAACACGGCAAAGACTCATCAGCTGACAGCTCTGAATGCTTCTCATTCCTGAGATGCTCTGTGCTGTCCCCTGGGGGTCTGGGCCAGGGGCATGTTCCGCATGACAAGCAGTAGAACATGGACCTCCCTGAAAACCACTGGGTCTCCCCCTCCTCTCTGTCCTTTCTCAAGAACTGAAGGTGGGAGAGTTGTGGTAGGACAGGGCAAACAACTCGTCCTGTTTTCTCAGAGACTTCCCCGGTTAGCAAAAGTCCTAGGTTCCAGGAACCCTTTCCATCCCAGGCAGCAGCAGAGAGTAAGATGTGCTGGAATTTGGGTTTTGCAGGCATAAGTGTATATCTGGAGATTGCATTTGTTTGTTAGGGTTGCCATAACGAAATATCATGTCCAACAGAAATTTATTTCTCTGAGTTCTGGAGGCTGGAAGCCCCAAGATCAAGGCACCACTAGGGTTGGTTTCTCCTGAGGCCCCTCCCCCTGGCTTGTAGGATGTCCAGGTTCTCACTGTGTCTTTGCATGGCCTTTCTTTGTGATTGTGAATCTTTGCTGTTTCTTCTTATTCTAATTTTTTTTCTTAAAGATTTATTGATTTGAGGGACCGGCTTGGTGGTATAGCAGGTTAAGCTGCTACATCCCATATAAGCACTGGTTCAAGTCCTGGCTGCTCCACTTCTGATCCAGTAAAATAAATAAATAAATAAGTCTTTTTAAAAAACCTTACCCTTTCATTTATTAAAGAAAAGATTTATTTATTTGAAATGCAGAGTTACAGAGAAAGAGAGGGAGACAGAGATAGTGAGAGCAAGAGATCCTCTATCTGCTGGTTCACTCCCCAAATGGCTACAATAGCCAGGGCTAGGCCAGTCCAAATCCAGGATCCTGAAACTCCATCTGGGTCTCCCAAATGACCTGCTGGGGCCCCAACACTCAGGCCATCTTAGGCTGCTTTGCTAGGTGCATTAGTAGGGAGATGGATTGGAAATAGATCAGCTGGGACTCAAGCCGGTACAAATAGGGGATGCCAGCATCTTAGGTGGTGGCTTAACCTGCTGTGCCACAACACTGGCCCTTGCTGCTGCCTCTTCTGATAAGGACACGGGTTACATTGGATTAAGTTTCTATCTAATGATCTCATTTAACCTTAGTTAAATGAGACAGGCAGAGTTAGACAGTGAGAGAGAGAGAGAGACAGAGAGAAAGGTCTTCCTTTTCTGTTGGTTTACACCCCAAATTGCTGCTAAGGCCAGTGCGATGCGCCGATCCGAAGCCAGGAGCCAGGTGCTTCCTCCTGGTCTCCCATGTGGGTGCAGGGACCCAAGCACTTGGGCCATCTCCACTGCCTTCCCAGGCCACAGCAGAGAGCTGGACTGGAAGAGGAGCAACCAGGACAGAATCCGGCGCCCCAACTAGGACTAGAACCTGGGGTGCCAGCGCCGCAGGCAGAGGATTAGCCAAGTGAGCCGCAGCACCGGCCAGTAACCCCTTTCAATACTCAGTCTCCTCATATGGTTACATTAGGGGATAGAATTTCAATATTTGAATTTTGAGGTGGCACAATTTTAGTCCATAATAGAGATGATGAGTTTTAATGCAGAGGTTTTCCAGTCTCCCAGTCTCCATCTGGAACTTAAGGCATCTGAAGATTCTTTCAGCAAAGATACCACATTGCTCATCTGTCACTTTTCTGTTGGTGGCATTTACAGAATAGCTAGTGATCTTTGATCGGTGGCATCTCAGTACCAAAACGGTGCCAGGTAGAATTCTGATAACAAGTTCAAATGAAGTGATTCTAATAGTTCCAAATCAAGATTAAAAAGAAAAAAAAAAATAGGCCTCCTCCTACTTTACAGTAGCTGCCCCCTGCAACCAGAGCATGACTTCAACCTCTCAGTTCCTAAGGGCCCACCTCCCTCTGATGTCATCTCCACCCACGTGACAGCGCTGCTCATCACGCTGCTCACTCACTTTTTATTTTTTCTTCTTGCTGTGGAGAGGCTAAGCTGGCTCTCTCTGGGAATATTTGCATTTGCCCTTCTTTTGCTTAAAACTCGCTCTAGTCTGAGTTTGTGCGTCCTGGAAAATTCGTGTTGAAACCTGATCTCCATGGTGGTGGTATTAAGAAGTGGAGCTAAGGGGCCAGCATTGTGCAGCAGGTGAGGGCACCACGGCAGTGGGGTGGTCTTGAGTTGGCAGGCCATGTGTTTATTTGCTTATTTATTTTCCAGGTTGCAGTTAGAGTGCTTAGTATTGACATTGAATCACTGTCAGTAGGGGGATCAAACATAGGAGAAACGTTATGCATCTCTTAAAGCATGGGTAGGAAATAAAGCAAAACACTCAGCTTCATGTTGTCCTCACTATGAAGATTTTCTGAAGTTTCGTTTTCAGAGATTTCCAAATGTCAGGCCATTTCTTGGTCTAACGTGCAAGCACAGTACTATGGGTAGTGGAGGGGAGAGAAAGTACAGTAAGTTCCTCTGTCCTTAGCCTTTCTGCTCTGAAGATAAAAAATATGCCTAAAACAGGCATCTAAAGGAAGTCTGGTCTCAACAAGGGAGAAGACACAATGCAAGGAAGAAGATATTTTGCAGAGAAAGAGTGTAAATCCTAGAGCCCCAAAATAGAACAGGCTTATATCAGGATGGTCTTTTTTTCTGACATTGATAAAAACCTCTTGAATTTGCATTGAACTTTTCATATGTGCACCCATTCTGGCTCACTGTTTGTGCACCTGTCTCTTCTGAGCTTGTATAGTTATTTGTTAGAGTAATTTGAGAAGGATGAAGGAAAGAGAGTTTTGTGTGTTCACAAAGAAGAGGATACAGTTTTGATAACAGTCTGCTTATCCTGTATCTAACACTCAGGATGCATTCCTCAACATGTGGAGATGTTCTGACAGCTGTCAGAGGACTCCTCCCCAAAGGACTCCTGGCTCTCAGTTGGATATAAGTTTGCTATGGACACAGTCATGCACTTGTTTGCACTTATGTTGAAGCTCTAACTACCAGTGTGATGGTACTTGGAGAGAGCATCTTTGGGAGTTAATTGGGATTCAGTGAAGTTCTGAGAGTGGGGTTTGCATGATAAGATTGGTGTCCTTAAAAAGACTTACTCTTCATCTTGGCCACATCAGGACACTAAGAGACGGTAGCTGTTTGCAAGCCAGAAAGAGAGCCCTCTCAGAACCCTACCATGCTGGCACCCTGACCCCCAACGTCCAGCCTCCAGTGCTGTGTGGAAGCTGCCTACTCGACAGTATTTGTTGTGGCAGCCTGGGCTAAGACAGAAACCCAAGTCATCAACCATTGGCCGAGTGCCTTCCACCCATCAGCCTATTAGCCTTGGGGAGATGGAGAAAATGCTTCAATCTAGCTTTTCAAAGAATTCATAGTTTAGCAGAAGGGATTGAAAACGGCTGTTTTTATCACATAAAATATTTTCTCAAGTGGCCTCTATTGAAGGATTTCTGATTCTCCATTCATTCTGTAAGATGTCATGTAATGGGCTCAATTGTGTCTTCCTATAAAGATAATTCATAAGAGTGCCTGGGTTTGGGTCCCAGCTCTGCTTCTGAGTTCAGCTTTTGGTGAATGTGCACCCTGGGAGGAAGCAAGTGATGGCTCAAGTACTTGAGACCCTGCCACCCATATGGTAGACCTGGATTGAGTTCCCATCTCCTGACTTTGGTCTGGCCCAACCTCAGCTTTGCAGGCATTTGGGGAGTGAACCTGCAGATGGAAGGTCTCTATTTGTCTGTCTCTGTGTCTCTCTGCCTTTCAAATACATTTTCGAAAAGTTAAATTCCAATTCTATAGGATTTTATGATCAGAATGTTTTTCAGCTATCTTGCAGTTTCCATTCCACTTTCAGGTAACAGAGACAATGATTTAAGAGTGTGATGTGTGCCAGAAAGAAATTACTTTCAGGGACTCAACATAAAGAAAAGGCTTTTTGACGTACATCAAAATACCAATGAATGAATATACATTTCCTGGTTAAGTTAAAATAAAATGTTTAAGGCAGGCATTTTTAAAATAACTTCAACTGACTTTTTCAATTAATCTGTTATTGGTCCCATCAGTGTGGAGCAGGTGCACTCTACTGTAATAATCATTGTGGCAATAGTAAAAATAATAGTTCAGTAATACTGAATGCTTATTATGTGCTAGGCATGGTTCTAAGTGTATTTTATGTCTTCATTTATTTCATACGTACAGCAACCCTATGAGGTAAGTAGTATAATGTCCACCATTTTGCTGCCAAACACTGGGAACAGTGTGGTGGGAGGGACCTTGAGAATACCAACGGACCAGGTTGGGGTTTGCAGAATTCTGGGCAAGGTTGCTTTTTGGCATCTACAGAGAATTCGTTGCAGGACTCCTCTCTCTGCAGACACCAAAATTCAAGTGCAAGTCCCTGATCTATTCATTTCATCCTGTATACCTTAAGTCATCTCTAGATTACTTATCGTACCTAATAATATGTAAATACTATGCAAATAGTTGTTATACTCCATTGTTTAGGAGAAAGTGGCAAGGACAAAATACCTATTTTTTTTCTGTAAAGTTTCCATCTTCACTTGAATCCACAGACGTGGATATGAGGGCTGAGCTACCAAGAATCCTGCTCCCTCGGGTTTAGGGGCTGAGAGTTTCTTTCATGCAACATGGAACAAACCAGAAAACAACCTGAAAAAAAAATGGGTACCTTGTGTTCCTGGAAATTTGGCAAAACATAAGACGTTTATCAACCAATGTCATTTATAATTCTTGCCTTCATGAAGATTAGAGCAACCTCGGGGTTGACTGAAGAATCACTGATCGCCAATTCTGCCAACCCTGATAGAGAATTCAATTCATGAATCTGGCCACAGCAGTGGATGTTGCCAAGGTGTGGGATTCACCTGCTCAAGGAGAGGAGGAACATTAGCTGCAGAGCCAACTCCTTATCTGCTGGGAATATATTTCCCGACCTGGTGCCCAGTGGATGCCTGAAACTGTGGGTAGTACTGGATCTCCGTATATACTATGGTTCTTCCGGTCCATGCATACCTAAGAGAAAGTTTAATTTATGAATTAGCCACAGTGAGAGATTAACAATAACCAACAATACAATAGAACTAGTATAATAATATAATGAAAGTTTTCTGAATGTGGTCTCGCTCACTTTCAAAATATCTTACTGGGCTGCACCGTGTTTCTGGACCATGGTTGACTGCATGTCACAGAAACTGTGAAAGACAAAACTGCCGATAAGATGGGGACTACAAAGCCTGAGCTTACATTCTGAATTCTTACTCGGCCACCTTGTGATGTTATCAATTTATTTCATCTGTTTGCATCTCAGTGTTCTGAATAATAAAATGGGGAAAGTACAAGTACTTATTTCCTTGGTTGTCGGAGAGATTAAATGAGCTAATGTATTAAGGCACTACAACAGTGCTAGGCAGAAGGTTAGTGCTATGGAAGCACTAGCAATCAGCGTTCAGCGATTCAGGCAGCACTGACTGATTCCACCACTGTTAACTGAGCACTGCTTTATGGCCAGCACTATGCATCCACCTCAAATTCACATTTAGAGGTTTCATCTCAGATAGTCTGTTGGCTGTTACCTTGTATTTGAACTATACTTTGAAGTCTCCCAAAGGTGATCTTTGTCTAAAGCAAACTTTTTTTTTTTTTTTTTTTTTGGACAGGCAGAGTTAGGCAGTGAGAGAGAGAGAGAGAGGTCTTCCTTTTCTGTTGGTTCACACCCCAAATGGTCACTACCGGTGGCACGCTGTGGCCGGTGTGCTGCACCTATCTGAAGCAGGGAGCCAGGTGCCTCCTCCTGGTCTCCAATGTGGGTGCAGGGCTCAAGCACTTGGGCCATCCTCCACTGCACTCCCAGGACACAGCAGAGAGCTGGACTGGAAGAGGAGCAACCCAGACAGAATCGGGCTCCCCAACCGGGACTAAAACTAGAACCTGGGGTGCTGGCGCCGCTAGGCGGAGGATTAGCCAAGTGAGCTGCGGCGCTGGCCTAAAGCAAACTTTTGACATTCATAATGGCCCAGGATGTCACAGGGAGCAGAAATATTAAATATTTATAAAAGTATTTCTTCCTATATTATTGGAAAACGGGGAAATTCCTGAAAAGCAAAAAAAAAAAAAAAAGGCAATAAAAATCACCCATAATTTTACCATTCATGCATAGCAACTATTTACATGTTAATGTCTTTTCTTCAAGGCTTTTTATGCATAGTTTTTTGACATAACTATATCCATTCTTTATGTGCAATTTTTATCTTGTGCTTTTTTCCCCAGCTACTATCATATCATAAGAGTTTGCTACATTATGCAGTCTTGGTGAATATTGCATTTTATGACTCCATAATGTTCCATGCAAGGATTGCAGCATGGATTATTTAACCAAACATTCAAATTTAAAAATTTTGATCTCACTATTGCTTTATCCTGTTGTTTTTACGTACCTCTCCATCCAATGTTTTCGGTTGTTTTCTTAAGCTGTGTACTCCAATGTGTAATTACTGGATCAAAGGGTATGACTATTCTAAGGCATTCCATGCACATTTACAAATTACTCTCTTAAAAAGCCTTCACCAATCTACACTCTGATTTGCAATGTAAGAAAATACTCATTTTGTTACACTTTGGTTAATATGCCCATTATCATTTAAAAGACTAGCTAATTTGAAAGTCATGAAATGTTGTTGTTTTTATTTGCATGGCTTTGATTAGTAGAGATACTGAAAAAAAATTTCTATGTTTGTTAAACAGTAGAATTTCCTCTTTGGGGAAATATCAGTTATGTCCTTTGGCTTCTCTGTATTTCTTAAAAATTTGTATTAATTCAGTTATATAAATACATGGCTGTTTTTTGTTTTATTTGATTCAAATGCATTTCCTGTTCGTTGTTTTCCTTTTAAGTTTGATTAAGATTTTTATGTACAGAGATTTAAATTTTTGTAATCACATCTGCCCATCTTTTCCTTTGTGATTTTTCATAATCTTTTCTAAATCTAGGCACTCTTTCTCTCCAGAAGCTTGATAAATATTCATTTCTGTTTTCTTATAGTTTGTTTATGCTTTGATTAAAAAAGCAACTCTTTGATCTATCTGGAATTTGTTTCAGTGAATCATATTGGAGAGAGTTTTCACATGGATAACCAATTATCCCAGTACAGTTTACTCAATAAGCTTATTTTTTTCTTCTTTATCGTATAATAAATTTGCACAAGAACTGGAGTGTAATCTAAGCTCTCTGTTGTGTTGAGTTGAATCCATGTATAACTGTTTAAATCCCTGTATTTGCAAAGTCTTTTAAAATATCTGTTCATGCTAGTCCGTGGGTGGTTCGCATTTAAGGAAAGCCAACTCTTTGGAATGAGCTACTCTTCGTTTTACTCTTTCTGCTTGACTCATCATAAGGAAGCAGTTCAAAGACAAGCAAGGGTTACCGTGGTTGCAATGAAATCAGCCCAAACAGAAAGAAGGAAGCAGCTCTCAGTGAGCCTTATGTCCTGTAATCAGAGCCCTGACTCTTGAAGATGGTTTTGTGTCCAAATTGTCTGTGCAGTCACCCTGACGTCTACGCTTCCAACTCCTTAGGAGGAAGGATGACCTTCTAGGGGGAGGTTTGATACTCATTCCAGCTATAAGGAATTGTATGGGTCCCTCGGGCAACCAGCAGTTGTCCTCTCACTAACTTTTCTTCCATTTGCCTCCCCCTATATTTTCTCCTTTCCTCTCCAGCCTGACAAACGCCCAGCCACTGGGGGTAGTCACTGATCTCCTGTCCTTCTCAGAGGATTGCTTTTCTTTCTGATGTTTGGCAGATACTCCTCCCAAGGTCAGAACCTTATCCTTCAATCCTTTGAGTGTGTTCTTATCTACTTCCTTCCAGACCTGACAATTTTCAGCTTTTGTGACTTCTAATCTTGCTCATGAAATCTCAGGTCCTGCAGGGGGGCGGGACTGAGCTAAATGATGGGGATATAGAGTTGCTGGTGGGGTGGGGAGGGGTCCAAGGAGATGCTATCAAAGAATACTCCCCAGCCCATCTGAGTGCACCTCCAGGTGTGCCCAAAGTGCAAGGAGCAAGGGTCAGTGTCCATGCTGTTGTCCGTTTATTGTTTGGGAATTTTAGAGTTGAGATTCCTAAAGGGCATGCCTTTCAGAACTCATCAGAAGAAAGCCCATGAGAAACCAGAGCACGTCGTATCACTGCAGATCAGTGTCAGCAAATGTGCCCATCAATGGCCTGGTCAGAATTCATGCACTGACTCACTCATTTGTTTGTTCAATTCTGTGACACGTGCTTGTCAGGGTCCTGCTCCACGGAGGGCATTGTTTTCGCTCTAGGAACTTGGGATCTAGTGATGAAATCCACCTAGTCTACTGGTGGAAGCATGGCAGCCAGATCAGATGGAGGACACAGGTACTCCAGTCTGCTATTTTTCCCTTTTCTCTTTTTGTTGTTCAGCTGTCTGCATTCACACTTATAAATGAAATGTGGAAATCAATTCTGGTTGTGGTTTATCGATCATCAGTAGAGCTACCTTCCTCACAGGCAACACTGTTGGAGACTATGTGGTGATTATGTACTGTGGCTCTTTTATAAATCTGTTTCTACTCATCATTGCCTCCTGACAAGGAATGGTTTCACACACACTGGGAATCTGGATCTGAGGTATTTTGCTTATAAAACAACCAAATGACAAATAATGTCCAGCAGCTTTCCCTGTGTGAGATTCGAGCAGCAGAGACTTGCAAGGCAATGGTAAAATCTTTGCTTACAAGTTCATGAATGACGTCAGCTTGCTTGAAAGTGAAGGCGATATCCTAATTCTTTCTCCTAAACCATATTGGGGTCTCCTAGGGCACCCCAAACAGTCTTGCCCAGCTCCAAAGGCAGTACTGTAGCTGTTAGTACCTGACGCAAAGTGGTCTGCAGGGAAATGAAAGACCATTACCTTGGACTTGACGGAGACCCTGCCCAGGGAAAAAGTGTTTGAGGATTAAGACAAGGAGCTTCTGAGATTAGTTATAAATGCTTTATGGGTTTATCAAAGAGTTGAGGAAACTCTTAATTGTAGGCTGCAATCTCTTGACTTTTTTGACTTAAAAATTCTGTTTTAGGCAGAGCATATATTGGCTTTTCAGACTGTTTTGTATATGGTACGTCCGCAAAGATTTTTTTTTTTTTTAGAGTGGTGCACTGTAACTATGGAGATACATGAAGCCATTCGCCTTGAGGAAATAATAATTTAGGATGGAAGATTGTTTTGAACAACAAATTTTAATGCAATGGTAGCTCAAGATTATTGAGCACATGTTATACTCGGGGCACTGTGCAAAACACTTCATGCTTATTATCTCATTTAATTCTCACAACAACCCTATGAAGCAGATACCAGTACCTCCTCTGTCTTATGGATGACAAAGATATTGATAGAGGTTCACAAAGCCATGATGGAGCTGTGGTTTAAACTCTGATTTTTGTGATTTAAATGCCCATGTGCACCTGGCTGTATGTCCTAACTCTAGCTTGCTGTACCTGCTGCCCCTTAGATATGAATGATGCATTTAGAGAGCAGGACAAGAGAAGGTAGTTGGATCTCTAGGCAAAAGCGTTTAGAATTCCCATGGCCGGCGCCGTGGCTTAACAGGCTAATCCTCTGCCTTGTGGTGCCGGCACACCGGGTTCTAGTCCCGGCTGGGGCGCCGGATTCTATCCCGGTTGCCCCTCTTCCAGGCCAGCTCTCTGCTATGGCCTGGGAGTGCATGGGAGGATGGTCCAAATCCTTGGGTGCTGCACCCGCATGGGAGACCAGGAGAAGTACCTGGCTCCTGGCTTCGGATCAGCGCGATGCGCCGGCCGCAGCGGCCATTGGAGGGTGAACCAACGGCAAAAAGGAAGACCTTTCTCTCAGTCTCTCTCTCTCTCACTATCCACTCCACCTGTTGAAAGAAAGGAAGAAAGAAAGAAAGAAAGAAAGAAATTAATTCATTCCCAGGAAAAGCACTGTTTCCTCTTGGCACCTTGAGGGTTTCCACAATCACTGAGCCATGAAACTCATCAAGCCATGCATTGATATAAAAAAAAAAAAAATACCAGAACCTGGATGCCATATCACATCATTTTGTTGCTAGTCTGATTGTGACCCAGGTGATGGTGAGTCTGATTGTGACCCAGGTGATGGTGATCTGATGGTGATCCCAGGTAACTGTAGTTCATCTGTCTCCTTGGGCACCTTCAATCTCTTCGAGAGGAGAACTTAGCTCCTCCTTTTATCCCCTCTTCCCTGATTAGTGGCTGAGACCTCTCATGTTCCCAAGACTTCCTACCTGAGATGTGCTCCCCCTGGCTTCATCTCTGTGGCTACTTCATGCTGCATGGCACTGACTTTGAGCTGAACTTACTTTTGTCACTGACATTTAACTGGAAAACACCCAGTCAACTTGGCCAGGTCTGCAGTCAGCTCCCCCTGTAATCCCACCAGCCTGGGCACCAGTTCAGGGGCTCCATCAAGTCCAAGGTCGTGGCCCTTTCATTCCCCTCCCCTGTGCAGATCACTTTGCTACAGGTAGCAACCCTGGAGCTGGGCAAGAGGGTTTGGGGTGCCTTAGAGGGTCCATTATGGTTCTTCCCTGACTGCGCCCTCCTCCCACCCCCAAGATGAAGGGTTGTAATGCCTAGAGACCACACATCTCTGGGAACAGTGCCCTCCCTAGTCATGCTGTGCTCGCTAGAATCCTGCAATTCTTTGGCCGCATGGCCCCATCCCCTCTTTCAGATCCCACAGAAGCCTCTCTTTGTGTTTGTCTTGGACAGGGTGGGCTCTACTGGCATGTGCTTTCCAAGGCTTGAGGACTGCTCAAGGGACAGTTGTATGGGAGAAGTGTGGACAGAGCTTGGGCGTGCAGACCAGAGTGTCCACATACTCTCTTTTTTCATTTTTTTAAACTTTCATTTAATAAATATAAATTTCCAAAGTACAACTTTTGGATTATAATGGCTTTTCCCCCATAATTTCCCTCCCACCTGCAACCATCCCATCTCCCACTCCCTCTCCCATCCCATTCTTCATCAAGATTCATTTTCAATTATCTTTATATACAGAAGAGGCCCCGAAACAACCCTACTTTGGGGAGGCTCTGCTTCCATTCAGATGACATTCCTGTGACTGCTTGTTCAATGTTTTCAGTGTTAAGTAATTTTTATACTACTTCAGTGGGCTGGTAATCCCATCATATATGTATCAAGTAAGGAGACAAAAGCATTTCATTTAACAGCTCCATTTTCATTTAATCGCTATTTAGACATGTGATATTTGGGCCTCATCATGGGGAAATTAGGCACAGGAGGCAATTCAAAGATGGTGCCTGCAGGGAAATTAGGCATACGTGGCAATTCAAAGATGGCGCCCAAAGAAGTAAGGTGGGTGGTACCCAAAGTCATTTACCACAAAAGCTGATTGGCATCAGGGGAGGTGACGAGTGTACAGACATATGGCTGATCCTGTAAAAAGTCACCCTGTAAAATGACCTTTTAAGTGATTGGTTGGTCCTTAAGCCCTGCCCCAGTAATCATGTGATCTTGTGCTTTAAAAGGCTTTGCTACGTGCCAATAAACCGAGTTCTTGCTTGCTTGACTTGACTCCCCACTGCGTCTGACTGTCTCCTGGATCGGGAGGCTGGGGAACAGGCGAGCAGAGCACTTACCTTTCTTCGGACCCAGTTCATCCTCGTTTGGGTGGACTAAGACCCTGCATCGTAATATTAAGAGTGAGCTTGACAACGCTATGGTTATCTTCCACAAAGGGAACCAGATCAGGCCAGTTTTGTTTTCTACCCAGGAAAAATGCTACATGGTACATGTCTTGCCAAGGTGATGATGCTAGTGGAGGGCGCATCCAAGGATGTCTGTTGATATCCAGAAGCCAATTGCTAAATATGATTGAATTGTGCCATTTACAGATTACAACATCCCAGATGCTTTTCTCCTCTGTATATTCAAGAGCTACCCTTTGGGAGCTCATAAGACAAGGGGAAGATTTACTGCCTGGTATACACGGAAAGGACCACATATCAAGAGGGCAGGGAAATCTACCTCTGAAAAGTCACCTCCTCTCACATTGTACCATGAATCCCTACCATAAAACAGACCCTGTACAAATCACCTTCATACATAGATCAGGACTTATGGAATATGTTGGGTGGCATATCGCTCTTCTTTTTTTCATTCAGTCTCTTGGAAACAGCTCCCTTGATGTCCTGTATCTCTATCACTTTGCCTTTGTTAAGAGATACTGTAGTGGTTATACACTACTACATGAAAGATCATCCCAAAACATAGTGACTTAGACAATAGCATGTAGGATACAGAAACCAGGATCTGTGTACCCAGTGGAATACTATTCAGCCTTAACAAAGGAGCAAGTCCAGTATTTGGTGGCAATATGGATAAGCGTGAAGGATATTATGTGAAGTGAAATAAGCCAGGCACAGAAACTCAGATACTTCATGATACCACTTTTGTGTGCAATCTAAAAAAGTTGAAATCAGAGAAACAGAAAGAAAAGTGATAGTTACAAAAAGCTAGGGTATAGAAATACTGGAGAGATGTTGGTCCCAGGACACAAAATTTCAGTTAGGACGAACAGGTTCAAGAGATCTATTGTACATGATGGTGACTATTGTTAATAACAACATACTGTATACTTGAAAGTTGCCAGTAGAGTAGATTTTAAGTGTTCTCACCCCACCAATGATAGGTATGTGAGTTAATACATATTAAAAAGCTTGATTTAACCATTCCACAATGTAAACATACATTGATCAGATCGTCATTTTGTATATCATAAATATATGAGGGACTTTCAAAAAGTTTGTAAAAAATAGAATTAAACATTAATTTTGGTGCAAAAATTTTGAAATCCATGCACACGAGAAATCTTTAAAAACTTAATGGAAAATACATACCATGAAAAATCTTCATTGGATTTCAAAATCTTTTTTGCAAAAAATTTTAACTTTTAATTTCATATTTCATAAGCTATTTTATATACCCTCATTTATAATTTTTAAGACTTATTTATTTATTTGAAAGTCAGAATCACAGAGAGAGAGAGGCAGAGACAGAGAGATAAATCATCCTCCACCTGCTGGTTTATGGCTGCAATGGCCAGGCTGGATCAGGCCAAAGCCAGGAGCCAGGAGACTCATTCAGGTCTCCCACTTGGGACAGGGATACAAGTTCTTGGGCCATCTTGTGCTGCTTTCCCAGGCACGTCAGTAAGGAGCTGGATTGGAAGTGGAACAGCCAGGACTTGAACTCCCCATATAGGATGCCAACATCACAGGTGGCAGCTTAACCCACTATACCACAGCCCTGGCTCCATAATTTTTACTTAGCAACTAAAAAATTTAGAAATAAATAAACAAGAACAACATATAAATATGTAGCATTTATTATGTTGGGGTTTCTGCGGTCAGAATCTAGGTGTAGCTTAGCTGGGTCCTCTTACAAGGCTACAGTTAAGATGTCCGCTGGGGCTGCAGTTACTGTAGGGCTCTGCTGGAGAGGGATCCTCTGCAGAGTTCACTTATGTGTTGTTGAGATTTACTACCTTGTAACTACCGGATGAGGACTTCAGTTCCTCTCTCTCTCTTTCCTTCCAACACTGCATCACCCTACCCAGATTAATATGTTGGAGCCCTAACTGTATTGTGTGACAGTATTTGGAAACAGAACTGATAAGGAGGTAATCAAGATTAAATGAGGGCCTGCACCGCGTCTCACTTGGCTAATCCTCTGCCTGCGGCACCGGCATCCCGGGTTCTAGTCCCAGTTGGGGCCCTGGGTTCTGTCCCGGTTGCTCCTCTTCCAGTCCAGCTCTCTGCTGTGTCCTGGGAGTGCAGTGGAGAATGGTCCAAGTGCTTGGGCCCTGCACCCGCATGGGAGACCAGGAGGAAGCACCTGGCTCCTGGCTTCGGATCGGCGCAGTGCGCCAGCCTTAGCAGCCATTTGGGGTGTGAACCAACGGAAAAGGAAGACCTTCTTCTCTGTCTCTCTCTCTCTTGCTGTCTAACTCTGCCTGTCAAAAAACAAATATATATATATATATATATATATATATATATATATTAATTGACGTGGTGGGCTCCTGACCTAACAGGATCAGTGTCCTTAGAAGAAGAGACACCAGAGCAAATGTCTTCTCTCTCCTCTCTCTCTCTCTCTCTCTCTCTCTCTCCCTCTCTCATACATAAAGGAAAGACCATGGAAGGATACAGCAAAGAAGATGGCCATCTGTCTATAAGCCAGGAAGAGAGCACTGAATTGGCCTAAACCTTAATCTTAGATTTCGAGCTTAACACATTTCTGTAGTTTAAGGCACCCAAACTGTGCTATTTTATTGTGGTAGCCCAAGTAGATAAATATGAGCAGCAGTGGAAAACTAACAGAGTGACATCCCATAATTTTCACTGTATTCTATTCATTAAAGATAGAGGCGTTCTTTGGTCTGCTGGGGACTGGTTCCAGGATCCCCCAACCCCTGGATAAAGTCCAAAGTCTGTGGATGTTCAAGCCCCGTGTGTAAAGTGGTATTGTATTTGCATATAACCTTTGAGTATCCTCTCATATACTTCAAATCACCTCCAGATTACTTGTAATACCTAGAATTATATAAATTTTATATAAATGGTTGTGTTGTTCTTAGGGAATAATGACTATAAAAAAAAGTGTATATGTTCTGTACAGATGGCATTTGTGAAAGGTATTTCACCATGGTTGGCTATATCTGGGTTGACCCCAGATATAGGGACTGAACATTACTAGGTTCAGCCTATTCTCAGAAGGAGAGGAGTAACATAAGTTCAAGGCACCAGGAAATGGGGACTCTTGGGAGATGTCTTAGAAGTCCACCTACCAGAGATATATTTAACAACAATGTCATTTAGCACATATGCCAAACAGGAAGGGGGCAAACTGCTCACAGACACAGAATTTGAGGGTGGTGGTAATTCCAGACTGCAAAACCCCCTACTCCATAGGCAGCTGTGGGATTATTTACTCTATGTCTCAAATGAGCCTGGGAAAGCTTGGAGCAACTGTCTTTAGCTGGGTGTAATTTGGCACAGTTTCAACTCTCATCTGGTAGATGGCCTTGAGCAAACTACGTATCTGTTTTAAGCCCTTGTTTTCTTGTGTGTGAAATGGGTATGAGAAGAACATTTTACTCACAGCATCATTAAAAGGAATAAAGGTACTCATGCATGTCAACATGGAAACACTATGCCTAGCATATGGTAAATGATTCATAAATATTAGTTGTCATTACTGTCACCTTCAGATATCTGGATTACCTAGAATGCCACAGATGGGTGTTGATATTGGCTCTTCATTGGAGAAAAGAGTTCATCTCACTGACATACTTTGTTTCATTTAATTCTCATAGTCTACCCTATGAGACAGGCATTTCTCATCCCTATTTTGCAAGAAACCAAACTGACTTAAGCTTAGGGATGCTAAAGGAATTGTATCATACAACAGTTTAGCCTTGAAGCCAGGATTCAAACCCAGGTTCCTTGACTAAATCCCATTGCTTTCCATTCTCTGGAGCTCCTGGGCGTTTAATGTGACCCAAGACTTCAGCATCACTGGCCTGATACCAAGGTCCCATAAAAGATCTCATTTTCTTTCCATGGAGAGCATTTTGGGTTCACACAGAGCTTTTCCTCCTTCCAGGATCCCCACAGGACCAGGACAACTGAAATCACGGAAATGTCTACCATTCCTCATTTTCTTCCTTTTTAAATCCTACTGCTTTGACTGAAAAAGCCAGATCTACCTTACACATTCTCCATGGCTCTCTGTGAGAGATGTGGAGGGTGGATAGGAAGCCAGTAGGCTCCCAGATCATCATCTCTGTTTGTTCACCTATGACCTCAGGACTGTGTGTCTAAGGCTGATCCATTGTGGGAGCGGGAGGGGCTGGGCATATATCCCACCAGCCCCACTGATGCTGCTGGGCCTCTGCAGGTGCGTTAGGGTTGCAGTCCAATAAGGAATTACCTGGTGCTAGTGCTTTCCGCTGAGAATCACTGTGCTGCATGGCCTCTGAGGGGCAGCTAAAAGTGTTTCAATTCCTATTCAGTCTGTTCTGTGGGTTCCTCCATGTAATGTGTGCTTTAGCCTGGCCTGTAAGAGTGCTCTCCCCGTCCTGCAGAGTCTGGCTACGCACCTGAATTTGAATACTGAAGGGAGCAGGACTGGAACCCCAGAAGAGGGACCAGGCCATCAACAACCCCCTCACACACATGGAGAAGGAGCTGGTTATCTTTGGCTCCACATCTCTGGACAGGGACACTTCTGCCTTTCCTTATATTGCAAATTGGATCTCTCAGAGGCCTCCCACCAACTGGTTCAACCTGTCCCAGTTCTGGAGAAGGCTTCCTCTGGAGCGCAGAGTTTATAAATAGTCTCCACCCCCAGGACCAGAGACCAGTGAGGATCAGAA
This sequence comes from Lepus europaeus, assembly GCF_033115175.1. Taxonomy (NCBI): domain Eukaryota; kingdom Metazoa; phylum Chordata; class Mammalia; order Lagomorpha; family Leporidae; genus Lepus; species Lepus europaeus. Next base: position 20,312,462 of record NC_084847.1, read on the forward strand.
GGCATTCACATTCTCAGCAAATAGAGCCAACACAATGGCTGGGCCTCTGGCCACCTCCCTAAGTCCTTGCTCCTTCCCAGCCTTTATTGCTAAAGATCAGACACCTGTGATTGCATTCCGAGGTCCAGTGGAGCCCTGGATGCCCACGAAGTCTCACAGATGATACTTCTGGAATCTGGGGCTTGTGTTAGTCCATTGTCTGTGATTTGCAAAGAATGGGCATTTATTTGGCTTACGTTTCTGGAGGCTGGGAAGTCCAAGAGCACAGCCCAGCATCTGCTCAGCATCTGGTGAGGGCTATCTTGCTGCATCATAACATGGTGGGGACATCACATGGTGACACAGAGCAAGCTGCTAGCTTGGGTCTCTCTTCCACTTCTTATGAAGCCACTAATGCCCTCAAGGGGACCTCACCCCCATGACCTGGTCTAATCCTGATCACTTCCCCCCTTACAGAGGCTCTCCCTCCAAATATCATTAACAAATGCATTGAAGACTTATAATCCAACACATGAACTTGAGAACCACATTCAAGCCGTAGCAGGGCTCCTACCAATGTTTATTTAGTTCAAGCATCTGGGCCTTAGCTTGATTTGCCATGCTGTCAGGATCCCCACGACTCTGCTTCATACCCTGAACCCAACGTGAGCCTCCAACTCAACCCCAGCCTAAATTTCTAGAGCACTCACACAGATTTAGATCCTCAGAATCTAGATCAACAGGGAGGAGCAGAAAACTAAGATCAGGCATGGTAGAAGGCTGAGGCAGTGCTGGGAAGTCAGGCTGGCCACTGTCCAGAGAGGGACATGCTCAGACTTGGCCTCACCTCTCAGGACCCAGTAGGAGCCAATGCTTTCAGCCACACAGGTCCTGGCTTGGCAGTGGGGGACCTGGAAAAAGATTCATTCTTTATATCACTGGCCATCACTGGGGTTAAATATATAGTTTGGCCCTCTGGCTGCACACTGGAGCTAGTTAGGGAGTTTTGAAATCGGAGATCCCTGGTCCCCAAACCTGGAGATGATGACCTGATGGATCTGAAGTAGAGCCTGAACACTTTTGAAGAATCTCACCAGCAAATAAAATTATAGGTGCAATTTGATTTTTATTTCAAGATTTATTTATTTAATTATTTGAAAGGCAGAATGATGAGGGTGGGGGGAAGCAGAGAGATCTCTCTCTCTCTCTCTCTTTTTTTTTTGCCAGCAGAGTTAGACAGTGAGAGAGAGAGACAGAGAGTTATAGACAGTGAGAGAGAGACAGAGAGAAAGATCTTCCTTCCGTTGGTTTATTCCCCTAATGGCTGCTACCGCCAGCACTGCGCCGATCCGAAGCCAGGAGCCGGGTACTTCCTCCCGGTCTCCCATGTGAGTGCAGGGACCCAAGTACTTGGGTCATCCTCCACTGCCCTCCTGGGCCACAGCAGAGAGCTGGACTGGAAGAGGAGCAACCAGGACTAGTATTCAGTTCCCCAACCGGGACTAGAACCCGGGGTCCCGGTGCCGCAGGCAGAGGATTAGCCTAGTGAGCCACGTGCCGGCCAGAGAGCTCTCTTATCTACTGGTTCACCCCCCCAGATGGCTGCAATATCTGGGGCTAGGCCAAGCTGAACTTGGCTAAGAACTCCATCTGAGTGGCAGAGACACAAGTACTTGGACCACCTTGTGTTGCTTTCCCAGGTGCGTTAGCAGGGAGCTAGATCAGCAGTGGAGCAGCTGGAACTAGAATCCACACTCTAATGTGGAAGTCACCAGCAGCAGCTTAACTCATTGTACCACAGCACTGGCTCCATGGGTATAGTTAAGAGAATGGGATTTAGGACCAAGAAGGTTGAGGGCTCTGATACTGACATGGTACTGGGATTTGAGAAAAGAAATCACAGGCCCAGTCATAGAGACAAGGCCACACTAGTGGCCAACTCCCACCCACTGACAGGCTGAGGTTCCTAGATCTCCGTAAGATGGCCTGGTGAATTTTCAGGGGGACACTTGGACTAAACTGAGTTTAGGAGTGGTAGACCCCACCGATCACACCTGGATGAGTCAGCAGGTGACTTTTGGGTAACATAACTATTCCCAGTAAAATTACCTCCTCGATATTATCCACTGACATAAAACCCTTTCAGAAGTCTCCTTTAAATTGCTACAATAAGAACAGGATATAGACTTGGGATTTGAGGAAGAGAAAGTGAACCTTTTAAGACCCTCCTTCTTGGAGTGAACTGGCCCAGGTACATTCTTTCTACAAAGTTATGCAGGGAAGGAAACCAGCTGAACATAAACCCTGCAACGAACGGCGATGTGCAGAAAGGGGATTGAGCTTGGAATGGGGTGTAGGAGATAAGCAGTGCTAATGGCCAAACAATGATCAATTAGCTTGTGGAGTTGAGCAACTATCAGGTTTGCTACTGACCGTATCCAAGTGAGAGCTCTTTGGGGACAGCCGATGGCTGTCAGTCCTCGGAATAAAGCTGTGTGAGGCTGCTTATGCCTTTGGCCGGTTTCGATGAGCAGATGTTGCCTAACTGTAGCTCAGCCTCATTTCCATACAAGCAGCCAGACCATGCTCCAGGCAGCCTCCGAGGAGGGGCTCTGCTTCCTCCGAATTCACTGGGTCTTGGTTCCAGGTGAAGCTGGATGGAGGCTGCAGGGGACGCTTCTGAAACTTCTTTTTGGGAAAGGAATAAATAAATGACCGAATGCTGCACTTTCCTCCTTGCTGACAGTTTTCTATCACAGCCTTGCAGAGACACTGTAAAGAATCTTATACTCATTCATGTGAAATACTTATCAAGTGTTTGCTTTGAGTAAAGGACTTTTGCAGTACTGGGATGGAGAAGTGAGCACAACACACAGGCTTCTTGCTTTCAGGGTGCTTATAGTCTAGAGGGAGACAAAAAGCAGGTGAGTATACCAATAAATAAAATTTTGGTTAAACATAAAAGCTATGAGGAAAACAATATAGGTTGACATGAGAGCCAAAAAAGTCAGCACAAGCAACAAAAGAAAAAAGAAATACACTGGACTTGACTTTATCAAAATTAAATTTCTTTGTGTTGCCATGGAAATGATGTGGTGAAAAGGACAAACAAGCCATTTCTTAAAAAAAAGGGGGGGGGGCAAGAATCTAGATAGGTATTACTATAAAGAAAATAAACAAATGGCCAATAAACATATGGAAAGTGCTCAACATTATTAACACCAGTCAGATATGTTGAACACTACAATAAGATACCATTTCATATCCATTAGGATGACTCTAATGAAAAAGATAGATTATGACAAGCATGGGCAAAGCTATAGAGAAACTGGAGCCTTTATACACTGCTGTTGAGCATGTAAAAAATGATGCAACTACTTTGGAAGACAATCTGGAAGTTCCCAAACCTTAGACAGAGAATTGCCATATGACTCAGCAGGTCCACTCCCAGGTACATACTCAAGAGGAATTAAACATATGTCCACACAGAAAACTGTATGTGCACGCTCATAACAGCATTATCTATAGTAGTCAAAAAACAGAAACAAGCAGATGTTCATCAACTGATGAGCAGGTAAATAAAATGTGGTGTATCCATACAGTGGAATATTGTTTGGCAATAAAAAGTCATGGATTGCTGATACCTGCAGCAACACGGGGGAATCGTGAAAACATTATGCTCCGTGAAAGAAGCCATTCATAAAGGATCACATTATATGATGATTTCATTTATATGAATGTCCAGAGAAGCAAATCTATACAAATAGGGAGTAGATTAATGCTTTCCTAGAGATGAAGGTAGGGAAAGGGAGGGAATACTAACCAATTTGAATTTGGAAGGGGAGCAATAAAAATGTTCTAAAATTGTGGTGATGGTTGCATAACTTTGTGAATGCAGTAAAAACCATCAAAGAATATACTTTAAATGGGTTCACTGTATATATGTGAATTATACCTCCATAAAAATATAGGAGAAGGAGGAGGGGAAAAAGAAGAAGAGGAAGGAGGAGGAGGAGCAGAAAGGGCATCTCCTACCATCAGCCATAGACGGATTAAGAATTTAAAGGAAGATTTCTGTGCAGAGAGAAGAAACCATGCACCTTCCCTAGCTTTTCTGATACTTTATGGTGTAATAAAGAGAACCATGAATTTGGGAATCGGGCATATCATGATTTGAAGATCATCTCCACTGTTCAGAACTGCTGGCTTCCTTTAAAGTCTGTCAAACTTGCATTGTTTGAGAATATGTGCTAGACATTATGCTAATAGGTTCAAGGGCATTAACTGTCATCTTTGTAAATGTCTATGGAGGAGGTGATACCATCCTCCTTTCTTAGGAAGCTGAGACTCTAAGATTCTTAATCACTATACTCTCCTGAAGAAATGACCTGGGGTAAGCACTCCACTTCTTTGGTTCTGAAGTTTTTCATTAATGAAATGGAGATAATATCTTCACACATGGTCCTGTAGATTTAGAACCCATGTGTTCTCAGCACTGTGCTTAGAATTACTTAAAAATTTTATACAGTTATTTCATATTAGTGTCACATTCAATTGTGAGCATTTTTTTTTGTTGTTAAATGGCAATGATTTTCATGCACCTTTTAAATGTTAACCTTGGGATACATAAAATTGTGGTTAGTTGTATTTCTAGTAGGTTGATGGCTCCCAAAAGATATATCCAAATCCTAATATCCAGATGCTGTGAATGCTACTTTATTTGGAAAAAGGATCTTTGCAGATGTAATTAAGATAAATACTTTTCATTGAGATCATCCTTCATTATCTGTGTGAGACTCAAATCCAATGATAAATATCTTTTTTAGAGACAGAAGAGGAGAAGACATGGACAAAGAGGAGAAATCCATGTGGAAACAGAAGCAGAGGTCAGATTTTGTGCCATCGCGATCCAGGGAATGCTGATAGCCACTGGAAGCTGGAAGAGGTAAGGATGGATTAGAGCTTGACTCAGTCAACACCTGTATCTCTGACTTTCGGCCTCCAGAATTATGAGACAATAAATTTCTGTTGTTTTAAGCCGCTAAGTTTATCGTGACATGTTATGGCAGCCACAAAAAACTAATACTGAGATACACTATTTTTCCATTCATTACGGACATGTTTTCTCTTACTGGATTGAGCATGGTTATACTGTTTTAAAGCCCTTGCCTGATCATTTTAACATTTGGGATATCTCAGCATTGGCCTCTGTTGATTGTCTTTTCTTTGAGGAAGGGGTCATGCTTTCTTGATTAATCAGATGTTGAGTAGTTATGTGTTGTATCCTGGACATTGCTAGTTATATTCTGGATTCTGTGTTATATTCTGGATTCTGTTATATTCCTTCAATGAATGTTCTAACTTGCATTAATTTGGTTAGGTGGGTGGCAGCTCACATCTCAGTTTCAATATTTGATATTTAATTGGACTGCTTACAGTCCATCTCTTACATCTGGGGCCAGGTAGCAGTCTGAAACTAGAGCAGAGTTGATAGACAGAATTTACAGTTCTTCTTTAACTCCTTTTTGGGGGATTCTCCTCTTACTCTTTGGCAACTGTGATTGCCATAGGTTCCATCCCTTGTTCTTCAGGCCAAAAAGTCTGTGGGTTTCCTATAGTTTTAGTTTTCTCATAGCATGACTGGAGTCTGTCATTTGGGAAAAGTCCCCTAAATGGGAAAACTCATGCAGATACCCTCTTCCAAGCTTTGACTCCCTAAATCTCTTGCTTTTCTTCACATTCCAGAGCTCTCAGACGGTTGTTTTGGGGACTTTTTCCCCAGATTTTTTTTTTTTTTTGACAGGCTGAGTTAGACAGTGAGAGAGAGACAGAGAGAAAGGTTTTCCTTCCGTTGGTTCACCCCCCAAATGGCTGCTATGGCCGGCGCTGTGCCGATCCTAAGCCAGGAGCCAGGCGCCTCCTCCTGGTCTCCCATGCGGGTGCAGGGCCCAAGCACTTGGGCCATCCTCCACTGCCTTCCCGGGCCACAGCAGAGAGCTGGCCTGGAAGAGGGGCAACCAGGACAGAATCCAGTACCCCAGCTGGGACTAGAACCCTGGGTGCGGGCACAATAGGCAGAGGATTAGCCTAGTGAACTGCAGCGCCGGCCTCCCTAGATCTTATAGTTGTTTTCTGTAGGAGGTCAGGCATGTTGAAAATTTATTCCTCCATTCTGGAACTAAAACCTTGCATTTTAGCGGTAGGTAGAAAATTCATGAATCACTTAGGTAATGTCGGGCCAAATCACTGTCTTCAACCATTGCTACTGATTATTTTCATCACAGCACTGATTGAGATAAATATTATTATCCCTATTGCTCAGACAAGGTCTGGGAGGGCTCAGAAAAGTTAAGTAACTTACCCAGCACATTATAGCTAACAACTGAAACTATCAAATGGACCACGTATTTAAAAAAAAAAAAAAAAGATTTTATTTGTTTATTTGGGAAGCACAATCACAGACAGAGTGAGGGAAAAAACAGAGAAAGGTCTTCCATCTGCTGGTTGATTCCCTAAATGGTTGCAATGGCTGGAGCTGGGCTGATCTGAAGCCAGGAGCCAGGAGTATTTCCTGGGTCTCCCACATGGGTTCATGGGCCCAAATATTTTGGGCCATCTTCCAGTGCTTTCTCTGGTTATATGCAGAGAGCTACATTGGAAGAAGAGCAATGGGATCACAAACCAGGGCCCATATGGGATACCAGCACTGCAGACAGAGGCTTAGCCTACTATGCGACAGCGCTGGCCCCTGGTGCAAGTTTCAATTTGGGGATTTGGCTCGTTATTTTCATTCCTATTCTTCCTTGAGTTTTGAATAACCCCACATGGCCCTGTCTAACCTTCATTGATTTCTGTCTGTAAATGGGTCTCCTAAATTTGCTTCTGAACCCCTATGGTTTTTGTTTTGTTTTTTTTTTTTAATTAGGTGAAATGAACTTGAAGAAGTTATCAAAGGATGTTCAGCTAAGATTCCTTTTAGGAGCAGATATAGTGGCCAAAAACTACTATCCAACAAGGGATGAAGAAAGGCCTAAGGGACCCCAAGACCCTCCACTAAGCTACCACAAAGATACCCAGTTTCCACCCCCCCCCCCCATTATCTTTGTTGCTCTGATCAGTACTTTTTTCCCTTTGAGTTGCATTTTCTTCAACTGAAAATTGGCTATAATTCCTAATTCTCAAACTGGGAGATAATTCAGTGAGAAATCTGACTTTCACATGTCTGACTTTATACTTCACAAATGGCAAGAATGAGATTTTCATTGGCAGAGTTGGAATAGTGGTCTCCATATGTAGTCCAAAGAGAAGGAGACAAAATTCAGTAGCACAGGAAATCAGTAGTTTCTCTTTATAGTATAATAATTTTCCCATGAGACAATTTTCTTTTGTAGATGGCTGGGAGTAAGGCTTCTACTTGGCTGGGAGTCTATTCCAAGACTATAGGCCATTGTGTATTGCATTTTGTCTGCTGTCACTCACCATCACTTTCTCCCTAGAGTGGCCTTGGGCTTTGGCAAATGATGAGGCTGCCCAATTTTGGGTGGCAGGGGAAAGGAATAGCTTCTCATTGGATGCCTCCTTTTAATTTTCTTACCCTTGTCATGCTCCTGGGAAAGACAAACCCACACACACCATAGTAGTAAGTTGTTGCAATGGAACAAGCCACAGAAAGTAGACTTTTTAATACCTCAGCCTTTCTGGGGATGGACTTGACTAAACAGAATTGTGTGTTTATAATCCTTTGGACTTGCACATGGAAATTGCTATGGTTTGGCTGTGTTGGAAATGTAATCTCCAATGCAATAGTATAAAGATTTGAGGGATGTTTAGGCCATAAGGGCTCCACCCTTTTAAATGGAGTATTGCTGGTTATCAAAGGGCTTTGAGGCTGCAAGTTTGATCTCTTGTAGTCTCCTGCCCACGTGCTGCCTTCCACCATTTTATGATGCAGCAGGAAGGCCCTCCCCAGATGCTAGCCCCTCAACCTTGAACTTCAAGCCTCCAGAACAATGAGATATAAATTAATTCTCTGCATAAATTATCTAGGAGACCAGCTTTGTGATGCAGCAGGTTAAGCTACTTCCTGCGACACTGGTATCCCATAAGAGCGCCAGTTCGAGCCCCACCTGCTCTAGTTCCAATCCAGTTCCCTGTTAACGCACCTGGGAAAGCAGCAGAGGATGGCCCATGTGCTTAAATGCCATATGTATGGGAGAACTGGATGGAGTTCCAGGCTCCTGAGTTTGACCTGGCCCAGCCCTGGCGATTGTGGCCATTTAGGGGTGTGAACCAGCAGAGAGACGGAAGATCAATCTTTCTCTTTCTCTCTCTTTAACTGTGCCTTTCAAATAAGTAAATAAATAGATTTTTAAAAATCAATTGCTTAGTCTCTGGTATTCTGCTGTAACAGCACAAAATGAACTAAAACAATTCATTTAAGACTTGTCATAGAGGTGTTATTTTCTCTATTTAACACATAAGGAAACTGAGGGCCTGAGATGCTGTGACTGTGCCAGGTCTCAAGGTTTTTCAGTGCAGAACTGATGTACATACAGTTAGGCCCCTGGGGAAGGTGAACTTCTTGCAGCTAAATGAAAGTCATTTCTTCAGACTCTATGGCTTTCACCTGTGATCTTACAGCTATAATCCAGAGCAGGCCTTCATACGTTTTCTCAGAGAGTTTGCTTGGGTTGTTTTTACGGGAACTTAGAGGGTGAAGAGCAAGTGCACGCATCCATTTCTGTACGTTTGAGATGGATCTGTGGGATGATACAAGAATAGACTTATACCGAGCCCCAAGTTTCAGGTCTGCCTACACTCTTCCTCCCATCTCCGGCACCTACCTCTTTCCTATACAACATCCCAGCTGCTTCCTTCCCACTACAATGACTTCTTGTCTCCTGTACGCCCAAGAACCACGTACGTAAGTGAAGATGCAGAGCAACCCACGGAGTCAGTGCCTTGTGAAAGCGTCAGTCGGCTCCCTCCAGCTGAACATCCCAGCTGCCCAGCCAAGCCCACCTCCTCCCTTACACAGCTCTGTTGTAATAGAATTTGTGCTGGAAGGTCTCTGTGTCCATGTCTTTTTGGTGACAGCTGTCCGAGAGTAAGAGATATTGTGCATTTGGAAAATGAAGTTATTTGGCTGAGGTGATGGTGTGTGACCATAGTGGCAGATGTCTATTTCTGTGCTGGGTCCTATACCGTCACTTCTCCTGGTTTCCAAAACAGACGTGTTGGAGAGAGATGGATTTGACACAAACACCACTTCCCTTTGTAGAAAAGAATAACATTATTCTGGAGCCTGTGCCGTGGTGCAGTGGGTTAATCCACCACTGGGGAAGCTGGCATCCCTCGTCAGAGTGCTGGTTCGACTGCTAGCAGCTCCGTTTCCATCTTAATTCCCTGTTAAAGCACCTAGGGGAGAATGGCCCAAGTGCTTGGGCCCCTGTCACCCCTACGGGAGACTTGATTGGAGTTCCTGGCTTCAGCATGGCCCAGACTTGGCTGTTGGGAGCATTTGGGGAGTGAACCAACAAATGCAAAAACAATCTGTTTGTCTCTCTCTCTCTCTCTCTCCCTCTTTTGCTCTCTCTCTGTCACTCTGCCTTTTATATATAAATATATATATGTATGTATATGTATATGTGTGTATAGATATAGATATATATATATATAAAGAATAACATTATTCTTGGTGTGATAAACCTTGCCATGACTCTCTCCCCACCCTAAAGCTGATTCCCACCTTCTGCACTTCTGTATGCCTCTGTGGCTTTATTCTTTGAACTCTGTCTCCACGGGAGCTCAGAGGGCCAGTGGGCATTGAGGCAGCCTCTTGTAAGCCTCACCTCTAGACCTTTCATGCTGAGTCTGTCCAAAGTAGACACTTTCATTCAGAGCCACTGTACACTCTGTATCCCTGGTGTGATATGGGCAAAATGGGGCATCCTGTGGGTTATTCCTAATGGAGTTCTATGTGCACCCAAGGGCAGTGGCCCATGGGAATCAAGCAGGAAACAAATTCATTAGAGCACTTGCCATACACTCAGCACACACCTTTCCAATAAGCTAGACTACATGAAGGTATCTCAAAAACTTCATGGAAAATGCCACCAAAATATAGAACCTTATTTTGATGAAAAATTTTTTGAAATCCATGCATAAGATGAGTCTTTTTAAAAAGTTCGTGGAAACATGTGTTATGAAAAGATCATTCACAGATTTAAAAATACCCTTTTATGGATAATTCTATGGCTTAAGGGATCTCTGTCCCTCTCCTATAAAGCCGAAAACTCATATTTGTAGATTCTGTTTTCTTTTCTTTTTTTTTTCATTTGACAGAGTTAAACAGTGAGTGAGAGAGAGAGAGAGAGAGAGAGAGAGAGAGAGAGAGAGAGAGAAAGGTCTTCTTCCATTGGTTCACCCCGCAAATGGCCGCTACAGCTGGAGCTACACTGATCCGAAGCCAGGAACCAGGTGTTTCCTCCTGGTCTTCCATGCGGGTGCAGGGCCCAAGCACTTGGGCCATCCTCCACTGCCTTCCTGGGCCACAGCAGAGAGCTGGACTGGAAGAGGAGCAACCAGGACTAGAAACCCGTGCCCATATGGGATGCTGGCACCGCAGGCAGAGGATTAACCAAGTGAGCCACGGCACTGGCCCGATTCTGTTTTCTTATTAATGAGCTGACTGTGAGCAAAGAAGCTCAGGTGAAGAGAAGAGAGAATGAAGTAATTAAGTATGTTGGAATAGGCCAGAGAGAGAGCTTGCTCTTCAGTCTCACCCATGAGAGTACTTTAAAAATTTCATGGAAATTGCATTTAAACGATAAGTTTATTTTGATGCAAAACATTTGAAATCCACCATACAAGTGGTCTTCAAAAAGTTCTTGGAAAATGTGTGTTAGGCAAAAAATTATGCATGGATTTTAAATTGTGCTAAAATAATTTACCTTTTAATTCTATTTTCCAAGAACTCATTTTTGTTTTGCTTTAGTGGCAGTTTTATTGAGATGTAATTTATATACCATACAATTCACCCATTTTAAAGTCTACAATTCTGTGGGTTTTTTTTTTTTTTACTATATTCACAGAGTTTTGCAACTGTCACCACAATTAATTTTAGAACATTTTTATCACTCCCAAAAGAAGCATACCCATGAGCAGCCACTCCTTCCCTGTTTTCAGCTGCTGACAACCACTAATCCACTTTCTGCCTCTCTGGATTTTCCTGTTTTGGACACATCATATCAATGGAATCATGTATCTTTTTTCTTCACTGAGCATTGTGTTCTTAGTGTTCAACCACGTTGTAACATGGCTCAGAATGGGATCCCTTTTTATTGCTAAGTAAACTACACAATTCTAAACAAAATATTTTCTACGTAGGTTAGTCCCACCAATGTGCTTTGGTAGAATAGGATTTCACAATTTGCTGTCCCATTAACTTTTAGAAGTACCCTCATAGAAGCATAAAGAAGGAGACAGAGCCATAAATTCTTGTGTGACCTGAATCATGCAGTGACTCTGTGTTCCTTAGAAAACACAGCCAGTCATTATCCTTGGCTCTGACCTCACACGATTAGCATTCCTCCATTCTGAGGAAGAATGAGATTGAGGATCTAAGTAGAGAGAGCCTACCTTGCTTCTCTACCTGAACAGGCATTGAAACATTCCATTTTTCCCAGATGCTCACTGTCACAATCAAAGAAATATAAAAATAGGAGGAAAATCTACATTAGTAGTAGAACCAGGGAAGAGTGCCATCTATGGGTTAGACATTCAAGGAATTTCTCCTAGATAGAGTACAAAAGACATCAAAGTGAAGCAAAATACTAAAAGCCAGTCCAACTCTCCTTTCTCAGATTGCAATAGAAAATAAGCAGAAATGACTTAGCCAGAACTCTGCTCTCATCAGCTGGTTTGAAAGGGCAATCAATGGCTCAAGTCTAGAAGATACCTGAGAAACCATGTTCTCTGAGTCTCTTTTCACTGCTGTTAAACTGTGCAGGGTTTGGAGACCCCAGAAAGTGAGTAGAGTGTCAGCACCTGGTATTACTGCAGGGAACAACAGGCTAAATAGGAGACGTCGAGTTCTAGATGATTGCTAGGTTGGGAAGTTTCAGAGAATATCAGTACGATGGATAACTGATTAGACTACATAGCTCATAGCTTCCTAACCAAAGAATGTCTGGTTGTATGAATTCAACCTGTGTTAATTCACCTGAAGTCTCTTCAACTGTACTCTGTTACTCTGTAGATTTTGATCAGATTACTCTAAGGGACTGAAGTGGAAATGACAAACATGTTTTCGGAGAGACTGAGGGTTAATATTGTTTCTTTTTCCCAAGAAACCTTTTATTTAAGGTGTACGAATTTCATATATTTCATAAATACAACTTTAGGAACATAGGACTAGTGATTCTTCCCATTGTACCTGCCCTCCTACCTATGCTCCCACCCTTTTTTCCTCCTCCCTCTCCTATTCCCATTCTTATTTTTTACTAGGATCTATTTTCAATTAACTTTATACAAAGAAGATTAATTCTATATTAAATAAAGAGTTCAACAAATAGTATAAAAAACTGTTCCTCAACACCTTTTTTATTTCACTTTTGATTTCTTCTATGACCCACTGATCATTCAGGAGTATGTTGTTCAGTCTCCATGTGTTTGCATATGATCTAGAGATTCCTGAGTTGTTGATTTCCAGCTTCATTCCACTGTGGTCAGAGAAGATGCATGGTATGATTTCATTTTTTTTTTTTTTAATTTGCTAGACTTGCTTTATGGCCTGGCCTGTGGTCTGTCCTAGAGAAAGTTCCATACTGATGAGAAGAATCTGTATTCTGCAACTGTAGGATGGAAAGCTCTGTAGATAACTGTTAGGTCCATTTGGTCTATAATGTTGATTAACTTGTTTCCTTGCTCATTTTCTGTCTGGTTGATCCGCCCACTGCTGAAAGTGGGGTATTGAAGTCCCCCATAACTATTGTATGAGAGCCCATGTCTCCCTTTAGATCCAATAACATTTTTTTAAATAGCCAGGTGCCCTGTAATTAGGTGCATATATATTTATTATTATCATCACATTTTCCTGTTGAATTGATCCCTTAATCACTGCATAGTGCCCTTCTTTGACTCTGTTAACAGTTTTTATGTTAAAGTCTATTTTGTCTGATGTTAGGATCACTACACCAGCTCTTTTTTTGGTTTCTGTTAGCATGGAATATCTTTTTCCATCCTTTCACTTTCAGTCTGCATGTATCTTTGTTGGTGAGTTATGTTTCTTGTAGGCAGCAAATAGATGGGTTTTGTTTTTTAACCCATTCAGCCAGTCTGTGTCTTTTAACTGGAGAGTTAAGGCCATTTATATTCAAGATGACTTTTAATAAGTAATGACTTGGCCCTGCCATTTTTCCATAAATATTTCTATTGTTTACTTTGGATTTCCTTTATACTTTTACTGGGAGCTTTTTTTCCTTTAGCGTCTTCTGTAGTGATGACCATGTTACTGTGTTTCTATGTGCAGCACATCCGTCAGCATCTTCTACAGGGCTGGATGGTTGGTAACAAATTCTTTCAATTTCTGTTTGTTATGGAAGGTCTTTATTTCACCATCATTCATAAATGAGAGCCTTGTGGAGTACAGTATCCTGGATTGCCAGTTTTTTTTTTTTCTCTTAAGACTTGGAATATATCTCACCATTCTCTCCTAGCCTGTAGGGTTTCTGATGAGAAGTCTGCTGTGAGTCCAGTTGGAGATCCTCTGACAGTAATCTGGTGTTTCTCTGATGCACATTTTAGAATCTTTTCTTTATGTTTGACTATGGAGAGTTTGACACATTGTAATGTGTTGTGGTGAAGATCTTTTCTGGTCATCTATTAGGAGTTCTGTGTACTTCCTATACTTGGGTTCCCCTTTCTTTCTCCTAATTGGGGAAATTTTCTGTTATTATTTCACTAAAATGGATTTCTAATTCTTTCTCTCTTTCTATGTCTTCAGGAACTCCTAGAACCATATGTTGGGGATATATCCTGTAGATTCCCAACAGTGTTTTTTAGTTTTCTAATTTCTTCTTCTTGTGTTTGGTCTGACTGTATGATTTCCTGTGCTTTGTTTTCTAAGTTGGATATTCTTTCTCCTGCTTCACCAATTCTGTTGTTAAGTCTCTCTACTGTATTTTTACTTGTTCTATTAAATTCTTCATTTCCAAGATTTCATTTTGATTGCTCTTTAAGATCTCAGTTTCATGGGAGAAATTTTCTTTCATGTCATGTATAGATGTCATTAGTTCATGCATTTGCTTCTGATTACTTATAAGTAATCCTATGATCAATTTTTTGAATTCCATTTCTGGCATTTCTTCAATCTCTTCATTTTCACATTCTAGTATTTCCACAGCTTTATCGCCAGTGGCTTGGGCTGCTGCAGTCTGGTCTCACTTCACTCTCCAAAGTTGGTGCTGAGGCTCTAAGCTGCTGGGGTCCTGAGCTGTGCACGTCCACTCCCTCCACATAGATTCGTAGTGTCCCTCTAATTTGAGTGGAGTTTCCTCTGGAGGTTTTTCTCTAACTCTTCACTGAGATTGCACTCTTTCCACATTTTTTAAGCTATCTTTCCCTAGCCTAGAGTAATAAGGTCCCTTCCTCTTTCACCATCTTGGTGCCTCTCCCAAGCAGAGTCTTCTAATATTGGTTCTAATCCAACATGTTATATATTTTGAACATCAACTCTATACCAGGTAGTGGGAATCCAAAGGATAACAAATGCATTATCAGGTTTTAGAGAGAAGAAAGATGCATAATCTAGGGTTAAAATGTGATTATGTGCGGTATTTGGCCACTGCTTAAAGTACTTGGGAACACAAAGGAAGGGTAAATTACATTAAGGAAACCTACAGTGAGGAGATGGTTTTTGAACTGGGTGTTGAGTATGAACTATGGCGATATCATTAGACATTATGAGAAGAAAGAAAATAATCCAGTGTGATTGAAACATGGGGTGAATAAAGGGAATTGAAGGTCATCAAACTAGAAAGGTTAATGAAGTCGAATTGTTTGCCTTGTGAAAGGGTTTCTACATTTTTCTGCAGAAGCTGGAAAGTCATGAAATCCATTTTTTTTTAAATTTTTTTTTATTTTTTTGGACAGGCAGAGTGGATAGTGAGAGAGAGAGACAGAGAGAAAGGTCTTCCTTTTTGCAGTTGGTTCACCCTCCAATGGCCGCTGCGGCCGGCTCATCGCGCCGATCCGAAGCCAGGAGCCAGGTGCTTCTCCTGGTCTCCCATGCGGGTGCAGGGCCCAAGCACTTGGGTCATCCTCCACTGCCTTCCCCGGCCATAGCAGAGAGCTGGCCTGGAAGAGGGGCAACCGGGATAGAACCCGGCACCCCAACCGGGACTAGACCTGGTGTGCCGGCGCCGCAAGGCAGAGGATTAGCCTGTTAAGCCATGGCGCCGGCCGAAATCCATTTTTTTAAGAGACAATATTCTGGCAATAGAGTCAAAATGGACTAAAGATGTCTAGGTAAGGTGGTAGAATGAGTACATGCAGGGATCTCAACCCTCCAATCCAAACTCAAAGAAACAATCAATAAAATGCTTTGAAAATATAAAAATACACAGGTGTATTCCAAACAAGCAAAAATAAACAATAAAAATCCCTCTATTCTTAAATCACTTTCAAAATACTTCCATGGACCAAAGTACAGGAGAAGCCAGAGAATTAAGTGGAGGTCATGTGATTGGCCCGGAAAGGGACAGGAATCCAACTTCCTAGAGGAAGTGGGGACTGAATGTTCTATTCACAAAGTAGGAGATAAGGATTCTGTCTTTCTGAATAACTCCAAGGGCTGCATGTTTGTATCCTGACTCTTGCAAAGTAGTGTAACAGAGAGGCTAAGTGCATGGACTTTGAAGCCAACTTTCATGGAGTTCCTAACTATGACCTTGGACAAGTTATTTATCTTCTCTGTGCCTCATTTTCCTAATCTTTAAAATTGGGATAATGCTAGCATCTTCTTTTAAATTCTGTTATGGAGATTAAATTAATCAAATATGTAAGCTGTTTATACATTATTGGAATATATTAAGTGCTTAGTAAGTACCAGATATAATTATAGGAAAAGCTGATATAGGCCAACAAGCCAGTCCAGGATTGTGTCAAAAAATGAATAGAGGGGTCAGTTATTTTGTCTAGGTATTAAGTCACTGGTTTGGGTGTCTACACCTCATATTTGAGGGTATGAGTTCAAGTCCCAGCTCTGTTCCTCATTCTAGCTTCCAGGGAGGCAGGATGGCTCAAGCAATTAGGTCTCTCTCACTCATCTGAGAGACCTAGATTTGGGTTCCTAGCTCCCAATTTCAGTCTGGTTTAGCTCTGGCCGCTGCAGACAATTGGAGAGTGAGTCCATGAATGGGAGTTCTCTCTGTCTGTTTGTCTATCCATTTATCTGTCTCTAAAATGGAAAAAAAAAAAAAAAAGCTTAAAGTTTAGTCCCAAGCACACTGGGACTAAACTGCAAGCTGTTGGTAGTGTATCCATTCTGTTTCCCAGTGATTGCCATTCAAGATTTCAGGGAGCTCAAAATCCATCCAAAACTAATGAGGACAACAATTATTAGCATTTCTCTATTCTATGCAGATCTAATGAAGTTTAATGGGTTCTTCCATGTTCTACCCTGTGAGATTCTTACAGCAAAAATATTATATTACTCTAAGAAATTCTTAGTCTTTTTTGTGCCATTGTCCCCTTTGGGAGTTTGGTAAAAC
Organism: Lepus europaeus; assembly: GCF_033115175.1. NCBI lineage: Eukaryota > Metazoa > Chordata > Mammalia > Lagomorpha > Leporidae > Lepus > Lepus europaeus. The sequence continues at coordinate 20,329,213 of NC_084847.1, forward strand.
CGGTAGACTCTTTCTCAAAATAAGGTGCTTAAATGCATATAATAAAATACATAAAGGAAATCAATTATATTGAAATATAGCTATCATACAATTATCAAAATACAAAAAGGAACCCAAATACACAATATGGTGATATATATGCTTTTACTTAACATGTTAAATTAAAAACAACCAGCAGTGGATATCACTACTTCAATGTCAACATGTAGATGAGTACAAATAACCTTTGACATATCTGCACAACCGAGATGACTTGAAAATGTCTGTGGTTTTTATTAGTGACAAAATCATGAAGACACATAAAGAGTCATATTCAGAATTCAAATTTACCCTTTGAGATTAAAAATCAAACCTCACATAAAGCATCCATGAACTTGTTCCCAGTGTTGACTCACAGATTCTGTGTAGCTGCTGTTGGGGATGGAGGGGCATGAGGTATCCATGACTGTACAAGTGTGTGACCCAGAGAAAGTACTTAATAAATATTTATCAATGAATGAACAAACAAGCAAATGAATGAATGGGGTTGACCTCCTTGAGAAACAGCACAGGAAAGTATTCTCTCCTACCCATGCCTCCCCTATCTGTCTTCCCTCTTATTCCTTTGCATCCCCAACTAGAACAGGCATGTGTTCACTGCATTGATAGCTATGGAGCAGCCACTGGAATTTGTGGAAGACACAAAAATGAATGAATAAGGCGTGAATTTGACCCTAAAAGACAACATAGCCTGAGAGGATACAATGGGAGTCCATGGAAACCTCACTTGTATTCATCACATGACCATTTTTTTTTTCCCCATAGAAACCATTTATTTAATGAGCACAAATTTCCTAAATACAATTTTAGGCATATAGTGATTCTTCCCACCATACCCGCCCTCCCACCCTCACTCCCACCCCACCACCTCCTCCCTTTTCCATTCCAGTCCTATTCTCCATTAAGAAAAAAAAAAAATACTGTTCCTCAACAGTCAGGACAAGGGCTGTTCAAGTCATTGCTTCTCAAAGTGTCAATTCCACTTCTACTGATTTCCTTTTAGGTGCTCTGTTAGTTATCACAGATCAGGGAGAACATATGGTATTTGTCCCTTTGGGACTGGCTTATTTGTGACCATTTTTATCAATTGCCTACTTTTTCAAGAGTTCCAATAACACCTAGGAAACCACCAAGGCGAATTTCAAAGTTGGCAATAATGAAATAGAAGCCAGGTTGCAGCATCTGAAAAAGAAACCTGTCACACACAGGGCTTGTTCAAACCACGCAATTTGCAGAACTGAGTTTGGAAGAAGTAGGTCAGTTTGCAGAGTTAGCTGCCATAAGATTCTGCAAACAGCTGCCTTAGCTGGAACCTATGTTTGCTAGAGAAAAAAAATCACAGATGGGACCTCTTTAAAATATTCTACAGAGTGGTACTTGCTATTGAATTTTTTAAAGATTGTTTTATGAGATGTTTCCATACTAAGTTTTGAGAAATAGGTCACTTCCCATACAAAGTTTTATAACACTTGATTGGATATGCACACTTTTTATCATTTTTTTTTATTTTTATTTATTTTTTTTTATTTTTTATTTTTTATTTATTTTTGACAGGCAGAGTGGACAGTAGAGAGAGACAGAGAGAAAGGTCTTCCTTTTGCCGTTGGTTCACCCTCCAATGGCCGCCGCGGTAGCGCGCTGCGGCCGGCGCACCGCGCTGATCCGATGGCAGGAGCCAGGTGCTTCTCCTGGTCTCCCATGGGGTGCAGGGCCCAAGCACTTGGGCCATCCTCCACTGCACTCCCTGGCCACAGCAGAGAGCTGGCCTGGAAGAGGGGCAACCGGGACAGGATCGGTGCCCCAACCGGGACTAGAACCCGGTGTGCCGGCGCTGCAAGGCGGAGGATTAGCCTAGTGAGCCGCGGCGCCGGCCACTTTTTATCATTGTTACCATTAGACTTTCAGTAAAGCCTGTTTTACCACTAGCGAAAGAACTCTGTGTCCCACATGTTCCACTTCCAATCCAGCTCCCTGCTAAGGTGCCTGGGAAAGTAGCAGAGGATGGCCTCAGTTCTTGGGCACCTGCACCCAGGTGAGAGACCTGGCTGCAGCTCCTGGCTTTGGCCCAGCCCCGCCTTGGCTATTGCAGCTGTTTGAGAAGTGAATAAACAGATGGAAAATCTGTCTCTATCTATCTTTCTTCATCTCTCTGTAACTCTGCCTTTCAAATAGATAAATAATTTTTTTAATGAACCCTGCTTCTCAAGTATAGTCATGATTCTGATTGGTTATAGGGGAGACCTGTTTTCTTTCCACAGTGGTCAGCTGACCTGTTAAATGTGTATTCACAGATGACCAGGAAATCCTACCCATTTTCTACCTCCCTGGTGAAGAAGTTTCTGATCTATAATTAGAGTTGGCAACCTACAGTTCACTGGCTGCTGCCTGTTTTTTTTTTTTTAAATAAAGATTTATTGAAACAAGTCACATTCATTCATTTACGTAGCATCTATGGCTGCTACCATGCTACAATAGACTTGAATTGTTGTAACACTCTATGGCCTGCAAAGGTAAAAATATTTGTTGTCTGATACTTTTCAGAAAAACCTTCCCAATCTATGATTTCAAAGTCCGGTGGGGTCTCTTGCTCATGGGACAGCTGGAGTTTTCAGGACATGCTCAGGGGTGATGGAAATCAACACTATGGGATGACTTAATTCAAACTTGTCACTTCTTTTTATATATATATGAAGCCCTATAAAGATGCTAGAGGGTATCAAAGTCTGCTCTATCTAAAGAGGCAGTATTTTATCTTGTTGATGGCATAGGTAGAATAAGACAGGTCCATAAATAACTATAATACAAAGATGAAAGTGGTAAGAGAGACACAGGGAAAAGTACTTTGGGAGCTCAGTGTGGGGAAAAAAACTATTTTAAACTTAGTGGAGTAGAAAAAAACTTTATAGGGGAAAAAAAGACACGCAATCCAGGTTCTGAGCCTTGAATAGAATCTGAATAACAACCTTGGGAAAAGGAATTACAAGGAACACTGGGATGTGAGGGCTTGAGAAAATCATCCAGTGTTTTGGAACTTCTGTACCCAGCTACGTACATCCAATGAAGAATTATTAAATTTCTTCTAGGTCATATAATGGTCTTATGGAGACCTCAAAATAATGATCCAACTGTATTTCCTCTCTTATAGTTTCCAAAGTCTTGAATAAAATGATCCAAGGAGTTTACAAAGAAATCTGCGAGGCAAAGTAGAGAATACACACACACACACACACACACGAGATAAACTTCAAGAAGTTTCTCTTAAGAGTTAGAAAAGGTAGGATTTGATGAAAGGAAGGCAGCAAGGGTGATAATTTGGCACAGCGGTTAAGACACTGCTTGGAATGCCTACATCCCATATCTGAGTGCCTGGGTTCAAGTCCCATCTCCACATTCCTGCTATGAAATGCTGGGAGGCAGCAGATGAGCGCCCAAATACTTGGATCCATGCCACTCATGTGGGACACCCAGATGGAGCGCCTGGTTCCTGACTTCAGCCTGCTCCAATCCTGTTTTGCATTTTTGCAGTGAACCGTCAGACAAAAGATCTCTCTCTCTCTCTTTCTCTCTGTCTTTCAAATGAAAATGAATTAATAATAAATAGATAAATAAGTACATAAATAAATAAAGGCAGCAAGTCCAAAACAAGATACATGGAAAGTCAGAAGAATAACATAACCTCACTGCTTCTCAAACAGAGAAGGTGGAGAGGTGATACCTGGGGGGAAGCGTAAGCCGTGGTGCACACAACAATCTCATTCATTCTTCAAGCAGCTGCCTTTCACGGCCTGAGGCACTAACTTCCAAAGGGAACTGGTAAATCACAAGTCTCCTCTATGACGTAGTCTAGTTTATCCCCTTGGGAGTGGTGGTGGAGGTGATACTAAGATTAGCAAAGCCGCGTTGTCTACTTGAAGCAGTGGCCAAGCTTAATAGAATATAAAATAAAGATAACTGCAGCTCACCTCTGTAGCTTTGCAAAACACAAAGTAAAAACAAGGCGGAGATTTCCAATGGCACCTTGCTTCCTACCCAATCCAATTCGTCGCCTCATTAGATCCCTGAACCAACAATGAAATTATGATGCACTTGAAGCGTGCGGGTGGACAGTAGAGAAGTCAAGGGGATACCTCAGACTGTTGCTCACAAATATCACACACGAATATAAATTATTTTTAATCAAGGCTAAAAAAATAAGAAAAAGAAGCAGCTGGAATCCCACACAAGGATTTTTTCAACCTAAAAATGTATAGAAAATATAGGACTCAGGAAAGGGTATCTGAAGAAAAAAATAGAAGTACCTTTTAGATAATGTGTATTTTCTGCTCTCTATGAAGTGGAATGGGAAGGTGGGGGTATCACAGCAGTCTAGGATGAAAAGTTGTAGCCTGAGATAAAAAGAAAATATAAGGAAACTAATGATGGCAGTGCAGAATTTTACACTGTATTAGAAAATGAAATCAGTGGTATATATCATAAACTTGGGAAGCTCTAGAATGCAGAATACAACAAAAAGCTGCAAAAACAGTGAGAATGTTACAGTTTGTGTCCAGGGGACAAAGAATGGGAATTCATGATGTAGAGAACTGGTCTTTGGGAGAAAGAAAGAGGAATAAATGTTTTGGAATAGTCCAAAATAAAATTGAATATAGCACATCTGAACTGAAGAAAGAACTAGACCTACTGATGCACGGAGTTCAGTTAGTTGTGGGCAAATGTAAGAGAAAGAAACCAACTCCAAGCTACCTTTATATGGTAATGTGTTGGGCAATCCATTAAGGATTCCGGTCGACCAGTTCCCTGATAATTGTAGGCCCTGCTCCCCTGTCTAAGCAAGAATTACTAGACTTAAGAAAAGTTCTTATAACTTCTCAAGTGTTATTACTTTCAGGAATCAACATAAAGGAAAATCTTAGCAGGTTTTTTGTTAATTATTTTTAATCCAGATCCATTTATGCTATACTTCTATTCAATTCTGCTCAGATTTGAGCATTAAAATTTTTATTAGTTTTTTTTGTTTGTTTGTTTCCTTCAACTCCGGTGTCTTAGCAGTTTTTAGAGAGAATATAAGAGTCTACAGCTGAAGCTGTTAGCTGTTCATCACATTAGAACAGATATCACCAAGAGTGTCCTTAACTGCTACCCCACTGCCTTTAGGGCAAGCTAAGGATGGATCAATGCTCATTATTATAGGCATTTCCATAGCAGAAGGACTTTTTCAGGATAAGAATTATAAATTTATTACATATATACGTACATATATATATATATATTTAATTAGGGGACACTGTTCTACACAGCCCACAGAAGCAATAAAAATGTTCAAACTTTCTATGAACAAAGGGAGAAAGACCAGAGACACATACATGCCTTGTTTTAGAGATGGGCTGTGCTTTCTGTGCTGAATTATTTTGTTTATCTTCGGTTGTTATACATCAATCAACACTTCAAATTCAAGGTCATGGATAATAGAGGAGCCAAGAAATAGCTAGGTATAAAGAATGCAGAATAAATAAGAACGTGTTTAGGTCTGTTTTTATCAATTTTAATTCAAAATACCCTCAAAGTATGCTCTCTGCAGGACAAAAAAAAAATGTTATTATAAATTTCAAACTCTTCAGCTCAATGATCACTCTTTTTCCCAAAAAAAAAAAAAAGATTTATTTATTCATTTATTTGAAGGGCAATGTGTGTGTATGTGTGTGTGTGTGTGTGTGTGAGAGAGAGAGAGAGAGAGAGAGAGAAATATCCCATCCACTGATGCATTCCTTAAATAGCCACAACAGTTTGGGCTGGGCCAGGGTGATGCCAGGAACCAGGAATTCTACCCAGGTCCCCCACATGGGTGGCAGAGGCCCAAGTACTTGAGCCATCTTCCAGTGCCTTCCCAGGTGCATTAGCAGGAAGCTGGATAGGAAACTGGACAGGCAGGTCTTGAACTGGCATTCAGATACAGGATGCTGATGTCACAAACAGCAGCTTAGCCCACTGTGGCACAACTCCAGCCCCATTACCCGCTTCAATGGGATTTATTATTGAAATATATTTTTGAAATTTCAATGAAATAATTTAGCGAAAAACACTCTACGTGGTTTTAGCGTCTCTTCCCAACACAATAAAGCAAGAAAAGAGCAATTATCCTACATATTGAAAAAGCAGAGGCAGAATTATTATATTTTTTCAAAGTTTTATTTACTTGTTTTATGAGAGGTAGTGAGACTGGGGGAGTGAGAGCAAGAACGAGAGAGCGAGAGAGACCCAGGACTGATCCCGGCTGAAGCCATCCCAGAATCTCCTGTGGGTGACAGGACTCAGCCACTTGAGTCACCATCTGCTAACATTAGCAGGAAGCTGGAATCTGAAGTAGACCTGGGCCTCAAAGCCAAGCGCTCTAATATGGGATGTGGGTGTCCCAAGTCTACCTTCAAGCAGCTTAAAAACTACTAGAATTGGTATGAAGGTTTAGCTATATGACGAAACATAAAGAAAATAGATATGTAAGGAAGTAACTGTCATATATGCCCAAAAATACAGAGCACAGAATAGATTAAAAGGTGCTATTTATATAGTGTCCTAAAAATGAAATGTCTAGGAATGAACATAACAAATTAGAAGCTTTATGAAGAAAAATTCAATAAACTAGACTAGAAGACATAAAGACTTAGAAAACCAACAGGTAAATACTGAAGATACATCAAGTTATTGAATAGAAAGATGGAATTTCAATGAATATTTCTGCCTGGTTCCCCAAAATTCATGTGTAAACTAGGGAAATTCCAGGATACATATCAAAATCATTTTTTAAGAAGCTAGGGAAATGACAAAATAATTGTCTAGCTTATTTGAAAGAAGGCATAGATTATAACCAAGAATACTTACATGCTAGGTATGTAAGCATATTATGAAGGCATACACTGTTGAAACTGTGTGGTACATGCAGAGGCCAACAGATCTTTGGAACAGAGTAATAAGCATAGAGAAAGATTCATGTACAAGTAAGTATTTATTACCAAGGATATTAGTATTGTAAATAAATAAAAGGTGACATATTATTCAATAAATAACTCTAGGGTTACTTGGGAAAAATTCAAATTCCTATTTAATACTAACATTGGGGCTGGCACTGTGACGCAGTGTTAAAGCCCCAGCTTGCTGTGCTGGCATCCCACATGGGTGCCGGTTCGAGTCCCAGCTGCTCCACGTCCGATCCAGCTCTCTGCTATGGCTAGGGAAAGCAGTGTAAGATGGCCCAAGTCCTTGGGCCCCTGTACCTGTATGGGAGACCTGGAAGAAGCTCCTGGCTCCTGGCTTCGGATCAGCCCAGCTCTGGCTGTTGTGGCCATCTGGGGAGTGAACCTGCAGAGGGAAGACCTCTCTCTCTCTCTGCCTCTCCTTCTTTCTCTCTCTCTCTCTCTCTCTCTCTCTCCCTCCCTCTGCTTCTTCCTCTCTGTAACTCTGCCTTTAAAGTAAATAAATAAATCTTTTTAAAAATACTACACATCAAAATAAATTATAGGTAAAGAATTAAACAGGAAAAATTAAAACACAAAACCATATGAACAGACGTATTTGGTGCAGCAGGTAAGAGGCTGCTTGGGATGCCATTATTTCGCATCAAAGTGACTGGTTTCACTAATGTGTACCCAGGGAGGCAAGAGGTGATGCTCAAGTGCTTGGGTCCCTGCCAACCACGGGAGAGACCCAGATTGAGTTCTGGGCTTCTGGCTTCAGCCTGGCCCAGTTCTGTGGGCTTTTGAGGAGTGAACCAGTGGGTTGGATATCTCTGTCTCTCTTTCTCTGTGCATCTGAATTTAAAATGTAAAAAAGGACCTAAAGTTTTAGTGAATATATGACAAAAAGGTTAGTACAGGATGACTTTTCTGAGCATTGCACTATATCAGTATTCTTTTAGCCCATGTCAGCTGTTAACTATCTTGAATATCACCTTAGCAGAGATTCACATGGGTCTGAGATGGGTCACGAACTGGTTAAGGTATGTTTAAGGAAAGTCTTTGTAAGAGATTGTGAGGCTTCCTAAGATGTGATTCAGTCATTGGAAAAAGAGTCAAGTATGACAAACTCGACCCCGCATCAAGGCATAATGTTTGTAGGCAAGGACACCTGGGGATCCAGCTCGGGCTTCATCATGAGATTTTGTCCTTAGTTAGCCCTGTAGACTAGTGCCTAGGACCTGGATAGAAAGACCATTTCCACCAGAACTGGGAGAACTATTTCACCCAAATTTACTAAACAAGGTGGCACAAACAGCCTCATTTTTTTTATGCCATTTATAACTGAGTGAAGCAAAACATGGGTGTGCGTTGGGGTGGGAGGAGGGAGATTGATGGATGTGTTTTGAGTGAGGACAGTCTAGAGGAAACAGTGATAATAAATGATCCTCAAACCTCAGCAACTTCCAACAGCATGTGGTTGTTTCTCACTCACATTATATGCCCATCAATACTCAGCCACAGTTCTGGAGTACGATGTGTTCATCCAGGAGTCAGGGTAGTGATAGGGCCACTACCACCCTCATGGCAAAGAGATAAGAAACACGGTAATCACATCCTGTCTTTTTTTTTTTTTTTTTTTTTTTGGCAGGCAGAGTTAGACAGTGAGAGAGAGATACAGAGAGAAAGGTCTTCCTTCCGTTGGTTCACCCCCTGCAAATGGCCACTATGGCTGGTGCACTGCACCGATCTGAAGCCAGGAGCCAGGTGCTTCCTCCTGGTCTCCCATGAGGGTGCAGGGCCCAAGCACTTGGGCCATCCTCCACTGCCTTCCCAGGCCACAGCAGAGAGCTGGACTGGAAGAGCAGCAACCGGGACAGAATCCGGCGCCCCAACTGGGACTAGAACCTGGGGTGCTGGCGCTGCAGGCGGAAGATTAGCCTAGTGAGCCGCGGCGCCGGCCATACATCCTGTCTTTAGAGCTTCCACTTGGAAATGACCCTTCGGCTTGCACTCCCCTGGCCACAGGAAGTCCCATGAGGAAGTCAATGGAACAAGGATTTATAACTTTCCCATGGGGAGCAGAGTTGGCTGGGAAGGGCTCAAGAACAGCTGTCAGATTGGTAATAAAATCAAACACATCTGTTTCCCCAAATGCTACCTTGTTGTTCTAGAACTTACAGTGCCCTAGACACTCCCCATCCATCTGGGGACATTGCTCTGTGGTCCCAAATCCAGCAGGCAGGACACAAAACTTTTCTCCAAGCTGTTAGTGTGCTCTTCCCTTTCTAAGGTGAACGCACAGCCAGTGGAACAGATGTTGGCTGCCAAGGTGGTGCCAGAGCCCACTGTGATGGACAGCTCCTCTGTTTTGTTTGCTCTTCCAGACAGAGTGATAAATTCTCCTTCTAATCAGGTTCCGTGTTTCTCATTCTCCAATGCCCCAACCCCGCTAATGAATGATTCGCAGGAGTGAGCGGCTAAGAAGCAGCCTGCCGCACCCCGCTCTGCCTTTGTTATGCCAAGTCATGCCCTCGCTATATCCCAAACACAAAATCGAGTTCCCGAGTATGGCGCAGATAGATGATGGAGTGTACATCAGCCTCGGGTAATTTGTTCACAGCAATTCAGGCCAGTATATTCGGTCAGGTCTGCCGCTGAATACATTTGGTTTAACTTACTAAGGGAGAGTGGTGGCGTGGAGAGCCCTGAGAGTGAGTCCGAAAACTGACTGCTGGTGTTTTAACACTGGGTCCCCAGGAAGCTTCAGCCACAGAGGGAGGAGTCCTAGGAGACAAGTGCAAGGGCACCTCGCTCCCTGACTGCCACCATCACCATGGCTTAAGAGAAATTAAACTGAACACAGAATGAAAATTGTGTTGATTTTTTTAAAATAAGTATTTATGTGAAAAGGATAGAGTGAGACAGAGAGAGAGAGAGAGAGAGGAGAGAGAGAGAGAGAATATTTGTCTTCCATCCCCTGCTTCACATCCCAGATGCTCAGGGCTGAACCACACTGAAGATAGGAGCCCAGCAGTCAACCTTGGCAATCCCCTGCTGCCTCCCAGAGTGTACATTAGCAGGAAGCTGGAGTCAGGAGTGGAGCCAGGACTCAAAGCCAGGCACTCAGATATGGAATGTGGGTGTCCCAAGCAGTGTTTTATGGCCAAGTCAAACAGCTGCCCTTATTTTCTTTTTTAAGCAGAACCATTCATTTTGAAGACAAAGAATTCATATTAAAGCCAAGGCTAGACCAAAAAAAAAAGAATGAAAGGAACAGGGTCTGAAACCACAGCATTTTTCACTGAATCTTTGCTCGAAACCTTACAAGTAGCTGGATCTTAACAATGGGGCCAGTTTGAAGACAAGGCATCCTGGGATCTTAGTTGTAGGGCCCACATTTGCAGTTTCCAGTGCAGTTGATCCTTTTAAGGGTAACAGGATAACCCATGTTGTGAACAACTTAGGGCATGCAAGTGTTGCTTTGGGAAGTGCTGGCACCATGGAAGATGAGAGAGAAGAGCAGAGAAAGTACAGACAGTAGGGCTCGAAGGCCTTGTGTGGAAGGGATGTGCCCACAGCAATTGATTCCTTTGCATCCTACAAGGTGGGAGCTGAGCTGGAACCTGTGTCATCTTAAGATGCAGGCTGTCAGCACATCCTCTCTAGGTATGAGCTTCTTTTTGGGTTACAGACAGTGTTTTCTTTCTTTGCCTTCCTTCTCCAATGACCAGTGAAACATCTTGGGCCAAATTAATATCTGCTCTTCTTTGCTAACACACAGACATTGGATTTTGGAAATAAAATACAAGACAAAAAGAGGCTGGTAATTTTAGTTTTCTACTTAGCTGTCAATGAGCATAGAACCAATGTACCTAGAGCCCATGGCTATGAATAAAGCAAGCAGACGAGGGAAATAGAGGTATGTGTATATATATATATATATATATATATATATAGAGAGAGAGAGAGAGAGAGAGAGAGAGAGAGAGAGAGAGAGAGAATATCTGCCTTCCATCCCCTGCTTCACATCCCATATGCCCAGGGCTGGACCACACTGAAGATAGGAGCCCAACAGTCAACGTTGGCAATCACCTGCCGCCTCCCAGAGTGCACATTCGCAGGATACACATACTAAAGCATTCTAAAGCAGGTGCACAGGAAGCAGGATGCTGCTGGGATCCCAAAGCACATATGTACAGTTGAATCTTAAGCTGAGCTTGTGAGAGTCATCAAACCAAGGTAGCCACTCTCTCTGTTTCTCTCTGGTCAGGGTCACTGGATGACTCTCATCTCTGCTCTTCTCGGTTAATCTGATTCACTCTTCTTTTCTACTAGGCTAGTTTCTTTTTATTGCGTATACATGGTCACCAATGGCTGCCTCTGACAGGCCTCCCTCAGTCCTGAGATTACATGACCTCCTGAAGTGGAACCATGTGAAGCTGCCCACAGCTCACAGCCCACAGCCCACAGCCCCATTTACAAATTCCCAGGAAAGAAGATCCGATCATTCCCGTTTGGGACAGATTGATCAGCTGTGGATGACTGGGATTCTGAGGAGCTCTGCTGTTTGCTGGGCATTGTTTTAAGGCAGAAAGGTGTAGGTTGGACAGGCACTCAGTAGGGCATCTGTCACAATTTCCCACCAAATGCACCGCCCATGCCATACACCTGCCCACAGAAATTTCTTCTGTAATAATTATAGACACCAAGTCTATCTCACTGGCAAAGAAGGATTACACTCTTGCTGTGAACCTGCCTCCCAGCCTCAATCACTGAACAACTTTTTCGTAACTGCAGCACGTCTTGATATGAAAATGGGAATGAAATCAAAAACCTCACCGGGCTATTATGAGAAACACATGTATTAAGTTCAAAATATCTTAAAAGCACACAGAATTTAAACTCCAAAGTCCCTGTTTAGAGCGCCATCTGCCACTTAACTAGCTCTGTGATTGTAAGGAATCGCCTAAGTCTCTCTGGGCCTCATAGTCACCTGTAAGACTGTAAGATAAGGATGAAATCTGTCTGCATTAAATGAGTCCCACTTGAAATCACCTTTTCAGGGGTGGTGCTATGGCATAGCAGGTAAAGCCGCTGCCTGCAGTGTCGGCATCCCATATGGGTGCCAGTTCGAGTCCTGGCTGCTCTATTTCTGATCCAGCTCTCTGCTATGGCCTGGGAATGCAGTAGAAGATGGCCCAAGTCCTTGGGCCCCTGCACCTGCGTGGGAGACTCTGAAGACGCTCCTTGGCTCCTGGCTTTGGATCAGCGCAGCTCTGGCCATTGTGGCCAACTGGGGAGTGAACCAGCGGATGGAAGACTCTCTCTCTCTCTCTCTCTCTCTCTGCCTCTCTGTAACTCTGCCTTTTAAATAAATAAATAAATAAATAAATCTTAAAAAGGAAGAAAGACATCACCTTTTCCAGGAAGCTTTTTGGATCACTGCTCTAGTCCAGGTTCCATCATGGTTCTAGTTAATAATCCTGTGTTCAGGCACTTTGAGAATGATTTGACTTAGAGATCTCAGCCTATCCCTTACCTTCAATAATTCCTTCCAAAGTCAAAACTGAGCTCTGTCATACAAGTCCCTTCAATTTCACTCTTCCCTTCCTCCTTTATTCCTATCTTTCACTCCTCTTACTTATTGCAGAATATCAAAATACTTATTTTAATAATTATGCAAATCCATATTTGCAGATGCAAAATATCAAGTAAAACTCTCCCTTTACCTCTCCCTACTGTGATTCCTACGTTCTCATCCCAGAGATAGTCTTTGATATCAGTTTGATATCCTTCTAATTACTCTTTATATATTATATGTGCTTCTATCTATCTATCTATCTATCTATCTATCTATGTCTGTCCTCATGAACTAATGACTCCCCAAGACTCCACCTCCAAATGTCATCATACTGGGGATAAGATTTAAACGTATGAATTTGGGGAAATGCAAATAATCAGTCCATAATATATATGCACCACATGGTCCATGTGTATTTCTCTAGAATATCTACCCAGATTGCTTGGTAGAGGGTCCTGTGCATTTATTTAAAAAGAAATTAAGATACAGTATTGCTAGAGCTTTCTAGAAAAGTTTCACTGGTTTGGTCTTCTACCAACAATGTATGGAAAGTCTCATAAACACTCACTTTGCCTCAGCATTGCTGTTCTATTGGGGAAAACTCCATGAATCAACATGGTTGTTTTATTTTACCTTGTCCTGGTTGCTAGGAAGGTTAAAAATATTTTCATTTGCATTTCTTCTTCTTGTGTATTTCCTATTAATATTGTCTGTCCAATTTTCCATTAAATTTCAGTGTTTCATCTTATTGATTTTTGAGAAATCTTGATATATTTGAATTTCAACCTTTTGTTTTTATATATGTTGAAAATATTTCCTTCCAGACTACCATTTATCTTTTAATCTTCTTTAGGATATTTTTCAGCATGCACAATATCATTAAGTTTTGTGATGAAATTTATCAATGTTTCCCCTTATGATTTTTTAGTTTTTGTCTTTCTTAAGAATGCATCTAAAATGTGTTAAAATGAATGAATATGTTGAAGGTTCAGTACCTAAGTTTGCTTTCCTAATGGCTACATATAAATTATTGAACAACCCATTTCTTCTCTACCCATTTGAAAAGCTGGTTTTATAATATACTAAATGTCCACACCTACATGGCATTTTTCTGTGCTCTCTAGACTACTCCATTGATCTATTTGGCTATACTCCCACCAAAGCTACACTGTGACAGGTCATAGCTCTTAAGGATGTTTTCCTGGTGCCCAAGGCAATAGAAAGGAATTACTACACATATAACTGAGGGAATGACCCATACCTGCCACCTAGGCTCCCATTTCTCCTTGGGAACCCTGACTCAGCCTCATTCTTTACTGTTGATGCTACAGGAAGCTAGTGCTCACCATTGGAAGAAGTTCAGGTGTTTGATTATTCCATGTTGGGCTTATATTGACTACAAGTCTCAAAAAGAGGAAAGAAAATTCTTTGGTTGCAGTCTAAGCTTGTCTCTCAAATCCTCGTGTCCTATCTTAGAACTTATCTCTTCTTAGGATGACCTAGGACAAAAGAACCCATCCTCTTCTGGAATGGCCCCACGTTAAGCATGCAAACATGTGACCTGTTCTGATGGCCTCTCCGGGATGATCACATGATGACCCAACATCAGTTATTTCACAGCACCTTGGTATCTGGTGTTACATTATCTCATGTGTGTGCTATCACCCTCTGGTTGGTTAGTTTTAGAATACATTGAGCCAATCTTGTTACCGCTGAACTCCTGATCAAAAGTTGGAAACACTAAACATAGTGTTCAGTATTAACCTGGATCATACTGCTGTCCACTTTTCACTGGATGTGACATTTCAACTCTTCGTTTTTGAATTTGTCTATAGCTCTAGGCTGTGAGTGTATCTCTGAACCTCATTCTCCTACGATGCTGTGCTTAACAGAGTCTGGTAACACAGCAGCTACACAATGATGATGACATATGCTCCAATGGATTGAATAGTTAGCATGCACACACTTCCCCTAACATTGTCCTAATTACATGAAGTTGTTTTTAGCCCCTCTCATGCCTAGTCCCACAATTTCCACCTGCTCCTTTGCTTCCCCATGATGCCATAGCGTAATTTCCTAATCTCAGTATTGCTCAATTGCCTGTGTGACCCTCATGCCTGTCTTCATTAGTGTCTTTTACATTAAATCAGATATCTGCACCAGCACAAGAGGCTCTTTGCAGCTTGATCAGTGAGCAATGGATTAGACAGCTGAAATGCTGATTTAATTGGCATGAAATAACCAAGCCATCTGTTCTGTGGGGTTGATCTTTTAAGTGTTAGTCTCCTATCTGCTCTGAAATTTCTTGGCCACTTGGAAAGACCATGCATGTCAGATGGTGGGTCACGGAAAATGGCTACTTTAAGCCAGAGAGCAAGGACTTAAGGGAAGCTTAAGAATTCTGTTGTGTTTTCTGTCAATTCTTTTGCTTCATTTTTCTTCACAGCATTTATTACCTGCTGGATTCTATATTCATCTGTTTATCTGTCCCTCTCAGTAGAGGCTAGGAAGCAAGAGGGCAGAGACTTTATGCTCTATGCTCCCTGCGGGATGCCAGGGCCTTGATTCTGGTGCCAGTGAATTCTGCTCAGCTGCTCTTTGGGTTCAGTTTTGCTGTAACTTGGTATTATAGCAATTCATTGGGAATGTCAGGTAGATGGAAAGAAGCCAATTTGGCATTTCTGATCTTGCAGAAATCTTGATTTTTATGGAGAATGGCCTTGATGTTCCAAGGCTCTGATTTAGAGAAGCAGGGATGGATGGCACGGCAGAGCTGGCCTGGGTCTGGTGACTGAGGTGGACCTGGGAATGTTGTTTCATCTTTCAAGAGTGAGGTGTCCTCATGAGTTCTTACCACCTTCAATTTATGATGCATAAATGAGACAATGCACCTGAAATCATAACCAACACTTGAAGTGCTGACTACATGCTAGCTAATATTCTCTTTTTTTTTTAAAAAAATGTATTTATTTATTTGAAAGAGTCACAGAGAGAAATGGAGAGACAGAGAGAGGGAGAGATCTTTTGTCTGCTGGTTCATTCCCCAAATGGCCACAATAGCTGGGTCTGGGCCAGACCAGAGGCAGGAGCCAGGAGCTTCTTGTGGGTATTGTATATGGGTACAGGGGCCCAAGTACTTGAGACATCCTCCCCTGCTTTTGCACATGCAGTAGCAGGGAGCTGGATTGGAAGTGGAGCAGCTGGGACTCAAACTGTCCCTGGTTTGGGATGCCAACATCAGAGGTAGCAGCTTAACCCATTATGCCACAATGTCAGCCCTGTTTATATTCTTAAAAAATTTTGCTTACTTGAGACAGAGATAAACAGAGAGAGAGGGAGAGATCACAAAGGAGAGAAACCATGTTCTCATCTGCTGGTTTATTCCCTAGGTGCCCACAATGGCCAGGCCTGGGACAGGGCTGAAGTTGAGAGCCAGGAAAACAGTCCAAACTGCCTACACTGGATGGCAGGAACCCAATTACTTGAGCCATCACCATTGCCTCTAAGGGTTTGTGTTAGCAGGAAGCTGAAGTCAGGAGGCAGAACTCATTATCTAACCCAAGTACTCTGACTTGGGACTTGGGCACTTTATTTGGTATCTTCATTGTTAGGCTAAGTGTCCAACCAATTACTATTTTAAGTGCTTTGTAGATCCTGATTCAGACAACTCAGGGACAGGAGCTATTACTATCCCTACCCCTAGCTTATCCAGATAGGGAAACAGAAGCACAGCAGGGTGCCTACTTCTAGCCAGAAGGCGGTGCAGCTGGGATGCAAACCAAGGCCAGTTCAGGTCAGTTCCAGATTCCCTGAAAGCCAAGTACAGAATGGCAGATAAAGAAAGTTTCAGTCTGTGAATCCCCAGCCTCTTCCCACTTCCTTAGTATTGACGATGACCTGGGGGGCAAGAAGCATCGCAAAACTGAAGATCTAGGGTGTGTTTGGACCAGTGTGTTGCTACATCTGGGAACAGAGGTTGGAGTGAACTAATGAAGTGTCAGAGGCCCAGATCCTAAGGGCTCCAGAACAGGCTTCCATGCATTGGGAAGCAGAGTATGGCGGGGTGAACCAGGTGCCAAGAGCAGGCCGTCTGCAGGAAGACACGTTTGGGACGCACGAGACTTAAAGCCATCGTACATAGAATAAGGCTCATTACAGCCTATTGGAGAGGGAAATAAAGACCTGATGATACACTGCCAGGTCAAGTTGCCACTGGCCCATGGCCCAGACAAGCCATGGCCTGGCAGCCAGTATCATCGGTGGTCAGCCAAGGCTGGAGCACCCAATACCCCATCCATTCCCCATGGGTTGATGTCAATCTTGTCCTGTCCCAAGATCACACCCTTCTTCTCTGTTTTGCCAGCACAATGGCTAAACCTTTCTTTCTGGGACAGTGAACCCCAACAGCACCATGATTTGGGATTGAAAGGGTTCCTGGAACAAACGAGAATCTAGAGTTCAGAGGATTGCGTAAGGAAGCGGAAAACAAACACAAATGTTTTCTTTCTGTTTAACAAACATTTACATAGCACTATTATTATACACCAGGCACCAGTATAAGCACATGGCTGGTATTAACTCATCTGATCCCCTCAACAGCCCTGCAGGGTAGGTTCTTTATCCCCATTTATAGATGGGGAAACTGAGGCATGAAAGGATTCGAGTGGTCAGTTCTCTGCACCTCCCCTTGCTCTTCCTCCTTCTCTCTTTTCATTCTTAATTTTCAAGAACACCCTTCCCTGCAGAGCTTGCCTTTGTCTTCTGACCATTTCTATAGCACTGAAACTTTCCTCATCCGTTCGGTTAGCTGGTGAGCACCTGCTGTGTTTCCAGATACTGCTGTAGGCACAAATGACCCTGCCCTCCTGGAGTTCACATCTCCACTGGGCTTGAGAGAGAGATGTGTCTATTAGATTAGTGGAGCTGGGTCTAAGATGTCCTGAGTGTGTATTCTCTACATTTGTATGCTGCAGTGGTTCCACTGCCTGCAGCATTTCCTCAGTGTATTCTTTCTGTATATTTGTCTCCAAGAATAACCATAAAATAAAAGAATCACATATTTCTATCTATATCTATGTCTGTATAGATCTAGATGTGTGTATGTATACGTAGGTATATCTATGCACAGATATAGCTAGACATAGATATTCATCTATCTATACATTAAATATAATGTATATAAACACACATTTAAAAAACACTGGGGGCTGGCATTGTGGCTTAGCAAGTTAAGCCACTGCCTGCGATTATGGCATCCATAAGGGTCCTGGTTCATGTCCTGGCTGTTCTACTTCTGATCCAGTTCCCTGCTAATGCCCTGGGAAAGCAGTAGAAAATGACCCAAGAGCTTGGGCTCCTTGCACCCATGTGGACGACCTAGATGAAGTTCCTGGCTCCAGGCTTTGGCCTGGACCAGCTCGGGCCATTGTTGCCATTTAGTGAGGAAACCAGTGGATGAAAAAATCTCTTTGTCTCTCTGTAACTCTGTCTCCCAAATAAATAAATCTTAAAAAAAACTGCATAGATTAAACATTTTTTTCTATACCAAAGTAAGCTTGTATTTCAATCTCATGTTCGATGCTAGGGAGAGCATGCTAGGGACATGCTGGGTCCAAGCCAACCCTTCTAGTGGACAAATACACAGAGGGTGTTCACTAAGGAGTAGATCCTACTCCTGTTGTAATATCCAAGCTTCTATGCCTATTACAGAGAGTACACCAATGTGCATTTGCTCTGAAGCCTCCTCCCATCCATTCCCCACCAGTAGCCTGGGTAGAAAATACAAAGCTGTCTACACCACAGTCAAGATAAAGGTTCAAAGGAACCCTGCACTGTCCCGTGATCCTGGCTGTAGCTTTTGGTTATGGGGATCAGAAAGGTCATGGACCTTGTAAACATTTGGGCATTGAATGCCAAGAAATCTGAATTTAGTGGTTCACTTGGTACACTGCAGAGAAATGCAGCGTTCATTGCCTGGAAATCTTCAGGATTTCTAATGAGTTGAGAATTGAGTTCAGCAAGACTCCTTTAATTGGAGGTGGTAGAAATATCATCATTCTCTGACAGTCTTAAAAATGTTTCCAGCCTCACTTATCAGGCAATCCTGCTTGAGTAAAGCCCTTAATTGCTGTATCATTCCTCTTGGATAAAACTCCAGTATCGTTGCACTGTATACTAGGCTTGGCATGAGATAGTTCTTTCTCTGTATTCACTATAGTTCAGTCATTCTAGCCTCCTTTCCATTTCTTTTTCTTTTTTGAAAGGCAGAGTGACCGACAGAAAGGGAGAGAAAAAGAGAGGACGAGAACTTCCATCAGCCGGTTCACTCCCTCAACTGGCTGCAACAGCTAAGTCTGGGCCAGACTGAAGCCAAGAGCTCCATTCTGGTTTCCCATGTCGGTGACAGGGACCCAAGTACTTGGATTATCATCTGCTGCCTTCCTAGGCACATTAACAGGAAGCTGGATTGGGAGCAGAGTAGCTGGGTCTCAAAGTGGCACCCTGATATGGGATGCCAGGGTCGCAAACAAAGGTTTAACCAGCTGTTCTGCAACACCAGCCTCCTTTCCATTTCTTGTTAGCATCGTGATCCTTCCTACTTCTGGTACTTGGCACAGAAGGGTAAGTCGCTGCGTGCAACACCAACATCACATATCATAATGCCTTTTCAAGTCCTGGCTGCTCTGCTTCTGATATGGCTCCCTGCTAATGCACCTGGGAAAGCAGTGGAAGATGGATCAAATATCTGGCCCCCTATCACCCATGTGGAAGACCTGGATGGATTCCTGGGCTCCTGGCTTCAGCTTGGCTAACTCCAGCAGTTGTGGTCATCTGGGGAGTGAACCAGCAAATGGAAAATCTGTCTGTCTGTCTCTCTCTGCCTTTCAAATAATTAATTAAATATTTTTTAAAAAAAACATTTTCTTCAAGGAAAGTTTTCTCTTGAGTAATCTGTAATCCTTCTTCACAGCACTCAAGTGTTTTTTTTTATATATATTCTGTTGCTTATAATCGGCCTCCCCTACTAGTGTGGGATCTCTAAGAGAGCAGTGACTTTATAGCTGGTTTTCTTTATTTTTATATCCCTATTGTTAAGTACGGTGCATGGTACACAAAACATCCTCAAATATTTGCAGAATGAATGAATGAACCTATAGTTCCTGTTTGTCCAAGTGGAAACTATTCATCAACGAAATTGGGGAAACTTGGTCCAACTCCACCCATTGCTGGCCCATAGTAGGGGCTCAATAAATATTTGTTGACCAACTGACAGATATGGCAAGAGGCAATGAGGGATGTTGTCCAAACAGGCTCGCTGCCCTTGATGTCTCCTTTCCAGGCTATCAGCACAGCCACAGTCATCTCACAAATGTCTGTATCCACCTGCATCCGATGGCCCTCTGGGATGCATTCCAAATTCTGCCTCCAGAGCCGACTTGCTTTGTTTTGCTTCCTCTCTAATTCTGATTATCTGCTTTCATGCCCACTCTTTCTCTTTGGATGCTTGGTGGCCCTATCGATTCTATTTTCTTTTCTTTTGTGCCACACTCTGCTACTGGAAACAAGCCCATCCTCCTCTGGGATTCCAATCCCAGCTCTTTTCTCTGTGATCTGACACCGTGGACTCATCCCACTCTCTCCCTCACTCCGTGAGTCCTTAGCGACCATAGTCCAGACCACAGCTTTTGGATATCACTCAGAAGGGGACATCCCCACTCTAATTATTATTGCTATTTAGAGCATTTGGTCGCAAAATAACTAATTAAACCAGAAAACAGAGTGTCCTGCATTTTAACTACACAACCAGGCCAGGCACCAAAGCCAGAACTGTATGCCTGACCAGACGAGCCATCTGTGGATCAGTTACTCTGGCTATTGGTCACTCTAGGCCTTGGATGGCCATCATTCTGGCTAAGAGTGAGGGTGGATTCATTTGTTTTGGCTTTAGAGAGAATTGTGAATTACAGGGGAAATCAGTGACTTTGGTTTCTTGGGACCTAAGATTGTAGATCCCATCCCATATAGCCCCCTTTCACTTTCCCTCTAGGCGTAGATAAGCTGTCCATATAGACAGAAGAGACTTTGGGTATATGCAACACCCATTGATACGCTTTAGCTAAAATCACCTCTTCAACTCCAAAGGCACACTCCTATTTCTGCAACTTGGGCAAAATAGACAGCAGTATCTGATACAAATGTCTGGAGTCTTGAACCTTGGTCCCATGTTGGAACCACTTAGGAGGTTTCAAAAGTCATGGTGCCGGCCGGTGCTGTGGCTCACTTGGCTAATCCTCTGCTTGAGGCTCCAGTATCCCGGGTTCTAGTCCCAGTTGGGGCGCTGGGTTCTGTCCCTGGTTGCTCCTCTTCCAGTCTAGCTCTCTGCTGTGGCCCGGGAGTGCAGTGGAGGATGGCCCAAGTGCTTGGGCCCTGCACCTGCATGGGAGACCAGGAGGAAGCACCTGGCTCCTGGCTTCAGATTGGCACAGCGTGCCGGTCGTGGCGGCCATTTGTTGGGTGAACCAACAGAAGGAAGACCTTTCTCTCTGTCTCTGTCTCTCACTGTCTAACTCTGCCTGTCAAAAAAAAAAAAAAAAGTCATGGTGCCAAGTTCCACCTTAGACCAATAGAGAGTTCCCAGACATCAGTATTCGTAAAGCTCTGTCAGTGATTGCAATTTGACTACGGCCTCCGGAGAAAAACTGACCTAGGACAGTGCCTCTTACATTGAATAAGAATGATCCACAGGACATAGCAAAACACAGATGTCCAAGCTCCAGCCACAGAAATCTGGATTTAGTATTTCTACTCTGGAATCCAAGACTATGCACAGCTAATAAGCTCCCGGGTGGTGCAGCTGCTGCCTGTCCGCACTCCACACACTGTGAATAGCTGTGTCCTAGGGCGTGCAGTCTATGGAGTGACAACACAGACATCGTCCAGGAGCTTCATAGAAATCAAAACTCTCAAGTCCCATCCCATATCTATTATAGACGGATATATCTGAGTGATCTGGATGCCTAATGAGGATTGAGAACCATTAATACATTGAAGGTGAAAACTTGCAGCACCCAGGCCAAATATAGCCGACAGAGGTATATTATCTGGCTTGCACAATTTTTAAAAAAAATTTATAATTAATTGGCAATGCATAAAAATTGGGATTTTTGGCTTCTCTTTCTGGGAAGGCCTAGAAACACTGGGTCTTCATTCTCACATGATAACAACTGGAGATATAATAGATGTGCTGCAAGCCACCACAGAATTTCATTCACTAATGAGAGCTTCATGGCCTTTGTGGCTACTTAAGTTTGCAGTTCATGTGCTAGTTCATGTCCTCAACCTTCCAGCTGTTCCTCTCCTGAGAATTACTACTCCCAAGCATCATATCTTGAGCCAGCCCATTTTATATCTTTGTCCCTCAACTTATTCTTCTGTAAACTGGATTTGTTTAAACTATTCGGGGTTCTGATGAAAATTTAGTGGAAATGGAGATCATGCTTTCAGTTATAGACTAGAGTTTTACAGGCAAGTTGTTTCTGTACTTAGAGTTTCTCAAAATATGGGCCCTGGATCATCATCATCACCTGGGAACTTGTTAGAGATACAAATTTTCAGTGCCAGAGTTGCAGCGTAGTAGGTAAAGCTGCCACCTGCAATGCTGGCATCTTATATCAGCGCTGGTCTGAGTCCTGGCTGTTCCTCTTCCGATCCAGCTCCTTGCTAATGGCCTAGGAAAGAAGCAGAGAATGGTCCAAGTACTTGTGCCCCTGCACCCATGTGGGAGACCCAGAAGAAGCTCCTGGCTCCTGGCTTTGGATTGGCCCAGTTCTGGCCATTGCAGCCATTTGGGGAGTGAAGCAGCGGGTATAAAATCTCTCTGTTTCTTGCACACTCTGTAACTCTGCATTTCAAATAAATAAATACATCCTTTAAAAGAAAGAAATGCAAAATTTCAGATCCTATCCTAGACTTAAATGCTCAATGTATTACCACGTGTTTCAGGTGAAATTGGAATTCTGCATGGATTTTATGAATGTACTTCAAAAAGTTCATGGAAAAAAAAGTTAAAAGTTCAGGTTTAAGACACCTGTATCCCATTTCAGTGTCTAGGTTTGATTCCTGGCTCCAATTCTGGACCCCAGATTCCTGCGAATGTAGACCATGGGAGGTGATAGTTCAAGTAATTGGATCCTGCTACCCACATGGGAGATATTGGATGGGAGATATTGGTTGCATTTCCAGCTCCTGACTCTGGCCTAGTCAGGACCAGCCCTAGTTTTGTGGCCATTCACAGAGTGAACAAGCAAATGGATCTCTCTCTCTCTCTCTCTCTCTCTCTCCCCACCCCTTTCTTTCTCACTCTCTCTCTCTGTGGGTGTAGGTGTGAGTGTGGGTGTGGGTGTGTAGGTCTCAAATAAAAGGTTTTTAATAGCATGAGTTTAGGTTGGTACAAAAAGTTTTTGAGATCCATGCATGTATTTTTCATCACATGCATTTCCTACATGTTATGAAAAAGTTTTTCTTTCACAAAAATGCACTCATACTTTTAGTTCCACTTTCCAACCTATGAAATATGCTCACGTGTCCAGAAAATGTAATCAAGACTCCAAAGTGGCTGACGTCTTGCAGGTGAGAGAGACCAAAGTTTAGGGTGTGTAAGGTAGAGCTTCCACATCCCCTTTCCTCTGGAATTCCTGACGCCTGCTTCCTGCAGGCCCATCCATGCCCTTGCCCCAGGGCAATGAGCCAATACTGGCTGAAACAGAGACCTTCTGAGTCATCTCAACCTCAGCGGGGCTGGGACTTGACGTCCAGTCGATGTCTCAGGAATTGGGGCAGCCTGAGACAGTCTACATCTAGTTGAACCGCAGCATCCCAGATGCAGCACCCTCCACCTCGGTACACCGAGCAGGCATCTGAGTTCTAAATGCACAGGTGCACAACCAGCACCATTGCTGTCTGCCTGTTCTGACATCAGATCCTGCCTGTGTCCCCCTAATTCCATCACATCTCCTGGGTTGGACTCCTCAGGTCACAGTGTCTTCTCAGCACAGGCTGGAACCTATCATGCACTGGGGCTTGGCCAGCTCTCCAATGGGGTCAGTTTCCTTGACCCTTGCCTCTTTCTCTCTGCATACTGGCTGAATTTCTGGATCCGAGGATTCCTGACTAGAGCCTGCATGGTAATAAAAGAAGGGAATTGGGGTCACATGACCCTCAGGAGAAGAAATTGAGAAATGACTACACATTCTTCCTACAACAAGGGAAGTTTATATACAAATTCTTCACACCAGAGACTTTGGGAGAAGACCGTGCATTTAAGCAACAGTGAAGGGGAAGGCTAGGGACATAAGATATTTTCCTAATGGTGATGATGGACACGCTGGGATATATTTTAGAAGTGTTCCTTGGGAACTCTTGCTCTGATAGCAAGAATGACTCATCCATCTGGAATTAATTAGATTTAATACTGATGAAAACAGGTTTGGACCCTGTGATTTTCAGAATTACTTTAAAGCGGGGAATCAGTCAAAAATAATGGCAATAGTGGTAGTGATAATAGCAGTTATCTGTTGAGTGACAGGCATTATTCAAGGTAATTTCTTTATGATGCTTCTGGGGTCAGCAAAATTCTGCTGTAAAGGGCAGATTGTAGTTTATGTGTTGTGGGCCACGTGGGCGGTGCTGCAGCAACTCAAACCTGCCCTTAGCTCACAAATGCAACCATAGCCAACAGTTAAACAGAGGAGCGCCTGTGTTCCAATAGAACATTATTTACAAAAATGATGACAGGCTGGACTTAGCACATAAACTGTAGTTTTCTAGCTCCTGTTCTCTATCATGATACTATGACATGGCTCCTTTTCTTATTCTCCAGTTACAGATTAAAGAAACTGAATCTAGGAAGAATTAAGTCACTAGCACGAGATCCCAGAGCAAGTTCAGTGGCAGGCCCAGAATTCCAGCTTTGATTTCCTATACTTCGCAGACTTTCAAGTCTGGGTGACCCCTTTCCCTGTGTTGCAGGTTCAGTTCTCCCATTACTTAATAATAGTTCAGCACCCTGAAGTACAGGCATGCTGCTCTATCTTTTAATATATGCAAGCTCATTTAACTATCAACACAGCTGCATGAGGAAGTACTGTTTCCATAGAGAACCAGTAACAGAGGGTGAGGTAGGATTTGCAGCATCCACCCAGGGAGAGAAAGACCCGCTGCAACCAGGTCTTTCTCTCCAAGTCCAAGCTCAGTGCTCTTCCTCCGGACAAGCTTGCCTTCAGATCTAAAAAGCCTCTTTAACCATTTGTAAATTCTCATATTAACACAAGTTTACTACAGAATTGGAACACTCATTAAGACAATGGCAAAGACTCACTCAGGATCCACCTTCCCAAAATAGCTTCTGCTATGGATCTGATACTTTTCCTAACCCTGTTTCTTTCTCCCACACAATACACCTAGTGAAGTATTTTGTAGCTTTGTGACTTACCACATTAGAATGGGAGCCCCATCTTAATGACTAAGTATTTTCCATCGTGGGATATAACATAATTTTAGCAAATTGGACACTATCTATTTTTTCCTATCATAAATGCTTTATTTACATTCTTTTAAGAGACATTTAACTGACAACATTGTGTATATTCAAGCTTTAACATAATGACTTTCTATAGGTATATATTGTGTAATGACTGTCACAATGACATTAATTAACATATCCATTACCACCCATAGTTGCTATGTGTATGGGTGTGGAGGGGGCTGAGGACACTGCTTATAAAAGAACTGGCTGCAGCAGTGGTTATTGTGGGCTGCAGGGGGTGGGAGAAGAGGGGACATAAAAGATCAAAGGTACAGTTATAAGATGAGTAAGCTATAGGAATCTCATGTATAGCATGGTGACTACAGTCAACAATGCAGTGGTTTTGTTTAAATTTGGTTGCATTCTTGTATATGAAACTCTATCTGAATTTCCAATAATTTTCTAAAGATAAACTCCTAGAGAAAGTTACAGATCCAGAAGATTTTAATTATTTTTAAAGTTCTTTATATGTAATTCCATATTGGATTTTTTAGAAATATGTGTGACTCTCCATTTACCTCAGTAGGTCAGATGTAGGTTACCCCAAATCAACAAGGAACGTTTAAAACTTTTTGATAACTTGCTGGCATAAAATTTTGTAGGTTTGCATTGATTTTTATTGATAAGGAGTGATGTTTTAGAGTTATCATTGATTTTTGAGAACTCTTTATATTTTAAGGATTTCAATAGTTCTTTCTCGGGCAAATATTATCTCCATTTGCCAGAAACTTGTTGAATTGCCTTAACTTGTTGACTTATTCCTGGCAAAGAATAATTATTCGTTAGTATTCAACACATTCAGCAGCAATGGTAGTAGCAAGAACAAATGTTTTCTGTCCTTAATCACAACTTCTGTTTCAATGAGTAGAATTTGCCAGGTGAGTGAAGATCTAAGGCATAGAGCCTTAGCGGCTTCTCTGGTACAGACCGCACACTTGCAGGGCTGTACCTGCACACATGAAACTCCAGGGTAGAAATCCGTCCAGACAGTAGGCAGCCAGAAGATACAGAGAGGAGCTTTGGAGGCTGTCTAAAAGCACTGAGCAAAGGGCTGCCTTTGTTCTATATGCAGCCAAAAGGCACTGGTTACCTCATTCTTCTTTCAGATAAATACAAGGAAGCAAAAACCGAAGTAATGGAAACTTTATTTAGAAAGCCATTTAATTGAAGCCCCGCGGGAGCTTCATTTTCATACTATTTTGCAATTTAGAAACAAGAAAAATTCTCTGAGGCCTGACATATCCCCCCCTCAATCCTCAAGCAGATTTCATTTGGAGGAAAAATAATCTTTCCTGTTGGGTAAATCCCTTATTTGGAGACAACAACATTTCTTTCTTTGTGTTGAAATAGGGTTGTATTTTTCCATACTGGCTATCAACATTTTGGACCAGATAATTATTTTTTTGTTGTTGTTGAGAACTAAAGAATCAATGAACGCATGACCCAATAGCTATACTTAAAAACTTATTTTGTGATATGAGGAATTCTTTCTTGTTTCCTCTGTGGATCCACAGGGCTGAATCAACTACAGACAGAAGGACGTTGAGATCTGTGCAAGAAATCTTTCTTGTAATGAAAACTATGCAAAGAAGGGCTAGCCTGCCTCGGAAGTGATTGAACTCCTATTCACTGGAGGTATTTAAGGAGAGACTAGATTGTTTGTGGGTAGGATGTTGTACAAGACACACACAGTCAAATGAAGGATGAGTCAAAGTTTCAGAGTATCTTCTACCCTTGCAGTTCTGTAAACCTATGTGGTTTTTTTCCCCCGCTGCCTTTCTTTTTAAATATTTCATATTCAAGTAGCATTTTCTCTTGAGGAATTTATTTTTAAAAAACAAAAGGTAAAGTTTTCGAGAGTACTCAGAAATCTTTGCATATACTGCACAAACTAGCTTCTTGGAGGCTCCAGAGACAGAGAGGCTTTGAAGAACTTCAGTTAGGGATTTCTTACAGAAATGAACTGCATTTCCACTAGCCTAGAGCTGGAAGACTCCTCATGGTTTCTCCAGCCTATGCTTGAGAGCAAGCAAAGCAGTAAATTCAGTAGCAGTGGTAGGGGGAGGTGGGTATTTGTGTGCAGAGGAGGGACACATAGGGCTCTCCTGGGTGATTTCCATAATCAGTGGGGCTGACGTTTCTGAGATTTCAGGCTTCTGATTTCTGGAGCCCTGGCTCTTCAGAGGTGTTGGATTCCCCTCTGCTCCCCAATAGAATCACTGAGTGAACAGAAGGCACGGGCCAGCAGGAGCTGTTTTCATCAGAGGACACGGCTCTGCAGAGGATGTAAGTCAACGCAACCCATGGGTCAACAGGAATCTTGGATCAGCAGGAGCCAGGGTTAGCAGCAGCAAGAGCATGCATCAGCCGAAGCCATGAGTCAGAAGTAGCTGTGAGTCAGAAGTCACCAGGGGTCAGAAGGAGCCATAGTTCAGCAGGATCAGTGGATCCACGGGGACAGAAGTTATAGGTCAGGAAGAACAGTGGGCCTGTAGAAACCATGAGTCAGCAGGAGCCATGAGTCAGCAGGAGCTAAGAGTCTGCGAGAGCCACGGGTCAGAGCCGCGGGTCATCCGAAGCCACAGGTCAAAGAGATCTGGTTCTGCAGAGACTTCTGTTAGTAGGACCATGGGTTGCTGGCAGCTAGGGGTGCATAGGAGCCATACATAAGCTGGAGCAATTATGGTGGTGGTGGGAACAGAAAGACACACAGAAAGGTGGACGTACCATCAATCCAGATGGTTGATGCAACAAGGTAGGAGAAGCTGGAACTGAGCAGAGTTTACAGAGGAACAAAAAATTAAATAGACAGCACCTAGTAAAATAGTGTCAATAAAACATGGAGATTAATGCAGTAAGGGACACTGGCAAGACTGTCTATTGAGCATAGGAGCACTGGACCTCAAATGACCTGACACCCAAAGAGCAATCCAGTCTCCAAGAGAACTGGGAGTAGGCCAGTTGAGATTCTTATTTCTCCCAACTTCCCAGACATCCTTGTCCTAAACTGTCACTATTAATGATTCCTATAGATTGAGCACCTGAAAGTGAAAGTTAGGCTTATTTTCTTAGGTCCTTCTTACATATTGCTAAATTGTTTCTTTTGGAAATTTGGTCTAAATTTGCCCCCTTCCACATTCTAATTAAAATACTCATAAAAATGCCACTCATATGAAAGACAAGTGATGGAATTCCTGGCTCCTGGCTTTGCCCTAAGATCTGGTTTCTGGTTTCTGCAGGCGTTTGGGGAATGAACCAACAGATGAAGATTCTCTCTCTCTCTCTCTCTCTCTCTCTCTCTCTCTGCATTTCAAAGCAATAAATACTTTTTTTTTTTTTTTAAATGGAGATGGAGTAGACAAAGCCGGTGGACACAGGCCCACCTTGTGGACGTGGGCTTCAGGATGTCCTTTAACTGTGTAGCAGGTGTTTGTGAAAAGTCTCAGCACTGTTGGCACACTCGCCTTTGTCATTTCCTTCTCCACATCTTCTAGAATCCGGGCTGTACTTTCTAATGACACAAAGTCACAGATGGGGGAAGGAAGGATGGACAGGCCTGCTCTACTGAGATGCGGGGTCAGCTGGGGCGGCTGTCTGGCAGCACAGCGATGATGCCTGGAAAACCCCTGTGAGCATGGTTTCTAATGAGCTGCCTACGCCTCTGTTACCTTGGGGAGGAGTGAAGATGGACAAGCCTCTGGGATGGTGCAACTTGCAAGGGCTTTGTATTGAGCATGGCCTGGGTCCACTTAGGCAATGGAAGCCCTCCCCAGTGGCGGAGGAAGGGGAGCCAGTCCGGATTTAACTCCGGTCCCTCTGATCTCCCGTTGAACAAAAACAACGGTCCCCAGATGCTCAGGAAATTTCAAGTCATCCTTCCTCCAACCTGTTCTCCAGACTATCAGTGCTCCTGAAAATGTACTTCCGTATGCGTGGGACTGGCTAACAGTTCCTTGGAGAGGTGCTTGAACGTGTGATAAGCGCTCAGACTCCTATGTCAGAGCTGTGATGGAGGGGGTTCTCTCCCTGAGGCAATGTTCCCTCCAGGAACTTCCACTGAGACACTCTGTCTTTGGTGGGTATTTGGCAGAGAGTTAAGATGCCAGTTAAGGTACCTGCCTCCCATATCGTCGTTCCTGAATTTAATTCTCAGCTCCTGATTCGGACCCTGGGAGGCAGTGGTGATGGTCGTGTGTTCAGGTTGTTGGTTTCCTGACACCTATGTGAGAGACCTGGATTGAGTCCAGGTCCTGGCTTTGGCTTCCCAGCACTGGCCACCTCTACAATTTGGGGAGTAAACTATCAGATGGGATCTCTCTCTCTCTCTCTCTCTCGCTCTCGCTCTCGCTCTTGCTCTCTACCATTCTGCTCCTCTCTCTCCTCCCTGTCCCTCTCAAATAAATAAATAAACAAACAAATGGTACAGAATCAGGTCCCCAAAGGCTGCTCAGAATCTTCTCCCTTCCCTCTTCCATAGAACCTGTCTCTAAGGGAACCAAAAACTGAGTTCATGGGCTGTACTGTTTGATGGGGGACTCAGGGTTGTAATTAAGTCATGATGCTAAAATTCTCCATTAAAACAATAATCGAAATGTCAGAGAATCTTAAGGGAAGGAGGAAGAAAATTTACCAAGGGCAACTAGAACTTTGCAAGATGAAGCATTCAGATTCATCCAGAGTTTGTAAAGCAGAAACTACAGAGATAGTAGTAGTAGTAGTAGTAGTAGTAGTAGTAGTGATGATGATGTTAGCATTTGTTGAGCACTCACTGTGTGCCAATCACTGTTGTATATGCTTTATTTTACATGTATGAGTACATACCCTGCATGCATTGTTCATATAAAACTTATATGTATTGACTTATTTGATTCTCACAGTAACTATATGAAGTGGGTATTAATATTATCTCCAGATAAA
Source organism: Lepus europaeus (assembly GCF_033115175.1). Taxonomy (NCBI): domain Eukaryota; kingdom Metazoa; phylum Chordata; class Mammalia; order Lagomorpha; family Leporidae; genus Lepus; species Lepus europaeus. The sequence goes on from NC_084847.1 coordinate 20,359,283, forward strand.
GAGATTGAGGTCCAGAGAGGTTATTTGCCTGAGGTCACACTGCAAGTATGTGATGGTCCTGCAGTTTCAATGTAGACATTTTGATTCTAGAGCTGTGTTCTCTATCTATCTATCTGTCTATGTATCTATCATTATCTATCTATCCATGTATCTGGTTTTTTATTTGCAAGACACATAGACAGAGAAAGAGACACATACACAGAGCACTCCCACCTGCTAGTTCATTCTCCAAATGCTCACATTGGATGCGGATGGGCCCCAGGCTGAAACCCAGAGCTGGGAAATCAATCCAGGTCTTCTATGTAGTTGGCAGGGACCCAAGTATTTGAGCCACCGCCTGCTGCCTCCCAAGGTGCACATTAGCAGGAAGCTGGAGTCAGGAGCGGGGCCAAGAATTGAACACAGGGTCTCCAACATGGGACACAGGTATCTTAATTAGCATGTTAACCACTGGGTTAAACATCCTCTCCAGAGCCTGTGTTCTTAACTTCTTTGGAATTCCCCCTGAAAAAGCAATAGAATCAATGTCACCACTGGTAATGGGGCAATGTGGTGGTTTAAACACCTCTGGATTCTCTGCTATTCCTTCCTCCCAGAGGTTAAGTCTAACTCCCCTCTCCTTGAGTTTGCCCAGACCTAGTGATTTGCTTCCAGTGAACAGAATACAGTGGAAGAGAGAGTGTGTGTCTTTGAAGAGTAGGTCTAAAAAGGCAATGCACTTCCTCCTCACTCTCAGGTCACTTGCTCTGGGGTATGCCTGCTGCCCTGTTGTGAGGATACTTGAGGAACCCCATGGAGAGATCTGCACAGTAAAGACCTTTCATCACAGGACGGGCCAGCAGTCAGCAAGGAACTGAAGTCTCCTGCTAACAGCCATGGGATTGGGTGTAGAAGCAGATGCTCAGGTCCCAGCCAAGCCTTCACCAACATTTTAGCTACAATCTTGTCAGAACCATTCAGCTGAGCTGCTTCAAGTGCCTGACCCATACAAACTGCATGAAAATTAATTTGTGCTGTTTTAAGCCAATAGGTTTGAGGGTAATCCATTACATAGGAAGAGATAACTAACACTGGCCTGAGAATGTCTTGTGTCTTCAATGCACATTGGCAGTAGGTATTCAGGGGGCTGAAGCTGAGTTTACAGTGAACTAGCTAGGAAGAGTGAGTCTTTTAGGATACATTATAAAACACTACACCCACTCTTCAAGCCCAAGTTCGAGCTCACATGGTCTACTTACATAAAACAACGTCCAGTTCTCCCTTCTCTGATTTCTCTAACCCAACTAGAAGATGCCCCCATTTCTTTTTTAAATTTTTTACTCATTTATTTTATTTATTAGTGTAGCAGAGAGATAGAAGAAGAGAGAAAAAAGACAGAGAGTACCCATCCAGGGTTCACTCCCCAAATGCCTGCAAAAGCCAGGGCCAGGCCAGGCTAAAGTCAGGAGCCAGGGGCCCATCCTGTGTGTACCATATAGGTAGCTGGGACCCAAGCACGGGAGCCATCATATGTTGCCTCTGAGGGTGCACATTAGCAGAAACCTGGAATCCAAAGTGGATCTGGGACTCAAACCCGAGCATTTTGATATGGGATGTGGGCATCCAACGCAGCATCTTAACCACTGTGCCAGCTGCCAATCCCAAATACCTTCAACTTCTTACGTGTGTCACTATATTGCTTTTATTATATTATTCCTTTGCGTGCAACCATTTCTGGACATGCCTTTTCTCCTGACTGGGGCAAGCTCCTGGAATGCTGGGCTCACATTTTATTCATCTTCTTCTTTGCACACAATTCTTCGGTCGCTGCAGGAGCCCCATAAATGTTTGGGGGATGAATGCTGCCCTCTTTGGCTGATGGATTGACTCTTATTCAATTCCAGCCAGCATGCTGTTTTCCTTTGGCCTGGAGAATAATGTCTGTGAGAAAGATGCATTGAGGCCCAAGAAGAAAATTAGTTTTATGTACCAGGAGATAGACTGGACAGTGTTAACAGTGATGTGAGATGATTGAAACTATATAGATGCAAGAGTGATGCACAATAGACCCTTAGGTGTGGGCCAATGGAAACAGAGCGATAAGCCAGGGTGTTAGTGAAGAGAAGGAAGGCTGACCACCAAAAATAAAACAGAGCAATGCAAACTATAATTTCTGTGTAATATTTGAATTCACCTCCTCCATCTGCCTTGTTCTCAGTTACTGCATATAGAATATGTTTGATATGTATCTGTTGAAGGAAAGAATGCTGATGTATATTATAATATTTTGTGACCCAAGTTCCCAAGGCTTATTCCTACAGATAAGGAGTTGAGGCTCACTGAAGAGGATATTTAGGGATAAAGAAGGCCTTCATTCAGTGATAGGAGACCAGGGATAGGCGTATCCTAGTCACAACTTAGCACTAGCAAGCAAAGGTCATTAAGAACTCCAGGAAACCTAAGGAAGGAGTTTCAGAAAAGAAAATACAAAAAAGGGGAGATTTTCAACCCTATCAACAGCTACAGGTGACATCTGATCCTTTGGGGGTGATAAACACTATTTTCTCATTCTTATTTTAGTAATTGCATGACTTAGTTTTTCATCACTATCATGAAATACGTGAGGCAGGCTACTTATGAAGAAAAGTTGATGTCGCTCATAGTTTTGGAGGCCAAAAGTCTGAATATCTTGGTGCGGGCTCTGTCGAGGGCCTCCTGACAACTGGGAGTGGTGCATGAAGGAGGAAATGATCACATGGTGAGGGAGGAAGCAGAGAGAGGGTGGGTGGGATCAGGCTCAGGCTTTTATAAAAATCCTCTCTCAAGAGCTAATCACAAGAAATCTTGAATTCCTTTCCAAAGACTATCCCTGTTGGCCTAAAGGTCCTCCCACAAGGCCTCACCTCCCAAAGGATCACACCTTCTCTCAGCACCACCGCCCTGGGAATTGAGCATCCAGAACACGTGCCTTTGGGAGACACTCAGACCATAGCCAAGCCACGACAGTACCAGTTCCTTCAATAACACTGGGAAACCACCCTCCTGCTTATCCTTTGTGGTTTGAATGGAGGTACTTCCCCACTCCTAGATCCTGATGTGCCTCAGATCTGGCCAACAGAAGCCCTCTATTCTGCTAGAAGTCATGATTTGTTCCAGAATGAACATGTGACTCACTGAAACCAGTGAGGATGGGTAGGACTCTTCCCGTGACTGTTGGAGGAACATTTTAACTCCCTTCTGCTGCCTGGGGGAAGCTGAGCTCAGAAGACCTGGCACCTGTCTTGCCACAAGTGGTGGAACTAAGAATAAAGTCAACAGAATGGAAGTCAGGACTGGACAGAGTCTGACCCAATTTCAAACTCTTGTTGAGGCCATATCCCCGTATACCTTAGGGACTCTTAAATTGTGTATGTCTAACTACTTTTCCTATTGAGCCAATTTGATTTTAGTTTTCATTCACTTAAAGCTTTAAGAGTCTGGCCGGCGCTGTGGCTTAACGGCTAATCCTCCGCCTTGCGGCGCAGGCACACCAGGTTCTAGTCCTGGTTGGGGCGCCGGATTCTATCCTGGTTGCCCCTCTTCCAGGCCAGCTCTCTGCTATGGCCCGGGAAGGCAGTGGAGGATGGCCCAAGTCCTTGGGCCCTGCACCCGCATGGGAGACCAGGAGAAGCACCTGGCTCCTAGCTTCGGATCAGTGCGATGAGCCGTCCGCAGCGGCCATTGGAGGGTGAACCAACGGCAAAAAGGAAGACCTTTCTCTCTGTCTCTCTGTCTCACTATCCACTCTGCCTGTCAAGAAAAAAAAAAAAGCTTTAAGAGTCTGATGAAAGAGGTAGCTTTGACTATCATACTGAGAGCCAAGGGCCCACCAGGGTAGCTAAAATATCAGACTCAAGGCAACAAGACTGAGTTAGTTTCCAGTGGTTGGAAAAGGGGAGGGCACTCATCTGCTGTTCTCTTGAGCACTGACTGGGCTTTGAGACTGAAGAACGTCATCACCTTGGAAGGGACAGAGACAAATGTCATAAGCCACCATGATTCATGGATACTCTCTATTCAAATCTATTAAAGGTTCTATTAACACATTTGTCTAGATAAAGGTATCCATGAGAAGCATGAGCCCAGATCTGAGGTCAGATCAGCTCAGGGTTCCTGTAAGTGCATCAACAGGTACTTTAGCCATGTAGAATTATACTGGGGATGAAGACATAAAGCCTCAGCTTTAGGAGGGAGGGAGGGCAAAGATACCAGAGGCAACTAGGGCAGGACGGTCTAGCAGAGTGGGCAGGCTGGAGGTCTGTTGCCAAATATCAAAGGCGATGGCCAATGTAGACGTCATTCAAGCAGATGGTACCATAAGAAGGGATTGACCAGGTGGTGGCGTTTTGTGTGTGTAACAGGAGCTTAAGTGGCGAATAGACTTGAAATTTTACCACAAAGTCTGGTTCTGGGCAACCAAACTTACAGGCTGTACAGCAGGAAGCCAGGTATGAGAAGTGATATAAGAAAAGTACCTGCTCCACTTACCATGACAATGTGAGTAGTTGCAGGGGACAAAGTAGAGACAGATGCTCCTTAGGCCATGCTAATATGGTGCATGTAGGGAGGATATATTTTATAGAGTTCAGAGTCATTAGAGCTCTATCATATCTATTGATGTTAAGATTAAATAAGATAATGCTTTCAACTTGCATTTCTTTAATTATGAATGCAATTGAATATCTTTGTATGTTTGGCCATGTTTATGTCTTCATATGCAAATATTTTTCTGTTCAAGCATTGACACCTTTGGAGGGGCAGCATTCATCTATTTATATTTACTTGTAAGAGCCCTTTACACATTACGAATTTTACAAAAATTTTGAAATTTTTTTTTTCGTGTTGTCTTTGGCTAATCTTTTTTCTGTGACTTAATAAAAAAAGTTTTTTTTTTCTTTCTGTGTTCAACTATATGGGTCAAATAATGCTTTCCCCTCCAAATAGTTTAGTATTATCCCTATAAATGTGAGACTCCTTTAAAAAATATTTTATTTGTTTATTTATTTATTTGTTGAGAGGTGGAATTACAGAGAGAAGAAGAGACAGAGAGAAAGGGCTTCCATCTACTGGTTCACGCCAAATGGCCGCAGTGCCTGAAACTGGGTGGATCCAAAGCCAGCAACCAGGAGCCTCTTCTGGGTCTCCCACGTGGGTGCAGGGGCCCAAGCACTTGGGCCATCTTCTACTGCTTTCCCAGGCCATGGCAGAGAGCTGGATTGAAAGTGGAGCAGCTGGGTCTCAAACTGGCAGCCATATGGGATGCCAGCACTGCAGCCAGAGGCTTAGCCCATCACACCACAGCGCCAGTCCCAAGGCCACTTTTATCATATTCTAAACTTGCATATAATTTTAGTGCATCTATTTCTGGATACTCCAGCCTGTTCAGTCAAGCGTGTACTCCTGTACCCTCATTTTACTGTTTTAATAATTATAGCTTTATAATACATATTAGTACCTATTGAATTCTCATTATCCCTTTTTCCCCTCAAAATTCTATTCTCTGTGTCTGGCATGATATTCTTCTAGATGAGAATTAGGAACTTTTTGTCAAGACTCAAAGATGTTCCATTGAGACTTGAATTAGAGATAATTAGAGATAGCATTTGTGTCTTCTCAGTCAGGATTTGGCTTTACTTTTTCATTTATTCAAATCTTTGGACACCTCTCAGTAAATTTTATAACACCACCACATATACAGGTGTAGTGCATTATTGTTCAGTTGATTATTTTCTTTTATGTTATTTTTCTTAATAATGGAATATTTCAAACAATACACTTCCTCATCCCTTATTTCCAGTACCACAGACCTCCCTAAATAATAATTGATGATGAGAAAATAATTGATGATGAGATAATTAGACAGAGATAGACTGACTACCCGTAATTCTTTGTGAATGCGATCATTTTACAAATAAATGAAACAAAGAAAAATGATTACCACTATTTTCCCGTTCATCAGCAATTTATTACTTATGCTTATGCACATGTAGAAACATAATGTATAAGATGTATGTTTCTTTATTGACCTTTTTTACAAACGTGGAGGACAGAAATCAGTACATCATTTTCATTTTTCAACTGAATTGTTTGGGTGGCCACATTCGTGACTAAGTAGGCTTAATTATTCACATGGTGGCTACCCAGCCACATAGCAATCACCTCAGAAGCTCACTCATTCCAGAGGGAGCTGACCTGCTGCAAGTGTTAGGCAGAAAGACAGCTGGGAGTGTGATCAGTCCTTAGGTACAGCTGCTACCCTAGTTCAGGACAACAGAAGTTCAAGCACTGTCACCTTAATACGCTTGTTGGTCCAAGGCTCTGGTAACCCATGCATGGAATCCAGGATTGCCTTCTCTCACCACATTTTCAGATGTTGCTTTAAAAATATGAATCCCAGCATAGGCATTTAGCCTAGTAGTTAAGATGCTGGCTAAGATGCCCACATCCCATTGGAGTACCTGGGTTTGGTCCCTGGTTCCAGTTCCTGATCCCAGCGTTCCACCAATGCAGACCCTGGAAGGCAGTGGTGATGGCTAAAGTAATGGGGTTCCTGCCATTCGCATGGGAGACCTGGATTGAGTTCCTAGTTCCTGGCTCCAGCTCTGGCCCAGCCTCAGCCATTATAGGCATTTGGTGGAGTGAACCAGTGGATTGGAGTTCTCTGTCACGTTCTTCCTGCCTCTCATATAAATAATTTTTTTTGGAAAAACAATCCTTTGTGATATGAAAGTTAATGCTTCTCCCAGGGGCTGCTTTGTGTGCCTCACTAGTGAAGAGAACCAGGATGTAGGAACGCCAAGGGTAGATGAGCCTTCCAGACTCATCCTGTAGTGATTACCTTAAATTCACTGCGCAGAGCTCCTAGAACCCATGTATACACATCAGACATTCTATGCAGAATGAGAAGGTTATGTGTGTCTTGGACATAAATTTCACAAATGCACAGGAGTGGCAGTGTGACTAATAACATATAAATCCATTTTAAAGTGCTTTACCAGATTCATGGCCGACTTTGTCATCTCCCATTGGATCAACAAATATCCCTTTGCTAGGTGACCTAGCAGTCCTTGGAGGACACCACATCCTGGGTGATCCTTCAGCAGAAAGCCCTCAGGCCATCTCTGCCCCCCACTCTCACCAAAGAACCCACAACCTGTCATCACCCCTAAATTCTTCTACTCCAAATTGCTAATTCAAACATGCAAAGCTCTTATCTTTCCAATGTATTTGTTGCATATCTTTGTTGCTATTGTTCTTTCACTCCTTAGGTATTTCCACTTCAGTGATTCCTATTTTAGTTGGGGCCTATTTGAGAGAAAGAAATCACATGAGAGAATTTAATATTTAAAATTGTTGATGGGCATTGAAGAACAATAAAGGCAAAGCCCTTTAACTTTAGGGCCAGCATTGTAGCACGGTGGATTAAGTCACTGCTTGCAATAATTCCAGCATCCCAGCTGCTCCACTTCTGATCCACCGCTATGCTAATGCACCTGGGAAGGCCACGGAAGATGGCCTGAGCACTTGGCTCCCTGCCACCCACATGGAGTTCTAAAGCTCTACCTTTCAAATAAGTAAATATTTTTTTTAAAGAACTCATTTTAAGCTGTCATGGAGGAGGCAGCTACCTCCAGTAGACAGGGAGAAATACAAGGGAAAAGCTGGGATTGTTAAATCCTAGAAGCTTGGAGGAGGAGCCCCACGATGCAGGCCTCCGGGAGGGAGCTCTGCCCGGTGGGTGCTGCTGCCATGAAACTGCTTCCGAGCATGTTGGAAAGTTGCAAACTGCCTTGGGGCACCACCTCAGAAATAAGTGCCAGTGCCAACATGAAGAAACGCTAGGGTGGCCATCGCAGGAGCCACAGGTGGACAGGAAGGAGCAGGTTCCTCTCCCATCTCCAGCCATGTGGTCACCCTCCCGTAGCACAGCCAGAAGGCTGTGCTGAAATGTCACTTGCAGGGGACCACCCCAGCTCAGGTGGGATTGAAACTGTTTCCAGAGTTTAGTAAGTGGAACCACTCTTTACCTTTTTAATCCCTCATCCCTTTCTAGCTTGGGGTCGATTATCCAGCGTTGCGGTTACACTCTGACTGCTGTCAACTATTTCACGCGTTCCAGACCCACAGACTGGTACCACTGATGACCAGCCTGACGCTGCCAGTCTGACTGTCTCCTCTGCACTGCTGGCTTCTCCACACTCTGCAAAGGCTGCGTTCCACCTCCATCCTTCTCCAGCTCCTCACTCCTTTCCTTTCTCGATGGTTTCTGCTTCTAAGATGGAAACTTCCCTCTCAAACCCCTGATAGCAAACTGCACTTTGTCCCCCAGCCCTCCCACCTCTTGTCACAGAGAAAGGGGCTGTGCCCCTTGTGGTGCCAGCACACTGGGTTCTAGTCCCGGTCAGGGCGCTGGATTCTGTCTCAGTTGCTCCTCTTCCAGGCCAGCTCTCTGCTATGGCCCGGGAGTGCAGTGGAGGATGGCCCAAGTGCTTGGGCACTGCACCCCATGGGAGACCAGGATAAGCACCTGGCTCCTGTCTTCGGATCAGCGTGGTGTGCCAGCCACGGTGGCCATTGGAGGGTGAACCAACGGCAAAGGAAGACCTTTCTCTCTGTCTCTCTCTCTCACTGTCCACTCTGCCTGTCAAAAAAAAAAAATCTCAAAAATTTCTGACATCTCTGCTATGGCCCGGGACCAGGCCAGCATCTCTGCTATGGCCCGGGACCAGGCCAGCTCTCTGCTATGGCCCGGGAGTGCAGTGGAGGATGGCCCAAGTGCTTGGGCCCTGCACCCCATGGGAGACCAGGAGGAGCACCTGGCTCCTGCCTTTGGATCAGCACGGTGCGCTGCTGCGGCCATTGGAGGAGGGTGAACCAACGGCAAAGGAATACCTTTCACTCTGTCTCTCTCTCTCTCACTGTCCACTCTACCTGTCCAAACACCTATTTGCAAAGGTTTGCTTTCACTCTCCTCATAATCAACCCAAACTGGAAATGACCCACATCCCCTTTAATTGGTGAACCCATGAAGAATCGGATGCAGCCACGTAATGAAATACCACACAGTGGTAGAAAGGAAAGAATCAGAGCTATACAACAGACTGGAAGAATGTAAAATGCATAATGCCAGGTGAAAGCAGACAGACAAAGACTGGCTCTCTGTGATCCCATTTATATGACATTTGACATAGGCAAAATCCCTTTTGAAGTTTAATAGGTGACAGTTCTTCCATCTTAAGAATAAAAAATCTTACAAAACAAAAGCCCACTTGAATTTCACTCTCTCCTTCAAACTGCTGCCAATGTCATCCTGATTTTCACAGGAAATTTTATAAAAACAGTCATCTATACCCACTACACATTATTTTTCCATTTTCTCCTTATTCAGCTTCACCCTTGCTTTCCTTAAGTCAATCCAAATGGTACAGCTCTCCATGCTTCTTGTTTTTAACCTTGCTCAGCAGCGTTCCCAAAGAGTTGAATCTTCTCTCCTCTTCATTTAGTTTAGTGGCTGGTCTTACTGCCTAGACAACACAGAGCCAATACTGTACTTGAGTTGCAGTACATTGCCTCAGTTTCCAGCATAGTTCATAGTAGAAGGGACCCTTGTGCACAATTCTGGAAAGAGGCTTTGGAACAGTTAGCCAGAAAAATGGTGCCATCCCAAATGTTCAGAGACATTCAGTGTTACACCTGCTACGCCTTTGCGACTTCCCTCAGAAAAACTTTCCTGCCATTTACCCCCAACCATTGAAGAAGCAGACAGAACTGAGTTGCAATTTCACAAAAGCTAACAAGGACCTCTTAGTGATTTGATTTTTGCCCCTCTAAACTTATGTTCTAGAATGACAGACTTCTTCCACTGAGCCTTTGAAGGAGGTACCTTTTCCTCTCTGGAATGGGTTCCGTATCTGGATTTATTGCACGTTCTGTGTATCCTCTTTGATTGATTGGTGCTGAACAGCCGAGCAGCAACATCACTAATTATCCTCAGGATGTAATGCGGTTGAAGAGTCATTAAGGACTCTCTAAATTTGGAAAGCATCCACTGCTAAACAAAGGGGCTCTTCTCGCCTCAGCCAGGAGGAGAATGCATAGTCAGGTCTCTGGGGCCCTCTTAGGCTCGCCGTGTGCTTCATTTATGTTCCGGCGATTCCACTAAAGGAGGGCATACCCCTGATTCTGCCCAGTGACAAAGATGAAGCAGAATTCTGCTGAGAGGCCAACGCTTGATTTTCATCTTTCCTCTTCAAAAATAAACTTCTGTTTCAAGAAGAGTGTTACATTTGCAAAGCAAAAAATTGTGAGGTAGTGCAGAGACTTCCCATGCATCCCACCTGCATTCCCTGTTGTTCACATCTCATTTTAGCAAATTTGTCACAGCTAGCAAGCCCCACCCATATTGGTTAATTATTAACACCTTGTATTAGCATGATAGATTTGTCACAATTAATGGACCACACCCAGCCTTCCCTCACCCCCACTTTTTAATGCAAACTCCCTCTACCTCTCTCACTCCTTCCAGTCTTTAGTAATCAAAATTCTGTGTTCATGTTGAGGTTTGTTGTTGCCTTTAGCTCCCACGTATGAGGGAGAATGTGTGTTATTTGTCTTTTTGTGCCTGTCTTATTTCCTTTTTTTAAAAAAAAATTAACAGGCAGAGTGGACAGTGAGAGAGAGAGAGAGAGAGACAGAGAGGAAGATCCTTTTCCATTGGTTCACCAAACCCCCCCCCCCCCCCCCCACACACACACAATGGCCACTGCAGCCAGCATGCTGCGGCCGGTGCACCACGCTGATCCGGAGCCAGGAGCCAGGTGCCTCTCCTGGTCTCCCATGCAGGTGCAGGGCGCAAGGACCTGAGCCATCCTCCACGCACTCCCGGGCCACAGCAGAGAGCTGGACAGGAAGAGGAGCGAATGGGACAGAATCCGGCACCCCGACCGGGACTAGAACCTGATGTGCTGGCACCGCAGGCGGAGGATTAGCCTAGTGAGCCACGGTGCCGGCCATGCCTGTCTTATTTCACTTAGCATGATATCATCCAGTTTCACCCATTTTTGCTGTGAATGATAGGATTCCATTCTTTTCTTATGGCTAAATTATATAATCTTTGCTTCGGTAAGAATTTGAGTTTTCTTTTGTGTGGGGCATGGAGCTGCTACAGGATAAGTAGATGGAGTTGGCTTAACTGTGAGGCAGTCAATGTGATTTAAGGGACCCCCTGACTTCTCCCCCCTCCCTCCACCAACCTATTCTGGTGCCTAAATTCCACTGTTGAATGTACAGTAACTTAATGGTGAAATGAAAGAATTGTAATCTAATTAAAAAATTGAATGGGAGGAGAAAACATATTGAACCTGATACACTAATTCAGACCCTATACACAAAGGAGTCAGTACAGCAGCCTGAAACACCCAGAGCACTCAGGAGATAGGAGCTGCTGTTTTATTACTAGTAATTGCTGGAGCTTTCACTAAGCGAAATCTTTGTTGAGCATCTAGTTGGCATCAGGATATTGGACTAGACGTCAGGGATACAGAGACGAGTTGTCTTGATTCTGGCTCTCAAAAGCTCAGCTGACCAGGGCAATAAAACACTTAGATGAGTAAGAGGAGTCCCATATGCTAAGTGCTATATATAACAGAGACATCGGGTGCTACAGGAGGGTGGGGGAGCACACAGAGGCTGTGCTTGTGCCAGAGAACACTATGGGAGAAATGGCTTGGGAGGAATCTCTAGGGCTCTGGTTGGTGAAGGAATGAGTAGAAGGACATTGTGGGGAGATGAGACTGCTTGGGAAAAGCAAGATGACTCACCAACAATAGAATAGCAAGAGAACAATCACTTGTTCACGGTGTCCAGACTATAACTTCCATGTTTGGGTGAAAGAATTTAATCTTATGAGAAATACAGGACCAAGTGCAGGTTTCTAAGCATGAACACAATGCAATTTCTTGTTTCGAAAGATACCCCCATTGGTAGTAAAGGACAAGGGTCAGTACTACGTACCCGTGGGTCAAGTTCAGTCCTCTGTCTTTTTATTGTACACCTTATGTGTTGAGGACAATGTTTGCATTAAAAAAAGTCATTTGTTGTTTGTTTTTGTTTTATTTGAAAGGCAGAGATGGACACACACACACACACATCTTTCCATCCCTTAGTTCACTCCACAAATGCTTGCAACATTTGTGACAGAAGCCAGGAACCAGAAACTCAACCAGGTTTCCCACATGGGTGGCAGGGACCCAAGTACTTGAACCTCAACTTGTGCCTCCAAAGGTACATTAGCAGGAAGCTGGAACTGGAAGCAAAGCCAGGACTTGAACCCAGGCACGCCAATGTGGCATCCCGAGTGGCATTTTAACTGCTGTGCCAAATGCCCACCCCGAAATTTTGTGTTTTTAACATATTTAAAAATCAATCAAAAGAAAAAAAAAACTACTTAATGACACTTGAAAGTTATATTTAAAAAAAAACTGGGCCAGTGCTGTTGTGCAGTGGGTTAAACCACTGACTGCAATGCTAACATCTCATGTGAACACTGGTTTGAGTCCTGGCTGTCCCGCTTCCAATCCTGCTCCCTGCTGATGTGCTTGGGAAAGAGTGAAAGATGGCCAAAGTACTTGGGCCCCTGCCATCCACATGGGAGAATCAGATGAAGTTCCTGGCTTCTGGCTTCAACCTGGCCCAGCCCCAATCTTTTCAGCCATTTGTGGAGCGAACCAATGGATGGAAGATCTCTTTCTATCTTTCTGCCTCTCTCTCTCTCTCTCTCTAACTTTACCTTTCAAATAAATTAATTTAAAAGATTATATGAAATGCTAATTTCAGTGTTCATAAATAATGTTGTAATGGAGCAAAACCATGTTCACTGTGGCTTGTCTGCGGTCACTTCCGGGCTACAACAGCAAAGATAACACAGGTGTCACAGAGACTGTCTAAAACATTTACTATCTACCCCTTATTTAACCTTTTAAAGATGTATTCATTTATTTGAAGGTCAGAGTGACAGAGAAAGAAAGGGATAGAGATCTTCCATCTGCTGGTTCACTTCCCAAGTGGCCACAACATTCAGGGCTGGGTCAGGCTGAACCCAGGAGCCTGGAACTTCATTCTGGTCTCCCACGTGGGTGGTAGGGTACATTAACAGGAAGCTGGATTAGAAGTGGGGCAGCCAAGGCTCAAACCAGTGCTCCATTGGGTTGCTGACTTCACAGGTGGTGGCCTAATTTGCTACTCTGCTGTTTAAAGAGAAAGTTAGCAGGCCCGTGTTTGAATATGTAGATTAGCATGGAGAGAAAACAGAGGGTAGGGACCTCAGCACTCAGGCCTGAAAAAAGAGATGCAACTTCTCAAACCCAAGTCCTGTACTGACCCCCTCATGACGCTTCTTCCTGGGGTTCTAGAGCCACGAAAATTATTTAATTCAAATATAAATTAAATATTTTCCAAACAGATTATCTTGGTAAAATCCCTTGTTCTTTTAACCTTTATACACCTCCAAAACTAAAACAATCTGGAAAATTAAATACCAACACGATTACAAGACCAGTCAATTTCACCTTCATGCATTGCATCCATGGGACCAATGATGTTTTGTGCTGTAACAGCAAGGCTGTCTCTATGGCCTGTGCTACTCGCAGACTCATCCAAGTGTGAGTGACTGGTTCTACCACCTTGCAATTATCCCACAACCCTCTCTGCATGCAAATGTTTCAGAAATTATTATTTTTTTTTTTGACAGGCAGAGTTAGACAGTGATAGAGAGAGACAGAGAGAAAGGTCTTCCTTCCGTTGTTTCACCCCCCAAATGGCCGCTACGGCCAGCACACTGTGCTGATCCAAAGCCAGGAGCCAGGTGCTTCCTCCTGGTCTCCCATGCGGGTGCAGGGCCCAAGCACTTGGGCCATCCTCCACTGCACTCCCGGGCCACAGCAGAGAGCTGGACTGGAAGAAGAGCAACTGGGACAGAATCCGGCGCCCTAACCGGGACTAGAACCCGGAGTACTGGTGCCGCAGGTGGAGGATTAGCCTAGTGAGCCATGGCACCAGATTCAGAAACTTTCATTCATGAAACAGAGGTCACCAAAGTTATCTTTACAGGGTAAGAGAATAAAGATCTTAGGTTCTGTGAGCTCCTGTCACAATTACCAAACTGCCATCATAGCTTGAAAGTACCCACAGACAATGCCTAAACAAATGGGTGTGCCTGTTCCAATAGAACTTTATTGACAGAAACAAGCAGAGGGCCAGACTTGTTCTAAAGTCTAGATTTGCTGATCATTGTTTCCAGGTCATCAACTTTTCCACTAGGAAATTATGCAATAGGGAGGATTTCTGTTCAGCTGTAGGCCCTTTTTAAATTTTTTTTGGACAGGCAGGGTTAGACAGTGAGAGAAAAAGACAGAGTGAAAGGTCTTCCTTCCGTTGGTTCACCCCAAGTGGCTGCTACGGCTGGTGCGCTGTGCCGATCCGAAGCCAGGAGCCAGGTGCTTCATCCTGGTCTCCCGTGTGAGTGCAGGGCCCAAGCACTTGGGCCATCCTCCACTGCCTTCCCGGGCCACAGTAGAGAGCTGGACTGGAAGAGGAGCAACTGGGACAGAACCCGGTACCCCAACCGGGACTAGAATCCGGGGTATCGGCGCCGCAGGTGGAAGATTAGCCTATTGAGCCGCGGCACCGGTAGGCCCTTTTTTAATAGGTTAGAAGACCACTGTGGAATGATGAGGGGTCACCCTTACAATCAACCATAAATTTTTGGAGTCAACTTTGTTTATAAAAATGAGAAATGGGCTGGATTTGGCCCACAAACCATAATTTACTGACCTTGGATATAAAATAAGGTTAGATTACCACTTTACTTAGCCTGTATCCAAACCAGTGCACAGCCTCTGTTCTGAGTAGCTGCTACTCCACTTCTGATCCAGCTCCCTGCTAATGTGCCTGGGATAGCAGTGGGAGATGGCCAAATACTTGGACTCCTGCCACCCATGTGGGAGACCCAGATGGAGTTCCAGGCTCCTGACTTTGGCCTTGACCAGCCCCAGCCTTTGTGGCCATTTGGGGAGTGAGCCAGCAGATGAAAGTTTATCTCTCTGAGTCTCATTCCTCCCCTCTCTCTCTCCTCCTCCTCCCTCCCTCCTTCCCTCCCTGTTCTCTGTGTGTGACTCTGCCTTTCAAATAAATAAATAACATCTGAAAGCAAAATTATCTCATGCAAGAATGATTATATAACCAATTTCATTTGTCAAAAATACCCATAGCTCCTCAGCCTTAAGAGTTTCAGAAATGCCCACAGGTTATAAACACCTTCGCTCTCGATGGGACTTCTGGAAGGCTGGGTTATTGTGGATTTTGTGTAGGGAATAACACACTGACAGAGTCTGAGGGCCACTGATGTTGCAGTGTTTAAACTCCAACCTGCAGTAAGCCAGGGGTTTGGGAATGGTCTGTTTAATTTGGTGCCTAACTTTTTATCCAAACCACAAGGCATAGGGATCAGATTTTTTATTCTCTTTATGAGTACTTTCTATATATAGAATCACATCCTACCTTTCTCGTGTAGCCTCACTCACCAGAGAATTAATTTTAGTATTATCACAGTTTAATTATAGACAGAGAATACATTTTCAAAGAAGGCCCAGGAAATAATGTAATTTGGATAAGGAACATTTAACAGAGTGTTGCAAGGAAAGAAAACTTTGCCACTCATTTCCCCTTAGTTGGTTACTTTCCTCTTCTGAGACAAAAAATTGAAGAAAATAAAAAGGATGAAAAACCTATTTTAGCAATTGTGTGCTTTAATTTCTCATCCTGAAGATTGAATAGGTGGCTATTCACCTGCTGGATAAGGAAGGTGTTCTCCAGTGGGGCTTTGGGTATGTTTTTCTGTGTATTCTTGGATAAGTCACATTCTGTGACCCAAAACTCTACTTATATATCCAAGGATACTACTAAAAGCTTCTGGAGGGGATGATGTTGTGGTACAGCGGGTTAAGGCACTATCTGCAATGCCAGTGTCCCATATTGGAGTGCTGATTCAAGTCCTGGCTGCTCCACTTCCAATCCAGCTCCCTGGTAATGCACCTGGGAAAGCGACAGAAGATATCATAAGTACTTGGGCCCCTGAAGCCTACATGGTAAACCCAGATGGAGTTCTAGGCTCCTGGCTTCAATCTGGACCAGTCCAGCGATTGCAGCCATTTGCAGAGTGAACCAGTGGATGGGAGATATCTCTCTCTCCCGACCACCACCCATAACTCTGCCTTTCAAATATTAAAACAAATCATGTTTTCAAAAATTCAAGTAAAATGAAATTAAAAGGTAGCTCATTTTGTTAAAAAAAAATTTAATCCATGCATACAAGGAGTCTTCAAAACATTCACTGGAAGTGTGTATTTTGAAAAAAAAATTTTTGAAAGCTTTTTGGACCAAAATAAACAATTTTTTGATTCCATTTCCCATGAACTTTTTAAAGTATCCTCATATCAGTCCATTATCTGTTGCTGTAACAAAATATCCAAATCTGGGTACTGGCAAAGAAAAGAGGTTTGTCTTAGCTCCCAGTTGTGGAGGTTGAATGTTCAAGAGGAAGTGGCTCTACTGGGTCAACCTCTGGTGAGGGCCTCACAGCTACATGGCAGGTGGCATCACCATGGGAATGCAAGCGGAAGAGATCCTGCAGAGAGACCCAGCAGCTAGCCTCATTCTTTTTATAACAACTGCTCTTACCCCACTGGGGTCCCACAAGAACTGCTTTAATCCCTTCTGAAGGCAGCACTCCTAATGACCAAATGACCTCCCACTGGTCCCCATGCCCTGAAGGTTCCGCCTCCACATCACCACACTGAAGATCCAGCTTCCAGTACATGGAATTTTGGAGGACACATTCAAACCACCGCAGAAGACAAGAGCCTTGCCTCCAAGCAGGTGGCGCCTGTGTGGGCATCGCCAATAAGCAGTAGCTTTAAATAAGCACTTACTGTGTGCCAAGCACTATGCTAAGTGTTCCATTTAATAGATTTGATTATCTTCTCCCCACTTCTCCAATGAGAAAAATTGACACTCCCCAGGCTTAAATAACTCGCCCAAGAACAGACAGCTATTAAGTGGCAGATTCAGGTTTGAAGCCACTCTCTCCTCATGCCTGTGCTTCAAGACTGCCTTGCTCAACAGATGAGCACCTGAAGAGACACTTGCGCAATATTCTGTGCTGCTGTGGTGAGGTCAAGGCCGTGGTAGAGGCTCTGAGGTCCCAGGAGTGGAGAAAGTAGTGGACTAACTTCCATGGGGTATTAGAGAAGGAAAGGACTAAGGCATCTGATATATGGGTGGGACACAAAACCCGCTTCTGCTTCTAGTGGAGCATTTTGCCAAAGACCAATTTTATATTACTTTTCACTGTTCGGGAGGGAAAAGTAAACAAACAAAATAACCAGTCAATCGGCCAGGCTTCCTTTCTGATGATCCGTGTGGCCAACTCCTTCGCCTCTGTCGAATCTTTTCTCAGCCATCATCCTCACTATGACAGTTACCTGACCACCTTGTTTACATTGAAGCCTGCACTCTCCCGTCACTCAGAAATCTTTTGTCCTATCTTCCTGTTTATTTCAATAAAGGGCTGCTATACCTTCAAACATACGGTCCTTAGAACTTACTTACCCATCATGTTTATTGGTTATTTTTACTGTTTCTTTTTATTTCAATCATCCCTTAAAATGCACAGTCAATAACAAGAGAGATTTGTGTCTATGTTGTCCACTGTTAAAGTTCCTAAGTTGCTAAGCAGAATATGTATACAGTAAGTGCTCAATAAATATTTGTTCCATGGACAAATGAGTGAAAAAATCTTGAAAAACCAACTGTGAGTTTAGATTAGGCTGAATGGCTTCGGTGGCCCATCCCAACACTGCCATTCAGCCCCCATGTTCGTATAAAAGCATCCTTCTATTGGGATTCAGGGATATTGGAAGACAAGCTGTCACCTGTCTAGATAGCTCACTTAGGTCTCATTGAACCTAGAGCAAGCCTACATGTTCAATAACTTTCATCTTCAGTCGGCTGTGCTCATCTTCATGCTGGTCCTCTGCTCTCCTGACATGGGCAGTGAAAGCAAATAATTTAGTGCACCCAGCAAATATTCCCCACATCTCCATGGTAGGCAGAACAAATTCTGTGATTTGAGTCGGAAATATTTTTTTAAAAAATTCCTGGGAGTGTCTTGGAGTTTGAATTAACATAATTATAAAATTTACAGGCATCCAGTGTGCTTTTCATAACAGATGTGTCAAAAGTCTAGTTTTGAAAGGACTTCATAATTCAGTTATAACTTCCTCTGGGTTAAAAATTGGACTCTGAGCATCGGGGGAAGCAAGAGCCACACATTTCTCGACGTGTCGTCGGAGCGCAGTGCGCATACAGACTGCGGGGAAGGCTCCCTGCTTTTCTGTCTACCCCCTTCCTAGGCTGAGGAATGCTCCCTCTGACAAGGTGGAAGCTGGTTTCCTTCCTTCACACATGTGCATTGCTATTGGCCTGGTTCCTGTTTTAGCTCAGGGACATGTATTCCAGTGTACCTGGCAGTGACCGAGTCTGGAGCTCAGCTTTGACAGTGGATGCCAAAGAATACATCTGGTATCATTTCGTTTGTGTGTCCACTTCATGTTTATGCATACTACTCCCCCCACCCCCCAGTTTCCAAAGCCAGGAAAATCTGAGATCATTCTCTATTATCTTCCCTGGTTATCACTCGATCATTGAATTCTCAGTTTATTCCTAAATATTTCTTGACTCCATCTGCTCCCCGCCCCTTCGCTATCTCTGTCCTACTTCTGGCTACCCTAAGTTTCTTCTGCTAAAGCCCAAAATCATGAAGAAGGCCTCTCAACAGGGTGACCAGTCCACCCAAGTTTTCCCAGTAGAGTTCCCATTTCAAAACCAAAAGTCCCACACCCCACACACCCCAGGACCTAGCTCCCCTCAGTTCTGGGCAAACTGAGCCTCTCGGTCACCCCACCTGTCGGTCTCACGACTCTCTGCTTCCCTGTTTGCTGCAGCCCCTCTGACCTTGCTCCGGTTCCTTGACCTTAACCATGATCTGTCCTGCCTCAAGACCTCCACACAGGCTGCTTTTCTACCTGCATTGCTTTTCCAATCATTCTTTGCCTGGCTGACTCCTTCCACAGACTGAAATGTCATATCTGCAGAAAAGCCATTCATGATCCAAAACCCAGTTTCCACCACCGTTTGACCTTCTACAAACCTCTCTTTGTGCTCTTTACTTTCCCTTCAGGCCACTCTCAATGGGAGCTGCTCCTTTATCTGGGGGACTCTGTGTTGAGGTAGGATTTCCTCATTA
Source organism: Lepus europaeus (assembly GCF_033115175.1). Lineage (NCBI taxonomy): Eukaryota > Metazoa > Chordata > Mammalia > Lagomorpha > Leporidae > Lepus > Lepus europaeus. The sequence continues at coordinate 20,378,661 of NC_084847.1, forward strand.
GAAATTCACCACTGTGAAGACAGAGGGCCTATCTTTTTTGTTCTTTTTTTAAAGATTTGTTTTATTTATTTGAAAGGCAGAATTACAGAAAGAGACGGAGAGAGAGACAGAGATCTCCCATCTGCTTGTTCACTCCCCAAATGGCTGCAATGACTGGGGCTGCGCCCAGCCAAAGCCAGAAGCTTCATCTAGGTCTCTCACATGGTTATAGAAGCCCAAGTACTTGGACCATCTTCCCAGGCACATTTAGAATGGAGCTGGATCAGAACCCGAGGCCCTGTCTTTTATACAACCTTACTTATCCCCAGCTCCTATCTCAGACCTGGGATGAATTAAGCGCTCCATGAGTATTTCATCAATAAATTCACTTTCTGTGTGTTTTCCTTTTCTTCTTTTTCTTTTTATTTCTTTTTAAAAAGATGTGTTTTATTTATTTGAAAGGCAGAGAGACAGAGAGAGAGAAAGACAGAGAGAGAGAGAGAGAGAGTCTTCCATCTGCTAGTTTACTCCCCAAACAACTACAAGAGCTGGGGCTGGGCCATGCCTAAGCCAGGAACTTCATTTGGGTCTCTCATGTTGTGCAAGAGCCCAAGCACTTGGACAATCTTCTACCGCCTTCCCAGGCACATTAGCAGGGAGCTGGATTGGAAGTGGAGCAGCCAGGGCTTGAACTGGTGCCCGTTTTGGGTTAGGCAGTGTTGCAGGTGATGGCTTAACCTGTTATGCCAGTCCCTTTCCTTTCCTTCTTGATCAAACTTAGAAGAGCTTTGTCCATCCTCCCTCCCTTCTCTCCCTTCCTGGGCCTCTCTCCCCACCTGTCCTTCAAAGAAACAACTTAGAATTATTCAACATTTTTACTGCTTTTATGACTTCTAAACCAATAATTTCTGCTTTGATCAGTATTATTTCTATCATCTCATTTCCTCGAGGTAGGGTCTTTAGATTTGAACTTTGCAGCTCTTTGGCTCATTTCCTGCCACTCTCTTCCCTCTACCCAAGTAGGCAGTGCTTGTACCAAGTCCAGACTGAATATGTTGTTTTCCCTATCTGACACACCCTTCCTTCACTACCTCAACAAGGATTGTTTTTTAAAGATTTATTTATTTATTTGAAAGTCAGAGTTACACAGAGAGAGGAGAGGCAGAGAGAGAGAGAGAGAGAGAGAGAGAGAGGGAGAGAGAGGCCTTCCACCCTGCTGGTTCACTCCCCAATTGGCAGCAACAGCCTGAGCTGTGCTTATCCAAAGCCAGGAGCTTCTTCCAGGTCTCCCACTTGGGTGCAGGGGCCCAAGCACTTGAGCCATCATACAGTGCTTTCCCAGGCCACAGCAGAGAGCTGGATCAGAAGTGGAGCAGCTGGCTCTCGAACTGGCGCCTATATGGTTTGCTGGTGCTTCAGGTTAGGGCATTAACCCGCTGTACCACAGCGCCAGCCCGCTCAACAGGATTTTATGAAGGCTTTCCCACCTTGTCTATCGAACTGATTCCTTTTTTTTTTTTTTTTTTTTTGACAGGCAGAGTTAGACAGTGAGAGAGAGACAGAGAAAAAGGTCTTTCTTTCCATTGGTTCACTCCTCAAATGGCCACTACGGCAGGCGCGCTGCGCTGATCCGAAGCCAGAAGCCAGGTGTTTCCTCCTGGTCTCCCATGTGGGTGCAGGGCCCAAGCACTTGGGCCATCCTCCACTGCCTTCCTGGGCCACAGCAGAGAGCTGGACTGGAAGAGGAGCAACCGGGACAGAACCAGCGCCCCAACCAGGACTAGAACCTGGGGTGCCAGCGCCACAGGTGGAGGATTAGCCTAGTGAGCCATGGTGCCGGCCGAACTGATTCTTTAACACTTGCTTCAGCTGCACCTTGTCTGCAGTGCCTTCCTGATTCCATTCCATGTGAATGAATGCATGACCTGATTCCACCTGCAGCTGGAGAAGATGGCCTCCATTCTAGCAGTTACTCACTACATTGGAATTTTGTATTTATACCCCACCTAACTCAGAGCCCACCCCACATTGTCTGACCCTTGTGTCTATTTTGTAGGAGATTTATATTCTGAGCAAAAGGGCCTAGATAATTAGCATGATTCTCTGTAAGGTCTCATCCCTCTAATAAATGAAGAAGTCCTCTAAAAAATACATACAATAAGAGGAAAATGGGCAAGGAGACAAGAAGAAAAATGCTAAGTGATGTACCTTTTTTTTTTTTTTTTAAGAGAAACACCTGGAGGTGATTAGAGTGTTTAGGTGGTGATTTTTTTTCTCTCTCCCTTTTTTTTTTTTGGGACAGGCAGAGTTAGACAGCGAGAGAGAGAGACAGAAAAAGGTCTTCCTCCATTGGTTCACCCCCCGAAATGGCCGCTACAGCCCGCGCACTGCGCCAATCCGAAGCCAGGAGCCAGGAGCCAGGAGCCAGGTGCTTCCTCCTGGTCTCCCATGTGGGTGCAGGGCCCAAGCACTTGGGCTATCCTCCACTGCCTTCCTGAGCTACAGCAGAGAGCTGAACTGGAAGAGGAGCCACCGGGACAGAATCTGGGCCCCAACCAGGACTAGAACCCTGGGTGCTGGTGTAGCAGGCAGAGGATTAGCCTAGTGAGCCACAGTACCAGTAGTATGTTTTCAACTTTATTAGATAAAGCCAATGGAAAATTTCTGAGACAGGAAGGAAATATTGGGGAGGGAAATACAATATGAATTTCAGGTAGATAAGAGAAGTTTTGAGAAAACTCACATTGGATGGACCTGGTCTCCACCAGTTATGCGTTTGAAGAGTTTGAGGATTGGGATGGACTATGGACCTAGATAAGACTGCGCAGGTTTAGAAATATGGTGTTGGGCCCATCAGGAAGGGATCAAGGAAATTAGAGGCAGCAAAGGGTGCAGCAGACAAAAAGCAAACAGTCCCTATGGCTGCTCAGCATCGCCTGAGCACTGTCACTCTTGGTACGGAAGGAAGCAATGGACGGTGCAGTTGGAAACTGGGAAAGCAGGAATAATGAGATTTCATGAAGGCTGAGGTCTCCAGGGTACTCATGAGAACTAGTGAAGTGAGACAAGGGGATGCAGAGAATAGCACACCTAGGCAGGGCAGACAACAGGAGCTCGGGGTTAAAATGGAGGCAAAGAGGTGAAAGGAGAAATGACTATGACTGGTAGAGAGAAATTCTGAATTCACAGCAGGTTTAGGGGATGTGAATATCATGGTTACATCCTCGCACTGGCCAAGACCTTGGTTTTATCTCGTTTTATGGAAATGAAATAAAACTTATGGGATATTACAAGAATGAAACTAGTTAAACGCTTTATCAAACCCCTCACTGCCTATAAAATCTAATGTAAAGTACTCTTCAGGTATTATAAGCTGTGCTGTTCCTGCCTTCTGGCTAGAGATGAGATTCCTCAGAGGTCAGGATGGCTCTGGACCCCAGAGGTGAAATGGCTCATCTGGTGACAGAGCAAGCTTCATCATGATTGTCCCAGTTAGCGGGCAGCTGAGAGTTTGTTTAAAAACAGCAGGAAGAGAGGGTTCCTTCTTTTATTGGTGCTATGCAAACCCAGGCTTCTTTGATCTTCTTTGGGATGTTAGGGGATTAAAAAAAATCAGTAGAAGAAGTCAATAGGAAAATGGACAAAGAGACAAATGGACAAAAACAACAAAAAAAAAAAAAAAAGAAAAGAAAAGAAAAAGAAAAAATATGCTGGGTTGTGTATCATGTACATTTTCAACTTTAGGGAAGAGAAATAAAATATAAATTTGATGTGGATAAGAGGTTTTGACAAAACTCACATTATGGAGTTGGTCCTCACAAAATATGAGAGTAAAAGAATGTTACAGGCATATAAAAGGCAAACAAGACTGGTATCTAAGCACATGGGGCTTTAAGCTACAGATTTGCAGGTAAGCTTCCCCTTCCTCATTGCACATCTCTATCCTTCCTGGGAGGAAACACAGATCTTGGAGCTGCTGTCTTTAAAACCAGAGAAAAGAGTCAAAGCAGTTCATCTTAGGAGCTTCCCACGATAAAGACAAATCAACACAAGCTGACTTTGTGGAGATGCTTGTAGCAAAGCCAATGGGTTCCTATACTGATCTTGAAGAAGGAAATACTCAAAGCTATACAGAGATCCAAGGTGTGACCAGGTCCATGTGCAGGTCACAGCTCAGGAGAGGGTCAAGGAATCACAAAGGGTTATGGATGGCAATGGCTCTGAGGACCAAGGACAGGAGAGGAGATAAGAAGGGCAAAGGTACAGGGGCCAAGTCCAGGGTCTCACCAATTGAGATGATGATGCTGCCACAAAAAAAAAAGAAATTTGCATGAAGGAAAAGCCGTGACTTAAGGATAGAGTGAAACCAGCCTGCCTGGTTCTTGAATGTCAGGGAGTAGAAGTTGAGGCCTTGGCCTGGCCATTGTGGCCATCTGGGAAGTGAACTAGCATATGAAAGGTTTTCTCTCTCTCTATCTCTCTCTCTCTCTCTCTCTGATTCTTTGTAGGTCTGCCTATTAAATAAATAAACTTTTCTTTAAAGAAAAAAGGAGATGGCCACTTATATCACTTTTCAAATTCTAATTCAGCAGATGTCTAAACTCTATCTTCTTCCTTAAGACTAAGTATGCACTAGGGCTCCACTTCCTTGACTGCATTTGGGAAATAAGCTTATAAGACTGCCATCGTGGGGCTGACATGGAAGGATGAGAGCAATCACTCACAAGTTACAAAAGCTTTAGGACTCTGAGGAGTTAGCTGGGCTAATAGGCAGTTAGGGCAGGTCCCTGGTGGAATGAGAAAAGGGAAGTCCCAGTGTGAGCAGACAAAAACCTGCTCCTCCCCCCCACCCCGCCCCAGCAACAACTTTAGCAAGACAAAAGTGCCAACTCCACCCCTCTAAGTTTCTAGTTTAATCATGAAAATAGCAAGGAAGTAGTGATCCCAGGCCTGTGAGCTTTTAATTTTATCATGAGAATAGAAAGACCAAATTACCTATCCCACCCTTCTGATGGTTTTTGTTTTATCCTGAGCCGGCTAGAAGGCCATCTGATGGGTTTTGTTCCTGCCTGCTGTCTGATTGATTGTTAGTTGTTGCTCTGTTCCTCCCCTGCACTGTGCTCACAAGTTTCCTGGGTTTTCCTCCCTGGAAGCCCCCGCCTAACTGCCGCTGCTGGAGGCTCTGACTTAAATAAATCTTGCTTAGCTCTCTGTGTAGAGATTCTTCTACAGCAGACAAGAGCAGAGGTGGTCGTCATCACCCTATAACAATTTCAGATGCCACACTACTCCACATTTCTGTTACTATAGCAAAATACCTGTGACTGGGTGCCGTATAGAGAAATGAGCTTTATTTAGCTCAGTGCTGTGGGGCTACAGGGCTCTAGTGCTGGCATTGGCTCAGCTCTGGTAGGGACTTCCTTCTGGCCACATCACAGCATGTCACAGCATGGCTCATGGCATCAGGACAGGAGTGTATACAAGAGGGAGAGATCACTCTCTAAGACAGGAAGCCAGAGACCTGGGACAAACAAGTCTTGCTTTTTTTTGTTTGTTTGTTTGTTTTAAAGATTATTTATTTGAAAGGCAGAGTCACACAGAGAGAGAAGGAGAGGCAGAGAGAGAGAGAAAGGTCTTCCGTCCTCCTGGTTCATTCCCCAGTTGGCTGTAACAGCTGGAGCTGCTCTGATCCTAAGCCAGGAGCCAGGAGCTTCTTCTGGGTATCCCATGTGGGTGCAGGGGCTCAAGGACTTGGGCCATCTTCTACTGCTTTCCCAGGCCATAGCAGAGAGCTGGATGAGAAGTGGAGCAGCCGGGACTTGAACCATCGCCCATATGGGATGCCAGCACTGCAGGCGGTGGCTTTGCCCGCTACGCCACAGTGCCGGGCCCAAGTCTTGTGCTTGAAACAACCCTCTCACCTGAACTAAACTGGAACTCTGAGCCGATGATTTCAGAGAGCAACGCCCACAGTGATCACCCACTGGGCTCCATTTCTCACAGGTCTCTCTGTGGTGGGTCAGGTGGGGTCTCAAGTCCCTATTCCAGGCTCTTGATTTTACCTAGAGAAGCATTCTAAGCGTAGGTACAAATGCGATGCACAAGGTGATGTAGTTTATTTAAAAGGTGAGGAAAACACACACACAGGTGGGCATTGTTCAAGAATAGAGTGAGCCATGAAGGGAACAGGATGGGGTTGGAAGAGAGAGGGTGTCTCAGCACCCTGCCTCCTGTGAGTCTGTGGAAAGAGAGAGGGAGAGCGAGAGAGCACCTCCCCTCCGATGGCCTCTTTAGGAGGCTGAAAAGGGAAGTGGTTACATGGTACCGCTTCCAGGTCCCAGGTGAAGGGAGGTACATCCTGGGAAAGGGTTTATTTGACGGGTAGGCAGATAGGATTACCTAGGGCAAGGGAGGTGTGGCATCCAGCTAAACTAGCCACCTGTCTTATCCCATACCACCACTGCCTCTTAACATTGTCACGCTGTCAACCAAATGTCAACATATGAAACTTTGGGAAACACACTCAAACCATAGTAGGTTCCCTCCATCTGTTCCTGCTATTGCTGCATTTCCATTAGAAACATTAACAACTGGAAAATGCTAAATACCTTTCTGTGACTTACTGCACACATCACATGACAGGTGGATGCTGAGTGGTCAGCTCCGACACTCACCACCTACCAGCTTTGGCATTCCAGCTTTATAAGATGTGTGAGTTGAGTCCATGCTTCAACAAAACATCACAATTGTTTCATCTCAGAGTCAATTTCAAATAGTTTGAATTGTAAGTACAGCATGTGCAAGTGATAAGCAACTGCTATTTTAAAATATTTTGCGGGTTTCTTTTTACAACAAAGAGAAAGCTGGCCTCAGAGTCAAATTCTTTGGCAAGAAACAAAATATAACCTGTGTGACAAAATATTTGCTTTGCTTTTGTTTTTATTGTAAAAATATTTGCCTATGGGTTAACTTCTAAACCATCCTGTGGATCTCAAGTCATTAGTCAATATCTCTATAGTATCTTCAAATATAAATTCATTTTGTTTCATTTCTGTGTGTTATTTTTAGAGAATAATACTCCCCTCAAAGTCCTACCCTCAACAAAATTAAAAATTTTTTTAAAGATTTTATTTATTTATTTTAGAGGTAGAGTTACAGACAGTGAAAGGGAGAGACAGAGAAAGATTCTTCCATTACCTGGTTCACTCTCCAATGGCTCTGGCCCCAACGGCCAGAGCTGAGCTGATCCGAAGCCAGGAGCCAGGAGCTTCTTCCAGGTCTCCTACACAGGTGCAGGGGCCCAAGCACGTGGGCCATCTTCCAGTGCTTTCCCAGGCCATAGCAGAGAGCTGGATAGGAATCAGAGCAGCCGGGACTAGAACCGGCACCCATATGGGATGCCAGCACTGCAGGTAGAGGATTAACCTACTGAGCCATAGTGCCGGCCCCCCAAATTGAATTTACCACAAGGAAAAAACAGCTCTGAAATTGACTTGCTGGTTCTTGAAGATTAACACAGAGTAATATTTATATTGGATTTTAGATAAAAATTATTTTATTAAAGCCTCTAAAAAACAGCTCTTTTTATCAGGTCAAAGAGCTTTGCTTGGGAATGCCAGTATAGCCTGCAGGGCGGAAAGTTTATGTGCAGTGCCTCCCTTCCCCATCTTCCTTTCACTTCCTAAGGGAGAAGCTCTGCGGGGACTTCCATGGAACTACTGGGTGGCCGGTTCCAGCGAGCGCCATGTACCTCTGAATCTGACCCTGTGAATCTCCATCACAGGCGCAGGGATCACAGAGAAATGTTGTCCTCAGTTACATGGATACATATAGAAAACCTCTTAAATAAAATAGTCTTAGGGTCTTGGGGTAGGTTTCCAGCACCTGAGATGGAAACATCTTTTTTTTTTTTTTAATATTTATTTATTTATTTAACAGGTAGAGTTATAGACAGTGAGAGAGAGAGAGAGACAGAGAGAAAGGTCTTCCTTCCATTGGTTCACTCCCCAAATGGCCGGTACGGCCAGAACCACGCCTATCCAAAGCCAGGAGCCAGGTGCTTCCTCCTGGTCTCCCATGCAGGTGCAGGGGCCCAAGCACTTGGGCCATCCTCCACTGCCTTCCTGGGCCACAGCAGAGAGCTGGCCTGGAAGAGGAGCAGCCAGGACTAGAACCCAGCACCCATATGGGATGCCAGCGCTGCAGGCGGAGGATTAACCAAGTGAGCCACGGCGCCAGCCCCTGGAAAATCTTTTGAAAATGTTTTACTGGAGGAGAGGTCTCTGTAGAGGAACGTGAGGGAAAACAGGATAAGACAAGAGAAGAAAACTAAGCAAGGGTGTAGTTTCAGCTGGTGCACTAGCCATTCGTTGCTATAACGAGATACTTGATGCAGGCTATGTATGAGGAAGAAAAGGTTTGTTTCACTCACACTTGTGGAAGTTCAAGGGTAGGGCACTGGCATCAGCACAGTTCTGGTGACGACCTTCTGGTGAATGGGAATGGTTGGGCGTGTGCAGAAGTAAACAGGTGTTTGCATCTCAAATGAGGCGGGGCTTGCTCACTTTTATAGCAACCTTTTCAAGAGACTTCAAGTAGTCACTTGAGAACTATCTCAAGTCCCCAGTGACCTAAGGATCTCGCACTAAGTTCCACCTCTTAGAAGCTCTACTGCCTCCTAACACCACTCCTCCAGGGTCAAGATTCAACACATGAACCTTTGACGAGAACATAAATCATATTAAAACCATAGCAGCTGGAGACTCAATTCAGCCTGATACTGCAGGAAGCTCTGATCCACTAAGCAGTCAGTGTTAGTAAAATGGTGCAGTCTTATCTGTGGCATGATCTACACGCCGGACACCATTCTAGGCTCTAGCCCCAACCACCATTGCTGGAATCCAGGTGGCCACATGGCCCAATCACTGGTGTCAGCTCCACTCCCACCCTAATGGGATTTGCTGCTCCTACTTCCCTGCCCACTCCACCCCCCAGCAAAATTTTAGGAGGACTTGTTCCTGAACACGTGGCTCTCTTTCTCTCTGTCTCCTGATATCTCTCTCTCTCTCTCTCTCGATTTCTCTCTTACACTCTCCTTCTCTCTCTTTTTCCTTCTTCACTCCTTCCCTCCGGTCTGTCGGGTTTACCCAATAAACCCTTTCCCTTACTCCAGTGTTTGGTGTGTTTTGTGGCAGCCTTACAGTCAGCCTTTTGCACCCAAATCAATCAGTGACCAAGGACTGCCCCCTGTGGCTAAGGGAAATTTCACTGGTAAAGCAACTCCACTTGTCAAAGAACGAGTGCTCTACCAGTGAGTAAGGATGGGTTGGGCACCAATAGCACAGACTGCACAAGGAGAGGAAAGAGAAGATAAGAAAAGCAAGGAAGGCTTTCTGATGAAGTATCTTATAAACTGAGATTAGATGCCAAACAGGAGTCAGAATCAGTAAGAGACTTGAAGAGGAAGCAGGGAGAAGTGTGTTCCAGGCCAAAGGAACAGCACACACAAAGCCCCAAGGGTGGAACACAGAATGTTGACCTCCTTTTCCCTTTGTTCAAAGTGTTCTGGCCTCCTTATTCTGGGATGGGGGTGGAGGGACAAGGATAGTACAGCAGCATTGCCATAAAGCAAAAGCAAGACACATGAAGAATTCTACAAAGGGCCTACAGATTCTACAGAAGTTCTACAAAGGGCCACTGGAACTATGGGAGAAGATATGATGAGCATGTACTGACCTCTGAAGATTGCTAATATCACCTTGTAGTGCTCTAATTTCTATACAAAAGTATACACATGGTCCCTGAGTTAGGGTAGTTCAACTTGGAATTTGTTGACTTTATGATGGTGCAACATTTATATGTAATCAGTAGAAATTGCACTTCAAATTTTGAACTTGGATTTTTTCTGCCATGGCTTGCAATACGTGCTATGATCCCTTTTGCATTCCTGGATGGCAGCAGTGAGCCACTAGCTCCTGGTCAGTCCCAGCATCATGACACGAGACCATTCATGCTCTATAATGCACTGTGTTGCCAAGGGAGGCTGCTTGGTAGGTTAGGTGTACTCAACACATTTTTTTTTTTTTTACTTACAATGCATTTATAAGGATATAACCCCATTGTAACTGAAGATTATCTGAATTTGCCTGCATTAGGGGGATTGGTAAAGTTTCCTGTGCCTAGAAACTTTAAAAATACCTATCAAAGCCAAGCCCATGGTCTAGATGGTAAGTTGAAGTCTTTTTAGTTCTCTCTGGGATAATATGGTCTATCTCTTTCAGGGATACATCCCCACGTGGCTATTGACTCAGGGCACCCAGAATTCAATGAACATAGATAGAGAAATAGTAGACAGAAGGCCAGAGTATGAAAAAAACAAACTTTTGCATAAATTCTAAAATATCTAAAGCAAAGAATAACGTATTAACTATCCAACGAGGTTAAAGGCATCAAGAATGAACCTGTATCTTCCCTCAGTGCCCTAGCATGATTTTTTTGGTAAGCTGTACTCAACCCAACTGGAACTGAGCCAAGACAGGTGGCTGCAGGGGGAGTTGTAGGGAAGAAGGTCCTCCATTCTGACTGCAGACAAAAGTTGCTCTGCAAGTATTTATTGGAACGTGAGTGAATGTCCTATGGAGGCCTCACCTGTTAGCAGCCACTATAAAGGCAAGCTATAAAGGGAAGAAGGAAGCAGAGAAGGCGAGGATAACAAAAGGAGGATAACAGATGAAGATGAGCTTAGAGCTATAAATTTTGCAGTGCGATAAGGGAATTTCAATTAAAGATGGTGAATTGAGGACACACATACCGAGAATCTTTAAAAACATAAAAAAAGGGAAACTCTGTATTTTTAAAAGAGTAAATCTGTAATAATGCAAGAAAACTAGAAAGGCAGGCAGCTGCAGAAGGACATTTTGAAGAAATCCTAGAATACAGAAAACAGATGGGATCTGATTGATGAAGAAAACAGAGCATGGAGAGCTGTAGCCCAAACTGCCTGCAGGAAGAGAAATCCTTCCCAGAGGAGTCCTTTAACAACTCCAAGCTCCTACTCTGCATATATAAAGGACAAGGATGAGATACAGTCTAAATATCAAGGTAATCCATTAATTAATTATAATCTGAGTCCCTCACATGGTTTGTTTTGCTGACTTTTTCTAACCTCCCTGGCCTTTTTCATGTCCCTTTATGTCAAACACGTTCCCACCCCAGTACCTTTGCACTTGCTCTTTGCTCTATCTGCAGCCATCCCTAGCTGTTTTCATGGTTGGCTCTACTTGTTATTCAGATCTTAGTCTACTCACAGAATGCTTCTCTAAACACAAAATCCAAACCGAATACGCACTCTAGTCAGTTCTTCTGCGACATCACCCTGCTTCTTTTCTTTCACAACATTCATTCATCTCTGAAATTGTCTTCCTCTTTTATTTCTTTATGACTATTTGAGGGCAAAGGCCTTATCTACCTTGTGGACTGCAGTATCCCCAACATTCGGACAATTCCGTGTTTGTGTAAGTTCGATTTTGCTGTGTAGTGAAATACCTCGAAACAGCAACACTTCATTGAGTTTATGATTTGGGCTAGACTGGCAGTTCTTATGTGCATGAGCTCAACTAATCTCTGCGAGGCTCCTTCAAGTCAGCTTGCAGGTGTCTTTCCTGAGAAAAGTGTTTTCCACATGTCTGATGTCTAATAGGCTGTTGACCAGAGCCACAGAGGTAGCTTCTGTTATCTAGAAAGCTAAGTTCTTGGTAGTAGAATCCCAAGAGCATTAAGGGAAAGGAAGCCCAATGTGCAAGTGATTTTTCAAGCCTCTGTTTCAAGTCACATTTCTTTTTTTTTTTTTTTCAAGATTTATTTACTTATTTGAAAGGCAGAGTTATAGAGAAGCAGAGAGAGAGAGAGAGAGAGAGAGAAGGAGAGAGGTCTTCTATCCGCTGGTTCATTCCTCAAATGGCTACAATGGCCAGAGCTGGGCTGATCTGAAGCCAGGATCTTCTTCTGGGTCTCCCATGCAGAGGCCCCAGCACTGGGGCCATCTTCCACTGCTTTCCCAGGCCATAGCAGAGAGCAAGATCAGAAGTGGAGCAGCCAGGTCTTGAACTGGTGTCCATATGGGATGCTGGCACTGTAGGCGGTGGCTTGACCCACTATGCTACAGCACAGACCCATCAAGTCATATTTCTATAGTCCCATTGAGCAAATCAAGTCATGAGGCTTTGCCCAAATTCAGTGAGATAGAGAAATAGACCTGATCCTTTGCTAGGAGGAGCTCTAAAATCATATTGCAAAGAGGCATGGATACAGAGATGGGTAGAATTTGTAGCCCCCTTTTCTTTTCATTCTAATATCACTACTCAATAAATACTCGTCAAGTATGCTTGACTCAACCAAATATATAGAGCAGATAGCAGAGGCTTGGGGCCCCTACGTAAGAGTCCAACCTGTGCCATCTAAAGATAGTGATCTGGTTACATGGAGATACCTCCCATTTGAGTGGAAGACTATAGATGAGAAGCATTGAGGAAACCCTGGAAGACACAATAGCCATGCAATAACAACAACAACAACAACAACAACAGCAATGAACAGTAAAGCAAGTGGGGCTTTCCCAAAGTGAGTCCTTCAAGGTAATCCACTACCAAAACTGAAGTCCTCCCTTTAATGACTCAGTGTGCCTGGCTGGTCTACCTCTTCTCCACAACTCTTGAATGAAGTCTTTCAGTCATCACACCCTACCCACGAGTACAGTCATCCCGAGGAGCAGTGTCTTGGTGAGCTGATCTAATGGAAACAAAATCTCATCACTCAATAGCCCAGCTCTTTAGTCAAAAACACGAATCAGTTACAATGAGTCAACAAACACAGGAGGAGAAAAAAATCACATCCATTAGAGATATTAAAATTAACAAGATTTTATTTTTAGGAAAGAAATACCATCCAGGAATCAAACTATTTTTTATTTTTATTTTTTATTTGACAGGTTTATAGACAGTGAGAGAGAGAGACAGAGAGAAAGGTCTTCCTTCCATTGGTTCACTCCCCAAATGGCTGCTATGGCTGGCACTGCACTGATCCGAAGCCAGGAGCCAGGTGCTTCTTCCTGGTCTCCCATGTGGGTGCAGGAGCCCAAACACTTGGGCCATCCTCCACTGCCCTCCCGGGCCACAGCAGAGAGCAGGACTGTAAGAGGAGCAACCGGACTAGAACCTGGCACCCATATGGGATGCCAGCACCACAGGTGGAGGATTAACCAAGTGAGCCATGGTGCTGGCCCCCAAACTATTTTTTAAAACTAACGAGTGACTCCAGTGAGGTTTGGGAAAAGAGCATATACATTGCTAAGCAAAAGCAGGTGCTACAAAAATGGAACAACAGGAGAATAAATTCAGAGTGCTTGGTAATTAAAAATTCTTTTTTTGAAAGCCTTTATTTAATAAATATAAATTTCATAAGTACAACTTTTGGATTATAGTGATTCTTCCCACCATATCCACCCTCAAACCCCAAAACATCCCACCTTCTACTCCCTTTCCCATCCCATTCTTCATTAAGATTCATTTTTTTATCTTTATATACAGAAGATCAACTCTGTACTAAGTAGATTTCAACAGTTTGCACCCACACAGACAAATAAAATATAAAGTACTGTTTGAAGACTAGTTTTGCCATTAATTCTCATAATACAACTCATTAAGGACAGAGGTCCTGCATGGGAACCAAGTGCACAGTGAGTCCTGTTGTTGATTTAACAACTGACACTCTTATTTATGATGTCAGTGATCACCCGAGGCTCTTGTCATGAACTGCCAAGGCTATGGAAGCCTTTTGAGTCCACAAACTCTGACATTATTTAGATAGGGCCATAATCAAAGTGCAAGTTCTCTTCTCCCTTCAGAGAAAGGTACTCCTTCTTTGATGGTGCCTTCTTTTCACTGGGATCTCACAGAGCTCTTTCATGTAGGTCATTTTTTGCCACAGTGTCTTGGCTTTTCCTTGCCTGAAATGCTTTCATGGGCTTTTTAGCCAGATCTGAATGCCTTAAGGGCTGAGTCTGAGGCCAGAATGCTGTTTAGGGCGTTTGTCATTCTATGAGTCTGCTGTGTAGCCCGCTTCCCATGTTGGATCGTTCTCTCCTTTGAAAATATTTTTGGTGCCAAAAAGAAACTTCAGTGGGCAAACTGAGTGGGAAAGTTGCTGTCATTAATGATCATTCTAATGAACTGATTGATGATAAAGTCCATGGACTCACGTGGATCTCAGCCAAAGGCATCCTAATGTAAAGTATGAGAGAATTAGTAGTATCACAGATATCAGTCATTTCTCTAACTGAGGTGCTACAGGCAGAGAGCAAAGTCATTAACAGGAAAGAAAAACTCATTGGCCATGAGAAGATAATTTTCCTGAGACACAGGCATGAGTATTCAACTTGAAAACACTCCCAAAGAGAAACTGTGCATATTTTAAAAAAATCTATACATAGAGAAAATTCAGAATTTCAAGGAGAAAGAAGAAACATTAGAAGTTTCCCCAAAGAGGGAAATGTTCACTTGCAGGATTGGAAGAGCCAGACGGAGCCCTCAACAGCAACCCTGGGTACCGGAAGATCGTGAAATAAGGCCCTCAGACTTCTGAGAGTCTACAGTGTGAACCTGGATCTCTATTCTCAATCAAACTCCCAAGCAGCAGCTTAAAGACAAGTTAAGAAATGTCAGACTCAAAAACCTTACCACTTGCAAATCTAACTACAAAAATAAAAATTTAAAAAATTCAAGGAGATATATCAGCAAAACAAAAATGGAATACAAGACATTAGTAGCTGAATATCAGCCAGAAGAAGCAAACATATTTGTAAAGACTTTAAAAAGGAAACGCTTGGATCCTAGGATTTGGGAAATTCACTCTTAAGGTTAAGTATTTTAATGACATAAACATAAAATCTCTTTGGGGCCTGTGTTGTGGGTAAAGCCACCACCCGCAGTGCTGGGATCTCATAAGGGCACCAGTTCAAGTCCCCGCTGCTCCACGTCTGATCCAGCTCTCTGCTGTGGCCTGGGAAAGCAGTAGAAGATGGCCCAAGGCCTTGGGCCCCTGCATCTGCATAGGAGACCCAGAAGAAGCTCCTGGCTCCCAGCTTCGGATCGGCATAGCTCCAGCTGTTGCAGCCAGTTGGGGATTGAGTCAAAGGATGGAAAACTTCTCTCACTCTGCCTCTGCCTCTTTATAACTCTATTTTTTTAATAAATAAATAAATCTTAAAAAAGAATCTCCTCAATGAATCTATTCCTATTACTTGATCCTTAATGAATAATAGTCATATAATGACAATTAAAAATTACATGGGTTTTGAAACTGATTTTCACTATTTGGTATTGATACACAGACAACACAAAATACTTATCAATATAAAAGTAGTAAAACCGCTAAAGCTTGGGGTGGAAAGGAAGATGATGTTTCTATAATGGAGTTAAATTCCTTCTCTATCACAGTGGAAATTCAATGGATGGGTTCTAAAAGTAGTAACTGATTCAAAAAAAGAAATAAAAGCGTATAATTAGAAATTATAATGATAACCACCAAGAGATTTAAACCACAGGAACTATTCATTGGTTATCTCTAGGGAGTATAATTGAGGAAGGTTGAAATGGAGTAGTAAGATTTTTACTTTTCATTTTAGACTTTTCCTTGTGAGTGGAATTATTTTTCACTTTACTTTTACTATACACATTACTTTGAATAAAGCTTATATAAAGGTAATAAAAAAACAAGTTACAAAATGCACACAAATAATAAAATGTAATAGAAATTTAGTTAGAAGCGTAATGATTTTAGAAGGACTAAAATAAAAAGTTAGAGCTAGGACTTGTGTTGTGGTGCAGAAGGTTAAGCCACCACCTGTGATACTGGCACACCAAATCAGAATGACAGTTCAAGTCCTGGCTGCTCTACTTCCAATCCAGCTCCCTGCTAATGTGCCTGGAAAAGCAGAAGATGGCTCAAGTACTTGGGCCCTGCCACCCACATGGGAGACCCATGGATGAATGCCTGGCTCCTGGCTTTGACCTGTTCCAGGCCCAACCACCATGGCCATTTGGGGAGTGAATCAATGGATAGAAGATCTCTTTCTCTCTCTGTAACTCTGCCTTTCAAATGAATAAACATAAATCTCTAAAACAAAAGGTTAAAACCAAACAAATAAAACTTAAAGTGAAACAAATAAGTGCAAGAAAAAATATTAAATAGAGTTTTTAGAAGGTGGAGAGTTTTTTAAAAATACATAAATGAATACAATTTAAAGTAAGAACATGATTTCATGAGGTGAAAGTGAAATATGTCAGGGTTGAGTAAGGTTAGGTTAACAAAAGTTAAGACCACACATCTTTGGTGAAAAGTATGGACAATGTATGTTAAAACTATGAGGAAACTTTTCAGAAGAAAGTATAGTGTTTACGGGGGCAGGCATCGTGATGCAGGTGGCTGAGTTGCCACTTGGGATGTTTGCATCCCAAAACTGAGTGCCTAGGATTGAGTCCTGCCTCTACTTCTGACCCAGCTTTCTGCTAACGTGCCTAGGGGCAGCAAATCGTGACTCAAGTACTTGGGTCCTTGCCATACACGTGGGAGTCACAGGTGGAATTCCTGGCTCCTGGCTTTGACCTGACCTTGTGCCAGATGCTGCCAGCATTTGGGGAGTGAACCAGTGGATGGAATATCTGTCTCCTCCACTTTTCCCCACCTTGCTCAGCCTTTCAAATACATAAAAATAAATAAACTTTGACATTTAGTAGCTATAGAGATTGGAACAAAGAAATCTAGAAGTAAATGCGCAAAATACTATTTTTACATCAGCATTCCTGATGCGTATGATTTTCCTTCCATTCATTTTTATCACTTAAAAAAGCCTTTATTGCACATATTTATGTCATAATCCTTGTGCAAACATGAAGACAAATATGACCAACTCTATTTCTCAAATAGGTCAAATTGAGTAAGATAGGGAAACGCAGGCAGAAATAAGTAAAACATAATAGGAAAAGGTTATAATAAGTGCTTTGTTCCATGTCCTCTGGGCCCACAGAGAATAGTGTAATTAATTTTGCTTTGGGGCATGTGGGAATACTACAAAGAGGAAATGCTTTTTCTGCTCCAGTTTGAGGAGTACATGGGATTTTCCCATAGAGGATGGAGGGCCAGGAGACTTCAGGCAGAGAGTCCAGAAGTGGAAGGAGAACTGGAAAGATCTGAAATCACCTAGCAGGGTTGGAGAAAGAGAGCTTGAGATGTACGGCAAGAAGGGAGCACAGAGTTGGAAGGAGAGGTAGGTGCCAGACCAGAGCCTTTACCTGATCTTCAAAGCAGCTTGTATTTTACATTATTATTATTATTTGACAGGCAGAGTTAGACAGTGAGACAGAGAGACAGAAAAAGGTCTTCCTTCCGTTGGTTCACCCCTCAAATGGCCGCCACGGCCAGCGCGCTGTGCCGATCCATAGCCAGGAGCCAGGTGCTTCTCCTGGTCTCCCATGGGGTGCAGGGCCCAAGCACTTGGGCCATCCTCCACTGCACTCCCGGGCCACAGCAGAGAGCTGAACTGGAAGAGGAGCAACCAGGACAGAACCGGCGCCCCAACCAGGACTAGAACCCCGAGTACTGGCGCCGCAGGCAGAGGATTAGCCTAGTGAGCCCCGGCGCCGGCCCTGTATCTTACATTATTCACAGCTATGAAGCCTTGTAGGATTTGTTGCACGGAGTGACATAATCAAATCCTACTTAATTCTGGGTTATGACAGGATACTCGTGCCTTCTGACCCTCCATTGCCTGTAGTCACATAGATTAAAAACTTAAGAGGACATGGAGACCATCAACAGCACCAGGAGCTAGGAGTGTTATTCAATGTGCTACCAGAAAACAGGAAGAAGTTCCATGCACTGATGCTTTGAAGCAATTCCAACACATCTCCTCCTACTACTGAGCGTTCCTGTGTGGAGGGTGCAGGGGTAGAGAGGGTCAAGAGATGCCACATAAAAGAGAAGAGGATCTTGGGGGAATGAGATGAAGCAAACAGAATCATCCCCAGGAGAGAAAACACAACACCAAATGCTGAAGAACTGAACACAAGGCCTGGGCATGGTAGTTCCCAGCACTGGGCACAAGTAGGCGTCTTGAAACTGAAAGTCTCGGGTGCTTTGCTCTGGTGAGAGAATCAGCAATATGGAAAAGAGGTGGGACTCCTTAGAGACACGGCAACCGAAGGAAATTAGTAAATAAAGGATGTTAAGGATTTTGCATAAATGAAAGAGAAGCGCCGGCGCCGCGGCTCAACAGGCTAATCCTCCGCCTTGCGGCGCCAGCATACCGGGTTCTAGTCCCGGTCGGGGCACCGGATTCTGTCCCCGTTGCCCCTCTTCCAGGCCAGCTCTCTGCTATGGCCCGGGAGTGCAGTGGAGGATGGCCCAAGTGCTTGGGCCCTGCACCCGCATGGGAGACCAGGATAAGCACCTGGCTCCTGGCTTCGGATCAGCGTGGTGCGCGGGCTGCAGCGCACCAGCCGCGGCGGCCATTGGAGGGTTAACCAACGGCAAAAGGAAGACCTTTCTCTCTGTCTCTCTCTCTCACTGTCCACTCTGCCTGTCAAAAAAAAAAAAAGAAGAAGAAAGAAAGAGAAGCAAAATATATCTCACTTCCCGGTAGTGTTACCCATTCAAGAAACAGTACCTCACTGCATTTACAGAACTGGGCTCACTCAAGCTAGGAATCCTTTCTTTGTTTTCTTTCTTGCTTTTTTTTTTTTTTTTTTTTACCCAGAAACCTTTTATTTAAGATGCACATACATTCATTTCATAAAAACATAAATATATTTCATAAATACAACTTCAGGAACATGGTGATTCTTCCCACTCTACCCGCCCTCCCACCCACAATCCCACCCTTCTTCTTCCTCCCTCTCCTATTCCCATTCATATTTTTTACTAAGATCTATTTTCTATTAATTTTATATACATAAGATTAACTCTATACTAAATAAAGAGTTCAACAAATTGTATGAAAAAAAAAAAAGCTGTTCCTCAACAGTCGAGACAAGGGCTGTTCAAAGTCATCGCATCTCAAAGTGTCAGTTTCACTTCTATAGATTACCTTTTAGGTGCTCAGATCAGGGAGAACTTATAGTATTTGTCCTTTTGGAACTGACTTATTTCACTAAGTATAATGTTGAGCCATGGCGCCGGCCAAGATAGATTTCAAGTAAAAGCTACAACTAAACAAAGAAGGTCCTTACATAATGATAAAGGCATCTACTATGGGTTTAGTGTGTTCCCCAAAAGTACTTTGCTGGAACCTTAATTCCTTAATATGCAGTGCCAGGAGGTGGGGCCTAGTGGGAGGTATTCGGTTCATGGGGGCAAGGCTCCCATGAATGGATTTCCCATGGGAATGGGTAGCTTTCATGGGAGTTCATGCACATATCCCTTTGTCCTACTGACCTTGTGCCACGAGCTGAAGCAGCAAAAGGTTCTTGCCAGAGCCATGCTCTTGTGCTTCTCGGATTCCAGAACTATGAACCCAGACACATCCCTCTTTCTTTGCAAATTACTCAGTTTCAGGTATTCCATCATAGCAACAGGAAATAGGTTAAGACAGGATGAAATCAACAGAGGATGTAACAATTATAAATGCACATGCATTCAACTTTGCAACACCTAAATATATAAAGCAAACAGTAATAGATCTGAAGGGAGACAGAGACTGCAAGACAGTAACACTCAGAGACTTCAACATCCTACTTTTGGCAGAATATCGAACAAGAAAGATCAGATTTAAGTAGCACTCTGAACCACATGAATCTAACATTCATTTACATTACATTCCACGCAACAGCTGTAGAACCCACTCTCTCCTTGACTACACATGGAACGGTCTCCAGCCTTAACAAATCTAAGGTTAAAATCATATACTGTACAAAGGACTTCCAAAAGTTCCTAACGTGGAAATAGAGATAAGCTTATTTCAATATTTTGAAGTCCATGGAGAGTTTTTTCATAATGCATATGTTCCTTAAATTTTTAAAGACCATTCATATCTTTTCTGAACCAGAATGGTATAAACCTGTAAATCAATAGCAGGAGAAACTTTATAAAATTTATAAATACATGAAAATTAAGCAGTTGAGTCTTGAACAATCAACAAGTTAATGAATGAATTGTAATTAAAAAACCTCTTGAAACAAATGAAAATGAAAACACAACATAATAACCCTATGAGAATCAGCAAAATTTTTCTAAAAGGGTAGCTTACAGTAATAATGCCTATGCCCCAAAAAACAAGATCTTAAATAAACAGCCTAGCATTGCACCTCAAAGAGTTGGAAGAGGAAGAACAAACTAAGCCCAAATGTAGCTGAAGGAGGGGAATAACACAGATCCAGAGCAATAGTAAATGAGACACTAATAAAACAATAGAAGGCTAACAAAACTGAAAGTTAGTTTTTTAAAAAAGATAAAAATGAGAAACCATTAGCTAGACTAATAAAAAATGAGAACTGAGATAAACAAAATCAGAAGTGAAAAAGGAGACATTACAGCTGATAAGATAACAAAGGATCCTACGATACCATCCCAGAAACTGAAAACCATAGAAGAAATGGGTACAGTCCTTGATGCGTACAACCTCCTAAAACTGAATGCTGAAGAAACAGAAAGTTTTAGCACAAAACAATGATGAGTAAAGAGATTAAATCAGTAAAAAGTCTTCCATCAAAGAAAAGCCCACTGAACTTTATCAAACATTTAAAGAAGAATAATCAAATCAATTCTTCTCACACTCATCCCAAAATTTGAAGAGAAAGGAGTACTTTCAAACTGATTTCACAGAGCCAGCATCACCCTGATACCAAAGCCACAAAAAGACACCGCCAAAAAGGGAGCTAGAGGTCCATATCCATGATGAACATAAATGAAAAGTCCTTGACAAAATGTTATCAAACTGAGTTCAACAGCACATTAAAATCAGTCACTATGATTGAGAGAGATTCAACTCGGGAGAGCACGGATAGTTCAATGTATATAAATCAACAAATGCAATACATCATGTCCACAGAATGAAGAACAGAAACTAAATATTAATTTTGATAGATGCAGGAAAAACATTTGACAAAATTCAACATCCTTTCATTATGAAAACTCTCAACAAATTAGACATAGAAGTAATGTACTTTCAACTCCGTGAAGACCGCATATGACAAAGCCACAGCATGTGAAAGCTTTTCCTCTAAGATTAGGACAAGACAAAGATGTCCATTCCCACTGCATCTATTCAACATGGTAATTAGAGTGCTAGTCAAAGCTAGGCTGGCTGGCTGATGGACTGGACAGATGGACAGATGGACAGATGGTCAGATGGATGGATGGATGCACGGATGGATAGATGCTTAGATGGTTGGGTGGTTGGTTGGCTGGTTGGATGGATGGATGGATAGTGGGCAAAGAGAAAGAATAAAAGGAAAAGGGAAGAAAGGAAGAAGGGAAGGAAAGAACGAAGGAAGGGAGGAAGGGAGGAAGAAAGAGAGCTAGAAAATAAATGGTTCTGCCTTCAGTAAAATGCCAATTGAAAAATGTGGAAGGACTAGTCGGGTTAGAAAATCACGAATTTGGGGATCATTTTACTGTTCAGACAGTAACTGCCAATGGATTCTCTACTAGGAGATGAAGACCTGGTGCACAATAGGATGTTCTGGATGATCTGAATGTATCTCCCTCAGATAATTTACAGGTTACAAATGGATAATAGTAATGACACAGATAAATTAGACTATACCTTTATCAGATGAACAGAATCAAAATCACCAGTGTGGGGGTGGATGGGTACAATGTGCCTCCAGCTGTGGTTTTCTGAGAAAACACATCTTTTTTTACAATGTTCCAGCCAGGAATGTACAACATGAATTGAATTATGAAGAAACACTGGGTGACCCAAGTTGAGGGATGATCTGCAGCTGCCAACAGTTACAAAAATGCATCAGGGGCCGGCGCCATGGCTCAATAGGCTAATCCTCCGCCTGTGGCGCCAGCACACGGGGTTCTAGTCCCGGTTGGGGCGCTGGATTCTGTCCCGGTTGCCCCTCTTCCAGGCCAGTTCGCTGATGTGGTCCGGGAAGGCAGTGGAGGATGGCCCAAGTGCTTGGGCCCTGCACCCCATGGGAGACCAGGAGAAGCACCTGGCTCCTGGCTTTGGATCAGCGTGGTGCGCTGGCTGCAGTGCGCCAGCCACGGTGGCCATTGTGGGGTAAACCAACGGCAAAGGAAGACCTTTCTCTCTGTCTCTCTCTCTCACTGTCCACTCTGACTGTCAAAAAAAAAAAAAATCATCAGGAAAAAAGGAAGGCTAGCACTGCTTCCAGAATAAAGGAGGCTGAAGGGCTGTAGCCATTAAATGCAATACCTGATTCTGAATTGAAGCCTGTAGTAGTGGGGAAATGTGGTAAAAGATATTATTGGGACAGCTGGCAAAGTTGAAATTTAAACTGTGAGGTAGATGAAAGTACCCTACCAATGTTAACATTCCTAAATGTGGCAACAATACTGAGGTTATTTACCAACTTTAAAAAAAAGATGCACAAATATTAGAGGATAAATTGGACTAATATATGCAAAGTACTCTGAAATTGGAAAGAATGAAGGAAAAGAAGGGAGGAGAGAGAATGCTAAAATGATTGTGGCGTGGTGAGATGTTAAAAACTGGTGAATCTTCTTAAAAGGCATTTGAGTGGCTTCTTTATTTTTCATTTTTATCCTTTAAATTTTTTATTTATTTGTTTATTTATTTGAGAGACAGAGTAACAGAGAGAGAGACACACACACAAGGAAACAGATATAGTCCATGCTCTGGGTCTCCCACAGCAAATGGCTCCAACAGCCAGGTCTGGGTGGGCTGAAGCCAGGAGCAAGGGAACTGTATCATGGTTTCCCAGAGTGGAAAGGCCCAAGTACCCGTGCCATCTTCTGCTGCCTTCCCATGAGCCTTAGCAAGAAGAAGGACTGGAAATGAAGCAGCCAGGAGTTGAACCAGAGCTCCAATAAGGGATAAGGGATGCCAGGGTCGCAAGTGGTGGCGTTATCTGCTGTGCCGTGACACTGGGCCCTGTTTGTCAGTTTTATGGATTAATCTTATAAGTGTCCTGTTAATCTACTGTTTTCTCAAAATAAAGAAATTACAATTTACTGTGGGTGAGGCAGGCTGTGGCATAGCAGTTAAGATGCCTCTCCTGTCTGCATCTCTTACCAGAATGCCCGGCTCAAGTTCTGGTTATTCTGCTTCCAATCCAGCTTCCCAGTAATGCACGCCGTGGAGGGCAGCAGGCTCAAGTCCTTGGGCCTCTGCACCCATATGGGAGACCTGGGTTGGTTTCTAGGCACCTGGCTTTGACCTGACCTAGCTCTTGTTGTGGGCCATTTTGGGAGTAAACCAGTGGATGGAAGACTCTTGTCTTTCTGTCTGTCTCTCTGCCTTTTAATTAAAGTGAAAATAAATCAATAAAGAACAAAAGATAGCTGCGTGTGGAATCAAGCACTTGTGGAGTTTTTCCAAATTACAGCTAATACAGCATTTCTATTGCATTCGTTCTCTCTGTCCCCTCCCACCGCACTGGAACTCACCTGTATGCACGTTAGTGGAGGAATTATTTAATACTTTATGGTAGATGCTCTCTATGTAATACTATGTGGTCATCAAGAGGAAGCAAGTAGATCTATGTGTCGTTGGAACTCAGAAAATGCTGCTCCCGAGTCTGGCACCTGGCATGCTGAGCACTTTGAACTAAAGCGGATTGTAAGGTCTCAGAACCAACGCCTCTCAGATCTTCCTGTGCATTCAACTCATTGTCTTGTCCCTGTTTATGTCCCCAGCAAAGAAGGACTGGCTTTGCAATTTCCTTGTCATGTGTCCTCTTTCTATAACCTCCTCAAATGGGGAAGACAAATGCACGGGAGAGGAGAAGGAAGGTGGGCACCACCTCCGCTCTTCTCAGGACGTCTCCCTGAGAGACCTCAGCTGCACAGGAAATGAATTTGTGAGCTTTGTATTTTCATTTTCGCCCCTCTCCCTTCGATAACCTGCCATCGCCTCCTGCAGCAACCTCAAGCCCCCGTTGCTTTCTCTAGCTTAGGATGTTCACACCTCAACCATCTGGCCCTTCTCTGAGTCTCAAATTTTGTGTGGCTCCTGTGCGTGTAATAAACACCTATATCTTTTATTCTGTTAATCTGTCCACTGTCCATTTATTTCACAGACTTGAATTTGCAAACTTTCAGAGGGCAGAGACACAAAAAGCCCTTTTCTTCCCTACCATATACTGATAGGAAAAGTCTCCTAAATCTTTGTGTCCAGGTGAATTTAGTAAATAATAGTATTTGTTATATAAATTAATTTTTAATTTATAACAGAAAATAAAAGACTCTCCCCTATCAAACTGCCAACAATGGTTACTTAGGGAGAATCGCTACTTGGGGGTAGATTAGGTTCTGAAAGGACATTTGTAAGCCCATATATTTTTAGGTCCAAAGTAACTAAGACAGATTTAAACTTGTGATCCCAATTGCATTTTTGCCTAACAGGATTGTGAATCAATTTCTTTGAAGCTTGAAGAGCGGGCATATTCTTCTCCCTCTTACACATATATTTTCTAGCAGATTTATTTTCCCCAAATAGATAAATTCTGTCTTCCTTGGAAATCTGTTAAGCGAGGTGTTTGTCTCTTCCGGCTTAATCTTGGCTGGTGTCATGCCTTATTCTTTGGCAGTTCAAGTCTCCACGTGCTGCTTTGCCACTCACACTGAGGGTGCATGGATACAGATAGGCCTTCTGCCCTGGTGGAATCACCCTGCAAGACTAGAATCATCAGAGTCCTTTTACAAACGAATGATTTCTTAAATTCTCCGCATCAGTTAGCACCCGGTGGAGGGGCAGCCTACTGCCTCACACTCCAGGTATTTTTCCTTCACCACTTAAATAAAATAGTTTTTCTCACTTCTTGATGAGTTTGGTTGATTTCATAGGCATGATTCTCTTCTTGTTCTGCTCCATTCATTCTTCTTTCAATCACTCTCTCTCCGGTAATTCATGCAGTAGCATGAGTCGTGTTCATTCCCTCACCTTTCATTTCTACAAATCTCTCAGCTGTTCCCTTTTTTTATTCACGTGGCCTTTCTTGGTAACTTTTTCAATATCCTTGTTGCTCTTTCACTGACATCAGATATGACGGTGTCAGTAATATTTGCAAAATATCTAAACGCTAAGCGTCAGCATAGTAAATGCACTGTAGACTGAGCAGCAGCCTAAAGACCAGGGAGGATGCTACCACATTATCTTTCGGCAGCAGACTGGAAGAGCTTTTACTTTGAAAAGTAGTTTTCATTATATCTTATATGAGAATTTGTAAATTCAATATTTGTTAATAGAGGAACTTCCAATTATGTCTGTATTCTTAGATTTATTTTTTGTTTAACTTTCTAATATGTATTCATATTTTATTTTGTAATTACAAAAACAGAAAATAATTAAAAAGGAAGATATCTTATAATTGTGTTATTTACTGGCAGGCCAAATTGCGTTTCTGTGCATTTTTATTTCCTTGTGAAAAATGCTTTCTGGTTTATTTGTTTGCTTCTTTTGATCTAATCATGGTTTGAGAGTCCTTTGTGCCCAGAAAAACAATCAACTCTTAGCTTTTATGTAAAAGCACACTGTCTAATTGGGGGCCCTGCCATTTCTGGCCCCAGTCAGAAGCCCTAATCCTGTGAAAGATGTATTGGAGAGTACAGAATCTAATCAAAATACCTCAAGTATAGGGTGTGTAAAAGGATTGGTGTGAACAATCAAAGGAGTTTAATGTAACATGCTTTAAGAATAAGTGATTATATGAAGATTGGAAAAAAGCAGATGCAAATATAAAAGATGCCTAATTTTAAACTAGTAGTAATTCACCAACAATAAGTCTAGAATTCGAAAGCATATACCAAAAATTATGCAAGGAAGAGATTGAGGGGGGTGGCGAGCAAAAGCTGCATCATTCATTTTACACGGGATGCATGGTAGGTAATTTTATATCCCAACTAGACTGGGCCACAAGGCACCCGGATATTTGGTCCAGTGCTAGTCTGGGTGTGTCTGTGAGGGTGTTTCTGGAGGAAGTTAACATTTAATGATAGACTAACTAAAGCAGATTATGGGGCTGGTATTGTGGTGCAGCACCAGCCTCCCTTATGAACACTGGTTCGAGTCCCTGCTGCTCCACTTCCTATCCAGCTCCCTGCTAATGTGCCTGGGAAGGCAATGGAAGATGGCCCAAGTGGTTGAGGCCCTGTCACTCATGGGGGAGAGCTGGATGGAGTTCGAGGCTCCTGGCTTCAGTCTGGTCCAGCCTTGGCTGTTGTGGCCATTTGGGGAGTGAATCAGCAGATGGAGGATCTCTCTCTTTGTCTCCTCCTCTCCCTCTTATTGTGTAACTCTGCCTTTCAAATAAATAAATCTTTTTAAAAACCAACCTGCCAATCAATCAGTAAAAAAAGTTGTCCTCCCTAATTGTGAGCTGCCTTCATCCAGTCTGTTGGCTGGAATAGAGAAAAAAAAAAAAAAAAAAAAAAAGCTGACTTTCCATTGAGTAAGGAAGGGTTTTCCTTGTCTTCAGAGTGGAGCTGCAACACCAGCTCTCTTGGTTCCTGGGGCCTTTGGACTCAGGCTAGAATGACACGTTGGCTCCCTGGATCTCCCTCTTGCCCATTGTAACTCCTGGGACTTGTCAGCTCCCATAATCAGGTGAACCACTTCCTCACAATAACTCTCTCTTTTTTTAAAAAAGAATTATTTTGGCCGGCGCCGTGGCTTAACAGGCTAATCCTCCGCCTTGCGGCGCTGGCACACCGGGTTCTAGTCCCGGTTGGGGAGCCGGATTCTATCCCGGTTGCCCCTCTTCCAGGCCAGCTCTCTGCTATGGCCCGGGAAGGCAGTGGAGGATGGCCCAAGTGCTTGGGCCCTGCCCTCATATGGGAGACCAGGAGAAGCACCTGGCTCCTGGCTTTGGATCAGCGAGCGAGATGCGCCGGCCGCAGCGGCCATTGGAGGGTGAACCAACGGCAAAAAGGAAGACCTTTCTCTCTGTCTCTCTCTCTCTCTCACTATCCACTCTGCCTGTCAAAAAAAAAATTATTTTATTTACTTGAAAGACAGAGTTACAGAGAGAGAGAGGTAGAGCCAGAGAGAGAGGTCTTCCATTCTGCTGGTTTACTCCCCAAATGACCGCAACGACCAGAGCTGAGCTGATCTGAAGCCAGGAGCCAGGATCTTCTTCCAGGTCTCCCACGTGGGTGCAGGGGCCCAAGGACTTGGGCCATCTTCTACTGCTTTCCCAGGCCATAGCAGAGAGCTGGATTGGAAGAGGAGCAACCAGGACTGGAACTGGTGCCCATATGGGATGCCGGCACTGCAGGCTGGGGCTTTAACCCACTGTGCCACAGTGCCGGCCCCAATAACTCTCTCTGCATTTATCCATTGGTTCTGCTTCCCTGAAGAACCCTGACTAACACAGGAGGAGTCCACACTCCTTTATTTATGGCATTTAAACGTAACTGCTGAGAACTCATAGTTTTGACAGGGGGAAGACTGCAAGCTATCTGTCCAAAGCCATGGTTTTCTCCTGGCCCTGGGGACACAGCTGGGTATGGGGCTAGGACTCAGCCAGTCGAGTAGAAGCGGAATCGATGTGCAAGTACCCCAGGCCAGGGCTCTCACCTTCTCTGTGCTCCCTCCCTCCCCTTGTGCAGGTTGGCCGCCATCAATGATGAAGCCCTCTGGGGTGGCAGAGTCAAGAGATGGGAGGTTCTGAGTCATTGCCGGCACAGCATTTGCACCATGCTGTCACCTACCCAGCGGTAAGACCCACCTGAACCTGTAAGGTGTAAAAAAACAAAACCCAAACATGAGACTGCTGTATTTGGATCATTGGGCAGGGGGAGAGAGGGATCTACATGTAACTTCCTTAACTGACATAGAAACGTACAAAATATAACCTGTATTTATAGGTCTGTTACCCAGAAAAAGAAAACAGCTGTGAATTTTGCCACACTGCGTCGGCTGTTGTATTTGTTTGCTAGGGCTGTCACAGCCTGGGGCCTGGGGGCTTCGGTAGCAGACAGCTGTCTTCTCACGGTTCTGGCGGCTGGGAGGTTGAGGGCAGACATCGCAGGTGTCAGCGGCCCTGGCTTCGTCCTTGGCTTCCTTTCTCTCCTTGGCTTGCACGTGACCCGCTTCTCTCTGAGTCTTCACAGCTTCTCCCTCTCCAAGTGCCTCTTGGTCCTAATCTCCTCTTCCTGTCGACGCCAACCAGACTGGATCTCATTTTAACTTATTAACCTCTGCAGAGGTCCCATCTCTCAGGACCGCTGCATCCTGAGAGCCTGGGGCTCGGTGCTTCACCGTGGGAATTTGGAGAGCACACAGTTCAGCACACAGAGCGGTCGCACTCCCTTCGAAGGGGCAAGGTGTTACATTTACATCACTGTTCATCTCATTCTTCCCCATCCTAGGTGTCAACGTCCTGAAATTAATAGGAAACATTCCAAGAATGCTAAGTGTGTGTCACCCTTGACTAAAAGGCATGCTTTTAAACACTTACAAATGTATATAAGTGGCATCCATTGCACACATCCTTCTTTGATCAAGTCTTACTCATCAGCAATGTCATGTCATGGTATTGCAGTATAATATTCCACTTGTGTCTTCGGTATTGCAGTATGATATTCCAGTGTCTGAATAAGTCATAGTAATCCATTCCCTTACTAATAAGAGGGTTGTTTCTCCCTTTATATTATGCAGAACAGCACTCTACCCATCTCTTGTGTTTATAAGTGAGTATTTTTTAGTGTTGACACCAACAGGCAGTATTTGCTCATACGTGATAAATCTTTCTGATTACCTGATACTATCATTATTCTCTAACACAGTTGTACCAATTCACACTCCTCTCAGGGATACATGAGTTCGCTTTCCTCTATATCCTTGCTAAAATGTGGAGCTACCCATTGAGTATTCAAAACAAATATCTGAACTCCAAAATGCATGCATTTCCAAACAGGAATGCTTAATCAGTAAAGTCTATGCAAATATTCAAGAATTTGGAAAACTTCTGAAATCTGAAACATTTCTGGTTTCAAGCATTTGAGAACGGGGATACTCAACCTGTATAGGATGTTCATTTTTTCCAATCTATTTTTAAAAAGATATATTTATTTATTTACAAGGCAGAGTTACAGAGAGAAAGAGGAAAAGACAAAAAGACAGATCTTCCATCTGCTGGCTCACTCCCTGATTGGCTGCAATAGCCAGGACTGAGCCAGACTGAATCCAGGAACCTGGAACTCCATCTTGGTCTCCCACACAAGTGACAAGGAGGGGCCCAAGCACTTGGGCCATCTTCTATCGCTTTCCCAGGCATGTTAGCAGGGAGCTGGATTGGGAGCGAAGCGGCTGGAATTTAACCATTTGTTCATCTGGGATGTCAGCATTGCTGGCAACAGCTTAATCTGCTGTGCCACAATGCCAGCCCCCGTTCGTGCCAATCTAAAAGGCATGGACCATCATCTGTGTTTTAATTTTCATTGTTCTGATTGGCAGTGACTTTGAATGTAATCTCTTATGAGTATTTTACATCTAAATTTTCTTTTATGAATCGAGTGGATGTTTTTCTAGTGATTTTCAAGTTATTTCCTGAAATTTCTTACATATACTCTGAATACCAATGCATTCTATCAGATTACTTTGTGGTTATTCTCTTTGTACTATTGTATGATTCAAAGAAAGTTAAAATACAGGCAGATTAGTCAATCTTTTCCTCCATGATATGTGCTTTTTGTATGTAAGAATTCTTTCCTATGTGTGTATTATAGTCATAACAATCTACACTTTCTTTTTTTTTTTTAAAGGAATTTGTTTATTTATTTGAAAGGCAGAGTTGGGGCCTGTGCTGTGGCGCAGCAGGTTAACGCCCTGGCCTGAGCACCGGCATCCCATATGGGCGACAGTTCAAGACCCAGCTGCTTCACTTCCCATCCAGCTCTCTGCTAGGGCCTGGGAAAGCAGTGGAAGATGGCCCAAGTGCTTGGGCCCCTGCACCCATGTGGGAGACCCAAAGGAAGCTCCTGGATCCTGGCTTCGGATTGTGTAGCTCCAGCCGTTTCGGCCAATTGGGGAGTGAACCATCAGATGGAAGACCTCTTTCTCTCTCTGCCTCTCCTCTCTCTGTGTGACACTGACTTTCAAATAAATAAATAAATCTTAAAAAAAAAAAAGGCAGAGAGAGAGAGAGAGAGAGGTCTTCCATCTGCTGGCTTACTCCCCAGTTGACTGCAACAGCTGGAGCTGTGCCAATCTGAAGCCAGGAGCCAGGAGCTTCCTCTGGGTCTCCCATATGGGTACAGGGGCCCCAGGACTTGGGGCATCTTTGATTGCTTTCCCAGGACATAGCAGAGAGCTGGATCAGAAGTGGAGCAGTGGGGACTCGAACCAGCGCCCATATGGGATGCCAGCACTTCAGGTGGCAGCTTTACCGGCTATGCCACAGCGCCAGATGCCAACCTATGCTTTCTTATAATTTTTTTCCTGTTTTTCTCCCTCTGTTATTTCTGTGATGTTCATTTATTTGTTTATCTGAAAGGCAGAGAGAAAGAGAGGTCCAGATCTTTCATGTACTGGTTCACTCCTCTAATGCACTCGGCAGCTGGGGGGTGACCAGGGAGAAGCCAGGAACCTCATCTCAGTCTCCAGTGTGGGGGCAGAACTGGAGCACTTGAGCCACCACCTGCTACCTCCCAGGATGACCATTAGCAGGAAGCTGGCTCGGAAGTGGAGGGAGGACTCAATCCCAGTCGCCCCACTGCAGGAGGTGGGCATCCCATCAGTGTCCCAACCTGCTGTGTTGCAAGGCCTGCCCCTCTTCTAAAATTTATTTTTTTTCTTTTTGTACTCAGGTCTTTAATCTGTCTGGACTTTGTTTTGTGGCTGGTGGCAGGAGGGACCTGGTTTTTCTCTTTTTGCCCATAGATGGCCATAGATGCATTAAATAGCCCATTCTTCCTCTCTCTTATCATGGAATTGTCTACATTTATTCCTCTTGGGAGTTTAATCTTAGTTTAATATCAACAAATCTGAGCTCTTCCTTGATGATTTCACAAGGGTATAAATTCAGCTTTTCTTATCAGATCATGAATTTACATTATAACTCTAGAATAAACAAAATATTTTTGGGCTAAGAAAGTTACTTTAGTGTTTCCCTTTAATTAAAATCCTTTTCAGTTCTTAAAGGGAGAATCATTTTTCTGATTGCACATTTTCTTTTCTCAAAGAGGGATTAGTACCACTTCCCTTCCATACTTCCATGTGAAATTCAGAACTGACTTACCAAATTATACACAGTCCTTACCTACACATAACCCTGCTGGGATTCCATTTGCAATTACTTTAACTTGACTGATGAATGGAAAGAACTTTATTTTTATGATACTGAATCTTTAATTCATAAATATGGTAAATGCATACAAAGTTTTAATTCCCACATTTTTATACTTGTTATGGGTTGAACTGTGTCGCCCCACAAAGACATGCTAAAGTCTTAACAGCTGGTGACTATGAAGGAAACCTTTTTTTGGAAATAGAGTCTTTATAGATGCAATCAAGCAGGCAAGGTCATTAGGGTGGGACAACCTATAAGGACCTGGTATCCTCACAAGGGGAAGAAAATGCCTTGTGGAGACAGAACCACACAGGGAGACACCTGTGCAACAGACATTGCGGTGTTGCAGCTGCAGGCTAAGGAACCTCAAGGTTGATGGCTACCATCAGAAGAGAGGCAAGGAAGGATTTTCTCCAGGGTCTCAGGGAAGACACCCTGGTGTAAAGACTGCTAGCCTCCAAAAAGGAGAGAGAATTCATTTCCACGATTTTTAAGTAGCTTGGTACTTGGTTAGGGCAGCTCTAGAAAACCAACCCAACACACTCCCAAAAAGTCACATAATTCTACCTGCAAAGAACTTGCTGTCCTTTTGTGAAATTTCCTTCTGTATGTTTACTGGAATTTCTTACAGTCCTGAATGGAACCTTCTTTTAAAATTAATATTTTCTGATTGTATGCTGATTTCATATAGAAATACTACTACTCTTTACATCTTGAGTTTTATTGACCAACCTTGTCAGACTCTCTTGTTGGTAGACTTTCTGAGATTTTCTTCTACCAATGAACATATAGTTTGCAAAGAAGAACAATTGTTTTTCTTTCTTCCCTGCTATCCTGCCTTGTATTATTATTTTTTATCGTACTACATCAACTGGGAATGCTAGTACCATCGTAAATGAATCTGCATCGGAAGGCATACCTGTGTATGGGGGGTTCCTGTTTTTAAAGGGTTCAGCTTGAATATGTCATCATGTTTTATTGTAGTGTTTCCAGAAAATATCTCTTCTCTTTGGGAAGTTACTTTCGGCTTAGGCTTCTTAGTGACTTTACGATAAATGAAGGAGTTGAGATGTTGTCCACACTAAAAATAATCTTTTTTTTTTTTTTTTTTAACAGCCAGAGTTAGACAGTGAGAGAGAGAGAGAGAGAGAGGTCTTCCTTTTACGTTGGTTCACCCCCCAAATGGCCATTACGGCTGGCGCGCTGCGCCAATCCGAAGCCAGGAGTCAGATGCCTCCTCCTGGTCTCCCATGTGGGTACAGGGCCCAAGCACCTGGGCCATCCTCCACTGCACTCCTGGGCCACAGCAGAGTGCTGGCCTGGAAGAGGAGCAACCGGGATAGAATCCAGTGCCCCGACCAGGACTAGAATTGGGGGTTCCAGCGCCGCAGGCGGAGAATTAGCCAAGTGAGCCGTGGTGCCGGCCAAAATAATCTTCTTACTTTACCTGGTTTAATCCACTTTTCTCTTTCACTGGGGTGGGTTCTCTTCTGCCTGGACGCTAGGTTCAAGTTCCTACAAAATGCTTTCCCAACACCCCGTGTTCCTTCTCTTTCAGTTTTTTTTTTTTTCCTCAGCTTATTAAATTCGCTTATTTGTCTCAGCCTTCCTGATGACAGGGACCTTGCTATGTGTCTCCCTAATTTATCCTCCATGTCTAACCAAGGACCTTGAATAGTCTACCTTAAAAATGACAGTTGAGGCCAGCACTGCGGCTCACTAGGCTAATCCTCCACCTGCGGTGCCGGCACACCGGATTCTAGTCCTGGTTTGGGTGCCGGATCCTGTCCCGGTTGCCCCTCTTCCAGGCCAGCTCTCTGCTGTGGCCCGGGAGTGCAGTGGAGGATGGCCCAAGTGCTTGGGCCCTGCACCTCATGGGAGACCAGGAGAAGCACCTGGCTCCTAGCTTCGGATCAGCGCGGTGGGCCGGCTGCAGCGGCCATTTGGGGGGTGAACCAACGGAAAAGGAAGACCTTTCTCTCTGTCTCTCTCTAACTCTGCCTGTCCAAAAAAAAAAAAAAAAAAAATGACAGTTGAAAGAATGAATAAATGAAACAAAAATGGAGCAAGAATTTTGTAAATTTGAACATAATTAGATGTCAAAACACTAATCCAGACACAGGTTTGTGCAGGACTTATATCAATGAAATTAGAGAAGCCCAAACACTGGGCTTTTAACTTAGCAGTTAAGAGTCCCACTTCCCTGGGGCCAGCACTGTGGGATAGCAGGTAAAGCCGCTGCCTACAGTCCTGGCATCCATATGGGTGCCGGTTTGGGTCCTGGCTGCTCCATTTCTGATCTGGCTCTCTTCTCTAGTCTGGAAAAGCAGTAGAAGATGGCCCAAGTCCTTGGGCCCCTGCACCCGCATGGGAGACCCGGAAGAAGCTCCTGGCTCCTGGCTGCTGGCTTTGGATAAGCATAGCTCAGCTGTTGTGGCCAACTGTGGAGTGAATCAACGGACGGAAGATCTCTTTCTCTTTCTGCCTCTCCTTCTCTCTGTGTGTAACTCTGACATTCAAATAAATATAGAAATCCCACATCTGAGTACCTGGGTTTGATTTTCAACTCCTGGCTCCTGTTTCCTGCTCATGCAGACCCTGGGAGGCAGTGGCGATGGCTCAGGTAATTATGTTTCTTCCTGCCAGAGCTGCTCACCACCGCCACCCACCACCACCACCACATGGGAGACCTGGACTGTGTGCTCAGTTCCCAGCTCCAGCTCTGGCTGTTATGAGTATTTGGGTGAGTGGCTCAGCATATATGAACTCTCTCTCTTTCTCTCTCACTCTCTCTCTCTCTTTCCCTCTCTCATCTCTCAAATATATTTTTAAAGAAAAATCAGAGAGTTCTCAGCCTAGCAGTCATGATGCTCGCATCCCACACTAGAGTGTCTGGGTTCGATTCCTGGCTCTGGGTCTTGACTTCAGCTTCTTACTGATGCTAATCCTGGGAGGCACTGCTGATGGCTCAGATAATTGCATCTCTGCCACTCATGTCGGGATTGAGTTCCTGGATCCTGGCTTTGGCTTGGCCCAAGCTTGTCTGTGGTGGGCATTTGGGGAGTGAACCAGTGGACAGCAGCTCTCTGTATCTGTAAGTCTGACTGCCTCTCAAATAAACCAATTTAAAAATATTGCAGAGACTCAGTAAGAGATACAGAAGATTTAAAGGAGTAGAGTATTGCTTTCTGTATTTCTGGATGAGAAAATTCCAACATTGTGGGTTTATTATATAACATTGGAGTTTCAAGCTGTTGGGAGATAACTGGTGCTAGGAAAACAAAGGGAAAACGTTAGAGCCTTGTGTAAAACTATAAAGGCAAAGGAATTTCAGATGGCTTAAACATGTAGGTGCAGAAAATGAGCCAAAAATGTACTTGAGGAACCTATATATGAGGATTAATATAGTTTAGGGGATGCCTCCCCCCTCAACCCACTGCCTCAAGGTAAAACCCACAGAGGACATAACTGAGGGACTACTGCATAATAGTGAAAGACATAGTCAACAATGCTAAAAACAAGTTACTGGTCTTGCTGCTACAGGCAACTTTTTATCACAGTAATTACTCAAATGATTGAAGAAAAGAAATGACATTCGTAATAAATAAGAGGTTGCTTTTTTAAAAAAGAAAAACTTTATTTTCATCTACTTGAAAGGCAGAGTGATGACAGAGGAGGGAGGGAGGGAGGGAGAGATACAGAAAGGGAGGGAGAGAGAGAGAGAGAGAGAGAGAGAAAGAGAAAGAGAGAGCAAACTTTTTCTTCCATCTCTGGTACACTCCACAAATACCTGCAACAGCCGGAGCTGGGCCACACAGACACCAGGAACCTGGAGCTCTATTTGGTTCTCTCACATGGGTGACAGGGGCCCAAGCACTTGAGCCATCATCTGCTGCACTCCCAGTATACACGTGCAGGAAGCTGGATTGGAAGTGGAGGAGCCAGGACTAGTACTGGCATTCCGTTGTGCCCCAACGCTGGCTCTGGAAAGAGATTTTTGTGAATCAGTAAGAAATGGAAACTAAGCAATAAAAAAGTTACAAACATACATACGTGCATACTAACTGTAAATGGCTTAGCTTGTGCCAGTTGGGTGGCTAAAACAGCAGACATTTCTTTTCTCACGTTCTGGAGGTTAGAAGTCAGAGATGAGGGGGCTAGTGTGGTTGGTTTCTGGTGAGGGCTCTCTTCCCAGCCTGCAGACAGCTTCCTTCACACTGTGCTTCATGCTGAAGAAGAGAGAGGGGCAAAAAGGGGGAGAGAGAAGCGAGAGAGATCAATCATATTCTTCTTACAAGGTCACAGCCCTATTGGTTTAGGAGCTCACTAAACCTCAGTTAACCCTATGACCTCATTTAACCTTATGACCTCATTTAACCCTATGACCTCATTTAACCTTATGACCTCATTTAACCTTAATTGCGCCCCAAAGATCTTGGGGGTTAGGTTAGGACTTCAACATAGGAATTGTGGAGGGAGTATAATTCAGTACATAGCAACATACAGGCAGAAAATAAATATTAATAAATGCTGACTCCCTTGCTGTTTTCCTAGCTTCTTGAGTTGAACATGTAACCTGTTTGCTTTAAATGTTTCTTCTTGTTCAGATAAGTATTTTTGAATATGTAAATCTTCCTTTCAAGTACTGTCTAATGATTTTGTCACCATGTGGGTTTCATTTGGAGGTTTACTTTCATATTCCTGTAGATATACTTTCCCTTTGACAAGTAAAAGGCAAACCGGGCCGACGCCGCGGCTCACTAGGCTAATCCTTCGCCTGTGGCGCCAGTACACCGGGTTCTAGTCCCGGTCGGGGCGCCGAATTCTGTCCTGGTTGCCCCTCTTCCAGGCCAGCTCTCTGCTATGGCCTGGGAGTGCAGTGGAGGATGGCCCAGGTCCTTGGGCCCTGCACCCCATGGGAGACCAGGAGAAGCACCTGGCTCTTGGCTTCGGATCAGCGCGGTGCGCCGGCCACAGCGCACCAGCCGCAGCGGCCATTGGAGGGTGAACCAACGGCAAAGGAAGACCTTTCTCTCTGAATCTCTCTCTCACTGTGCACTCTGCCTGTCAAAAAAAAAAAAAAAAAAAAAAAAAAAAAAAAAAAAAAGGCAAACCAGAGGAATGCACTTGCTATTTATGAAATAAGGATTCTGTCTATTCTGCGGGGAAACTTGTTTTGCAATGATGGGGTTTCTAGTCTTTGATTTACCCACCTTTGTGAAAGGGAAATTCTAATATTGGAACCATGAAGTCACTTTGGTCAACAGAGAAGGAAGGAAATTAATAGCATGCATTTGATTCAGAAAGCTAGTCTAGGTTACAGTGAGATAAGGTCAACCCAAAATAACAACAGAGAGACTGGCACTCCACGGACACAAATGTATATGGGAATAACCACGGAATTGCAATCTGGGATACACACGATCTGAAGAACCACAGGCACATCCTGAGAGATTAGGGAAAGGGGAAACTGTGACAGGCCAACCTGAAAAAAAAAATCTGTGCAAGTTGTTATGAAACAAAACTGCCTTGGTTACAGGCTTATCAGAGGTGAGGACATTGACAAAGGTCATTGCTAGGAACGGGTCTTCCAAGAAGGCTCCCCAGCCACGAGGTTGAGAAAGGTTACTTGCAAGGTGTGGTTAGAACTGGCTGTTCCTAGCGCGGTAGAGAAGTATAGACGTGGCCTTGACTGCAAGGGGTGGTTTTGGGCAGAGTCAGATGTGAGAGTTCCTGATATCAGGCAAACACGCTTGAGGATCTGCTCGTGGTCTCCCAGCTCCCTTTTATTAGAGTTTGACGTGAGGGACTCCAATTTAATGCTGACAGCTTTCGTAGTAATGACCCAATCCCGAGTCTCAGGAGCTGAAAACAACCTAGGTTCTCTCCCGTGCTGCTGTTCATGCTGCTGAGGGCTGACTGTGTACCCGTGTTGTCCCTACGCACTGTGCAAGGCTGAGGAGATGGAGGCTAAGAGAGACTCAACCCCTTTCCTCCTCAACCGCCATGCGGGGGAAACAGATGGTGGCAAATCTGCCACTTAGCTCCCAAAGCTTCTGCCTGGAGGGGAGAAACATTACTTCTGCTTGTGTTTCATTAGTCAAAACATCCCCTAATCACACGTAATCATCAGAGGTGGAGAAAGGATAGCCTTACCATGTGTCCGCAAGGAGACTGCACAATATTTGGTGACTGTTTCTCATGACTCCTATAAACCCTATACTGTCCTTTCCACAGTCTGTGTCTGTTTTTCGCTTGCTTGACAATTTTTAAAAAATTCCCTTGGGGCCAGTGTTGCTATCAGCAGGTTAAGCTGTTGCCTGGGTCACCAGCACCCCTAGTGAACCCCAGTTCACGTCCCAGCTGCTCCACTTGCGATCCAGCTCCCTGCTAATGTGCCTGGGAAAGCAGCAGAAGATGGCCCAAATGCCACCCATATGGGAGACCTGGATGAAGCTCCTGGCTCCTGGCTTCATTCTGGCCCAGTCCTGGCTGTTGATGCCATGTGGGGTGTGAACCAATGGATAGGAGATCTCTTTCTCTTTCTGTCTCTGCGCCAACCCCCCCCCCCAACTCTGTCTTACAAATAAATGAATAGATCTTTTTAAAAAAATTTCCTTCAATTATCTAAGTTACCATAAACCCTTCAAGTAATTTTCTTCAAAAAGGCTTAGTTTCTATTACTTAAGAAAAGCTGTGGGAGGCATTAGACCTGGCATTAAAAATGTTATGACCTGAGTAGCTTAGGAAAATGAACTTCATGTTACAAGTTGGGATGGTTTGGAAGAAAAGGTATATACCTGCTTTCCAACCACAACTTTTGAACAGGAAAAGAGGCAGGGCATGGCAGGAGCCAAGAGTTTATTTATTTACTTTTAAAGAATTATTTTATTTATTTGAAAGAGTTACAGAGAGAGGTAGAGCGAGAGAGAGAGGTCTTCCATCTGCTGGTTCACTCCCCAAATGACCACAATGGCCAGAGCTGAGCTGATCCGAAGCCAGGAGCCAGGAGCTTCTTCTGGGTCTCCCACGTGAGTACAGGGGCCCAAGGAGTTGGGCCATCTTCTACTGCTTTCCCAGGCCATAGCAGAGAGCCAGATTAGAGGAGGAGAAGCTGGGACTTGAACCGGTGCCCAGATGGGATGCAGGTGCTCCAGGTTGGGGCTTTAACCCACTGTGCCATAGCGCTGGCCCCAGAAGCCAATAATTTAGATGCAAATAATCATGGGTGGCTGTCCTTTGACATGTCAGATGGGAAGCCAGGTATTTTTGCATATACCTGCAAATTTAATTTTATTCTTTACAAAAGCAACTTGAGGTATTATTACTCCTAACTTTTATATACAGAAACTGTGGCTTGGGGAGGTGAAATGATCTGTCCACAAGACAAGTAGCTAGGAA
This sequence comes from Lepus europaeus, assembly GCF_033115175.1. NCBI lineage: Eukaryota > Metazoa > Chordata > Mammalia > Lagomorpha > Leporidae > Lepus > Lepus europaeus. The sequence continues at coordinate 20,417,537 of NC_084847.1, forward strand.
ATGACAGCTTGTTTCAATGCTACCATCTTACAATGTACAACAGACTCATGCAAGGTGTATGTTTGGATAATATGCCCTGTTTGGCTTGCAGGACTGAGATATGTGAAAGGTGGAAGTATACCTTGAGTAGCAGAGTAAAGAGGCTGGAGTTTATTAGATAGGCAGTGAGAGAACCAACTGCTGATTCATTCCCCCAAATGACCACAACAGCCAGGGCTGGCCCAGGGCAAAGCCAGGAGCCTAGAACTCCATCCGGATCGCTGATGTGGGAGCAGGGGCCCAAGCACTTGGGCCACCTTCTGCTGCCTTTCCAAGTGTGTTAGCAGGAAGCTGGATTGGAAGCGGAGGAGTTGGCTCTTCTACATGTGATACTGGTGTTACATGCTGCGGCTTCAACCCCTGCACCACAACGTATTCGAAGAGCTGACAATCACTGATGTGCTGTTGTTGCCCAGGATAAATATAAATGAGGCACACTGGAGGCCCAGAGACCAGCTGCAGGGTTACCGTACAAACCAGGGAGGCATGAGCGCTGAGCTTTAGTTTCGTGGGTGTGGGGACAGAAAACCATCTTCTATCTACTCTCCAGACCGCTGAGGATTGCTGAACGAAGCTGCAGTTCCCCCTATGCCGACAGCACCCACTTTCCACTGTAGTTTCTCCAGGACTTGTTCCTAGGAGAAGCCTGGATGGAAAGCATTAAAAATAATAATAATAAACAGAAAAATACAGGCCACTGCCTAAGCATCAAATCACCAAATCTCTCTGAAACAACCAACCAGCAAAACAACCACGCACATCTTCTCCCCATCACTAACAGGGTCTGACATTTTGCCAAGTGGGCTCCACTCTTTTGAGTGTGAGGACCTGGGGATTAGAGGGACAAGGTAAGGAGAAGTCTCCTTACTGGCAGTGTCCAGGCACGTGACATAAACATGTGCAATCTGGGTGGACCTCAGGTAAAACAGTGCACGTGTGCTCTGTTTAGTGGGGCAGCAGCCTCTCAGCTCTGGCTGAGGGTCCCACAGTTCTGGATCTGCTCATTTTTCAACAGAAATTTCATGGGGAGATTTTTTTTAAGGGGAAGCTCCCAATGTGAAATGATTGTAGCCAGTTTAGATGTATTTATTTATTTGAAGGCTGGAACCCCATCTGGGTCTCCCATATGGGTGACAGGGGCCCAAGCATCTTCCACTGCTTTTTCAGGTACCATAGCAAGGAAGCGGAGCAGCTGGGACTCGAACTGGCGCTCATAAGGGATGCCGGTGTCACAGGTGGTGGCTTTCCCCCCTGTGCCACAATGCCTGCTCTGCCCATTGACATTCCTTACGATCACTGTTCTGGCCATATGCAGCTCTCTGTTTGCCATCTCTTGCTAGTGTTTTGTACTATTTTCATCAAAAACCTTTCTAAATCTTTGAGCACACATCTTTAGTGGCACTAGATACAGTGCAGGCAGGTTCTCTGGATTGCTAAAAGGGCGGACTGAGAAGTTTCTGACTGCCAGGCATGAACCACAGGGAAGACCTGGGCTAAGGGCTGGGCATCCCCAAGGGGAGGGAGGCCTCCAGGGTGGAGCTATTTACTGCTTCCCAGCTGACGGCTCCTGAGCTGGGATTGGAGCAGACGCAGGGCTGGGCAGAGCTGGGGTTTCTCTGGGCTCCAGTTGGCACCTTCCCAGCAACATGACGGTAATGCAGTTGTGTGGTGCTTGAAAAGCCTCCCTAGTTACACAGAATGATTTGCAAGACACCAGACTCTGCATTTCAGAAGTCTCCAGGGTACCGTAAAAATATATTATAAAGGAATAATCTTTATCTGAACGAAAGCTGTAGTGAAGGAAACCCCGTGTCCAGCTGAGAGCAGCAGTGAGCTTTTGTTCACTCTGGGAAAAGTCCGTGTTCTTCATCTTATTTGATTAACATTTTTCTCTCTCTCTCTCTGGCGCTCGGTATCTCGTTAATATTTAGACATTATATACATTTTCATTCAACTGCCATTCCTATTATGTGATCAAACAAAGCCAGAGATGCCAGCCACATCAGCCCGGCCAGGGGAAGGCGGACCTGCCAGGCATCCAGCAGGACAGGAGGCACTCACCCCAGCCCGCCCCAGGGGGACGCTGGCCGGGCTGCGCACTGGACCAGCCCCTGTTCCCAGGAAGCAGAGTTCCGTGGAGCGCTTCTTTCTCCCCCATTCCAGCCTCCCGCTTCCTTCACTGCCCCGGGCAAAAGGCAACAGGAGGCAGAGTCCAGTTGTGAGTCTTCCAAATCCTTTGGCTGTTTGTTTCTTTCTAGGAGGGGGAGGTGAGGGGCGGGGATCTCCGCAGGAGGCGGTGCGCAGACAGCGCTGCAACCCCGCTAGTCTGCTGATCAGTGTGGAGAGCACTGTTGGTCCCGGGCTTAGCCAGTCCAGGGAAGCCTGGACTCCTTCAGGGGCAGTGCCCCTCGCCGCCCCCCTCCCCGCCCCTTCACCTCCGCAGGGGCGTAGGTGAGTTCACCTGTGGTGGAGGGTGTGCAGGAGGGGGCAGCCTTCTCCCAGGAAGCAGAAAGTACAATCGCCGGGCGACGGGACAGGTGCATAAGCTCTGGGACCCGCAAACAGGGGAGGTTTGTGTCAAAGCTCCACCCACCAGGAGCCTCAAGATGGGGAGCTGGGAAGATGGAAGTTGGGATGGGAAAGCCGGGGTGGAGAAGGAATCCGTCCTGGACCACAGGCAGAACGACTACCAGGGTGAGAGAAGGGCGAAGTCAGGGCTGGGCTGAGTTTGCTCGGAGTCCCAGGGGACCAGCGGATGCCAGCGCTCATCACCACCCGCCAGCCCCCAGCTCCCCGGGGCGCGCACGGGCACCTGCGCCTGGCGTTGGGTTCTCGGTCCCCTAAAAGTGTCGCGGAAGACCTGACGGACCCGGCGTCTCAGCCCCCCCCCCCGGGGGGGGGGCACGCACGCTAGACGCGCGGGTCTGTAGGGTGGCGACGGGGACGCCCCAGCCCCGGCGCACGCCCCCGCGCCCGCGCCCCCCTCGCCGGCGCGCACGCGAGGCGCACCCCCCGCCCCCTTCCCTCGGCGGCGTCGCGCGCGCGCCCGGCCCCCTCCTCCTCCCCTCCGCGCCTCTCCGCTCTCCCGGCAGAAAGTTAGCAGCGGGGAAGGAACTCGGGGCCGCAACAGCGCGCGGCGGCGGCAGAGGCTGGAGCAGGAGCCGCGGCGGAGCCGGCGAAGCGGGGGCGCTGCAGACGGAGCAGGTGCAGCCGGCGGGTCCGCGCGCCCCCCTCGGTCCCTTTGCCGGAGGCTGAGGGGGGGTGGTGGTGGTGGGGGCCGCCCGGACTCGGCGGGCAGAGCGGGGCGGAGGGGGGGGCCATGCGGCCGGGCTCCCCCCAGGCGCAGCGGGACATCGGCCAGGGCCGGGGGCGCAGCGGCGTCGCTTCATGCAGCCGGGGCGGCTGGGCAGCGGCGGCGGCGGCGGCGGCGGCGGCGGCGGCGGGGGCGGCGGCTGAAACCATGTCCGGGCAGCGCCGGGGGCTGCCGCCGCCGCCGCCGCCGCCGCGAGCCGGGAGCCGCGATGGCCCCGTGGCCCGCACCTCCTCCGCCTCCGCCTCCGCCTCCACCTCTCGCCGCGCCGCCGCCGCCGCCCGGCGCCTCCGCTAAGGGGCCGCCGGCGCGCAAGCTGCTTTTCATGTGCACCTTGTCCCTGTCTGTCACCTACCTGTGCTACAGCCTCCTGGGCGGCTCGGGCTCCCTGCAGTTCCCCCTGGCGCTGCAGGAGCCGCCGGGCGCCGCCGAGCCCCCGCCGAGCCCGCCGCCACCCTCGCTGCCGCCCTCCCCCGTGCGCCTCGGCGCCCCCTCGCAGCCGCCCGCGCCGCCGCCGCCGGACAACGCGAGCCGCGGGGAGCCGCCCGGGCCCCCCGAGCAGCCCGCCGGCCCCGGGGCGGACGGCTGGGGTCTGGCGAGCGGCGGCGGCGCCCGGGACGCCTGGCTCCGGACCCCGCTGGCCCCCAGCGAGATGGTCACGGCGCAGAGCGCGCTGCTGGAGAGGGACGCGCAGGAGTCCAGCACCACCGACGAGGAGCTCGCAGGCCGGCGAGCGGCCAACGGGAGCAGCGAGAGGGGCGGCGCCGCCGGCACCCCGGACTACGGGGAGAAGAAGCTGCCGCAAGCCCTCATCATCGGGGTCAAGAAAGGGGGGACGCGCGCGCTGCTCGAGGCGATCCGAGTGCACCCGGACGTGCGGGCGGTGGGCGTGGAGCCGCACTTCTTCGACAGGAACTACGACAAGGGGCTCGAGTGGTACAGGTAGGACCCCGGGCTCGGCGGGACCGGGTGGACGCGCGGGCGAGCGCAGCGCGCGTGGAGGGGAAGCCGCCGCCTCCCGCGCCCTCCAAGCGCAGTCGGCGAACCCTGGCGGAGTGGCTCCGGCTGCGTCGTCTCCCGCGACGGCTTCGGTCCAGGGCGAGGGGGCGCGGAGCTGCCACCTTGCCCAGCCTCGGGCACCCCCGCCCACTGAGGCGCCTGCTTCACCCGCCCGGCTCCGTGCCTGGGAATCCCCCAGCCCTCGCGCCCGCCGTGCGTGTCCTAACCCAGGTTTTTGCGTGGGGGAGGTTGAGGACCGAGACCGCATGGCTCCACGCAGCGGCGGGAGATGGGGTGTGCTTTGGGATTGCCCCCGGAATCGCCCAAAATCGCCCTCAGCGTGGCAGGAAGCAGAGTATTTTCTATTTTTAAGGTCGGAGCACCCTGAGGCGGGCACAGTTTTAAAAGGTGACGCCGGCGTCGGCTTTCTAGTAACGACAGGATGACGCCGCCACCTGCATAACTTTCTGTCCCCCTTGGCGGGACGAACGCCGCGCCGGGGCAGCATCTGGCGCTCCCATGCCCCGTGTGGCCGCCGGCGCCCGGGAGTGCTGTGTGCCCTGCGCCCCTTCTTTGCAGCCGGTGGGAGGGAGCTTGCGTCTGCCTGTGAGATGCTCATCTTGCCCCCTTCCGCACCCCGGGGCTGCGGGTGGTGAGAGAAGGGGAGCAGACGGGAAAGTTCCGAGCAGGCAGAACACATGGAACAATCCGGCTTTCTTGCTGGCTGTCGCATTTACAACAGCCCTGCCACGGAGGCTGCCCTTAGTACAAACCTCCTTTGGCTTTTTCTCTCCCTCGCTGTGGTGTTCTGTGTTTCTTGAAAACAGGTCTGGATGGCTGGCCCCGTCTCGATTGCATTTCGGTAATTAATTGCGATTGTCAAACAGAAACACAGCCGTTGTCAGCTGCGGCGATGCTAGCTAGCATCTCCGCAGAGCACGTCGGTACAATTGCTTTCTTGACAGGTGGCCTTCCTGTTGAAGGTACCTGCTTTCTAGGTCTCAGTGGCAGCCTGGGAAAGTTTTGCAGATAACTTCTGAAATATATAGTACATGTGTGTATTGTGATTGATTTCTCCCAGTCTTAAAAAAAAATACGCCTTATGCTTTAAAAGCTTGAGAGAAGCACTCTAAGGCATAAACATTCTAGCACATTATACTGCAAACAGCAAATGTGTCTGTTAATGTCTTGTCTGTTTCAACAGCGAGAACTAATTGCAATATTTTAGGAGGCTTCAAACAGCCCCTTCCTATCAAAACATAAAACAGCAAATGCCTAATTTAACTGGAAAATCAGTATTTATAACATCACAAGCCATGGCTTCCAGTTTGCGATTATAATTAAAAAGGTGTTAGAATGATTAATGCAACAACAGCAAAATAAAGAAGGGCTCTGATGTCTCCGAAGCCTCCGGTTGCTTCATTGTCGGTTCTGGAGAATGTTCTGGTTTCTTCTCTGGCCCCAGTGTGGGTAACGGTGGTGTTTCTTATTCCAGTTCTAATTTTAAAGCTGTGTGTCTCGTGAAAAGTGTCAGATGCCCTTTGAGAGAGGCAGAAAGATCAAATCTTTCCAACATGTGGTTGGGTTGCTTTGTGACAGCTGGAAATAGGAGAGGGGGTGTTTTATCCGGATGACTTCAAGTGAAATTGATGAGGAGTGCTTGGTGGGATGTGTAAAGTCAGAGTCCCACAGAGGGGTCTGGAGGGTTTTCTGAATGCAAGAGAAGATGCTGGGTTTGGCTATGTTCTTTTACACAGAGGCTGGGGAGAGAAGCTGCATAAAATACCTCGCTGTCACAGCATGGCTCCTGGAGGTATTCTCCCAGCTCTCTGCTACTCCCAGCCTCTTGCACCCAGCCAGCACTGGGACTGGGGCTGGGTGTTGATGTTTAGTAGTTACCTCTAGAACTGTTCAACTGAAGAGGTGTGGCTGGGACAAGATTCCCTTGGTCCTCACTAAAGAGGACCCCGTGGTGTCTCTGCGCTTCCACCTGCACCCCAACACCTTGCCCCTTGGGGATGCTTTGCAATGCTTGGGGTGCTGATTAGCAGCGCCGCTAGTCCACGTGCATCCAGTCCAGAGAGAGGCTTAGGCACCCCAAACGGACTGCTGAGAAAACTCCTGGAAGCCCCAGAGACTCACAGGAGTCGCGTGGGACTGTCCGTGGGTAGCTCCCAGCCTCATCAGGGACAGCAGTGCTTTGGGGACATTTGTGAGATTTTCACTGGTTCCACTGTTTCAGGCCCCTTCTTTTGCAAGTGGAAAAGGAAACAGCAGTACTGGCTCAGACCAGTAACGCAAACCCCTCCTAACTTGCTTCCCTGGTCCCTCTCTGAATGTTTCAAATAATAGAATCTGTAGTTGAATGGCATAATTTCTTCCAGTATTGGCTGTGCTACCTGGAATCTATTTGCCTGATTCGAGATGTACAGGTTAATTAAAGGTTTTGATTCCCCCATGTGTACCTACTATTTTTTTTGAGGAGTGCTTCTAGGACAGCCTAGTAATTCCACAAGTATTCCTGGTTTTTGTGTTTTCAGCAAGTGAGAACCACTGTCAACCTGGCTGGCTTGGGGGTCCTGGCAGTTTTATTTCCTTGATATAACTCCAGTGATCGCTGCATCCGGGTTTTCTTTGCTCCTATGCTGTGGATCTAAGGTGATGTAGAAACACATTGGAGATCAGAATGTGTGCCTCGGATTTTCAGAGCAGAATCGACTAATGGATTAGGAGGTGTGAGAGCGAAGCAGACCTCCCTTGGTAGAGTGACACAGGCCAGTGATGAGTAAGTCGGGGTGGATTAGACCTCCTACCCCTTCTCTCCTGCTCCTCCCCCGACAAAGCAAAGCCTTGACCTACCGACCACCTTTCTTAGGAGCTGCTACAAGCTGTCTAGGCAGAGGTTGCAAACTCCTCTGAGGGATGAGAGCTTGGGGCAGGCCAACCAGCTGCCACGGCAGAGCTCATCCAAGTGACAGAGACGACCTGAGCTGTTTGCTATGTTGTGGTCCACACGCTGCATAGGAACTGTGACTACGTCGCTGGGGAACCACTCAGCGCCAGGGTGACGGGTTGTGATCCTTCGTGGTTTGGTCTTCACTGTCGGCATTTAACACACACAGGTCCCATTGGCTGGGGGAGAAGTAACTCAGGAAAATGGGGAGAGGGAGGAGGCATCGAAAGGCACTGGGTTTACGGGGTGCCTGCTGTTGGGGGCTGGCGTGGTGTGGAAGTGTGTCCTGTTGGGTGTCCTGATGGTGCTGGGAGCTGCGTGGCAGCTTTCTCAGGTGGTTTCAAGAGGGCCAGTGACTGGCTCAGGGTGACTTTGCACTCCGATTTCTTCCCCTCTGCCACGTTGCCATACAGAAAGAACGAGAAGGGTCATATCTTCCGTGCCTGCTCTCATTCAATGAATATTTAAACAAGTATTAATGTGTGCCCAGTCTTGTTTCAGATACTGGGGGGAGTGTGGTGACCAAGACAGGTAAAGCACCTGCTCCCTTGGGAGTGACGTTGTGGGGAGGGGGAGGGGAGAAGCAGACAAACGCGCCAATAAGAGAGTAAAATGTGTTGCACCAAGGGATAGCAAGAACGAGGCAATTGGTGATCGGAGCTCCTTAGTCTAGTCTGAGAGCTGCTGACTTCGTGTGACTGTAAGAACGAGGCAACTGGTGATCGGAGCTCCTTGGTCTAGTCTGAGAGCTGCTGACTTCGTGTGACTGTAAGAACGAGGCAATTGGTGATCGGAGCTCCTTGGTCTAGTCTGAGAGCTGCTGACTTCGTGTGACTGTAAGAATGAGGCAATTGGTGATCGGAGCTCCTTGGTCTAGTCTGAGAGCTGCTGACTTCGTGTGACTGTAAGAACGAGGCAACTGGTGATCGGAGCTCCTTGGTCTAGTCTGAGAGCTGCTGACTTCGTGTGACTGTAAGAACGAGGCAATTGGTGATCGGAGCTCCTTGGTCTAGTCTGAGAGCTGCTGACTTCGTGTGACTGTAAGAATGAGGCAATTGGTGATCGGAGCTCCTTGGTCTAGTCTGAGAGCTGCTGACTTCGTGTGACTGTTGAACATGGGAGACTGTACTGTAAGTATAAGCCATGCGGAAGGCTAACTTGTCCATTCACAATTTTATATTAACTGTGTGTTGAAATTATAATATTTGGCCGGCGCCGCAGCTCAATAGGCTAATCCTCCGCCTGTAGCGCTGGCATACCGGGTTCTAGTCCTGGTCGGGGCGCCGGATTCTATCCCGGTTGCCTCTCTTCCAGGCCAGCTCTCTGCTGTGGCCCGGGAAGGCAGTGGAGGATGGCCCAAGTCCTTGGGTCCTGCACCCCATGGGAGACCAGGATAAGCACCTGGCTCCTGCCATCGGATCAGCGCGATGCGCAGGCTGAAGCACGCCGGCCGCGGCGGCCATTGGAGGGTGAACCAATGGCAAAAGGAAGACCTTTCTCTCTGCCCCTCTCTCTCTCACTGTCCACTCTGCCTGTCAAAAAAAAAAAAAAGAAATTATAATATTCATGTTAAGTGAGATAGAACATACTGTTAAAATTAATTGCACCCCCTTCTAGATGTGGCTACTAGAAAATTCAGAATTATACTTCTTTTTTTAAAAAAAGATTTATTTATTTGAAAGTCAGAGTTACACAGAGAGGCAGAGAGAGAGAGAGGTCTTCCATCCGCTGGTTTACTCCCCAGTTGGCTGCAATGGCCAGAGCTGTGCCATTCTGAAGCCAGGAGCCAGAAGCTTCATCTGGATCTTCCACGTGGTGCAAGGGTCCAAGGACTTGGACCATTTTACACTGCTCTCCCAGGCCATAGTAGAAAGCTCTATCAGAAGTGGAGCAGCCTGGACTTGAACCAGCACCCATTTGGGATGCCGGCACTGCAGGCAGCGGCTTTACCTCCTGCGCCACAGCGCTGGCCCCTAGAATTACACTTCTGACTCACAGTATATTTCTGTTGTGCAATGCTTATATAGTGCCGTATTTTTGAAACTTTTAAATGTGCACAAATCACTTGGGGATCTTGCTTTTTTTCTTTTCTTTTTAAAATAAAGATATATTTATTTTAGAGGCAGAGATAGGGAGATAGAAATGGATCTTTTATCCACTAATTCACTCCCCAAATGGCCATAACAGCCAGGGCTGGGTCGGGTTGAAACCAGGAGCCTGGAATTCCATCTGGGTCTCCCACGTGGGTAGCAAAAGTACTTGGGCTGTCTTCTGGTTTCCCAGCTGCATCACAGGGAGTTGGATCAGAAGCAGAGCAACTAGAACCTGAATTGGTATTGCAGTATGGGATGCCAGCATTGCAGGCTGCACCAGCCCCCATCCTGGGGATGTTGTTAACATGCAGATTTCCATCCAGCTGGTCTGAGGAGAAACTTGACAGTCTTCATTCCAGAAAATTTTCAGCTGCTCTGCTGACCCTTGAACCTGACTTGGAGTAGTAGAGGGTCTAGAAAGTAACTGGTGGGGCTGGCACTGTGGCGTAGCGGGTTAGGCCGCTGCCTGCAGTGCTGGCATCTCATATGGGCGCCGATTCGAGACCCGGCTGCTCTACTTCCTATCCAGCTCTCTGCTATGGCCTGAGAAAGCTGTAGAAGATGCCCCAAGTCCTTGGGCCCCTGCACCCGCGTAGAAGACCCTGAAGAAGCTCCTGGCTCCTGGCTTCAGATTGGCACAGTTCCTTCCGTTGCAGCCAACTGGGGAGTGAACCAGCTGGTGGAAGACCTCTCTCTCTCTCTGCCTCTCTTTCTCTGTGTAACTCTGACTTTCAAATAAATAAACAAAAAATCTTAAATTTTTTTTTAAAATTTATTTGACAGGTAGAGTTATAGACAGAGAGACAGAGAGAAAGGTCTTCCCTTGTTGGTTCACTCCCCAAATGGCCACCACGGCCAGCGCTGTGCTGATCTGAAGCCAGGAGCCAGGTGCTTCCTCCTGGTTTCCCATGCGGGTGCAGGGGCCCAAGCACTTGGGCCAGCCTCCACTGCACTCCCGGGCCACAGCAGAGAGCTGGCCTGGAAGAGGAGCAACCAGGACTAGAACCCGGCACCCATATGGGATGCCAGCGCCGCAGGCAGACTATTAACCAAGTGATCCACGGCGCCATCCCTAAATAAATCCTTAACAAAAAAATAAGTAAATGGTGTGTGATTTAAATAGGATAGTTAGAGAAACCCTCTCTGTGAAGGTGTTGTAAATGAAGTGAGGAGTAAGATTCTCCTTTCTCAAGATCTCGGTAGAGAAGTTTCCAAGTAGAGGCAACAGGGAGGGCAAAGACCCTGAGGTGGAAATGGGCTTTGAACTGTGTCTCTACCCCAGGGCTCTTTCACTGTGGTAAAAGCACCATCGTTACAGCTGTACAAGGCTGGGTCCACAGTGTGCTGTTGCAACCTGCTGCTTGGATGATTTTGGCTGGATTACTTCCTTTGACATCCCTTAGCTTCAGCTTATCTGAGATCTGAGGGTCATTCCTTCCTTGTAGGGTTGTGGGGCGGGATAAATGACATCGTGAAAGTGGGTGTGCTTTCTAAACAAAATGAGTTTCCGAGAGCAGAAATTCAAATGGATCCAATGATTGGATTTTTCCATTTCTCAAGTCATTTTAGTCTCTTTTATTCTTTTCCTTCTCTCACAGCTGTCACAACATTGACTGAAGGGTCTTGTATTTGGAATGGTTTGGGAAAGACCCAGGAATGATGGCCTGTGCTTTCTGCATCTGGTTAACCTTTCAAACCCAAGGTCACCAACTCAGGTGCCTTCGGGGGCCCTGGGATCACATGAATGGGTGAAGCTGGTGGGTGGGGAGGAGCTGGAATTCACAAGCTCTCCCTACAGAGGCAGCCATGATTGCCTTCCAGGGACTCTTGTCCATGTGCCGATGTGGCCCCAGGGTCTTTCCACTGTGTAGGAGAAACCGAAATCAAGCTTCTGACATGGAATCTTCTGGTTGGTAGCATTGGCAGCCAATGTAAGTTTCTTTAAAAGTGTGGTGTGGTCCAACACTGCGGGATAAACAAAACACATCTGTGGGCTGGACGCAGCCAGCTGGCCACCGGTTTGCGACCTCTGGTTTAAACTCATTTCACAGAGTCATTGGCATGCCTGTACCCTTCACAGCGGCCAGGACTTTGGCTTATATGTGCTATTTTAGTTTGTCCCCCCTCCCCCCTTATGGATTTTGCAACAGCATGGGGGAAATACCTCTCAGATACATCACAGCAGCAACAAAAGGAGCTGAATGTAAACAGCAACACAGAGACAAGAAAGGAAAATCCACACATACAGTTCTCTTTTGCTCTCAGTTAATATTCTCATGAAGGTGGGGGGAAGTCTCAGCATGTCACTCATTAATCAGGAGAGCCTGCATTTGATCTTTCTAGATAACTTGCGCTTTCAAAATAGAAGCTGGTCAGGTGCACGGAGACCTGAGCGGCTGCAAGAGTGAGCTCTAGGCTTTGCCACGCGCTAGTTCTGTTGGACTTGGGTGCATCTTTGCTTCTTAGGTGATGAGGCTGTATGAGCTCCGTAGAGACCACTCAGCTGCTGGGGTTCTGGAACAGTCTTCTGAGAAGGAAGCAGTGGACTGTAGCAGCATGGTTTGGAGCATGCTGTATATCTCCGAGCCAGGATCCATTGCATCCTCATTGTGTGACTTTGGACAACTGACTTAGTATCACTAAACCTCCATGTTCCCATCTGCAGAAGGGGCTCAGCATTCTTCACTTGGGTAGGATTACATGAGGATGAAATGGGATGGCATTTCAAGGAGCTTACACGGGAGTTTGTAGGACTTAGTAAATGTCTCTCTCTCTGTCTTTCCTCTCTTTCCTGTTTTCCCTTTCTCCCTGCCTTTGCACCCTCATTTCCCGTCAGCGCTTTCCTTTTCCCCTGCCTATTGCTCCTGTAGGCCCCAGAGAGGAAGCTATAATGCATTTTTCATCTGAATATAGTCTTTTATTTCAAGATTATGCGTGAATGAGGGATTTTAAGCCCTGAAGCAGCTCTTCCATAGCTCTCCGGGGAATAATCAAAGTTGGATTCCGGAATGTGGTTGTGTTGTGGCTGCAGGAGAAGCCTGAATCGGGAGGGAGCTGCAGCCCGAATTCTGCACCTGGGGAGCAGATGGGGAGGTGGACAGACTGTGGCTTGGACGCTAGCACGTCCCTGCACCTGCGGTGGGAGCTGACACCTCCCGTCCCGAGTGGGTCCACAGGACATGCTTGCCTTCGGTTTCTCTGCAGATCCGAAAGCATTTGAGAACACAGGATGGCTTTACAAAGATGCTGCAAAACTCCCTGTCTGTGGTTTGGCTGCTTCCCACCCCTAAGTTCTGCAGCCACTGTGCATGACTGGTTTTATATTTTATTTTTTGTAAATCATAGCGGGACATCCTTAAACTTTTAAATCAAGTCAGGAAAAGGGGCCTCGCGACTTTGGGTGAATGAAAGATTGCTGGAGTTGTGCGTTGGAAAGTTTTAGAGGCTTAGGTCTTACATAATGGATGACATCCCTGGAACTGACTGAACCACCGGCCTGTTAGGGTTCTCTCTTGATTTCATTGGCTTCTGCGGTTTAACAAGCTCCTCCATAACTGTCCTGGGAATTTCAATCTGAAATTATAATTCACTAAGGCAGCCGCTCCGACTATCTTGCCCTTAATTAAAGGCAGCCGGTTACAAAGCAACACATGAAATAAGCAATCGCTTTTGACTGCAAATGACAGAGATGGACTGAACAGACAAAAGAAGCTAAGCTGTTGGCTTACACAGTTGAGAAGCGTGGGAGCCACCATAGCTTCAGAAAAATCTAGCTCCGGGGGCTCTCAGAGGGGTCACTGGGTCTCTGTCTCTTTGCCCTCTTTGCCATGTTTGTCTCTGCCTTGCTTTATTCTCAGATAGGCTGTCTCACTGCATTGTAGGCAAGATGACAGGTAGCACCTCGAGACAGATGTCTTTGATGTTTACCAAGTTTTTTTGGAAACGATTTTTTTTTTCCTCAAGAACTTCTGTGGGAAATTCCTGGAGAAGTCTTTGGCCCAGGTTGGGTCATGAGGACCCCCCCCCCCATCTCCCCCACTCCTAAAACAACTGAACAGTGCTCTAATCAGGTCTGGGTGATGCAGGTAACCATTTGGCTTGGGCTGGTGGTGGGAGCAGAGAAGCAGGGGTAACCTCTTTGCAACCTAAGGGGATAGTTCCTCCGTGGAGAGATAGGGGTCAAGGGTTCTATTGCTGGAAAATGGGGGGAGGCAGTTAAATCAGGTGTCCATTAACTGTATAAAAATCCTTTTCAAGACAGGCACCTGAGCTCTCTAGTCCAGTATTTGAACTGGAAAGAAGTACGAACAGGGGCTGGCACCGTGGCTTACTTGGTTAATCCTCCGCCTGTGGCGCCAGTATCCCATATGGGCACCGGGTTCTAGTCCTGGCTGCTCCTCTTCCAGTCCAGCTCTCTGCTATGGCCAGGGAAGACAGTGGAGGATGGCGCAAGTGCTTGGGCCCTGCACCTGCATGGGAGACCAGGAGGAAGCACCTGGCTCCTGACTTCGGATTGGCGCAGTATTGGCCATAGCGGACACTTGGGGAGTGAACCAATGGAAGGAAGACCTTTCTTCTGTCTCTCTCTCTCACTGTCTAACTCTGCCTGTCAAATAATAATAAAAAAAAGTACAAAGGATTAGTTTGGGGAGATTCAGTGTACTTATTATTCAGTCACTCATTTATCCACTCAACTGTGTGCTGTGTGTGTGTGCTGGGCTCAGACATGAACCAGTCATAGCTGAAAATCTGAAATAGCTCATAGAGTAGGGGAAATGAACACGTAGGTGATAATATTGTAAGGTAGTATAAGCCTTGACCAAGTGGAATTTATTCCAAGCGTGGAAGTATGGTTTGATCTTGGAAAATTCAGTAATGTGATTTTCTGGTGACATTGGCAGTTGAGGGAAGTCTGGCAACTTATTTTGTACATTGTAAAAATATATCTGATAGGGGCTGGCGCTGTAACACAGCAGGTAAAACTGCCACCTGCGGCGCCAGCATCCCATATGGGTGCCGGTTCGAGGCCTGGCTGCTCCACTTTCGATCTAACTCTCCGCTGTGACTTGGGAAAGCAGTGGAAGATGGCCCAAGTTCTTGGACCACTGCGCCCATGTAGGAGACCTGGAAGAAGCTCCTGGCTTCTGATCGGCACAGCTCTGGCCATTGCGGCCATCTGGGGGGTGAACCATCAGATGGAAGACCTCTATCTCTCCTCTTCTCCTCTCGCTGTGTAACTCTGACTTTCAAATAAATAAATACATCTTTAAAAAATACATGTCTGATAAAGATAAATATTCCTGATTTTTAGAACCATAACCTGGGATCATCCTGGAAGCCAGTTTCATGTTTAGTAATGTGACCCTGCAAGTGTTCCCATGGAATCCAGAATAAGATCATACTGCCATTATTATCTCCATTATTAACCATTGTTCAACCATTATCAGAAAATGCAGAGGCAGGTGTTGTGGTGTAGTAGGTTAAGCCACTGCTTGGGACACAGGCATCCCAAAAATCAGAGCACTGGTTCTGAGTCCCAGCTGCTTCACTTTTGATCCAGCTTCCTGCTAATGCCCCTGTGAGGGCAGCAGAAAATGGTCCAAGTACTTGGGGGTGCTGCCATCCATGTGAGAGGCCAGGCTGGAGTTCCTGGCTCCTGGTTTTGGCTTGGCCCAAACCTGGCTGTTACAATGATTTAGGGAGTGAAACAGCAGATGGAAGACATCTGTCTCTCTCTCTCTGTCTTCCCTTGCCCCCCGTTTCTCTGCTTTTCAAATAAATAAATAAAGCATTTAAAGGTTTATTTTATTTATTTGAAAGGCAGAGTTGCAGAGAGAGAGAGAGGGAGAGACAGAAAGAGAGGTCTCCCATCTGCTGGCTCACTCCCAAATATCCGCAATGGCTAGGGCTAGGCCAGGCCGAAGCCAGGAGCTTGGAGCTCAGAGCTTCTCCTGGGTCTCCCACATGGGTGCAGGGGCCCAAGCACTTGGGCCATCTTAAGCTGCTTTTCCAAGTGTATTAGCAGGGAGTTGGATCGGAAGTGAAGCATCAGGGACTCAAACCGGTGCTCATATGGGATGCTGACATCACAGGTAGCAGCTTTACCTGCCTAGGCTACAATGCTGTCCCCTAAAATAAATATTTTTGAAAGCCATCATGTGGCTGGTGTGGGTTTGGGTGAGGGTTTGGGTCCTGGCTGCTCTGCACCTCCAAGCCACCTCCCTGTTAATGTGCTTGGGATATAGTAGATGATGCCTCAAATACTTGGCTTCTTGCCATCCACACGGGGAGACCCAGATGGAGTTTCTGGCTCCTGTCTTTCCCCTGGCCTAACCCTAGCTGCTGCGGGTATTTGGAGAGTGAACTATGAGATGGAAGATCTCTCCCCCTCTCACTTTGCTCCTCTGCCTTTCAAATACTAAACAAATAAGTCTCGATAAAAAGGAATTATTAGAAAATGCAATTAGATGAGCAAAAGAAGAAAGAGGAAGGTAGAATGATCACTCTTAGCAAGCAGTGTCAACACTTTGGAGAACCCAAGGTAACCAATAACCCCCTGGGCTTCTTAGAAACCATAATGGAATTCGTGGAGGTGGCTGGTAGAGAAATGACTGTGCAGAATCTAAAGTTTTCTTGTCTAGTACGCCAACCATTTTGAAACCTAATAGGAGAAAATATTCTGTTTGTAAAGCTGGCTGAAGAGAGAAAATAACTCCGAATAAATTTAGCCAAAAATTGCAAGGACTTCGTAAACACAAAATTATAAAGCTAGACCGGGGGACCCCAAGGAAGGCAGGAGTGAGTGAAGAGACCCCTTCTCCAGGACAGCACTTCATTCTTTTCCTGCTTTCTCCTTCCTTTTTTCTTTGCCTGCCTCCCTCACTTTTCCTCCCACCCCCTCCCCTCTCTGCCTCCTCACTGTTTGTTTGTTTAATGCTTTGCTGCCTAAATTGAGGTCAGCTGTGTTAGAGAGTGGTTGAAAAACATTGTTGATGTGAGCGTGACCAAAACGTTGTACTTTCGATGTGGATGTCCTTATTTCCCCATTTTACTGGACAGAGGAGTGGAGGGTGAGACAGCTGTTACTGCCCAGAATCCTAAGCGGTGTTATGGTTCCTTCTCTGGGGAGGGGGGTCTCAGCGGGGAGGCGGAGGGGGCCACTGGTTATCTAATCCTCTGCATTCAGGGTGGTAGGACCACCGTTAGGCGTGGATGATTAAGTTGTGGATGAAGGCCTGGCATTGTGGCATAATAGGTAAGGCTGCCGCCAGGGACACTGGCATCCCATTTGGGCACTGGTTCATGTCCTGGCTGCTCACCTTCCAATGTAGCTCCTTAGTAGTGGCCTGGGAAAAGCAGCAGAAGACGGCCCGAGTGCCTGGGCCCCTGTCAGCCATGTGGGAGACTCAGATGAAGCTCCTGGGCTCCTGGCTTCTGCCTGGCTCAGCTCTGGCTGTTGCAGCCATCTGGGGAGTGAACCAGGGGTTAGAAGATCTTGCTCTACCTGTCTCTTTGTAACTCTTTCAAATACAGAAATAAATCTTTTTTTTTTTAAAGGTATGGATGAATTGGTATCAATTAGTCAATGTAGATACACTCATGTTACAAGGCACAAAGCCAGGACAAAGGATGGTTATTTTGGCATGGACAGGGAGGCGGAGATTGGTGACTGACAGGAAAACAGCAGCAGGTGTGGTGTAGACACGCACTTGGTACTCGAGTGCCAGGCTCTGCCCCAAGGGTGAATTCATTCAGTCCTGGCAAGCACCTCCCCGGCAGCACCATTCTTACCCATGCGTTACCGCAGGGGAAACTGAGGCACGGGGCAGTTAAGTCACCGGCTCAGAACATGGAGTTGGGATCCAAATCCAGGTGTGTGGCCCCAGGCACACACCTTTTCTTTTGGTTTGTCTGCAAGTTTTTTTTTTTCCATGGGAGCTGCTGTCTTTCAGCATTCTAAGTTAAGTGTGTGTTCAGACAGACTGGCTACACCCACGAAGACAGACACCTGGGCTTCTGTCCTAACACAGCACCCAGGAAGTCGCTTTCTTTCCCATCTGGGACCATGCCAAGTTCGATCCCACTTTAGGGCCCGTTAGTCCCTATTCCCTCTTTCTCGAATGCTTTGTCCTCAGACCTCTAACATCTAAGTGTCTCCGGATCTGGCCTTTGAGTGTTGGCTCGCATTTCAGCCCCTCAGAAAGATTTTTTTCTGACTCCCCAAGTTAAAGACCCTCTTGTACTTCTGTTTTTGTGTGCCATCTGATTTTATTCAGAACATTTGCACGAGACTCTCCAAAGTCCTAAATATTGATCTCCCTTTGCCAGAAAGCAAAGCTAAGTGGAAGCAGGGATCCTGTCCGTCTTGTCACTCGTGGGTGCCCAGAACAGTGCCTAAGGGACTCAATATGCAGTGGTCGACTGATCATCGATTATGAATCAGGGAAGTAATGAATGGAAGGCGATCCTTCGACGTGCAGTATTCTGGGCTCCTGAAAAGGAAGAACACTCCCATTTCTTGGGATCTCTGGCGAAGAATTGTTCCAGGCTCTTTCACTTACTATTTTTTGCCATACTATTTTGGTTGCCAGTAAGAGAAATCCACTCCAAGGAGTTCTGTGGGCGGAACAGTCTCCCCAAAAGGTTCCTGTGGCGCACAGCGCCGTCTCACCGCTCCCTCACCGTGGCCTCGTCCGGGAGCTACTTTCCTTTCCCAGTGGTACAGATGGAGAGGAAGGGCGAGTGGCGTTCCCAAGGTCGCGCAGCAAGCTGGTACCCGCCAGGTGTCTTTCCAGGAGGATAGCTCTTCAGCTCCTGGCTTCTGCTGCTGGGGCAGTCAGTTTTAGGAGAAGAAGAGTGTGTGGATTTTTCCTGCTAGACCATTTATGCTGCAAGAGTGGTTTGCATTATGTTTCTGAGTGCATTATCAACATGACATAATTGCCAGTTAATAATCCAATAATTACCCAGGGGCCCGGCGTTCCATTCGTGTTACCGACTTCGGTGTGGGTACACCTTTCCCTCTGCCGCCAGCCGAAAGCTTCTATCGGGGGTTAGACTGTTGGGTCGAGGAAATATTTGAGCCCAGCTACCCAGGCTCCTGTGTAGTAGGGCACTTTGAGTCCTTGGAGCGATGTGGTGTCTTGAAAAGGATGTGAATCCGAACTCCGAGTCGACCTTGCTTTGTTTTCACAGACCAGCATTTGCCTTTCAGCCTTTGCTTTCTCATCTCTAAAATGGGAATAACAATCTCTTTATTACCCCATGGGGGATTTTTATAAGGGTAGGATAATGATTATGTGTGGGGATCTGCCTTGTTCTACCTGTGTTGGTTTTTATTAATCCATGCACGTTTTCATGAATTCCCTCGAGTAATTGGTTTTCTGGAAAGTTGCACTCCAGGGAATATCTGAACTACAGGACAAACACTCTTATCATAAAGTTAGATTAAGAGGTTTAATTTACAGGAACTGTTAGATAGCGTGGGTATCAAATGTTCTGAGCCCCAGACTGTGTAAAGATCTGGAAAATGCCCGGATGAGCTCAGAGAGCGCACCTGCTGCCTTCTGACCGCGGATGCACCGCTGGTTGCACTCGAACAACACAAAATGCTATGAGGCACGTTTGCTTCCTAGGACTGTCCTGCAGTTGAGTTGATAAGCTTTGGAAGTGACCAGAAGATTCTCTCCTTTCATTCTCCACTGACCGACCACTCATCTTTTTTTCCTGTACACCCCTGGCTGTGTTTCCAACTTTCTACTTGCCTGCCTAATGAGCTTTCTAGCCCCTGTGGAGGGCAGAATAAGGACCTCCTTGGAATCCTGGACCCTGTGATGAATCTATTCGCTTATGTGGCAAAGGGGAATTACGGTGTGGGTGGAATTAAGATTACTACATCCTTGGCTTTAAAACGGGAGATTGTCCTGGGTTTTTGGGATGGACGCAGTATTATCCAGGAACCAGGTAAGTATAAGAGAGAGGTAGAGAGAGAAAACCAGAGGGAAGTTGGCATGAGAGAGACTCCATTCACTTAAGGAAATGAGTTCTTCCCCAGTACCTCCAGAAGGGATATAGCCAACTCAACACTTTGATTTTAGCCCATTTTAAAAAAAAGATTTATTTATTTATTTGAAAGTCAGAGTTGGGGTGAGAGGAAGATATATTTTTGATCTGCTGGTTCACTGCTCAAATGGCTGCAATAGCTGGAGCTGGTCCAGGCTGAAACCAGGAGATTGGAACTCCCATCTGGATCCCACATGGATGGCAGGGGCTCAAGCGTGTGGACCGTCCTCTGTTGCTTTGCCAGGTGCATTAGCAGAGGGCTGGACCGGAAGTGGAGCATCCGGGACTTGAACTGGTGCTCACTGGATGCTGGCATCACAGGCTGCACACTGCTTAACCTGCTGAGCCACAGTGCCAACCCTGATTTTAGCCTGTGGAGACCCACTGCAGACCCTGGCCAAGCAGAACTAAAAGATCAGGCTTGTATGGTTTTAAGCCATGGTGATAAACTCATGTACTCTACTGAGGTATCTCCTGCAGTCACCATCTTATTTCTTAGTTTCTTTTCTTCTCTTTCTGGTATAGCATCCACCGTTCGTAGATGGTAATGGTAGTAGCAGCTTAAGCAGTGCAGACATTATTTCTCTCCTGGGTAATGAAAGTTGACATCAAAGCATGTAGCTGGCAGTGCCCCATGGCCGCCAGCTACACAGAGGGCAAACATGATAAAAACCAAGTTCAGGTGCACAGGTGTACACTTGCATACTGTAGCTGGTCTAGACTCGGGATAGGAGTTGGGTGGCTGCTGTGCCCCAGGAGGTTGTCAGACCCCAGTGCTTCCCAGCTCTTTGCCCCACCAGTCCCCAAGCAGCTTCGTAGAAAGGCAGAATCTCAGGTTCTCTCCCAAGCGTTTTGAAGCAGAATTAGCATTTTTAGGAAGAAACAGAGAGAATCCTTTTGCACAGTGTCTGAGAGCATTGCATTAGTGCAGATTTTTCTAATTTATGTATTTGTTTGTATTTGTTATTTGGAAAGGAGAGAGAGAGAGAGAGAGAGAGAGAGAGAGAGAGAGAACCTGAATATGCACAACAGCCAGTGCTGGTTCAAACCAAAGCCAGGAGCTGAGAACTCAGTCTGGATCTCCCACGTGGGTGGCAGGGACCCACATACTTGAGCCGGCACCTGCTGCCTCCCAGGTGCATTTGCAGGAAGCTGCAAACCCAGGCACTCGGATGTGGAATGTGTGTGTCCCCAGTGGCGTCTTAACCACCATGCCAAACACCACCTGGGGGTTTAGCCTCAGCACTGTTGACATTGAGTGTAAGACCAGAAGAAGACTGGGTGAGGCGCTGTCCTTGGTACTGCAGGAGATTTGCCAACCTCTGTGACCTCTGCTCTCTAGATCCTCCTTCCTGCCCTGCCTTCAGTTATTATAAACAGAAATGGCTCCAGGCATTGTCAGATGTTCCCTGGGGTGCGGGGGGTGTGGCCAACTGCCTCTGCCTTTGGTAAGAGTTCTCTCCCCTTGGAAGGGTTTTGTCTTCTGCTGGGACTCCACCCCAGTGGGAAGGGAAAGAAGGTAGATGTCCAAGAAGCAATTTCCTGTCTCCCAAGGGAGGCGGAAGCTAAACCCCTAAGTTCCAGTCACCTCCTGTTGGTGAGAATTTAGTTCCCGAGTCACATCAGGTGCAGAGGAGTGGCCGTGTGCACGAAGTCGGGGGAGAATGAGCCCGGGTCGCTCAGCTGTCTCTGCCACGGTAATGAACTCAAGGATGAGGCATCGCAGATCTTTTTCTATTTCTTCTATCAAGAAGTGAATCTAGCTGGAAAAATGAAATAAATTGATTATGCCTAATATTTTTTACAGTGGGACCCCGGAATAGGAGGAGTCTTCTAAAAATGCATGCTATGAGAAGGCTGTACGTGGGTCCCAAAATGTTTTTGCACCCAAATAAACTCAGTTTTAGTTCCAGTTTTTCATGGCATTTGTGAAGTCCCTTCCTATTTTAGGACATCACAGGACATTTCAGAAGAACACGTCAAATGTGTCTCATTCTCTAAGAGTGTATTTTGGTATCAAGAGTTCGGTCTTTTAAACTTCAGCCATGAGTGTTATTTTTATTTATTTATTTATTTTTGTTATAAATGCATATCCACCTATATTGATTTTTGTTGCAACAGGGGAGGGATCTTTGCCTTTTCCATGCCAACAACTTTGTGTTGTTTATGTAAAAACTCAGGAACTGTACAAGTCCGCCTGTATTGGGATTTACATAAAAAATAACTTTCAGAAGTATTTTAAAGGCTATGTAACTACCATAGAGGTGTCTAATACAGTGAGTAATCTGTATGCATGCATGTGCCCATATTTAAAAATATATATTGCATGTGTACATCTGACTACCACATGTGTTCAATGCCTTAGAGATACATGCACACATGCATGCCAATACTTACATATGTGTGTACTTATTCTACACATGCATGTGTAGCCACACTATGCATACATCTCCATGTACATGTGTGCCTCTACACGTGTGCAGGTGCATGGGTGCATACCGCTACATGTGTTCTCTGCACTCCCCTGCAACTGGGTGTGGCCTTGACACTTAATTCCCATAAAAAGGTGGGAGTGAAAGTTAAGGGTTTAGCCTCTGCCTCCTTTGCCTCCTGAACTTCTGCCCATCTCTCCCCTCCTGCTGGGTGGAGGGTAGCTGGAGTGAAATCCTGGCTCTGATCGTGTGGAGGGCCAAACCCCTCGAAGACAAGAGGAGTTTTTGCCTTCCTCTTCACTAGGGACATTGGATGGTGTCTGGAACCATTCTGGTCAGTGAAAATCGAAGGGAGGGTTGGTACTGGCGCGCAGTGAGCAGAGGCCAGGGAAGTCTGTAGACACCCTGCAGTACACAGGACGGCTCCTCGCCACCCGAGTTCGCTGCCCCACCAAATACGCACATATGTAAACACGGACACAAACACATGCATAGATGTACAGATAGACGTGCGTCCCTTTGTCTCCAATCTCCATCTCTGTGCACAGCACTGCCTCCTGTGGTCCCACCCTCATCCCTGGCCGGGGCTACTGAGTAGATAGATGTCTGCACCTGCCCTCTCTAGTCTGCTCCTCACACAGCCATGAGAGTGAGCAAGAACACTGCTTCCCTACTTTTCATTTTCTAATACGTCAACTTAGAATAACATTCTAGATCCTGCCCAGGACCCACAAGGCTCTATGGCATCTGACTCCTCCCCACATTCTTCAACTGTTCATTTGCCCTTTTCTCTCTGTTCCTCTGCTGAGCTGTGCTAGCCTCCTTGCTGCACACAAGGTGCTGAATGTGGCCCTGCCACAGGGCCTTTGCACTAGCTGCTCCCTGTGTCTAACGTGTTTTCTCCATAGGCAGTTCATAGCTTGCATCCTGCCTTCATTCAAGTCTCTGTTGAAACGTCTTGGGCTCATGTACCCTCTTCTTGCACTGCTTGGACTTACCCTAGACTCTGCTGCTGGCAAGAGCTCCATGACTCACTGGAAAATGCTGGCGAATTCAGTGTCACCATTGATATTTGCATACGTCCCACAGTCACTCCATTCCTACCCAGGTTTCTGGTGTCTTCATTTCTAGTTTCTCATTCCTTCTTGCTGGAGAGAAGATCTAGTATTGACCTGGTACCCCAAAATGTCCTTTGTGTTGCTGGGGTCAAAACCGAAGAGACGTTTGCGAAACTCCCATCTTCCCTGGTGTTTAAGTACACTGCCACCAGGTGCTGGTTCCGTGTTGTAGGTTGAGTCCCTTGGGCAAGAGTGGCTCCTTGCCCCTTCCAACCTGGATTAACTGTGTGTTTGTTGTCTCGATATCATAAAACACCAGGTTGTATAAAAGATTCACTCACTAAACAACAAACAGCTATCAAAGCAGATGTTTGGCACCACATTTAAAACAAACTGAAAGGCAGTTGGATTATTATTTTTCTCTACCCGGCTTTGAGCCGATCTCTTTGCATTCTGATGTCGAAGGCGTTTTAGCAGGTGGACTTTTTCTTTCTCTTAGCACTGTCATGACTATCTGAATGTGGATAAACAATAATCATACGATATTGTCATAAGTATATGGCAAATCATTTAATAATAGCAGATTGGTATTAAGTGGGTATACTTTTAGAATCTCAAATCTCAAAATTGCACGGTGATTTCAACCAGTAGCTGGCGTGACCTCGCCCAGAACCACTACTTTCTTTCACGGTGAGTTTGAGCTATCCTTATTGGTTCTTATTCACTTATGTGTTGTTGCGTTGAAAGTCCCTTTCTATCTGGGACTTGGGGCTCCTAGATTTTCCTGGGACTGCACCCCTTTCCAGTCTCCGTAGCTCTCGTGTGCCAGAACATACACATCGCCTCAGATCACAACATGAAATAGCATCGTTAAAGAGAACAGCTTCCAGTGGTTTCAAACAATTTCAGGAGTGAGTGTTTGGTCTAGTGGTTAAGACGCATCTATTAAGATGCTGCCATTCGAGTCTGAGTGCTTGGGTTAGACTCCAGCGATTGTAGACCCAGGGAGGCAGGGGTGATGTTTCTAGTTGAGACTTGGATTGAATTCCTGACTTCTGACTTTGACCTGGCCCAGATGTGGCTGTTGCAGGCATCTGGGGAGTGAACTGGCAGTTGGGAGCCGTGTCGTTCTGTTTCTCTCTCTGCAACTCAAAGAAGAAAAAGCCTTTAGCTTCCGCTGTAGAACCCTCTTAGCTAAGATCCCTTATGTTAGAACACACAGAAAGGCCGTGGGAAATCTCAGTCCCCCATAAACCAGAGAGGACTGCAGTGGCTCAGTGCTTCCTACGTTGAGTTGGGAGGATCTTGCTCCTAAGCATGGCTTGATCAGGGCCCAGACAGAGTCACCCAATCTTTGCTTCTGGCTTCTGCTGCTGCTGCTGACGTGGAGGGCTGCGATCTCAGAACTTCTCTCCTGGTGGTTATGAAGAGGGTGCTGGCCTGATTCTTATTCCCCAAGTGCAGGTGGATGAGCTCGCCATCTTTGTCCAAGAGGTCTTTGCCAAGGAGTGGCTGTAGCGTCTTGGTCCTTGGGGGTTGCACACACGTCCCTCAGCCTGTCCCTGGGCTGCGGGTGGACTTGAGGCTGCAGGCGCTGCCTCTCTGGAGCGGAGTGAGGAGCTGGTTTTCCTGGAGCACATGGGATGAGATGCAGGGCGTTTTCCCAGCGCCAAACCGGGATATGATTATCAAGGAAAGGAAACGGAGGCTGATGCCAAAACAACAGATGTCTATTTCAAGACTCCTCCGCTGAAATGCGATCTTTCCCCGAAGTACAACCGAATAAAACTGGCGCACTGAGAAATCAGAAGCTGTGTGCAGACGGAGACTCCGGGTCCTGTGTCTTTCCACCAAGGTGGACACAAACAGAGTAGCTCAAAAATCTCCTGTGTCACTCACTGCTGGAAGATTCTGCATCGGTTCTTTAACCCAGCAAGGAAGAAAGAAAGGAAGGGAAGGAAGAAGAGAAAGAGAGGGGGAGAGAAAGCAAGAAAGATTTCTCTAGTGTCAGCACTCAAGAGATGGTAAATCCTGAAAAATATATGTAAAGGAGCCTCAAAAAGCACTAATTATTTATTTAGCATATTTTTCCTTTGCTTCATTTGCTTAGCAACCCCTCTTAGCTGCCGGGGACAATGTAAAAGGATTGTGTATCTTACAAGAGAGTTCTTCAAATAGCGAGTGAAAGCTTTTCATCACATTAAGTCTTCCTGGCCAGATTCACTTCAAGTAGATAGGGAGAAATCAATGATTTGGCATTTGATCAACAGCCCAGAGTTTCTAGAACAGGCTCAATTCTGAGCCATTTCGCTCTTTCTTTTAAAGCAAGGCATATAATATAGAACTATGGGGGCTGGCGCTGTGGCGTAGCGGGTAAAGCCGCCACCTGCAGTGCTGGCATCCCATATGGGCTGGTTTGAGTCCCGGCTGCTCCACTTCTGATCCAGCTCTCTGCTATGGCTTGGGAAAGCAGTGGAAGATGGCCCAAGTGCTTGGGCCCCTGCACCCACATGGGAGGCCTGGAAGAAGCTCCTGGCTCCTGGCTTCCGATCGGCGAAGCTCTGGCTGTTGCGGCCAACTGGGGAGTGAACCAGTGGATGGAAGACCTCTCTCTCTCTCTCTCTCTTTCTCTTTCACTCTACCTTTCTGAAACTCTTTCAAATAAATAAAATAAATCTTAAAAAAAAACCTAGGTTTTTTAAAAAATGTTTTTGTAAGATTTTTAAAATGGAAGTAAATCCCCATTTTGGGGAAAAAGAAATTCCTCATCAAAGCTAATGTCGTGGCTTTTCCTTGAAAGCTGTGTCCCTGGTATATTACTGGGGGCTCCTCATTGTCTCAGTGATGTTTTCCTTCTCACTGGGTGTGCGAGAGAGGAAATCGGGGAGACCTCTCTGGAAATTCTTCAGCAGTGATTCTTGTGAACCTGTGGACCAACGTCATTTTCTTCAGGTGCAGGCCGATTTCCTGTGTGACCCTTGACCTTCTAGATGGTTCTGAGGTGTTAACCTTGCTCTTCCCCTCTGCCCCCTGACCACCATCTCTTGGCCTCCGGGTCCTTCCCCTTGCCCTGGCTGTGGAGTTGGAGTCTGGCTCTTTGCTCATTTCTGCAAAAATGGAGGAATTAGGAATAGTAACAAAAATACTTCCTTTTTTTTTTTTTTTTTAAAGATTTTTATTTATTTCTTTGAAAGAGTTACAGAGGGAAGTAGAGACAGAGAGAGAGGTCTTTCATCTGATGGTTCACTTCCCAATTGGCCACAAAGGCCGGAGCTGTGACGATCTGAAGCCAGGAGCCAGGAGCTTCCTCCAGGTCTCCCAGGTGGGTGCAGGAGCCCAAGGACTTGGGCCATCTTCTACTGCTTTCCCAGGCCATAGTAGAGAGCTGGATGGGAAGTGGAGTAGCTGGGTCTCGAACTGGCACCCATATGGGATGCCAGCGCTTCAGGCCAAGGTATTAACCACTGAACCACAGCGCTGGCCCCACAAAAGTACTTCTTAATGCTTACAGAGTCTCTGTTAGGCCCCAATACGAGAGGTTTTCAAAAAGCTCGTGGAAACCTCACGCTATCTTTTAGCCCCAGTTTCCCATGGACTTCTTGCTATCCCCTTGGATTCGAACGCTGGTTTGCAGGGAGATCTCTTCCTGATTTCTTGTGACTTGAGATTCTGAAGACTGCCCTCAACAATTCTCTCTCATTTCAGCACAACGCAGTATTTTAAAACAAATAGGTTCTTCTTTGTGGTTCTGCTTTTATAGAACCCCCCAGTGCTTTTGCATATTACACATTCTTTTTTTTTTAAAGATTTATTTATTTATTTGAAAGTTAGTTGACACAGAGAGAGGAGAGGCAGAGAGAGAGAGAGAGAGAGAGAGAGAGAGAGGTCTTCCATCCGCTGGTTCATTCTCCAATTGGCTGCAATGGCTGGAGCTGTGCCGATCTGAAGCCAGGAACCAGGAGCTTCTTCTGGGTCTGCCTCTTGGGTGCAGGAACCCAAGGACTTGGGCCATCTTCTGCTACTTTCCCAGGCCACAGCAGAGAGCTGGATGGGAAGAGGAGCAGCCGGGACTAGAACTAGTGCCCATATGGGATGCTGGCGCTTAAGGCCAGGGCATTAACCCACTGCGCCACAGGGCCGGCCCTATATTACACATTCTTAATAACAAAAGCTCACTTACACTGAGTGCTTGTTGGAGGCCGTGAACTCCCAGAGTATCCCTCCCTTACGTTCATCCTCAGGGCCATCAGCCCTTCTGAGTTGGAGTACTGTGTTTCCAGGAAAGACAGGAGCACCCCAGGTGAAGTGTGATACCCAGAGACACACAGGACATTGATGATGTCGCCAGCGTTGAACCTCGGCAGGTAGTGGCGTTATGTTGGCCACGATGTGTTGTTCCATCCACCCTACATACCTGAAGGTGGGGCCGTTTTCAGAGTCCACACATGTGATTCTCTGGGCGGCCCTTCCACAGCTGAATCCCACGTGGTGCATATCTTAGGAAACATCTCCCTTTGCTGTTCCCAGGCTGCGAGAGACTGTTGATAACGTCCACCTGCTGTAGCCCGGTTGAAAGGTCTCCGCACTTGGGATGACTTCAGAGAGAGAAGTATTGATTTTCTGAGCCCTGCTGCGGGCTGCCTGTTTCAGAGACCCAGGCACTGGGCTGCCCCTTCGCTCCACGAGGGCAGCGGAGGTATGAGGACTGCCCCAGGCTGCATAGTCTTTGAATAGAAAGGGAGAAAAAAAAAATTTCCTTCAACGCAGGTTCTTTGAAGGCAGTGCAAGGGCTGGAAAGCAGCTCCTGTCTGCCAGCTGGCGCGGGGATGCTTCCGGCCCTGCTGCCTCTGGTGTGTGCTGGCTGGTGGCAGGGACATCCAGGGTTTCTACTCAGCCATACGGTGACGTCATGGTCTCATTCTTAGAACACGAGGAAGGATTTGTTTCCCCGGAGAAGTGTTTGTGTGCGTGCTAATAGCACTCCCCTGTTTGGAAGCCCTGAGATAAGAACCTTCCCTGGGGTTCATAGAACTACTGAAACCTCCCCTTTTGCTTTTGTGTCATCCAAGCCTTACAAGGGGTCTTCTGGAAGTCCATGGAAAATGCATACTGTGACAACACCGTGCCTGGATCACAAAATTGTTTGCAAATAAACTTATCTTCTCGTCTCCTTCTCCGCTTGATACTTGACTATGTCTTGTCAACCACACCCATGGGATTTCTCCTGTCCTCATCAGGGTAGATCCTGGCCATTTCTCTGCCTCTGTTCCTGCTCTTACCTGGTGGTGGTGGGGCACTTTCTCCTTTTCTTTTGAAAGGAAAATCACTGTGCCATTGATCGACGACCTGCTTTACCTCACCAGAAACTTTCATATGCATCACCTCCCCAAGAAGCAATTCCTGTAACAGCCCCATGGAAGGAGACTAAAGTAGAAAAAATATTAAAGAACTTGCCCAAGGTCAGTGTCATCCTAAAGCAAGCCAGTCTGGGAACCCCAGAGACCTCCTTTGGAATTCTCTGGTAAGTGTCATCTCCTGGTCTTCCTAACCAGCCCAGGACTTGGTAGAACACTGGAACACGTTATGATTTTACTTACATTATCATTATTTAAATGCACATATTTAGTGAAGAAAATTAGAAAATACTGAAAGTATGAAAAAAAACCCTCACCATCCAAAGATAACTATTACTAAAAATTTAGTGTGTATTCCTCCATACATTTTAAATAAAGCATGTATAAATTATTTCTTTGAAAAATGTGTTATTTGCTATTTTCAGCTGAAAGTATATCATGAACAGCTTCCACTGTCAAAAATATACTTCGACAGCCTGGTTTTCACACTTTTAATGATTATACAAAAGAATAATGAGATATTGGTAAATTACATCTCAATAAAGCTGGAAGCATAATAAAGACAAAAGAATTTCCTTTTGGGAAAAAAATTCCAAAATTTATTAGAATAATTAATTAATTATATGTACTTGAAAGACAGATGGAGACAGGTTTCCCACCACGGGTTCACTCCCTAAATGCCCATGAGGGCCGGGCCAGGGCAGGCTGAAGCCAAAACTCTACCTGGGTGTCTCCCATGGGTGGCAGATACTCCGCCGCCTGAGCTGTCACCTGCCGCCTCCCAGAGCTGTGCATTAGCAGGAAGCTGGAATGGGAGTGCAGCTGGACCTGGAACCCCAGCGCCGTTGGCACGGGATGCAGGAGTCCCAAGTGATGTCCGAACGGCTGCAACAAGCACCTGACCCCAGACCGCCAGAGTTCAGAGCCTGACCACTTGCAAACTACAGAACGAAGTTGCAAGTTAAGAATGAAGCGAAAGGAGAGAGAGAGAGAGAGAGAGAGAGAGAGAGAGAGACTTTCCATCTGTGGATTCATTCCCCAAATTGCTGCAAAAGCCAGAAGCCCAGAACTCCATCCCTATCTCCTACATGGGTGCAGGGACCCAAGCACTTGGGCCATCTTCTGCTGCTTTCCCAGGTGCATTAGCAGGGAGCTGGATCAGAAGTAGAGCAGAAGCCAGCACTGTGGCGTAGCAGGTAAAGCCGCTGCCTGCAGTGCCGGCATCCCTTATGGGCATCAGTTCGAGTCCCAGCTGCTTCACTTCTGATCCAGCTCTTTGCTATGGGAAAGCAGTGGAAGGTGGCCCAAGTTCTTGGGCCACTGCACCCGCGTGGGAGGCCTGGAAGAAGCTCCAGGCTCTTGGCTCCAGCTATTGGGGCTATTTGGAGAGTGAACCAGCAGATGGAAGACCTCTTTCTTTTTATCTCTCTCTGCCTCTGCCTCTCTGTAGCTCTGCCTTTCAAATAAATAAATCAATCTTAAAAAAAAAAAAAAAAGAAATGGAGCAGCCGCCAGGACTAGAACTGGCACTCCTGAGGGATGCTGGCATGTCAGGTGGTAGCTTCACCATCTGTGCCACAACACCAGCCCCTAGAAATGAAGACTTTGGTTGAAAGCAATATAGAAGTCGTAATGGGGAAGTTGATGCATTTTCACACGGAAAACTGAATTTTTTGCATGCGAAAGCATCACTAACTGAGTGTGTGAGTTTGCTAGGTTATCATCACAGAACATGACAGACTGGGCGGTTTAAACAGCAGAAGGTATCTTGTCAATCTTCAGGAGGCCGGAAGCCCAATGGGAAGGTGTTGGCAAGGCTGATTTCCTTGAGTCCGCTCTCCCTGGCCTGTGGCAGGCCATGTTCTCCTTTGTCTCCACGTGGTTGCTTCTCTGTGCCTATCTGTGTCCTAACCTCTTCTCCATCTTTTGCTTGATGGCAAACCCAGAAGGCTTCTTTATTAATTGCCAGCATGAAACCCAAACCCTTGAGAGCAAGGGATCTTTGAAATAAAAGGGTGTGTGGAGCTGTTTCTGATGCTGGCCAGAAAAGGGACCAGGTCCTGAGACGAGTTTTTGAGATTACCAGCAGCAGGGCCAGGGAGCAGGTGGAAGAATGTGCTCTGGACCTAGAGCTGAGGGTATTTGTCTAAAGTCGGGGCAAGGAGAGCCGTGGGTCGATGGGGCAGGATAATTTGAAGTGGGGAAAGCCCTGGCATTGGAGGACAGCCCCTTGGAGAAGGGACTGGTTGGGGTTAGCAGTGTAGAACATTCATACATAAACAGGGTGCTGGTGATCAACCGTGATGGGACTTACGCTGAGGTTTCAACACAAGTTCAGAAATGTGAAATGGTCGTTTTGATGGTTTTGTCCACAGCTGTTCATTGATTAACTTCCCTTATTTCATGCCTCCCCTCCCCCACTCCATTTTCCTGCCCTTGTAATTAAATTTAAGACACCTTAGATTTTTTTTTCTTTTACCCAGTGTAAGAAGTATAGTTGTTAACTAGACTGGCTATTGCTGACCTGTGTGCCCCAGGTCCTTGGGGAGCCAGGAGTCTGGGCAGGTGAGCAGGTGCCTCTGCCAATTCCATTGGCCGTCTGGGGTCTGAGTTCCCCATCCTATGCCAGGGTTTATCTGCCTGTGTTCTCCTGCCAGCACACCGCGTTTATCTCTGTTATTCAGCGTCTTTAATGCTCCTTTATTACCAGTCCTTTCTGGCTGACATATTCTACTTCTGGTCATGTTCGTGTGTGAGATTAAGTTTTGCCCTGTGTGTGAGCTGGAATATTATATCTCATCTCCTCTTAAAAGGACACTAGAGGGGGCCTGGTGCTGTGGTGTAGTAGGTAAAGCCAATGCCTTCAGTGCGGCATCTCATATGGGTGCCAGTTCAAGTCCCGGCTGCTCCACTTCTGATCCAGCTCTCTGCTATGGCCTGGGAAAGCAGTAGAAGATGGCCCAAGTCCTTGGGCCTCTGCACCCACGTGGGAGACCCGGAAGACTCTCCTGACTCCTGACTCCTGGCTTAGGATCGGCCCAGTTCCAACCATTGCGGCCAACTGTGGAATGAACCAGCTGGTGGAAAATCTCAATCTCTCTCTCTCTCTCTGCCTCTCAAATAAATAAATAATTTTTTTTTTTAAAGGACACTGAAGGGGCTGGTGCTGTGGAGTAGCAGGTAAAGCCGCCACATGCAGTGCCAGGATCCCATATGGGCACCAGTTCGAGTCCTGGATCCTCTACTTCTCTATACAGCTCTCTGTTTTGGCCTAGGAAAGCAGTAGAAGATGGCCCAAGTGCTTGGGCCCATGCACAGGCATGGGAGACCTGGAAGAAGCTCCTGGCTTCTGGCTTCAGATCAGTGCAGCCTTGGCCATTGTGGCCATCTGGGGAGTGAATCAGCAGATGGTAGACACCTCTCTCTCTCTCTGTCTCTGCCTCTCAAATAAATAAATAAATCTTTAAAAAAAATACGCTGGTGGGGTTGGATTAAGGCCTGCCCTGTGACCTCATTTGACCTTAATTACCTCTTTAGAGATCATACTCTGGGGCAGATGTTTGGCCGTCACTCAGGACGTTGGTGTCCCATATCAGAGTGGCTCTGGCTTTGAGTCTTGGCTCTTCTTCTGATTCCAGCTTCCTGCCAGTGTGTGCCCTGGGAGGTGAGGACTGCAGTGAGTCCTTGTCCTCCCCTCCGGAACTGCTGGAACTTGGTGACACCCCCACTCGCGAGCAGTCACATCCTTTCTTTGGGCTATGTTGCTTTTTCCCGGTAAGTTGCGATAGTCTTGAGGGCATTTTGTGTATGTCTCTGCACCAAACCATTTGGAGGTAGAAAGACCTATCTCACAGAAACAGAGTCGAAAGACGATTGCCAGTGGATGGTGGGCCTGGGAGAAGGAAGATGTTGGTCAAAGGGTGCAGAGTTCCAGTTATACTGGTAGGTTAGTGATGGATTGTACTGCGTCGTCATGACACAGACAGATAACACTCAGCGATCAGGGAGAGGAAACTGTGAAAAACAGGGTATTTATTTAGGAAGAGCAGAGCATTGCAATGAAATAGTAAGCCCTAGGTGTGTTCAAGGAGGTTGAGGCAGGGGAAGATTTCTAAAGGAGACTGACAGATATTCGGAGACCGAAATCTTTGGCGGCGGTGATGAACAGCCGGGGTGACTGATGTTAGCCTGAGGTTGAGCACGCGGTTGCTGGGCAGGCATCCTTGGAGAAGCACGTCTTGGATCAGGCTGCGATGGCCTCTGTGTGGGCTGTGCTTGGGGCAGAGCCTTTGGGGATAGCTACTGTCAGGCAGTCATGCTTGAGGACTCCTCCTGCACACCCTCCCAGCTTCGCGGCTGTTCGGGTTGACAACGGGTGGCTCCATGTTGAGGCTGACAACCTGCACATTCCTTTCCCGTATGTTTCCGCATCACTAATAGATTTTTCACATCCTCACCACCCAAAACTGATAAATTGGTGAAGTGCTGGATATGTTAAATATCTGTATCGAATCTTTCCACAACGTATACAGAGATCAAACCATTACAGTGTAGCCCGTAAGTATACGCAACTTTATTTGTCAATAAAAATAAATTAAAAAAAATAAGTGGATGACTGTATCATAACACCACCTACCAGTGATTATGATTTATTAGTTATGTAATAGTGCACAATACATTAATGTACTTTTCATGCGCTATTATAGAGTTAATGCAAATCCAATTTTAAAACTTGCATAAACCACCTTTGATCACAAAAAGCTTAATTTTTAGAAGCCAGTCTGAAAGCAAATAGAACCTGATTGTCAAAGTAGCAGGAGTTTGTTATAAAAGAAAGAAGATGATTAACAAATAAACGAAAATAAAAGACGTTTCCTCTCTCCATGGCTCCCATCCTGCTGCTCAGAAAGGAGCCACTGCTTGGAGTGGCTGTTTCCTTCCCGTGGAGTGACTGATGCCGGTAGCTTAAGATGTGGTCATTGATGGAGTTTGCAACAGTGATGAGACATTGTCAACGGTGTGCTCTGTGCTCCCACCAGGAGGGAACACTTGCCCCTGCTGCCTCTCCATCCACTGCACCGGTTGCTGTATTTATTCCTTACGGGAGCCTGTGAGATGGCCCTGTTTTCTCCCATTTCTCAGATGAGGAAACGCCAAGCTTAGCGATAGTGAGTAACTCACCTGCAGTCCCAGAGCGGAGACGCACGTGGGACTTGTTATCTTCAGAGCCATATTTGCTTGGCTTGCTTATTTTACTTTACTTTTGTGTTTACTGGCTTTGCTTGCTTATTTTAAGTTTATTTATTTTATTTGAAAGACAGAGTTACAAAGAGAGAGAGAGAGAGAGACTGATTTTCCATCTGCAGGTTCGTTCCCCAATGACCAAGGCTGAGCCAGGCTGAAGCCAGGAGCCAGGAGCTTCTTCTAGGTCTCTCATGTCAGGAGCCCAAGGACTCTAACCATCTTCTGCTGCTTTCCCAGGTGCATTAGCAGGGAGCTAGATCAGAAGTGGAGCAGCCGGGACTCAAACCGGTGCCCATATGGGATGCCGGCACTGCAGGCCGCTGATTGACATGCTACCTCACAGCATCGGCCCCAGTTTGTCTTCTTTGCTTACTTGTGGCTAGAGCATGAACACTCATTTCTGTGACACCTCACTGAGCACTGGTTCATTATTTGGTACCACAAGGGGACTTCCCAAAGTTCAAGGAAGATGGAACTAAGTGTTTATTTTCTCAGAAAAAATTCTGCACACCATACATACTCAGACTTCCCCATAGAACACCTCATCCTTTACTTAACCCCTTCTCTCTCGATGCACATCTCTACGCGTTCCATCCTTGGCTTCCAGGAACCGGCTGCTGAGGGAATCCTGTGTTTGGAAATGATATGTGCAGAAAACGGAGGGAGTGTTCATTTGACGTTTGAATACATTTTGATAAGCTGTCAGGAAGCAATCTTATTTGAAAGTTCTTGCCAAAGACTCCTGTGTGGTCCCCCAAGTAACAATATAGATTTGGCAAAAGTCTCTCATGCCCTAGGTACTTACCGGTCCTCAGTAAAAGCTTTTAATAATAAGGATGGTGATTCCATGTACTGTTACCGTGAGATGAAAGAAAAGATGTGGTTTGAGCATGAGTATTGCTCTTGGGCACTCGTATTTAGAGTTTAGTTTCTATTATCAAAATAATACTCAACACCCCTTTCTCTTCTGCATGAAAGGGGAAAAAACAGCGAATACTTCCCTTCTGTCTTTGAAGTGCTGCAGAATCATTTTTCTGTAAGACTTGAGAAGTCACAGTGAGGCCAAAGATCCCTTTTTTTTTTTTTTTTTTTTTTAACTTTTCCCAAGCGAATTTTAGCAGAGTGACAGGATGGCCGGAGCTCCACAGCAAGATTAGATTTCAGAGGTGCTGGCTAGTGACAGATGTGGAAGCCCTCAGTGCATCAGGGACTGCAAAGCCAGAGTCTGCCTGTCCGTGACCTGCCCTACCAGGGTATTCTGCAGGCAGAACGCTGATGGAAGTCCCCCTTCGCACCTGCCTGATGCTGCAGCTGTCCGGAGAGCAGAGCCCCCGGTACAGGCACACGTGAGAGACAGTGGGAAGGATCTCAGAGGACTTCCCCTCTACCCAGACAGGGGAATAAGGCAAGAGGAGCTTGAGCAGGGCCGGAACTGGGCAGCTTCACTGGAGACCCGTGAAGCACGGGTCAGTGGGTTAAGAACGTGTATTTGGCGTGGCGGTGGGGACAGTGGTTTCGCAGTCAACAAATGTATTTACGTGCCTCTTACTAAGACAGAAAGAGTGGCTGTGGATGGTGCTTCTTCAGTCTTTTAAGGAAACACTCCCTGACATAAAATGTTTGATTTCCACGCAAGGAGTCTCCTTCGTGTCCTTTTCTTTTTTTCTTTTCTTTTCTTTTCTTTTCTTTTCTCTTCTCTTCTCTTCTCTTCTCTTCTCTTCTCTTCTCTTCTCTTCTCTTCTCTTCTCTTCCTTTTTCTTTTTGTGATAGAGGCTGCCATTTGCCTCTTCATCTTTGTCGGGCTCACAAAAGTCTGGGATAGAGACTGCATTTCCCAGTCTCCCAGCTGCTGGATGTGGCTAAGCAGATGAAGTTTGGGACCAGTGGGATTGGCGAGGAGCTGCCGTGTACACATTCTGAGAAGTGCCCTTACGAGGATGCTCTTTTCTTTGCTGTTGGTGAAAACAGGAATAGCATGGTTGGAACTTGAGCCGACGCTGGAGACTGTGTAGAGAGTTCCACATCTTGAGAATGATGGGGCAACAGAGGTCAAAGGAACCCAACAGGAGCCCTTTGGCAGGAATGAAGCTCCTTACTGTGTACACTGAATTATTTTTTGTCAGTTGCTCTTATCGACTTGATTTTAATAAGTACGTATGCTTTCTATGTTAGGGGAATTGTGCTCCCGGGTTCATCTTATGGAACTTTCATAAGAGGGCGTATTTATTTGAAAGGCACCTGGATTAGATAGTGGTCTTCCATCTGCTGGTTCACTTGTCTAGTATCTGCAAGAACTGGAGCTGGACCAGACCAAAGCCAGGAGTCTGGACCTCCATCCCGGTGTCTCACGTGCATGGCAAGGACCCGGCAAATTGAGGCATCATCTGCTGCTTCCTAGGATGTGCATCGGTAGGAAGCTGGGTTGGAAACAGAGTTGAGACTCGAACCCAGGGACTCTGATATGGGATGCCGGTATCTCACGTGGTGACTTAACCGCTGTGTCAAGTGCCTGCTCGCCTTGCAATAATTTTTGTAGCCATCCACATTTTTCCAGAAGAGGAAACTGAGACGTAAGTAAAGACAATTATAAATGACTTGTCCAAGGTGACAACTAAGGTAACTAAAAGAAAGGGTATCATGGTTGACCTTAGATTTAAGCCTGTTTGAGTCCAGATTCTGTACTTTGTACCTTCTAGAAATTATTCAGACATATATTTCTCAAGCTCTGTTCATTGCTTTCCCATGTGCCAGGCGTTGTGCTGCGTGCTGGAGAGACAAAAGAAAAAAAAAGAGATTCTGTCTCGTGTGTCTTTTTTTCTTTGTGTAGGGGGAGAAAGCTACCATCAGTCAAGGAAAACAGAGTTGGAATGATGAGCATAGTGAGTCCTCTGAAGGGGCAGTGCTGGGTACTGTAAGAGAATATAGCAGGTGCACTGTGTGCATAGATAGCGAGGGGTCTAACCTACTAGAGCTGTGCAGAGACTCCCCCACGGTGGGCTCAGAAGGATGAGCAGGAGGTGAAGATGTGTGTCTTTGGGTGTCAGTCCCAGCAGCGGGCATAGCGTGTGATGTGCAGAGACCCTGTGGTGGGCAGGTGCATCTCATGCTACAGCCACCAGAAGCCCAGAGTGCTGGGGCTCAGTGAGAGGAGAAGGTGTGACT
The DNA here is from genome assembly GCF_033115175.1 of Lepus europaeus. Taxonomy (NCBI): domain Eukaryota; kingdom Metazoa; phylum Chordata; class Mammalia; order Lagomorpha; family Leporidae; genus Lepus; species Lepus europaeus. The sequence goes on from NC_084847.1 coordinate 20,454,243, forward strand.
TAGATGGAGCTGGAGAGGGTAGCCGTGTAGGGATTTGTAGGCTATAGCTTTGCTTTGGTAATTTTCCCAGGAGCGGTGGAGAGCTGTTGAATAGTTTTAGCACATGGATGACATGGTCAGATTTATAGCTTGGAGTGATCCACTGGGTTGCTATGAAGAGAATGGATTGGAGGGAAAAGAGTAACAACATCTAGGAGGTTCTTAACGGTTTCCAGGAAAACAGTTTTTTTTGGTGGACAGGCGGGAGAGATGATGGCACAGTGAAGTTGGAAAGAGGTGGAGGACTTCTAATGACAGCTGGGGAGGTACAATTCAAAGGATGTGGTGTTGGCTTGCCTTTTGGGGGATGAAAAAGAGAGGGAAGTCAGCAGAGCTCCCAGGGTTCTGGCTTGTCTAACTGGATGGGAGAATGATGACTTCATTCCTCACGACAGGGGCCCCAAGGAGAGGAGCAGGTTGGGGTAGGTAGAGGACAGCTGCTTAGTGCACCTGTCCAGCATACCACAGCGCCTCGCAGCAGGATCTCAGCTCAGCTCCAGGCATCACATCCTGGCCCGAGAGGATGCCAGGAAGGAAGACAGGGCAGGCAGTGCAAGGACGTTTGTTCAGGCCACTCTTGCCTTTCACTGGGGGAGACAGTTCCTTCCAGAAGAACTCAGTGTGTTTTCTGTACACCTCCATAACTACAGCTGGGTCACATTTATTATGTGAAGATATTTCAGTAGGTTCATGGAAAATGTATATTATGGAAACAACTATGCATGGATTGCACTTGTGTGTTTTTTTTTTCACCAAAATAAGCTTATTTTTAAATTCCATTTTCCGTGATCTTTTTGAAGTTCCTTCATATTATCCATTTACTTATTTCTCTTTAACTTTTTAAAGTGATTTAGTTAAAAGATGTATTTATTTGTTTGAGATTCAGAGTTGGGGAGGGGACACAGAGAGAGAGAGAGACCGAGAGAGATCTTCCATCTGCTGGTTCACTCTCTAACAATCATGTACTCGTGAAAGGCAGTTAGAGAGGGCATGTTGGGTAGCGCTGAAGGAAGTGAGTGAGTGGCATGTTTGCGGAATTGCAAGGAAGCCTGTGTTACTGGGACTGAGTGGGATTTTGTGATGGACGTTTGACACCTGTTAGGCTTCCAAGTGGGCAGTTGGACTCATGAGTCTGTGACCCCTCAGTCACTGGCAAAGGAGACCAAACTCTTTTTTTAAAAAAAAATATTTTGTTTATTTGAAAGGCAGAGTGACACAGAGAAGGAGGGAGTGATTGAGAGAGAGAGATTTCAATTTGCTGGTTTACTCTTCAAATGGCTGCAACAGCTGGGGCTGGGCCAGGCAGAAGCCAGGAGCCTGGAGCTCTATCTGGGTCTTCCACGTGGATGCAGGGACCCAAGTACTTGGTCCATATTCTGCTGCCTTCCAGGTACATTCTCAGGGACCAGTGGGACCATTGAAGCCACTCTTGCATATCACAAGCAGCACCCTAACCCGTGTGGCCCTGGAGAATGGACTCACTTAAAAAACTTTGTTTATTTGAAAGATAGGGTGTTGGGGGCAGGGTGGGGAGAGAGCAAGAGAGAGAGAGAGAGAGAGAGAGACAGACAGAGAATCCAGGTCTTCCGTGTGTATGGCAGGGATTCAACCACCAGCTTCCAAGGTGCATTAGAGGAGGCTGGGTTGGAAGTGGAGGAGCTGGGACTCGAAACAGCACTCCAATATGGGATGCTGGCTTGGCCCACTGCATCACAATGCCAGCCCCGTCAACCCTGAGTCGTCTCCTAGGACTGGTCTAACTGTCGTCCAAACGTGAGTTTTGTTAGCAAGAATGAGAGGGGCGCGCCTGTCCCCGGTGCCTGCTGCCTGCCACAGCATCCCAGTGGAAGCCACAGTGAGTAGAGCCATGTCGGATCTACAGGATTTGGCCGCTGAGACTACAAATGAGTGGCGAGGGAAGAGTGTCAAGACAGGAGGAACAGAGTGTGCGGGGGGTTGAGGAGAGACAGTGCATGGCACATAAACAACCTCTGGTGAGGTTAAGTGATTCTCTTTAAGCGCTTCTGCCGGGTGTTGTGTCTGATAGGAGCTTTGAGGGTCGTAAGTCCGGTCTAAGCTTGGGCGTCTCCAGGACACACTCACATACTCTGGTTCAAGGACTGCCTTGGGATATTGTTTAAGTATCTTCTAATCCATTTTGCTGTGTGTGCGGGGGATCGGGGAACCAAAACTTGCCCCAGTGGATGGCACATGCGCCTTTCTGCCACCACCCAAAGTACATATTTTTTTCACAAACATCTTAATTTCTTGAATTAAGAGCTGGCCTGGCTCCATGGGCAGGAACCCACTGACATGCCCACGCGTGGGCTGGCCCAGTTGACCTCTGCCCCTCAAACCCATGCTCTCGGCGTGGTCACCTGTGCACACTCCTTTTCAAAGGCTGCTGACTACAGCTTGTTTTCCCGTCCGCGCGATCTGTGGAGTCACCCTGACATCCTGTGTGGTGTGTGTCCGTGGGATGCCGCCCTGTCATGGAAGCAGAATTGAAGAGGAGGGGAGGGAAGAGCATCCGGAAATGAGAGGGTGGAGAAGGCGTGGTCCTGTCTCAGCCTCGCTCTGCGTCCTGGAACCTGTTTCTCTGGAAGAAGTACTGGCTCTGTTTCTTTGTTCTGTGATCCAAATGTGTGCATGGGCTGCAAAGCGTGCCTTCTCTTGGCGAGACACATCAAGCTGGGACGTGGCACAGAGACGTGGGGAGCTTTTAAACACCCCGTTTTCCACTGGTGACCGGATTTCTGGAGTGCCCCGGATTCGTTTCATCCTTTGGTGTCAGTGTGATGTTTTGGCAGCATGTGGCTTGTTCAGGAAACTCAGGTTTATTCGATGACTGCCTGGGGGATTGTAGTGCGAGTGGGTTGACATAATCAGGCTTTTTCAGAGGATAAAGCTGCTCATCTCATTCCAGCCTAAAATTAACCTACTACCTTGTGCACCTCGCAATGCAAATTATTCTCATTAAAATTTGCAGGTCCCCTCCAGATCGCTGAGGGTACAAAACCCAGAGCTCACAAGTCCATATTTTCATCCATTCTTGGAGACCCCATGAGAAGGGTTATCTGGTCTACCCAGGGTACCAGGTAGACAATATATGAGGGTGCTTTGACATGTTCGTGGACAATGGAATTAAATGATAAGTTTATTTGGGAAGCCAAAAAATTGGCATCTGTGCATTTTTCCTCCTAACATATTTTCTGTGACCTTTTCGAAGATCTCGCTTGTGTCCTCACTTCCTGTTCCTTTTAGATGAAGGCCATTGTGTTTGCTAATGCCCAGTGCCCCGAGAACCCTCGTGTTCCTTTCCCTTTGTTTTGCTCTGCTTTGCTTTCCAGCTAGCGAGGAATGATGCTGGCCTTGTGGGGAATTACCTTGGTCTCTGAGACAGTGCAGCGCAAGGGCATATGGGTACAGAGCAGGTTGGGGGAGGTCACATTGTTGTAACAAGCCCTCCAGTGGCTTTGGAGGAAAGAGGGAAGGACCATCTGCTGACTATGTAGCCTGCCGCGGGCTCGCAGAGGAGTTAGCAACATGGGCTCTGGAGCCAGTGGCTCAGCTCTGCCCTCTGGCTGTGTGACCTTGGATGGGTTCCTAACATGGTAGGTGGTCAGTTTCCTCATCTGTAAAATGGGGGCACTAAGGATACATACTTTGTAGGGTAGATTCAATGAACTACCATGTACAAAGCTCTGGAAAACACATACTCATGAAGCAAAGTAGATGGTGTACACCTTTATAAAAGGGAGAAGTTAGTTCTCTATAGACATACAGTGCTTAGGTAGCTTGATTGACATGCTTTCAGGTTTTTTGTTTGTTTGTTTGTTTGTTTTCTAGTCACTTGTTCTCTTGAAGGATGTCTGAGGGCCCTTCAGAAAGTTCATGGGAAAACAGAATGGAAGGATGTCGGGCCTGGTGTTGTGGCACAGTGGGTTAAGCTGCCACTTGAGACACTGTCACTTCATATAGGAGTGCAGGTTGGAGTCCCAGCTGCTCCACTTGCAATCCAGCTGCCCTACTGGTGCACCTGGGGAGGCAGAAGATGATGGCCCAAGTACTTTGGGTCCCTGCCACCCATGTGGGAGAACAGAATGAAGTCCCTAACATTGGCCTGGGCCCAGACCTGGCTGTTGTGGGAGTGAACCAAGTGAATGGAAGACCTCTCTGTGACTCTCCTTCTATCACTCTGCTTTTCAAATAAGTGGATATCTTTTTTTAAAGATGTTTATTTTAGTGCCATGCCTATTTTTTTCCATACTATGCATTTTCCATGAAGTCCTGGAAGTACTCTCATATCTATACTTGAGAAACCTTTGAGAAATAAAGGCGTGAATACAGAAAAGCTGCCGTATCCTTGCACAACACTAAGCATTCTAAGCTGCCGTGTGCTACACTGGGCAGCCCTCATGGGGAGAACACATTTAGACAAAGTCACCAGTGAGGACGTTTCAATCCTGTCGCCTGCCACCTTTTTTTTTTTTTTTTTTTTTCTGTGTAGTAGCACTGTGTCTCTCACACAGCAAATTCTTCACCTGATTCTGAAGCTGAGTTGGTTCATACAGTCTCTGATCCAGCTTTTAAAGAGGCCTGGTCATTTGGCCACTTCATTTACTCATTACAAATTAAAACACCGAGTTGATTGAGTTCTTGGGCATTTTAAAATTTAATGACTTCAGGATATTTGGTGGCTGACATCTTTACTAATCGTGTGTAAGCTCAGTTTTTTTTTTCCTTGCCACTGTATTTCAGACAAGCTTTCTTTTTTTTCCCCAGAATATCAGATATTTTTGGTGTTTTCTTTCCTTTGGCTTCTGCTTTTATTTCATGTTCTTTTGCCCTCCCTCCCTGTTAGAGAAGGAGCGGTCCTTAGGTATGTTACTATGCAGTAACACGGAACACTTCGCATTTGGAATTAGTTCTGCTGTATTTTTCAGGTGCAGCTTTGTCCAGGAAGGTGCTGCCTACCTATACACATGGTATGCAGAATTTCTGGGAGATAACACTTCAGGAAGTGTATCAGAGGAGGGAATGGCTTCCTGATCATCCCATGTGTTTATCCTGTCACCATCGATCTGCTCTTAGGAGCCATCTACATGTCTCGGTTTAGCATCCCCAACACACTTGGAAAATAGCCTTGGTGTTTTTCTGGTTATTAATATAATAATTGTTTATTATGGCAGATTTAGAGAATATCAAAAGTCTGTAGAAAAAATTACATGCTTCCATAGTCCTACTGTCTTGTCATCTTTTCTATGCACATATATGCCCATGTATTTGATTATTGATTTTATCTCAAATATGAAATTAGACTATAATTTTTAAACCTGGTTTTTCCACTTCAGTGTAAAATATTGGCATATTCCCATGCTTCTGAATACTTTTTTACCACAGTAGATTTCAATGATGTCTGCCATACCCCACAGTAAGAGATGCCTTCTATGTAATGACCCAGCATAAACACACCTGCATGCAAAACCAGGGCCAGGAAGCCTCCAAGTATAGGGCACTATTTGCTATTCTGTTCTGTTTAAAAAGTTGTGCATGGCCCACTAAATTGGTTCCATGACTCATTACTGATTTGTGACCCAGAGTTTAAAAACTGCTCTTTTACCACGTGAATTTTATTGTCTGTGTAGTGTTCATTGTACGGTATGAGTGTATTATCATATATTTAAAGGTTGCCATACAGTGGAACATTTAAATTGCTTTGAGTGTTTCCCTTATCCTAAAACGCTGAAATGAATAAATAGGTGCAGAAAATATGTACACACGCAAACATATAGATATGTGTGTGTATACACACACACACACTTTTTTAGGCAAATTCCTAGGTAGATAGTGGGGAGTTTATGTAAAGACTTTTGGTACACATTGCTAAATTTCCCTGTAGGAGGCTTATATAAATATTTGCACTCTTACTAGCTGGAGATGCCTAGGTCTCCCTGCCCGTACATGTTAACAACCATATTTCTTTGAAGTAACTTAAAAATCTCAATCACAGATGAAAATTCGTGGCATCACTCAGCAGTAAGGGGAGAAATATTTTCATCAGTGATTGGTCTGATGTGTGACTCACATTGCTATTTTGTCTAAATTGTATTATGTTAGCATTTCCATTTCTCACGTAGGCCAGCAAAAGAAAAGTGTGTTTAAGACATTCCCTGATGGCTTATAGATCCTCTCAGTGGTCCACTCTCTGTGGACGTGGGCTCTCTGATTGCTTCAGAAGGAACATGGGTTCAGTAGCCATGCATGATCCAGTTTTAGGACAGGTCTTATTAAATGCTCATGCTTTCTCAGGTCCACTTTCATTTCTTATTTGAAAGGGAGAGAGCAAGAGAGAGAGAGCGAGAGAGAGAAAGAGAGAGAGGTCTTCCATCCCCTGGTTCACTTCCAAATGGCTATAATGGCCAGGGGCTTGGTCAGGCCAAAGCTGGGAGCTAAGAGCTTCATCTGGGGGTCTCCCCACATAGGTGCAGGGGCTCAAGCACTTGGGCCGTCTTCTACTGCTTTCCCAGGTGCATTAGCAGGGAGCTGGATCAGAAGTGGAGCAGCCGGGACTCAAACCCTGCGCCACAGGTGGTGGCTTTACCTGCTACGCCACAGTGCCGGCCCCCACTTACAATTCTTACTTGGTGTTCTTACTTTTCAGCTGGCGAGAACTGTGTAAGAACAAGCGTGTACTTATATTGAGAGCAACTCTTACTCTGTTCAGTTTGTCAGATCCCAGTTACTTAGAAAATGAGGATATAGTCGAAGTCCAGTTTTATGTTTATTTACTTGTTCATTTAATTTGTGAAGGGAGAGAGAAAGAGAGAGAGAGAGAGTGCAAACGTCCATCATGGCTGGGGCCAGGAGCTCACTCCAGGTCTCCCACATGGGTGACAGAAACTCAGTCACATGAGCCACCCGCACTGCTCCCCAGCGTCTGCACTGATGGGAAGCTGGAATAAGGGGCCAGAGCCGGGACTCAAACCCTGGCACTTTGATGTCGATGTCTTAGCCGCATCTTAGCTGCTCAGCCAAACTCCTGTTCCCATTTTATCTTTAGTGGCAAAAGACTGGAAACCACATGAGCATATAGCAGTATGAGACACAGAAAGGATATGATACAGCTAAGAAAAGAATGAGACAGCATTGTACATACAGACATGAAACAGCCTCCGAGATCTGTGTTAACCAGAAAAGCAAGGCACGCAAAGGGTGGTGTGCATAAATCCGTTTTACACTGATCTTCTTATTTTTTTAAAAGAAACATATACTTTCATGACTTCATTTAAAAATAGATAATGGAAACATTAAGGTTATCAGGTTCAAGGTATTTTATAAAAATATCCAACAGAGAAAAAAAAAAATCAATGATCTAATACTGATAGCGTGTTGTTCGTGGGGAGGATTTTGAATTAAGCTCTCCTGGAGTGGAGAGAATTTTGAACTAAGTTCCCTGAGGGTGGAGGAAACCCTGGAGGGTCAAATAGAGTTAACGCCTGGTCGGCTTCCGCCTTGTTTTCACTGGGTGTTGCTCAGTCCACGTGGAGGAAGCCCTTTCTCTGATGGCTCATGCCAGGCTCTGGGCCTCATGGCTGGAAGCGTGATTGGCCGGCGGGGATGCGCGTCACAAGTGTTTCTCGGAAGGCCACTCCGGGAATGCACATAGCGCCACACACACATACTTTGAAGGCTAAAGCCAGTGGAAGCCCTGGGGTACGTTTGGATCAAGTGGGTCTGGCTTAGGGTGGAGGCCCAGACGATGTAGCACCCAAATCCCAGCCTCCTCTTGTATTCTTGTATTTTCTGTAGGTTGATCTTCAGGTTTCACGTCTGTCAAATCCTAGTTAGGTAGCCTTGGACTCCTTGCTTCTCTGGGCTTTAGTTTTTGATCTTGTCAAAAACTAGGAGGCTTGGGTGGTATCACAGTATCTGAAGCCCTCGGCTCCTGGTAGACTCTAGATGTGGGGGCTGAGTGATTGACAGCTGTCTGTTACGATGATGGCATTTTGGGAAGGGAAGACGTCAGTGAGGGACGTGGTAGTGGGAGTCGATCAAGACCCTGCACAGTGCCAGGCCAGAAAGGCCGAAGCAGCGACTCCCCCAGGAACAGGGGACGGGACAGGGGTGGAGGCTGTCAGCCAGGCTGCCCACAGTGCCTCCAGCACCGTTGCCTGTGTTCTCTCTTAGTCGTGCCCTTCAGCAGTGTTACTGCTGTGGAATTTCGGGGCACAACAAGCAAGGGTCTGGAGAGAGGGGGGCCTCGCCCCCAGGCTGGGAGCAGCAAACCAGAGTCCCCCCGGGGTAAAAGATGAACTCCTTCTTGGAGCTTTCCTGCAACAGAAATGGGACACGGTGCTTGGAAAATGAGCCCAGACATCGGATGGTGAGGACATCCTGTGGTTTCCTAAAGATGTGCACGTGGAAGCCCGTGAGATTCCGGCTTTGCCGAGAATGCCACAGCCTGCCCGCGTGGTTATGATCCGGGAGATGCAGAGAGCACAGGATAGATCCTAGTGCCTGGATTGCCATCCTCTTTCGATGAAGTCCGAGTTCGGTTTAACAATAACCACTTGGGCAGGCAGACAAGCAGTAGACAGCGAGTCACTTTCTGGGATTTCAGTCCCAAAGACGGATTTCCAAGTACAAATTAGTGATGCCTTTGCATTGTAAGAGACTCGAATCCTCGGATCTGGCACTCGTTTCCTTCCCCTTCTTGTTGTCATGGGGACTTCTTTTCCCTGAGTTATTACATCTTGCACTTCAGCAAAAATTTTATTGCTTCGGGACCATCGAGTCTCATGTGGGACATTTTTCATTGCTTGTGGTGTAATACACAGAAGTAATTTCTTTCAAATGATTTTTGCTTGAAGTGGTTTTCAATGAATTGAGAAGGGTTAGAGCATGAATGGGGGGCGCCGCATTCCCAGCATCGGGTCCAGGTGTGGAGCGTTAAATGTGGATTCTGCGATTCACCGGGGTGGCACACAAATAGGCGGCAATCGGTTTTATTTTCTTCTCTGACCACAGGAAGAGGAAAGAGACGTCATTTAACACTCTCATCTGTTTTAAGTCTCTTCCAGGTTCCTTAGGAAAGTTTCATTTCTGAAACTGGAGGTTTGCATCAGAAGGGAATAGTTATTACTTCTCCGAGGTGCGGGTTAGCTGTTGGACCGGGGAAATGGTTCGACAAAGCCATCTCGATAGCAGCCTGGTGGAGTGTTAAATGATGCCCTGGCCGCTGCACAGCTGGCCTCCCAGTCTCATCTGTCTGCAGCGTCTTTGGAGGCTCTTCTATATGCAGCATTTTCTTGACTCTTGTTACTTGGAGCCCAAACAGTAAGGAATTCGATGTTAGGACAACCCCTTGGGTTGTTTCCTTTGTCTGCTGTCCCTTTTTTTCTATCCATTCTCCCCTGCTTGGCCACCCCCCTCTCCCCCAGTCCCCGTCTTCCTTCCCTCTCTCCCTCCTTGCCTGGGTTGGGGTTTCCAACACCACTTCTGGCTTTGATGATTTGCTAAGACTGGCAGAACGCAGACAAGCTGTTAGACTCACAGCTTCCTTGGGTTGCAGCCAGAGGACACGCATTCAAATCAGCAAAGGCAGAAGGCAGGCAGGGCAGGGTCCCAGAGAAGTGATACCTGAGTGTCCAGGTGTCCTTCCCCAGTGGGCTGTCCCAGGCAGCAGTTGATGGGACAACGCCCGCTGAGTGTTGTCAATTACGGAAGATCAACTTCCGGGTGTCCCGGAAGTCCGCTGCAGGTGGAGCAGTCGGGAAGGCATAGGGCACCATGACTGACCTCCGACCCCTACTCAAGTTCTAGCCTCCTTCTCCCCCGGGGTCAACACATAGGGTGTGGCCCAGGGACCCAGAGAAACAGAAGAGCTACTTCCTGTGAATTACATTGCTGGCAAACCATTTGGTGTGGCTCTGATGCTCCCCAGGTAGAGGACTCCAGGTGCCTCAGGGGCTGTCCCCCTGGAGCTGGTCAGGGGTCAGTCCTTGCTTTGGAGTGCGCAAGGTTTGGGTATCCCAAGCCTGCTGAGTAAAACCCCCTGCTGCACACAGTCCTACCAGCACAGCGAGCGCGTACAAGCTGCTGGGAAATAAAGATGCTTCCTCACATTATGTACACCTTTGAAGACTTGCTGGAGACTAATAAAAGATCTGCTTTTCTCTTTTTTTCTGTCTTATAGTTAACAATTTTGTTAGCATTTACCTTGGAACGATAAACCTTTGCATAATGTTTGCAACGTAGCAGTTTCTCATATCGCTGCTTTTTTTTTTCTTTTCAAGATTTAGTTTGTTCATTTGAAAGGCAGAGAGAGAGAGAGAGAGAGAGAGAGAGAGATCTTCCATTTGTTGGTGCACCCCTTTATGGCTGCAATGGCTGGGGCTGGGCCATGTTGAAGCCAAGACCCAGGAACTTCATCCAGGTCTCCCAGTAATGGCAGAGGCCCAAGCACTTGGGCCGTCATCTGCTGCCTTTCCGGGTGTCATTAGCAGGGAGCTGGATTGGAAGTGGAGCAGCTGGGACCTGAACCAGTACTCTGATACTGGATGCCGGCATCCGGATGGCAGGTTAACCCTCTGCACCACAACGCTTGCCCGACATTACTGCATTGCTGGTTGGCGCCTGCTGATCCAACATCAGCAGTGGCGTCGGTGGAGGGAACTATTGCAGACGCAATCTGTGATCCGATCCTTGTTTCCGTCACAGCAGCTGGGTCAGGCTGCTGCCCTTCCATTGTAGAAACTTTAAAATAAATACCCGAAATCAGAGATCATGGTGTTTTTTCCCTCCTTTCTTCTTCCTCTCACCTCCTCTTGTGCACCCTCCCGACCCTGGGCACTCTATGAGGGTTTAGGGGAAAAGTGCCAAGCAGGTAGTGCTGTGTGGAGGCAGTTTGCATCAGCTGCCTTTATTTTTCAGTTTGTATGGATTCTGTTGACATATGTCTGCTCAGTATGTGGATATTCCCATGGAGACTGGCTCATTTGGTGGGCCATGTCGATGCGCTCCCTCCTAAGCTGACCCCTGGATCTCTGTCATCAAACAATAGCGAACACATGATTATTTTCTTGCTAACAAGCCCTGTGGAGTTAGCTACAGGCTCCTCTTGCTGTTTACAGTGGCTCTCATTGACCTTGAGCCGTCATTCTGCACGCCGCCTTGGATGGTCAGAGTCTGGGTGACCCCAAGGAGCTCTTGAAACCCTGAAGAAGCTTCGAGCAATGGCTTTTTGGCAATGAGGTTATTGTGCTGTTTGATGGGTTTAATGAGAATAGTAGAAAGCATCACAGTGTTTGAATGGGGCCAGTTAGATTCGGGGAAGGAGGCAGTGGAGGGTGGAATGTTGGTGGCCCTGAATTTTTTCTGTTGATCTTACCCCTCTGCTTCCCAGCTGTGGGACCTTAGACATGCCACCCAGCCCTTCAGGAGTTCTGCTTTCTCCTCTGAGGCATGGGGTAACAGTGGTCCCTACTTCATGGCATTGCTGTTCTGATCAGTAGGATAGAACAGGTAGGGCATGCAGCACTGTGCCTAGAATACAGTGAGCAATCCTGCAGTGCCAACATCTATTGTCATTCTTAGTGGTAATAGTAAACACAATATGCTCAGGTATAGCTAAGGATCTCTACACTTGCTGTGTAGTCTTATGAGCGGGAGGTGTCTTCCCCATGAGACAGTCTCGGAGATCCCTCCCATGATGGGGATTTCTAGAACCTTCTGTTTAGGCTTCCTCTTCCTTTAGGATGCAGAGAAATGGGGACAGTGGACAATGTATTTGCGAGATTATCAAGAAAAACACAGGAATCTTTTAAAAAAATGTTCAATTAATTTTTTATCCCCCCCCAATAAAACCTTTTATTTAAGGAATACAGACTTTATGCATTTCATAAGTACAACTTTAGGAATGTAGTGATTCTTCCCATAGTACTCACCCTCCACCCACTCTGCCCCCCCCCCATTCCAATTCCATTCTCCACTAAGGTCCATTTTCGATTAACTTTATACACAGAAGACCAACTCCATATTAAGTAAAGAGTTCAACAATTTGCACGGTAAAAAAACCCAAAAGCCAAACCAAAACAAAAAAAGTCAAGACAAGGGTTGTTCAAAGTTGTTGCATCTTGAAGTTAATTTCATTTATTTATTTATTTATTTATTTATTTTTGGAAACTTTATTAACTTTAACGAGGCAACTAAGAATGATACATCTTTTGGGAGCACTTATAACTATGTTGTTATAATACAACTCTTAGAGGACAGAAGTCCTGCTTGGGAAGTTAGTGCACAGTGATTCTTGTTGTTAATGTAACAATTAACAGTGTTATGCATGATGTCAGTGATCACCCAAGGTGCCTGACATGAGCTGCCTAGGCTGTGTAAGCCTTTTGAATCCACAAACTCTGTATTTAGACAGGGCCATCAACAGAGTGGAAGTTCTCTCCTCCCTTCAGAGAAAAGTATATCCTTCTTTGATGGCCACCTCTTTCCACTGGGGTCTCACCCACCGAGATCCCTTCATGTAGGACATTTTTTGCCTCAGTGCCTTGGCTTTCCATGCCTGAAATGCTCTTATGGGGTTTTCAGCCAGACCAGAATCCTTAAGGGCTGATTCTGAGGTCAGAGTGTTATTTAAAGTGATTGTCGGCGAATCTTACTTTAAAAGTTTAAATTTTTTTATCTTTGGTTATTATTGAAAAATTTTAAATATTTTGAGAAGGAGAGGGAGAAAGGGAGAGAGGGAGAGAGGGAGAGAGGGGGAGAGGGAGAGAGGGAGGGAGGGAGAGAGAGAGAGAGAGAGAGAGAGAGATTCCATTCGCTGGTTCACTCCCCAAATGCCCACATCTGTCATGGCTGGAGATGGACTAGGAGCTGGGAATTCAATCCAGGTCTCTTACATGGGAGGCAGGAATCCAATCACTGAGCCATCACTGCTGCTTCCAAGGACCTGTATCAGCGGGAAGCTGGAGTCAGCAGCTAGAGTTGGGGATTGAATTCGGACACTGTGAGTGGGATGCTGACGGAGTCTTAACTGCTAGACTGAATGTCCACTTCCTTTTGGTTGTAACTGAATTTGCTCGTGTACTAGTAAGCTTTTTGTTACTAAAGTGAAGAAAAAGAAAACTAACAATAAAGAAGAAAGGTTCATTTGGCTCACAGTTTTGGAGCCTCAAGGCCAAGGTCGGGCATCCTCAGTGATTTGACCTCTGATGAGACTGGCATTGGAACAAGGGCAGAGGAAAGACCACACAGTGAGCCAGGCAGCAGAGAGAGTAGCTGGGCCTCATTCAGGATTTTACCACCAGCCACCCTCTGAGGGCCTGGTGATCTGGGGACCTCCCACTAGGCCCACCTTCTGAACACCAGGAGATTCCTGAGCTGGAATCTGTGTCAGATCCCTTCTTCACCCAGCCTGGTGGTGAGGCTCACTTAATTTTCTTTTCTTTTTCTTTTTTTAAAATTAATATTTATTTACTCCTTTGAAAGTCAGTTACAGAGAGAAGTTGAGAAGCAGAGAGAGCAAGGGATCTTCCACCCACTGGTTCACTCCCTAGATGGCCACAACAGACAGCGCTGGGCCAAGCCAAAACCAGAAGCTTCTTCTGGGTTCTCCCAAGCTCTTAGGCCATCTTGTTCTGCTTTCCCAGGTGCATTAGCAAGAAGCTGGGTTGGAAGTGGAGCAGCCAGGGCATGAATGGGCACCCATATGGGATGCCAGCACTGCAGGTGGTGGCTTTACCTGCTCCACCACAGCTTGGACCCCTGAGGCCTGATGTTGCATTGTGACTGAGACTCTCTAGAAGGATTCCGTTCTCCTGGTTCAGAAAGAAGGAACGTGAGAGTTTACACCCAGTGCAGGCTCCAAGATCAAAAATCATGGTGTAGAAAAAGTACATTGGGCTTGATGTCGAGAGGCTTGGGTTCTGGCTCCTGTCCCATCCTAATTTTGCAGTAGCTGGGTCTCAGTTTTCCCACCTGATGTTTGGTGAGGAATTAGGGGACATTAATGAATGGATGAGTGCAATAGAGTGTAACTTAAGCTGGCTTCTTTCAGCCCAGAAACACACTGCAGTGGCCTGTGGTGTCCTGAGTTCCACTCCTAGCTTGGTTGCTTACTGACTGGGTGATCCTGGAGGGGTTACATCTCTTCCTGTGTCAGTTTCCTCTACAGATGCCTACTCATATTTTATGGGATTTCCATGAGGACCAAATAGGCTAAGGAAGTGTATCATGCTTAGATGGTGCCTGAAACATGCAGTAGGTGCTACATAAGTGATAGACTGTAGTATTAAAGCAAGAAGAGCCGGCGCCGCGGCTCACTAGGCTAATCCTCCGCTTTGCGGCGCCGGCACACCGGGTTCTAGTCCCGGTCGGGGCACTGATCCTGTCCCGCTTGCCCCTCTTCCAGGCCAGCTCTCTGCTGTGGCCAGGGAGTGCAGTGGAGGATGGCCCAAGTCCTTGGGCCCTGCACCCCATGGGAGACCAGGATAAGCACCTGGCTCCTGCCATCGGATCAGCGCGGTGCGCTGGCTGCAGCGCGCCTACCGTGGCGGCCATTGGAGAGTGAACCAACGGCAAAAGACCTTTCTCTCTGTCTCTCTCTCTCACTGTCCACTCTGCCTGTCAAAAAAAAAAAAAAAAAAAAAAGCAAGAAGAAAAAAAGTGTATGATCCTCAGATGCAAATGTCCTGAATGGGAAGGAACTCCTTCATTACAAACACTTTTCATGTCCCTTTTTCTCACCAATCCCTACTTTTTGAAAGCATGTTACTATTTTGACTGGTTAATACAGGCGAGGGAACTGAGGCTCGGAGAGATCGAGGGACTTGCTCAATGTCAGACAGTGCCAGAAAATTCCTATTTTCCCTGTCCCCCAATCCCACATTCTCGTTTGGTAAGCAAATTCCCTTCATTGTTTTCTTTTTAATCTGTTTGTTAAGATCCGTGGAAAAGTAGTGCGTAAGTAAGTGTAGTTGATGGACATGTTGAGTTTATCATTAGAAGGCCTAGCACTTACAGTTTCTGTGTAGGATACATTATCACTACGTTTTTGAGTATGCTACAGGAAGTTTATGTGTGTGTTGCCTTATTTTTGCAAAAAATGTCTGAATTGAAGGGATTTCTGCTTTTGACTCTTTTGTCTTTTTTCCTTCCCATTCAGGACTTTTGCATCTGAAAATCAGAGGATCATACATTTTTTTTCCTTCTTGCTCTAAATGATGCATCTTAGTCTTTTTTATTTTGTTTGTTTCTGATAAAGGAATGCATTTTCTTTTTTCTTTTTTTTTTTTGACAGGCAGAGTGGACAGTGAGAGAGAGACAGAGAGAAAGGTCTTCCTTTTGCCGTTGGTTCACCCTCCAATGGCCGCCGCGGTAGCGCGCTGCGGCCGGCGCACCGCGCTGTTCCGATGGCAGGAGCCAGGTGCTTCTCCTGGTCTCCCATGGGGTGCAGGACCCAAGGACTTGGGCCATCCTCCACTGCACTCCCTAGCCACAGCAGAGAGCTGGCCTGGAAGAGGGGCAAGCGGGACAGGATCGGTGCCCCGACCGGGACTAGAACCCGGTGTGCCGGCGCCGCAAGGCGGAGGATTAGCCTAGTGAGCCGCGGCGCCGGCTAGGAATGCATTTTCTTAAAGAAGGTGTTCAGGATAAAAAATAAGAAGAAAGGGCTATGGACATGCATCAGCAGGACTGTGTGTAGCTGAACTGGTGTTTTCAGGGTACCTCTCTCTTTCTCATGAAACCTCATTGAACTTCTGATTCAGAAAGTTTTGAAAACAAAGAGAGGCTGGACCTCATAAAATCCACTTGTTTATAGTATTTTGTTTCATTGATCCAGCTGCTTTCAATGAGGTTTGTTTCTTCTGTGAATGTGCCTGACTCCATGCTTTTGCTGCCTTGTGGAGGAAGCACATGTCTTGCTCTCAGGGAGTTTATTGAGAGAGAGAGAGAGAGAGAGAGAGAGAGAGAGAGAGAGAGAGCTCTTGCATCCTCTATTTCATGCCCCAAATGCCCACAATAGCCAAGGTTGGGCCAGGTCAAAGCCAGGATCTAGGAGCTCCATCCAGGTCTGTTGCATGGGTGATGGAGACTCAGGCACTTGAGTCAACGTCTGTTGACTCCCAGTGAGCACATCATTGCATGATGATGTGATATTGACCACCACTCACACTGGCAAGTGACAGCAATCAATGGGGAAAGAGAACTGATTTGCTTACATAACTGAAAATCCCAGAGGGTATGTGTAAATATTCAAATAGCTGAATGCAAATTCTGCAGCCCCTCTGGCCCCTCCAAATCCTTGACTTTGCTTTCTTTTGTGTAAGCTTCATTATGGACAAGCTCTCCCCGACACAGTAGCCAGGATGGTCCCCGGTGGCCCCGTGCATTTTTCTTACTAACTTGGGTACCTTGGATGACAAAGAGAGAGTTTCTTCACTAAGAAGTCCACCAGAAGTCTTGGCATTGTTGCTCATCCCCATGTGCATTGGATGTCCATCCTGTACCCGTGACGGTGATCGGAGAAGTAGGCCATTGGTCATTGGGCAGATCTGAAACATGGGCAACTTGGATTCAGAGGAGTGGGATCAATCCTACTGGGAAAACATGACAGATAGGCATTGTACCCAGAGGAAAGTCCAGGTGCTGTTAGAATAAGAGTGAATGGATTCTGGGCAAGCAAAAGCAATATATGTCGGTCACACTTGGTAGTTACACATCTCATGGTGCTGTCTTCTGAAGCATTAAGCTCTTTCCATTTTTAGCTGCTACTGTTTTTTTGTTCCACTCTCTGCACATAGTGCATGGGTCATGGTTTGAGCTTTAGCATCTGCCACCCTCATTCTCTGCTTTCTATCTCTTAAATGCTTTATGACTTCAGTTGTCACACATCCAATTTGAATTCAGATTCTTTATCTGTAGCCTTGACCATTCTGACGGACATGCACCTGTAACTTCCATGTGTCTCTTCAGCTACCTTCTAAGGCATGTTTCATTCTCGTCAAACTCCACATGTTGCAAATCCAGCAGATCAAGTGCTTCATAAAACCAGAATGCCACTGAGCTTCCCCAGTGCCCCGAGGCATTGAAGAGGGTATCAGAGAGGTTCAGGATCCCCGATTTCCACCTGAACAGTCCAGACCATGGAGATCTGCTTCAAGAGCAGGGCATTGTTAGGAAGGCTTCAGGAAGCCTTGTGGGATTCAGTGAGAAATAGACAGTATTGTTTCCTGATGATAAACACATCAGCTCCAAGGGCCAGAACACCTGCCTTTCTTTGATCTTGGCTTGGTTCCATCCTCTTAGCCTTGTGACCTTGGGCAAGTTATTTAACCTTTCTTTCTCAGTTTTCTCATCCATAAAAATAGGGATAATAATAGTACCTACTTAAGAGAGTTGTGTGAATCAAATGAATTATACATAGAAAGCACTCAGAACAATGCTATCACATAATCACTTTAAAATGTTAGATCTTTATTTCGGGAACAAGTTGAGGTGTAAATCAATTAACCAATCAGCATATTGGGGAAGTCAGTATCCTGGAAGGCAGCTCATTTTTTGTTTGATGGTTCTCTCTAGGCCGACTCCTCCTGACTCTCACTCTGATCCCTCTGCAGCAATGTGGAGTGAGCCTTTGTGTGCTGGAACATCCCGGCCTTTCACATATTTTCCGTCGTCTGTGTCATCCCAGCCCTGTGTTCTCTTCTCCAGAATTAATAGCCTGAATTTTCCCGTGGACATTTTTTTCAAGAACTTGAGCTCTCTGGATCTACTCCATTCTGTCAGTGTTCTTCTAAAAATGAAGTGTCTTGGGATGGATTCAGTATTCCTGAGGTTGTCTAAATCGCCTGGTCAAAAGCTCCTCTTCCTGTTCTTTATACCCAAACTTTATGAATATTGCCCGATCTTGAATTAGCTTTTTAAAATCAGCTGCATCACCAGGTTGACTACTATTGAGGCCTGTAGTTAATAAGTCCCTTGAGAGATGTAACTTTTTAGCCAGTTAGTTCTTACAGTTCAAGTTTTAAAGATTAATTATTTTAATTTCTTATTGTTATTTAGAAGGCAGAGAGACACAGAGAGCTCCCATCTTCAGGTTCACTCCCTACATATCGGCAATGGCTGAGGCTAGACCAGGCCACCAAAGCCAGGAGCCCAGAACTCAGTCCTGCTGTCCCACATGGGTAATGGTTGGGAGTCATCTCTCTGAGCCAGCACTGCCTCCCAGGGTCTGCATTAGCCGGAAGCTGGATTCAGGAGCAGAGCTCGGTCTGAATTGCAGGCACTTTGACATGGGTGTCTTAGCCACGAGGACAAATGCCTGTCCCTCAGGCTTCTTTTAACTGGTGCTTCAGCACTTTTAATATGTTGCTGCAGGGGTCAAGAAGGGTGCTGGGACTCCAGCCATTACATTTATCTTCTTATTTATTTATTTATTTATTTACTTGACAGGTAGAGTTATAGACAGTGAGAGAGACAGAGAGAAAGGTCTTCCTTCCATTGGTTCACACTCCACGTGGGTGCAACAGCTGGGGCTGCGCTGATTCGAAGCCAGGAGCCAGGAGCTTCTTCCTGGTCTCCCATGCGGGTGCAGGGTCCCAAGCACCTGGGCATCCTCCACTTCCTTCCCAGGCCACAGCAGAGAGCTGGACAGGAAGAGGAGCAACCGGGACTAGAACCCGGTGCCCATACAAGATGCCAGTGCTGCAGGCGGAGGATTAACCCAGTGCTCCACGGTGCTGGCCCCTACATTTATCTTCTAAATCTGAGAAACAGAGAAGACGTTATGAATGGCACATTCTTGACTTTTTTTTTTGACAGGCAGAGTTAGGCAGTGAGAGAGAGAGAAAGAGAGAGAGAAAGATCTTCCTTCCGTTGGTTCACCCCCCAAGTGGCTGCTATGGCCGGTGCGCTGCACCGACCCGAAGCCAGAAGCCAGGTGCTTCCTCCTGGTCTTCCATGCGGGTGCAGGGTCTAAGGACCTGGGCCATCCTCCACTGCACTCCTGGGCCACAGCAGAGAGCTGGATTGGAAGAGGAGCAACTGGGACAGAACCGGCGCCCCAACTGGGACTAGAACCCGGGGTACTGGCACCGCAGGCGGAGGATTAGCCTAGTGAGCCACTGCACCGGCCACAATCTTGACCTTAAAAGGGTTTTCCTGGAAGTCTTGAGAAGCACTTCTCATTGGCCCGGACTTAATGTCATGGCCATTTCTAGTGGCAAGAGTGTGTGGGAAATCTAGTATTTTGGCTCAGGAAGTATGTACCCAGATAAAAATAAGTGTTCTCCTTCCTAAAGGTGAAGGAGAGAGTAAGTGAGGAGTTGGACAATCAGTGGTCTTGGTCACACAGTTGTTGGCGATAAGTTTTGAACAAGGTCAAGGATCAGGTGTCATCCCACAAGACATTCCTCAATGTAATTTTGAATGAATGATGATCCCGTCATCATTTCTGAAATGTCAGCTCATCCCGGTACAGTGTGCCAGAGGTGTTTGTTAAAGATGTAAAATCCTGGGCCAAGTCATATATTCATACACATAGCAAGTATTTTATTAGTGAGTCCCTTAAATTTATTTATTAAGTGAGTCATTTAAATCAAAGAATTTATATTTAATGTAATTTTCAAAATTTAAAGTTAAACTGGGGGGTTTTGATGAATAAAGTCATATAAACACTGTAAGCTCTGGTATAGGATATTTCTGTCACCCAAAAATTTATATTATGCCCCTTCACAGACCTTTCTCATACTCCAACCTCTAGAAATAAATGTACTTGTCAGTTTATGTTTTATTGCATCTAAAATTTTACATAAAAATAGTATAGTATGCCATTTTTTGTACGCTGTTAAAAATTGAGATTCAGTAATGTAGATATTCTAGATAAAAATAAGCTCTGATCTGTCCTAACCATTGTTTCACTTGGCTTTAATTTCTTCATTTGGTCTCTACAGTATCATGGGACAATGTGTCAGATGTTATATTTGGCAAATATTGAAACATAATGTCCACTGCACACATCCTTTGCTCCTCATTTTTGCTTGATTAAGCCATTTTCCAGCTCTCAGAATAGATCCCATTGCCGCTGGAAATCCTCTTTGGGCCTCCCAGTGTGCATCAGGTCCCTGTTCTGTATGGTTCTATCATTCCAAGGTTTCCCTATTGAATCTCCACTCACTCTAAGTCTGCCCCATTGGACTATGAGCTTCTTAAGGATAATGTGTATTTTTGCTCAGCCTTGAATTCCCAGTGCCTATGGCAATACCTGTTTAAGTGCTGATACTTGAAAAAGTATTTTCATGTGAATTAATTGAGCAAGCACAAAATGGTATTTAACTGATATAATGTGATATAAAAGGGTATTGGTCAGCAAGGGGACTTGGAGACTGATTTGTGGAAGTTGTCATCTGGACCGTGAAGGAATTTTCTGGACAAAGATTTGGATAAGAGCATCCTGGGTAGAGCAATCAATGTGCACAAAAGCATGGAGGTATGAGTGGATACGAGGTGTTTGGAGAGGAGAGTTGTGAGTGGTCGGAGCATAAAGTGAGTTGCAAGCAAGGAGTCGATCCAGCTGCCAGTCAGAAGTTAATGCTGGCATGGGCATTTAGCCTGTGTCCCGCATCGGAGCAGGCAGGTTCAGTTTGCAGCTCCAGCTAATGCAGACTTGGGGAAAATGGTGATGGCTCAACTAAATGGGCTCCTGCCACACACACAGGAGACTTGCATTGTGTTCTGGGCTCTTGGCCCTGGCACTGACCCCTGACTTTGGCTTCAGCTAAATCCCAGCTGTTGTAGGCATTTGGAGATGAACCAGTGAATGGGAGATGTGACTGTGTCTTTCTGTCTCTCTGCCTCTCAAATATTTTTTTTAATATTTATTTTATTTATTTGAAAGAGTTACAAAGAGAAAGAGAGAGAGAGAGAGAGGTCTTCCGTCTGCTGGTTCATTCCCCAGATGGCCACATATGGTGGAGCTGAGCTGATCCAAAGCCAGGAGCCAAGGGCTTCTTCCAGGTCTCCCACATGGGTACAGGGGCCTAAGCACTTGGGCCATCCTCTGGTGCTTTCTTAGGTGCAATAGCAGGGAGCTGGATCAGAAGTGGAGCAGCTGGGACTTGAACTGGTGCCCATATAGGATACTGGCGCTGCAGGCTGAGACTTTAACCTGGGGCACCACTGCACCACTGGCCCTGAAAAAGATGTTGATACTAATCATCAGAATTAATCAGAAAAAAAGTGCAAGGAACTTGCTGGTGGGCCTAGTAAATACCCTGTTCATTATTCCCTAATACCAGTGATCGCTTCCCTTGTGATCTCTGGTCATCAGAGCCATTGGACACGACAATCACATAGCCACAGTGCTATATGTCCAAAGGCAGAGAAACTCCTCTTCAGCACCATGGGTTGTGGACAGCACCCAGGACAACCCCCGAGCTTTCCCTGCCTTTTGTATGTCCAGCCTCTTGGTTTGTCTCCATGCAGGGCATGTGGCAGCTTAGGACTCACAACCTGTGGTGGCAGGGAACTGCTACTTCATAAGCAAGAAGGCAGAAACATCTTTCCCGACACAGGGGCATGCATGGCCTGTGCCTTTCTTCCGGTTAGTACAACTCTTATCAGGAAGATGTTCTTGTGTGCTCTTTGTTTGCAGAGGAGGGAACTGGAATACAGGGAGAAGAGATGAGTGGCAGATTCAGGACTCAAGCCTGGGTCTTCCTGACTCCAATCTCTACATCCTTCGCCACTGCAGATCCTTGTGGCATCCCCAAGCATGCGGGATCTCCTCGCCGTAGAACCAGTACTGCAGACCATTCATAGCTGGAACCTTGCTCGAGTCAACTCAGCAATACTGCGAGTGGTGGGAGGAGGGAGGGCTTTTCCTAGCTCCGTTCCTCCTGAGTTTGAAAGTGTGCTCTCAGCTAACACATGACAGCCGGCAAGCAGGTGTGCGCCTCTGAAATGCTCAGGCAATTGCACCTGTGAAAGAGCAGTTGGTAGGTTCAGAAATTCAGTTTCTCTCACATCAACAGGAGTCTTTAAGGCTCCAGTTGTTGCTGGTGGTGGTGGTTGGAGGGAATGACTTCTTTCCTGCAAATTTCATTTATAATTATACTTCCATAGTAGTTGTCTGGGACCTGGGCAGAGGGCGATACATCTTGAAGTCTGTGGGGGAGATGGGTTGGGCTGTCTCCAGAGCCCCTGGTTCCTGATGGTGCTTGGGTGGGCATACCCACATACCGTGTAAGCATTTCATTCCTAATGGTTGCATGCAGCTCCCCTCTCCTTTTAAAAATGGGTCCATACTGTGCCCCATTAGCTGAAATTGACGTGATGGTTATTTTCGATGCCATGTCTTCAAAGAGCTCAGTCTCCCTGTGCATTGCCAGTGCGCCCCCCCCCCCCCCACCTTTGCTGAGTGGCACGAAGACCCCCTGGGACAGTGTAGTGGCAGCTTTTGAGAAGCTGCAGAGCCCAGACCCTGCCTTCCTACCCCCACATCCACAGCTCAGAGAGTAACACGCATTATACAGACATTAAGGATTCCTCCCTCAATGCGGAATTCTCTGGAAATCTCTGAATCAAAAAGCTCCATGATAAAAATGCATGAAGCAATATCCTTATTGGTAAACTTATATATCCAGCTGAGATACTGTACATGATAATGCAATTTTCTATGCAAAAAGGGTTTATCTCCATCCAAATATTATTCTGCATCATTATTCATTCTGGAGAAGTGATTGCTGTCCTAGGTTAACTGATTGAACTTTTGGAACCAAAGCTTCAAGCTTATCTTAACTGGCTATTGCTTGACTTCTCAAAAATTGCCATTAGATTGGTAGGAATGAATAAATGTACACTCCATTAGGAAATATTAAAGTTTTTATACTGGTTTAGAATAAAAACAGGATTAGAGGGGGCATTTCTAAGATTCAGTACAGCGTGAAATTGAAATCTTTTTGGCATGTGAAATATACAATATGAATATTCTTCCCATTTCCTGATAGCCAGGGGATTATGAAGAGTAGACAAACCATTCCAGAGTTCACCTGTCTATATGAAAACAGAAGAAGCCAGAAGAATCCTTCTTGACATTTCCCGAGTCTGTAATGATCAGATTCTTAAACAATATAGCAATAAATATTTCTTATGATTAAATGTGTATCAGGCACCGTCTCATATGCTTGTCCATCTCTAGGTGAACTTCTAGAGCCATAAAGAAGCTGGAGTAAGACCGCTTTGGTTTCAGATTCATATTCTGCCTCTCTCTGTGTGAGGCTGGGTAAGCTACTGGTCTCTCCCTGCCTCAGCTTCCCATTTGTGCAAGGGATGATAGCTCCCCACCTCATCAGGTCATTTGGCACATTCTGTATTGAATGGTCCCCTGGTACATTTCTGTATTGAAATACAGACAGTTCTGCATCAGTGTTGGGGTTGAAGGTTATGACGATTTCATTTTGGTGGCTCTCCAAGGAACACAGAGAGGGAGATGTTGTTAGTCTCAGTCTCATTTGTCAGGTGCTAAAACTGAGGTTGATGATGAAATTGACAACTCAGAGAAGAAACAGTGCCTGTTTGCCGTACATACTATTCTGATCGGCTGTTGTGGTGTAAGTCATTCACAGCACTTGTTCCAGAAAACAATCAATTTTTTTATACTCACAGATTGTGGGGTGGGGGAAGGAATAGAATCACACACAGTAACGATGGTTCTTCTCTGCTTCCCAACGTGTGGACTCTCAGATGGGCCAAGCCCAATGGTTGGTACAGGAATCCTCTGGAGGCTTCTTAAATTCGTATACTGAGAGCCTAGGCTGGTGCAATGCAAACCTGGGTCAGGTAGGCGGTTGATTAGAATGTCGGCACGTGGCCTCTCCGTGTGACTTGGGCTTCCTCTCAGCATGGCGACCCCAGCGCCCTCTCCCAGTGCAGCTCAGAGCTCCGAGAACGGTGACAAAGGTAGAAACTGCATGATCTTTTGTGACCTGGCCTTGGATGTCCTGTGCTGTTTATTTCCTACTGCAGGGGTCAAAGCAATTCAGCCCAGCAAGATTGGAGGGAAGGGGACACAGGTCTGGTTCACAAGGGAGAGATGTTGTAGGCTTTGCAGCTGTGTTTTATGACCCCCTCGCATGCTTTGAGACTGGATGGTACTTTTGTGTCTGGACACCAACAGTTATTGCTCCATCTAGAATGGTGCGGCTTTTGAAAAATTCAGAGTAGGAACGACTCGAGGTACTTCTGAGCCCAGCTCTTGGCAGTGTTGCCATCTTGGAAGCTATTTGCATTCTCGCCTATGCAGCTTCTCTTTAATGAATATTCAGGTTCCTACTCACTCGCCTTGGCCTCGTGTGCATGTATGCGTGTGTGCGTGTGCACACGCGTGCAAGCTTTGGCATCTTTCTTGCTTCATCATTCCATCGTATCACGTCACCCTCTTTTCCCCTTGTCCCTTTCTACTTCTTTCTTTCCAGTGGATTCAATTAAGTTCTCTTTGCTGTCTTAGCAATAAAACAGTTCCCTCCACCGCATTAGAATGAGTCTCTCTCGTTATTTCATTTAGATTGTTGTTATGTTTGAAAACTTGAGGGCAGGGCAGGCAGAAGGAAAGGAATGTTAATTTGCAGGGAGTCCCCGGTGTGTGGTGGGAGTGCTGCCGGAGAGGAGCCAAGAAGCTGCCGCTCCCTGCACTCAGGGGTTTGGTTGGAGGAGAATGGATGAAGGATGCCCGAGACCACACCCCTCCTGTGTCTGTCCTGCTGAGACTCATGACCTTGCAGGAGAGAGCAGGTGCGCAGGTCCTGGCCACAGCCAGGTTTGCAGTGGCGGATTGCCACAACCCTTTCCTCTTCATTTTAAAAGAGATGTCTCCCCTGAAAGTGTGCGTGTGACAGCAGGTGGATACGTGTGTGTGTGTGCGCGCACGCTTGTGTGTACAAATGTGCGGCTTCATTCAGTTTCCCGACATCCTCTCTGGTGATGGAAATGCTCTTTCACTGGGGCCATCAGTGGGAGAATGCAGAGCCTGAGCTCAGGGTCCTTGTAATTTGACTCACAGAATGTCAGAGAACATTGCACAAAGCAGGGAATTAAGCTCTGTGAGTGGAGTGACATTGATTATGTAGGAATGACATATCAAGAATTACAAGGCACTCAGAGTTTCTGTTAGTAATCTGTGTTTAGTGTCCCTTTTCAGGAGTTTGAAATGTCACCAGGTAGCTGCATAGTGCTCACAGATCTGCATTTCATCCCGCTTCATACTGTGCTAAACGGGAGTCGTATTTGTTACTCCAGCGAAGAGCATCTTAGTGGGGGAAAGAAAGGGCTGGTGGGGAGTAAGTGGGACTAGATTTAAATCTAATTGCCTTTTGCATTTTCCACTGCTATTTGGTTTGCACACAGTGGTCGTATTTGTGGGAAATGAGGAAGCAGGCTGTTTGCTGCAAGGTAGAGCAAGAAAAGGACAGGTATTGCTGTGGTAGGCGGTGATCCCAGAGCACGATGGATGACAGGATGTCTCTAAGTCCTTATGCATTCGATTGGTTAAGAAAAAAATGGCCTTCCCTCTGTGTTTCTGTGACTGGTAAGTTTTAAATCTGCTGCACTGCTTCCATTTTCTTTTCTTTTTCCCTCCTCAGATTAAATCTGGGACTGTCTGAAAGCTTCTAAACCAAGGAGTGATTCAGACCAGTTTCGGATATATAGGGAGAGGCTGGGCTAGGGAGGGATTTCTCTGTGCCGTCTATTGTCTGAATAGATATGTCACAAAAAGAGGAGCTTCGTGAGAGACTCTCGGGCCACAGTCACTAATTTTGCCAACTAATTATCAAATCAAGACGTTGGGACTCTTCCCTGGTGTTGGCCAGCTAGCTTTAGATAAATTTCACCGTTGCAAATGGCCAACCCCACAGGCCACCAATTGAGAACTATTATTAATAACCTGGAGACACAAAAAAAAACGATTGCTTTGGGGGGGGGCGGGTTGCGGATATGTGTACTTGGAGAAGAAAGGCCATTTTGCTCATGAAAAATGAGATCTTCGAGTTGTGCAAGAATGAGGGGAAAGTTTAGTAATTAATCACGTTGGTCATAATGAGGAGAGGAGATTAACGTGATAAAAGGATTTGTCTGAATGGATTATAGGCAAATTTAAAAGAAGGAGGGAAAAAAGCAACAAAGGGCATTGCTGGCTTGGGAATCGTGCTCTTTAAAAATCCTCAATCATTCTTACAATCAATTCTGCATTTCCTCAATGGCCACGTGAAGCGCGGCTCTCTCTTCATTGTCTTAGATTAACCACTAACTGCAAACCGTACATTAAATGAAGTATTGAGTATTTGTCTTCCAAAAATACACTTGAATGCTGTTCATTTCCCCCATAGGTCTGCTGTGATACATTTAGGTGCCATATTGCTAAATACATACTGTACTTTAATATCTGCACCAGCTAGTCTCCAACTGCCTTCCTTTGGAAGCAGCTGTGCAGGGCCCCCACAATTACACATAGAATTTTTCTCATAAACTGTTTAATTGTTTGCTTCTGGAAACAATTAGACTGGTGGTATTATAGAGTGAGTGTCGTACTGCAGCCTGCAATCCTCTTTATGAGTTTTCTTAGCAAAATACCATGTTGACATATGTTGGGCCCACAAAGAAGAATCAGTTGTGCTGTGACCTGAGCTCCAAGTCTGTTGTGCTCACAGGAACCCTTCCTGAAGAATGGCACTGCCAAGAGATGCTGGTGTGATACGGGTGAGGAGCTCACCCTTCTCTCTCTGCTGCAGAGGTGGTAAACCTGGACTCTTTCTTCAAAGCTGATTGAATGGCTGGGTCTGTACTGTGTCACTCATGGCATTTGTCCTGTTGTCACTTTTACAGGGCTGATGGTTTGCAAAGCCCTGATAAGTAAAGCACTCCTTTTAGAAGGAGTCGGGTGTGTTGATATCTTTCTTTCCCAGTCCAAGTTTCATACCAGGAGTGATCAATGGGCTAATAGACTGTGCCAGCTCTCTAGCGATGGTGCACCTTCTTGGGTGTTTTGGTTGTGGGAGACACTGTGCTACGTGTTTTTCATGCATGATCATCTCATTTAACACACAAGAGCGTGTCGTGAGTTTGTGCTAGTATTGTTATTCTGTGTGAAAGTTGAGGTATTGTTATTCTGTGTGACAGATGAGGAAACTGAAGCTTTGCAAGGTCAAGTCATCTTTTCAAGGTCACTTAATGATGACAGTGAGTCCTCGTCTCAGAGCCAGGTCTGTGTGGCCCTGAACCCCAGGCTCTTGACAACTGTGAAACATGACTGCTTAAGAGAAAGTTTAATAAGGAAAGGAAGTGTCTTACTCCCAGTGTTACCCTTTATGCCACAAAGGCCAGTGAAAACACCCACAGGTGGGTTCCACTCATTTATTTAGTTGATTAGCTCTTCCTTTCATAGTTAATCAGTTTATTCAATTTTTCCATATCTATTCAACATGCACAATGTGCTAGACACAATGGGAGAGGTAGATCTATTGCAATGCCTCCTTGAAACTTCCTAGTGGAGATGAGTGGGAGGCATAAAATAAACAGGTAACCAGAAATGCAAGGCAATTTCAGAGAGTGAGTGCTACTAACACATACATCAATGCAGTGATTATTGACTTGGTTGTGCGTCTTAGGGTTGGGATGATTGAGAAAGGCTTTTTTTTTTTTTAAAGTTTCATCTCAGTTGAAGCCCAAATGATGAGAAAGAGCCAGTCTTGGAAAGAGCTGGGGAAAGAACAAGTTCAGAGGAATAAACGTGGTGTGTTCTAGGAATTTAAGATAAAGCCAGAGTGTCTGGACTAATCTTCGAAAGCGGTATGTAAGGACGAGGCAAGGAGTTGCAGTCATACAGTCCATCCATCCATTCACACATGTGTTCATCCACACATCTGTCCGCTCACCCATCCACCCACCCATCCATTCGTTCATCTCCATCCATCCATTCACACATGTGTTCATCCACACATCTGTCCACTCACCCATCCACCCACCCATCTACCCACCCATCCATCCGTTCATCTCCATCCATCCATTCACACGTGTGTTCATCCACTCACCCATCCACCCACCCATCCACTCACCCATCCACCCACCCATCCATCCGTTCATCTCCATCCATCCATTCACACATGTGTTCATCCACTCACCCATCCACTCACCCATCCACCCACCCATCCACTCAACCATCCATCCGTTCATCTCCATCCATCCATTCACACATGTGTTCATCCACTCACCCATCCACCCACCCATCCACTCACCCATCCACCCACCCATCTACCCACCCATCCATCCGTTCATCTCCATCCATCCATTCACACATGTGTTCATCCACACATCTGTCCACTCACCCACCTACCCACCCATCCATTCGTTCATCTCCATCCATCCATTCACACATGTGTTCATCCACACATCTTATCCACTCACCCATCCACCCACCCATCCATTCGTTCATCTCTATCCATCCATTCACACATGTGTTCATCCACACATCTGTCCACTCACCCATCCACCCACCCGTCTACCCACCCATCCATCCGTTCATCTCCATCCATCCATTCACACATGTGTTCATCCACTCACCCATCCACTCACCCATCCACCCACCCATCCACTCACCCATCCACCCACCCATCCATCTGTTCATCTCCATCCATCCATTCACACATGTGTTCATCCACTCACCCATCCACTCACCCATCCACTCACCCATCCACCCACCCATCCATCTGTTCATCTCCATCCATCCATTCACACATGTGTTCATCCACACATCTATCCACTCACCCATCCACCCACCCATCCATCTGTTCATCTCCATCCATCCATTCACACATGTGTTCATCCACACATCTTATCCACTCACCCATCCACCCACCCATCCACCCACCCATCCATCCATCTGCCTATCCCCACATCCCTCCATCTGCACATCCATCCAACGCATAGTCATGCAAACCTATACACATCGCTAGCATAGCAATTACAGAGATCAATAAAGCATAGCTCTTGCCTCTCAAGAAATTCAATACTATTAAGAGAGACATAAATCAATATAAATGGCATAAAACTGGGCTCATAATGTAATATTTAGGGCACTACAAGAACATGAGAGAATGATCAACTCTGCCAGGGGAGTTAGGGAAGGCTTCCCTGAGAAGGTGATATTTGTGGCATGGTTTGGAGGAGGAATCTTTCCAGGTAGAAAAGAGGAAGAGGAAATTAGTTTGTTCTCCAAACCCAGAAAAACCATGGCTTGCACGGAGGGGTCTAGGGATGAGTGGAGTGAGACAGAGTAGTGCTGGAAGGTGAGGATGGGGAACCTTGCAGACCCGCATATTCTGGGTTCGAGATGATAAAAGAAACGCCAAAGGCTACGTTTGGCTCCCAGTTGTTCTTTGTTCAACCTGGACTTAGGGCTTGAAAAATTGAATCCATTTCCTAACTTAATTCAGAGAAATATTTCAAAAAGCTGAATTTCTGGCTTATCTTAAGAAAGCCAGAAGGTTTGGTGACATGACGCCATGTCTTACAAGGTCCGAGTGAGCTGACGTCAAGTCAAGGCTGCTTTCTTTAACTGGCGCCTGTGATCCTCAGCTTGCCGCAGTCCCCACCCTCCCCAAGTGCACCTCTACATTGATACTAAGTGTCAGCTTCTTGGTGTTAACCCACTAACACTGTTGTTTTGCTACAGTAAAGAGGAAAGTGAAGTATTTCCTTTACTTACATCTGCATCAAAAAGCCAAGGGAAGGGGGTTAAGCCACTGCTTGTGATGCTGCTCCCCCATCTTGGGCATATTGAGTTGAGTCCCAGCTGCTCCACTTCTGATCCAGCTCCCTGCTGATGCACCTGGGAAGGCAGAAGAAGTTGGCTCAAGTACTTGGGCCCCTGCCACCCATGAGGGAGACCCAAATGGTATTTTGGGTTTCTAGTTTTTTTTTTTTTTAAAGGTTACCTACTGTATTTTTTAAAAAAGATTTATTTATTTATTTGACAGGCAGAGTTACAGAGAGAGGTAGAGACAGAGAGAGAGGTCTTCCATCCGCTGGTTCACTCCTCAGATGAAAACAACAGCCAGAGCTACACCAATCCGAAGCCAGGAGCCAGGTGCCTCCTCCTGGTCTCCCATGTGGGTGCAGGGGCCCAAGGACTAGGGCCATCCTCCACTGCTTTCCCAGGCCATAGCAGAGAGCTGGATCGGAAGAGGAGCAGCCGGGACTAGAACCAGTGCCCATATGGGATGCCAGCACTTCAGGCCAGCGCTGAGCCACAGCGCCGGCCCCTGTGTTTCTAGTTTTGGCCTGACTCAGACTTGACTGCGACAGCCATTTGGGGAGTAAACTAGTTGGTGGAAGATCTCTCTCTCCCTCTTTCTCTCTCATATCAGTCTGCCTTTCAAATAAATAAATATGTCTTTAAAAACAAGCAAAGGGAAGAAGATGGAGGCTAGACTGAGCAGTCTGTCCGATTCAAGAAGGAGGAGGAAGAAAACCTAGTTCTTTGTAGAAGTGGAGAATATTCCTTCATCTGTAACAGGCAAACAAAGTGTGTCCGTGTGGGAAGGACACACAGACACACGCATCCTGGTTCATTCCTTCATGCTACCTGTTTGGCTCCCCAAATGCATCAGTCTGTGGCATGAAGGTGCAGGGATTGGGGGATCTTGAATAATCAAAGCAGTGGAGTGGCCTAGTTCTGGTTTAACCAGTGATTTAGCAAAACCACTCTCGTTAGAGTGGGGAAGGTTGTGGATGACGGGTTAGAGTGGGGAAGGTTGTAGGAGGTGCAGGTGCCAAGCCGGACATGGAAGAAGCAGGAAGATCAGGTAGAAAGGCTTGTTCCAGGCATCCCGGAGAGGGAAGATGTGGGTCTGAGTTAAGCCAAGACAGAGGCAGGAGGACGCAAGAGCAAGGGCAGGAGTGGAGGAGATTCAGACAGGACATGAAATTGATGAATTGCCGACAACCATTTGTCTCCCGTCCCTCGCTCTCATTTTACCCCAAAGAGGACCTCAGGTCTTCCAACCCAGCACTGACCGCAAACCTTCCCGTGGAGGGACGGGCACCTGCAGCCTCAAGGAACCTGCAATCTATCCTTGCCATGAAACTGCTATGCGGGTAGAAACGATCCCTGCGTGAAACAGATGTCAACGGTGCTGGTGCAGAGAGACGAGGAGAGATAAAGAATTACAATGGAGTTGAAAACACCGTTTAAAGGGAAAAAAAAAACATAGAAAAAAGAACAGCATCAGACAGCAAAGAGGCAAGACTGCTTTGAAGCTGCCTGTCTTTCCTGCCCCTGATGGGGAAAGCCCGTGAGGCTTCCTAATTCATGGAAAGAGTGGAAGCAAAATCTGTCACAGGAACTCCCTCCCATGCTCCTGCTCTGAGTAGGTCTTAGCTCTTTAATGAGATCAAGAGCCACCTGAGGGCAGGTACCTCGCCATAGGTCTCCTAGATTATTTTACCATTAACAGCCCCTTGCCTGCATTTGTAGTTTTGTAGCATCAATTTCCTGCCCATCCAGGATTGCCCTGGAAGGCTGGGCAGGTTGTGTACTGCAAGATGCAGAAGGACGAGGACTCTGTTCACGAAGATCCCAGTGGGGAACGGTGCTGCAAGGTTGCTTTCCTGTTCAGCCTGCACAACTACCAGGCAGCCCTCTGAGCCGAAAACGCCAGTACCAGAGGATTTAGCTTGCTGTCGCTGTGTGGTATAGTCTGAAATCAGGAAGTGCATTCTCCAACGTTAGCGTAGCTTCTTAAAGCCTGGGTGCAAATCCCAGCCTTTACACCCTGCAGGTTGTGTGACCACTTCCTGGCTGAGCGACATGGAGAAAGTCCTCGGAAACTCTCTGTACCTTAATTTTATCATCTGCAAGGTGGGAACTGTGATAATTTATCCTACATGAGGTTGTCATGAGGATTAAATGAGTTCACACAGGTAAAATGCTTAGAACAAAGCGTGTACATAGTAGATGTTTAATAAATGCCAGCCCTTACCATGGTGAACACTTGGTGCAGTGTTTGGAATACAGTCATAACTCAGGAGATTAAGAGTGCTGTTTTGTGGGTTTCAGGTTTTAAAAAAAATCATTTATTTATTTATTTGAAAGGATGGGGGAGGGAGGGAGAGCGAGAGAGAGATGAGATAGAGAGAGAGAGAGAGAGAGAGAGAGAGAGAGACCGAGCTTCCAACCACTGGTTCACACCCCAAATGGCCACAACAGTCTGGGCTGGGCCACGTTGAAGCCAGAAGCCAGGAACTGCAGCTGGGTCTCCTATCCGAGTACTTGGGCCACCTTTCACTGCCTTCCCAGGTGTGTTAGCAGAAGCTGTATCAGAAGCAGAGCAGCCAGGACAGGAGGTGGCACTCCAATATGGGATGCAGGCTTGACAAGCGGTGGCTTCACTTGCTAGGTCACAGGGCTGTCTTGGGTTTTGGACACGGCATCATCTATGGAACTTGCCTCTTACTCTGTGGAAGGGCCTGAAGAAAATCCCAGGGCCCTGTGTACATAGCAGGTGTTCAGTTCGCTGAGTGCCTGCCCTGTGTTATCAAAGTGTTGCTGATTGGGTTTGGAGAGACTGGAATTGAAGATTGTCCAGTCCAGCAGTTGAAGCAGGAGATGGTGAGGCTTTGCTTTGCAACTGGTATAAAAAGAAGTGTATTTTTAGCCTTACCTTTTTATAATTTTTTACTTTTATACCTTATACTCTATTTTTATACAGAGCATAAAAATAAAAATATGCTTTCTCATTACATCCCTGGCATATGTTCTGGCATTTCGGTTCCTCTTCCTCTCATCTGGTGCCCAATTCAGGGGGGGATGTCATCCTGGATGCCACCACAGAGGCTGTCGGGGTATAGGCGCCCCCGCACACCCTGCTGGCCGGGAATCCAGACCTCAGGAGGTCAAGGACTGAGCCTCTCTGGTTCGCTGCTGAGCCCAGCTCCCTAGAGTGCTGCCGGGACACGGTAGACACACACACGATGCCTGCTTAACACCGATGCTCCTGAGCCGCGTCCCTGTGTGGGCGACAGCCTCTGTTCTTCAGGGCAGTGTTGTCTTCCAGCAGGTGCACGGTTGCTGCACACACACTCCCGTGCCCCTCCTCCTGAGCCCCCAGAATAACTTGCAGCATATTCAGGAAGATGCACCTGTCACCCAAGATGACCAGGAAAGAAGCACTCCTCCTTGGGTGTTCCCTTTATTCCTTTCCTACAGTTCTGTCCACCAGCTCTGAGTAGAGCAGCTATTTCCTGCTTTTTTTTTTCTCCACTCATTTAAACGGTGTCTTTGCTGTAATCATGATATCATTCCAGTTCGATACCAGTATCGATCATCTCATTGATCCTCTTTTTAGTTATTTCTAATTGGTTACAAATGTTAATCATGGTCTCTGCCTAGCAGATCGTATCTGTTATCAATATCTGCATTCCAATTGCCACTGTCGCATAGGTTTAACCACTGTCACGTCTCTGAGGGCAGCCCTGCTTGTCTTGGGTGTCACGGAACCAAGCCTGCCTCTTTCAAAGTCCTTCTTCTCACACAGGTGGAACTGCCAGGGCCCTCGGGAGCTCTGAGCCTAGCCTTTCTCATTCATCTGAACTTCACAATGGATGATGATACAAGAGCTCTTCCTCCTGCCTTTACCAGAAGGAAATAAAGACACCCCCCCCCCGGCTTTGACCACTGCAGCGACCTGTGTACCCTCTTTTTTTTAAGATTTTTATTGTTTATTTGAAAGGGTATTTATTTGAAAGGGTAAAGTCGCCACTTGCAGTGCCAGCATCCCATATGGGCGACGGTTCGAGTCCTGGCTGCTCCACTTCCTATCCAGCTCTCTGCTATGGCCTGGGAAAGCAGTATTAGACGGCCCAAGACTTTGGGCTCCTGCACCCACTTCGGAGACCCAGAAGAAGCTCCTGGCTCCTGGCTTCAGATTGGCGCAGCTAGGCTGTTGTGGCATGAACCAGTGGATGGAAGAACTCTCTCTCTCTCTCTATGCCCCTCCTTCTCTCTCTGTGTAACTCTGACTTTCAAATAAATAAATATTAAAAAATAAGTGGAGCAGCTGGAACTCAAACCAGCTCCCATGTGGGATGCTGACATCACAGGTAGCAGCAACACCAGGAAAGCAGCACTCGTGTACCTGCTACAGCACAACACTGGCCCCTCTTTTATGTCATATAGAAAGCAGGTGGAAAAGTGGCTGATTTGGGTGTTGCGAGTACTTGTAGCCGCAGAAAGAGGGGGTAAGTGAAGGTACCTGGGAAGGTGAGCATGACTCAGAGGCGACTTACAGAGAACAGGCACTGAGGTGCTAATGCCACTCAGCACTTTGGCAGATGGCCAGAGCTCTATTTATTAAAGCAACTCACTGAACGTGGCAGTGACTGGTACCAGCTACTGCGTCAGGTGCTCTGTATGAATAATGTAGTTTAATCTTCCTGATAGTCCATCCATGCATTCATTAAACAGTTTCTGTTCCGTCCTAAGGTACAGCGCTAGGTGTGGGGATACTCAGATGAGCAAAAGGAAACATATGTCCTGCCTCATGTAGCTTACAGTCTGGTGGAGCACACGGACATCGATGAAATGCCCACACACACCACGAGGACGGGTGCCAGGAAAGGCCACAGCCCTGGGGCTGGTGAGCTTAGAGCAGGTGCCATTGTGGAGGCTGGCTGTGAGTGGGAGCTGAGATGTGGAGGATGGAGAGGGTTCTGTGGTTGAGGAGGGAAGGGGTAGAATTCCGTAGAAACGGAAGTCACCAGGGAACGAGAGAGACAGTGGTGAGCGGCGGGGACCTAGAATCTCTGAGACAGAAGTGGGTGTTTCCCTGGCTTGTGGGTAGGGGCATTGAGTCCAACGACATGAAGAGATCCCCTGAAGGTGACACTGCCAGGACTTCGACTCCCTCCTGGGAGTTTCACTGTACGTGTCTTCTGGGCTGGCATAAAATACCACGCACCTGGGGGCTCCGTGGCAGAACCTTGTTTTCCCACCATTCCGAAGGCTGGCTGTCCAGGGTTAAGATGGCAGCAGGATTGGCCTCTTCAGAGGTTTCTCTCCTT
This sequence comes from Lepus europaeus, assembly GCF_033115175.1. Taxonomy (NCBI): domain Eukaryota; kingdom Metazoa; phylum Chordata; class Mammalia; order Lagomorpha; family Leporidae; genus Lepus; species Lepus europaeus. Next base: position 20,489,403 of record NC_084847.1, read on the forward strand.
GGCCTCAGGTGGCTGCCCTCTCCCTGGTGTCTGTGTCTCAACTCCTTTCCTTCTGAGGGCGCCGGCCTCCTGGCTTAGCACCTGCCTGGAAGTCCTCACTTTATCTTTCTGTTTATTTATTTATTTATTTGACAGGTAGAGTTATAGACAGTGAGAGAGAGAGAGACAGAGACAGAGAGACAGAGAGAAAGGTCTTCCTTCCGTTGGTTCACCTCCTAAATGGCCACTATGGTCGGAACTGCGCCAGTCCGAAGCCAGGAGCCAGGTGCTTCCTCCTGGTCTCCCTTGCAGGTGCAAGGCCCAAGCACTTGGGCCATCCTCCACTGCCTTCCTGCCACAGCAGAGAGCTGGACTGGAAGAGGAGCAGCCAGGACTAGAACCTGGCACCCATATGGGATGCCGGCGCTGCAGGCAGAGGATTAACCAAGTGAGCCACGGCTCCGGACCCCTCACTTTACACTTTATCTTAATGACCTCTTGAAAGGTCTACCTCACCACTCAAGGGAATTTCAAAAAGTTTGTGGAAAATGGAATGAAAAGATATGTTTATTTTGGTGCAATTTTTTTTTTAAGGGAAAGGGTTTATTGGGGAACACCCTACAGACCGGAGTGAAGGGGCGGTGAAGGGAAAAGAGAGTATAATAGAGAGAGAAACAGAGGAGAAAAGATAGAGTAGAGAGATGAGCCGAGAGAGGAGAGAGCGCAGGAGAGAAGAGTCAAGAGAGCACGTGTTCAGGAACAGGCCCTTTTAAAACTTTGCCTGAGGGTGGGCAGGGAAGCAGGAGCAGCGAATCCCATTAGGATGGGGGTGGATCCTGGCTCAGGTAGCTGGGCAATGCAGCCACCTGGCTAAAACTGGTGCAATGCTTTTTGAAATGCATACATGGTTTCTTAAAAAAAAAAAAAGATTTTATTTATTTACTGGAAAGGCAGAGTACAGAGAGCGGGAAACTAGAGAGAGAGAGAGAGAGAGAGAGAGAGAGAGAGAGATTTTCCATTTCCTGGTTCATTCCCCACATGGCTGCAGGGGCCAGGGCTAAGCTAGGCAGAAGCCAGGGTCCTAGAACCCCTCTGAGTCTCCCACACAGGTGGCAGCGACCCAACTACCTGGGTCATCACCTGCTGCTTTCTCAGCTGCGTTAGCAGGAAGCTGGATGGGAAGCAAGAACAGTTGGGACTAAACCAGCACTTGGACATGGGATGCCAGCATCGAAAGCAGCAGTTTCACCCTCTGTGCCTCAAAGCTGGCTCCTGGTTTTTGCATAATACTGATTGTCTGTGAATATTCCGAAGACCCCTGGGCCAGCCTGAGCTCCTGGGGTTTTGGACTTCAGTGTATGAACTATATCCATGGGCAGAGGACGCGGATGGTGCGTGGCCAAAGCAGGCTGGATGGTTGTGTGTGTGGCCTGCCAGGGTGAATGAATGCTTGTAGGCTGACTCCAGGGGCAAGGAGGGCCAGGTCAGAGCCAAGGGAAAACTGGGCTGAGGTCCAGCTCCTGGAACACTGGGCCTGGCGAGGACCCTCCTGGTGAATTTGCTTCAGCCCCATCGTGCTTGTGGGCACACAGCAGGCACATCCTCATGCAACCTTCCAAAGCTGCCGTCTGGCTCAGGTGCCCTGGGACCCGCCCTGCCCAGGGGAACCTCCTGTGTAGATGGAAACGTAGATTCTGCCTGTGCCGTCCACAATGGTGGCCACTGGTCGTGGGTGGCTCCCAAGCACTTGACTTGCGTTGAGTGTGACCGGGAGCTTTGATTAATTTTGCTTTTGAACGGAAATTGAAATTCTTTTAAAAAGACATGTGTATGTAGTTGCGAGCACGTAGGAGTGTATAGGTGAGGAGGGCAGCCTTGTTAAAGAATAAGTGGTAGATTGCCCAGGAGGGATCTGGCATCTCACACCCCAGGGTTGGAAGTTGGTTTGTTGCACAGAGCTGGTGGCCAGCAGCTGCTCGACACAGGGACTGAGCTGAGAAATGGAAGGGAACTGGGTCTGGCGGGTGTGACCCCCAGTTGCCCATTCTCAGCGAAGGGCAGAGCGTCCACACGCTCCATCAGTCAGCAGGGAGCCCCTGAGGGTCCACTCTGTGCCTCTGCTGCAGCTTCCCGGCCGCACCCCACCGGCGTGGTCATTACAACCTGACTCCAGCACTCGCTGAACGGTTGCCCTGTGCCAGCCGTACGCACTGCATATTCATATACTAATAGTAACATCCTGGCATTAATATACTAATTACATACTCACATATAATCACATTAACATTCTAATATTAATTTACTCCTCCTGACCAGCCTGCGAGATCGCTGTTACCTGTCTCATTTCGCAACAGAGGAGAGGCAGTTTGGAGAGGTTGAGGGGCTGCCCAGGGATACAGGTGCACATTTGTGCCTCTCTTCTCCCTTCCCATGCTGAAGTCCTCATCTCCAAAGCAAAGATGCTGAGACAAAGGTGTCGAGGGGATGATCAGGTTTAGATGAAATCCTAAGGATAGAGCCTCTGAAATGAGGGTTATTGTCCTTAGAAATAAAGGAAGAGGGGCTAGTGCTGTAGCACAGTGGGTTAACGCCCTGGCCTAAAGCTCTGGCATCCCATATGGGTGCCGGTTCGAGACCTAGCTGCTCTACTTCTGATCCAGCTCTCTGCTAGGGCCTGGGAAAGCAGTAGAAGATGGCCCAAGTCCTTGGTTCCCTGTATCCATGTGGGAGACCCCGAAGAAGCTCCTGGCTCCTGGTTTCAGATTGGCGCAGCTCCAGCTGTTATGGCCAATTGGAGAGTGAACCATCGGATAGAAGACCTCTCTCTCTCTCTCTCTCTCTCTGCCCCTCCTCTCCCTGTGTAACTCTGACTTTCAAATAAATAAACAAATCTTAAAAAAAGAAATAAAGGAAGAGACATGAGCCCATAGGAGAACATAACCAGGAACGTGGCTCCCACTAAGACCCTGACCACTGTGGCCCCCCTGGGTGGCATCCAGCCTCCAGACCATGAAAAGCCAATTTTTTTTTTTTTAAATTTTTGTGATCTTCCGTGACAGCAGCCCCAGCTGAGTTAGGAACTTGGTAGAGGCAGGATTTGAACCTGGCTCAGTCTGAGCCCAGAGTTCTTGCTCATGATTGCAGTGCCCTTCTGGAGGTTCTCAGTGGAGAGAAGATGTCAGTGGGGGACATTGCCCGGTAGTTCCGTGAAGAGCAGAAAGGATGAACCCATCTTGTTGCCTTCTGGCAACGCTGCTGCTTACAAGAGCTGCTCATGAGAGGAGGATGGGACAAAGCTTCCAGGAGCATCTGCCAGGGATTTTTGACTCAAGCAAAAAGCCCAGGAGGAAGCCAGTGGTGAAAATGCTGAACCAGACGGAGAAAGGGATCCAGACGTAGTGAGCGACCCAGATCTGTTCAGCCGCTGGGTCTTGAAATGTGTGTTTGGAATGAGGGAGACACCAAGGTGCCCTGGAGACAGGATGCCACATTGCTGGTCTCATGCACCTGCTCGTGAGCCCTTCCTGTGCACTTGGCCCCTGGCAGGTGCAATTTCCGTGTCACAGCAGCAGCGCGCCCTGGGAGCGAGCGGCCCGATAAGGCTGCTCCTGCTCTGGCTGAGGTCATGCGAGGCCCAGGAGTCATCATAGAAAACTTCAGGTCTGTAGGAGAGACTTGTGTTGGGGGGAGCTGCCGCAGGTATTGATTTCAAGGGCTGTTTGCTTTCTGCTGCACCACTTCAGCAGCGTGAGAAACAGGCAGATGGAAATATCTCCCGAATCTCCTCCCAGGGGCCGCAGCCAAAGGAAGTAAACCCAGCGAAGGCCCTCAGGGGGTCCAGAGTAGACTTTGTCCTCACGAGCCTTCGGAAACCCTTGAATGTCAGATTATCTCTGCATTTACCAGATACAAGGGCGCTTCAAAAAGTTCCTGGAAAAGTGCAATTAGTAGAGGAGTTCATTTTGGCACACAAAACATTTTGAGATCCAGGCATATTATTTTCATCATATGCATTTGTGTGAACTTTTTGAAGGCCTCTGAAATGCATGGATTTTAATGTTTGCATCAAAATGAGCATTTTTTTTAAAGATTTGTTTATTTGAAAGGCAGAGAGTGATAGAGAAGATACACATACACACACAGAGAGAGAGAGAGAGAGAGAGATTCTTCCATCTACTGATTCACTCCCCAGATGGCCACAGCAGCCACATTTGGGCCATGCTGAAGCCAGGAGCCAGTAACTCCATGGAGAGCTATGAAGGGTGCAGTCCAGAGATCGGAAGAGATTCTATCCGGACCTTAAAAGCAAGGTGAGACGAGGCAAGAGATGTGGCAATAAAGGGCTCCTATACCAGCCATGGCAGGTGAACAAATTCTCTATTGGGTTGAAGGCTGTGGGGAGCCACTGGGGATTTTTTAAGAACGATGTATTTATTTATTTGAAAGTTGGAGTTACACAGAGAGAAGAAGAAGAGAGAGAGAGAGAAAAAGAGACAGACAGACGTGTCTTCCATCTGCTGGTTCATTCCCCAAATGCTCACAAAAGCTGGGGCTGAGCCAGGCTGAAGCCGGGAACCAGGAGTTTCATCCAGGTCTCTCCCATGTGGGTGCAGGGGCTCAAGGACTGGGCCATTTCCCCCTGCTTTTCTCAGGTGCATTAGCAGGGAGCTGGATCGGGAGTGGAGCAGCCCAATCTCAAACAGGTGCCCATGTGGGATGCCGGCATCACAAGCCCAGTGCCGGCCCCAACCACTTTTAAGATTTTTAAATAAGGGAATGACATGTTCTGATTTGACTTTTTAGGAAGTTTACTCAAGCCGTGGAATTGGAGAATGGGTGAGAAGGGGGCAAGGGAGGGTGTGTAGTAGTCAGGACCCTGCTATCGGGAGTAGCCTGAACTGTATTTGGGAGGCAGAAGCAAGGATGGAGAGAGCGATGAGGTCAACCAATGAGGAGGCTGATATGGAAGAGAGCGTAGCGTCCACGCCGACTTCCGGCTTTAACAACCGGGTGGACGCTGGTCCCTGTGCGTGATGCAGGAGCACAGAGAGATGAGCAGGTGTACAGGGCGGAGGATGGATTCCGTTTGGGCCGTGTTAGGACATCTCTGGGAAGGGCCCTCAGGCAACCAGACCCAGAGGACTGAGGCTCCGGACATCTGGACGGGGGGCGGCCTGCAGAGCTGCAGGAGAAAGGGAGGAGACTCAGGGCATAGCGGACCCTCCCGTGGGACGGGCACCTCCATCGGTGCCTTCTCTTTTGCTGTGTCAGTTCAGCCCCACTGAGGGCTGAGGAAGCGGAGGTACGAAGAGGCTGAGGATCACACGCGGCCGGGACACGCACCACGCCCTGTGTCTGTGTCTGTGTTTTCCCAGGCAGGAAGTGCTGTCATCACTCCGCCCGGTGCCAGCCAGTGTTTGGAAATATCGCCATTGCTTTTGCCAACTTGGCACGTCTCACTGGCTGCATTCTACCGGACATCTCATCGTGACTGCCCTAGAATAGAGATGGCTCGTGGATCCCAGGCCTGGGCCTCAGATGACTGCTACCTTGACAGATAGGGAGATGGAGGGAGGGAGCTGTCACCGTAGTGTAGTGGGGAGTGCTAGGTTTAGAAGGTGCTGTTCTGCGCCCTGCCGCCTGGGCAGCTGCCGTGGCCATGAACGTAGATCTTGGTGTAATCGCGTTTCTACCAAAGAGGAGGAGATTGGAAAATATCTCCGCTCAGTGCCGAGCCTGTGTGGATTTGCCCAGCGTCAGTTGAGGTAAGAGTAACCTTGTGTGAGACCCGCTTTTGATCCTAGTAGCTGTCTTCTTTGCTAGCAAAAAAGCTCAGGAATGAAAGAAGAGAAATGGCAAAGGGAAGACATGAGAAGGGAAGAATTAAAACCGCTGAGGCTGGTGGCACAGCCATGGTTTTTTTTTTTTAAGATTTATTTATTTATTTGAAAGTTAGAGTTACACAGAGAGAAGGCAAGGCAGAGAGAGAAAGAGAGAGGTCTTCCATCCTCTGGTTCACTCCCCAAATGGCCACAATGGCCAGAGCCACACTGATCTGAAGCCAGGAGCCAGGAGCTTCTTCCGGGTCTCCCACATGGGTACAGGGGCCCAAGGACATGGACCATCTTCTACTACTTTCCCAGGCCATAGCAGAGTGCTGGACTGGAAGTGGAGCAGCCAGGTCTTGAACTAACTCCCATATGGGATGCCAGCACTGCAGGCGGCAGCTTTACCTGCTGCGCCACAGGAGACCTGGAAGAAGTTCCTGGCTTTGGATCAGCTCAGCTCTGGCCATTGCGTTCATTTGGGGAGTGAACCAGCGGAGTGGAAGACCTCTCTCTCTCTCTGGCTCTACCTCTCTCTGTAATTCTTTCAAATAAATAAAATAATTCTTAAAAAAAAAAATCAGAGCGTGTCGTTGCTTGGGCCTGAGAGATTCAGTGGGGGTTGGGGAGGGAGTGATTCTGTCCTTCTGAAATCAGGCCTTGGGGCTGGAACGCAGTCTCCCCAGAGGGCCTGGGCCGTCTTCCTGTCCCTTTTCGGCTCTGCCTGGGGTCTTGGTTTCTCCAGCTCTGTGTACTTGCTCCTCCTAGCCCAGAGGGAGGGCCTTCAGCAACTTAGCTAAGTACCGTCGCCCCCTCGTGGAAAGAGTTCTTCAGCACCAGCATCAAGGTCACTGTTGACCCGCGTGTATTGGATGTGTCTCTTTTGAGTTGGGTGCCTCACCCAAGTCCAGGCACGCTCTTCCAATTCAGACACAGCCTGTCGCTTTGCTGAGTAGGTGGCTCTGGAAGTGGAGGTCGCATGTGGTTGGATCATAGCTGAGTTGCCCAGTTGCACGCTGCTGGTGCCTCTTGTCATGGCAGAGGGCTGGGCTCAAAGCTGAGTTACCCATCTGGTTAAAGGTCACCACCATCGTTAGGAGGAGCACAATGCATTGAGTGAGAAAGGCCAGAATCCCAGGACAATGCAAAACCTATCCTCTGCTCTTCTAGTCTATGATGTCCCGGATGTGCACACATCTCTGGGCTTGGGTGGACAAGGCTCTCAATAGGCACCACCACCCACTGGCCTCAGGCTGTAGTGCCATGAATGGGGAGGAGAACAATGCCCATTTCCTAGGAGAGTGAGGCTGAAGTGAGATCAAGGTGCGCTTACCCCAACTCCTGGCGTAAAGGAAGCATTTGGAAGCAAGTTTGTCTCCATTCAGTGACCAATCAGTGAAGAGTAAATTGGAGGAGCAAGTCCACTCAAGGCATGTGGGTGGGATATAACTTGCATTGAGGTTTTAGTTATTGCAGTCAGAAATGCCTGGCAGACCAAACTTTGCAAGTCAATACTTAGGGAGAAGAGAGATGGTATTAGCTGGTGACAGTTCTTTCTGATTTTTCCTGTCCACTCATTCTCATTGGTCACTTAATCTATCTGTTGTCATCCATCAGTCATCTATGTACACGCATGGCCTTTTCAAATTAGTTAATATTTATTTAATTTTCTTTTAAATGATGATGGGTTTTTAAGATTAACTAACAAGCTGCTAACCCTTTGATTTTCAAAAAAGTTTTTTATTTTCATTTTATTTGAAAGACAGAAAGACATGGAAAGAGAGATTACACATCTGCTGGTTCATTCCTCAAAGGCCTGTGGGCAGCCAGGGGTGGGTCTAGCCAAAACCAGGAGCCTGGAACTCAACCTGTGTCTGCCTTGTGGGCGGCAGGGGCCCAAATACTTTAGCTGTCATCATCTGCTGCCTCCCAGGGTGCCCATCAACCGGAAGCTGTATCAGAAGCAGAGGAGTGGGGACTCGAATCAGGCCCTGTGATATGGGATATGTGTGTTCAAGTGCACGACCCCGCTACACTGAATGCCTGCTACATTAAATAATCGTCGAATGTCTGTTGTGATCCGGGTACTGTGATAAGCACTGGGAATAGGATGATGAGGAAAGCCAAACACCTTGACTTCACAGGAAGTCTGTTTGGGGGCGTAGGTCTGCAGAACATGATGGAAGCAAGCCCACCATTCACAGGGACAGTATAATGAGCTTCCATGTGCCTCGGCTATTCTTCCCTTCCCAAACCTCTGACGAGTGGGAGGTTCTCACCATCTCCATTTGGAAGACTCAGAACCTAAGACTCGGAGGAGTCTGAGGATGTGCTGTGTGCCTGGTGTGTTGCAAGTGTTCATTGACTGTTTCCCAGTGGGAATGGAAACTCAGCAAGGCTAAGCCACACGGCCAAGGGTGCACAGCTGGTGAGCAATGAGATCAGACCACAGCTGGGCCCTGCTGACAGGCTCTTCTCAATGTCCCAGCAGATTTGGTCATGCCCAGCGTGTGGCATCACCGGCCCTGCACTTAGGGTTGAGTACATGGGCAGACAGTCACGTCTTTTCATGGTGGAGATCAGAGATCCAAAGCTGAAGTCTCAACCTTCCCATTTCACGGGAGAGAAAGTAGAGGCCTGGGGAGTTGAAGGGGCTTGACCTATGGGCGTCACCTGTCAGGTGTGGAAAGCGACTACACCAGATCTTCAGGTTTGGAGCCCCGCTCTTACTGATACCCCAGACTTTGCTGTGTGGCTTTGTTATATTTATCATAGTTCAGGTCAACATAATTGAAATTATACTATATAGATATACATACCTATGTGTGTCTATACAAGTAAGGGTGTTTCAGAAAGTTCATGGAGAAGTGGAATTAAAGGCACTTACCTTGGTGCAAAGGTTTTGAAGTTCATGACTACTTTTTTCATCATCCCATGAGCTTTGTGAAGATCCCTGGTATATCACACACACACAGACATGTACACACACGTGCACACACACGGACACATGCACTCACACATGCACACATATACATGTACACAGTACACACAGATACACATGCACAGGTACATAGGCACACACATAACACATGTGCACACATGCATGTACCGCCCACACATGTACACACACGCACACATACAGACACTCACATGTACCCACACAGTTTTGTGTCCCTTGACGGGGATGCATGCTGAGAAGGGCGTCACTGGGTGACTTCATCATTTGTGAGGTCCTAGCGTGTACTTCCACAGCCTAGATGGTGTAGGCCTCCTGATACAATCGGAAGGTGTAGTGAACAGGAGGTGTATGAAACAGCATACTGTTTTATAGTCAACATTTTTTATAAGCAGAAGGAGTACACCCTAACAAAAAGTATGGTAATTAACAGTGTCATAGTCCTTTACTGTAATTATCCAGTATCACACCCCAGACGTAATTGTATGTGCCACACTTTTCTACCATTGGTGCGCCGTAGGTGTGCTGACGCCAGCGTCACCGCAGACGTGTGAGTGCCGCCTTGTGCTTGGACGTGATGACAGCCAGGACGTCACCAGGCACTAGGAATCTTCCTCTCCATTGTCATCGTGCGGGATCACCATCATATATATGATCACATTGGTTCCTGGCACGTGACTGTATATTCACGCATGTGTATTCTTCTAGTGTGATTCACTGACTTACATTTTTGCATTGATGCAGTCCTGTATTGGCTTGAAAAAGGAATGTAAAAATCTCACGGAGAAATCCTTTATCTAGAGTTGGGGTAGCAGGCTCTGCCAGACACCCCCTCCCTCTTCTCTCTCTCTCCTTCTTTCTCATTTGGTGAACAGACAGCAGACACAAAGACAGGCTCCTTGGTGCCAGGAAGTCAGGGCAAGCGCTCCCACAAGGTGTGGGCAGGCCAGCAGCGGAGAAGCCGGCTCTAGGCACGCACTCAACATTTTGCAGACCAGCTGGAGCAGGGCCTGCCGGTCTTGCGAGTGAGCTTCCTATGGTAACGCCGGATCTGTAGCTGTATGTTGGCCTCCTCGTTTCTTTTATTATAAAAGTTCTTCTCCAGGGACACCTGTGTCCTGCCTTTCTCAGTGGACAATGGACAGAGATCAGATTAAGACCTCCCTAGAGTTTTTGTTTTTATTTATTTATTTTTTTACTTTTTGACAGGCAGATTTAGACAGTAGGAGAGAGAGAGAGAGAGAAAGGTCTTCCTTCCATTGGTTCACCCCCCAAATGGCTTCCTCCTGGTCTCCCTATCGGGTGCAGGGCCCAAGCACTTGGGCCATCCTCCACTGCCCTCCTGGGCCACAGCAGAGAGCTGGACTGGAAGAGGGGCAACCGGGACAGAATCCGGTGCCCCAACCAGGACTAGAACCCAGGGTACCGGCGCCGCAGGTGGAGGATTAGCCTAGTGAGCCGTAGCGCTGGCCCCTCCCTAGAGTTTCAAGACAAGTTTGAATCACTGGTTGATACGTTAAAATTGGGAGATTTCGCCTTAAAATAGGGACTGGTGGCTTCTTTAAAGGAAATGAAAAGATGGAACAATGTTGCCTCCATACTCTCACCCAGCTGGGCCCCCACCGGCACCAAGGGGCTGCAACCCCTTTGGAGAGGTGGAGGCTCTCCACTTGGCCACAGTCCCCAGCACTCCCTGCTGTTAACTTCTGGCCCACCTCGCTGGCTCCTTGCAGGCGTTGGAGTTTGTGATCTCAGATTCCAGTCTCTGTTGGGTCAGACCATGAAAAGCACTGGCCTGACTCAGTGTTGAATTGGAGGCCAGGATCAAAGGGGCCAGCTCTCCACGAGCAGCAGATCCTACCCCAGAACAAAGGCGGGCCTGCTGGGTTCTTGGCACCTTAAGATTCGTTTCCTTTTCACTTGCACCTGGAGGCAGGTCTGTGTGTGTGTGTGTGTGCACGCACCACGTCACGGAGTTTTGATCTGTCTAATGTCTCTGTCCAGCGCTCAGCCTGTTGGCCACTGATCTCTGTAGCCGTCAGCCCTGCTCTCAGCTTTACTGGGGCAGTTCCTCGCTCTCTACTGCCTGCTGGGCTTGGGGGGGGGGCGGTGGCAGGCGACTTCATTCTCACTTCAGGGCCCCCTGGGTGCCTGGTGATCTTGGCACCTTGCCCACTGTTCACCTCTCACAGTCGTTTTCCATTTGCAACGCCCTGACGTCTGTAGCCATCTATTTGAGAGCTGCCTGACCAGCTGGTGGTATCACTCAAAGCTTTACCCTCATTGCCCCTCCTATGGAGAGGGCTTGAAAGGGAAATCTAGACTTTAGATGGAATTTTAAATAAGCACATATTTATCTGTTGTGGTTTGAAGTGCAGGGTAGATGATATTTTTTTTCCAGCAAGTAAACTAGATTCTAATTGATTCCACTTCCGAATAATGAAAGCCAAGTGTTGGTCACTGATTCTGCACCGGCTTCCCTATGTATGCATGCTGGGGGCTGACGTGGTATTTATAAGGCGTTGCCAAGTGAGAAGACAGCAGCAGTAGGTGCAGGTGGAATTCTCCCTCCTCTTTCTGTTCTTCCGCCTTAGACAACAGCCCTGCGCCCGCCTGTCCTGCACCTGCCTGTCCCTTCTCTTTCTACCAGAGATTTAGTGATCACCCCAAGGATACTTGGCCCCATCTCTGAGTGCAGAATACAGACGAGAAAGTATTGTTTGGTGTTAACAAGGATTTCCGGTAAAGATAATGGCACAGAGTGCTCAAAATTCTAATCAACTCTCAGAAGTTTCTGGACTGGTGGCTACCTCCCACCCAGTGAATGGTTTTCTTTGCTTTTACTGGGGACGTCCAACATCTAAAGTGCTTTCACCTAGAGGTGAATAACAATCCCAGCTCTTCCGTCAGAGCCTCTGACAAAGCGAGAAATAAGACATGTTCTTGTTTTACTCAAGCGACAAGAGCCTTGACCATAATCCGAATAATAACTGACATTCTTTGGACCAGGCCCTGGGCTCTGTGCTTTACCCAATCATGTCATTTAATCCTGAAAACCATCCTAGGAGGTTGTTTCTTTCAGCACTCCCAGTTCAGAGGCGCAGAGTGGTTAGGTAACCTCTCTCAGGCCACACAGCAAGGAAGGGGTGATGCCTGCTTGAAGCTCAACCCATTCTCTTGGGCGTAATGCATTCTATTGTACTGATCCTTTATTGGTCCCTTTCTTGTGGGCCAAGGCTTTTGTGATCCTTTCCTCTCTGCCTGTGAGAGGCTCAGTGGGGGCAGCCTATGAAGAGCAGTTAGTTTGCATGACAGTTACGATTTGACCCCATCCAGTTTTATTGACAATGAACTTGAATATTCAGGGTTTATGAGTTGTCAGGACCATGCTAAGTGCTTTATGTGAATTTTCATCTGGAGGCCTTGTGATTATCCTAGAAGGTGGCTACAGAAGGCACTTATCCCCATCCAGCAGCTGGGATGGGCCTTAGGAGGGTCAAACCTATGGCGCCTGTTTCCAGAAGCTCCCATCTGGCCCACCCTGACCCGGCTCCATTCTCTGCAGTTCCCTTGTGCAGTATCCTGTGTGCTCCAGCTAGTGGGTGGCTCTTTGTGATGTCCTACCCCCAGACCTTTGCACAGCCTCTTCTTTCTTTTGGGGGCATGTTTCATTCCCTTATCCCCTTGGGAAGCCGTACCTAGTTGGACCTAGTTGAAATGTTTGCCTGGGATGACTTCCTCATCGTCATGGGAAAGAATGGTTTTTTCCAGGGCTGGCGCTGTGGCGTAGCAGGTAAAGCCGACCCATATGGACATCGGTTCAAGTCTTGGCTGTTCCACTTCTGATTTAGCTCTCTGCTAATGCACCTGGGAAAGCAGCAGAAAATTGCCCAAGTGCTTGGGCCCCTGCACCCACGTGGGAGACTTGGAAGAAGCCCCTGGCTCCTGACTTCAGATTCTCCAGCTCTGGCTGTTGACGCCATTTGGGGAGTGAACCAGCAGATGGAAGACCTCTCTCTCTCTCTCTAACTCTGCCATTCAGATAAAATAAATAAGCCTTTTAAAAGAAGAATGGTTTTTGCTTCCTCCCAAGGCTCTTCCCTCATGTAGTTGTAAGATCTTGGAAGCAGAGATTATATGATATGTACAGGGGTACTTCCAAGAGTTCGTGGGAAATAAAATTAAAAGGCAAGTTTATTGTGCTAAAATTCTTTTTTAAAGATTTATTTATTTACTTGAAATTCAGAGTTACACAGATAGAGAGAGGTAGAAAGAGAGAGAGAGGTACTCCATCAGCCGGTTCACCCCCCAGATGGCCACAACGGCTGGAGCTGCATAGATCCGAAGCCAGGAGCCAGGAGCTTCTTCAGGGTCTCGCATGTGGGTGCAGGGGCCCAAGGTCCCGAGCCAGCCTCCACTGCCTTCCCAGGCCACAGCAGAGAGCTGGATAGGAAGTGCAGCAACCGGACCTCGAACTGGTGCCTGCATGGGATGCCAGCACAGTATGTGGCGGCTTCACCTGCCATGCCACAGCGCTGACCTCGGTGCTAAGAATTTTTGAAACTCAAGCGTAGTTCCTTGGTAGATGCATTTCCATGAACGTTTTCTGAAGGCCCCCCAGTATCTCACTGAAATCGGAAGTTGAGGTTTATCACTGCCTTCCTGGTGGTTACTGCAATGACTGGCACCTAACAGTGCTTGGTAAGTGCTTGTGTGTGTGTGTGTGTGTGTGTAGGGGAGTGAGGCTCTCTGTTGCTTGTGCCCAGTTCACTTTCACTGATGGTTTCTCACCCTCTCTGGGCTCTCTCCCACCTCTTGATGTCTACTGGCTTCCAGCAACATGCCATGGAGGACAGAAGGACATTTCTAGTCCAGGAATTGCTGAACGTTTCCGAAGGGACAGACTGTAAGTTGGTTTTCTTTTGAGGCTTTGTGGGCCAATGGATCTCTGTAAAAAAAAAAAAAAAATCTATCAGGCCGGCGCTGTGGCTCACTTGGTTAATCCTCTGCCTGCGGTGCTAGTTTCCCATATGGGCACCGGGTTCTAGTTCCTGTTGCTCCTCTTCCAGTCCAGCTCTCTGCTGTGGCCCAGGAGGGCTGTGGAGGATGGCCCAGGATGGCCCGCATGGGAGACCAGGAAGAAGCACCTGGCTCCTGGCTTCGGATCGGCGCAGTGCTGGCCGTGGTGGCCATTTGGGGAGTGAACCAATGGAAGGAAGACCTTTCTCTCTGTCTCTCTCTCTCACTAACTCTACCTGTCAAATAAAAAAAAATTCTCTAAAAAAAATCTATCAATTTTGATCTTATAGCATGAAATAGAACCGTCTTTACCAAGCAAGGCAGCAGGCTAGCTGTGACGCACATTATACCTTGCTGACCATTACTCTAGAATGTTCTTGTCATGACCAATGCCATGAAAAATGGTGTCTGGCCTTCTCTGATCACAGCAAGATAATACCTAGTGGCCTAAGCCGTGACCTTAAACTGAGTGTGAAGAACGTACGAATGTGTGACAGCAGGCATAATGTCACCATGACCTACCTCATCATCTACTGATGATGAGGTCACAGGGTCATCCTGGGAAGGACCCGTATTTTGGAGTCAGCTATAGTTGGTTAGAATCCTGCATTTGTGCTGTGTGGCCCTTAGTGGGTTACTGAACTTCTCTGGTCCTCTGTTTTGTCATCTGGGCTCTGCCACCCCTTGAGGGGTCCGAGTAGACGGATCCATGGGAGCATTTGCAGTGTGTGTCAGGAATATGATAAGGATGGGGCAAACATTCGTGACTTTATCTTCTTGCAGGCTTTTATTCAGAATCTCAACCTTTCGACGGAAACATGGAAATATTCCCTGTAAAAGTCAGTGGAGCCCAGGGAGGCCCAGCCTCTCTAGGATATATTCTAGAAAGAGTCTTTGAAAAGTGAGAGACATTTAAGTCTGAGGAATTCGTCGTTGCTCGCTGTCTCACCGTTCTCTCGGAGAGAGAGTGAGAACAAGTTGACATTTCGTTTTCACACCTGTAATGCTACAGTCTGATGCAAGCCTGCAAATCAAAGGTGACTGCTGACGTCACGGGCAGGACGAGCGCCGGGCAGACCCGGGGCCACCGTGTCACCTCCACTCTGCGAGGCGTGCGGATCGGAGGCTACAGGACGTCAGACGGATTCTCAGGCAGATTCCGGGGCCAGTACTGAGATTTTTAGGTAAAACAAGAAATTGGACCAGTTCACCGTACCCAGCTACACCGAGCACGGTCCATGAGGACATCTGTTCCCCAGGTTCTCATGTTTGGTGTAGGGCAAGTGAGTGTCACCGTGCTGGCTGGTTCCTCATCTACACACGCTGCTTCTTCAGCCTCGCTCCCAGACAGGATCTCCACAGAACGTTCCAGAATGTCTCTGTTTGGGCCATGCTGGTTTCCCTGCACTGAATAGCTCCTTGAATTTTTTTTTTTTTTAAACCACCTAGATTTGGTGACCTTTTGCATTTCATCTAATCCCCCAGGAGTAGGGTGGACAGTGACCTGAGCCCTCCTCAGATTGATTGAAGTGCAGCCGGGTCAGTGCGTAGCAGGTCTGATCTGTGTTTGGAGTGCTGGGAGGGAGCGGTGAGCAGATTGAAGGAGGCGCTTTGAGGGACGTGGGTACCGTGCACAGCTGCGAGCTGTTCAGTGTGAGTACGTCGCCGCCGCCAGCCCTCCGGATGCCTACTTGGTGTGGCCTTGAGCAGGCATTGACTGGTTGCCTAGAGTGTGCCAGGCAGTGACCTAATTGGTTCAGCACCTTGGGAGTTAAGCGCTGCCATTCTTTTCATGTCATCGTTGGGCAAACCGGAGTTCCAAGAGGAACAGTGCCTCCGTTTCCTCATTTGTAATGGGATGATGCTGATAGCTTCTGTCTCAGGGTGGGGCCGCAGATGATATAAAACAAATGACGGACTGAGAAGAGTGCTGACAATAGAGCAGGCACCGCCCGAGTGTTGTTTATTATTATCACATGGGACCACGTCTTCTCCACACAC
This sequence comes from Lepus europaeus, assembly GCF_033115175.1. Taxonomy (NCBI): domain Eukaryota; kingdom Metazoa; phylum Chordata; class Mammalia; order Lagomorpha; family Leporidae; genus Lepus; species Lepus europaeus. Next base: position 20,505,183 of record NC_084847.1, read on the forward strand.
AGTACCCGCGTGGTCTATCTGTCGGGTTTGTGGATTGGCGTTCGTCTTTGCAATGGGCCAGTTGACACTGTTGCCTGTTTGCAGATCACAAGATACCCTCGTCTCCTGTCCCCTTCGCAGCCAGTGCAGCATCTCCAGGGACGCACAGCCCTTTGCTCTGGAATGTCCCAGCTCAGACTTTCACTTCTGGCAGTTTTGTGATTTTTGTTTTCCCCAGCTGTCCGCCGGGGAGTCCACTTTCAGCATTGAGTGTTACTTATGCGGGGGCCTTGGTGGTGGTGCTGCTGTCACACCTAACACGTTTGTGTGTAGGTGTGAACTGACAGATGGATCCGTCAGGGGTCCTGGGAGACGAATGGACTTCGTGCTGTCGTTGTTTGAAGACCTTGGCTACCCTGCCTGTTTGACGTGTCAGAGGAAGGTTTGCTAAGGCCCCCGGTTTTGCCGTGGACTCCACGGACAGTGAGAGCTGTTAGCATGTTTCTGCAGGATAAACAGCTGTCGCCTGCCCCCGGCCCTCCCATCAGAGGAACACGGGGAGGCTGGAGGGACACTGGTTCTGTCACTAAAAACACCAGGGCTTGTTGCCTGGTTAGGTAGGGAGAGCCTTCTTGTTACCAACCGGATCCTCTCACCTGCCTACTCGCACGCGGTCCCTGGTGCAGAATGAATTCCAAATCCGTGGGCGTGGCATAGAAGGACTTCACAGCCTCACATGTCCCGTCCCCTGCTGAATCAGAAAAGTTACCCTCTCCCCATGACAAGAGCCTTGTAATCACTGCACACTGGATTTCTTTTAAAAAAAAAAGATTATTTTTTATTTATTTTCAAGAGTTACAGAGAGAAGTAGAGAGAGAGAGAGAGAGAGAGAGAGAGTTCTTCCATCCGCTGGTTCAATCCCCAGATGGCCACAACAGCCAGAGCTGCGCCGATCTGAAGCCAGGAGCCAGGAGCTTCTTCCTGGTCTCCCACGCGGGTGCAGGGACCCAAGCACTTGGGCCATCTTCTACTGCTTTCCCAGGCCGTAGCAGAGAGCTGGACTGGAAGAGGGGCAACTGGGACTAGAACCGGCGCCTTTAACCCACTGCTCACCGGAGGTGGCTCCCACACTGGGTTTCTTAACTGGATTTCAGACACTGTACATTTGCTCATAGCATTTACCATGCACGCTTCCTTTGGTCTGGAATTTTCTTCCTCCTCGTCTTAAGTAGCAGACTCCTACGTGTCCTCCAAAAGCCAGCTCTGTCTGATAACAGCTTCTTGTAAGACACCTTCTGCAAAGTCCTGGAGCAGCAAAACTTGCCCTCTCTCTTGTTCCCTTCTGCCACACTTCTCTGATAGGATAAGGGCTCCACTTTTCCTGCTGGCTCCTGGTTCCAGAGGCCACACATCTTGGAACTTCTGACACAGTGCTAGCTCCGTGTTTATCACAGGAATGAAAGATGAGTTCGGGGGTGCTGGTATGGAGTGTGGTTCCTGTAGAGCCAAGCCTGCTGAGTGAGTCTGAGCCTTGGATCCAGCGGTGACATCTTGCCAAAGTTAGTTCCCTCCTCTCACTCCAATGGCCGGCCTTTGTTGAATTCCAGCTGTGACATGACAATTGGCTTCTCTTCTTTTTCTTTCTTAAATATTTATTTATTTATTTATTTGAAAGGCAGAATTAGAGAGAGCAGAGGCAGAGAGAAAGAAAGAGAGAGAGAGAGAGAGAGAGAGAGAGAGGTCTTCCATCTGCTGGTTCACTCTCAATTGGCCGCAATGGCCGGAGCTGCGCTGACCCGAAGCCAGGAGTCAGGAGCTTCCTCTGGATCTTCCCATATGGGTGCAGAGGCCCAAGCACCTGGTCCTTCTCCCTTTGCTTTCCTAGGCCATAGCAGAGAGCTGGATTGGAAGTGGAGCAGCCAGGACTCGAACCGGTGCCCATATGGGATGCAGGCACTGCAGGCGGCAGCTTTATCTGCTATATCACAGCACTGGCCCCTGGCTTCTCCTCTTGACTCCTGTTCCTCCTTGGAGTTTTGCAGCGCAGCGATGCGTGGGCATGGGGCGGGAGGTGTGACCTCAGTTCTCAGTGCTTGGCTTGGTCTCGGTCACTAGGACCACACTCACAGGTGCTGTGCGCAGCAGCGTCTTAGGTGCACACGCTGAAGCACAAATCTTTGCCTGGATGCCCTTCCCCTCTGTCCTCGTCCCGACTGGCTCTTGTGGTCACAAGCGTGTCTCAAGTCTAAGACATCTCTCTCTGTCTCTTTACACTTTGTGATAGTTGAGACACGTTCTTGCTGACAAAGTCACATTTGTCTGATTCAGTACCTTCTATTTTTACTGTTAACACACAACCAAAAAACGGCGCAGTATTTATGCCCTAATTAGGAGGTATATTTTCCTTAGCCGGTATTTCCTCTTCATTTTGATCTGTGTCTCAGCCCGTAGTGCTTATGTCATGAAAAGCATTGTCTGCAGTACTCTCCTGGCACATGGTTGATTGACACAAACACATCGGGCTCTTCACGCGGGTGGACGGATTCACACTACGACAACCCTAGAATTAGCATTTCCTGTCCTGCCGTTAGATCTGTCTTATTTGTTTCTCTAATCTTCTGCTTTACTTGAAGTCTCTCAGTATCCTTCTCACCTCCGTAACTTTTCTGGGAGTCAGTAATCACTCATTTATCCAGCCAATATTTATTTTTTAAAAAATACTTATTTAATTATTTGAAAAGCAGAGTGACAGAGAGGCAGAGGCAGAAAGAGAGAGAGAGAGAGAGAGAGAGGTCTTCTATCCACTGGTTCACTCCCCAAATGGCCGCAATGGCAGGAGCTGGGCCGATCCAAAGCCAGAAGCCAGGAGCTTCTTCCAGGTCTCCCACACAGGTGCAGGGGCCCAAAGACTTGGGCCATCTTCCACTGCTTTCCCAGGCCATAGCAGAGAGCTGGATCGGAAGTGGAGCAGCCGGGACTCAAACCAGTGCCCTTATGGGATGCTGGCACTGCAGGCTGCGGCTTTACCTGCTACACCACAGCGCCGGCCCCTAGCAAATATTTATTATGTGCCTTTTCTATATTCTGGACAGATCTACTGTGACAGAAGCTGGAAGTACTGTGCAGGAAAGTGGAGGTGAGGGAACTAGCTTTGCAGGTTTCTGGCAGAAGAGCATTCCAGGAAGAGGAAACAGCAGGTGCAAAGGCCCTGAGGCAGAAGGATGCCTGATGGGCTTGGGAAACATCAAAGAGGCAGATCCTGCAGGGCGAACTGGGAGGGGATCATTGTCTTCACTGTCGTCATGGTGACTCCTGTCCTGAGTGACAGGGGAAGACTGCGGAGGGTTTTGAGTGGAGGAACAGTCTGACTTCATGTTTTAATAGCATTGCTCTGGCTGCGGTGTTGAGAACACATTGTTTGGGAACAGCTGGGCACAGCGCAGCCAGTGAGAAGGCTGCTGCAGGAATCCATGCGAGGGGTTATGGAGGAAGGCTGGCTCCTGGTGCTCCCAGCTCTTGAAGACACCCTCGCCCTTGTTCCATCGCCACCTTCTCCCACGCCTCCTGGACAACTCGGGACAGGGCCTGCTTTCCGTACCTCGCACAGGCTCGCTAGCTTTTGCCTCTGTTCTCGTCTCGTTTTGTGGGAACCGCTCTTGTAGGATAGAAGCGACTGCTTTTTTTTCCCCTGAACTTTTTTTTTTTTTTACTTAAATTGCAGATTTTTTTTTTGGGGGGGGCAGTTTATACCCCTGAGAAATCTCAGGTGCTGGAATCGCACCTGGGCTATCCGAGGTGAGCTGGGAGGTCAGAACACACGTTGCGACTTGGTCTCATGAAGGCGCGAACACCCACGCTCAGCATTTCTCAGTATTACAGGAGAGAGCCCACAAGGACCTTTTCCTTTGCCTTTTCCACCTCTCACTCAGCCGTGCCAGCCAAATAAACATGCGGCCGGAGCGCTGAGGGGGCTGGGAGACTGCAGGGGCGGGGCCTGATGGTGAGTGGAGAATGTTGGGCTGAGAACATCGCTTACGTTTCTGTTTCATCCTCACACAGCCTCATGCAGCGTATGCGTCCCCGTTTTCCGGATGAGATACTTGAGGTTCGCAGGGGCTCAGGCACCCGGCTAGTAAGTGGCAGAACAAGGAATCCGACTCAGCCCCATGGGTCATGAAGGCAGGCCAGAGCTTTCCTGCGAGATGGATTATTCCATTGAACCATCAGGAAGCCACTGATATCACTTCTGATCATCTTCATTTAATGACTCCTCGTTCAAAATGCCTCACCCTTTATTCCTCTTAATCAAGTTGTCTGCCGAGGGATGAATGAGTTTGCTGAGCAGTTTGCTTTCTTAGAAGACAATTAGCTTGGGGCCAGCATTGTAGCATAGCAGGTTATGCAGGCATTCCCTATGGATGCTGGTTCGAGACCTGGCTTTTCCACTTCCAATCCATCTCCTTGCTAATGTGCCTAGGAAGGCAGTGGAGGATGAGCCAAACCCTTGGGCTCCTGCACCCACATGGAGACCCGGAAGAAGCTCTGGGATCCTGGCTTCAGCCTGGGCCAGCTGTGGCTGTTGTGGCCATCTGGGGAGTGAACCAGCGAATGGAAGATCTCTCTCTCTCTGTCTCTTACTCTGCTTTTTAAATACATAAAAAAAATCCTACAAAGAAATGAGAGAAAAGAATCAGCTTCCTTCCCCATTTTCTATAGTCTCTTCTCTAAACAAATATATGGTGATATATATATCACATATGTTACATTATTTATATTATTACATATTATACAATAATATTATGTAATCATATCATTATAATAATTATTTATGTTTATGTTTATTATTTACATTTATATTATAATTATATCATATAATATATTATATGAGTAATAATTTATATAAGAATGTATTGTTCATATTTATTACTTATATTTATATATTGATTATATTATATTATGTTATGTTATATATACCCATGTCAACCACAGCTACACATGCTACTGAGGATGAATGTGTGTATTGTCCAGAAGCTTTTAAAAACCACTCAATCCAGAGCTCTTTCCCTAGGATTCCTCCTCTCAATAGGCCTGGGACAATGATGGGGAATCTGTGTGTGTGTTTTGAAATCCCCCCCACCCCCCACTGCCACCATAAACAGACACTTTGATATCCTGTCATTGGAAATGTAGCCTGGTATCCTTTCTTCCCTGGACACTTGGACCATTATTACAACATTTCAATCTAAAATGTAATTTCACACGTGTGCACAAACATGCAAGGGTGTTCACTGGAGCCTTGGTGAAAATAGCAGAAAACTAGGGAGGTTGAAGGTGCAGTTCATTGAGGGGGCAGTTAAGGACTGTGAAGGGGCTGGCGCTGTGGTGTAGGGAGTAAAGCCACCACCTGCAGTGCCGGCATACCATACGGGCACCGGTTCCAGTCCTGGCTGCTCCACTTCCGATCCAGCCCTCTGCTGTGGCCTGGGAAAGCAGTAGAAGATGGCCCAAGTCCTTGGGTCCCTGCACCCACATGAAAGACCTGGAAGAGGCTCCCGTCTCCTGGCCTCGGATGGGTGCAGCTCCGGCCATTGCGGCCAATTGAGGAATGAATCAGCAGATGGAAGCCCTCTCTCTCTCTCTCTCTCTCTCTCTCTGTGCCTCTCCTTCTCTGTGTAACTCTGACTTTCAAGTAAATAAATAAATCTTTGAAAAAAAAAAAAAAACAGAAGTGTGCAGCACTGGGTGGGCTTTGGCCTGTCAGTCAGGATGCCACTCCAGGTGTCCCTGTTGCATGTTGGACTATCCGGGTTTGATGATAATGTTCCTGCCCCAGCTTCCTGCGTAGCCAGACCCTGGGAGACAGTGATGATGGTTCAAGTAGTTGGGTCTCTGCCATCCATATGGTGGATTGAGTTTCTAGCTGCCGGCTTCAGCCCGGCCTGTTTATTGTTGGCTCTTGTGGGTATTTGGAAAGTGAGCCAGTGGATGGGTAATCTCTGTCTGTCTTCCTTTCTCAGTCTATCAAATAAATAATAGAAATTAAAAAAAAAGAACAAATAATGTGCATGACTGAAAAGAAATTGTATATACCTCTGCTGTGCTGGCACAAGATGGTTTCCTTGAGTGCTTTAATGAAGAGTGCTTGAAATGAGTCACACTAGGTGCAGCTTAAATGGGCAGATGCACGTAGTTAATGCTTAGGAGTGTGCGGGAGGATGGGTAAGAAACTGGAGGCAGTGTCTGCTTCCCAGCTAGGCCATGTGGACTGAAGCTCAAGGGTGGGAAAGAAACTGATTTTTAAATATTTTTTATCCTGCTTCACTTTAAAACATGGCTCGAGTTGTACAAAAATCTACGTATAGGTTGAGTATCCCTTATCTGAAATACATGGAACTAGAAGCATGTCAGATACGAAGTTAGTTTGGACTTTGGAATATTTGTATATCTATAATGAGATGTCTTGGGAATGGGATCTAAATCTAAGCGTGAAATTCATTTATGCTTTGTATATACCTTCTGCACCTGGCCTAGGGCAGTGTTTTCTGCAATATTTTGAGGGTACCTGTGTTTTGACTGTGACTCATCATATGGAGTCAAGTGTAGAATTTTCCACCCATGGTGTCTTTTTGGTACTCAAAAGGTTGAGCTTTTGGAGCATTGCATATTTTGGGTTTTAGGATTAGCGATGCTCCACATATAGTTAAAAATTAAAATAAAAGTATTTCCCTGGTGTATCTGGCAGCCCAGAACTCCTTGGCTCCACCCATCTCCAGGGACTTGGCCATTTGGCCTGGGACAGCTGCTGCTTAGGCTGGCCTGGCTCCCTGAAGTTGAAATCCCACAGCGCCTGGCCTCATGTCTTCCCTTTGGTCCTCCCACCTCCTATCCCCAGCTTTTAACCCTCACATCCTTTCAGGTTCAAGTACAGCAAGAAGGAGAAAGTCTGCCTCTGTTACAGCTCAAGCAAACATTGAGGTCACAGCTGCTTGGCTGTTTATGATGGCTAATTTTATGTCACCTGGGCTGGGCGAAGGTGCCTATTTGTTTGGTCCAACGCCAGTCAAGCTGTTGCTGTAACGGCGTTTGTTAAAGATGTGCTTAGTATTTCAATCCGGAGATACTGAGTGAAGCCGAGTCCCCTTCATACCAAGGGCAGGGCTTGTCCACTCCGTCAACGGCCATAAGTGCAAAGACACAGTATTCTGAAAAAGGAGGAATTATACCTCCAGACAGCAGCTTGGAAACTCCCCCTGTATTTTCAGTTTGCTGGCCTGCTTTGCAGCTCTGAGACCCAAGGCATCAAATCTTAGCTGGATCTCCAGCTGTCAGCATGCCCCCGAGATTTCAGACTTGCCTGCCTTGCCTGCCTTCAAAGATCACGTGATCCAAAGCCTTAAAATCCACCTCTCTCTCCCTCCCTCCCTCTCTCTCTCTCTCTCTCTCTCTGTCTCCCTACACACACACACACACACACCCGTACTGGTCCTCTTTCTCTGGGGAACTCTAGCTGACATAGCTGTGATGGGCAGACTCTGATGCAGGGTGGAACACAGCACCCTGGCTGGCCTAGGCTAAAGCTGGGTTTTCACTCCTGGGAGTGAGTGGGATTGGGTTCCTCTAAGGGACCCTGGTTCTGAGGTTGGGAGGGGTAGGTTATGAAGCCAAAATCAGGGCATTTACGCGGAGTGAAATCCACAGAGGCTGAAAGGAAGCAAAGAAAACAGCCAATAGAAGCGCATCACCGGAGCTGTCGTCACCGCCTTCTACAGATGCATTAACAGGCTCGGCCTGGCCAAAGTTGCACAGGAAGTCCGTGAGTGCAGGACACAAGCCTCAGTGGACCTGAACTTGAAATCTGTAGTCTTTGCTCTGTACCGAACGATTCACTTCTTCTTTCATTCGTTTCATCAAATCAGCCACCCAACATTATGCTAACATTTACTACCTACACGCTCCTGCAGGCCTGGATTGCGCTGCACCCCGAGGGACCTCAATCATCTCCCCTCGAAAGCGTCCCTTGCAAGAGGAAATATTTCCCATGCAGCAGGCCACTTTTTAGATATTCAGAACAAAATCCGCATTCCTCTAGCTTCTCAGAGTAGGCGCATTCCCACCCTGATTGGTCTTCGGAGATGAATACAAACTCCTTTTGCAATTCACTCCATGAAGTCAGGCCAGAGAAGCAGGAGGGGGGAAAAGCAGTCATCGCAGCCGCCGCCCCCACCACTCAGGGCTGTTTACAACAGGGAAGGGTTGCTCCTGGGCCGGAGGAGGAAGATGCACAGCCCCTGTGTGCCAGGGCCGGCTTGGCATCCCGGCGAGCTGCGGATTTACGGCTCCTGTGTCGCCAGAGGAGGAGTCCATTTCCACTGATTTCATTCCGAGGTCCCTGGGTTGGTTATTGCTCCATTTCTCCTCACCGTGAGTGATGAGAGTGTCCTAGGAGGCAAGCGAGCGCGCGAGTGTGAACAGTTGTTTCATGGATTTATTGTTTATTCTCGCCTTGATTCACTTCCCCTGCCGCCCCTGTGAATGAGCTCTGAGAGCAAGTGCTGCGCGTGCGGCTCCTTGAACGTGCCACGTGCCGCCCTGCCTGTGGGCCTTGCTCTTGCCTTTGTCTGCCGTGCCCTCCCTGTTTGTGTAGGGCAGCCCAAGTCCTGCCCTTCCCATAAAGGCCGAGCCATCATAGTAATCACAGTCCCATTTGACAGTCACAGTCGCTTGCACCGGCTGGTAGCGTGGTTCTCGGAGCCAAACTGCCTGGGTTCAAACATGAGTTAGCCTCTAGGGGCTGAATAGTCTTGTACCAGCTTCTGAGTTAGTGTTTGGGGGGGTCGTAGGAATCTCTTGTCACATAAATCACAGAGTTAATCAATGATGAAGATGATTTTTATTTTCCTATGTGTGCCATCACATATCAAGAAAAAGAAGCAGTTGGCACCGTGGCCTGGAGTCTCAACTCAGTCTCTGAGTTGCATGACCTTGGACAAAGGATCAGTCTCTTGACACGATCCTACATTCACTTTGGCTTTGTCGCTTTAGACTTACTCAGTAAGGTTGGTTCTGAATGAAAAATCTTGAGGCCTCCATTGGCTGCCTGGCTCCTGTTCGGTGACAGAAGGGCCCTCCAGCCCCTGAGAATTACAAAGCTCAGTTGCTCACCAGTAATTAAGATATCCTGGCACACAATTGCCAGAACTTTGGACTTGGTTTCTGCGGCATACCGGGAGGCTTGCTGTCATGAAAGGGAGGTAGGCGACTTCTCTGTCTCCTCCCACATTGGCTGATCGCGGTTTCTACCCTGTGCAGGGCTGGGGAGGAGCCAAGGAAGAGAGGAAAGAAGGGCATGGAACTGTCATTGGTGGGTATCAGCAGTTTCTGGGATTGGCAGGTGTTTAAAGCAGGTGCTTTAGTTAGTTGTTGCTGTTGGGGTTTCTTTGGAGATTCCCATACACACCAATGTCCTTACTGCTGGAGCTCCCTCACCAGAGGTGCTCTTGATGCCAGGAATTACACTACTGTTTCTTTGTCCTTTTCTCTTTATTTATTTGAAAGGCAGAGTGATAGGGAGGGAGAGACAGAGAGACAAGGAGAACTTCCATTCATTGGTTCACTCTCCAAATGGCCACAATAGCTGGGGCTGGGCTAGGCTGAAGCCAGGAGCCTGGAACTCCATCTAGATCTCCCGTGTGGCTGGCAGGGGCCCAAGCACTTGGACCATCATCTGCTGCCTTCCCAGGTGCCTTAGCAGGGAGCTGGATTAGAAGTAGAGCAGCCAAGACTGGAAGTGGCTCTCTGATATGTGATGCCGGTGTCACAAGTGGCAGCTTCACATGCTGCACACTGCAGCTCCAGCCCCTATGCTGCTGTCTCTGCGTGGTGACTTAGGGCTCCTTTCTCAGCCTTGGGGAAGCAGGATTTCATTTCTGTCCTCTTCCCGCGGAGGCTCTGTTCTCCATCTGGATTGCCCCCTGGGACAGAACCTGTCACACATGGTTTGTATCTGGTCCATGGACACATGGGCTTCCCCAGACGCTCACTTCAACCTCAGCCACCCTTCTGGGATGGGAGCTGTCACTCCTTGCACTTGGCAAAGACACAGTCCAGGACACACAGCTAGCAAGGGATGCAGTTGGGATATTAATCCAGGGGTCTGAGCCAGGGCTCATGTTTGTGACTGCCCACACCGTCCTGTGTAGCTGGAAGTTTAGCATTATTATTTTCCTTTGCAATCTAAGAAAATATGGTTAAGGATTATGTACAGTTTTCTTCTGTTTTGGGTGATTGTGTGGGACTGGAAATCTTCGACTCAGGCTGCTGTTATGGTATAGTGAGTTAAGCCTGAGATGCCGGCATCCCATATCAGAGCATCGGTTCGAGGCCTGTGACTGTTCCACTTCCAGTCCAGCTCCCTGCTAATGCGCCTGCGAAAGCAGTGGAAGATGGCCCAAGAATTTGGGTCCCTGCCACCCATGTGGGAGACCAAGATGGAGTTTCCGGTTCCTGGCTTCAGCCTGGACTAGCCATTGCTACCATTTGGGGATTGAACCAGTGGATGGAAGATCTGTCTGTCTGTCTGTCTCTGTCAGTCTGCCTTTCAAAATAAAGAAATAAATCTTTAGAAACTGAAAACCTTTGACTCATCTTCTTTCTTGCTCGCTTCTCCATGTTAAAAAAAAATAACCTTACAGAGAAACAATGAGAAACTCAGCCACCAAACAGAAACACCCCCTGGCTTTGGCTGGCCTGCGTTTGTTCAACTTGATGGAGCTCGGCTCCGTGAGCTCAGTGGCTCATAGTCTCTTCCCCTGTGAGTTGTGTCTTTGTCTCTTGCTTTTTCTGTGTGTTTCACACCAATTCTCTGTAGCTCATGCTTAGATTTTAGACAGCGTTGGATCTTAACCGTATAGTTCAGAATTCAATTTATAAGAAAATGTATTACCCTTGATCAGGTTATACTGTGCACCCTCTGTGTCTGTTTACTGGCATTTCTCGTGTCTCAGGATTATTTTAGAGCAAATCTGGTTAAGGCTGTGTGAGATTAAAGTCAGATGCACCTTGCAGCTGCCTGCACAGCCCATTGTTCTTTAATCAAAATATTGGGTAATCTGAAGCAAGAAACCCAAATACCAGGTTGTTTGTGTTCATCTTCTAACTTCATTTAAAAATCATGAGATCGTATTAAATTCAGAGATGCATATAGGTCAAAATAATATTGATTCATCTGTTTTTGCAAATATGGGCATATGAAATCAAACTGCTATTCCCATTGACTTAATAGTTTAAAAACACTTTTCATAGATTTTCATTCTGTTGTGGTAATAGCTTGTCCGTATCCGTGGTATTGGGTCTGTTGTCAAATGCTTTCATTGCAATCAACATTTTCTTTCCACACTTAACAAAAAGAAAACCTAATCCACCCCTCATTCTGTTGCTTTCTTTGGGGGGAGAAAAAAAAGTAGAGCTTTGGAAGCTATTTAACCAATCTGTCCTGTTCCAATTTCACATATCAGAAGGATCCTGTTCTTTTTTCTTTATATTTTGTAGATTGCAAATATGTCTGAAGATGTCATTGTTGATGAAAGAATTCTTTTCCATTTTCCAGTATGTTTCTTTTCACCAATCTAATTATCCCTTTAACTCACTGCTGCTTTTATTTATAGAATATGACTCCTCCTTCAAACCTTCTAATATTTTCTAGAATAGTTCAGTTTTAAATCTACTGCTGACTGCTCATATTTCTAGCTTTCTTTGCGCTTAGAACCATGAGGTTTTGGCTTCTCTGCCCTCTGCTTAAGCATCAGTGCTGTCGATGTCAGTTGTCACTGAATGTCACTTCTCTGCCTTTCACTAGAGCTTTGATAATCAAACCAATTCTAGTTTTTTTTCCCCCCTGTTCACGGCATAATGATGATTTCCTGCTTTCTAGATACTTGAGCCACTTGGAAGCTCTGGCTGCCCCTGGGAAGAAATCTATTACATTGAAAGGCAGGGCAAAGTCACAGTCAAAGCTATGATTAATTCAGAATTTGTAGTAATTCTGCCTCTGAGATTATTTTTTTATTCTCATAAAAAGATATTTATGAACTTTTTATTATGGTAAAATACATGTAATACAACATGTTCCAGTTTAATGGTTTCTAAAGGTACAATTCAGTGGTATTAAATAGGCTCCCAATGTGTGCAGCCATCACCACTCTCCATTTCCAGAACTTACAAATATCTTAGAGATTTCAAACCAGTTGGATGGCCATTTGTTAACTGAATTGAAACATGTGGCTATATCATTGCATCTTTCATATTTGTGCTTTAAGATGCATCTCTCATTCATTCATTCATTCATTTGTTCTGAGTGCATCTATTGAGTGTTTGTGCTAACCCAAGCATTGTTATAGGCACAGAGGACTGTCATGTTAACCAGCAGGACATAAACCCTATAGTGTATTTTGGTTACCTGGCGTGATTGACATGTCTTTTTTAACACTTATTTATTGCACACATGTGTGGGTACATTTTCTTTTTGGAGAAATAGAATGCACCTTGGATAAAACCAAAGTCCCCTTCATTTTGATTCCGTTTCTACCCTTCATTCCAACCCTCTTCTCAAACCCCACTCTCTTATTGTACTTGGGGCACATTGCAATCTCTATATGGTTCCATGGCTGCTTAAGCACTAATGATGTTATAGTGTATGTTGCTGAATAATTTGAGTCATTTGCTTTTTTCTCCATAATATTTCTTAGTAATCGATCCATTATTGTTTTATTAAAGTCTCCAACAAATGCCAAGTGAATCCTTACTATGTAGGCAGGAACCTGTAAGTTAGGTATTGTCAGATGTCTAATCTCATTGAACATTCACAACCACCCTGGGAGGGGAGGGGTGTTAGTTCCCAGCTCATTTTGCATATAAGAAAATTTGGCATCAAAGAGTTCAAGTGTTTGTCCAAGCTCAGGCAGACAGAGTCAAGTGTGAGCAAAGGGAAGTAGGATCAGAACTGAAATGCAGGTCTCTGACCCCAAAGCATGTACTGTTATCATTTTACCAACTAGCTGCTAGTTTTTTGTTAATGTAGAAATTTCAGACATTAAGAAAAAGTTGGTTTCTAATTAGTTCCAATACATGTGGCTGCACATAGAAACTGGTGTTTCAGAGGAGAGGGAAGTGGTTCTAGGAGAGGAATTTGGCTTGGACTAAACTCTCCCATCTCCGCTTCCCTGAGACAATGATAATGAACTGTTATTTGGAGGGTGAATTGGAGTGAACCCACTGAAGAAGAAAGGAGAAGAATTTCGAGTAAGTAGTAGAGATAGGAGCATAAACAAGAGTTGTGAGCAGTGATAACCTCAGGCTTTCAGGAACCAGAAAGTCTCTGCCTGCAGCAAAGTAGAGGAAAACGGGGAGTGAACGAGGCAAGTGGGGAGAGAGGTGGTCCCAGGGAGAAGGTGCATTCCCTGGGAACAGACTAGCTCTGAGCCAGACTGCAGGAGGAAGGGTGTGGCAATCTTGGAAGAGATGCGGGTGATTTGGGTGAGGCCAGTGGTGGCAGAGATGTCAATCAGCACAGTTGCTGTTGAAGAGGTAGAAACAGCAGACCGTGCAGATGGCTTGAATTCGGGCAGGGGGAGAGGGAACATATGAATCAAGAATGTCCCCTGGATTTCTGGCTTGAGCGGCTAATTGGCAGGGGGTGACACTGTGATAGTCACTGAGCTAGGGAAGATCCCAGCAGGACAGGAAGGTGGGTGGGACCCTCCAGCTTTGCAGTGATGGGTCGGACGGACTGGCGGGAGCAGTGGACTGAAACCAGCCTCCGTCTCCACCGAAAGGGATGTCAGAGATACCTGCCTTAAAGGGTTGAGAGGATTAAATAAAAATGTGCGTGAAACATTCCTCCCAGTCTTCCGCAGATAGCAAATACGCAGCCAAGTGTCCCAGGTCGTTCTCATTATCACCATTGTTACTATTCTAAAGCGATTTGTAACTAGCATTCTAAAGGACTTCTGAGTGACAGAGAGGATCACGCTTTACCTTTTCACCGTGCACCAATTAAACCTTCTCCCTGACTTAACAATGGACTCCTCTAAACAATGCAATCTTGTATCTAGCCAAGGACACTTTATTACAAGTAAATCGGACAGACAGTAGCCTTTGAATGCCTGTTGTACAAGAGCCACAACACATAATTGCAAAGGTCATCGGTGTCAGTTTTTAAATTAATTTTTCCTTTTCTTAAATAATTCAGCTCAAATTCTTGATTATATTAAGTTATTTTTTAAAAAGAGAGAGAGAGAGAGCCCTGTAATTTCAGAGCATGGTGTCTGCCTGGAAGGTGACAGGCACGTGACTGTGGCTCTGTGAGCGTGGTGCTTTCGGCAGCATGAATGGGAAAAATTACTTTTATGAGCATCAGATTCTCCTGGGAGGACCCTGGCTTCTGACATACATCAAGAAGTAGCTGCCAGATTATTCTCTTCTCCATACCTGCTAAATTAAAAGCAATTCGAATATTGCTGGTTGAAGCCGAAACTTGGAGGCTTTTAAAAAATGTCACATAAAATGTGAGTGTATCTATTGGAAAAGGGTAATTTTCCTTCTAGCGATTGCTTAGGTAAAGCCGTCTGATTTTCAGAAAGTCTTATATAGTTTCACTAAATAAATGTATGCCAAAGCTTCTGTGCCTTATCTTTATTTGAAAGAACTATCTTTTGTAAGAAGAAAAATGCTAGGTATTTGGAGAATAGATGTTAGCAACAGTCTAAGTATAGCCTATGGGTTAGATGGAAGAGAGATGGCTATATCCTCACCATCAGAGGTGGGGAGAGTGGTAGTGTCCAGACTGTATGCACCTTGCACGTGTGTTTGGCCTGCGTGGACACGGAGAAAACACGATCATGACAGTAGAATTGCAGCTGCCCATCACAGACTGTGCTGGAGCATGCTCCTCCCTGTCACCTCTTCTTTTACAGCTGGTCTGCTTCATCTTACTTGCCTGATCCCTGCAGGAACTGGGGTTCGTTATTCCCTCTCTAAGTCTGTTCTTTTGAAACAGGGATATGCTGCCCCTAAGAGTACAGTAGCTGCTTGCAGGTGGCATGGGTTGCTTCCAAATAATACAGTGCCTTTCCTTGGAGTATCAATTTTATGCCACCATTCTGAGGAATGTTTTCCTCTGAAGACAAAAATGTCATGGAGTAGGTTAGAAAATTTTCCATTTTCTAAGGTAAAATATTAAAGCTCAAGGAAACATCAGACTTGCTGGGGGAGTAGCTTGGCCCCTGCATATACTCTTTATCCTTTCTTGGCCATAAGGAGTGCTTAATTGGAAACGCCGGGACTACATGATCCACATCATGGAATGTTAAAGCTGGAAGTGACCCTAGAAGAGTCAGAGCTGTTGGTGAAAGTGACAAGAACCCAACTGACTGTCTCTAGCGAAAGAGGAAATGTATTGGCTCACAAAATGGAAGAGTTCAAGATTAGGTGTGGTTATATTCAAGTTCTCAAAAGAAGTTGTTATAACTCAAGAAATATCCCTTAAAATCAGCTTTCACTCTCTCTCCCTGCCATCATCGTCATCATCACCACCACCGTCATTATCATCACCACCATCATTATTCTCATCATCACATCATCTCTGCTTTCCTCTGTTTGTGCTTAAATCTCTTGGTAGAACCACTCAGTGTGATAGCAATGTCAGGATTATCCTCACCAGTGAGTTACTAATCTCAGTGGGAAAGTTTGCTGTTTTTGTTAAATAATTCCATCAGAAAACTGTTCTCCAATCAAGTCTCAGTGGCTCTGTCTGGGTTATGTGCTCATTTTTTAACCAGTCAATGATGTAGCCAGGAGATGGAATATTCTGACTGGTCAGGCCTGGGTCATGTGGGTTTGGGAGCCTGTTCTACCTGAACTTCCTCATTTGAGGGTGGGTAATGGGTGTTTCTCACATGGGGAAGATGAAATGACAGGGCCAGCACTGTGGTGCAGTAGGTTAATCCTCTGCCTGCACCAGCATCACATATGGGCACTAGTTCGAGTCTCGGATGCTCCACTTCCAATCCAGCTCTCTACTGTGGCCTGGGAAAAGCAGTAGATGATGGCCAAATCCTTGGGCTCCTGCACCTGTGTAGGAGACCCAGAAGGAGCTCTTGGCTCCTGGCTTTGGATCGGGCTGGCTCTAGCTATTGCAGCCATTTGGATGATGAACCAGTGGATGGAAGACCTCTCTCTTTCTCTCTCTCTCTCTCTCTCTCTCTGTAACTTTACCTCTCAAATAAATAATAAATAAAATCTTTTTAAAAAGATGAAATGACAGCTACAAAAGACCTTGTTTGCCTCATTTTGTCATTTTATTTTATTTTATTTTTTATTTTTGACAGGCAGAGTTAGACAGTGAGAGAGAGAGACAGAAAGGTCTTCCTTTTTCCGTTGGTTCACCCCCCAAATGGCCACTACGGCCGGCGCACCATGCTGATCCGAAACCAGGAGCCAGGTGCTTCCTCCTGGTCTCCCATGCGGGTGCAGGGCCCAAGGACCTGGGCCATCCTCCACTGCCTTTCCAGGACACAGCAGAGAGCTGGAGTGGAAGAGGAGCAACCGAGACAGAATCTGGCACCTCAACTGAGACTAGAACCCGGGGTGCCGGCACCACAGGCAGAGGATTTGCCGGTCTCATTTTGTCATTTTAGTGATAAAAGGACTCAGGTCAGAGATTTTTCTTTTCCTCTTTTTTTTTTTCATGAAAGATAATTGTAGAACTGATTTTTTCTAAGTTATTTTTAAAATATTTATTTATTTGAGAGAGAGAAAGAGAGAGGCCCTCTGCTGGTTCATGTTTTCTCCCGGAATGTCTGAAGTCTTGCCCATGCTGAAGCCAGGATCTGGGAGCTCAGTCCAGGTCTCCTACCTGGATGGTGATAACCCAATCACTTAGCATCACCAGCTGCCTCCCAGGGTGTGCATTATTAGGAATTTGGAGTCGGGAGCCAGCTCCAGGTATCGAACTCAGGTACTCTGATGTGGGATGCAGGTGTCTTGTCTACATGGCTAAATGCCTGCTGTTAAAGTAATTTTTCATGGAATTATAGTGTACAGAAATGTGCACAAATGCTAAGCATGTAGCATGATGAACGACCTCTTATGTTAAGACATAGAACACTGCCTGGAAGGCTGTCTCATGTGTGTCCCTCACCATTAACTACCCTCCAGTCACTAGGATTGCTCTGACATCTGTGTCCACAGATGAATATTGCCTACTGGAACTTTCCATATATGGGATCACCAAGTGTGTACTTCTTGAGATCCGTTCAGTTGTAGCTCATTGTCCTTCATCACTGTGGAGTGCTCCATTTAATGATTTTTTTTTTTTTTTTAAGATTCATGTATTTATTTTCAAAGGGTTACAGAGACAGAGAGAGAGAGAAAGAATCTTCTATTTTCTGGCTCACTCCCCAGATGGCTGCAATGGCCAGACTGAAGCCGGGAGACAGAGCTTCATCTGAGTCTCCCCGATGGGTGGCAGGGGCATCTTCCACTGCTTCCCCAGGCAGGGAGTAGGGCAGTGGAACACAAGTCGGTGTCAGCATTGCAGGTGGCGGCTTTACCCGCTACACCGGACTCTAGATGAATATTTTGAAAACAGTGTATTCATTCTGTTTAGGATGATTCTAGACTTCAGTTATCATAAACAGTGCTGCCAGGAACATTCTTAACCCTTCGTTTGGGGCCATCTCTACATTTTCCTGTTGAGAACTACCCAAATACTGTAATTCTTTGGTCATTGTGTACACTTACCTTCAAATGTACTTGATACTGTAAGTTAAGAAAACTGTTGCTAACAATTTAAATTTCCGTTGGCAGTGTCTGCAAGTTCAAGATACACCGGATCTTCGCCAGCCCTTGATGTGGTCCTGAGATTTGGTTTTTAGCTCTTTTCAGTGAGTGTAGTGTACTCTATTGTGGTTTTGCATTTCTTGGATGACCAGTGACTTTGAGCACATTTACATTTCTTTATTGAAGTCTTGGCTACACTTCTTCATGATGTGCATCTTCAAGTGTTTTTCCCATTTCAAAACGTGGTTTCTTGTGCACCCCCCCCATTATTGATTTCCAGGTCTTCTTTACATATTATGGATAAAAGTCCGTTGTTGGATATATGAACTGAGAATGTCTTCAAGCAGTCCATGCCATGCGTTCTCACTCTCCTTTCCTGTTGTCCCCGTGAACAGTAATCTAAAATTTTTATATATAGCCCAGCTTATCAATCTCTTTCTTTATAGTAAGTGACTTTATTTCAAGGTCTCGAAGATTTTCTCCTCTGTCTTCCTCTTGAAGGTTTCTTGTTGTATTTTTCAAACTTAGGGCTCCAATCCACAGATGATTGATTTTTGGGGAAGGTGTAAAGTAGAGGTGAAGATTGTTCCTATTTCCTAATAGAGGTATCTAAGTGACACAGAGCCATTTATTACAAAGCCCACTCTCTCCTCACTGTGGTGTAATGTCACATTTGTCACAAATCAAGTGATTGTCTGTTTGTGGGTCTGTCTCCATACTCTCTTCCATTATGCTGGACTGTTTGTCTGTCTTTGAGCCAGTTTCACACCATTTTGGGTCCTGTGACTTTATTATAATAATTCTTGATGTCTGAAAGCCTAAGCCCTTTAGGCTTATTAGTTTTGTTTATGACTGTCTTGTGTCTTCATGGCCCTTTATATTTCCATGTATTTTACAACCAGATTGTTAATTTTCCAAAAAATATGTCGCTGGATTAAATTGCAGTTATATCACCTTCCTAGCCTGATTTGGGGGGCACCTGTCGTATTTATTGAGTGCATCTTTGAACCTATGAATATGCCAACTCTCTCCATTTATGAAGGCCTCTTTTAATTTAATCTCAATAATTCTTTCTGGTTTTCTGTGCAGAAGTCTTACACAGTTCTTGCTAGAGTTAATCCAAAGTATTTGTTGCTGTTGCCAATGGTATCTTTAAAATGTTTTCAGTTTCTAATTCTTTGTTGCTAATTTATAGAAAAAAATACTTGTTTTTCAAATACTGTCCAAATTTGCTGGTAATTTGTGTTGTATTCTTTTGGAATTTCTGCATATGGAAGCCCAGGAGCTGTGTTTCTACAGTTTTACTTCTCTGTTTTTTAACTTTCTTGCCTTTTGGCACTGCATCGCCAATATATTATTGCACAGCCGTGAGGGTAGCAAACATCCTTGTTTTGTTCCTTATTTCAGAATGGAAACTTTCAGTACTTCAAATTTAATTCTTAAGTCAGGATTTAAAGTTGCTTTTGCTTTGAGATTCAGGACATTTCGTTTTATCAATAATTGCTTAAAATTATCATGAATGGGCGTTTTGTCTTACCAAATGATTCTTGCACATCTATGCTATAATTTTTCCTTTGTCTTTCCTGTTAATATGGTGTTACTTTTTCTTTGAATTGTAAAGGTGTTTTGTCATATTTACTCATTAATTGGGGGCATTTAAAATTTTATATTTAAAACTTCTATATCCGGCCGGCACCACGGCTCATTAGGCTAATCCTCCTCCTGCAGTGCTGGTATCCTGGGTTCTAGTCCCGGTTGGGGCGCCGGATTCTGTCCCGGTTGCTCCTCTTCCAGTCCAGCTCTCTGCTGTGGCCTGGAAAGGCAGTGGAGGATGGCCCAAGTGCTTGGGCCCTGCACCCCATGGGAGACCAGGAGGAAGCACCTGGCTCCTGGCTTCGGATTGGCGCAGTGCCCTGGCCATAGCAGCCATTTGGGGGGTGAACCAACGGAAGGAAGACCTTTCTCTCTGTCTCTCTCTCTCTCTCACTGTCCAACTCTGCCTGTCAAAAAAAAAAAAAAAAAACCACAAAAAACTTCTATATTCATGTTTATTAGGTATATTGATCTGTATTTTCCTTTCTCCTTCCAGTTATGTCAGACTTTGACCTTAAAGTAATGATAGCATCACAAAACTAGACGAGATATGTTCCTGTCCCTCTGGTCCCTAAGAAAGGTTTTTATGTAAGACTGGGGTTAATTATAATGCCAGTGTTTGGGATGAATCTAACAAAGAATGAAGACCTGTGCTTGGGAGTTTTTATTTACATGTTTAATTTGTCTTATTAACATAGGACTATTCAAGTTTACTATTTTTTTCTTATATTAGTTTTGCTAACCTGCATTTCTTTTCTAAGAATTTTTTCATTGGTCTGAACTTTACAATATATTGGAATACAATTGTTCTTAATACTCATATGCTATCTTTTCAATATGCACAGGATTTGTGATAATATTGCTTTTTTCGTTCTTGATACTGTAATTTATGCTCTTTCTCTGTTTTTTCTTGACCAGTCTGGATGGGTGTTTTTCATATCCGAATGTATCTTTTTGAAGGGCCAAATTTTTCTTCCTTTATTTTCCCTGTCTTCTTACTAAATTCGCCCTTGTCTGTCTGTCTTACTTCATTGTACACATTTAGGTTGACTCTTGGCCCGATACTCAGAGACCGTATTTTCTAATTGTCATAGTACTTCTCTCTTTCACTCTTTGTGTGTGTGTGGTTTTTTTTTTTTTTTTTTTTGACAGGCAGAGTTAGACAGTGAGAAAGAGAGACAAAGAGAAAGGTCTTCCTTCCGTTGGTTCACTCCCCAAATGGCCGCCACGGCCGGTGTGCTGCACCGATCTGAAGCCAGGAGCCGATCTGAACGTGGGTGCAGGGCCCAAGCACTTGCGCCATCCTCCACTGCACTCCTGGGCCACAGCAGAGAGCTGGACTGGAAGAGGAGCAACCGGGACAGAACCAGCGCCCCAACCGGGACTAGAACCTGGGGTGCTGGCGCCGCAGGCAGAGGATTAGCCTAGTGAGCCGCAGCGCTGGCCCACTCCTGGTGTTTAACAGTTGTATTACTTAGTCTCCAAACATTTTTGATATCTCTGCTTTTCTTTTCTCATCAACTTGTGGCTTAATTCTAATGTAATCAGATGGAATAGTTAGTCCTTGTTGTTCTCTTGGTCACTTTATAATCCAGAGTTTGGGGTGCATTTTACTCAGTATCCAGATACACTCGGAAATGTTGCCTATTGCATCTTTGATTAACTAAGTAATCAGATTAAAATTTTTAATTTTTAAAATTTATTTGAATGGGGCTTGGGGCAGGGGAAGAAAGGAGAGAGGAAAGAGAGTGAGAGATATCCATCCTCTGGTTCACCCCACAAATGGCTGCAACAGCCAGGGTTGGCCAGATTGAATCCAGGAGCCCAGAACTCAATCTGGGTCTCCTGTTTGAGTGGCAAAACCCAACTTCTTCTTCTTCTTCTTTTTTTAATTGTTACTTATTTATTTGAGAGGTAGAGTTACAGACCATGAGAGGGAGAGACAGAGAGAAAGGTCTTCCCTCTGTTGGCTCACTCCCTAGATGGCTGCAATGGCCAGAGCTATGCTGACCTGAAGCCAGGAGCCAGGAGCCAGGAGCCAGGAGCCAGGAGCCTCTTCTGGGTCTCCCATGCAGGTGCAGGGGCCCAAACACTTGGACCATCCTCTACTGCTTTCCCAGGACATAGCAGAAAGCTGGAGTGGAAGAGGGGCAGCCGGGACTAGAACTGGCGCCCATATGGGATGCTGGCACCTCAGGTGGAGGATTAACCCACTGTACCACAGTGCCAGCCCCGAGACCCAACTTCTTGAGCCATCACCTGCTGCTTCCCAGGGTGCACACTAGCAGGAAGCTAGAATGAGTAGTCAAGCTGTGGACTTGAACCCAGGCATTTGGATATGGGAAGTGGGGGTCTCAGGCAGTGTTTTAACTGTTGTGTCAAATGCCTACGCCCTTATGTTAACACTTAAAAGCATTTCCAGTGTTTGGCTTTGCTTGTTCTAACAGTTGCTATGAGTTAGAGTTTGACATGGTCTTCTATTACGCTTGTGCGTTTGCTTGTTTCTTCTTTTAGTTATATAATTTTTTTGGGCTTGCATATTTGATGTTAGTAGTTGTAGAATGTTTATATCTTCCAGGATGAACCTTTTAGTACTATGGGACATTCTTCTTCTTTTGGCTTGTAAACCACCTTGCTTTATGTTAGTTTAGCTACTCAGGGGTGGGGAACATCCAGCCCACAGACAGTATAAGTTACAGCAACCACTGGCAGTACTCAAAATTCAGTTTATCTATAGCTGGCTGATTTTTAAGTTGATAATTTTGTATCCGTGAATGTTGTTAGAAATATTCAAATTACATTTGGCAGAAAATAAGGTTCCCCATGACATCAACTTTCTTTTGTTTTGTGTTAGCAAGTTATAACTTTTCCAAATTCTTACTATCAACCTTTACTTGTTCTTGTGTCTCTTACAAGGTCAGCACATACTATTTTATTTTAATTCACTCTGATCACTTTCAATTAGAATATGTAGACTTTATATTTTATTTCATTGTTGATTAATTTTTTATAGATTACATAACTTAACTTTTTATTTTTCTACTAATTTTTAGAAATTCTCCTCTCTAATTTTACTTTTTTTTTGGCTTAGTTAAGCTTTATTTACTTTTCCATTTTTTCTTTCTATTGATTCGTAGCTTTTGAAGGGATTTTCCTAGACATTAACATATGAACCTTTGAATTATTACAGCTTACTGTTAGCCAATTCACACATAATTCTCGGAATGTAGGGCAGTATAACTTCTATCCATTCTAGACTTCCTGTTATTGTTGGCTGTTATTGTCATGCATTTTAGTTCTATATAGGTTTCATAACTACACAATGTTATGCATTTCTGAAAGTTCAAAATTTTATTATATTTCCTGTCATACTTAACCAGTCTTTATTCCTTTAATCTCTCCTTATGTTTCCAGTTTCCATCTGGGATCATTTTTCTCCTTCCTGAAGAATTCCCTGTAGTATTGTCTGGCACAGTCCTCTGCAATGGACTCTCTCTGGTTTCATCTGTTTGGCAGTGTTTGTATTTCTAGGTCACCAGTGAAGAATGTTTTCTCAGTGCAGAATTTCAACTTGCTGGTCATTTTTTCTCCACTCTATTTATTTTTTAAAGATTTATTTTATTTATTTTAAAGACAGAGTTACATAGAGAGGTAGAGACAGAGAGAGAGGTCTTCCATCTGTTGGTTCACTCCCTAGATGGCCACACTGGCTGGAGCTGTGCAGATCCAAAGCCAGGAGCCAGGAACTTCTTCCAGTTCTCCCATGTGGGTGCAGGGGCCCAAGGACTTGGGTCATCTTTCATTGCTTTCCCAGGCCATAGCAGAGAGCTGGATCGGAAGAGGAGCAGCTGGGACTAGAACTGGCGCCCATATGGGATGTCAGCGCCTTAGGCCAGGGCTTTAACGCACTGCACCACAGCGCCGGCCCCTTTTCTCCACTTTAAAGAAGTCATTCTATTTTGTTCTGATGTCCATCATTTTATTGAAAAGTCGGTTGTTTGACTTTTGATCCTTTGCAGATTTGAAAATTTTCTCTCTTCATTCTCGGGTTATCTGTGAGGTGGTCCCGTGTGATTGTTTTCTGTGTCCTCTTCGTGGGGTCTGTAACAATTCTTGAATCCATACCTTAATGTCCTCCCCCAGTTGTTAGAAAAATTCAGAACCATTATCTGTCCAAATATTGATCTGATCCCATTCCTTTATTACTCTGTTCTAGGATACAAATCCCATATATGCTAAAACTTTTCCCAAGATACATGTCTTGTATGTTCTCTTTTCTATTTTTAATCTTTTTACTTAAAATTGTGCTTGATCTCAGAATTTCTACCCATGTATCTTCCAGCTCTCTTCACTTTTGTCCAATCTGCTGTTTAACCTGTCTACTGAGTTCTTAATTATAGTTACTGTAGCTGTCAGTTCTAGAATGTTTGTTTATTGTTGAAGACTTATTGAACTATTGATTTAAAAGAGTGGCAGAGAAGGGGAGAGAGAGGGAGAGATTTTATCCACTGGTTCGCTCTCCAAATGCCAGAAACAGCTAGTGCTGGGTCAGGCTGAAGCCAGGACCCAGGAATTCCAGCCTGGTTTTCCTTCATGGGTGGTTAGAACCCCAAGTCCTTGGGCCATAATGTGCTGCCTGCCAGGGTCTGCGTGAGCAGAGAAAGCTGGATCAGAATCAGAGGCAGGGCTTGGTCTCAGGCTCTTGAATGTGAAGTGTGGGGGTCCTAAGCAGTAGTAGCTTCATCTGCTGTGCCACAATACCCACTCCTCCAATTTATTCTTTTTATTTATTTTAGTTATCTAGTCGAATCGTCTACATTCTCATCTCCTTTATTGAGCATTTTAATACAGGTTGGAACTGTGAGTCTTGTAACTGAGTCTCTTGTACCATCTCTTTATTATTTGTTCCTTTTTCTGCTGTAGTACTTTCTGATAGGCCTGGCAGTTTCTTCTGGCTGTTGGACATGATGCGGGTCAAAGGGCAGAGGCTCTGTGTGTGTTGCCGTCCTTCTGCGTGGATTCATCCTTTCCTGTGGCAGGCAGAAGGGGTATCGCTTATATCATAGCATCCTAGGTAGAGGAATCTTGAGAGTGGATTACAATTCTTGTACAGCTCGGTCTACCTGTTGTTCAACCCAATCCCACTGTACCATCTTCTAGGTATGTACAGTCTTTCTTTGGCACATCTTTAAATCTAATTTTTATCTCTCTAGCTATGTGACAGGATCAAGTTTTCCTTCTTTTCTAACCCTTTCAGGCTGGCTTTTTTTTTTTTTTTTTTTTTTTTTTTGACAGGCAGAGTTAGAGAGAGACAGAGAGAAAGGTCTTCCTTCCGTTGGTTCACCCCACAAATGGCCGCTATGGCCGGCGCACTGTGGCGATCTGAAGCCAGGAGCCAGGCACTTCCTCCTGGTCTCCCATGCGGGTGCAGGGCCCAAGCACTTGGGCCATGCTCCACTGCCTTTCCAGGCCATAGCAGAGAGCTGGCCTGGAAGAGGAGCAACCGGGACAGAATCCGACGCCCCAACTGAGACTAGAACCCGGGGTGCCGGCGCTGCAGGCAGAGGATTAGCCCAGTGAGCCGCGGCGCCGGCCTCAGTCTGGCTTCTTAGCTTTCTGCCTGTGACACTTCATAGATAACTGTCTGAAGAGGAAAACTGGTGTTCAGTGTTTGTTGGCTTACTTCTCTGTTTATTCTCTCTCAGTGATGTTGCTCCCTCACGTTCTGGTTAAGTTGTCAGCTTTGAATTCCAATTTACTTTAACTCCAGCCTCATGTAATTGCCCATATCTCTGCTGATTTGTATGCCTGGGGACACTTGGCTCCTGTCTGTTCCTTTAGCCTCTTAACCTGTGCCAATGATTGACAGGTGTTCTGCAGACAGCGGTGATGATTGACAGGTGTTCTGCCAAGCATGGACTCACCTCGGTGAGCTTCCTTTCTTTCTGGAGCCTGGCTTTCAAATCCTCACTGCCAGAGAAGCCCTGTGGTGCTTTCCAGCAGACAAATTTTGGGCTGTTATGGGCTTTTGTCCTTGTTTCAGTGGGAGTGTTGATTCTCCAAAGCCGTTCACTTCCGAAGGAACTTGATGCTCAGGTTTCATATTAGAGTTAAATTTCCTGAATTCTGACGTAACAGTGCTTGCCTCTATTACGTCATTGTTATTCCCGAGCAACCAATTACGATGTTGCAAAAAATAAATAACCACAGATGACACTTAATCGCATTTTGGAGTTTACAGGTGTTTCTGTCTACCACGACTGTCTGTTCTTGATGCAACCCATAAAATGAGAAAAAATATTTTAGGAGTCATTAAATTCATTGTTGAAAATCACAATTAAAAATGCCATTGTTTAGACCCCCCAGGAAAATCTACTTAGATAGTAAGTTTTTCAACTTCATCTTTGTTACTTTTTTTGAAAGATTCTACATATGGAAGAATTCTCAAATATTTTTATGTATTTGTAATATTGTAAGGTAATGAGAGGCTTTGATTCCTGATGTTAAGAAGCCTGTATTCAAATTCAAAATACTCCATTAAATTATGGAATGACCTTTTGTAAGTTACATTTTTAGTCTTTAATTTTCTCATCTTTAGGGTATGGAGAATAAATTATACCTTATCCTCAGGGTTAGTAAAAATGGCAATATAATGAATGCATGTGAGGAACATGCTATCTAGCAAAGCATCATGTTAAATACTACATTTAAGGGACAGCATTATGGCATAGTGGGTTGGGCTGCCAATTGCAATGCTGGCATCCAGTAGCAGAGCTCTGGTTCAAGTCATGGCTGGCTGCTCCACTTCCATTCCAGTTCCCTCCTAATGCACCTGGGAAAGCAGCAGAAAATGACCCAGGTGCTTGGGCCCCTGCCAGCCATGTGGGAGAGCTGGATGAAACTCCTGGCTCCTGGTTTGGGTTAGGCCCAGCCCTTGCTGTTGAGGCCAGATGGGGATTAAAGCAGATGGGAAAATCTCTCTCTTTGTCTCTCCACACCTCTCTCTGTAACTCTGCCTTTCAAATACAGAAAAAAATGAAAATCAAAAAATTCTAGTTCCATAAAAGGTCCTTGGCCAGAATGTTTAAAAAAAATAGCATATTTCATCCTTGTGTTATCATTATTGTTACTGCCATTGCTATTACTGATGCCTCTTGGCCATTCCCAACACTCCTGGTCTTTTCGTTTCCCTCTGAGGCTTCTCCTGTGCCAATCAAGTGATGGATTTGCAGTGGCCCAAAAATCCTGCTCATAAACCATTTAGGAAGTAGACATTTGCATATTATTACTGATGACCACTGTATCCTGGTGTCATGCCTAGAACTATCCATCACAGCCAAAATTCTGGGTTCTTGGAGAACAGAAGTCCTAAAACTGTAAGTTTTTTTGTGCAAGTCTTGAGAAATCAAGAGCCTCAAGGCTGCTGGCTGAGGACCTACTTCATTCTCTGCAGTTGAAGCTTTGCTCCTTGTTTCATAGCCGGGGCTGCATGAGGTGCAGGAGAGAAGCAGATTTTTGGTAGACATGTGTTGGTGAGCTTGGGCTAGAAGCAAGGGCTGGAGGAATCAGCCTCCCACTCTACTCCAGAGAGAGAGCAGTCATTCAAATCACCGGATCCAAAAGGGAGTGAACGACTCCCTCAGTTCCAAGGCAGAATATACACCCAGGGCAGCTTGTCCATCTCTTGAGAATGGCAGAAGGTGGTTCCAGAGTTTCCAAGAAGTGGTTCGTGATAGTAGGTGGGTTTCCAAATATGAAAGTGATGACAGAGTAGTGTATCCATCCATTTATGCTAAGACGTGTTGCAGTAACATTGCACGTCCCTGGATTACAACCAGAGATTTATTTCTCATTATCATTCTGTGTCCACTTCGGGTTGGCTGTAAGTATCTCACACAACTTATTTACTGAGACACAAGCTAGTAGAACTGCTCCCATCTGGGGCATTCACGACTTTGAGGCAAAGAGACAAGACCGCCAATAGACAATGACTCTTCAAGCTTCCGTTTAGAAGTGCTCACATGAAATTTTTATTTCATTGATAAAGTCATACGGGGAATCTGAGGTTCGTGGGGTGCAGAAAAATGAACCTTCCAAAACACTCATGGGGGAGGCCATGCGTATTTTGAGTAATAGCAGAATACATCACAAAGACACGCTCATCCACAGAGAAAAGGTTTGGAGGCTCCAGCGTGGCATGACTGGGAAAACCTGCCAGGTGGGCTGCTATCCTGTTGTAACTTACTCTCACCTGGAGAGTTTTACTCATCAGAGCTGCCCACCGGTGTTCTCTAACCTTTCTAGCTGGTGCCCTCTCAGCACTTGTGTGGAGACCACAGAGAGCCCAGCGCAGATCCCACGTGTGACTCCTGTAAGGAAGACATCCTTGAATCCGAGCACAGTCTTGTTGGTGATGTGTGCCGAGACTGGTGCATGCTATGTGAATGGCCCGAACTGTGGGAGTCGCTTCAGTGATTTAAAGCCCCATTCTTCATTTTCATGGAACAGCTGGGAACTATGTGCTAAACTTTGTCTGATCTCCCGAGCGCTCCTTTTTTACCCTGGTAACTGCAGTCTTGAAGTGGGATGATGGGTATTTCGAGGGATTTCCATGCCACCTCCACTCAAATTTCCATTGTCCCCTTGAAGTGCCATTTCTTTTCCATTGTTCGTGCTTTCAAAATTTCTTTCTCTAATGAAATCTTTTATTTAATGAGTACAGATATTGTAAGTACAACTTTAGGAATATAGTGATTCTTCCTACCGTACCCACCCTCCCACCTTCACTCCCACCCCACCACCTCCTCCCTCTCCCATTCCCAGCCTCATTCTCCATTAAGATTCATTTTCAATTAATTTTATACACAGAAGACCAACTCTATACTAAGTAAAGATTTCAACAATTTGCACACACACGGACAAAAATAACTGAGAACAAGTTTTACAGTTAACTCTCATAGTACAACTCATTGAAGACAGAAGTCCTGCGTGGGAAGTTCATTCGCAGTGACTCCTGTTGTTAATTTAACAGTTAACGCTCTTCTGTATGACGTCAGTGACCACCCGAAGCTCTTGACATGAGCTGCTGAGGTTATGGAAGCCTGTTGAGTCCACAATCTCTGTCAGTGTTTAGACAAGGCCATAAGCAAAGTGGAAGTTCTCTCTTCCCTTCAGAGAAAAGTACCTCCTCCTTTGATGGCCCCTTCTTTCCACTGGGGTCTCACTCACAGAGATCCTTCATGTAGGATTTTTTTTTTTTTTTGCCACAGTGTCTTGGCTTTCCGTGCCTGAAATGTTCTCATGGGCTTGTCAACCAGACCAGAATGACTTATGGGCTCATTCTGAGGTCAGATTGCTGTTTAAAGTGATTGTCATTCTATGAGTCTGCTGTGTAGACTGCTTCCCATGCTGGAACATCTCTCCTTTTTAATTCTATCAACTATTATTACCAGACATTTGATCTTTCTCTCTTTCTTTTGACAGGCAGAGTTAGACAGTGAGAGAGAGAGAGAGAGAGAGAAAGAGAGAGGAAGGTCTTCCTTTTCCATTGGTTCACCCCCCAGATGGCCGCTATGGCCAGCGCACTGTGCCAATCCGAAGCCAGGAGCCAGGTGCTTCCTTCTGGTCTCCCATGCGGGTGCAGGGCCCAAGCACTTGGGCCATGCTCCACTGCCTTTCCAGGCCTCAGCAGAGAGCTGGCCTGGAAGAAGAGCAACTGGGACAGAACCGGTGCCCCAACTGGGACGAGAACCTGGTGTGCCGGCACCGCAGGTGGAGGATTAGCCTAGTGAGCTGCGGCGCCGGCCCAGAAATTTGATCTTATTTATATGATCCCTTTAACACTTAATCCTAGCTGTATGATCACTTTAACACTATGGTCACTTTAACACTGAAGATGGAATTTTTACCACCCAGCTTAATGGGATTTGGGGTCCCATGGTAAGTTTTTAAACTGTACCCTTAGAAGTAAGTCCTGGCTGGCGCTGTGGTTCACTAAGCTAATCCTCCGCCTGCGGTGCCGGCACACTGGGTTCTCGTCCCAGTTGGGGCGCCGGTTCTGTCCCGGTTGCTCCTCTTCCAGTCCAGCTCTCTGCTGTGGCCCGGGAAGGCAGTGGAGGATGGCCCAAGTGCTTGGGCCCTGCACCCCATGGGAGACCAGGAGAAGCACCTGGCTCCTGGCTTTGAATTGGTGCAGCACGCTGGCCATAGCAGCCATTTGGGGAGTGAACCAACGGAAGGAAGACCTTTCTCTCTGTCTCTCTCTCTTCTGTCTAACTCTGCCTGTCCAAAAAAAAAAAAAGTAAGTCCTTAGGATTGTAGGCAGAATTTTAAAGATTATTTATTTATTTAAAAGGTAGAGTTACAGAGAGACAGAAAGAGAGAGAGGGAGAGAGAGATCTTCCATGTGCTTGTTCACTCCCCAAATGGCTGAAACAGCCAGGGCTGGGCCAGGCTGAAGCCTGGAGCCAAGAAACCTTCCCAGGCCTCCTACATGGGTGGCAGGGGCCCGAGTGCTTGGGCACAGTAGTGGGGAGCTGGATCAGAAGTGGAACAGCCTGGACTCAAACCCCCACTCTGATACTGAATGCTGCAAGTGTTGCAAGTGACGACTTAACCAGCTGTGCCATGCCAGCCCCTCTCTGCTGGTTGGATTTTGTAGGGCTCGTCTTCCAGGTGAACTCTTACTCATTCTTTGTTGTTTATCTAACAAACAAAGTTCTTCAATTAAATATGTATCCCGTACACAGCCCAAGTTATATAGAATCTTTAGAAACAAAGGAAGTGACAAAAATAAACCATGAGTAAACAAAATTTATATGCTTGTTTCCACGACCCAGAGATCGTCATTGTTAATGTCCCAGAGTCTGAGCTTTCCCACTTTGCTTTGTGAACCACCTGTGGAAATTTAGGTGCTGCCGTGTGATACTTGCTTCTCGCAGCGTGGTTAATGCTCATGTGACTCCGGAGACACATGTACGGGGATCACAAACTCGGCCCAGCCCTCTGTTCCTTGGTGGTCTCGGGCACGTCCCCGCAGCTCTCCAGATGTGTCGACTCACCTGTAAAACCGTAGTTTTATTATTCCCATTTGGTTATTAAGTGGATTATTTTGTATAATGTTCTTCGGATTCTGCCTGACACACAGGGTGCTTAATATTGATGGCTGTATTTTTTTCTTGATGATATACAGTACTAGATATATTTCTGTATCTATCTATCTATCTATCTATCTATCTATCTATCTATCTACTTATGATTCACGTCACAGTTTTTAATGAAAGAACTGTATTATCATAACTTTAAAAAATAATTCTCTTTAACCAATTTTCCTTGGTAGAATATTTAGGATGCTTCTATTTTTTTGTTTTAATTATTTTTCTTAAGATTTATTTTATTTATTTGAAAGACAGAGTTACATAGAGAGGTAGAGACAGAGAGAGAGGTCTTCTGTCCATTGGTTCACTCCCCAGATGGCCGCAACGGCCGGAGCTGCGCTGATCCGAGGCCAAGAGCCAGGAGCTTCCTCTGGGTCTCCCACGCGGATACAGGGGCCCAAGCACTTGGGCCATCTTGTACTGCTTTTCCAGGCCATAGCAGAGACCTGGATTGGAAGAGGAGCTGCCGGGACTTGAACTGACCCCCATATGGGATGCCGGCGCTGCAGGTGGTGGCTTTAACCACTAAGCCACAGCGTCGGCCTCAGCACTGCACATTTCACCATCAAATTTCAGTGCTCTTTGTCATGCTTCCCAGAGCAGCATTTGCTTTTTAAATTTTTCTTAATGCTGTTTACTTGGTAAGTGAAAATTTGTATTTTTTTTTGACAGGTAGAGTTAGTGAGAGACAGAGAGAGACAGAAAGGTTTTCCTTCCTTGGTTCACCCCCCAAATGGCTGCTACAAGCCAGGAGCCAGGTGCTTCCTCCTGGTTTCCCATGCAGGTGCAGGGCACTCAGGCCATCCTCTACTGCCTTTCCGGGCCACAGCAGAGCGCTGGACTGGAAGAGGAGCAACCGGGACTAGAACCCAGCACCCATATGGGAGTCTGGCGCCACAGGCAGAGGAGTAACCAAGTGAGCCACAGTGCCGGCCCTTGTCCTTTTGTTTTTAAACAAGATTTATTTATTTATTTGAAAGTCTGAGTAAGAGAAAGAGAGAGAGATCAATCTTCCATCTATTGATTCATTCCCTAAGTGGCTGTAGCGTAGTCCCCCATGTTGGTGGCAGGGACCTAAATACTTGGGGCCATCTTCTGCTGCTTTTCCCAAGCCATTAGCAGGGAGCTGCATTGGAAGTGGAATACCACAATGCCCCTGAAAAAAATGTTTTTTAAATTAAAAACAATTTTATCTTGTGTATTCACTTCACCTGTTAATATTGTATGTGTGTACATGTTTTTGAAAGCTGGGAGAGCATATTAATATGATGTGAGATTCAGCACAAAGATCTTAAAGTGAGGAAAGCAGGGTATATTACTATGTAAGGGGTTTAGAACGTTCTTTTATGAGGCTTTTTTTTTTTTTTTTAAATGGGAGAGGCATCACCCATTCATATCCCGTGTCTGTTTTTCTGCTCACCGGCCTTCTCTCTTTTTTCTCGCCCTCCTTCCCCCCTCCCAACCCCAGTCTCTCTCCTTCTTTCTCTCCTCATTGGAAATGTAGCTACTTTTTTTCTTTGTTCCCGTTTCCAATTCAATGGATGTCAGTTAGAATACAGAAGTGTACTTGTATAAAGCAGAAAATGAATTTGCTTCTGAAACTGTCCTCCCAGACAACTCTTAACTAACAGTTCAGTGTGTGTTTGTCAAGGTTCCCAGTGGCTCTCAGAGTCGAGTGTGCAGTAGAGTGGCTTGTGGGGGTGGGGTGCTATGGTCTGATTGTATCCAGATTCCTAGTTCAAACCTGATCCGCAGTGTGGTGGTCTAAGAGTTAGGCTTTAAGGAGGTGACGTCATCCCATTAGGTGACGTCATGTGCCAGGGAGCCGATGACCCCTTGCAGACACAGCAAGAGGTGGCATTTATGAAGCAGGAAAGCAGCCCGCACCTAGACACCAAGTCTGGGGACACTTGGTCTTGGACTTCCAAGCCCTTAGAACCAGGAGTTTCTATCACCTACAAACTGCCCAGTCTGTGGTGTTTTGCTGTAGCCCCCTAAGTCAACTGAGACAGAGGGCTTGTTAAAACACAGATGTCTGGGCCCCTTGCCTGAAGCTTCTAACTCAGGACAGCCAGGATGAGCCCCCAGACTCTGCATTTCCGACAGATTCACACCAGTGATGCTGCTGGTCTGGGGAGCACGCTCAGAGAGCCACTGTTGTAAATGCACACAGACAATCTGACTGCACTGCACAGTTGCTTGCTGCCTTGTGCTTACTCGTGGACATTATTTCGTGGCGTCCTGACCCATACAGACTTGGAAGCTAATGCATCACTTAGTCCATTGTGTTGATGTTGCTCTAATCTATTTGCTATCCACAGACGTTTTAGGTGTTGCAGGGTTTTGAAAATTGTGATGATGATAGTGGTACACCATACAGGTGCTCCTGTATGTCTGCGTGCTGGTGTCGGTCTTTCGGTCAGACAGTTTCTTAGAAGTGAAATTGCGTGTGCACATATACCGTTGTGAAGTGTCATTGGTCTCTGGAAAGATGGTGCTAGAATTACTTCTGCCTCCTGGAGGTAAGATTTCCTGTCCCCTGTCATCCTTGCTGAAGACTTAGTGTGATCTACCTGTCAGTCAGTGGGGAGGTGGATTATATTTCACTCTTACTTAATTTTAAGTCTTTTGTTGACTATAATGTTACACATTTTAAGTATTTATTGACCATTAACATTCTTTTCCTTGTGAACATCATCTTCTTCAATTTTTTTTTCATTCTTATTATTTTGTAAAGCCTAACTGTATAATCCTAAATACTCAGCCTGGACAAAATGGGTTGCAAGGCAAGGCAGCAAGAAATCCATCAGGTAATTACATTTGCTTTTTTAATTTTTTTGACGTAGAAAAAATTTAATTTGCTTAATATTTTATGTAGGTCTGTCATGTTACTTAGGTTGTATTCTTAGTCAGATGATTTTTTCCAATTTGATGTCATTCTTGCATTCCACAAATATATATCTATATATACACACACGTACATATTTAAAGATGTACATATTTATTTGAAAGGCAGCGTCACAGAGAGAAAGAGAAAGAGAAAGAGAGAAATCTTCCGTTCGCTGATTCACTCCCCAGATGGCTGAAAGAGCTGGAGTTGATCTAGGCCGAAGCCAGGAGCCTGGAACTCCATCAGGGTCTCCACATGGGTACAGGGGCTCAAGGACCTGGGCCATCTTCATCTGCTTCCCAAGTGCACTAGCAGGAAGCTGGATTGAGAGTGGAGCAGCCAGAACTCAAACCAGCATTCATATGGGATGCCATACCACAATGCCAGTCTCGCAAATATATGTATTTGGTTTTTGATCAGCTACTCTGTGTACAGTAGCTACACTTTTCTGAGCAGTAGAGATAAACAATTAAAATCCTGCTGTCCTGGAGCTTGCATTCTGGTGCTCAGAGACAGACAGTAAACAAAATAACAAAGTTGATATAATATTTTAGCAGTTGATGAATGCTATGGAGAAAATGAAGCAGGGAAGGATGACATGAATGCATAGATTTTCTTCTGTTTACTTTGATAATTTCATGTTTCAATTTCTCATTTGTTTATAAATTATCCTGGTAAAAGGCCTGAGTTGAGGTTTAAATTTTTCTTTTATCTAAATTTTTTGAATGAATATGTTGTTCTTTTCCCACATGTGAAACGTTAGTTTAGATCTTACTAAATACTTACACATTTCATTCTGTTTTCATGGTTTTTTTTTTATTCTTTTCCATTGATCTGCCTCTGCTGTGGTTTCAGCATATAACAGCAAATATAACAACATTTTTTAAATTGTTCCCTTATGTTACTATTCATTCTTTAAGACTGCGGCTTCTCCCTCCTTAGCATTCTTATTCAGTATGATTTGGGCTCTTCTGACCTGCTTATATTTGCAGATGAATTTTAGAATCATGTTGTCATCAAGCTCTACAAAAAAAATCACTTTGGAATTTTATTTAATAATATGAAATTTGTAGATTAATGTTTAAGGACTTAAAATCAATACAGTATTGAGTTGTCCCATCTAAGGACATGGCTTGTATAACAATGTATTCCATTATTTTTATATTCCCCGTCAAAATGTTGTAAATATTTTTCATCTGTGTCATGTGTATTTCTCTCTGAAGTTATTTCACGGTATTTTAATTCACACCACTAGGTGTGAATTCCACCTCTGCCTCTACAGATTTGATAACTCTGAGCAAGTCAGTGACTTCCCTAGACCCCGTCTCCCCCATCTGTATTTCAGAATGATACCTGGCTCATAGATACAGAACGAGAGTTAAATACAGTAATGCTAGTTGTGGTGACATTAATACAAGTATATTTCATGTCCCATTGGTTCTTCATCAGAATTTCTAGTGTGCGATTTCCATGACAACCGTCAACATACAATCTATAGAAACCACCATAAAAGCAATTTCTAATTAGTTTGATCCTTCTTCATTTTCCATTCGCATCCAGAAAGAGCTGCACAAGTCTGTTTTGTTCAACGAGGTGATGAGATTTCCCGTATTGTCAGCTCAGCTCCTCACCATCTTAACGTCTGACTTCCGTAAATCATTCATTCTTTGAATTAATTCCTTAACTATCAGCTTTCTACTTTTTTCCCTTTCAGTAAATTGCCTCGTTATTTCCTCTTATTTTACAGAGTCTGTGTTTTCTACAATTTCCTTGAGAGGGAAAAGCAGATGGTATCTTAAATTTCCCGAGCAGTTTTTCTTGAAAATATGATCCATTCCAGCTTGCTCTAATGCTATGTTTAAAATCTTCTTCAAAGTTACAAGTTCTTTTTCATAAGCCTCTGTGGTCTCGGAGATGTTTGTTCTCTTTTAAACTTGTCCTTGAGTGTGGACTGTCAGATACCAGACTGTTTGCCCCAGAATTGCACAACAGTTTTCTAGGATTTTGTTCTGTTCATCTTTATGCCGTTGGGACCCTTATCTTCAACCTTGTAAGACGGGTGTGATGACATGAGATAATGAAGGGTGTTGGATGAACTTCATCCACTGGCTAGCCCTTGATATTAGCACTTAATAGTGTCAGTTACTATTATTGTTATTCCAGTACTTTCTCAGCTGGCATAGGAGGATGACCTCAGTTGGCTTCAGCAGGTCAGGGATGTTACAACTTCCATGAGAGGTGTGAAGGGGGCTGGGACCAAGACAGTCCTATGAGCCCATTCCCTGGGTTTGTTAAAGCAGTGGAACTTGTGTCTGTCCGGTGGCTTGTTGGCTTAAGTGGGATGACTGAGTCAGGGTTCTTTCTTTTATTTTAAAAAATTACAATGCACACATGCTAATTGTACGTATCTGTGGGATGCACTGTGGCGTACACTATGTGTGTACATATATGCAGTGCCCAAAGCAGAGTCCTTGGTACACCCATCCCAGCAAACATTGATTATTTCTTTGTGTTAGGAAGAGGCGAATTTTTCTCTGTTTTCTGTTTTGAAATATGCAACTACTTGTTGTGAGCTGCAGTCACCTTGCTGTACTTCAGAACATCAGAAGTTATCCTTTCTCTCCAGCTGCACCCCTCTACCCATTATCTGTGCTACTGACTGCTGAACCGTGGCTGTGCCTGACTTCAGCCTTGTGTCTTTGGTTCTCTTAGAAGGTGGTTACTGTAATTCTGCGTACCAATCTCTTCTAGAAAGGAAGTCGTCCATGGTAATTTACTTGCAACTGCAATACACATTGCCTTCATTTCTCAAAGTATTGCTAGGTAGGTGGCACCCTTTTCTGGATTCGTCACTGGCACCAAGTTTCCATTTTGATTTTTCACTTGTCAGGTCACCTGTGGGAGTGCACGTATAGATGCCTTTTGGAAGCAGGACATTAATCAGTCAAACCTTACTCCTTCCATCTCTCCTCCAAGCCCCATACTTATGAAGCGCCCACTCAGCTGCCATTCGCGCTGCAAATGCTCTTGTTCATTTATTGTTAAGTGGACACTTTCATCATGAAATAATTGTACAATCGCATACGGTAGTGAGGAGTAATACAGAGAGATGACAGATCTCACTTATACAATCCTCCACGCCCACCCCGTGATAACACACTGCAGAACCATGGTACAGCATCACAACCAGGATGCTGAGAGAGATAAAATCCACTGATTTGGGTGCAGCAGGTTCAGCTGGCACGTGCAACACCAGCTTCCTGTACTGGAGAGCAGATTCAAGTCTGTGCTTCTCTGCTTCTGATCCAGCTCCCTGCTAATGCACCTGGGAAGGCAGCAGATAATGACTCAAATACCTGGGCCCCTGCCACTCAGTTGGGAGATCCGGATGGTGTTCCTGACTCCTTGCTTTGGCCTGGCTCAGTCCTGGCTGGTGTGGCCATTTGGGGGAGTGAATCAGTGGATGGAAGACCTCTCTCTCTCTCTCTCTCTGTCACGCTGCCTTTCGAATAAATAAATAAACAAATCTTTAAAAATCACTGACTTTATTCATGTATTCGTAGTCTTGTATTTTTTTGTGTGTGTGTTTACTTCTTTGCCGTCTTGTCGCACATGTAGATAGATTTGAGAGTTCCCAGACACAGTCAAGATAAAAGCTTCCATCATCACAAGGACCCCTCATGTTGCCCTATTTTAGCCACACCCACTTCCACTCCAGAGTCTCCCTCCCCCCAATTTCTAATGCCTGGCAGCTTCTAATCTGCTCTCCAGTTCTGTGTTTTTGCCACTTCAAGTATGCCGTATAGATGCAATTATAAGGGATGTGACCTTTTGATATTGGCTTTTTTTTTTTTTTAAGTCAACATGACTCCCTGGAGATTCATCCAGCTTTTGCATGTGTCAGTAATGACTCTTTTTTATTGCTGAGTTGTATTCTGTCATGTGGAGGTAGCTCAGTTCGTTCAACTGTTCATCTGTTGCAAGACTTCCAAGTTTTTTCGAGTTTTATTGGAAATAAGGTTTGCAATGGGCGTTGTGGTGAAGCAAGTTAAACAGCCCCTGGGAATGCCTGTGTCATGTTGGAGGGCCTTGTTTCAAGCCCTGGTTACTCTGCTTCTGAGTCCAGCTTCCTGCTAATGCATCCTGGGAATCAGTGGATGATGGATCAAGTGCTTGGGCCTTTGACACCCATGTGGGAGACCTGGATGGTGTTTTGGGCTCCTGGCTTTGTCCTGGCCCTGCAATCTACTGTGGGCTTTTTGGGGGGTGAATCAGCAGTAGAAAAGAAATTCTGTTGCTTTGAACCTTCATGGACAAGTTCTGTGTGAATGTGAGTTTTCTATTTCTCTGGAATAAATGTCCAGGAGTGCAATTACTGGGTAAAATGGTAATTGTGTGTTTATTTTTCTAAGATACGGTTAGATTGTTTTCAAGGGAAGTGGGACCATTTTAGATTCTCACCGGCACTGTGTGAATGACTCAGGCTTCCTGCGAACTCTCCTGCATTGGAGTTATCACTGTTTTTAATTTTAATTCTTCAGATCTGTGGGTCGCAGTACCTCACTGTGGCAGTAACTTGCATTTCTGAATGGCTCATGCTGCTTGCTGTTTTCTCATGAGCTTATTTGCAAACTCTCTATCTGGGTGTGTCCATGTCTTCTGCTTATTGTTTATTTGGATTCTTTGATTTTTAATGAGAGTTCTTTATGCCAGGTACTACTCTTTTTATCAGATGTATGATTTGCCGATATTTTCTTCTAATCTGGAACTCGCTTTATCTTTTAATAGGTTTTTTTTGCAAATGAAAGTTTTTAATTTGATGAGGTAAAGTCTATCAAAATTTTCTTTCATGGGTTATGCTTTTGTGTCAAGTCTAAGAATTCTTTTGCCCAGTCTGGACACCCCCCCCTCCGAATTTCCCCCTTTTTAATTCTCATCGTGTTATGATTTTATATTTTATGGCTAATTCCATGATCCGTTTTGAATTTACTTTCCTATAATGTTTGAAGTTTACATTCTGTTTTTGGCCTATGCTAATTTCCAATTGCGCCAACATCATTCATTGAAAAGGTTATGATTCCTCCTTTGAATTACTTCCACATTTGAAAAACAGATCTATTTATTTGAAAAGCAAAGCAACAGCGATAGAGATAGGAAAGATAAGAGACAGAGAGAGAGAAAGCTCTTCTATCCAGTGGTTCACTTCCCACATGGCTGCAGCAGCCAGATATAGGCCAGGCTGAAGCCGGGACCTGGGGCCAGGAATTCCATCTGGGTGTCCAACGTGGGTGGCAGGAGCTGAAATGCTGGAATCATCCTCTTCTACCTTCTCAGGTGCGTGAGCAGGGAGCTTGATGAGGCACAGAGTAGCCAGGATTCCCAATGGCGCTCTGAGAGGTGGTGCTTGTGTCCCAAGGGGCAGCTTAACGTGCTGCGCCTCAACACCAGCCCTGCTTCCACTTTTGTCACATATCATTTGGTTGTTTGTGTGGGTCTTTTGGAGGTTACGTTTTGTTCATTGACTTACGCGTTTAAACTTCTACTGATACCACACTGTCTTATTACTGTAGTTATATTGTGAGCCTTAAAAGTGAGTGATTCATTTTGCTTTGCTTTTTCAAGATTGTTTTAAATATTTTATGGTATCTGCTTTGCCATATAAATCTTAGATTAAGTTTCTCTACATATACAAAAACCTTGTGAAAATTTTGGTAAGAATGCATTAAACATCAATATAGATTGATGTGGGAAGGTGCAACATCTTTACTATGTTGAGCCTTCCAATTCCTGAGTATTATTTAGCTTTTTCTTTGACTGTTTTATTAATTTTGTAATGTCCGTGCAAATCCTGTACATATCTTGTTAAATTTATAAATAAGTATATTTTCTTTGGACTAGTTGTAAATGATACCATGTTATAATGTTTTTTTTTTTTTTTCCAAAGATTGGTTTATTTATTTGAGAGACAGAGTTACAGACAGAGAGAGGGAAAGACAGAGAGGTCTTCCATCGGCTCTCTCACTCCCCAGATGGCTGCAACAGCCACAACAGCCAGAGCTGGACTGATCCAAAGCCGGGAGCCAGGAGCTTCTTCCAGGTCTCCCTCGTGGGTGCAGGGGCCCAAGGACTTGGGCCATCTTCTTCTGCTTTCCCAGGCCATTAGCAGGGAGCTGGATCGAAAGTGGAGCATCTGGGACACAAACTGGCACCCATATGGGATCCAGCACCACAGGCAGAGGCTTAGCCTACTGTACCACTGTGCCGTCCCCTGTAATTTTGATTTCTTTGTGTTGTTTGTTTGTATGTAGACTTGCAGTTGGGTTTTGTGTGTTGCTCTTGTAATCCGCAACCTTGCTGAACAGACTTTTAGCTTTAGATATTTTTGGGGGTTAGGAATCTGTGTGGCAAATATATCATCTGCAGATAGGGGTAGTTTACATTCTTTCTTTACAATTCATACAGGTTTGTTTCTTTTTCTTTGCCTTATCGCAGTGGCTAGAATTTCTAGTCCTAACTTGAGTAAGAGTGATGAGTCTGTGCATCTTTGCCTTATTTCTGATCTAGCGAGAAAGCATATAGTTTCTGACTGGTAAGTATGATGTTGGTTGCAATTTTTAAATTTTTATTTATTTGTTTTTTTTTTTTTTGTGGGATTTGGTTTCCTTCTATTGCCAATATTCTGAGAGTTATTGGCATGAATGATCTTGGAATTATCAAATGATTTTGATGTATCAATGTTTTTCTTTTTTAGCCTATTGATATGGTAACTTACATTGATTGTTTTTCCATCAGTCTTACATACTTGGAATAAATCCCACATGGTCATGGTACATAATTCATTTTGTATGTTGTACTTATTAATATTTTTGAAGATTTTGCATCTGTGTTTAGGTGACATACTTCTCTGTATTCTTTTTTGTTCTGTCCTCATCTTTTTTTTTTTTTTCTTTTTTCTCTGCTGGTCATCCTAAAATGATATGTGAGTGGTTTCTCCTCATGGTGGGAACAGGTCATGACCAAGTAGTGTTTGTTCTTGTGCAGTTATCTGATGGGGTTCTTCAGTGAGACCGTCTGGATCTAGAGACGTCTGAAGAATGTTAACATTGTTAGTTCAGTTTCTTTATTGGTTGTAGGACTACTTTCCTGATTTTCTCTTTACTCTTTGGGTTTTGTTGGTGTTTTTTGAAGTGTTGGCCTGTTTCTTCACAGGTGTTGAACTCATGAGCATCAAGTTGTTTGTTGGATTCCTTTGTTGTCTTTTCAGTGGCTCCAAGATCTGTGGTGACACCTCCTGTTTCATTTCCCACATTGGTGAGTTGTGTCTTAGCTCTATACATTTGTTACTTTGGCTAGAATGTTGTCAACCTTTTTGTTTTCCAAAGAACCCGCTGTGTATTCCATTGGTTTTCTCTATTTTCCCTATTCTCAGTTTCCTTGATTGTTACTCTTTATTATTTCTTCTGCTTACTTTGGTAACATTTTGTTGTTCTTCTGACTTCTTGAGTAGACACATAGATTGGTGATTCAGACCTTTTCCTTTCTTAAAAGTGAGAATTTAGTTCTGTAAATTTCTCTGCCAGAGTTACTTTAGCTGCTTCTTACAGATTTTGTTATGTTGTGCTTTCCTTTTTATTCCATTCTATATGCTTTTATTTCCTTTCAGACTGCCTCTTGCACACGTGAATTACTTAGAAATGTGGTCTTTAATTTCTAAATGTTTAGAAGTTTTTCCTCTTGTCTTTCTGATGCTGAGTTTTAGCTTGGTTGCATTGTGGTTAGAGGAAATAGTTTGTATGATTACAATTCTATTAAATGTGCTGAGATTTATTTTATTTCCCAGATGTAATCTGTCTTGGTGAATTTTATGTGGTGTTTGGAAAAAAATACGTTTTGTTATTGTTGGGTGGAATGTTTCATCTGTGCCGACTGAATCCTGTGGATCAATTATGTTGTCCATATCTTCCATTTCTGTTTTAAAAAATTATTTTATTTATTTTAAAGGAGGAGGGGGAAGGGAGAGAAAGAAAGAGAGAGCGAGAGAGAGAGAAAGGTTTTCTGTCCACGGGTTCACTCCAAAAATGCCTGGGGCAGGTCAAGAATGCAGTCTGAGTCTCCCATGTGGGTGGCAGCGATCTGAATGCTTGAGCCACCTGCGGTCTCCCAGGCCGCACATTATCAGGAAGCTGGACTGGAAGTGAGGGAGCTCTTCAATCCAGTGTTCCAAACAGCTTCTTAACCGCAGAGTTAAACACCTGCAAGATTTATTTATTTATTGGAAAGGCAGAGTTACAGAGAGGCAGAGAGAGAGAGAGAGAGAGAGAGAGAGTCTTCAATCCGCTGGTTCGCTCCCCAGATGGCCACAACAGCCGGAGCTGCGCCGATCTGAAGCCAGGAGCTTCTTCCAGGTCTCCCACACAGGTGCAGGGGCCCAAGCACCTGGGTCATTCTCCACTGCTTTCGCAGGCCATAGCAGAAAGCCGGATCGGAAGTGGAGCAGCTGGGACTTGAACTGGTGCCCATATGGGATGCCAGCACTGCAGGCGGCTTTACCCGCTACACCACAGCACCAGTCCCCTGCTTCATCCTTTTAAGTCTCTGTTGTTTGGTGAGCACACATTTAGAATAATTATTTTTATCTATTTTTGTATTTCTAATAAATTGCCTAGCATATAATGTAGGCTTTCAGTAAATAGTCCCGGAATGACTTAGCAAGTCAAAATTAAATAAGTACATAAATGAAAGAGGAAATATTTCACTTTCTCAAGCTGTGCTTTTCTCCCTGGTTGTATAAATTATGCATCATATAGTTTTCAATTAAATTTTCTAAGTTCCATATTTATGCTTTTTATTGGTGATTTGATCATTTTTAGGTTTGAAAGGAACAAACATAGTAGAAAAAGCATAGACCTCCAAGAGTGCCAGACTTCTAAAAAATTTATTTGAGAGGCAAAGAGACAAAGAAGGAAAGAGAGAAAGGGAAAAATAGGGGTGGCAAGGCACAGAGAGAGAGCTCCCCATCTGCTGTTCACTCCCCAGATGCCCACAATGGCCAGGGCTAGTACAGGAATAAGCCAGGATCTGGTGTGTTAATCCGAATCTCCCACGGGAGTGGCAGCGATCTGACTGCTTGAACCATCACCTGCTGCCTCCAAGCTTTGCATCGGCTGAAAGGTGGAATCAGAAGGCAGAGCTGGGAACAGAATTCAGGCATCCTGGTGTGGGATGCAGGTGTCTTAACCACTAGACGAAATGCCTTACCTGAGCGAGACAGATTTGATTTTAAATATGAGCTCTGTGACTGAACAGATAATTTAGCTTCTTTAATTTTCAGCTTCTTAGTTTGGAAAATGGAAATGATGGTACTCTATTAATTAGGAAAGTGCCGGTGTCAAGTGACAGCACCGATCACTTATGCAGCAAGTGCTGGTTTGCTTAGCAGAAAAATTAAACCACGCAAAATAACTCACTTCAGATGTGGCTTCATCAAATTGAGGTTTGTTTTGTCACCAAAATCTAGTAAACTAGGTGTTTGTCTTTGCGAGTCTCTTAAGTTTTCTGTCCCCTCCAGGCCAGTTTAATCCCCCTTAGTAGCAAAACTGTGTTCCCTTGTTGTGGACTTCACCTGCTCTCCCTTTCCCACGCCGGGGTCGATTGGAAAGGCTCAGCATCTCTCCCGGTAACACTCCTGGGAGCTTGTTTCCCAGAAACACCCTGGACATTTTCTGGCTTTTCATTGGCTTCCATGGAGTCCCATGACCTTCCCTGAGCCAATCACCACGGCCACTAAGGTAGAGCAAGGGGTGGTGTCATTCCTGATCAGACCCCTTGGCTGAGAATAAGTGGTCTTTGTGGGTCTACATGAGAAATTCGTTTGGGGAAGCCAACAACATACGTCTGTTATGGTTGCTAGAGTGAGAAACGGACATAGCATGCAGAGGGCACCCCCGATGGTTCTTGTCATTGTTAGCTACATGTCAAAATAAGTCTTGATATTTTAAGGGCGATTATTAGCAGAATCCAGTGATACTAATAAGTGTCTCTGGAAACTTCTTAAAAGGGCAGTATCATAGGGATGGATGCCTGCAAAACAAGAGCCATGAAGTTTTTATGAAAAATAACACTAACTTCTGAAGTCCAGGGAAGTCTGATTCCAGGGTACCCTTTACTGTTGTTTCTGCCTGTGGTCCAGCCTCTTCCAGGCTAAATGAGCTAGAAGAGGCTGGGCCGCTCTAGCCTGGATCATTCTCTATGTTGTCTCCAAAGTACAGTTCCTAATAGGATCTCATCACGGGTCTGCTCAGAGTCTCTGATGGCTCCTCTTGTCTACAGCAGTGTGCTTTTCAGTTCTCATGTTTCCTGTCAATCACATGGAGTGTTGTGAAACATGGGTTTTGGTTTGGTCATTTCTAACAAGTTCCCAAGTGACACTGAAGTTGCTGTTCAGAGGGCCACCCTTAGAGAAGCTAGGTCTAAGTAGGAACTAACACCACGACAGAGATCCTCCACAGTCTGACCTCACTCACACCCTGCACCGTATCTTGCACCCTGCCTAAGTGCCCCAGCAATCCTCCACTCCATTAATTACCAGTGTTCTCCTTTTGCCTAGAAACTACATCTCCTCCACCACCTTCCTTTCCAGTTTTTACCATTGCCTAATTCTCTTCCAGTATTTTGTTGGAAAGTTTATTTGAAATTCTTTCCAGGTTCAGATAAGAGCTTTTCCTTAAAGAACACACCATCAGATCTTTCTTGCCTCTCCCCTCCTATAGGGAGATAATTTTCTTGATAACAGAAAGAGTTGGTTT
This sequence comes from Lepus europaeus, assembly GCF_033115175.1. Lineage (NCBI taxonomy): Eukaryota > Metazoa > Chordata > Mammalia > Lagomorpha > Leporidae > Lepus > Lepus europaeus. The sequence goes on from NC_084847.1 coordinate 20,549,441, forward strand.
TGTTTTGTCTTTAGTTTTTCTGTTAGTAAAAACAACAGAAGATCAGTTTATTATATGCTGTGTTGAAGACTGTCCATGCTTTATCTCACTCCACGGCAGTTAACCCTTACATGTGCCTTGTGGGGTAGACATTTGTTAATCAGGATTCCAAGTTGCAAGGGATAGAGTCCAGAAGCTCAATTCAATTGACCTTTTGAAAAAGAGAATGTTAATGTAACTGAACAGTCTCGGGGTAGATACGGTTGTCTATATGGCTCAACCCACAGACTGAATAAACAATATTTGCAGTATATTATCTGACAAAGCGTTCATGCCCAGATTATATAAAAAGTGCTAACATCTACAATACAAATATAAAAGCCCATTAAAATAGGCAGAAGGCTTGAACAGCTACTCCTGAAAGAAAGCTTACAAATAGCTAATAAGCTGATGAGAAGATATCCGATATCACTAGTCACCAAGGAAATGTAGATTAAAACCACAAGGAGATACCATTCCACATCTACTAAAATGACAAAAACGAACCAAACAACAAAACAAAACTGGAAGAACAAGTGTTTGGATTTGTAGCAGCTGGCTGGAACATGCCGCTGCTTTCTGGGGGACGTGTCCAGTGGTTCAACCACTTTGAAGAACTGTTTGCTAATTTCTTATAAAGTTAATCGTCAATTTAACCAGTGACCCAGAAATTCCACTGCTAGATATTTGCCCAAGAGAAATGTAGCTCTGTGTCCACAAAAAGACTTACACACAAATGCTCAGAGCAACTTTATTCAAAATAGCCATAACCTGGTAACAACCCTCATGTCCATCATCATGTGAACGGGTTCATAGACTGTTGTAGTGTATGTTCATACAATGCCATTTTGCTCAACAACAACAACAAAAAGACAAGAAACTGATAAACATGACAGCTTAGAAGTACTGTGTTGAGCAAAAGAGGCAGGCCCTAGAATGATAGCTGTGTATGATCATTATTTAGGATGGCCATATGTAGTTATGTGAGATATTTATGTAGCACGGCAAAATTATCTGTAGAAGTCATAGTTAAGTTTATACCCTCTTTGTACCATTAACATAAAACTTTGAGACTAAGTATTTAACACTGGGGCCTTTTGGGGATGCCCAAACTAATATACAAACCATAATACAAGAAATATAGAGACATATCCTCCTGTTGGGGTTGGTGCCACAGCTGGCCTTGGCAATCCAGCCCAGGAATAATTGATTTGCTCGGTGAGTGAAATGTTCCTGGAGCGGTTAGAATTGCAATGTTTTCAGCATTGCACCTGACGCTGGATGGTCACGAAGGCTGTGCAGTGAGGTGCCTTGAATTCACGAGTGCACTACGCAAACAGCACGTGTGAAGCAGGTTGCTTGTTTTGCTGATGTGGACTGGGAAAGGAGAAGCATGAGTTTGTCCTTTGCCAAGGAGGAAAGTCTGCTTTTTTTTCCCCTGCACAAAGGTTTTGGCACGTCCCTGCTCAAGCAGGACCAGGTACTCCTCATTGTCAGAGCATGGATTCCACCCAGGCTTTGTGGGGCCTTTGACAATTTGGTGAGCCATCTTTGGGCCCATTTAAGAGAAAATTTAAAATATGTTTAAAAATAAATATATGACCATAGAGACAAGTTCTAGGGCCCGTTCTGGGGCCTTTGCTGGACCCTGCAGGGCTAACCTAAAGCTTCGGCTTCACTGGCTTCCTGGCCAAGTTGCATCTGTGCTTAAGGATTTTCCCACAATCCTTCCCATCTCTGCCAATTCTTCCCTTTCGGGCGCATTTCCCACCTCTCCACTGAGCTGCAGCTTCATGGAAATTCGCCCTGCCCCTTGAATCTACTAAGCTAATGATTTTTTTTTTTTGGACAGGCAGAGTTAGACAGTGAGAGAGAGACAGAGAGAAAGGTCTTCCTTTTTCCATTGGTTCACCTCCTAAGTGGTCACTACGGCTGGCGTGTTGCGGCCGGTGTGCTGCACCAATCCGAAGCCAGGAGCCAGGTGCTTTCTCCTGGTCTCCCATGCGGGTGCAGGGCCCAAAGACCTGGGCCATCCTCCACTGCCTTCCTGGGCCATAGCAGAGAGCTGGCCTGGAAGAGGGGCAACCGGGACAGAATCCGGTGCCCTGACTGGGACTAGAACCCGGGGTGCCGGCGCCACAGGTAGAGGATTAGCCTAGTGAGCTGCGGCACCGGGCTAATGCTTTTAACATCTATTTGGTTCACCATCTCCTTTTTTTAATAACAGATATTTTGTAAGACTTCTTGAAATGAAATTCATAGATAATAGAACCAATCTTCATGTATAATTAAAAATCAATATAATGACCTAATTGTAATATTAAGGAGAAATAAAATGAAAGGAATTTATTATAAAATAATACACGCACCAGTATGAAATGCTTGGTCATGATGATCCCCAGAGGCCAGATGTGTACCCATGATTCACTAACACCCTCCCCTGGTTCTTTCAGTGTCACAAAGCTGCCATGAGACCATTTCCAACTCTATAACCTATACCCTATGTCTTTGTTCAAGACTGTCCTGTCTTCTGAAATCCTCTGGCTCCAAGGCTCAGTGACCCTCTTCTCACCCTTCTGGAAGCTTCCATTGTCAGCTAACTGCTCCTGAGGTGATCGATACCTCTGTCGTCTGTGTCTCTGACACCCATACAGGCTGTGGTTTGCCCTGGATGCACCACATCATTCCTGCTAATGTCTGATCTGATTAATAGTATTCATTGTATATGTCCAAAGGTAGAGGTGAGACAGGCAGAGAGAAGGCTAGGACTATCTCATTGTGTGATTCCAAGACGCCGGAACAAAGAATGAATCCAGAGAAGCGAGAGTGTGAACTTGTGTGTTGATCTCAAAGACACTCCAGCTCAAAGCTCCAGTTTGAGTCTTAGCTCCTTCCTTTTCCAGACATGTGACAGTGGCCAAGTTACAGAACCTTCTTTTTTTTTTTTTTTTTTTTTTTGACAGGCAGAGTGGACAGTGAGAGAGAGAGAGAGACAGAGAGAAAGGTCTTCCTTTTTGCCGTTGGTTCACCCTCCAATGGCCGCCGGGGTAGGCGCGCTGCAGCCTGCGCACCGCGCTGATCTGATGGCAGGAGCCAGGTGCTTATCCTGGTCTCCCATGCGGGTGCAGGGCCCAAGCACTTGGGCCATCCTCCGCTGCACTCCCTGGCCACAGCAGAGAGCTGGTCTGGAAGAGGGGCAACCGGGACAGAATCCGGCGCCCCGACCGGGACTAGAACCCGGTGTGCCGGCGCCGCAAGGCGGAGGATTAGCCTAGTGAGCCGCGGCGCCGGCCTAGAACCTTCTTAAGCATCAGTTTCCTCAACCATAAAGTCTGGTTACTATCAGCACCTACCACACGAGGTTGTTCACAGAGTGAACTGAGAGAAGTTTGCAGGGATTGATAACCTACTAAGCGCTCAGTGAATGTGGCTGTGGCTTCAGAACGTGCCACTCCCAGATTCTAGTACCGAAAATGGTAAATGTTCCCTGGGAAGGGCCAGATGGCACATACTTCGTAGTGACGGTCCTGCCCTCTGTGTTGCTGCTCCTCAGCTCTGCTGAGATGTGAAAGCAGCCACGGACAATGGAGTGAGTGGACGTGTCTGTGTTGTGATGGAGCTTTATTCACAAAGCAGGCAGCAGCCAGGATCTGGGAACAGAAGAGCGGAGCTGCTGGAAGCCTGAGCTATTGGTACAGATGACTTTTCTTTTTCTTTTAATAAAAATAGGAGCACATTTGCAATTGGCTCTGTGCTCTGTTTTCTTTTTGTTTACCAACATGGGCGGATGTATTTTAAGTAAATAACTGTATTTATATAGCTTTATTTCTGTTGCCTGTGTTACTCATTCCTCGTTACCTAGCCATGGCTCTGTGCTTGGAGATGTAGATCCAGTTTTCTTGTTGGGGTTCACAGTTACATCTCTGTGATGCAGTCTACTTAATACTTTTTTTCCTCCAGACGGTATCAGGGCAGTTCAAAAAGTTATCATGAAAAGATAAGCATTTTGGCACAAAAATGTTGAAATCCATACATATGAGGAAAATGCCTATTATTTTAAAAATGCGTGGCTTTCAACATTTTTGTATCAAAATAAGCTTATCTTTTAATTCTAATTTTTGTGAACTTTTGGAAAATGCATACTATGAGAAATAATGCATGGATTAAAAAAATTCTTTGCCAGAATAAACTCATCTTTTAATCCATTGTCCATGTACTTGTAAAAGCACCCCCAAACCATCTGCTGAAGACAGTTATTTGTGTGGACCGCTCAGCATAGATGTGGAACTTGGGGTCATAGAACCCTCGCTTTGACACTCACTGTGACACTTGGGAGAAGTCAGTCTGTCTTTTCCAGCCAAAGTTATCTCACCAGTAATGTGAATCCAGATTGAATAGTTGGTGGCATACATGAGCTAAAGCTTGTAAAAGACTGCCTTTGGTTGTTGTTTTTTTTGTGTGTGTGTTTTTGGAAACCACAAAGCAAGTGCTCCATGCTGCAGACTGCTCCGTGGAGAAATTCCAGAAATTTCTCTGTGGAAACCTTAATACCCTGCGATGGTGTCAGGTGATGGGGCCCTTGGAGGGTGGAGCCCTCGAGAGTGAAGTTAGTGTTCTTGTAATGGGCTGAGGAGACCAGGGCTCATCTATGTCACCAAGTGAGGGAGGACAGAGCTGGAAGGTATCTGTCCATCAACCAGAAAGTGGGCCTCACCATGCAGTGAAGCTGCTAGTCCCCCACCCCGCCCCCAGCCTCCAGGACTGGGAGAAATAAATGCCTGTATTTAAAAGCCACTGAGATGTTTTTTAAAAAAGATTTTAGTTATTTGAGAGGTAGAGTTACAGACAGTGAGAGGCAGAGATAGAGAGAAAGGCCTTCCATCCACTGGCTCACTCCCCAAATGGCCGCAACGGCTGGAGCTGAGCTGATCTGAAGCCAGGAACCAGGAGCTTCCTCTGGGTCTCCCACGCAGGTGCAAGGGCCCAAGCACTTGGGCCATCTTCTACTGATTTTCCAGGCCATAGCAGAGAGCTGGATTGGAAGAGGGGCAGCTGGGACTCGAACCGGCACCCATATGGAGGATTAACCCACTGCGCCACAGTGCCAGCCTCAAAAGCTACTGTAGTTTATGCCATTTTTGTTATAGGACCCCAAACAGTAAAAGGTCATTAGGGTGGCAAAACATCTCTTTGGCTTAGAATGACATTTCCTTTCTTGTTGACCAAGGGGAGAATGCGCCCCTTTTCCATGAGCGATGTCAGTTCTGTAGCAAGAGGCAGGAGTAGGCAGTGCTGTTCTGAAGACCTTTGATAAGGAACTGGGAACGTTAGGAAATAAAAGCAAGTGGGAAAAGAAAGCACCTGTATTTCTGGGTGTCTGTGTTTAGTTACCAAGTAATACCACAAAAATATTTTTTAAAAGGTTTATGTATTTAGAAGAGAGAGAGAGAGAGAGGAAGAGAGAGAGAGAGAAATATTGATCTCCAGTCTGGTGGGTTACTCCCCATACAGCTGCAATAGCCTTAGGGCTGGGCCAGGCTGGAGCCAGGATCCAGGAACTCCATCTGGGTCTCCCATGTGGGTGGCAGGGGCCCAATTAATTCGGGCTTTCCGCTGCATTTGCAAGCACATTAACAGGGAGCTGGGTTGGAAATGGAGCAGCCAGGACCGGAACTGGCACTCCAATTTGGGATCCAGTGTTGCAAGGGGTGGCTTAACCCACTGCACCACAACGTTGGCCCTGGCAAAATTCTTAATATTGTGCTTGATTGTTCACTTCCATCAGTTTCTTTGGATTTTTATTCTCATCTTTTCCCTTTGATATCCAAATGTATTCTCAGGCATGATGACCCCCAGAGACCGAAGGGACAGATTCAGAGAGAGGCAAAGAAATGTCTGTGGTTAAACTGCCAGCGAGAACTGAGCAGTCATAAACTTGCAAGGCAGGAAGACGGAGCTTCCATTAAGGACCCCAGAGTCTGTGGATCCTGTATGGGAGTCAGGAAAACCGAGGCCAAAGGCAGGAAGACCTGGCCCACGGTTACCCAGCTCCCAGCTCATGGGTGATGGACATCATTTTCTTCCCAGGAAAGTTCGTTTTGAAAAACTGATCCGTTGGTGAGGGCCTCAGAACCTGGAACCCCAGAAGGCTGGGGAGAACCATGATGGATATACACAAGGATGTGTTCGATGCGTTGTTGCATGGGACATACAGGGCAGGTTTTCCCAGGTGATGTCTCAAACCACAAAAGGGTCTTGATTCCCCCCCGTGGCCCTGAGCAGTTTGTCTTGAAACTCCTGTGGTCCGCAGAGGTAGCTTTCTGTAGATGAAATGCACCGAGAGATGACAGGTTCCGCCCACCCCCCGGAAAGTTCTGTGCCCACTCTTTCCTAATTCAGCAGGACTGTTGGGCTTGCTTCTGCCTGCAGAGTCACGCGTGGCCCGTCTTCTTTGTTCCAGGGTTATTAATCCCCAGTATCCAGCCATCACTCACAGAGCTGTGGTCCTGGGCGAAATTTCAACTCCACTAGACACATGCTCCCGGGGATGCTCTGGACGGGAGTGATTTGTCATTCACAAGACAAAGACTCTTTAATAACGGGAGAGACATTTTTCAGGCCCGCCGCGGGATGGCTGTTTGTAGCAAAGCACGAGGGCCAAGGATACAGTGTCCATCGGTGTGTCTGCTCCTGGCCTGACACACTAAAGGAATGTCCATGGAGAAGGAGGAGTGGGAAGTATTTCCCTCCTCCCCTGAAGGTATAGATGCCTAGAAATGAGCCATTCAGTGATCCTCATGTCAGAGAGGGGCGGTCAGGGTTCTGAGGGTGGCCGACTGCGGGTGCTTCCAGACCACCCACGTCATCTTTCACCTGTTGACTCTTCACCTTGCACAGGGTACCTAGAGTAAAGGAACCTGGCTTGAGAAAGTAGTTTTGCTATTTAGCAGCCAAAGGCACTTGATCTAATTAGGACCACGCTTTGTCCTTGTCCCTTGTTTGTGTGACATGGGTGTCTTCTGACTGCTATTTTGTCATACCCACGTGCCCTTCGATGAGTGGTCCCTAGGTTCTATTCAAATAACTGCATTGCTGAATACACAGTGGGCTCATTTGAGGATTTTGTCTTCAAAAAGCGCCCATCAACATATAGACGTAGCACCAGGCTTTGAAAGACAGTCTGATTGCTGTGGCAAAACTGGAGGTTATAATTATTTTTGTACTCTCTTCAAAGATGATAAGCAAAAAATGCTTTCTTGTTAAATGTACACCTTTGAATTTTTTAGTGTTGCCATATCTTTCATTACCTATCTGATTATGGCTTTGGCATTTCTGGGGAATTGATCGCTCTTCTCACCTCCCGTGCCCATTCTTCTCTGATAGGTTTCCCTCTCACTGAATTATGAGAACTCTTCACATAGTAATACTCCTAGCTGTGCATCTGATTGATATGTCGCAATTTTTCCTCGACTGTCATTTTCTCTTTAAAGCTATTTATTAGCTTAGAGATGTTTTTGATTCTTATGGGAGGAAATCAACTTTGTCAATGTGCTTTCTGCGTAACTGCATTCTAAAAGGGCTTTCTCTCCTTGGCTGTCAGAACTGTGGAGCTTTGCATACTTGAGGTTCCTTCTTTAGTTGGATGGATCTGATGCTTCATGGTCTGGTCAGAAGCCGCTGCTGTGACTGGCTCCCCAACAGGAGCTGAGCAGGTGCTTTGATGGGGTTGGGGAGGGGAGGCAGTTTTTCCTCAGACACACGACACTTCAATTTCCACCAGACTTTGGGCTCTGTGCAGGCACTGTTGACTTTTTTGTGTGCTCAAAACAAGCTAAAAATGGTGGTATCGCTCACAGCTGCCACCCCAGGAATGTCACGTATTGATCCAAGTGGGCTATTCTGGGCATGTGTGCAGGTTGGAGAAATCTGGACAGGGAAGTACAGGGCCTTTGGTGGTTAGGGTCCTGACACTCCTGGTTCTGGATTGGCTTGGAGCCTGTGAGGTCAGGAGGGCTTGACTGAGCGACTCCAGCTTCTGTCCTGTCTCACCTGTGTCTCCAGTGCTTGATCCTCCATATGGGGAGTGGGGTGGGAAGCCGAGATGTTAGTCCCCTTGGATTCTTTTTGGTAAGGGCGTGATGCATGCTGGCAATTCAGGCCCTCCGTTTCTTCTTCACAAATAGTTCTGTCCCTGCTATATTTAGGAAGGTTTCCTAGAAATTTGTACCAAACGGCTGGATGTGTTCCTTTCCAGGGAGTGGGTTTCTTTGGCCCAGGGAATTCTTTCTATTCAGAGATGCTCTTACACATTGTATTTTCTGTTTCCTGATTTCCCTCAGGGTCCGCATTTGCAGAGACATAAAAGTTTAAACTTTGCAAAGAGAAAAGCAAGAGAAATACTCCTTGTTTCTCTCTGTCCATGACACCCTTTTGCCAAGATAATGACCACTTGTCTGCCCCAAAGCAGGAAGGGCCACAGGTAAAAGGGAATGTAGGCATGAGGTAGGTAGTTCATTACACAACTTTTCCTTGTCTTAATTTTTCTTTTAATTGTTTAGGATGATTCATTATTTATTGGATTTAAAGGAGTTCAGGAAGTCTTCTCCAAGGCCACTCTTCCGTATTTGTTTACAAAGGTCTAACTTTTCAGTTTCTATTTAAATCAGAACATAATCAAGTTTGTATTTGGTCTCAAAAAATTAGAAAATTTGAGTTAAGTGATATCCAGGGGGCCAGGGATCAAGAGTGGATTAGCCTGAGCACAGAGTAGGGGCTCCTTGATGTTGTCTTGGCAACCCTGGGACACAGGGCTGGGTGTGGGGTGCAACTCCCTGACCTTGAGGTCAAGAGGACCCTGGCTCAGCCACAGGTCTCTACAGGGCAGGCATGAAAACAGAGAGGCCATCTGATGAGGGGGCCTGACTCTGATAGACTCAGGATACCTCCAGGAGAACCAGGGCTTGACCTGCAAGCTCCATGTTTTCTGTGTTCTATCTGCTGGACAGAGCCACATGTGTGGCACAGCGCTCACAGTGCCTGCCCCGATGGCAATTCAGGGGTTTTGTGTCCCTAGAATGCTGGCCATATTCTAGCACCCCAGGGGTCAGCAGTGCGACCTGCTGAAGACGGCAGTCTACTTTGTCATGGAGGTGACTGCCAACCCAGGCATGGTACCCAAGTGACCATTAGTTCTAGACCTGTTTCTTGTGTTTAATGTGTTACATGTAGATGAGTATTATTGGCTATACTTTTTTTCTCCCCAAAAACATACGTTGAAGTTCTAATTCCTAGACCCTGTGCACGTGGCCTTATTGGAGATAGGGTCTTTGCAGGTGTAATCAAGTTAAGATGAGATCATAACGGTTTAAGGTGAGCCCTAATCCAGTGATTGGTGTCCATATAAGAAGCGGGAAATTTGGACATGGGCACACAGAGAGGGGAATGCCGTATGAAGACACAGAAGTAGAAGAGACGCTTAGTGAAGGTCACGTGACAATAGATGCAGAATTGCAATGATACATCTACAAGAAAGGAAAAGCCAGGCATCGCCAGTAATGACCCTCAGTTAGGAAGAGACCAGGAGGGTCCTCCCATAAGGACTTTAGAAAGAAAGTGCTCCAGAATTACGCAACAGGAAGTCCCTGTTGTTACAAGATGCCAGATTGTCATACTTTGTTATGGAACCCCTGGAAAGTTAATGCCTTGAGGTTTTTCTAGTTCCACAGGTAGTGCAGTGGGTGTGGCGATAGTGTAGCCGTCGATTGCACGTCTGCAGGCCATGGAAGCAGCTGAGGATCCTGGTGTCCCAGATCTTGGTTGTCTGGTAGGAGCTGCTGCATATTGCTGTGAACCACTACCAGGTCCTGTGTCTATTTGTTGAGGCTTCTCAATTCCTTTCCTCTTTTCCATGTTGGTATTCATGATGTTTTCCAACCTGTTGGCCTTTGGAAACCATTCAAGAGCATGCCGTATGCAAAGAGTGGTGTGAAAATTTGATTGTCATGAGTGTGAACTGTGTTTACCTTCTTCAAAGTCTAAACTAAACCAGAGAATATTGGCTTGGTTTGAAGAGCAGCTCTGGAGCTTGGTCTCTGGGTTCAGATTTCCAACATGATGTTAATGTAGCCTTTTAGTACATTCTGTCACCTTTAGGGAGTAAATGAGTCTCTTTTTTGATTTTAGTACAGCCACTAAACAGTAGGCCTCTCATTGAATAGTGATAACAGATGGTGCCTTGGTACCCTGCCAAGGATCCCTTATTAATTTATTTATTAGAGATTTATTTTATTTTGTTTGAAAGGCAGAGTTACAGAGAGAGAAAGAGAAAGACAGAGAAAAAGATCTTCCATCTTGTGGTTCACTCTCTAAATGGCCACAATGGTCAGGACTGGGCCAGGCTGAAGCCAGGAGCCAGGAGCTCCATCCGGGTCTCCCACATCAATGCAGGGGCCCAGGGACTTAGGGCATACTCTGCTGCTTTTCCAGGTGCATTAGCAGGGAGCTGGATCAGAAGTAGAGCATCTGGGACTCAAACCGGCACAATATGAAATGGTGGCATTGCAGGTGGTGGCCTTATCCACTACGCCATGTCACCTAGCCCCCTTACCCTTTAAAATCTTGGGATTGTGGGCTCTTCCCATGTAGGTTGGTGTTAGTAGGTATCACTTTACAATTAAGCCTAAGCATATCCCACAACAGCTCCAAGAGGTCCTTGCTGAGCATGCTTGGGATCCTATCTAATAGGACAATGTTGAGGTCTAAATTGTTCTTCAGATGGATTATCTTTTCCAAGAGCTTGCTCAGCACGGAACTCAGAAAGGCCATCCCTGTCTCCTCCTTGGCCTGTGTCATGTGCATCTTGTAGAAATGACTGTTTATGTCTCTGTGCTGTAGAATCTCCCTCAGGTTTCAAAGCATGGTGCCAGGTGCCTCTTGTAGCTTTCTTGGTTCTTCCGTAACTTGCATCCGTTCTGGAGGGGGACACCTACTGAGCCTGATGACCTTTAGGTGGATCTCAAAGTGCACCTAAGGAGAGATGGGAGTTGGATGTTGTTGCACCTGCCTCTGTAGTCCTTCCAGGCACTGAGCTTGATGGAGAAGGGACACATATCTGGTTGATCTTCCTAGCCACGCCCACAGTGGATGATGAGCTCCTCTGTCTGATGTCCATCATGATGTTCTACATCACTACTGTCAGCCTAGTTTAGCCCTGAGACCTATCTCTGACTCAAAGAATATCCTCTCCCGTCTATACTTGTGACCACCAGGTTCCTGAATACTCTGTTACCCAGTTGACTGTGTAGCTTCACTGATGGTTGCATAGCACACACCAGAGGCTCTCCCTCCTCCTTGGGGTTCAAGGGCATGCACGTTGAATTTGGAGTTAATGGGAGTGGACTAAGCTGGTTGTGTCAGGGGCAGTACTATTGGATGATGGAGGGTGGTGAGGAGCTAGGGGAAGAGGGCATCCTGCAATGACTCTTGCATGCATGGGTCCCTTGGTTCTCATGATGCTGGTGGCTGGGGGCTGAAAACTTGTTTCCATGGTGATGATTTCTGAGCCGGGGGACAGGTGGTTCCTTCCTAGAGCAGTTGTTGTAGTGGGATTTCTTGCTCACGTTCATGCTCCAGAGGGCATCCTCCTCCCTGTATAACCATCCCAGAATAGTTCCTCTCATCTGCCTTCACCCTGGGTTCCCTCTGTGTCTTGTGGCGAGGGACCTGTACTTTATTTGAACAGATGAAGCATTTCCTTTATAGTGTCAGCTTCTGCAGTGTAAATCAGTGGAAGCAGTGCCAGCAACCTCATCAGTTTTGTGCTAAACAACTTGTCCTGGCCTCTTCATGTGGCACTGAACTTACTTTATTCTCTGGAGGGCTCATCGAGCACAGCCTGCATCAGAGTGTTAGCGTTTAGGGATCAAAATCATTTTTAAAAACTTCTTTAAATATCTACCAGAAAAAAGAACTGTACTCATTTCTTCTCCCTTGTCTGCAAAATCTGTGACATACCATTATCTTATATGTTTAGGTCAAAAGTGCTTCTGATTGAAATTTGCATAGAATCATGCATGTCTGTAGTGTTCCATGTATGTGCCAGGCAATTGCAAATGATGCTCATTACAGTAGCTCTGATTACATTCGTTTTATAGCAAAACCCATGGCGGTCACCTGGGAGAGACTTGAGTACTTTTTAAATGCTTATGGAAATAAGGTGAATGAGGTACAATGGCTGAAAGCAGAGGGGAGAAGATCTGACAAGGCCGAGGGTCTCTGGATGCTGGGAGCAGAGGATGAGTGTAAAGCAGAATATGATGGAGACAAAGAAGTATGAACAGATAAAATAATAGCTGTAGCAGTAGAAAGTTGAAGGTGTTTGCTTCCCGTATCCCTTATTTGAATGTGATACAGAGGTAAGAGCATCATTAAAAGAGATAGGAAGTAGAGTGGGGGACTTTTGGAGAGATGTGGAGGTTGGAAAATATTCAGAACACTCATGGAGGGGAGTGGGAAGTGGAAGTTGCCCAGAGAACAGGTCCAAGGGTGCAGGAAGGGTTGGTGATCATACATTTATCGTTAAACCATTCTGCCGGGCCATGTACTTTTCTCCCTCCATTGGAACTGCATGTTCAGGTGCAGTAGTTTGCTGGCACTGCCATCCGGGTACCACAGACTAGGTGGATTCTACAGCAGCAGGTTATTTTCCTTTAGGTCTGGAGGCTGGCAGCCCAGTGTCACGATATTGGCAGGATTGGTTTCTTCCGAGGACCTCTTTCCCTGGCTTGTGAAAGACTTTATATGGTCTTTCCTGTGGACACCTACCTGTCCTAATATTATGTGCTTAAAAGGACACCATTCATAATGGATTAGGCTCTACCCCCAAAGAATTCATTGAACCTTAATCACCTCCTAAAAAAAAATCGTATCTTCAGATTTGACTGTCTGGAGGTTAGGACTTCGACATGTGAATTGGGTGGGTGGGGGTGGGGGGGCACAATTTAGCCCATGAAACATGGAAAAGGGAAATATATAGTTCATTTAGAGCTGGAATTTTCCCCTGGCAGGTATAGCAAAATGGGAAAGGAGTCAATTGGCAAGAATATTATCAAGGAAATTGCAAAGCATAAAGACCATAGACCAAGTGCACACAGCAGGGGGAAATGAGCGTACAGGAGTAGGGAGATCCTCAAAGGGAGGAAAGATAGTGTAGGAACCAGTGACAAAATGTCTTGATGAGATCAAAGGAGGCAGTCACTGAATAGGCTGGTTGAAGGGATCAGAGGCTGTAGCTGGGGAGGGGTGGCTCCAATAATTATTTCCCAGGTCATTATAATGCCTTCCAAGATAAGTAATTTCCATGAGTGGATTTATCTCTTTGTAAAGCATAGACATGCTTGCCCTTCTCAAGCTTTCTAGAATGTGCCAGCTTTAACACAGGGGAGATCCACAGTATTAGCTCCAAACTCAGTGAAAAGTGGCACTTGTTGGAATGCCTTTATTTGCCAGTAATAGAAGATCATTCGAATCGTGTTAAGGGAAAAAAAAAATGAGAGGCAACTTCATCCGATGGAAGGACTCCACGATATAAAATGGAACTTGATAAGAAATAGGGTTGACTTCTTAAGGGGCTTGAACCGGAAATTGGCAGGCCAGCAGGAACAAAGAACTAGACCGAGTGTCAGCCAGTTTCTTGGAGCCACTTCATCTTTCCGCGTGCCAAGGCACACAGAAATCCGTGTAGTCCTACAAAGTGGCTTTCTCCCTGTCCAAGCAAGGGTGGAGTCAGTCCCACAATAGTGTCGCATCTTGCATACCTTCTGTTGGGCAGTAAGCGAAGTGACATCGGATGTAGTCCAGTTCCACACCTACAGGTGTCTAGATGCGGTACAGTTGGAGCATGGGCAGCTACAACCTCTTCTGACGTGGATGGTGTCGGTTGGCATAAACTTCAGTTCCCAAAATCCCTTTGAAGGTTTTTTTCTACTTGTTAAGTTTATTGTTAATTGTCAATGTGATAAACCTAAGAATGCATTCCTCACACAACAGCAAGCCTTTTGTTTGTCTCACAGTGGAACTCAGTCTATTGAAGAGATTGATTGGATTCAAAGTACCCTAACCAAATTCTTAGAATGAAAATCACTGAAGGTACTACATGGAGGATATTCTGATTTCTCCTTTGTCTTTGAAAACACCTCTTGGTCTCTCCAAGGCAGGGTAGGTGTGCAACAATGTGAGAAACAGCCACTTTTTTTTTTTTTTTTTTTTTTTTTTTTTTTTTTTTTTGCCTATGAGTCCATAAGAAAGACCAAGGAGTGATGGATGGAGGAAGTCAGGTGATCTTTATTACTGACCAAGGACAAGTGGAGAATAGCTTAGTGCGAGACAAAAGGGCTCCACTGGCTGAACCCCAGAAAGAGATTGAGTTCCCTGCCAAGGCACAGCGACTTGATGGGATAAGCTTTCCTCCACGAGACAAGACTTCATTGCATGAAGGAAGCAAGGAGAAGTCATACATCCTGCGGACAGCTTGCGTCCTAGAGGAGAAAGGACATTTCACCTCAGTGTGACAGTCATAGCAGTCACCCCCTGTCCCTTAGAGCAGAGTGAGCAGAGGGTGGAGAGAGGAGCAGGGTATTTAGCATACACTAAATGAGCTTCCTCCACATGGAAGGGAGTCTTAGGCAAGGAGATAAACTGTTCCACCCTCCCAGTGCCTGGAAGGTAGTCGATCATAAGTGTAGATAAACACAGAACAAAAGTGGTTATAAATCCAGAATCAGTGCATGTTTCACTGTAGCACAATTGCTTTTCTTTTCGCACTTCCTCCTCTTCCATCATCTTGGCTTGTGCATTTTTTGCCACCTCCACAAAGATTTCTTGTTGTAAGAATCACACAATGCAAGCATTATGCGCTTCTGTCTTGCTCATATTTTTCTTTGAGCAAGCTTTTCTCCCTCACAGGTGGAAGCATTACCTGTTCTTTTTACTGCCCTGAGTTTATATCTCTGGCCTGGGTGACCAGTGCTTTGAGTTCATCTTTGTATATTCAATGACCAACTTGACCTTTACGTGTCAAGATGTCGTTGACATTGCAAAATAGTTACCTTGATTTCTCCCAACCAAACCCTGTTTTTACCTTAGTAAGTGGGAACCATGAAATACTGATGAGCTGAGCCTTGCCTCCTTCCTTCAATTTATCCTGTACCTGCAGTCCTTTTAGCATCTTCTGACTTTTCTAGCTCTCAGCTGCATCCCACATTTGTCCATGTCAGTATGGTCCACTGCTAAGTCCCTGGGTCAACCCACTTTTTGAGTACCGTGATGGCCTCCTGTCTAGCTTCCTCCTGTCTGCTTTTGAGGTCATCCCTCAAACAGTGACGCTTCATGTCAGTGCTTTGTGAGAGTACCTGTGGCTCCGTGCCGCTTAGAGTGAACTCTGAGGTCCATTTGGTGCTTGCCAGGGCAGTCTAACCAATCTCATCCTGCTGATTTCTCCAATCCCAGATTCTGTCACTTTCCCCCTTGTCTCTCTGTCTCAACTGCTTGGCCTTTTTTTCACTTCCTCTCGAGCGTCTCTTGCTTGGCTGTCTCTCTGGGGGTAAGTTCTGCCTCAGATGTTACCTCTCCAGAAGTGTGCTCCCTAACTACCCCACCCCACCGAGGGTTCCTCCCCAGCACGTGCTCCTGCATGACAGCGACATCGCTCATTGCTATCTGAAGTAGCCATGCTTATGCCTGTGCCTACCTAGCTAAGCTGTCTTCTCACTCCAGGCTGTCAGTTCTGTGAGCACACGAGCCATGTTTTTATCAAGCTCCTTCCTCTCTCTCTAAAGAGAGAATCATATCTGACACATCCTAGGCTCCCTGTGACTACTTATTGAATGAAGAAACACGTGAGTGCAAAGGGGAGGTACAGCTGCCTAGTAGCGACCTCCTGTAGTTACGTGGGTCTCCTTTTTCTCTGTAGGTCTGCTTATTGATCTCTTTAGGAACAGCCTCCATCAGGGCCCTGCTCCTTGGTAATCAAGGTCGATTCTTACATCTTAAAATATTATGGCCAGAGATCCTCATTATTAATACATAATAGAGAAAGTTTGCTCTCAGATTCCTCAGGCAGCAAAGGTAAAACTTGATGCCATGAACACGGAAGAGTACCCAGGCTGGCTGGGAGTCCGGGAGCCCTCGTGGCTCAGACCATCCACATAGATGCCGACAGGGAGGATGTCAGCTCATTTTGATGTAATTGAAAAGCCTACAATAGCTGGGACTTTCTATTTCCCTGCAATTTTGCTGACTTTGCCATTTTAGCCAAAAATAATTTATTCTAATGTGATTTGCATTGCATAAAATTATAATAAATGTTTTTAAGAACAAGGTGCTGTATATTTATGAAATCGCTGTGTTTTTATGAGGAAGAGGTTTAAAATGTATTGGCATATACTTTCCACAAACACTTATATGCAGAGCTATGTACTAGGCAGCCTCGATATTAACATATATTATTTGCATAAACCATAAACAGTGGGCAATTTCTTTGTCAAACAAAAAGTACTGATTACCTTAGAAAGGATATTAATATTTTTCTTTTATCCATACCTTTAAATTTTGCTGACTGTATTTTGACGATCATTCATCTTGTCTGGGAGTGCAATTTGCAGCGAAGCCTCTCTCAATAATTCTCCAAACGCAAAATAAGATACGGGAAAGACAATGGCTCCTGAATGTGAATGGCCTCTGGTAGGAAAATTCAGGTGGGTTGTAGAAGCTCTCTCCAGCTGTGGTTCACAGCTCCCAGAGTGGAGCGTACACCAGGTAGACATCTGATTCATGGAGGGGTGTCTGTAAATATATTTCCGGATTAAATTTCATGTTTATTTTCAGCCCTCCTTCAACAGCCTTCCAGTTGGAGGTTTGGTCCACTCAGTCTAGCTAGTTTCCCCTGGAAAAAGAAAGTACGTTGTTCAGATAACTCTCTGCATATTTTCCCATCGTGGCTTGCGATCCTTGGGACCGACTACAGTCACATTGATGGAAACAGCACCGAGGCTGCCGCAGCCCGAAGTTGGGATGCCGTGTTGTGTGTGAAGAAATGAAGGGGCCCATACTGAGCAGTTACAAAAGGAAAAGGATGCTGAGCTTAAGTTGTCCACATCTGGATCTCACTGACTGGTGATGGGCCTGGGGCCTGGTTTCTTAACTGCTCTAAACCTTTATCCATTAAGTGGTGAGAACTTCAATACTTACACAATGGATTGTAGTGAAGACTACAGGAGCTGAACGATGGAAGGAGTCTGGAACAATGGCTGATACTCAGAAAGCGCCCAGTAGCTTTAGATGTTGTTACCAACATCATGAATATATTACCTTTAAAGAATGAGTTGGGGATGATGGCTGACGTAAAGACATCAGTGAAATTGGAATAAAAGCAAGTGCTCAGCACACAGGGACTTACGCATGTGGATCTCCCACCACGGCCCTAGTGACAGCTGCCCCAGAGCATTCATGTAATAGGAGCTCCCAGAGACAGGTAGGGCTCAGCCAGCAAGGGTCCCATTCTGACCACACACAGAGCACTGGACGAAAAAGAACTTGAAATTAACACGTAGAGGCAACTTGCATATCCCACTCACAGGAGGAGTAGTAGTTGTTGCCCTACAGACCTGGGTCTTTTTCTTTTTTCTTTTGATAGAGTTAGACAGTGAGAAAGAGAGAGAAAGGTCTTCCTTCTGTTGGTTCACCCCACAAATGGCCGCTACTGCCAGCGCATTGCTCCGATCCAAAGCCAGGAGCCAGGTGCTTCTCCTGGTCTCCCATGCGGGTGCAGGGCCCAAGCACTTGGGCCATCCTCCACTGCCTTCCCGGGCCACAGCAGAGAGCTGGACTGGAAGAGGAGCAACCGGGACAGAACCTGGTGCCCCAACTGGGACTAGAACCCAGTATGCCGGTGCCGCAGGCAGAGGATTAGCCTAGTGAGCCGCGGCGCCGGCCGACCTGGGTCTTTTTCACCTCTAGCTTCGGGAGGCTGTAGGGGGAACCAAGAGAACTGCTCAGCCGTTCCTGATTGATTACAGACTTTTCGGTGTGTGCTGTGCACCAGGTCTGGTGAAACTACTGAGCCAAGAAAGGCTGGCTGACTGGTCGGGAAGGCTAATTGGCCACAAGGAACAACGAGGGCAAAGCTGGTGTTCCAGGGTAGCCGAGAACTTGGAGAATGAAATGAAAAGTAGCTTGTCAGTTCACCTGCTTGAGAAAGTGATTCGGTGATATCTGGCAAGACCGAAGGTGGTTATCCTTTAGGACCTACCACGGCCCCTCTCAAATGGAGCCTGAAGCAGTGGTTTTTAGGGTCCAGTCCCCCGGGCCAGCATCTTCAGCGTCACCTGTGTCTTAGTGTGTTTTCTGTGGCTACAGCAAAAGTACTTGGAATTGGGGAATGTATAAAGAGAAGAGGTTTGTGCTGGCTCGTGGCTTGGACGCTGACTTCCCAAGGTCAAGGCTCCAGTGAGGGCCCTGTGCTGCTTCAGGAGAGGCCAGAGGGTTCAAGTGGCAGGAACAAAACAAAGGTGGTCTCTGTCTCTGCCTTCCAAATAAATGAATACATACATAAGTAAGACAGACTGCCTTTCTGTTTTTTTTATAAAGGGTGTATTTATTTATTTATTTTCAAGACAGAGATACAGAGAAAGAAGGAGAGGGAGAGAGAGGGAGGACTTCCATCACTGGTTCACCCCACAAATGCCCACAATGGTTGGGGCTGGGCCAGGCCACAGCCAGGAGCCAGGAGCTTCCTCTGAGTCTCCCACGTGGGTACAGGGGCCCAAGCACTTGGGCCGTCTTCCACTGCCTTCCCAGGGAGCTGGATCGGAAGTAGAGCAGGCGGAGGCTCAACCTACTATGACACAGTGCAGGCCCCCAGACGGCGTTTCTAACAAGCCATGCTTGCAGTGCTGAGAGACTGAGAATTCACTCACTACCTCAGTAACTAGCCCAGTCCCATGAGAAAGGCATTCAGCCCTCTTCAGGCTCAGGACCTCCCAACAGTGTTAGACTGGGACACAGATTTCAGTGTGCATTTCAGGTGGAACAAACCGTAGCACCCTGGAAACTTGTGAAGCGTGCACGATCTTGGGGTTGACCTCAGACTTTCTGACTCAAATCACAAAGGAGAGAGAAGGGGCCCAGCACACTTTGTTCCAAGAGGCCCTTTTTGGTGATGCTGCTGGACTGCCAACGTTGAGAACAACCTGCCTAGAGATACTCTGGCATCAAGGCCCCACACCGGAAATGGGAGTGTGTTGCGTGGCACTTGAGGCATGTCTGGCACCACTGACTTGTGGTGGAGAGATTCCTGCAGTGTCAACCTGTTCAGCAGTGAACAAGACCACCCACTGCTATGATTGCATCTCAGAAAGATATTATTGGGAGAAAAAAAAAAGAGAGCAAGTTGCACAAGGATCCATGCAGTGTGCTCCTATTGATACTGTACTTTGGAAGATGCATTATGTATATGTATAGATGAAAATATTCCAAAAATTCATGCAAAAATAGAATTAAAAGATAAGTTTTATTTTGGTGCAAAATAATTTTGAAAACGATACATAGATTTTTTTTTACAAAAATATTCATGGAAAATGTGCATTATGCAAAAAACTATGCTTGTTTTTTTAAAACTGTTTTACACCAAGAGAAATTTTATCTTTTTATTCCATTTTCCATGAACATTTTTTAAAAAGATTTATTTCTTTATTTGAAAGGCAAAGCAACAGAGAGGAAAAGACACAGACAGAGAAAACTTCCATTGGATGGTTCACTCCCCAAATGGCCACAGCATCCAGGTCTGGGCCAGATGGAATCCAAGAGCCAGGAACTCCATCTAGGTCTCCAGTATTGGTGATGGGGACCCAAATACTTGGGCCATCTTCTGATGCCTTTCCAGGTGCATTCTTGGGGAGCTGGATCAGAATCAGAGGGACTGGGTCTCAAACCAGCACTCTAACGTGGGCTTCTGGCATTGCAAGTAGTGGCTTAACCCACTGAGCCACAACATCAGCCCCTCCATGAGCTTTGTAAAGTTCCCTCCTGTGTGTATGTAGTTACCTAATTGTTAAGGCGTGAATAGACATCTAGAGAAATTAGGGGAGGAGGAAAGGAAAGTGATAGGAGAAGCTGCACAGAACATTTTGCCTCCATCGCCAAAATTCTATTTATTTCTTCTGCTGAGTAATAGCTTGTTGGTTGTCATTGTTCTATTCTTTTTATTTGTTTGAATATCTAAACTGTATGCCTGTCCGTTAATTTGCAAAAAAAGAGACTTTTCTAAAATATTTCTCTTATTCTCCAGGGCTGTTTTCTTTTTCCTACTTTTGTTTGACCCTCAGAACCCCTAACCACTCACTAAACATCCCCTACTGAGGGATCCCTGGGCAAACATTGCCTTCCTAGATGAGCCACTTCCATTCTGTGCAGGAACCAGGGGGCAGCTGATCTATCTTTTTTTCTGGTTTCATATCTATAGACTCTTTATATCTTTTGAAGAATTGTCACATATTTCTTTCTGAAAATAACCCTGTGAAGGTGGATATTATTGCTTGATTGACAGGTGATCAAAAGAGTCAAGTTGACTCTTGAGCTCTGGACCACGTGCCGTGGATGGAGAGAAGTGCTTTGGGTGTACTCCATAGCGATCCCATTTGACAGATAAGGAAACTGAGGCCTAGAGAGCATAGAAACTTGCCCGGGTCCACTCTGTGGTTAAAAAAAAAAATTAGAAGTGAAAAACAGATCTGCAAAAGGTGAAGACGTTGCTGTAATGGCTGTCCTGTTATTTGTTTTTACTAAGGGAACGTGTGGTTCTATAACTTGCCTTAGGCTGATTGAGATTGGAAATAGCTTTACACTTTCTCTTCTCTACCAAAGGAAGATCCACACTGATTTTTTTTACTCTGTTTTATTTATTTATTTATTTATTTATTTATTTATTTATTTAATAGGCAGAGTGGACAGTGAGAGAGAGAGACAGAGAGAAAGGTCTTCCTTTTGCCGTTGGTTCACCCTCCAGTGGCCGCCGCGGCCAGTGCGCTGCGGCCGGCACACCGTGCTGATCCGAAGGCAGGAGCCAGGTGCTTCTCCTGGTCTCCTATGGGGTGCAGGGCCCAAGCACTTGGGCCATCCTCCACTGCACTCCCGGGCCACAGCAGAGAGCTGGTCTGGAAGAGGGGCAACTGGGACAGAAACCGGCACCCCGACCGGGACTAGAACCCGGTGTGTGGGCGCCGCAGGAGGAGGATTAGCCTAGTGAGCCGCGGCGCCGGCCGTGTTATTTTGTTTTGATCTTCAGTGGGTAAAGTCAGCCTCTTGAGTGCAGGCTGTGGAAATGGATGCTGGTTCATTGCAAGCAGGAGGGAACTTAGTGGGAAACAAATTTAGAGGATCAAAAAACAGAAAGGGAGGCTGAAAGACCCCAGTTGGAAATGGACAGATAGCAAACACCCACAGCCATGTCCAGAGCAGAGGAGGGAAAGGCTGGTCAGTTCTGGGCTGGGAGACAGTCATCCCAAACTACTCCCCCATGGAGCCCACAAAGTGGGGAGAGAATGGAATGCCGCAATAGGATGTTATGAGGAAGAGGGGAGTGGGTGCCTGGGAGACAAATATATAGCAATCAAATTTTGTCATGTTTTCTGTCTTATTTTGGGCTCCAGCTTATCTATAGAGGTCTAGACAGATGCCTGGATCAGATAAAGATGGATTAGGTGGCCAGGATTTCCGTGTCATAGACATGTAGTCAGGAAGTTCATATCTCTAAGCAGGAATCACATTAAACAAGGAAAGAAAGAAAGAGATACATCTTTGCTGCCTGGTGTTCCCCAATGGGTAATTAAAATGATACTACTGCTTTTTTTTTTTTTTTTTTACTACATTCAAAAGTGTTTTAATTTGTATTTAGCCAGAGGCGTTCCGGTAACAGGAGCATTTGTACAAATCTAACAAATAATTATAAATAAATAAACTCTGCACTTCGGCTATTTGGGTAGCATTTCCTTCAGGTAACACATTTATAAATCCACCTGTTTGACAATATGGAGCTAAAATAACAGTGGAGCTTGAACTGGCTGCTTAAGTGACAGCTGAAGTGGTGTGTTTGTCAGCATAGAAATGAAAAACAATATCATGCAGGGAGGTAATCTAGCCCCAGAGGCACCATGGACTATCAATGCTAAATTACAATAGACCCAGAATATAACCTTGCATAATTCCTGAATAAAGGAGATGCGCAACAGAAAACCCAAGGTAGCAAGGATTCCGATTAAAGGAAGACCGCACAATTCACAGTCAAGGTGATTTCGAGACTATTGATAACGACCTCTAGGTGCCCTGCAGAATGTGTTTGATGGCTGTTCTTCATCAGCTACACTGGATGGATGTGAACATGAGAAAAGCCTTTAAAAGGAGTTCTTTGAGGGCATGGGGTGGGGAGGGTTGTGCTCACTTCCTCTCTTGGGACTGTCCTTGCCCCCAGATCGCAGGTGAACACAGCTTGGTGCCAATCAGGGTGGATTTGGACAACGTACAGTTTATGGCTGATTTCAGGCGAAGCTCTGGTGATACCAGACTTCCCTCTCGAGCGCCATCGTTGCCCTGGTTGTAATTAGACATTTCCATTGCAGAATCTTTTTCAGCCAAAGAACTCATTTATGCCATCCACGGTGTTCAGGGTCAGATGAGACGTATGTGAACATTGACTGAGAGAATGCCTGCCGCCCTCTTCCCCGACTTTCCTCCCATTCTGAATGACCAGGGCAAACCAGGGCTGTGCGTGACTTCAGCAGGAGATAGGTCTTTGCTAATAAGAATAGGTGGAAAAGACCACTTTCCAGATAGATTTTGTAAGAAACTCTTAAGAGATAATGGAACCTTGTTCTTAAACCAAAACCAAAACCAAAACAAAACAGCACTAGGGAAAGAGCAAAGGAAGAGAGAGCTTTATGGAGTCAAATATACTGAAGTCATAAAAATCAAATGTTTTTAGGGTATGGGAGTGCTCTGTGCCTACCACATCTGAAAGGCTGTGGGAATATTCCTACCAGGGCTGCCCATTGGATGGTGTGTGTAAGGCTAAGGTTCTTTCTGTTCAATCAAATCATGGAACTTCATAGGTGTTGCTCTTTAAAGAAGTCCTGTTGTAAATTATAGGCTTCTCTTGGAACGTAACCACTTTTATTTGAAAAGAGGCTACATTCAAGAGTCAAGCTCCCTGGGTTAGAATCCCAGTGCTGCAGCTCACCAACTGGATAAATGTGCTGTGGTCTCCCAGATGCTAAATGGGGATTCTAATAGAGGAAGCAGTTTGAACAGTGTATGGGAAGTATTCGGTGGATATCAACTGCTCCTGCTAAGCTACACTAGGCTTGCTCAAAGCTGTCGGAGCCTTCGTGGAAGCACTGTTGCCGGTTTATCTTTGTACTCTTCCCAGAAGTACTTATCTGCCCCAATTCATTCTTTTTATTGCTCTCTCTTTCATTCAGTATTCACTGTGCACCTGCCATTTGTCAGACATGTATAGCCCGTTCTAACAAAAGGGAAGGATAATAGTTTTGGCTCCCAAGGAACTCACAGTCTAATGGCAGAAAACCAGTGGCAATGTGCTTGTGATTCATCCTTGCAATTCCTACTTCTGTCTCTCTGTCGTTGGTAAAGTCTCCTCTGCACGCTGGTGACGCCATGGTCTTCGGATAACCCTCCAGTGTCTCAGTTGGCCATTTAAGAACTGTGCTATCCCTTTCTGCCCGTCCCTATTCCTATCCCTGTCAGTGACTTTCAAGTTTGTTTATAGGCCCTGCTACCACTGAGCATTGTCACAGTGCCTGTGTCTTTCCAGAGAAGCTGACTCAGGTCCATCCTGGTGAGATGGCCCTTCACTGCGGATTCCTCTATACCTTTAAAATGAAGCCAGTGTTCATCCAGAAAGGAGTTTTAAGCGCTTCTAGGGTCCCTGTTTTGACTGATCGCAATGAGGGGTCGGAGGTGCCACTGGAGAATTCTTTTGTGATTTGCCTTCCCTGCCACTAGGTGTCACTGTTCTACATAAATAAAATGGAACCAACTTGGCCTTGGCACTGTGAAATTTGGCCTTGGGTGAAGGGGATATGGCAGGTGTGGTCATGTCCTCATTTTGGAGTTGTCACATAACCATCGCTGCCACCGAAAGTCTGGCTACAGGACGGGAAAGTCTCTGACACATGTGAACCCCATCCCCTGTATATGCCCTCTTTGATATTGATCCTTTTAAAGTAGATCTTTAAAGATTAAATTCTTGGAACAAAGATAATGCATTTATGGAATGTAGGGAGTATATCACTTTATTATTTATGTAGGTGTTTGGGAAGACGTATCTGGTTTTATCCAAGACGTCCTACAGAAAACAAAGGAAATCCTACAAAAGAAATTTGCCCTTTCTTGGGAGACCTCCTCTCTGAAAGACAAAAGGGAGCCATAAACTCAGACTCAGAGATGAAATATGAAATTCCCACCTGAAATCCTCCCTCACTTGCTTTTTCATTTTTTAAGATTGTTCTACCTTTTGTCAATTAGTTGTAGCCCCTTAGCCGTTGTGAGGGGTTACCAAGAAAATTAAAAACAAAACAAAACAAAAAAAACTCCTTTCTACCTCCTGCCCAGAACTGTCATTGATTCCATATCTCTGGTCTCTGGCACACAGCAGTCTACCCTTTGAGTTACTTGCATGGTCTTTTTCTCCCTGACAGTGTGGTGTTGTGTTATATTGTAGTGTGTATAAAAACACAAGGGCCTTCCTATCAGTGAATACCACTCTTCACTTTCAGTGTATGATGAATGGAGTGGGAATCCAGTCAACTTGAAGAGGCTGTGGGCCAAATTTCCTGCCCTTGACGTGCCCTCCTTTAAAGAACATATAATTTTACTGACAAAGTAATGATTACAAAAGCCAATTAGTACTATGAACCTTATAGGACATTGGACTTGGGCAAAATTTAAAGCTGGTGCAGTCCCTTTGCTGGAGAAAGTAAGGAAATGTAGGCAGAGAATAAACCATGTGTAGAATATTTCTGTTATGAAATATTTGTTTTATAAGACAGTGGTTGAGTCCAGAATTATAAACTTGAGCTATTCCACTCAGGGCATGTGGATCAATGGGAACCAGCATGTTCTCAAGGCATCCTTGGTCTTCCTGAAACCTCTTTCATCCTGATAACTGCCTGGAGCATGAGGGAGTGTGTTGGAGGCAATCCAGATAAGGTTCTTGCATGCATTCCTTAAATCTCTTTGATATTAATATTTTTAAAACATTTCTGGGAAACCCTTATTGCAAATACCTGTTGGTGATTACAGAAGAAATTTTGGAACCAGTTTGTGGTTCCTTTGAGTCATTTTGAAAATCACCACACTGAAAGCATCCAGAAACTCTACCGCATAGTGTAGACCGGGAAGTCGGAATGGTATTGTGCGTCTCCCTCTAGAGAAGGTTTTGGTAGGTTATATTACATCACTCCTATCTTTTGTTTTACTCTGAACATCAGGTACGTTGTTGGTTGTCATGTAACTTCCAGCCTGGCCAGTCCTCCCATGTAAACATTTCCTAGATGCTGTCGCACTGCAATGGTAAAGATAGGGTAATGTCTATTTCCTGGAATAGAAAACTGATTTTTTTTCCATAAAGGGCATTTTCAAATGGATCATTAACTCATTTTATGAGTGTCTTAATGCTTTGAGCACTGTAAGGAAAAAAATGTATCAACCTACTGGGGCCAAAATTGATTCAGAAAAGAATTTTCATCAGCTACAGAACATCCTCTTACAAGGTATTACACACTCTTACGGCTTGGACCAAACAAACAATAGAGAGTTTTTATTGTTATAGGATGCACCCAGATCTTGCACGTGGGAGAAACTGTGGGCCTAAAACCAGATCTGTGGGCCATTGGTAGTGAAGGAGGCTTTTTTTTGTTTGTTTGATTTTTGTCTGAGACAGAAGAGTCTCATAGTTGGCCAAAAGAAACTCTTATTAAAGGCTTCTCCTCTTTTATTTCTTCAGATTTGACTCAAAGCCAGGGTCCATCACATGTCATTAGATTAGTCCACACAAGTGGGTCTAAATAGTCTTCTAGACTGTGAGTTTGAAATGAAGTCGGCACCATGCACATCACATTAAGACCAGCCTCCGTGGATGGTGTGGCGAATATCCATTTGCTCTGTTTCTCCCATTCTTACAGCTGGAAGTTTAGCCTTAAACTCAGAGCTGTAATGAAGGGAGTAGGCTTATCCATGGATAATCGTCCTAAAGACATTCTGATAGAAGCTTATCATCAGTACAAATTGTAACGGCCGTAGAAGGAGCTGTTCTGCAGATGGCTCTATTCTTGAGTACTCAGTACCATCTGGCACGTTGGGGCTGAGCCCAGCCCCACCACTCCAAGAAACCATATTTGCGATGCATTGGCACAAACACGCAAGTCAATGGCTTCTTGACATTTTGGACCCGCCATCATATGGCCAGTCCAGCTGGAGAGCGAACCCTTTTTCAGTGGGCAGCAAAGTGGCTCTGAGGAGGGTGCCTTTTGTTGAAGGAAAGGTCACCTCGGAGATCTCGTCACTTTGGTTTGCATTTGGCAATTGTACGTGGTACTGCAAACCATTTCTTTTACATGGAGTGAAGCCCTTGCAGTACTGATGTAAAAACCCAGGAATTTCACATGGAAAGATTGGGGTTTATGTTAAAATAACGTGAGATAATTGATCTACTCAAATTATGGAGGCTTTCTCTAATCTGCTTTTAAAACATTTCATGCCGATTTCAATTATTGCATGTATTCCCCTTGATTGAGATTTTTCTGCCTCCTACCACGGACAGTGATGTTTCTGAGAGCAGAAACTGTTTTTATTTTTTCTTCATATTTTTCTTCCCAGAGTCTATGACCTGGATTGGCACATTTTAGAACTTTAGTAAATTAATAAAATTATCCCGAAACCTTTTGGAAAGTCATTGAAATATGCTTCCACTGTCTGATTTCTAGAAATCAAGATCTATAGGGACTGATGGTCATTGTCAACTTAAAGGGTTCAGCATCCTTTTGTGGGTATCTGGTCATAAAGGCACTCTGCACATGAAGATAAGTGATGATGTAAATGGCTCCACTGTTTAATAACTGTGGGATCTTGATTCTTTGCCTATAAAATAGGGCTAGAAATACTGATGGCCTCTGAGGCAGTAGATTTCATGAAATAAAGCACAGAGATGGACAATATAAAGGAGAAGGGTAAGCTCTTTCCTCAGTTTTGACAAGAAGGAAGGATGCTTTCCTGTGCTTCCTCAGCACAACCGTCATCAATTGCTCTTAGGGGACCATTTTTTTCCCTTGAGGAATGAAGAATGTTCTGGTTATCTACTGCTACAAATGAACCACCCTCAAATTTTGTGGATTAAAACAGCAACCATTTATTATTGTTTTTTTTTTTTTATGGTTCTGTGGATTAATTTGGCTCAACTCTTCTCTTTGGAGATCTCTCAAGTAGCTCCAGGAAGATGGTAGCTTCTGAAGACGTAGGGGCTCCCCATGCTGGCCGTTGATGCTGTCAGCTGGAAACTGTCCACAGGAGCCTGCACACAGCATAATGATAGGCGTATTGCACTTCCACAGGGTTCCCTAACCAAGAGGGGGCGTTTCAAAAAGACTTTCAATATTCTGTTGATCAAAATAAAATCCCAGGGCCAGTCTGTCCAAGATTGGAAAGGTGGAAGCTGTATCAGGACCAAGTCCTAGGAGGCATGGTTCACTGACAGAAGGCTTTCTCTGGAGACCACCTTCCAAAGTGAACTCAGGTCCTCTGGCAAAGGCTCCTTGGAGATCAATGTGGCGGTGGGGGATCTTTCTAATGATCCTCTACATTTTACAGCTGTAACTGGCTTCCATCTTTGAATCATGGCGATGAATGAGTCCTGTTACCCAGAAGGCAGAGTTTTCTGATGATCATGCAAGTGTTGGGCTGTGTTATCATTTGAAGAACCAGGATTGCTTGATGAAGGTAGTGCCTTTGACGTTACTTGAATGTGGATATTGTGTTTTTAGTGTATTTTAGCGTATTTTGTGTGGCCTATCTCAAGTTGGCCCAGTTTTTAGCCTGTGTTCTTGAAACAGTAGTCAGTAGTCTGCTCCACTGTCTTACCTGCAGATGAGTTAAAGTACTAATTTCTAATAAAAGTAAGACATATTTTTCTTATATTTACCTTTAAATGCCTCAAATAAATGTGTTTGTAAAGAAATAAAGCAGAACTATAAAAACAGAAAGCTCCATCTCATCCTTACCCAAGTTCATTATCGTTCTCCCCCGATGTATCCTGTTTTAGTACTTGAATGTCCATCCTCCAAGACTATTCTTTATGCTTTTGCAAAGAGGTATTTATGGCTTCCTTGATTGAGATCAAGGAACAAAATTGAGATCATTCATTCAACTAGATATACAGTTGTATTTATTCATTTAGAAATCACTTACTGAGTAAATGTCTGAAATTTTGAAATGAAGCATCTTGGTCATTTTTTCCTCTATCAGTATGTAAAAAGATATCTCAAAACCTGTGGAAAAATGGAATTAAAAGATAAATTCATTTTGGTGCAAAATTTTAAAAAAATCCGTACATAGTTTTTTTTTTTTTTTTTTTCTCCCCCCCATAATGGGCATTTTCCACGAACCTTTGGAAGTCTCCTCTATTCCTTTTCACTGATGCATGTGACTGTTGAGGGAGGCACCCCAAATACAGTGCACATGTAAAGCAGACCTAGGTCTTTGATGCTGCAAATAGCGCAACAGTGATCCTTTCTGAACATGTATCCTTGAGTAAACACACAACACCTTAAAAATATAAGACACAGTCTAAGAATTGGAGGCACTGGGTCACAGGGAAGACCCATCGAATACTTTGATTAGGTGATGCTGCCAAATTGACTTTTTTTTTTTTTTTTCTTTTTGACAGGCAGAGTGGACAGTGAGAGAGAGAGAGACAGAGAGAAAGGTCTTCCTTTGCCGTTGGTTCACCCTCCAATGGCCGCTGCGGCAGGCGCATCTCGCTGATCCGAAGCCAGGAGCCAGGTGCTTCTCCTGGTCTCCCATGCGGGTGCAGGGCCCAAGCACTTGGGCCATCCTCCACTGCCTTCCCGGGCCATAGCAGAGAGCTGGCCTGGAAGAGGGGCAACCGGGATAGAATCCGGCGCCTGAACCGGGACTAGAACCCGGTGTGCCGGCGCCGCAAAGCGGAGGATTAGCCTGTTGAGCCACGGCGCCGGCCCCAAATTGACTTTCACAGTGGCTGTGCAGAGAAATAGCACGGGATAAGATTCTCTGCTCTTGTGCTGCATGGGATATCGTAATTTTTATGTTTTTTTTCTCCTAAAAATCAATATGGAATTTAATTTTTATTCAGACTCCACTACGGGAAAGTACTTTTCATTCTCTCCTCATCCGATGGCTAGTGGAACTTTTCAACACCATAATCAGGTCTGTGCACGACGTGTTTCAGGATTGTCTGTTCTCTTCCACTCATTCATCTTTTTTTTTTTTTCTTTTTTGACAGGCAGAGTGGACAGTGAGAGAGACAGAGAGAAAGGCCTTACCTTTTCCGTTGGTTCACCTCCCAATGGCCGCTGCTGCCAGCGCGCTGCGTCCAGCGCACTGCGCTGATCTGATGGCAGGAGCCAGGTGCTTCTCCTGGTCTCCCATGCGGGTGCAGGGCCCAAGCACTTGGGCCATCCTCCACTGCACTCCCGGGCCACAGCAGAGAGCTGGCCTGGAAGAGGGGCAACCGGGACAGAATCCGGTGCCCTGACCGGGACTAGAACCCAGTGTGCCGGCGCCGCAGGCAGAGGATTAGCCTAGTGAGCCGCGGCGCCGGCCTCATTCATCTTTCTACCAGAAATATGCTTTTTTGATTAATATAGCTTCTTGTATATTCTACTACCAGGGTCTCAGATGGCAACTATTCTGGCCCATTTCCTCCTGCCCCCAACACCAGGACTTTTTTTTATTACATATTTTCTCCTGTTTGCTTCTTAGATACATTTTACAGGCTATTTATTGAGGTTTGTTAAAGCATCACAGTGGAATTTCATTGAGACAGTAGATTAAAATGAAAGAACAGACTGTAACTTTTAACTTATTGAAGTATTTTTAATAGACTTCAGTATGGTTGGATAGTTTTCTCTTACCTCCTGCACATTTTTTGGTTTGTGTATGAGCAAATATTGTATATTAACTATTATCCTCATTGGGATTTTTCCCCTTCATAAATTTTTATTGGTTTTGAAGAGAATAATTGATTTTTGTTTGCAGCAGGTCACCTTAATAACTTTCTTACTAATTTTTACAAATTAAGTTGAATCTTTCTTAGGTTAAGAATTTTTACACATGTGAATAAAGATAATTTGTGGCATTCTTCACAGTTTTAGTATCCTTCAGGTTTTAAAAAACTTGGTGCACTGTCTAGAACATCCAGAACAATATTGAATATTAACACTGATGGTCAACTTTTTAATTTAGTCCTTTATTTTAAGGGGAATAATTTATATTTTGTCCTTCCAAAATGTGACTCTTTGTATTGGATTTCTATTAACCTGTCTTTATCAGCTTAAATAAAATCATTTGCTTCTAGTTTACTGTGGATGTTTCTTGGAACTTTAGCTAGATACTTTATCAAGATTTTTAACATCAATTGAGATGAACATAAAGGATTTATCCCTTCCTTTATGAAAATGCTTAATTTCAGAAATTTCATGATGAATCATCATAGCGTTCCTGAGAAAATTCTATTTTGATTTACCATATTATTTTAAGGTTCTGTGAAGTTAAAAACCATTGGCCTATCAGTTGTAGTTTTTAACTTTTATCTTTATGTGCTAAATTAGTCTGTTCTTTTGAGAATCTTTATTTCTAGTAAGATAAAATTTGGTTTTTTATCCCTCTTGTCTTTGTTTTCAAGAATGAGATGGGAGGGGTTTTTACTGTTTCCCTTGTTCTCAAATAGTCGCAGTAAATCACAGATTTCCTATTGTGAGAAGGTTGGCAGAATTCACCCGTAGAATTATCTTTGGGCCTGGTTATGTTAGACAGCGACATATTTTGCTACCTCTGAATTTTTTTTTTTAAATTTCTCTTCGTTTTTTCCAAGTCCTTTTTGAGTTTACTTGGGTAATTTACAAATTCTGAATATGAAGGCATTTAAAAATGTTAATGGTACATGGAAGTAAAAGTTTGGAGTGACACAGTGTAGAAGTCTGTGCATCTGAATAATCACGCATGTCATCCAGATTTTCATATTTGATGATGTAAATTTATCAACAGTGTAAAGATCCCGTGTTTGCAGTTCTGTCCTCTATATCATTTTTGTAAAATATTTATTTATTTATTTAAAAGTCAGAGTTACACAGAGAGAGAAGGAGAGGCAGAGAGAGAGAGAGAGAGAGATCTTCATCTGCTGGTTCACTCCCCAGTTGACTGCAATGGCCAGAGCTGTGCTCACCCGAAACCAGGAGGCAGGAGCTTCTGGATATCCCACGTGGGTGCAGGGGCCCAAGGACTTGGGCCATCTTCCACTGCTTTCCCAGGCCATAGCAGAGAGCTGGATTGGAAGTGGAGCAGTCGGATTCGAACTGGTGCCCATATGGGATGCCAGCACTGCAGGCGGCAGCTTCACCCACTATGACACAGAGCCGGCCCCCTCTATATTATTCTTGACATTGCTACTTGTGCTATCTTTATCCCTTGGTCTTTCTTGCTAGAAGTTTGTTTTATTGCTCTTTTCACAAACCTGGCTTTTAGCTTTATGGCTGAAGTCTCCTATTTTTCTGTTGTTTTTGATTTCATTTATTTCTTTTTTTTTTAACTTTTATTTAATGAATATAAATTTCCAGTGTACAGCTTATGGATTACAATGGCTTCCCCCTCCCATAACTTCCCTCCCACCCACAACCCTCCCCTCTCCTGCTCCCTCTCCCATTTACATCAAGATTCATTTTCAATTCTCTTTATGTACAGAAGATCAATTTAGTATAAAGATTTCAACAGTTTGCACCCACATAGAAACACAAAGTGAAACATACTGTTTGAGTACTAGTTATAGCATTAAATCACAATGTACAGCACATTAAGGACAGAGATCCCACATGAGGAGCAAGTGCACAGTGGCCCTGTTGTTGACCCAACAAATTGACACTCTAGTTTATGGCGCCAGTAACCACCCTAGGCTGTCGTCATGAGTTGCCAAGGCTATGGAAGCCTTCCAAGTTTGCCGACTCTGATCATATTTAGACAAGGTCATAAAAGACAGAGTGAGGATAGTAACCAATGATCCTAAGAGTGGCATTTACCAGGTTTGAACAATTATACAGCATTAAGTGGGGAAGAGGACCCTCAGTACACACAGGTTGGGAGTAGAGCCATTGGTGGTAGAGTAGAGGTTATGATTACAAAGGAATGAGGCCCAAGTGTGCTGGACAGGGTCTAGAACAAAGGACAGAGTCATTACTAGAGGAGCTAAGAAAGGTGCTGTCTAAGCTACAATTAAGTTTTCTGATTGAGAGGCAAATAGAACCTGATAGAAGGGGCTTGATAATAATCTGTTGGGCTTTAGGCCTTGTAAGTTAAGAGGCCCAGACCTATCTATCTCTTCACATGGGGTATATCCTAAGGGAGGTGTGAACCTCCTAGGGGAAGGCACTCTGTTGACTTTCATTACTTGGCTGGCCTGGGAGGAGAGCTGGCCAGGTCAAGGCAGGGGGCATCTCTAACAAGAAATTTACAGTTCTGCCTGCAATGTTGCTGACCCTACTTGACCATCCCCTTAGCTGCAGTGGTCACTTTGGAAGTTGGGCTGAGTGAAGGGCTTTTCAGCTTAGAGCCAATAAGATCTGTGGCTCTGACCTGGGCATCCTTCGACTCCAGGGCAGGTGCATTTCCAGTGATCCAACTCTTGGCAGAGCTGCCAGGGCTCTTCACAAGCTGACTTCTGCTGAAGCCCAGGCTTACCACATTGAAAGCCACTGCAGTGGACTGGCCTGTTGGGTCTCCTTGAGGGCAGATCACTGTACAGATCAGCCATTAATAGGCCTGCCACCCATTGCTTCTGATGCCTAGCTTTCTTTTCCTCCTGGTTTGTGTTCAAGCAGACCAGAGGATGCAAGTCAAGGGAGTGCCCGTGTCCCATCTCCAATCTTCGGTGGCCTGAACTACAAGTCTATAGTCACAGGCATGTTCTGTAGTAGTTTTTCTAAGGTAGACAATGCCCATGAGGAAAGTTATATTCTCACATTAAAACTTTCCTTCCCTTTGGTCTGAAAGGGAGGTTTTTTCTACTTACTGTATACTTGGCTGATGGCGAAGTGAATCTAGCTATGAGATTATTATTTAAGTTCTTATTTTGGCTATGCTATTACAGAAAAATGTTAGCCATCTCTTTTATAAGGTCTAAAGATTAAATTGTACGTCCTACAGATTCCTTCATAATAGAATTAGTTTCCTACCTTGAAGAGAATAGAGAAATGAAAGAACAAGTTGGGCTTAGAATAGAGACATGAGGGAGCAAGTCCTAGATCGCTTGCTGACAATAGCAATATCACATGAATACTTAGCAAACCGTTTCAACCATTAGATAACAACTTAAGAAAACATTTACCAGAAGGTCCAATGCCTTCTATAAATTTTAAGAATCATGTATTTGAAAACACCTCTTAAAGATCTAACATGGTGTAGTTTGTTTAACCAGTAAACTTAAGCACAACCATATAAAATGTTTTTAGTTTCTTTCTACCAACAAGTTTAAAACATATGATACACAGATTCAGGTCACACAAATTAAAATGTATCTTTGATTGATTTTAGCAGCTTAAATTTATGGACAATCTTATCTATAAGCCATTTAAAATAAAACTCTTAATAAAATTTCCCCATGTGGACATACAATATGTACACACATATAACATAGCATAATAGACCTATATAGCAATTTTAATAATAGCTTTTAAAATCTTTAACTCTTTTTGTAGATTGCCAATTGATTTGAATTGCTTTTTGTTTTTAGATTACTTTAACACATTGCTTTAACAGAGCATCAGAGTTTAATTCTATGTCAAAGAGAAATTGAGCTTCCTGTGATCTTTTGCTGTGAGGTTTCCTTCCTTTACCTTCTTTCATATTGGTGACCATGTTTCTGTGTTTCTGTGTGTAACACATCTTTAAGCATCTTTTGCAGGGCAGGATGAGTGGCAACAAATTCTTTCAGTTTCTGTTTGCTATGAAAAGTCTTAATTTCACCTTCATTCACAAATGAGAGCTTTGCAGGATATAGTATTCTGGGCTGGCAGTTTTTCTCTCTTAGTACCTGGGCTATGTCTCGCCATTCCCTTCTAGCTTGTAGGGTTTCTGATGAGAAGTCTGCTGTGAGTCTAATTGGAGATCCTCTGAGAGTAATCTGACGTTTCTCTCTTGCACCTTTTAGAATCTTTTCTTTATGTTTCACTGTGGTGAGTTTGATTACAATGTGTCATGGTGAGGATCTCTTTTGGTCATGTTTATTAGGGGTTCTATAAGCTTCCTGTACTAAGATGCCTCTGTCCTTCTCCAAACCTGGGAAATTTTCTGCTAGTATCTCACTGAAAATGCCTTCTAATCCTTTCTCCCTCTCCATGCCTTCAGGAACTCCTAGAACCCGAATATTAGGTTTTTTAATAGTATCTTGTAGATTCCTGACAATATTTTTTAGATTTCTAATTTCTTCTTCTTTTCTTTGGTTTGCCTGTTTCCTTTCTTGTTCTCTGTCTTCTAAGTCCGATATTCTCTCTTCTGCTTCGCCCATTCTGTTTTTAAGGTTCTCTAATGTGTTTGTCATTTGATCTATTGAGTTCTTCATTTCATTGTGGTTTTTTGTCACTATCATAGTTTCATGTTCTACTAGTTGTTTCATTTCATTTTGATTCCTCCTTAATATTTCATTTTCACGAGAGAGATTTTCTATCTTGTCCATTAAGGATTTCTGTAGTTCAAGAATTTGTTTTTGAGAACTTCTTAATGTTCTTATCAATTTTTTGAGATCCGCTTCTTGCATTTCTTCTATCTCATCATCTTCATAATCTTGAATTGGGGTGTCTTTTTCATTTGGGGGCGTCATAGTGTCTTCCTTGTTCTTGTTAGCTTGGTTTTTGTGTTTGTTGTTTGGCATGTTGGAGATATTTGGTTTCTTCACTGTGTTGTTTTTTCTTGTTACACTATGGCTCTATATTAAGTGGACTGTCTGCTTTTGGTGGAGCCTTAGAGGCTTGAGATAAGTGTGGACTGAGAGCTGTGTTTGGTTCCTCAGGGTTGAGGGTGTGTCAAAGATGACACTCCCAGGTTAGGCGTGGTAAATCTCTCTCTCTCTTTTTTTTTTTTTTTTTGATTCAAAAGGGAAGTAATTCCGCACAGCTGAACGTAATTGGAGGTAGTTAGCAGGTGAATGATATACCCACAGGAGCCAGAGATTGGAAGCTCTTTCCCAAGGACCACACAGGGAATCTCTGCTGCCCTCGGTGTGGGCTCCAATTCTCCTGCAGTCTCCCACTGGATTGCCAAGTTAGATCCTAATCTCCTGTTATTTCACCCCTCCCCCCAGAGTCAGGTTTTTCTGCTAGGCTCAAGGCCGGTGCAGACCTGAGGTCGCCCTGCTTATGACGTATGTCCAAAATGGCGCCTGCTCTTTGTCTTGCTCGCCTTTGAGGGGCGAGCAGAGAGAGAGAAACTCGTGTCTATATCGGTCACTTTTTTTATTTTTTTCCTCTCTCTCTTCTAGTTAGCCTGGTGAATTTTTCCCCACGGAGTTTCAAGCCTCGTTCCCTCTAGCCTCCTCTTTCCGCTTGCCCGCTGGTGTCTCAGGCTATTGAGGTTCGGCTCACCTCGCGTTCCAGCGCTGGTGTGTTGAGTCTGCCGCTGGTGTCCCGAACTTGGGCTCCCACGCTCTCCACGCAGGTCCACTGTGAATCACTAGTTCCGGAAGAGTTTCCGCTGCTGTTTCTTCCCCTACTCTTCCTTGACCCTGCAGTATCTCCACTTTTATTAACCTGTGTGTCTTGCTGAACTATCAATGTGCTCCCTTCCTATTCCGCCATCTTCTGATTTCATTTATTTCTACTTTTATCTTCTTTATTCATTTGTTCTTTTTACTTCCTGGAGTTTTTTTTATTATTATTGTCTGTTGTTCCCCACCCCCCAGCTTCTGAGAGGAATATTTAGTTCATTTATTTTCAATCTTCCTTGTTTTCCATTGCAAGCATTTCACATTGTAAATTTTCCCAGAGTACGCTAAAGGCCATAATCTAGATATGTAGTGTTCTAGTTCATTTCCAAATGGGTCGTAATTTCTCTTTTGAATTTCTGCATAACCCTCTCCCAAGAGTTATGTAGAAAACAGTTTTAAATCTCCAAATGGATCATTTTGTGGTACTGTTATTTACTTTTGATTTTTGGCCATCTATGTGTTAATGATTTCCAAATTTATCACGTTAATTTCTCTATGCACTTTTAAACATTTTCACTGTTTGGAATTTATTGAGATTTTTGTTTATGGTCCAATAGACACATTATAATTTTCATAAATTTATTTTTGAAGATACATATCTTCTGTATGCAGTATGTACATAAACATGCCTAAAGACACACAGAGGGGCTGGCGCTGTGGTGCAGCAGGTTAAAGCCCTGGCCTGAAGCGCCGGCATCCCATATGGGTGCCGGTTCTAGTCCTGGCTGCTCCTCTTCCAATCCAGCTCTCTGCTATGGCCTGGGAAAGCAGTAGAAGATGGTCCAAGTCCTTGGGCCCTGCACCCACGTGGGAGACCAGGAAGAAACTCCTGGCTCCTGGCTTCAGATCGGCGCAGCTCCGGCCGTTGCAGCCATCTGTAGAATGAGCCATCGGATGCAGGACCTCTCTCTCTGTCCCTACCTCTCTCTGTAACTGTATTTCAAAAAAAAAAAAAAAAAAGACACAGATACATTTATACATATTTGCATACATATGAGTGGGTGTGAGATCACATCTGTGTTTGAACCCTTCTATATTTTTCTTTGGATCTCTGACTATCTAAGGAAGAAACATAAAAATATACTACTTTCGCCTTCAAATTCTGAATGGGTTTGGTGTATTTCCTTATTTATTTTAAAAAATTATTTATTTATTTGAAAGGCGAAGCAAGAGAGAGAGAAAAAAGAGAGAGAGAAATCTTCAGTCTGCTGGTTTACTCCCCAATTGGTTGCAACGGCCAGGGCTGGGTCACGCCAAACTCAGTAGCCTGGAACTCCATCCAGGTCTCCCACATAGATGGCAGTGAGCCCAGGCACTTGGGCCATTTCCCATTGTTTTTCCAGGTGCATTAGTAGGGAGCTGGACCTGGAGTGGGGCAGCCAGGACTTGAGCCCATACGGGGTGCTGGTGTCACAGGCGGTGAGTGACCCACTGCACGAGGACATTGGCGTTGATACGTGATGTCTTAGTGAGAGATGCCTCTGGGCCATCAGAGGTGTTATGAACGGGAATGGCCGTGATGGAAACACAGCGCTGCGTACATGAGCGCGGCCTGCTCTGCTCTGCCTGTGCTACGCTCACTCCAGGATAGTAGCATCAGGCGAATTCTCTGTCCTCCGATTTTATTTATGGGGAAGGTGACCCTGATGGACCTCTTGGTAGAGACTCAGGATTAGTAGGGTGAGCAGCTGGTTGAGCTGGATTTGAATCTGGAGTGTGTAACTCAAGCCTGCTAAGGCTGCGTGACAACACAGGAGAAAAACAGCCGTCTGTCATGACCAGTGGACTCTCATTCTCCCTTAGACTGTTTCTCCCTGGATTCTCACCGACCACCTGCACTCTGACTCCCTTTCTTCTGAAAGTCCAGAAATACTCATGAGTCTCTGGCCTTTATTTCTTATTCTGCCGGTTCCCTTTGAAGGACCACTTCTCTGTGCACTGCAGATACTGCCTGCCCAGCATGTTACCCACGGCCTAGGCCTTTCCTGTAACCTCAGTGCCTCATGTTTGGCTCATCCACAGGGTCTCAACACAACATTTTTCTAACTATCATTTCTATAGTTTTATATCTATTTGGTTGTTATTTATTTATTTAAAAGGCAGGTGACACAGAGAGAATGAAAGAGCTTTCATCCACTGGTTCACTCTCCCAACTTCCTGTAACAACCAAGTCAGGCACAGGTTGAGGTCAGGAGCCAGGAACTGCATCCAAGTCTCCCACAGGGGTGGCAGGAGCCCAAGTGCTTGGGCTATCACCCACTGCCTTCCCAGGAGCATTAATGGGAAGCTGGATCGGAGGCTGAGGTGGGACTCGATCCCAGGCACTCTGATGTAGGAAGCAGATGTCCTAAGCGGCAGCTCGCCCATTCCTCTGTAGCTATCTTGATGAATGGAGACTCTGCGTTAGAAATTTGAAGTTTATGCTAGGTGCTCCCCAACCAAACACACACACACATCACCCAGGACAGCAAACAATCCAGTCTGTACTGGGTGTTCACTATGCCCCTTCTTCCACAGCAAAGCTAGAATGAGATTTTTAAATGAGAGTTCAAATTGTCCCTGCCCTTTTAAACCCTTGAATGGTCTCCATCACGTTCAAGTTACTTGCAGTGACGTACAGAGAATCTATTAATCTTCTGAGCATTACTTCACTCAGTCTTCAAAACTCTGTGAAGTAGTTGTTATTCCCATTGTACGGATGAGGGAATGCAGGCACAAAAATATTCATCTCTCCAGGGTCATAAAGAGTGTAAGTGATGGAGCAGGCGTTCAGACTCGGTCTAAGTCCAGAGGTCACCTTCAGCCTTTGCAACCTGTCTCCTGTACGTGGAGCATCCTGCAGAACCTCACCTGAGATACTCCTACTTTTCCCATTTTGCTTGGCCAAGGACCGGCAGAGGCTCCTAGAGACAGGAGTGTGAAGAAAGAGACTCCATCCAGTGAGACCGTAATAGATGCACAGTAGGAGCAAGAAATAATTCGTAGCCATCCCAGGTACCCTTTGTTGCTATTTTATACATGATATACTGGTGTGCTGTTAGGGCTCGGTGAGTTTTGGCCAATGAAAGACAAATACTGTTCAGATTTTGCAGTGTGAGAACCAGGAATAGACCTGCCCTAAACATTGCACATTGCCTTGGACAGAATCTCTGCGTATCGTTGTGAACTGGATCAGCAAGACACACGACCCCCTATGTGCTAAATATTTTGCAGTCTGAGCAACAGAATCACATGATCATGAGACAATAAAAAGACAGTAATTCCTGTAGGAAAGAATCAGGTCATTACAGATTTGTCAATAGCAACAGAATTCACATTTCAGTGGTATTAATTACAACAAAATTGCTCAGTTCCACCATTCCTCCTTATTTTTTTTTAAAAAGAAATTCTATGGTTTGTGGGATTGACTCTATAATCATCAATTTGTGAGGGATATGATGAGTAAAC
Source organism: Lepus europaeus (assembly GCF_033115175.1). Lineage (NCBI taxonomy): Eukaryota > Metazoa > Chordata > Mammalia > Lagomorpha > Leporidae > Lepus > Lepus europaeus. The sequence continues at coordinate 20,588,973 of NC_084847.1, forward strand.
AATATTGCATTACAGTTCTCAATGGGAAGAAACTATCAAATCAAGGGCTATACATGTATAGCTGGGAATGTGTCAGAATCATTTCGTTCTGCCTGGAGCTGATTTTATGAGGCAGAAACAACACAGGATATGATTTTAAGTCTAAATATTTGGATGGGGCTCAAAATGTTAAAGCTCTGTGAATATCATCCGAAGGTCTGAGAATAGTCTAATTCGTGGTTTCTTTTGTTTCTTGACTTATCATTTAGTAAGACCCACTTTTTTAGTATACAGTTCTATGAAATGAAATACAGGTATGGATTCACGTGGCACCACTACCATGAGGCTACAGAATAATTTTGTCGCCCCCCCCCCCAATTCTGTCCCCTTGTGCTGAGCCTTTATGGTCACACCCTCTTCATCCCCCCTCCTTCTCTTCTTTTTCCTCCTCCCCTTGGGCAATTATTGATCTGGTCCACTTCACTACTTTAGTGTTTTGGAATGTGCTATGTAAATGGAATTCTGCAACATATAACCTTTTGAGACTTGTTGCTTTCACTCAGCATAATTATCATTAAGATTCATCCAAGTCGTGGTGCGTGCTTACAGTTCACTTCCTTTGACAGTTGAGTAGTGGCGTGGGTTGAATGGAAAAGTATTTGTTGAAGTCTTGTCCTCCAGCAGTTCCAAATATGCCCGTCTTTGGAAACAGGGTCGCTACAGATACAATTAGTTATGATGAGCGTGGATTAGGGTAGATGCATCCTTAATGTTTAATGACTGATGTTTTTATATGAAAATCAGGGGTATTCAGAGAGAATGCTATGGGCAGACACACACGTGCACGGAGAAGAAAGCCAGATGAAGACAGAGGCAGAGACCGAAAGGATGCTGCCCCAGGCCGAGAGACACCCAGAAAGGACAGGGAGGAACTCCTTCCCTGCACCTGCTGGGCCAGTGCCAGAGGGAGCCCGACCCTGGGGGCATCCCGATTCACACTTCTGCCCTCCAGAACTGCGGAACAATGCATTCTACTTCTTTGAAGTCATCAATTTATGATAACTTTTTTTACAGCAGCTCTAAGAAACTGATAGAAGCCATAAGTGTGGCTTTTTGAAAGGCCAAAAAATGATTCAAAATTTCTGTCTGCTGAGATGTCACAAGAAATGATCCTGGAAAACATAAGGACAAATATCACAGAAAGATACGGGGTAACTCAACATTAACGAGGATGCCAAACAAAAAATGTGGCAGAAAATATGGGAAGCCAGCCGGTTCTGGGTACAGAACCTAGTTCCCAGGTACCGGAACTCAGGGCAGGGCTATTCCTGGTATTACTGAAGTGACTCCATTGCTGCAATTACAGGACAACTTAAACATCTCTTCATATATTTGTTAGTTATTTATAGTTCTCTTTTTCTGAATTTCCTGTGCGTGCTTTCCTGTTTTAAAAAAAGTATCATCCTTTTCTTTTAAAATCCTATTGTAGGAACTCGTAAAATAATTCGAATTTTGATCCTAATTTTGTCTTACACGAAGCAAACAATGTCTCCTAGAAAGTGACTTGTTTAGTACTGATCTTGGAGCTTTGTTACAGAATGGTTTTTTAAAGATTTATTTATTTATTTAATTTTATTTGAAAGGCAGAGTTACAGAAAGAGAAGGAGAGAGAGAGAGACAGACAGACAGACAGGTCTTGCATTCACTGGTTCACTCCCCATATGGCCATAACCACTGGAATGCGTTGATCTGAAGCCGGGAGCCAGGAACTTCTTCCTGGCCTCCCACATGGGTGCAGGGGTCCAAGCACTTGGGCCATCTCTGGCTGCCTTCCCAGGCTCATTAGCAGGGAGCTGCATCAGAAGTTGAGCAGCCGGGTCTTGAACCTGTGCCCATATGGGATGCCAGTGTTGCAGGCAGAGGCTTAACCTGCTATGCCACAATGCCAGCCCCTACAGAATCTTTTGTAAGGCAGATGTTGTATGTTGTTTTACTTTATTTTATTTAAAATGGAGAGAGAGATACACAGAGAGAGATATTTCATCTGCTGGTTTGTTGCCTACCACATCTAGGGCCGGACCAACCAGGGACTCTAAACTCCATTTGAGTCTTCCACTTGGGTGGCAGGGACCCAAATACTTGAGCCATCTTCTGCTGCCTCCCAGGAAGTGGAATATCTGGGATTTGAGATATGGCAACTTAAGCAGTGTACCAAATACTTGCCCCAAATAGGTATTGTAAATTAGTTACGATGGCAAGTACATGTGTCTCTTGATTGATTATTTTGTTTCATGCGCTGTGTTTCCTCATCCCCAAATCATAGAAGTATTATCCTATATTTTTCTCGTATCACTTAAAAATTTTAATGTACAAATATTTAATGCATTTGCAGTCTGCGTGTATGCAACATGAAGGCTGAATCTTGCATAATTTAAACCTCTACAAACGTATATTCAGTTGCTCCCACTTTGAAGTCAGTTCCGGCAGCCTTCTCTGATTTTCAGTGCCACCTTCAGCTTATCCAAACTCCTTTGCACTCACGATGCTGCTTCTGGATGGTTCTGTCACGCTAACCTGCTTATGTGTTCTTCCTCTACCCATACATTTGTAAGATAACCTTTACGTCAGTAACACGTTTACTCCAGCTTTGTTGTCAGTTCATTGGATAGTGTCCTATCCGTCTTGTAGACTTGCTTCACTGCTTTTTGTTAGTTTTAGAATTTTGTTCTTCTGCCCATATAAGTTCCCACGACTCGTCTTTGAGATAGCTGATTCTTTCTTCTACATGACTGAGTTCTTCTATTGAGTTTCTCTATGGAATTTTTCATTTCAGCTTCAGAATTTGCATTTGGTTCTTTTTGGGGTTTCAGTATCTTTGTTGATGTTTGCATGTTGTTCATGCATTGTTTTCCTGATTTTGTTTAGTGGTCTATTTGTGTCTTCTTGTAGCTCTTTGAGAAAATTATTTTAACTTCTTTATCATACTTTCATAGATCTGTATTTTTCTCATACTTCAGTTTTTTTATTTTAAAATAGTTCTATATTCATAAGAAGTTGTAAATATAATACACGAAGTACCATGTACCCTTCACCAAGTTTCCCCTAGTGGTAACATTTTCCCTAACTATAATATACTATCAAAATTAGGAAGCTGACATTAGCATAATAGGAGTATATAACTCTGTCATTTTATTAAATGTGTTGATACATACGACCATCATGTCAAACAAAATAGAGAACTCACCACACCTATCTCCCTTGTAATACTTCTTTATTTTCTTAAAGATTTTATTTATTTATTTGACAGGTAGAGTTACAGACAGTGAGGGAGAGAGACAGAGAGAAAGGTCTTCCTTCCTTTGGTTCACTCCCCAAATGGCTGCTACGGCCGGAGCTGTGCCAGTCTGAAGCCAGGAGCCAGGAGCCTCTTTCTGGTCTCCCATGTGGGTTGCAGGGGCCCAAGGACTTTGGCCATCCTCCACTGCTTTCCCAGGCCACAGCAGAGAGCTGGATTGGAAGAGGAGCAAGTGGGACCAGAAGCAGCGCCCATTTGGGATGCTGGCGCCGCAGGCAGAGGATTAATGTAGTGCGCCATGGCGCCGGCCCCTGTGATACTTCCTTATATGCACACCCGCTTTCACCAAACTAACACCTGGCAATTTTTTTGGTGTCAGTTATAGTGCCTTTTAAAATTCCTTGGGTGACACCAAGTTTCTGTGGTTATTGATGGCCCTTGTGGTCTTGGCATTGGCATCTGCACGTTTGGAGAAGTAGGCACCACTTCCAGCCTTAGCAGACGGACTTCTGCAGAGAAAACCCTTCACAAGGCAGCCCTCCCAAGGATTCTAGAAAGGTCAGCTGCTGGCATCCATGAACAGACCTTTGTAGGAGTCCTAGGGCAGGATGGCCTGGAGCATGGGTCCCTGGGGGCTTCTGTGACATGGCGGCCAGCCTGTAGCCTTAATCTTGGGCATGGGTTTGCCCTCTGAGTGCATGGGGACTGGCCTGAGTCTGCAGGGGAAGGCTCATGTCCTCAGTCAGCAAGCAGGAGGTGGCCTGGTGCCTGCGTTCACAGTAGCCAGCATTGAGGATCTGCAGGGACCTTCTTGGAACGTGGGTTGTTGTCCTGATGCCTTGGGCCGTGGGAGCTGTCCCACTGCCTGGTTCCATGGGGGGATGGCTTGGCACTTGGAAGGTCATAGCAGCTGTAGTGGTTGCACCTGTGCCAGAGGCTGGACAGGAATCTGGAGCTTCAGTAGCTGGCTAAGTGCTGGGGGTAAGCCTGGAGCCTGGATCCTCAAAGGTGGCAGAGTTACCTGGAGTGGGCTGGTGCTAGGGTCTGAGGGGACTCGGGTTCTCACGTGATGGTTCTTTGTCCATGTGAAGAGCATCTGTGTCCACACTGGAGTGTGGTGGAGTCGGGGAGTCATGATGTGGGTGACACGATGCTGCTCTTCCAGCCTCGTCCAAGCACCCTTTCTTACTGCTGTGCTCCAAGGGCCACCGTCTCTCACCTGGATCCCTGAGCTCTTGTGAAGCTATTTTTGCACGTGGATGGCTTTTGACATGATGTTGTTTTAAGGAGCCAAGTGCTAGAAACATCGATGCTGACATCTTGCTCATGTCCCTCTCCCCTTACAACCCTTTCTGATGGTAGATAGAGCATGCAACCCTCATTGTTGTGTTGTATAGAACGTTTGTCATTCTTTTTATGTATTTACTTTTAAAAGCTCATGATTTCTGATAAAAAATGCCATTGATGATTTAATTCATAAAATATACAGTTTATAGATGTATTTAAAATAATTGCATTATTGAGTTTTCCCAGCAAGCTACATGACATAGCTCTTTATTCTGATCATCTTTAAAATACCTCCGTACATTTTTTTCATTTTCCCTGTGCTTATCTGCCCTGTGTTCTGCTCTGTGTCTTACTTGTTTGAGGAAGGTGCATCTTTTTATTGATCCTTTTATTTCGTATTGTAGCATGGTGTCAGGGTCTTCTTTTTCAGTGCTTGATAATATTATTCTGCTGTGCACAGAGATAATATTTTGCTCATCCATGAATTCATTGAGGGGTATTTGTGTTGCTTCTTCACGTTAGGTGCTGTGAATAATGCTGCTGTGGCCATGACTGTGCAAACATGTCTTTAAGGTCCAGTTTTCAATTCCTTTGGGCATATATCCAGAAGAAGAATTATTGAATCAGATGGTGTAATATTTCTTATGTTGGCATTTGTTTTGTACTTTTAGTAGATTCTCTTTATTTTCTTCCTTCCTCCCTTCCTTCCTTCCTTCCTTCCTTCCTTCCTTCCTTCCTTCCTTCCTTCCTATTTATTTGAAATGCAGAGTTACAGAGAGAGGTAGAGACAAAGAGAGAGAGGTCTTCCAACTGCTGATTCACTCCCCAGATGGCTGCAATGGCCAGGGCTGGTCCAGGCCGAAGCCAGGAGCAAAGAGCTTCTGCTTCTCCCAAGCACTCGGGCCATCCCCGCTGTTTTCCCAGGTGCATTAGCAGGGAGCTGGATTGGAAGTGGAGCAGCCAGGACTTGAACCTGCATCCATATGGGATGCCGATACTGCAGGTGGCGACTTTCCCCGCTATGCCGCAGCTCCAGTCCTTGATACTCTTTCTTGTTCTAAGAGTTTCCATATCATAAACAAGGGCTGAAATTTATGAAATTACCAGTGTCTATTAGATTATTCAGTTTTTTGCCTAGTCTGTAATGTAGTGAATTGTATCAGTAGGTCCCCTAAAAGACCAGACCTTAGACACTTTGCCTTTGAATACACATTTTGTGTCAGAAATCCGACATGATGTGTTGGGTTATAGGAATCCTGGCTGCAAGTGGAGTGTCCAGTCTGCCCACACTTCCACCTCCACTACCCCTAGGGGTTTCTCCTGAAGCCCAGCAGGCCTCCTGAGGGAGGTTTTATGTTAACTTGGCCTTGGCTCTGATCTGTGATTGATTGCAGCATCTGTAGGTCCTAGTGGCTGTGGTGTCTTCCTGTTGACACGCCCCCAGGGAGAGACTGCCTCTGGTGGCTTTTTAAGGTGTAATCCTATTGTTACACTGGAGCCCTGTTGGCATAGTGGCAGTGTGTGAGAGAATGGAAGTGTTCTAAAACATTCTGTTAAGTTTCAGTCCCAGTTGGGCCTGGGTCCCTGCCCTGTGGCCTACAGTTTCTTCACTCCCTTCTGTAGGTGGGAGATAAACTCTGATAAAGTCATCCCCTGGGGAGGACCCTGGGGGAGAGTGCTGTGGCCTGTCCAGGTATATTCCACAGTGGCTGGTACTTTTCTCTCTATCCCCTTTCTTTCTTTCTTTCTTTCTTTTTTTTTAAGATTTATTTATTTATTCGAAAGTCAAGAGTTACACAGAGAGAGGAGAGGCAGAGAGAGAGAGAGAGAGAGAGAAAGTCTTCGATGTGCTGGTTCACTCCCCAGATGGCCTCAACGGCTGGAGCTGTGCGGATCTGAAGCCAGGAGCCAGGAGCTTCTTCCAGTTCTCCCACGTGGGTGCAGGAGCCCAAGCACTGCTTTCCCTGGCCATAGCAGAGAGCTGGATTGGAAGTGGAGCAGCCAGATATCGAACCGGCGCCCATATGGGATGCCGGCGCTTGCAGGCCAGGGCGTTAACCCGCTGCACCACAGCACCGGCCCCATCTCTATCCCCTTTCAGAGCCACTTCCTCTGCTCTTCACGTGGAGAACCTGGGAGCATCCCTGAAGGTAAAACTGGGGAAAATGGCACTGTAGTAGAGTAAACAGAATAAATACCTGATTTTTTTTCTCCCTGGTTCCTGGGCCAGAACTCCCATGGTAATTGAAATTTACTGTCTGTTACGTGCTGATGAGATGACACCTGGCAGGAGACCCGTAGGTGGCTTCCGGAGAAGGATTTGTCGCCAGAAAGACCCAGGCTTTGGACTTTGAGGCCACCTGCCAGCCTCTGGGGCGGGGAGTCTGAGAGGCAGTGATTTAAGCAGTCCTGCGGGTAGATTCCCTAAACACCGTGGGTGGATGCGGGGGTCGCTGGTGGGCTGGTAAAGGTAGATGCCTTAGGGAGGCATGCCTTACACATGCTTTGCCTGTGTAACTCTTCCATTTGGCTGCTTCGTAGTTATATCCTTTCAAATAAGCCAGCAAACATGAGAGAAGTGTTCTGTTAAGTTCTGTGAGTCATTCTTTTTTTCTTTAAGATTTATTTTATTTATTTAAATAAATAAAAGGGAGAGCGAGAGAGACGGAGACAGAGAGAGAGATTGATCTTCTATCCACTAATTCACTCCCCGAATGACCACAACAGCTGGGGCTGGGTCAGGACAAAGCCAGGAGCCTGGAACTCATCCTTTGGCCCTGTGGGATGCCAGTGTTGCCCCTGGTGGTTTTAACCTGCTGCACTCACACCTCTGTGAGTCATTCTGGTGAACTCTTCAACCCTAGGGTTTAATTGTGGGAACTCCTGAATTTGTGCCTGACTGGGCAGAAGTGAGGGCCACCCCATTTGTGGCTGGAGTGTTTGAGTGCCTTAACCTATGGGCTCTGTACGATTTCTGAGTCATGTCTGGATTGAATAGAATTGTTGGACACCCAGTTGACCTCGGAGAATCAGAGACCCCCAAGAAGGGGCTCCCCAGGTCTTTCTCATTCTTGGAGCTTACACTCAGCTCTGGCAGTGTGTTTGAATTCCTGTATGGCTTCAGGTGAGCAGGTTGTGACTGTTCCTCCATGGGTTCACCTGTTTCTGAATCAGGAGGTGGTGGTTCGTTCTGTGACTTTAGTTTCCTGATGGATGCGGGAAAAGTCATTGATTGTCAGGCTGTTCGAGGCTTCCTGTTGGCAGGACGAGAGTCGACGACTGTGACCCTGGTCTCTGCCTCTTTCCTGCACTCTGGGGTGTGCGTGGCTCCCAGCTTGCTTCTGCGTCCATCAGTTGGACTAACTCGCAGTGTTTCTGTAGTGCGTGCTTCCTGATTGTATCTCCCAGCCATCAGGATTCACCGAACAAACGAAGAGTCTTTCTACCTTTTTTTAATTTTAGTTCCCTCTGCTGTGCCTTCAACATGAAAAGCCTGGGCTGCTGTCTTTTCCATTTTTGTGTTTTCTTTGTTACTTTCACTTCTTGCACTCAGAAAAACATATACAACAAACACACACGCATATACATGCATATGCACACTTGTGTGTGTGTGTGTGTGATTCTGCCTAGAGAGGATCATAGCCTGACAGCATTTTGTCATGGGATCCTTCAAGTACATGAACTCTTTTGTTTTTTCTTTTGCAGGGCTCCTCCTCCGCTGTGCACCCCAGCTCTTTCCCTGACCCTCACTCTGTAACTGATCCTTGCCGCCTGCTTCGAAGCTTTCATTCATGGCCTCTGTGTTCTCCCACAGATAATCCCACATGAACAACCTTAATCCATATCCTAGGGCCCTGGTGCTTTTATTTCTACTTGATTGACTCCCAGGAGTGGGATTTCTGAGTCTAAAGGTATATGTGTTTTTAATCTTAATAGTTATTTCCAAATTACTTTCCCTGGCACCTGGTCTTGAATAATTTTTTTGATGGCATTTCCAGTTTCTTCTGGGGCTACTGGTCTACTCAAGTTTTCTACCTCTTCTTGAGTCAATTTCAGGAAATTATATTTTCTCAAGAAGTCATTCATTTTGCATGGAATTTCAGAATCGGTGATAAATTATACATAGTGCGCTCTTATGATTTAATAATTTCCCCCACCGTCTGTAGAACTGTGGACATTGTATATGTGGCTTCTCTCTTTTTGTCTGACTTCACTGAATGTGATCCCCTTACTTTGTAACTTGGGATACCCCAGGGACCTGTGCTTTTGGTATTTCTTTATTTTGGGCTTGGAGCTCACCTACCTTTTCCTGTGTGACAGTCACTTCCTGTAATGTGAGGGGACCCCTCACGGATCTGGTACATCTCCTTGGGCTTTCATAGATCTATTTTAAAAATATTTTTCTTTTTTTTTTTTTTTTGCATCTTGGAGGCAGAGAGCAAACACTTGTTCAAAAATCACATACTCATTCAGGTTCTCTCGGGTATTTCTAATGAACGAACAATTTTAAGAAATGTATGTTTGGCAAGACAGAAAGTACACATACAATAAACTTGGCAAATCTCTGAAGAAGATACTAGCAAGTAAAAATTAAATGCTAGCGTACCATTTGTGGCTGTGTCACGTGCATTGTATTATTTGATTCTCATAGTTGTACTGGGATGTAACTACATGACGGTATTTGAAAAGTTTGTAGAAAAATGGAATTAAGATAAGCTTATTTCAGTGTGAGAAGCTTTTGAAACCCATGCATAGTTTTTTTTCATCATCTCATTTTCCATGAGGTTTTTGAAGGTACCATGTATGCATAGATTTCAATTTTTTGGCACCAAATGTTCATTTTAATTCCTTTTCCCATCGATGTTTTGAAGTACCTTATGTAAAAAAAAAAAAATGCCCATTTTATAGCTTGGAAATCCAAGACACAGAAAGGTAAAGAATTCATATAATAAGTGGCTAAGACCCCAAATCTGTTTTTTTGATGTGCTCCACCAAGTGCTGGAAAAATTATTTAGGGATAATGTGTAGTAAAATTATTTTTAAAAGGAAGAAATTAATTTCTACAATGTTGAATCTTTTTTTTATTTTTTGAAAAACAGGGAGGTGTGATTTTGATTAACTTATTTGATGGAGGCCATAAAGGGATTTTTGGGGGTCCTCCCTGTATGATGGCCTTGACCCAAGTAGTTGGTATGATTGCTCTGTTTTTATCATTCATTATATTTTTGATGTACTTTTTAAAATAAGTGCTTTTGTTTTATCAAAAAAAAAATAAAATAAAATAAAACGGACTTCACACATTCCAGCAACTTCAGTCCTAATCCATGACCATAAGGCAGGGCCTTTTTCGCCGGTCAGGGTTTTTCTCCGTAAGTGGCAGGATCTGCTCAGGTCCCTGTAAGCAGAGGATGGCAGCACAGCACCCAGCTCGCGGAGCCACTGGCACAGCTGCAGAAACAGACTCTGTGGAGCTCGCAAAGCCACCCAGCAGCACGGGGTCGCCGAGGGATCTGCTGTGGGGAGAGAGCGCCTGCCCGTGCCCACCGCCACCACTGCAGGCGCAGACGCTGGGCCCCGCTACTTCTGCTCTGATCTGCACCAGGCACACGGATGCCCGTGCTGCAGTTCCGGTCGGTCTCTCGCACAGGGACATCTGTATAGCAACACAGAAATGACACCTGCCCAATCTACGCCCTCAACAGTTGGGCAGGCCAGGGGGTATGGGATTTGTGTTTGAGTTCCTTGTTTTTCTTTCTTTTTTTTTTTTAAGATTTTATTTATTTATTTATTTATTTATTTATTGAGAGGTAGAGTTATATATATATATAGAGAGAGACAAAGAGAAAGGTCTTTCCATCTGCTGGTTCACTCCCCAAATGGCTGCAATGGCTGGAGCTGAGCTGATCTGAAGCCAGGAGCCAGGAGCTTCCTCTTGGTCTCCCACATGGGTGCAGGGACCCAAGCACTTGGGCCATCTTCCACTTCTTTCCCAGGCCATGGCAGAGAGCTGGATCAGAAGAAGAGCAGCCAGGAGATGATCTGGCACCTATATGGGATGCCAGCTCCACAGGTGGAAGCCTAGCCCACTATACCATAGCACCAACCCCAAGTACCTTGTTTTTCAGAATTTATTTTTTTAAGAGCAGTTTTAGGTTCATAGCAATGTAGAATGGAAGGTTCAGAGATTTCCCATGTAGCCCTTTCCCCATACACCTACATAGCATTCACCATCATCAATAGGTGCGTTTGTTACAGTTGATGAACCTAGGCTGACTCATCATTGTCATCGAAAGCCCATAGTTTACATTAGAGTTCACACTGGGTGTTGTGCTTCCTGTGGGTTTGGACAAATATAGGAAGACATCCACCTCTCCTTGTAGTATCCTACGGAGTCGTTTGACTGCCCTGAGAATACTCCATGCTCCACCTGTTCATCCTTCCCTACCCCCTAGCCCTGGCCACCCTCTGATCTTTCTGCTGTTTCTGTTGTTTGGTTTCGTCCAGAATGGTAGCACGGTTGGAATCACGTAGTAGCCTTCTCAGCCCAACTTCGTTCACTTCTTGATATGCAAGACAGGGTCTGTGGCTTTTCATATCTCAGCAGCTCGTTCTCGGTGCTGTGTTGCTGAGCCCTGTCCCGCTGTCTGGCTGTACCACAGGTTGTTCATCTGTTCACCTGCTGCAGGGCATCCTGGCTTGCAGGTGTTGGCACTCAGGATCAGCTGTTGTAGCCATCTCTGCTCACGGTTTTGTGCAGACCTAAGTTTTCAGCTCCTTTGGGTAAATGCCAAGAGTTCTGATTGCTGGGTCCTATGGGGAGAGTCAGTTGGTCACCTGTGGAATTGGAAATGATATCTGCACACCATTTACTGGTCAGGAGTTAATATCTAAAACATATGATTAATTACCTCTTTAAAGGCTCTGACTCCAACCATAGTCACTTTGTGAGGTTCTGAGCCTGAGATGTCAACATGCAAATTTGGGAAGACACGCTTCAGCCCACAATGGTGGCCAACGATCCAGGCTTCATGTGTGTCATATGTTGCTGTGAACTCATTTGTAGGTAATATATGGATCAGACCGAGGGCTGAGAGGCACACGTACGCTTCGAGGGCTTATTTTTTCTCTATCAAAAATAGCATCCCTTCAGAGGAGGCAGTGTTTCATTTGTGCGCATACTGGGGTATTGCAGAGGAATTCAATCGTGAGTGTCCCTGTTTCATCAGCCTCTGCGAGTCTTTTTTTTTGACAGGCAGAGTGGATAGTGACAGAGAGAAACAGAGAGAAAGGTCTTCCTTTTCGCCGTTGGTTCACCCTCAAATGGCCGCTGCGGCCGGCGCATCTCACTGATCCGAAGCCAGGAGCCAGGTGCTTCTCCTGGTCTCCCATGCGGGTGCAGGGACCAAGGACTTGGGCCATCCTCCACTGCCTTCCCGGGCCATAGCAGAGAGCTGGCCTGGAAGAGGGGCAACTGGGATAGAATCCGGCGCCCCAACCGGGACTAGAACCTGGTGTGCCAGAGCCGCAAGGCAGAGGATTAGCCTGTTAAGCCACGGTGCCGGCCTCTGCGAATCTTGTATTCATCACTTTACGAGAAGGTAGAGAGAATCCTGGAAGACTCACGCATTCATTGGTACAGAAACGGAATATCATCTGACCACAGAGAGCATATGTCACTCACGCCTTTTTCCTCGATAGATTGAAACAGACTTTAAGGTAAATTCTACCCTTAACATCTACCATCCACTGAGTTTAAGGAAAACCTGTCGAAACCTAAACCTCGAGTCTGCCCTGCTTCCAAGGGCCTGGCACCTTCTTCAGGAAACCCCCAGAGGCGAATGGAGGATTTGCAGGGTACAGTGTCAGGACAGGGCCTGGGAGGAGGGAGGCAGAGGTCAAGTTAACAACCGCACCGAGGAGGGCCACACCTGTGGGCCATTTCCTCTGTATGGTGGAGCTTGGAATGGAGGAATTTAGTCAACTCCCCGGCTTGTAACTCTGTAAGAGGGAAGTTTGCTGTGCCCCTAGAGTGACCCGTGTGAAGGTTTAGGATCCTGTGTCAGATTGACTTTCTTTAGTCCAGCCGTGGAATTTCTCTGCTTTAACTTCATCCATCTCTGTCTTCAGCTTCCACAAGTCATTATGCATGCATGAATGTACAGACACACTCACACACACACACACACAGGCAACATGTGAACACACAGACACCTGCACACACACACACATATGCTTGCTGAATACATAAAGGGCTCGGAGGCATTTACTGTAGGGATCGGAATCCCTGGGATGCTGCTGCTGTCTCTTTCAGCAGCTGTGGAGCCTGGTGCACACAAAAAGCGCAGGTTGAATGAACACTGAAATCGTCCGTGGCCAAGATTAAGAATTCCTGACTCAGTGCGACCCTGAGGAAGGGTGGTGGGAGTGAAGCCAGGAATGCTGGGTCAGTCTGCGCTCTCCAGCCACAGGCAAGCTGCTGACCTGCACCGTCTGACAGGTGGCAGGAGCTCAGTGAGTAGCCCTTGGGCCTCAGTTCACCCTGCTGGAAAATGCAGGTGCAGACAGGTAGTTAGGCAGGTAGATGAGACGGCTAGAGAGGCAGTGGATAAATGTATGTGGGTCTGGGGTTGGCTCTGCCTGCATCTCCCTCCGTGTGTTCTAAGATGGTAGGAAAGTCGTGTGATAACGATCCCAGGCTGGGTCGCATCAGCTGCACACCCCCTCCTCCCTAACCGACTCACTCAGAATCTCCATGCTCCCTGCCTGCCTCGGTTCTCCTGTTTCTTCTCCCTTGCTCTGCCTCCAAGCTGCTGTTCCGCTTGGAAGAAGCCAGGACTTCTGGAATCTGGTTAAGGGAATGGAACAGCCATAGAACTTCAGTGCCTGCAACATCTTCTATGCCAGAGAGCTGATTTTTTTTTTAAACGGGAGATTCTTTGTAAGATACTAAATCTGGGTGGAACAGCAGGCAACACAGCCTGCTGCTCTCTCCTCCTCCTTCCCCCTTCCCTCCGGAGGAGTCCAGGGCCCCTGTAACAGATGTCCCTTCTAGCAGCTTGCAGCAGGCACCCAGGATCACCTTGACACACAGCGACAGCCCGCTGCACTCCAGGGCGGGCCTGAAAGAAAAGGAAATGCAGCCACCGTTTGAGTGGGAGAAGAGAATATTTAGTAAACAGAGTCCATTGGGTGAGACCTCACGTTGAAGAGGTTCACAATTCAAACAGGAGAAAAGCCTCCTCTTTCCTCCAGAGGCTGAACTCTTTGTGAGTAATTGCTTTAAGGAGCGACTGTTGTAATTCAGATCGTCAACTTTCAAAACGGACTAGGAATCAAGAGGAACAGACATGGTCCTTGTCCACACAGCCCATGCCTACCCCCTGCCGAGTTCCTTGCAGGGACAGGAAGGGTGACCTGGTGGTTAATAAACAGGGAGTCTGCCTGCATGAAAAAAACAGATTCAAAGATTTCTATGTAGGCAGGTTTATTGGTAGGGTGATGCTCCCAGAATTTCTTTGTAGCACAGCCTCAGTACACATGTGTATGTGTGTGTGTGCACATGTGTGTGTCCCTATGTGTGCATGTACATGTGTGAGTGTGAGCGTTTACCTTCCGACTCTACCTTTGGAATCCTGATTTTATTAACTCTTATTTAATGTAAGAACGATAGCAGTAATTACTGCAGGTTCCTGGGGTACCAGCAAGGAGCTCAATGAAGGATGGCAGCAGAGGCAACCATCTGCTACCCGGGAGCAGGAGGGGCTGGCATCCGAGTCACAGCCTGAGGGACCCGGCTGCTGATTTGCTCTCCGTGGAGAAGCAGGCCTGGTTGTGTGGGTTCACAGCTTCCCCTTGAGCAAGAGAGAGGCTGGACTGTGAAACAACACCCCACTGTTAGCAAGCAGGGGAGGACAGGTTGTTGTGAAGGCATGGGGACGGTCAGTGTGGCCTCAGGACTGGGAAGTTGGGTTGATGCTGAAGGAAGACATCCCTGGTTTCCAGTCCCGCCTTTGCCACCTGTGGACTGTGTGGCTTTGGGCAGGCTATTTGACTTCATTTTTATACTCTCTTTTCATGTGCAAAATACGTGAATAGACTCATCTCCTGAAGAGTTACTGTGAAGTCAGGAGTTTCCATTGCTAACCTGCTTTAGCTGTGGGACTTTGGGCACACACGAAATAGCCACAGAGCTCATCACTCACTAGCAGTAGGAGAGGCAGCTCTTCTCACGTTTATTAAATCATTATCTGCTGCAAGCCCAGTGTGAACTCCTGATCCCTCCAGAAACTAGCAGTAGGTGGTGTTATTAGCCATGAGGGAAATTAAGACATAGAATAGCTTATCCTTGGTAATAATGAACACTTATTGCATTCTGGACTCTGTGCTAGGCTCTTTAAATCTGTTGTTTAATCTCACTGTTCTTGCCATTCCAATATGAGCATATTGTTTTCTTAGTTTTAGAGGTGAATAAGGCTCAGAGAAGTTGAGTAACTTGGTGGAGATTGCACAGGTTCAGATTTCTGTCTGTCTTGTTCAAAAGCTTCAAGTCTCTCTGGAGTGTTTGTCTCCATCTTTGGGATATTGCTAGGTAGAACTTGTAGGCCATACAACCGTATGTTCTGATGCTTAACTCAGCACCTGAAGGATGGATAAAGTTAAATTAGAACAGGATGTTTTCAGGCTAATTCTGTGTAGCCAGTTTTCATGGGGATTAGTTATGTTTCTGTTGACATCAGTGTGCTTCTTCCTGGTGAGCTTCATAGCTTTCCAGCATTAAGTCAGCCTTTGATATCCCTCTCTTCATCCATCCATCCATCCACCCACCCATCCATCCATCTCCATGCACCATCCACCCACCCACCCATCTATCCATTCATATCCATCCACCATCCACCATCCATCCATCCATCCATCCATCCATATCCTTGTACCATCCATCCATTTCCACCTATCCACCAATCATCCATCCATCTATCTATATCTATCCACCTACCATCTATCCACCCACCATCCATCCACCCATTCATCCATCCATCTACCCAGCCATCCATCCACCATCCATCCATTCATATCCATCCACAATCCATCACCCAATCATCCATCCATATCCACTCATTTACCGATCCTCCTTCACGTGCCAGATACCATTCTAGGTACTATGGATACAACAGTGAACAAAACAGACAAGATCACCTGCCATCATGGAACTTGCATAATAAATGGCACAAATTAAGTAAAAAGTAATATGATGTTACATAATCATAATTTTTTTTTTAATTTTTGACAGGCAGAGTGGACAGTGAGAGAGAGAGAGAGACAGAGAGAAAGGTCTTCCTTTGCCGTTGGTTCACCCTCTAATGGCCGCCGCGGTAGCGCGCTGCGGTCAGCGCACCGCGCTGTTCCGATAGCAGGAGCCAGGTGCTTCTCCTGGTCTCCCATGGGGTGCAGAGCCCAAACACTTGGGCCATCCTCCACTGCACTCCCTGGCCACAGCAGAGAGCTGGCCTGGAAGAGGGGCAACCGGGACAGGATCGGTGCCCCGACCGGGACTAGAACCTGGTGTGCCGGCACCGCAAGGCGGAGGATTAGCCTGTTGAGCCACGGCGCCGGCCCACATAATCATAATTGTTTTAAGAGAAACAAAAACTGAAACAAAATAATAAACAAGAAGTTTGGAATTTCAGGCAAGGTGGCCAATGAGTACTTCACCAAGAAGATAACATTTGAGTAGAGCTTGTTTTTTAAGATTTATTTTTATTTTATGTGAATATATATATGTATATATATAGAGAGAGAGATAGAGAGAGACAGAGACAGAGAGACAGAGAGGTTTTTCCATTGCTGGTTCACTCCCCAAATGGCCACAATAATCAGGCCTGGGTTAGACGGAAGCTCCATTTGGGTCTCCCATGTGGGTGGAAGAAGCCTAAATGCTTGGGCCATCTTCTGCTGGTTTCTCAAGCCTATTAGCAGATAGTGAGCTTGGAAATGGAACAGCCAGTACTTGAACCAGTGCCTATATGGGATGCTGGTATTCCAGGCGACATCTTAACCCACCACACCACAGCGCCCCTCCCACATAGAGATTCAAGAGGCCAGTGAGGGAATTAGGTGGTTGTCTTTAAGAATTGCCGTACATGGCCGGCGCCGCTGCTCAATAGGCTAATCCTCCGCCTTGCGGCGCTGGCACACTGGGTTCTAGTCCTGGTCGGGGCGCCGGATTCTGTCCCGGTTGCCCCTCTTCCAGGCCAGCTCTCTGCTGTGGCCCGGGAGTGCAGTGGAGGATGGCCCAAGTGGTTGGCCCCTACACCCCATGGGAGACCAGGAGAAGCACCTGGCTCCTGCCTTCAGATCAGCGTGGTGCGCCGGCCGTGGCAGCCATTGGAGGGTGAACCAACGGCAAAGAAAGACCTTTCTCTCTGTCTCTCTCTCTCACTCCACTCTGCCTGTCAAAAAAAAAAAAAAAAAGTAGAGCCATACAGACAGAAGGAAGAGCATGTGGGAAGTCCCTGAGGCAGAAGCTCCAGAAGAGGAAAGAAACCAGTGCAAGACGAGGGTTAAGAGCAAGGGACAGGGTGGGAAAGCACAGACTTTGGCTTTTAGTCTGATGTAGAAGTCTATCTGAAGATGTGAAACAGAGGTGTTACATAATCTGACTTAGCTTTAATAAGGAATCCTTAGGTTTTAGCAGAACTGTTGAAGAGCAGCCAGCACAGGAACAGGGAGCAAAGCCAGCAATGATCCAGATGAGCAAGGGTGATGTCCTCTTCCTCCCCACCTTCCTGGTAGCCCTGGGAGTGGGGAGAAGTGAGATTCCAGATGTATTTTAACACAGGGGCAGTGGGATAGAGGGCTTGGGTGAGAGATGATGTTCCTTCTATTGCAGTCTGTCCTGGTCCATAGAAAAGGGAGACAGAAGCTCTGCTTGTTGGACTCCAGGAGGTTAGGAGAGTTTTGCCTGGGGATAGCACCCAATGGAGGAAATAAAAACACAGTTAGACCACAGTGACCAAGAGTATGTGCATTTGGGTTCTTCAGGAAGCAGAAGCAGATGCCAATACCGGATGGGACATGCAGGAGATCTTGGAGGAATGTCTGGGAAGGAAAAAGGGCAGGATGCTGGAGACAGCAGGGAAAGCCTTCGGACTGGGATGCAAATCGGTTATCTGCAAAAGCCAGGGCAGAGGAAGGAAGGTTGGGTTTGAAGAGTTAACAGACTCGGTTCCAAATAAAGTTTGGCCCGGCCAGTGGAGAGTCCTCAAGTCACCACTGCCCGTTAATTATGTTCCTTGCAGCAGCAAGTCTGAGAGGCTTATGTTTGTGGTTGCCACAGAGAGAATGCCTGGGGTCTAAATCATGAAAGGTAAATCCATGTTGGGGCAAACACCTCAGAGCCGGACGTCAGGAGCCGGATCGAGTTAGGTGAAGGGGTAGGATGGCTGGCACAAGGAAGAGGGTTAATAAAAATAATATATATATTCGTATGGTGCTTACGGTGGTAAGCCAGGTACTTGTATGTACATTTACCGTCTCATGCAAACCTTGCGGCGAACCTGCAGAGTAACTGTTGCTTATCTCAGTGGAGCAAACCGAAGCACGGAGGCATTTGTTAATACAAATATAGGTAGCTCCTGGATTCAGATTCAGACGGTGCAACTCCAGATTCTGTCCTCTGAGCCATTCTGTCACGAGGCTGGATGCTGTCAAGCAGTGTGTGCGTGGATTTTTTTGGCTAACGGGCCAGGTTCAGGCCAGACAGTTGTCACAGTGCTGCGTCTCGCTCCAGGGGTGACACTGATGCACGGCAATGCTTCACCCTACTGGTGAGAAGGGAGATAGAGCGTTGGGCTCACCCTGTGGTGTATGGGAGCAGGAATGGGAGGCTGGGGTTCCTATTTGCAGGATCATGGAGATGGAGTGATTCGGTGTAGGTCCAGAGAGCCCTAACCCCGTTCTAGAGACCTAACCCCTGATGTGATCACTCAGCCAGGGAGAGGCAGGACCTGTGTCTGTCTCATCTTCCACTGCATTTGCAGGATGGAACCCCTTTATGGAGTACCTTATTCAAAAAGTGATTGAATAAATCCAAACATGCAAGCTGATGCTCAGATTCCCGGGAGTGCTCAGATCACGTGCTTGTATTGATGAGATGTGTTTTTGCTGAAAAACTCCCACAGGAAGAAATGGCTTCTCCCACACCGCCCAGCAGGTTCACTCAGTCTGCAGGAGGTCGTGGCTACTCACGCTGATGCCCTGTTTTCCAGTGAGCTGGCAGAGCCTAGCATGCCACCATTTGGTGTGGTTGGGATTCTGGGGTTGGTGGGGTGTTTTTGTGGGGGCTGATTCAGCAGTCAGGGGCTGCCTGTTCAGGATGGCTGCATTCATGGCTGACAGTTGGCTCCGTTAGCTTGGGCAGCAGGCATGCCTTGAAGTCTGTTATTATCTTTCAGGCTTGGTTAGCTTGGAAGCCCACATAACGCCGGTCACAGAGGTCCCAAAGCAAACCCCAAAGGCGAGCTCTTTTCTATCTCTGTTTGCTGATGTCCTGTTGACAAAAGCAAGTCACACGGGCAAGGCCAGATTCAAACAGCATCTAAGTTAAGTTTCCAGCTCATGCACGGAAGAACTGCAGAGTCATACGAAGGGGCTTCAAAAAGTTCATGGAGAGTACAATTAGAAGATGTCTTTAGGCCGGTGCCGCGGCTCACTAGGCTAATCCTCCACCTGCGGCGCCAGTACCCTGGGTTCTAGTCCCGGTTGGGGTGCCAGTTCTGTCCCGGTTGCTCCTCTTCCAGTTCAGCTCTCTGCTGTGGCCTGGGAGGGCAGTGGAGGATGGCCTTGCACCTTGCACCCACATGGGAGACCAGGAGGAAGCACCTGGCTCCTGGCTTCGGATCGGCACAGTGCGCCGGCCGTAGCGGCCATTTGGGGGGTGAACCAACGGAAGGAAGACCTTTCTCTCTGTCTCTCTGTCTCTCTGTCTCTCTCTCTCTCTCTCTCTCTCTCTCTCACTGTCTAACTCTGCCGTCAAAAAAAAGAGATAAGTTTATTTTGCTGCAAAAAATTTGAAAGCCATGCAGTTTTTTCATAATATGCAATTCCATGACCTTTTTGAAAACCCCTCATATTGTCGAGGGATACAGCTATAGCGGTGGGAGATGACTGTGGCGATTTTTGCAATATCCCACACTTGTCTTCTGAGTCTGTGTATCCAAAGAGTTCTTCTTACCAGCAGCATCTCTTGTAGCTGGGAATGATTTCTCATCTTCCTCATGTCATTCAAGTTGACATTTCTTTCTTTTTTTTTTTTTTTTGACAGGCAGAGTGGACCGTGAGAGAGAGACAGAGAGAAAGGTCTTCCTTTGCCGTTGGTTCACCCTCCAATGGCCGCTGCGGTAGCGCGCTGCGGCCGGCGCACTGCGCTGATCCGATGGCAGGAGCCAGGTGCTTTTCCTTGTCTCCCATGGGGTGCAGGGCCCAAGGACTTGGGCCATCCTCCACTGCACTCCCTGGCCACAGCAGAGAGCTGGCCTGGAAGAGAGGCAACCAGGACAGGATCGGTGCCCCAACCGGGACTAGAACCTGGTGTGCCGGCGCCGCAAGGCGGAGGATTAGCCTAGTGAGCCGCGGCGCCGGCTCCAGTTGACATTTCTAATTTTGCCCGATTCTGCCCTAGTGTTCCTATTCCATTCATGTCCTAAGTATGTGAATATTGGGTCAGAATGGATTGAGTGTACACCTGGACTTGGCTTTATGAAGCCTTGGTTATTCCCATTGTTTCAACTTCCTTCTGTTTCTCCATCCATCCATCTATTCATTCACCCCATCCACCCATTTGCCTTTCCTTCCTCCCTCCCTTCCAGCCATCTATTCACCTGCCCTTTGGTCCTCCCTCCCTCCCTGCCTCTCTGCCTCCTTCCCTTCCAACCACCTATTCACTTGCCCTTTGGTCCTCCCTCCCTCCCTCCCTCCTTCCCTTCATTCCATCTATTTGCAGTTGTTTCCTCTTTTAGAGTTGTGTGGACATCTCTCTAAGAGCCATGCTTGATAGAACAGACAAACACGTGCAATGGTAGCCAAACTTGCTGGAACGTGATGGAAACATCAGGGAGAAAAGGCTAATTCGGCCCTCATAATAAGCTCCTGTAGTATCCCAGAGCTCTCTTCTCAACACTGATTTTGCATGTTTGTTTTCCTGCTCACTTACTATTTCTTTGAACACAGGGACCTTATTTTTTCTAATTGACTGTTGTATCTTTATCCCCAGTATGAAGTCTGCGTAAAAGGCACATTACCTAAGTATTTGTTGAATTGAATTGAATTGGAAGCCACAGAAGTTATGCCATTTGAGCTGGGATTCAAACAACAGCAAATAACATTTAACCCACAGCAATTGCGTGGGTAGCTTAGGCTATTCTTTTGTAAGCGAGGAAGCAGGTTCAGGGGTTAAGTGATTTGCTCCAGATCACACAGATGGTGGAAAGATGGAACCAGGCTTCTGCTGTAGCTGATGCATCCCACTGACAAATTACCATCCAATGCAGGAAAAAATCTGAGGAAGAGAGGCTCACAACTTTCCGTAAAAGAACCTTGTGCTCATATTTGAGTCTTCCCTTGCCATCTACTCATTTTCAATTCCTTTATTTACCAGTTTATCCATCCGTGAACTCATCCCTCCTTCCATCCCTCCCCTGTTTGTCCATTCGCAATTCCTTACACCTGCCATCCATCCTTCCCTCTATCCATCCCTCCCTCCCACCTCCTTCCTCCTTCCCTCTCTCCACTCATCTGTTCTTCCATCTATGTAGCCATCTGTTCAGAAAATATTTAATGAGTTCCTGATGTCTCTCTTTTTTAAAGATTTATTTATTTGAAAGTCAGAGTTACACAGAGAGAGAAGGAGAGGCAGGGGACGGGGAGAGAGAGAGAGAGACAGAGAGAGAAAGAGAGAGAGAGTTCTTCCATCCATTGGTTCACTCCCCAATTGGCCGCAATGACCGGAGCTGTGCTGATCCGAAGGCAGGAGTCAGGAGCTTCTTCCAGGTCTCCCACATAGGTGCAGGGGACCAAGGTGTTGGGCCATCTTCTACTGCTTTCTCAGGCCATAGCAAAGAGCTGGATGGGAAGTGGAGCAGCCGGGACTCGAATCTGTACCCATATGGGATGCTGGCACTTCAGGTGGCGGCCTTACCCACTATGCCACAGCGCCGGCCCCTCCTGATGTCTTTTTATTCATACCTGACTTCCCAGAATCCAGAAATATGGCTGGCATAGAGTAGATACTAAAAAAAAAAAAATACTTGTTGTATCAAGACAACACCCATGTAGCGTTCACAGGAGCATGAACTCTGGAACCACTTTGTTTTGGCTTCAAATCCTGGCTCCAACATATACTAGCTGTTTGGCTTGTGCAAGGCACACAGCCTCTGCCTTAGCTTACTCATCTGTACATGGGGTTAGTAGTGCCTACGTCATAGGATTGTTGAGACGTTAAAATACACACACATACACACACATTTAAAATATTGCCTAACACGTTGTAGTGTTGTCGGTTTATTATCATTAGATAAATGAGATGTCTTAACCAAAGAAAATAAGATCAGTACTCTTATAGAAACTCATGGTATAGGAGCCTTATCATCTTTCTACTTAGTCCTGTTGGAGGAGGGAGAGGACAGGGTCCTTTCTGATCATTCAGGTGGATCTGGACATGTCCATGTTGATCCTGAAAATGTCATTTCTCCCCAGACATAGACAGGTACATCTGTGTGCCCTGTGTGGACAAGGCAGAGTGAATTCCAGGCACTCCACGGGCACGCTTGTCCCTCTGTGTCACAGCTTGGGGACTGTATTCACATCAGCCTGCGACTTGAGGCTTCCGCTTTTCTCTTACGAGGGATCTGGAGCCCAGAGGTGGACATTTCTTGCCGTCCTAAGTGTGACTGAATTGTAAGATCCTGATGATGGGGAGACTTGGCCATGGTTCATGCACTCTGTGAAGGTTATTGCTAGCTGTGTGACCGGCGCACTCAGGGATCATGGGCCTCTGAAGCCCGGGGCTGTAACTCTCACCCCTGACTCCCTGCCTCACAGCAGATGGATGGATACAGATAAAATACCCAGCAACAGGCATATTAGACTCTGAGGCCGTAACCCGGGCAAGGAGGCTGCTGTTGGCCGACTGTTCGCTTTCCGTTTCAGAGATTTCTGGAACGCAGGCTGAGAGAGCCGAGGTGTTTTGGAGTTGGAAGGGATATAAGCTTCACAGTGAAACTCAAACCTAACTTGGCTTAAAGTCGCTTCCAGCGAGACCCCTGCCCGTCTTTTCACTCAGTCCTCACTCAACTATCATACCAAGTTTTTGACCATTCCCAGATATGTCCTGATATGTTTATCTCTGTGACTTCTGATGCCATTTTTGCCACCTGTTTGAAAGGGATCATTTGATCGTTGGTGCCAGGAAGTCAGCACACACTGACTTAATCAAAACAGAATGTAGAAGCCAGCGCCACGGCTCACTTGGCTAATCCTCTGCCTGCGGTGCCGGCACCCTGGGTTCTAGTCCCGGTTGGGGTGCCAGATTCTGTCCCGGTTGCTCCTTTTCCAGGTCAGCTCTCTGCTGTGGCCCGGGAAGGCAGTGGAGGATGGCCCAAGTGCTTGGGCCCTGCACCCGCATGGGAGACCAGGAGGAAGCATCTGGCTCCTGGCTTCGGATCAGCGCAGCATGTCGGCCGTAGCGACCATTTGGGGGGTGAACCAACAGAAGGAAGACCTTTCTCTCTGTCTCTCTCTCTCTCTCTCTCACTGTCTAACTGCCTGTCAAAAAAAATAGAATGTAGAATATAACTGTTGATTCACATAATGAAGGCCATGGGTAGATCTGGCTTCAGGTAAGGCTTGGTTTGGGCCATAAGGATCCAGCTTTTGGCAGGCTTCTTGGGAATGGCTCAGTTCCCAGAATCTGCTGTGCAGGGCAGCTTCCAAGTTCTCCCCTTAGGGTTTGCAAGAAGGTTCTGGCAGCTGCAGACCTCATGTTCTTATAGCAACAAATACAGAATCCATAGTTCTCTTTCGTACAACCCCACAACTGCCCCCTAGCCTCTCATCAGCTGTAATTAGATGATGTAATGAAATAGATTGACAGCTATAACAGAGTTCCTGGGGCTGTGGGTGGGGTTCTTCCACTCAAGCAGTAGAGCTGAGAATGAGTGGTCTCCCAAAGAGTAAGGGTGGAACCTGAGCCGGAGTCACGTTTTTATCGTATTTTTCCACATGGGGACATACGTCACCACCACGGATGTTTTGGTTCCTCTCCCCTAACTCTTGTCCAGACTGAGTGAATCCCCCTGACCTCTGTGCTCCTGTAGCTCGTCACTGTGATCTTCCTTCTGTCCTTCTGTCATATTCTGAATGTCCCTTTACAGATCTCTCTCCTTGGTCAGGCTTTGAGACTCACCAGGGAGCAGCTGTGCCTTACTCATGGTGGCATATCCCGGCCACGTGACTTCGTGCTACGTGTGCAGTAAGCTCTATTGAATGAAAAGTTGATATGCTAGATTGGCCTTTGATTCTACTGCCTGAGTCCTTCCTATTAAACTCTAAACCTCCTGCCAGACCTTTCCCAGGATTGAGCCATGCCCACCCCTTAACAAGTCTCAGCATATTCAGCGATTATATTGGGTTGAATGGTGTCTTCTCCCACATTCATGGGTGTCTACAGATAGAATCGAGTTAAAGTGAGGTCATCATGAGGAGAGTGGCCCCTAAGTCCAACGACTTGTGTGTTTATGAGGAAGAAGAGATTGGAGACACAGAGGCAGACCCCTGGAGGAGAAGACCATGTGCCAACTTTGCCAGCGATGGGAGTGAGGCTGATGCAAGCTAAGGAATGCTGACAACCTCCCCAAACTAATTGAGAGTCAGGGAAGAATTCTTCCCTAGAACCTTCAGGGCAAGCATGGCCTTGGCCACACTGGACTTTGGAGTTTTGGTCTCCAGAACTGTGAGATAATAACTTTCTTTTTCTTTAAGCTAAGTGTTTTGGGTCCTTTGTTGCAGCATCCCCAACCAATGAATGCCATGATGTTTCTTACTATGGGAAGTTCTTCCTTGTGTAACAGTTCTTCTTGTTCATCAGTTCACTCTTTTTTCAGCCAGTGTCTGCTAGGTGTTTAGCATGTGGTGGGCCTTGTGATGATGACCGAGACAGTGCCCCCACCTCTCCGGAGAATCTTACCTGGTAGAGAGACAACACTCAGACAGGCGTTCCATCCTTTTTTTCTCTTTTTTAAAATATTTATTTATTTATTTGAGAGAGAGAGTTACAGACAGAAAGAGGGAGAGAGAGAGAGACAGAGACAGAGAGGTCTTCCATCTGCTGGTTCACTCCCCACATGGCAGTGGCTGGAGTTGGGCTGATCCAAAGCCAGGAGCCAGGAGCTTCTTTCAGGTCTTCCACACAGGTGCAGGGGCCCAAGCCCTTGAGTCATCTTCCACTGGTCTCCCAAGCCACAAGCAGGGAACTGGGTGAGAACTGGAGCAGCCAGGACATGAACTGGTACCCATATGGAATGCTGGTGCTGCAGGTGGAGGCTTAAACTACTATGCCACAGTGCTGGCTCCCCCCGCCCATCCTTTTTTCTCGTCTAGGATGTATCTCCATAGAAGGAACTGTCTTCCATGTAGGAAATAGATCATGGTTAAAGTGCTAAATCTGAGTCAGACAGAACTAAACTCAGAATCTAGATCCATTACTCATCAACTATAGAATCTTTGGTCTACTGTCCTCTGGAAAAATTAATATTTATATGAGAAGCAGAGAGAGAGATATCTATAGAGACAGACCATCCGCTGATTCACTCCCCAAATGCCTGCAATGGCTGCTTCCCAGCATCTGCATTAGCAGGTAATGGAGTCAGGAGTCAGACCTGGTAATTGAATCCATGGACTCTGAAGTGGGACTTGGGCTGAACACCTGCTGTGGCATGTCGTCCTTTAAGCTCCACCACCCTCAGTTTCCTCATCTCGAATTTGGGATCTCAGTGGAGGTGTGGTGGGTGAGGAACTGAGCGAACTGATGCGTGCTGCGTTTTCAGACCATGGGCTGTCTTAAATAAGTACCTCTTTCTGTAGCTTCTTATTAACTTGGCAGGACTGATCAGGTCTCCCCAGGAGGTATCCTTTCTCTTTATCATTCCCAAAGTCTTCTGCCACCAAGGGTGTGACTTTTGAATCCCCATCCTTTCTTTTTTTTTTATTTTTTTTTTTGACAGGCAGAGTGGACAGTGAGAGAGAGAGACAGAGAGAAAGGTCTTCCTTTTGCCGTTGGTTCACCCTCCAATGGCCGCCACGGCTGGCGCGCTGCGGCCGGCACACCGCGCTGATCCGAAGCCAGGAGCCAGGTGCTTCTCCTGGTCTCTCATGCGGGTGCAGGGCCCAAGCACTTGGGCCATCCTCCACTGCACTCCCGGGCCACAGCAGAGAGCTGGACAGGAAGAGGAGCAACCAGGACAGAATCCGGCGCCCCGACCGGGACTAGAACCCGGTGTGCCGGCGCCGCAAGGCGGAGGATTAGCCTAGTGAGCCGCGGCGCCGGCCCCCATCCCTTCTTTATTTACAAGTGTTTTAAGTATTTTTGTAAAGCTCAGGAATGCTCGCGTCTATCAGAACTGTAGCCAGACCTCTAACAAGAAGTAAAGCAGAACAGACATGTCACCTCCCTTGCTCAAGAACTGTACCTCAATGATGCAACCAGATCGGTCTGACTGTCTTCAGAAAACCACGTTGTGCTGTTGACCAGCGTTGAGCTTGTAGGGGACGGAAACTGACCAGGTGCATTCACACATGCTTCCCTGGTAAGGACTTGTCCAGATGGTTGTGGGCCCCACGGGCAAGACCTTGTGTTTATCTCTGTTAGTTTTCATGTCGTGTAATTCAGTCTTCCACACCAGCTGGTGGGAGTCTTCTGGGATCCTGATTCCATTATGCAGCATATTGCCTACAAGATAAATCCCCAACTTTGTATCACAAACAGACTCTGATCAGCCTTTATTCAAGTCTTCACTAAAATATATTGAATCCTAGGCCCGAGACTGTCTTGCCTCCTGGCCGAAGTGGTGAGTGATATCAGTAAGGCCCCCAAGGACAGGTTCTAGAAAGAGCTCTGGTAGCCAGGTCATCTGATTGCTTCAGGCTCACCAGCTCACAGAACCTGTTTCTGCCAGCTGGGACTCTCAGAAAAACCACAGGCAGCAGGAGAAATGAGGGTGTCGCTGACTCTGGCCTCTGAGCTAAATTCCTTGGGGTTAACTGTTCAGACGCACTGCATTCAGCAGAACTTCAGAGGGCCTTTTCATTCTGAATGCTTCGAGCACCTAGAGGTTGAACTGACGTGTCTCTGGGTGAGCAAGGAACCCAGTTTAGGAGGCGCTTGGAAAATAATCATCATGGTGATAACCGCTCACCTGGATGAAGCCATTCCTTTGGGGCAGACCCAATGTACTCGCCTCAATCCGTCCATCAAAATTTTGGTGGGGCTAAGAAAGATTAGGAAAGTTGCTTAAGGGCAGGTAGCTGATAATTAGTAGTACAGTGACACAAACCCAGAGTTATAGCAGGTTCCTCTCTCAATGCCAAGAGCCTTTCTCTTTTTCACAAAAGAAGTGAGGAGGCCGGCACTGCAGCTCACTAGGCTAATCCTTCGACTGCGGCGCTGGCACATCAGGTTCTAGTCCCGATCAGGGCACCGGATTCTGTCCTGGTTGCCCCTCTTCCAGTCCAGCTCTCTGCTGTGGCCCAGGAGTGTAGTGGAGGATGGCCCAAGTACTTGGGCCTTGCACCCACATGGGAGACCAGGAGGAAGCACCTGGCTCCTGGCTTCGGATCGGCACAGCATGCCGGCCACAACGTGCTGGCCGTAGTGGCCACTTGGGGGGTGAACCAACGAAAAAAGGAAGACCTTTCTCTCTGTCTCTTTCTCTCTCACTATCTAACTCTGCCTGTCAAAAAAAAAAAAAAAAGTGAGGAGGAGAAAGAAGAGGAGGGTCGGGAGGAGAGAGAGAGCGCAAGAGCAAGGTCGAATCTTGGATGTGCTGGTTCACTCCCCCAATGCAAAGCCAGGGCTGGCCTAGGCTGAATCAGGAGCCAAGAGCTCCATGAGTCTCCTATATGGGTGGCAGGGGCCCAAGCACATGGGCCGTCCTCTGCTGCCTTCCTAGGCACATTTGCAGGAAGCTGCACTGGATGCAGAGTAGCTGTAACTCAAACTAGCAGCCCAACGTGGGCTACCGACTGTGCAAGCAGAAGCTTCACCTACTGTACCATGACCCCAGCCCACCCCCCCGACCTCGAGAAATTTTTCTTCTATAATTATTCAATGGTTGTTTGTGTGATTAATGAATTCATGAAATATATTTTATCCATGGTTATTTCATACCTGGGACTTCTGTTTCCATTTGGGCAGGGATGCTGTTTCCTTGGTTCATCTCTGTTCCTCCTGGGGCCTAGTGCTGTGCCAGGCCTGTGGTTGCCGTTCAGTGAAGATTTGTTGCAGGATCTCACAGTGCTAGATGCAAATGTGCTTTGAGCCAGGTTGTGAGTGAATAAGGTAAACTTGATTTAGGGTATTTTTTTTTTAATGTTGACACCCAACTATCTCTGTGCAGTAGTTCTTAGAGCCACAAATGAGAGTAAATACTCTCCTTCCAGCGCTCTGAGAATTAATTAAGGTTTGTGACACCCTTTAAAATTCCTCACGATGTATAGCTGCTTTCATCTGGCTAAGTGCAAGGCAGCATTATGGGGCCATTACCGGGTCTGGTGCTAATGGACGCCTGTCACCCTTTCTCCTCCTACCACAGTGCGTTAGACCTGTGCGTCCCCCAGTAATTGCTAAATAACTCATGGAGTGCTTGGCTTGCTAAATTAAGAAATGAAATAATAGACTGGAAATAGGAACAGGCATGTGGAATGAATAGAGAGACGTCCTATTACCGAGGCTTCCCCTGCTTGTACGTCTTCAGATAAAGAGTGTGACTCCAGTTAGGTTTGCGGGAATGGATTTTTATAGACTTTGCGGTAGTTCAGTGGTTTTATGGGAGGAAGGGTGGCTGTAGTTGATGGGTGGTCTTCTCTAGTTCTGCTTGAAATCCTATGCAATGAGGAGAATTAGTCTTCTTGCTTGGATTTCGGGACTGACGGCTCACTCATCAAGGAGGTAAGCGGGAAGAACCCGAGGGCTTTTCTGAGCAGGTGTAAAACAATGGGTTGATGATGCCTTTTCAGCAACCACTGGGATCCAGGCTGGGGGCTTACAAAAGGAGCCAGTCTACTGGGAGTGATACACAACAAGAGTGCTGCAAGCTGGGGGAGAGGAGTGAGGACCTCTTGCAGACAAATTTGTCTGAACCATTTCACTTGATGTACCAGGACTTTCAACTCCATCTCGAGTGTTTTCACATCCTTTGTCAATACAGGTTAAAGTAAATTTTGAAGACAGGAACTTAATCCAAACTTGACTCCTTAGAGACTCAAAGTTAAAAAGGAAAGGCAAGGCAAATAGACAAAGAAATCCCTAAGGATCTACAACATTGCTAAGGAGCACTTGAGGTTTGTCCGGTGTTTATTAGACAAGTAAAATTAAGTTGAGATCACCTTTAGACAAATGTAAAAATATCTCCTTGTATGTCAGAATGGCAGCAAAGGGCACCTTGTTGCATGGACAGATACAAAAGACACTGAGTTTTGAGGGGTCAGCTCCAGATGAAGGGGTATTTTGCATGGTCAGCATAAAGACAGAAGGATTCTGTGACTTCTGATCCCTGCATAGTATATTTTTAAAAAGTTTTAATTTACTTACTTGAAAGGCAGAGGGACAGAGAAAAAGAGAGAGAGAGAGCAAGAGAGCCTCCCCCCCCCCCCCAATTAGCTGGTTCATCCCCTAAGGGCCAGGGCCAGGCCAGGCTGAAGGCAGATGATGGTAACTCAGTGCAGGTCTCCCATGTGGGTGGCAGAAACCCAAGTACTTAAGCCATCATCTGCTGCCTCCCAGGTTGTGTTAGCAAGGAGCTGGAGTCAGGAGCCGGAGCTGAGAGTCAGCCCCAGGCGCTGCCGTGTGGAATGTGGACATCCTAACCAACAAATCCCTGCATCCTTGCTTCATTCTCATTAGAAGATGCTGTAATGGGTGATGGAGACGCCGTACTTGGCTTCAGGTCGCCTGGCAACTCAAATGCTCAATCCTGGGTTGGTGTGGGGCCTGGGCAGAGTGGAGGGACCAGAGTGGTCCCCAAGGATGGGCTGTTAGCAAGCCCAGTGACCCATGGAGCTCGCCCATACTGAGTACAAGTACAAGGCACTTTCCTTTATTAGGAATAAAAAGGGAGGAGGCCCTCAAATTGGTCAACGTATCCAGTGAGCAATATGCCCAGATCCTGCGGATGGCCCAGTATCACGTAGAGGACACCATGTATCTCATGGAGAAGATGAGAGCCCAATTCAGCTGGGTGTCTGAACTGGCAGACCAGACCACAGCAACTGAGAATGCCTTCAACTCAACAAAGGAAGTGCCAAGTGTTTGTGAAAGAACTTCAACCAAACAAGGTGAAATGAAGGTAAGAGGATCTAATACATCCTAAATCCAGCCAAGTAGAATTACTCCTTCTGTTGAGACCTGATAATTCTGAAATACATATGGGTAATGCAATAGACATAGTTGCAAGAAAATATGTTAGTCACTTGTTATGGAGTACTATTAATTGGATGACAGTCCAATAGCTATTTAAATTAAATTAAATGGCACTCCTTTAAAAATTAAATGTACATATATACTGTATTCTGATACTGCTGTTCTTTGTATTATATATGAAATCACCTATATTTCCAAAAAAAAAAAAGGAATAAAAAGGCGTTCAGATTATAATCTGGGCTCTGATAGTCCGACACCCTCCCCCAGAGATCGTCTTGATGCAGACAGTTAATAACTTGCTTCTTAGATTTTGGTACCATCTGATGGATTTGGTTTTAGAGATCCAGAGACTAAGTCTGCTTGGAGAAGCTGAGGCAGGTACCTTCTCTCTCCCTCTCTCTCTCCCTCTCTCTCCTCCTCTCACCACCCCCCCCCTTTCCTTTTCCCTCTCTCTCTCTGTCGTTGATCTAAGGGAGAGCAGAGTCATTGTAAAATCAGATAAGCTCTTGGCAAATAGCTTCTGTTCCATCCGCTGTAGAACGTGGTGGGGGCAGACCCAGGCTAGTGCCCAGCTGCTGAAATGAATGCATCTTTGAGGAGCTTCCTCCATCCCTCCCTCATCAAGTTTGTTAGTTGCTGCTCCTGTAAAACAGGTTCTGGAACGTTGAGTCCAGAAAACCAAAGGCCTGAGCTCAGGTACCACACTGCACAAGTTTCTGTTCCTGACATGTCATTTCAGTTCCAGGAGGAAAGGTGACCTGGAGAGCGAGGGTGGGGCAGCAGAGGACCAGGCCAGCTTCCGGTCTCATAGTTTTCAGCTGCTTTTTCGTATTGCCCATTAGTTTGTTGACAGTGGGTTGGCTTTGCAGGAACTCTGTTTTGATTGCAAGTGGATGATGAAGGTGTGTTTCGTGTCCCTCCAAGTAGTACTCATGGGGGTCCCTTTTAATCCCACTGATGTGGCAAGGCTGAGGCTCATTCCCCTGGAATTTGAGAGTCTCCGTTCCATCGTGAGGGCTTAATGACTACTCTGCACCCTTGTGAGGGGGGTTGGTCAGTATAGGGCAATTTTATGCTGTTCCACAGCATCCTGGGACACAGTCAGTTTTCCGTGTTGAGCCATGCAGAGGGGACAAGCTGGCTGCTGTGCTTAGCAGGTGCCTGCGAGAAGAGCAATTCAGTGGTGCTGCACAGTGCTCATGGGAATGAGGGAGACAGGGGTTTTGTCTCTGTCCACAAAGTGTCTCCAGATACAGGACCAGCCTCTTTGCCTTGTCGCCTGTTGTTCCTTCTGCAGGTTTGACTTCTGGGCAGTTGATGGAGAACCTACAGATCTTGCTCAATCCCCTGCTCTTCACCCCAGAAATGAGAAGAGGTTCCAAATATCCTCCTATCAGTAGTTTTTTCTTAACTTTTGTATTCCACTGGGCTTGGCTTCACCAGATACCGTGTCCAGATTCTAAATCCTGTGTTTCTCCTCTGTTGCTTCTTTCTGGCTGGTAGGATTCTTTTTGTGGCAGACGAAAAACCTCATTCTCACAGATCACTGAGCAAATTCTTCTATGCCTGTTATTTAGCCCAGGATTTTGGTCTTTTGAAACTCAAAAGATAGGGGCTCTTAAAACCGAAAAAGCCTTTTTTTTTGCTCAAGACTGCAGTCCCTGCCTTGAGTTTCAAAGGCCGGGTTTGAACCTCAAAGGCCAAGAACTGACTCTTTCTGTCTTTGGATCCCGGCTGGAAGGGGAAAAAAAATCTGCACTGAAGACAGAGCGCATAGAATGTTCTAGCTATTGAAGGGATGGCAGGAAATACCTGGAACAGCAACCAGAAATTACATCAGTTTCTGTTTCCCATCAATCGATTCCAGACACAGAATTCAAATTCAAGTCAGCGTTTGCAGAGGACTGGATGTTCTTTAGCTCAGATGACCCTAAGTGCCCTTTGGAGTTTGTCCAAAGACAGCAACACCATTGGAGTAATGAGTAACTATGAATGGCTGTTTACCCGGGGATGAGTTGAGCATTTTGTATGCATCATCTTATTTTCACAGCAATCCTGTGAAATACAAATTGTTATTCTTGTTACCATTTTACAAATGGGAAAACGGAGACTTAGCAAGAGTGGTCACATGCTTAGTTGGTGGTAGGACTGGAAATAAAACCCAGATCAGAGCAATATCTCTATACCGCATACCAAGAAGTAGAGGGTATCCAGAGAAGCGTCCTTACTTGAGCAGCCCTCCCGTGGCTGCTGTCCATGGTACTCCCATGGCTAGAAGTGCCCTTCCCTCTGATCTCAGAAGGCTGTTTCTTTCCTGATTCAAGTTGCAGATCAAATTATTACAGAGAGGCCGGCGCCGTGGCTCAACAGGCTAATCTACTCCGCCTTGCGGCACCAGCACACCGGGTTCTAGTCCCGGTCGGGGCACCGATCCTGTCCCGGTTGCCCCTCTTCCAGGCCAGCTTTCTGCTGTGGCCAGGGAGTGCAGTGGAGGATGGCCCAAGTGCTTGGGGCCTGCACCCCATGGGAGACCAGGATAAGCACCTGGCTCCTGCCATCGGATCAGCGCGGTGCGCCGGCCGCAGCGTGCCAACCGCGGCGGCCATTAGAGGGTGAACCAACGGCAAAGGAAGACCTTTCTCTCTGTCTCTCTCTCACTGTCCACTCTGCCTGTCAAAAAAAAAAAAAATTATTACAGAGAGGGGCTGGTGCTGAGGCATAGTGGGCTAAACCTCCACCTGTGGCACCGGCATCCCCAACATGGGCACCGGTTCGAGTCCAGCTGCTCCTCTTCTGACCCAGCTCTCTGCTGATGGCCTGGGAATGCAGTGGAAGATGGCCCAAGTGCTTGGGCCCCTGCACCCACATGGGAGACCTGGAAGAAGCTCCTAGCTTTGGATCCACCCAGCACTAGCCATTGTGGCCATTTGGAGAGTGAACCAACAGATGGAAGACCTCTCTCTCTGGCTCTCCCTCTCTATTGTAACTCTACCTCTCAAGTAAATAAATAAATCTCTAAGAAATGTTACAGAGCTCCTTAACCACCTTGGGTGTGTACCATTGCATGCCTGTGCGCATGACCATGGATGCACATTGATGAATCCTGATTTATTTTTTAAATATCTTCTCTTCTGGGGTTATCTTTTTATTGCTTCACATTCTTGTGTATTTACTAGCTTTCTCTTCTTTTTTGAATCTTTAGAACATTGGCTTTGGTGGGGGGCGGGGGCGGTCAGGTACCGTGTAGTTTCTGGATTCTTATTTATCCCTGGTGTTTGGAGCAGTGCCTGGTTCCTAAAAGGTTGCCTGATAAATATATTGGATTGATTTCGGTTGAGTGAGAACGTGCAGGCAGAAAGGTCAGGAGAAGAAAAGCTTCGTCTCGCCTATCTCCGAGCCACATTGCAGAATGGAAATGACAAGCTCAATTCACCACTCTTTGCTTTTCAACCTTGACGTCCAAAGCTGCTTAGGAAGGTCTGGCTGGCTTGCTTTGGGGCTGCCTCCTTAAATGAGGATCAGGACGGGCCTTTAATGTTTAGCTTCATTTGTTTATCAAAGACAGAAAAGCCTTTGTGGTACTTCACAGCTGGGACTCAGCAAGATGGGAACTTCCTCTGCCTCGCACTTCAGAGGAGTCACGTGTAGCTGAGACAGTGGGTTTTTTTCATCCCGTCATCCTGCAATGTGAAATGCATCCAGCAATGTGAAAATTCAGCCTCGATACCCTACAAGGCAGGGAGCAGCGAGAAAGATTGGAATAATTATCTGCTTTCTCAAGTTCTCTGTGCAGCTCTGAAAGACCAACTTGAGCCAGTTTCTCAAGTCCTGTGTCTTCTGAGGGTTTGGGGGGTGAGTTTACCCACCAAACATGCACTGACTGAGTATCAGGGAAAGAAGGCGTCTTAGAGGTTAGCCACTCTTATTCTAGCGGTCTCCCACCAACTTGATTCATTTGAATATCACCTTCATAGTTGGTCACAGCCAAGCATCACTTGTACTTAGTATGTTAATGAATATATACATACATATAGCACAAATATCACACATGTATGCAAGCGTTTACTTCCTATCTTTACTTTGACTCTTTGCACTTTTTTTAAAAAAAAATATTTATTTTATTTATTTGAAGGGCAGAGTTACAGAGAGAGGTAGAGAGAGACAGAGAGAGAGGCCCTCCATCCATCGGTTCACTCCCCAGATGACTGCAATGGCCAGAGCTGCACTGACCAGAATCCAGGAGCCAGGAGCCAGGAGCCTCCTCTGGGTCTCCCATGTGGGTACAGGGGCCCAAGGACTTGGGCCATCCTCCACTGCTTTCCCAGGCCACAGCAGAAAGCTAGACCGGAAGAGGAGCAGCTGGGACTAGAACCAGCGCCCACATGGGATGCTGGTGCTCCAGGCCATAGCTTTAACCTGCTGTGCCACAGCACCAGCCCCTCTTTGTACTTAAATGAACATTTTGCATGGTAATATAGACAGATAGGAAACAAAGGACACCACTTCCTGTAAGCAGAAGGGAATGGCAAACATTATACATGAGAAGAAAGTATTATTAGCGCTACTTCTTTTGCCTGTTAAATATGAGAGAACAGCAAACATCAGGCATTCAAGATGGAGGAATAACAGAAATGCGACTTTCTCTGCTTTTTTTTTTTAAATTTATTTGACAGGTAGAGTTATAGACACTGAGAGAGACAGAGAGAAAGGTCTTCCTTCCATTGGTTCATTCCCCAAATGGCCGCCACAGCCGGAACTGCGCCAATCGGAAGCCAGGAGCCAGGTGCCTCTTCCTGGTCTCCGATGCAGGTGCAGGGCCCCAAGCACCTGGGCCATCCTTCACTGCCCTCCCAGGCCACAGCAGAGAGCTAGACTAGAAGAGGAGCAGCTGGGACCAGAACCCAGCGCCTATATGGGTTGCTGGCGCCACAGGCGGAGGATTAACCAAGTGAGCCACAGCGTCTGCCACTCTCTGCTTTTTAAAATATATGGGAGAGAGAGAAAGAAAGGGAGGAGGAGTGGGGAGATCTCATTTGATGGTTCAGCTCCCAAATGCCCAGGAGCCAGAAGCTCAACCTGTGTCTCTCGTGTTGGTGCCAGGGCACCAAGTATGTGGGTCACGGCCTGCTGCCCTCCAGGGTCTATATTAGCGGGGAGCTGGAGTCAGGAGCTGGAGTTGGGACTCAAACCCAGGCACCCTGATACAGGATGTGGGTGCCCCAGCTGACAGCTTAACCCCTCTCCAGCACACTTGCCCTTTTTTTCCTTTTAAGTAACCCAAAAGGATGAAGAAAATTTGTCTCCTGTGTTTCATTACTTACTGCGAATTTCAGTATTACCTATGCTGAGTTTGTGTATCTCCTAAAGGCATCTGGCAGAACAACTAAGAGAATGGCTATGTGCGTCCTGAGTCTCGGGGACTGTTGGATTATCCAGACCTGCACTCCTGTCCCTAACATCAGGCCAGGCAGCTGCATCTGCTCCGTGGAAGAGAAACTCAGGCCTGTGGAGCAACCCACTCTCCACCTTTTCTCTCTTTAGGGTGAGAAAGTTGTGAAACATGAGTTTGGATGGTGAACAACAAGTTCCGTCAGAGCCTCTGAGCAGACAAGATATTTCAGGCAGATGGAACAGCATTTAAACCAGCAGAAGGAAAAAGATAGTGTAGTCTATTTCCGGCGCTCTGCCTGCCGTTCATTCGATAGGGCTGGCTCCGAATAAAATGCCAAAGGGGAGGCAGAAGGAGTGAGACAAGAGGTGAGAGATGAGGTAGGCAGGAGCCAGACCCGGGAGAACCTGGCAGGTTGTGCTCCTGTCTTTCAGCTTCAGCGTTGACACCAGTGCTGTGCCTGCTCCTGTCCTTTGCTCTGGTATTTATAGGTAAAGCCTGTTTGGGTGACAGCAGCATTCCCTTCTGGAAGGAATCTATTTTTGCTGCATGAATATGTTGATACG
This sequence comes from Lepus europaeus, assembly GCF_033115175.1. Taxonomy (NCBI): domain Eukaryota; kingdom Metazoa; phylum Chordata; class Mammalia; order Lagomorpha; family Leporidae; genus Lepus; species Lepus europaeus. Next base: position 20,625,173 of record NC_084847.1, read on the forward strand.
TTTTTGGAGTGGGTGGAAGGGGTGTGAGAGCTTCTAGGATTTTTGTTTGGCTTCGTGGGATGTGCAGGCTCAGGGAGAGATGAATTTCTAAGGATTGTGTAAGGAGAGTTGTCTAAGGTTGGGTAGCCCAAGAGGAGAGGAAAAAAAAAGAAAAAGGCTGTTTAAGGGCAGACATTTCCCTTAGGGGAATAACAGGGATGTGTGATGGGGGCGTTGATGAAGTTTCTGCTCCCAGGGCAGTGGATGGGATGTTGGAGTCAGAGGTTGAGCATGTGTGGCTTATTGAGGGGATGCTGTGCCGCCATCACCAAGCAGGGAGGGATGCAGGAAAGTGAGGGCAGCTGGAAGGCTGCGTTGGAGACCCAGCTCTCTCAGTGGCTGCCTGGAGCTCTGTCTTGCGGTTGAAATCCTGTCTGAGAATAATCCTTCCCAAAGGGTTGGGGAGATGAGATATTTAACCTATTTAACCGCCATCCTCTTCGTCAATGATAAAGGGCTGCTGACAGGGACCTGTTACCTTCTAGGTTCCATTGACCTATCAAGGTACATGCAGAGTGAGAGTCCCCATTCTTCCCATAAGAATGGAGGGTGTGATGGTTGGAAGCTAGAATGGTGAGTGTGGATTTATTAAGGGGGCTCGTGGGTCTGGTGGAACCTCCCAGCACCTGCTACCTTTTTTTTTTTAAAGATTTATTTTATTTATTTGAAAGAATTACAGAGAGTGGTAGAGACAGAGAGAAAGGTCTTCCATCCACTGGTTTACCCCTACCAGAAGGCCACAATGGCCGGAGCTGCGCCGATCTGAAACCAGGAGCCAGGAGCTTCTTCTGGGTCTCCCACGCAGGTGCAGGGGCCCAAGGACTTGGGCTGTCTTCTGCTGCTATCCCAGGCCATAGCAGAGAGCTGGATCAGAAGTGGAGCAGCCGGGACTATAACCAGTGCCCATGTGGGATGCTGGCACTTCAGGCCAGGGCGTTAACCTGCTGCACCACAGCGCCGGCTCCAACGTGCTACCCTTGATTTGGATTGTGTATCTGCTCCTCCGTCAATCCCAGGAAGTCTTCAATACTATGTCTATGATGTTCGGGCATTGGGAAGTTGAATCTGATTGGCAGATGTGGCTTATTGCTGAGGGTAGCCTTATTTGGGGCTCCACAGATACTTGACGTGGTCCAAGCAGACCTGGCTCATCTGCTGCATTGACATTGTACGACAAAATGATTTCAGTGACAAAAAAAAATCAACTCAAGGTGGCTTAAAACTAGGGCAGAGTGAAACTTAGTGCATCTAGGAACTTGACGGTCCAGGACATGGTTTTCTGGTCTTCCAGCTTTATCCAGGAGTTCGGGTGATGTCAGATTTTGGATTGTCAGTCTCTATCTTTTATCTCTATTTCTCTCTGGATGCATCCCATTCTCCTCTTATTGTGATAAGATGGTTGCCAAAGCTTCAGGCTTGCATCCTTTCTTCCTGGCCATTCTGATAGAAAAATGACTTCTTCTAACAAAAATTGCAGTAAATTCCAAGACCGAGCCACATCAGCTCTGAATGCCCTTCCCTGGGTCGTGGACACACCCGTGAAGCTCTCACAGCGGCAGGGCACTGCTGTGCTCTGATTGGGCAGGCTGAGCCTGCAGGCCTGCACACCCTTAGAACTGGGGGTGGGTGAGATTCCACCTAAATCTCAAGGACTGAGAAGTAGAAGAGGAACTCGTCCCTGGGGGTACAGTGGGTTCTACTGACAGATAAAGAAGAGTGAATGGATGCTTGGCAAGCCACAACAAGCAGTATCTGCTACAACCAGCCAGCCAGCCAGCCAAACAAATAATAGCAATAGCTTGCTCTATGCTTAGCAGCTCAGCCTATTTCAAGGGTCTGTTGCAGAACCAGCTCCTCAGGCTGCTGAGGCCCCAAATCCCAATGTTGATCACCATCCCCCTTCCGGAGCCAGATCACCGCTTCCTTCCAGTGCCGCTGACACCAGCTGATGGATGAGGGTCCCTAGGTTTCCAAGGCTCTGGATCGTGGTTGACTGCTATAACCTTGAGCTACAGGCTATATTGGCAGGAGTTAACACAAATCTGCTTCCCCTCCTTGTCAGATCACACTTCAGTATGCACCACAGGAGGAGAAGTCGAATGCTAAATTGATTTCTCTAATGGGAAGTGCTCTGCAGCAGATAGTGATCCTTCTGGAGATGCGTTGCTTGGATTACAATGGAATCTTTTCTCACTTGGTTTGTGCACTCTCCTCTTTGCCAGAGGATGGGACCCTGATCTCATTATTTCCCAAATTCTTTTTTTTTTAAGACTGGAGACCAGGCCGGCGCCGTGGCTTAACAGGCTAATCCTCCGCCTTGCGGCGCCGGCACACTGGATTCTAGTCCCAGTTAGGGCACCAGATTCTACCCCGGTTGCCCCTCTTCCAGGCCAGCTCTCTGCTATGGCCCGGGAAGGCAGTGGAGGATGACCCAAGTGCTTGGGCCCTGCACCCGCATGGGAGACCAGGAGAAGCACCTGGCTCCTGGCTTCGGATCAGCGAGATGAGCCGGCCGCAGCGGCCATTGGAGGGTGAACCAACGGCAAAAAGGAAGACCTTTCTCTCTGTCTCTCTCTCTATCCACTCTGCCTGTCCAAAAAAAAAAAGACTGGAGACCAAGAAAATTCTCACATCCAGGCCCTAAATCAGAAGCAGAGCTTTTTTTTTTTTTTTTTTTTTTCCCTCCAGTCACCAACTTTTTTTCAAAGTCTGAAATTAGCATCTTGCCGTCCACTGAGAATGATTCGTGTCTAAGTGTTTCTTACAACTTGGGAGGATTAAAGGGCTGAAACATGCGAGTGAACACCTACTTGGGGTTCTGAGGCTGGCATTCCTGACTCTTGGTGGGATTTCTGAAAGTTGTTGCCGCTGTAGTTTGAGATAGTTCAGTGAATCTAGCAAGAATCTGCATCTTCTGTTTGGTAAGGCTTCCATTCCACGCCTATCAATATTAATAGTCATTGGGGGCTTTCAGTATGTATGCAGCTATTTGCATTATCTCATTTGCTCCTCCCAGCAGCCCCATCTAATGGATCTAATTATTATCCCCACCATCCTGGTGAGTGCATGGAGAATCATGGAGATTGCACAGCTTGCCAGGTCACAGCGCTGATAGGATGAGTGGCAGGGCTGGGATTTATCCCTTTAGTTGTTCTGTTGGCTGCCACTTTATATTTCCTTCCGTGCAAAGGTATTGCATACTCACCAATGATGGATTGCTTACCATCTCCTAGAGTAAGGCCCCAGGGCACTGGACTTTGCACCTACCGCCCCATCTCACGGGAATGGCCCATGTTTGTTCCCTAGATGTGTTGAGAATATAAGATGCGTTTTTAAGAAATAGGAAATCTGTACTGGGGCTGTTGTTCTGTGGGACAGTTTTTCCGTCTTGACGACTGTGATCTGTCCTTACCTTCAACTTTCCCAGGTCTGACCCGTGTGGGAACACAACTTCATAACCAAAACTGGGTTTCTGTCTCTGATCCTCAGGTTCTGTTTCTGTAAAATGTGCTCAATAATGTTGCTAAAATAAAAGCATCCTGCAGCTAGCACTGTGGCATAGCAGGCTAAGGCTCTGCCTGTGACAGGGGCATCTCATATGGGTCCTGGTTGGAGTCTCAGCTGTTCCACTTGCGATCCAGCTCCCTGCTAATGCACCTGGGAAAGCAGCAGAGGATGGCCCCAAGTACTTGGGCCCCTGCACCCATGTGGGAGACCTGGAAGAAGCTCTGGGCTTCTGGCTTCAGCCTAGCCCAACCCAGATGTTGCAGCAATTCAGGGAGTGAACCAGTGGATGGAAGATCTCTCTCTCTCTCTCTCTCTCTCTCTCTCTCTTTCTCTCTCTCTCTCTCTCTCTCTCCCTCTCCTTCTTCTCTCTGTAACTCTGCCCTTCAAATAATTTAAAAAAAATCTTTAAAAAAAGCTTCTTTAAAATAAGTAAATAAATACATAAATAAGAGACAACCAGGCCGGCGCCGTGGCTCAACAGGCTAATCCTCCACCTTGCGGCGCTGGCACACCGGGTTCTAGTCCCGGTTGGGGCGCCGGATTCTGTCCTGGTTGCCCCTCTTCCAGGCCAGCTCTCTGCTGTGGCCAGGGAGTACAGTGGAGGATGGCCCAAGTGCTTGGGCCCTGCACCCTCATGGGAGACCAGGAGAAGCACCTGGCTCCTGGCTTCGGATCAGCGAGATGCACCAGCCGTGGCGGCCATTGGAGGGTGAACCAACGTCAAAAAAAGGAAGACCTTTCTCTCTGTCTCTCTCTGTCACCGTCCACTCTGCCTGTCAAAAAAAAAAAAAAAAGAAAGAAAGAGAGAGAGAGAGACAACCAGTCAGGAAGTCAGGATTACATACAGTAATGTGCATTAAGGGTTCACAAAATGTAGGTTGCTGCGATTTTATTTTGCTTGGCCTCTGTTTTTTTTTTTTTTTTTTTTTACATATCTGAAATGAAGAAGGTGGGTCAGTCCTGCTTCCGAATGATGACTGGGTCACTGGAACGTGGATGCTTGACCAGGAGGTGAAGGGAGCAGGTCACCAAGTCCTGTGGACAAGCTCTGCGGAGGAAGTAAAGCAAGTTCAGGTCTAGCTTTACATGTGGTGTCTTGAGGACCTCGCTACAGAGAAGTAGACCCGGAGGCCAGTTGCTGGCACTCGGGAAGTCCAGCAGGACATGGTGGGTGACATATTCGGTTGACGGATGGTGATGAACCTGTTACTGGGTATTAGGGACTGAACGAGACACAGTTCAGAGGCAGAGCTCTAGAGACTGGATGTTCACAAGGCTGTGGACAAGAGGTGATCGTCCAGTTATTCTTCCTATAGAAAACATGATAGGTGTTGGTGTTTAGCCTAGTTGGTCCCACGTTGGAGTACTGGGTTTGATTCCTGGCTCTGACTCCTGGCTCCAGCCTCCTGTTCATGCAGACCCCGGGAGGCAGCAGCGATGGCTCAAGTGACTGTGTTCCTGTCACTTGTGTGAGTGTCCTGGATTGCAGTCCTGGCTCCTGGCATAGGCTCCTGTCCAGCCCCAACCATTGTGGGCATCTGAGGAGTGTCTGTTCTCTTTGTCTCTCTTTTTCTGTCTCTCTTTCTCTTGGCTCCTCTCACATAAATAGATTAACTTTAAAAAAAAAGTTAAAAACCCCATAAAGCCTCGTGGTTTAGGAGGACCATGCTAGCAGGTTCACACATTCTGTGGATCAGAGTTTGGAGAGAGCTTTTCGCTGCGCCCTGCTATCTGGGGCCTCAGCTGGGAAGACTTGAAGGCAGCGGAGTAACCCCTTGACTGGAAGCACCTGTGCCCTCATCTCAGCTGGCGATGCAGCCATCATCCGGGACCTCAGCTGACCTGCCAGGCTGACGTACGTGTGCTGTGTGCTGTTGTCGATGGTCTCCCATTGGGGCCCCTTTGGGCTCTCTCACAGCGTGGCACTGGGCGTCGAGACTGCGTGAAGATGTGAGTATGGCAGAGAGCCTCAAAGTCACATAGCTCACGTATCCCAGGTTCCAGGGGAGGGCACATGAGCCCCATCCCTAAGGTGCAGTGATGCATGTTGTAGGCACTGGAGATACAGCCTTGAACAAGACAACAAGGTCCTTGATTTCCTGGAACTTATTTCCAAGGGGGAAGCAGACAGATGGAAATATTGGTGTTGTTTCAGCTCATAGTGTAACGGGGACAACAAAGCTGAAGAAGGAAATACAGAGTGACTGTAAAGAGAAGGATCCCAGGAAGTCTCTCTGAGCTGGTGCCGTGTGAGAAAGACTCAGGGAGCGGTGTGGGGAAGAGTGTTGCAGACAGAGGGAACAGCACTGCAAAGGCACTGAGGCAGGGATGGCTTTGCAATATTTGACTAAACAAAAGGAGGCGCCTGGAACGGAATGATCAAAGAGGAAAGTCATGTGAGAACAGAGAGGCGGATGAAGGGTGGTGCCCACTTGTGGTCATGACAAGGAATTTCCATCTTTAAGCTTAATGGGAAGGAAGCCAATGGAAATTGTAAAGTAGAGGAACAATCTGATCTTATTTGCCTTTTAGAAGGTCACGTAGCTTTGTGGGGAGCGTGGTAACAAAGATGGATATTCTTGGCTCAACACTGATGTTCTTCTCAATTAGCAGTACATCCAAAGTCCCAGGGAAGGATCTCATTAGTCAGCTTTGAGTCACATGCAAATTCATGGACCAACCACTGAGGCCACAGCTCCATTGAGTGAGTACGTAAGGAAAATTCCCTAAATGGAAACTGTGGGTATACTTAGCAAATGAAGGCAGTGGGTATTGGGCAGGCAGATAGAAGTTCTCTATGTCCCGCTAGTGTGGGCATCCCACTGCTGCTTGGGGTGTCCAAGACCAGCTCAAGACATGCCAAGAGTTGGTTCCTCCACCTGTCTGCTACTTCTCTAGTCAACGACTAGGTGATCCTTGAATGGTGTTGAATTTCTTCCAGGTTTTTAGTCAGGATGATTTCTTCCTGTGTTGTGCTTTTACCCTCTGAGACTCGTCAGGTGAGCCCAAATATGATTCCCTATAGGCAAACATCTCTCTATGCTACATAACCTCCGTCCATTTCTGTCTCTACCCAGGTCACAGACACAGTGCCGTCTGGTCACTTCCCTTGGGTGTGTTGCACTTCCATCAGGTTTTCAAATGCACTGTTCCGGGAAAGAGGGTGATTCTTAGTCTAACAGGAGCGGTTGTTTAGTTTGAGCCTAATTTGGCTGAAATATAGAGTAGTATGCAAATCAGGTGGCACCCAGATCTAGCCAGAGGAGTCAGCTGTCAGTAAATCATTGATGCTGAGGGAGGCGAGGGGTAAGAAGCAGCTGGAAGAATAGGCAGAGAAGTTTCTAAAAAAGCTCTCCAGGGCCCTCTGGATTTCTCATGACACTGGAACATCCTATACCATGGAATTGTCTTTTTATTTTTAGGAAGATATTCCTCTCATGCCTTATAGCCATGTATTCATTCCACAAACACTTACTGGGTGCCTGCTGTACACCAGGCTTTGGAAACTAGGGATGTAGAGATGAGCAAATTAATAGCCTGGGCTTAGTCTGGTGAGGAAGACAGATCAGAAAATCAGTAAGAGCAAAGAGGTGATGAGGATTATGATGAGTGGTAAGAAAGCGTGGGAGAGACTCCGTGTGTGTGCGTGTGTGTGTGTGCGTGACACGTGTGTGTCAGTTCTAGGAGGTGACAAACAGTGCATGTAAAGGTGAACCTTGAGGGAATTGGGTGATGTGAGTTCACAGATGCCTGGGGGGGGGGGAGATAAATGGGTTGTGGCCAGGTAGTAAGCCTGGTGAGTCCATAAAGATCAGATGCTGTAGTTCTGGGGGTGGTGCCACAGGGCAGTGGGGAAAGACTGAACGTCTCGGTCGTGGGCAACGACACAACGGGAGCTGGGTCTTAGGAATATCACTCTGGTGGATGTACAGAGGGTGGACGGAGAATGTGGATGAATGTCAGGGGCTCATAAGCACCAGCAGTCAGGCAAGGATTGGAAACAGAACCCAAGACCGAGGCTGTCTACCTCAGCTTGTGCTGCTCCGGAATCCCAGAGACGGGGAGGCCCACACAGCAGACACGTAACTGTCAGGGTGCTGGGAGTGGAAGGTCAGGGTGCTGGCGATTTGGGATCTGGCGAGGGGCCAGTTCCTTGTCACATGTCTTCACATGGTGGAGAGAGACCATCGCTGTCTCTTCCTTTAAAGGCAGTAAACCCATACGTGGGAGCCGTGACCTCATGATCACCTCCCAAAGGATCTACCTCCTGATACCACTGCAGTAGGAATTATGCTTCAGCATATGAATTTAGGGAGTAGACACACACATTCAGTCCATGGCAGTGGCCAAGGGGATGGAGGGACAGGAGCAGGACAGACTGGTGGGAGATGGGGTGGGAGTCACATCAGCAGCCCCCAATGATTGTTTGTTTTTTTTTTTTTTTGACAGGCAGAGTGGACAGTGAGAGAGAGACAGAGAGAAAGATCTTCCTTTTGCTGTTGGTTCACCCTCCAATGGCCGCCGCGGTAGCGCGCTGCGGCCGGCGCACCGCGCTGATCCGATGGCAGGAGCCAGGTGCTTACCCTGGTCTCCCATGGGGTGCAGGGCCCAAACACTTGGGCCATCCTCCATTGCACTCCCTGGCCACAGCAGAGAGCTGGCCTGGAAGAGGGGTAACCGGGACAGGATCGGTGCCCCGACCGGGACTAGAACCCAGTGTGCCGGCGCCGCTAGGTGGAGGATTAGCCTATTGAGCCACGGCGCCGGCCCAATGATTGGTTTTTTTGGGGAGTGGGAGGTGGTGGGCTGAGCATTGTGCACTAAAACCCTCTGGGCCCCACCCCCAAACAGTAGTCTGTCTCTATCTCCCTTGAGATTCTTCTGGGATTGAAACCAGTGTGATCTGACTCCACTTCCCTGTTGTTTGATCTGCTCTGTCACACACGTGGCTATGGAAACTCTCAAGGATACTGTGACTGCGAGAGGGCAGGGAACCTGTGCGTCTCGGGTGATTCAACATAGTCCAGACTCAAACGATAAGAATGCTTCCAAACAGCCTTCTCGCTCTTGTTTCATGCAATCCTTTGGTTTTCCAAAACATTGGCCCCCTGGGGGTGCTTTGGCCGGCTTGCGTGTGGGTCAGACGTGGTTAAAATCCAGAGTGACCCCTTGCCAGCTCTGTGGCCATTGCCAAGTTGCCTAATGCATCTGAACTCTGGCCTCTTAGGACCATGGTGAGGACTGCACCAGATAACATGGTGGGGGGGGCGGGTGGAAATGGAGTGGGTAGGGCTCCCTCTCCCATCTTCTCTCCCCCCTCCTTCTGTCTTGGTGAGCTGCTTGTTATGCTACTGCCAAGGCTCCCTCACTGAAAAGAACTCTGGCCAACGATGTGTTCTTCACAGGAGGTTTTGGGTCTTTTTTTAGTATTTGTTCAGGTTCTTTTTTTTTTCTCTCTCTCTTCTCCCCTTTCTCATTGTAGAAGATGAGGATCCTTGCAGTGTGTGACAGCTGATGTTCTGTACATGACAAGATGCCTCATTTGGGACAGCATGTGCTGGGGGATTGTTATCTGTGTGTGCACAGTGTTCATCTGCGTGTGTCTGTGCAGGGGGGCCTGGAAGGAGGTCACCGTGAGCCGTCAGGGACTCAGGTTTGAGCTCCAACCGGTGAGCAGGCAGTCTACCAGGCCCCTGCCGGACTGACAGCTGCACATTCCACTTTGAAAATGTCTCCAGTCTCTCTGGCCATCCGCACCGTCCCTGGATGTTGCTTAGCTGGTATCAAGCTGACAAGCTCTCGGGGTCTCCCCTGAGTGCAATCCCCCACCCTCAAACTCGCTTGGTCTCCAAACTGGTCATGACATGAGGTGTACACATAGCGCTCGGCTCATCATTCATTCGATTCTAAGCTCTTGGCCTGGGTTAACTCCCTTACTCTTCACGGCAACTCTTTGTGAAACACTTAGGATGTTAACTCCCTTGCTCTTAGGATCATCTCCCTCCCTTTGTGCACAAGCATGCGTGGCTCTGTGAGCACCGTTACCTGAGTGTTCCCGGCTTGCATACGTAGCAGCTTCGTGGCTTTAGGATGTACGGAGATTCCTGTGGATGGCGTTCCTGAATTCTGTCAGGTGGCATGCCACCCGTGCCCTAAGCACTTAGGCTTTTTCCTGTAAATTAACTTACTTTTGAAAATAGGTGCATAAGTTAAAATAAAATAAATTACAGTTCCCATTGCCATGTCCCGCGTCATTTGCCATCACTCGCTGGTAACCATAAGCGTACATATAATGGAGACAGAACCAAAGCGAGCAGGGTTATTAAATCCTAGTGGGGACTGCTGATGATGCTCTCTGCCTAAGGCTTGTTTTCCTTGTGCTAAAAAGGGATGTAAGAGGTACAGAGATGTTAAGGATACAGCAACACCAGACCAGGGCTTTTCTCCTTGATGCAAAAACAAGACTTTCAGGAGAATTTACAAGGGTTTTTTTTTTTTTTTCTTCCTCCGAGCCTCAGCGCTCTGTATTGACATGTCATTTCACATTCACTAAAAGCAGTCCTTGTTTTGAAAAGTACAGTCGGACAAGATAAAGAACAACTGGATCCTTGTTTATCTAACTGCCCCGATCTCCCGCTCTGCTCCCTGGCACAGTTCCTCTCTCGACCTGCTCCGGCTGCACCGATCTTTAATGTCGTCTTCTCCCTCCTCTCTTTGCCTTGACCTGTGCTGGCCTCTGTGAGGGGAGGGCTCACTGCTGTCCATTTCTTCCAGGTGTTGCTCCAGTGTTGTCTTCCGTATAAAGCCTTTCCTGAACCCCAAAAGACACTACGTCAGTCATTCCTCCGTTCCCGCCCGTGGGGTAGATGAGTCACCCCCACCCTCCTATCAGTGACCCCTGTTGTGTGCTAGGAGCTCCTCCGGGAGACTCCGTGTAAACCAGTAGCCACTCCCATTCGTCTTCTCTCGAAATTGCAAAGCTTGAGATGCACTTTCCCAGGCTCCCCGAATCTACAGGAGCCAGCTCTGAGTCCCAAGACGCCAGGGCTTTGTGGCTGATGACTTCTAGAAAGAGGTCTGGCTTCTTGCTGGTAAGGGCAAGCCAAGGATAAAAATCCTACTAGAACTTTCTCTTCCTGTCTTAAAGGCAAACTCGGTTCCTGCCAGGACAGCCTGACTGTGGTCACACACAGTAAGAAGCCTAGAAACAATGAGTCAGCACACCAAGGTGGGAGGGATGGAAACATACACTCTGGGGCCACCTACTTTCATTCTTGTTGTTAAATACAGGAAGAAGTCCTTGTGGTTTTAGCCACTATGAACTGGAAGACAGTTGAAAGTGTTCATAGAAAATAGAACAATATAACATTTATTCAAACGCCATGACTGTCTGGTTCCAGAGCCTGCATTGTTAATCACTATTGTGTGATTAACTATGTGTGGGCATTGATCAAAGTGAAATGAAAGAACAAGTAAATGTATAACTTACCAGCAGGAGGATTTGTGGAAATTGGTTTTTATGCCAACTTTATTTAACATCTTCATTAGAATTTACATTAGGATAAAAATGGGGATCTATTATTTGTTCTTTATTTATTTATTTTTTTTGCTTGTTTTATCCTTACCCATGTAAATTTGCAGTCTTGAGCTTTTGGGAGAGTTTTAAAGGGAGACAGGGTGGATGTGCATCTTCTGATGTGTGGGGTGTGTTGGTCATGTAGATAAATGTGGTGTGACACCACATGGATGTCCATAGACTCACAGAGATTGAGTGCAGTTGGCTCTCCGTGTCCGTGAGTTCCACATCCATGGATTCAACCAATCATGAATCAAAATTTGCCTCTGTAATAAACATGTACAGATTTTTTCTTATAAGAATTCCAAATAATACAATATAACAACTATTTATATAGCATTTCCTTTTTACTACCTATTGCAAAGAAATACAAGTATATTAACACTGTTTTATCATCCATCTGTGTCTACCATCCGGGTCGATGGCAATGCCTCTGTCTATCTCCATTCACATCTCTGTTGTAATATAGAGTTTAATCAGTGTTTCCTCTTTTCCTGCATGCACTCCCTTCTTCTTCCCTTCTTCTTTTCTTCTTCCCTCTCTTCTACTCCTGTTCCAACCATAGAGCCAGCTCTCTGTTCATTGCTTCCAAGGAGGGAGCTTGGAGGGAGAAAGTTCAGGTTGCCTTGCCCATAGCTTCTTCCCAGCTTTTGTCTTTGGAAGCTGAATCCCCACATGGATTCTGTCTATGTTGTCACATCATAGGAACAGTGTGGGATCCTTCCTGATAACACCAAGAAACGCTTTGCTCCCTTCAACTTATCCAGATGGATGATAAATGAAGGGTGTTGGGGGAGAGATCTTTGGGTGCAGAGAGTGTTAAGTCAGACTACACCTCCTGGAAGCTTGCAGGGAAAATCAGAGATCACAGATCACAAGAAAGTGTCAGTGTGGCGGCTCTAGGCAAATGGGGCCCCCGGAAGCATTTTTTTAGAAGATTTATTTATTTGAAAGGTAGAGCTGCAGACGGAGGAGGGGGCAGGGAGGAAGGAAGTGGGGGCGGGGAGAGATTTTTCCATTTGCTTGTTCATGCTCCCAAATGGCTTGCAACAGCTGCAGGTGGGCCAGGCTGAAACCAGGAGCCTGAAACTCCATCTTGATCTCCCATATGGGTGATAGGAAGCCAAGTACTTGAGCCATCTGTCCTCTGCCTTGCCAGGCACATCAACAGGAAGCTATATCAGAAGTGAGGTAAGTGGGACTTGAACCAGCACTCCAGTATGGGAAGCTGACATCACAAATAGTAGCTTAACCCAGTGTGCCACAGCAGCACGCCCAGCATTTTGTGCATTGCCAGGTGGCAAGCACTGTGTGGAAGCAACAGAGAGGTAGCAAGGCAATGTTCCGGCTGCTACCCTAGCTGTGTAGGTTCCTGGAGTCCATTGCATCTCATTCCTAAACTCCCAGCACCATGGCTTTGATTCTTAGAGACACCCAGGGATTTGCCCTCCATACACGCTGTACATCAGCATAATAGTGGCTTAAGATTGGAATACAGAATGGTGAAGAGTCTACTTGGGTCCTCTGTCTCAGTGATGTAATTCCCACGTGATTCATCATTTTGTCATTACCTGTAAAGACATGGATAGACCAGGATGCTTCAAAAAACTTGTTGGGGGATGGAGGTATAAGATACATTGATTTTGGGACAAATCCATGCTTAGTACACATTTTCCATGAACTTTTTAAGGAAAAATCTATGCCTGGGTTTCAAAAATGGTTTCGCCAAAATAAACTTAGTTGTTTTTATTCTATTATTTTACAAACTTTGTAACCTTGCAGTTAGAAAGATGGTTCTTTGAAGTCCCCTCAATTTTGTGCAGTCCTTTCTCAGGGGATCCCCTATAGCATCACATGGCCATTGATACCCCGAACCATGGAAACAAAAAGGAGGATCTAGCTTCCTTGTCCACGCCTTTGTCTTGCCTTTCTCCATTACCCCCGTTGCTCTGTGCTCTAGTTTCTGTCCAGCCATTCTGTACTAAGTGCCTCAGGTCCGCTGGGCTCATTCTCACACATGTGCTCCTGATGGCTAGAACTCCTTCCTCACACCCCTCTCAATTCATTATGCTACACTCACTGATCCACATACTTTCATGCCCAAATAGTTTCTATTCTCATATGTCCCTGGGGTACCAATTCAGATGTAATTGTTGCATATTTTAGGGAAATGCCTTTGACCACTGTCTTGCAAACTTGCCATACTTCAAGCACTTAAACGGTGCTTAAAATGTGCAAAGGTCTAGTACATATTTGATGAATGACGGGGTGTGGGAATGCATCAATGGATGGGTAAGGGAATAAACAAGTTAGTACATGAGTGAGGAATGAATGAGGGAAAGATGTTCAGGTGGATGGTTAAGTGAGTGGCATTTGGTGTTTTTGCCCTCTATGCCTTTGTGATATTTATTGGTATAAAATTTTCTCTGCTGTTCAACTTCCCTTTGTGTCCAGCATGCTGGCCAAGCATCTTCGTGTCCTTCCTTTTGGTGTCAAGGAGCTGAAATAACAGGTGGACGCATTTGTTTTTGTAAAGTCAAATTTTGAGCTGCCAGAGGTCAGAGCAGCAAACCCAAAGCATCAATCGCCCCTCCCGTTTTTATATATTAGCACTTGGTCATCTGAATAGGGTGCTTGCATTGACTTCCAGGGACAGGTTGCCTACCTTCACAGATTCCCAAGGGCAACAAATGTCAATCACTCATTCATTCTTGTCTTCCGTTCATTCCTTCAGTCAGTCTTTCGACATCACTTGATAATTAAGACAAATAATTTTGGAGTTTTAATGAAAAGGAGTTCTGATTTTATTTGCCACTCACTCACTGTGCATCTTTGGGATGATTATATATCATTGCTGAACCTGACCATGTCACAGAGAGAGTAGGAGCTCCCCATATGTAATTCTCATGGTTGTGCTGAGCATTAAATGAGTTAATAAGTGCAAAGCATTTTATGCAGCACCAGATACCGAATTAATGCTCAATATATGTTAGCGCCTATTATAAATTCCCTAATATATGAATCCCTCCTCTCATCAAAGATTTATTGAGCTCCTATTGAGTAGTAGATCCTGAGTGGTGTAAAATATGTCTCCTGCCTTTTAAGATTTCACAGTCAGTTGAGTTTGACAGAGACATGGGTCAATAATTAGACACTCCCTGGCAGATTTAATGGTGGTGCCACCGAGAAGGGAGTGACTCACCCTCGCCTTGGGGAGAAGGGTGGCATGGCTGGGGATAGCTAAAGAATCCTGGCCTAATGGTATAGGGGAGGTAATGCTGGGATTATCAAATGCTTTAAGTTTGGAAGTGATATAGCCGTATGTTTTCAGCAGAGACTTTTCTTGACTGTAGTGTGGAGGATGGAATAAAGACAGGTGTGATTGCAAAAGGTAGATTGTGGTGGGGTTATGGGATAAAGTGTTAAACCTAAACAAGAGCAGGTGAACCATGAGGAGGGAGACTGCAGCTGCTGAGGAGGGAACATGCATAAGGGGGCTAGCCTTCTGGAACAGCAGCATTAGCACTCTGGGTGTATTGTTAGGGTACAGACTCACAGGGTGGGTGTTTGGTGCAGGGTTTAAGATGCTGCTTAGGACTTGGCATCCCATAATGGAGCACCTGGGTACAAGTCCTGGTTCTGCTCCCAATTCCAGCTTCCTGCTCATGCACACCCTGAGAGACAGCAGGTGACGACTCAAGTAGTTGGGTCTCTGCCACCCACATGAGAGACCTGGCTTGAGTTCCTACCTTCTGGCTTTGGCCTGGCCATGCCCTAGCTGTTGTAGGGATTTGGGGAGTAAGCTAGAGGGTGGAAGAGCTTTCTCTCTCTCTCTTTCAATATTAATTGATCAATTTAAATCAATACAATTAATAAAAACAATATGGACTCATGTTCCACTGCGACTCCCTGGATCTGCACTTCAGAAAGCTCCTTGGATGATGTAGGAGCACTCAGGTGTGAGAAGGACTGCAGGTGGGCTCAGGAGGGTTGGGTACCACCTGGAAGTGGGGTGAAAGATCAGCTAATTAAGAACAAAACATCCCTCTCTTAGGCTTTGCTTCCTGAGAACCAAGGAAAGGTTACGCACCTCCTGAGTGGTGTTTGCTCCCTGATACTAACTGAGAATTAACACTGCACAAGGGAGGCAGACCTGTGGTTTCTCTGGAGCCCACTGGGGTGGTAGCCCCAAGGGTTCCCGTGTATATCTTACACATCAGGGCAGGTTTCATTTCGTTATCTCCAAAGCCATAGCTAAGTGTTTATGGCCGAGTTATAAATCCCAAGAACATGGATTTCTCACTGAAAGTGCTGACTCAACCTTAACTTCCGCAGTGCGAATGGTGCCACAATAAAATGTATATATCAAAGTTGTGGCCACCATAAAGGTCCTTTAAAATCAAGTTGACACTGCGGTATGTTTCCTTGAGATAAGGTGAGGATTTACGTTCATAAATAGAATTGTGATGCCTGAGAGGCATAATTGGCAATTTGGGGTGTTGAGATTTGGGGATCTTTTGTCCTTGATCCTAACAGAAGACTTTTCCCTCTTCATTTGGGAGACAGTGTCACTTGGTAGCTTTTTTTTTTTTTTTAACAGGCAGAGTGGACAGTGAGAGAGAGAGACGGAGAGAAAGGTCTTCCTTTTCCGCTGGTTCACCCCCTCAATGGCCGCTGTGGCCGGCGCGCTGCGCTGATCTGAAGCCAGGAGCCAGGTGCTTCCTCCTGGTCTCCCATGCAGATGCAGGGCCCAAGCACTTGGGCCATCCTCCACTGCCTTCCTGGGCCACAGCAGAGAGCTGGCCTGGAAGAGGAGCAACTGGGACAGAATCCGGCGCCCCAACTGGGACTAGAACCCTGGGTGCTGGTGCCGCAGGCAGAGGATTAGCCTAGTGAGCCATGGTGCCGGCCCACTTGGTAGCTTTTAATCTGGCTTTGTCTGCAGAGATGAAGTTGTGATTCCAAAGATCCCTTCCCCTCTTAATAAGTTCACCTGCAAAGTGCAATTCAAACTAATTCAATTCAACAGAATATGTGTGTGTGTGTGTCTATTTAAATTTACTCCTACCTTCTGCGCAGTATTTAACTGTATATTCAGAAAGTGAATGAGGAATTCTGACTTCAGAGGACTCATAGGGTAGCTCTGGAAATAGACATTCATTTGTTCATGCATTCAGCAAATATGTATGTATATAACATTTATTTATTTATTTGAGAGGCAGAGTTACGGAGAAAGAGAGAGAGGTCTTCCATCCACTGGTTCTCTCCCCAAATGACTGCAATGGCTGGAGCTGGGCCAATCTGAAGCCAGCAGCCAGGAGTTTCATCTGGGTCTCTGACATGGGTGCAGGGGCCCAAGCACTTGGGACGTCTTCCACTGCTTTCCCAAGCCATCAGCAGGAAGCTGGATCAGAAGTAGAGCAGCTGGGACATGAACCAGCACCCATATGGGATGCCGGTGCCACCGGCAGAGGCTAATACACCACAGCACCAGGTCCCTCAACAAATATATTTTGCATGCATATTACGAGCCAGGAGTGGATGCTGTGGTGCTGAGGTTAGAGCAGTACATGTGAGAAGGCTCCTGCCTTCTGAGAGTTTAAACTCCACAAAGGGAAGCCAGGTAATAAAACAGGTAAACAAAGAAACCATGCTATGGAGGACGTTGGAATAGAGCTATTTCCTGTGGGGTCACAACAAGGGGACGTTTCTGTTTATCTCGGGAAATCAGGAAATGAATAGGCAAGGAAGGTTCTAGAACTCCGTGAGAACTGCCACAGCCCTCCCCACGTCCATGGCCTCACTTTCGATGGTTGCAGTTACTCCTGCTTAATCATGGTCTAGACGAAAATATCAAAGAGAAAGTTCCAGAAACAGCTCACTTGTTTTAAACTGCTCGCTCTCCTGAGTGGTGTGCTGAGGCTTTGTCCCACCAGGATGTGAATCATCCCCTTGTTCACTGTATTCCTGCTGTATATGCTACCCTCCTGTGAGTCATTGAGTAGAGAAAACGACATTTCTAGTGTTCAATCCCCTCTGTGGTTTCAGGAGTCCACTGCGGGCTTGGAGTGTATCCCTGTGGGTAGGGGGCTAGCACTGCAGATGTTTGCTGAGCAAATGCATGTGGGTGTGAAAACACAGCATGGGTTATGTGCCAGTGTGACTGGTATCCAGGAAGCATATCTGGGGACCACAGCTGAGGTAGGTGAAATTGAGTAGATTCCTAAGGAACTACCAGGAACTTCAGGTTTCAGGCCATAGAAACCCAGGATAAGACACCTGTCTTCATAATAAAAGGTGATGCTGGCAGACGGGAGGCATGAATCTAACCAAGGCCACTGTAGGCCTAGGGTCTGATTCCAGGGGCCTTCAGGAGGGAAGCTATGTGAATCAGTGGCAACAGGGACACGGAAAAAGTGGAATCAAAGATACCTGGGTGTTGGATTGGTGTTACCTGTTTTCCAGATTAGAGACCGTATTGATTTTAACATTCCAACCATTTCCTTTGGAGCTTATCACTCTCTCCCTGACCTATCTCTGCAAAGTGCAGGGAGTAATGGAGGGGGAAGCTTCGTCAGTGACCCGCAGCCTTAGCCGCCTGCCACGCTGGGAGCGCAGGGCACGTGGACAGAAGTCAAAGGCACATCTCAGAGAGGGGCCTGGAGACACCCTCATCCCCTCGGTCAATATTTACCCTCCTGCAAGTGCTTGATCAGGGTTGTTCCATCGTCGCTGCGGCCCCTTGAAACACACACGCGGCGTGCATGGTCTGCATTGCAAAGTACGTATTTTTAATATCGATCTCTCAAAAATCCAACAAGCCTCATTGATTTTCACAGGCCCTGGAAGAAAGGCTGTGATAAACCAAAGACGCTTGCAGCTTCATCAGCCCAGAGGACATGACTTATTCTCCTCTTCCTTGAACTTTCCTTGGCTTCCTGGGAAGATAACTTATTTTTATTTCTCTCTCTCTTTTTTTTGTTCCTTATTTTGTATCAGCTTGTATTAAAGTCCTATAAATAACCTTAGCGACACGCGAAGCAGATTCATTTAATTTTCCTTTAGTTATCCTAAGTCGGAACAGATGTGTGTTTGTGATAGAGACGAGGAGGCAGAGAATGAATCATAGGTGTGGGGAGATACGCGGAGCTTGCCAGCGTCTGCAGAGGTCGGTAAACAGTGGGAGCTCAGCCTGGCTGGGTCTGTTCGGACGTAATGACGTCTGCCACGTCCCCGTCTCTAGGTAGCCAAGTTATCCAGTGATGGGCAGGGAGGGTCAAATTCCAAGAAGGGTGTCGTTGCTGGCATCACTCATCCGTGGTGCCACCCAACTGCTTAGGTCACTAGCTGCCTTTCTTAGGCACTTAACAGATACAGTTGCGAGAGTGGATAGGAGACAGGAGATCAGAAATTCAGCTTTGGGATTCATAGAGCGGGGATCAACAAGTCTTGACTGCTCATCTGTCGTTCGTACGCGCAGCCCTGGACTGGAAGATTGGGCTGTCAGAGACGTAGTCCAGACCCTCAGGAATAAGGCATCTCGCCCTCAAGCGGGGGCAAAGCATCCTATGCATTGCCTGATGAGGAATGGCTGAGTGTCCGGTGTCTCAGGGTGGATGTTGGCTGGGCGATCAGGCATAGAGGCAGAGTGAAGACCAAGCCTTAAGGTCAAGTGCAGGAGGACAGGATAGCTGTGAGTATCCGGGGGCAAAGCGTACTTGTTAAGATACAGGAGGCTATTCCATGGCAATGCAGTGCATTGTCTTTTAAGAGTCAGGAGTCACAGTTCAGACAGTGGAGAGGAGATGGCAAAAGGTGTGAAGAACAAACCACTGGCAGAAGAGAATGAGACTGAGGGGGTGGCATTGGAGGCTGTGCAAGTAGCTTAGGGGCAGAATGGCGTGCCTTACAGGAAAGGACTAAGGGGAGAGCCAGGGCAGAAGGCTGTTGGACCAACTGTTGTGTGATCGTGGCGATGCTCCAAGCACCCAGGGATGTCCTGGGAACGGAGCCTGGCAGGGTGCCTGGGCTGGGCTCCCACTCCTTCAGTTCTGTCTGGGGAAGAACTCATCATGTTGAGCTTTAGATAAGAGCGTCTCAAATGCTACAGTGCACGCCAGCCACCTGGGCAGGGTGTGAGGTCGGGGGGAGCTGAACTGCAGAGTCTGCTTTGGCAGGTGTGTGGTGGGCTTGGAGAGGCTGCATTTCCAACAAGCTCCTAAGTGGACTGAGGGTCATCTTTGAGAAGCAAGAGTAGAGGAATCTCAGAGGAATAGATCCAGGTGGGAGGAGCGAGGGAGCACAGCCCAGCGTCTGCAGATGGATACATATCACCCCGAGACGTCAGTGACCACTGGAGCACGTTTGACTGAGACGTTGGATGCTCACCGCAACACTGCCAGCCAGGCTTTGTCGTGTGCCCCTGAGAACCGATGTGCAAAATTGGGCAAAGTGATTGGCTCTATTACCGAGGTCCCTTAGTTTCTGAGGGTTATTGCAGTCTCAGATATCAGCATCAAGCAGACATAGCTGATGCAACCGTAGACTTGAACTTGACTATGCCATGTAGCAGCTCTGGGACTCCGGGCCATCATTTAACCATGGTGAGAGTCTTGGTTGTCTCGTCTGTAAAAGGCATCTCATATGGATTGAAGAACGCAAACCAGGTATTTTGCACAGAGTTTATACCCTGGAAACACTGGCTGTTATGCAGGTGTTGGCAAACGCTCTGTAAAGGTCCAGATAGATATTTCAGCCCTGGGGGTCATAAGGCCTCGGTTGCAGCCTCTCGACATTGCTGTTCTGATGTGAAAGCAGAATAAATCATGAATAAATGAATGAGCGTGGTTGTCTTCCGGTCAAATTCCATTTATACACATGGGTGGCAGGTCAGTATTGGCCCGCAATCCGTATCTTGCAGACCACTGTTAGCGAGCATTATTACATTATTACATCCTTACTGAGAAGGCACAGCAAGGGGTCTGATGGGACAGCCCAGGGAAGAGCCCAGGAAGAGCTTCCTGCCAGAGATGGGGCTTTGTTTACCTCACATACGAATAGCAAATGATGCTCAGGCCCAGGTTGAATGGTTTATCTCACCAAATGGAGAATAAAACAAGATAATTGTGGTAACTTAATGCCTGATCATCGCGGGCTCTTTGGTAATGGAGCTGTTAGGGCCAGTAAATAGTGACATCGTGGTGGTTTATTGTGCTGAGAAATATGAAGACGTTCTCTCCGCGGCCCCAGACATTGTAAAATGAATCTCGCCTAGGCAGAGGCGGCCAGATAAGGGTTCTCATCCACCGACGCGGCTCTGTCCTGGGCAATTCCAATGCCTGATTGCTCTGTCAGAAACCACGAAAGCAGCACCCCCCGCCCAGAATGTCCATCTGCCCCCACTTATTAAGAGGGCGATGCAGGAGGGAGTGTTTGGCTTAGAGGTTATGAAGCCTGAATCCCATATCTGAGTGCTTGGGTTTAAGTCCCAGCTCTGGGCCCTACTCCAGCTTCCTGCTAATGTGCACCCTGAGAGAGTGGTGGCTCAAGTAGTTGGGACCTTGTCACCCACGTGGGAGACCTGGATTAGGTTCATTTGTTTAAAAAATTTTGTTTTATTTATTTGAAATGCAGAATGTTAGAGAGAGAGAGAGAGAGAGGGAGGGAGGGAGAGAGGGAGAGGGAGAGGGAGAGGGAGAGAGAGAGAGAGAGAGAGAGAGAGAGAGAGAGAGAAAACTTACAGCCACTGGTTCACTTTCCAAATGGCTGCAATGGCTGGAGCTTGTCCAGGCAGAAGCCACAAGCCAGGACCTCCATCTGGGTCTCCCAGGTGGGTGGCAGGGGCCCACGTACTTGGGTCATCTTCTGCTGCTTTCCCAGGAGCACTAGCAGAGAGGTGGATCAGAAGAGGAGCAGCCCAGACACCAACTGGTCCTCCAGTATGGGATGCCAGCTTTGTAGGTGGTGGCATGTATGACCCACTGTGCCATAATGCTGGCCCCTGGTTTGAGTTCTTGACCCCTGGGCTTGGCCCAGTCTTGGGGAGTGAACCAGTGGCTGGGAGCTCTGTGTCTCTCTGTCTGTCTCTCTTCATCTCTCAAATAAACAATGAATAGAAGGAGGGGGCTTGCAGAGACAGACCTCTCTGCAGTGAGTATTGGAAGAGGTAGTGTTCTGCACGTGGGGTGTCTTCAAGGTGAGCTTGGGTGGATAGGTCAAGCCAGCTTGCCAAGTGGACCCCTGGGAGATCTCCCACTGCTCAGCCATTGGAAGGACACAGAGGGAGATGGGTTTACATTTAAAAATGTTTCCTCATATCTGTATTTTAAAAAATTATTTATTTACTCATTTGAAAGGCAGAGTGATAGAGTGAGAGAGAATGACAGAGATGTCTTATCCACTGGCGCACTCCCCAAATGCCTGTTAGAGCTGGGGCTGGCCAGGTTGAAGTGAGGAGCCGGGAACTCCATCAGGGTCTCCCACATAGGTGGCAGGGGTCCAAGCACTTGGCCATCATCTGCTGCCTCCCAGCATGTATTAGTAGGCAGCTGGACTGAAAGTGAAGTCGCCAGGACTCCACCCAGTACTATAATGTGGGTTGGGGGACTTCCAAGCCACGGCTTAATGGGCTGCACCACAACACCCTCCCCTTCAAGTCTGTTTTATTCACCTGTGTGTGCTCACAGATGGGCATATAGAGGGACTCAATAATTAGACTGAGTGAATAAACAGAGAGTGTGTGAATAAGTAAATCAGACAGGACACCTATCTAAATGCAGCAGGGAATAAAAATGTGATAGGACTTGGGGAAAGCAAGATCCAGATTCCTAAAAGAGATTGGAAAAGGTGTTAAGGCCTTGGCTCAGAGGGCCATTGATTTAGGGCTCACGTCCATCCATTGAGGGAAGAAAGCGCTTGATGAACAAAGGGTCAGACCGATCCTCGATCTTGGTCAGTGGCTCAGAAATGCAGAGTGGCCTAGAGAAGATGTTCTAGGCCGCCTGGTGGAACCTTGCTGGCTCCGTCTTGCATCAGCAGCCTCCTGCCTTCTTGCTCTTGTCCCCCAAGCCATCTCGAGGCTCAGCTGTGAGCTCAGCACACACTCTCTCAGCCTTGAGTCCTTAGCTGCTGTGCCTCCTCATCCAGGAAGACTTTTTACTCCATTTCCCCTGGATAAGGCTTCTTTGTCCTTCACTCTTAGCTAAAACATCACTCCTTTCAAGGATAAAGTCTACATCAGCAGGTGCACCCCATACATCACACCCACTGTGAGAGCATCTCAAACCACCCGGACATGAGTTGTTCACTTACCATACTGACGCCCCCTCCCACCCCTATATGATATGCATCTGCTCCAGCCAAAATAGAGGCCAGGTCTGTGTGATCAGCCCTGGGTCCTCATCACCGGGTCCTGAACTCACACAGTGAGCTCTCGTGAGTTCTGGGTTTGTGCGATTCTGAGCACCACTGGCTGATGGTGCTGAAGATGTTAACATCCCCTTGTGGCCGTCCCTGGACCGACACTGTCAGCTATCTGGAGGAGGCCCCAGTATTTCTGTCTGGCAGGGACTGAAGAAGCAGTGGAAAGGCTGTTTGTTTAGCAGGTAGCATCGTCTGTTGAGTATCTTCTGTGTGTCAGTTCTGTTCTGAGGTCGGTCATACAAAGATGAATAACATACTCTTCCCCAGATCAGCATTACAAAGTGGGGAAAAAGGCAAGCACACTGACAGTTGCTTGGTCATCGGTAGTCTGTGAGGGGGATCTATGTAGATTGCTCAGGGAGTGCAGAGGGTGAGGTAGCTCAACACTGTCCAGCATGGTGCTTCTCGAACTTGAACGTGCAGATGGATACGTAGACACAGATCTTGCCTTGGCTGTGGACCCCCAGGTCAGCCTTCCTAATACATTCCCAGGTGATGCTGATACCATTGCTCTGTTCTGAATGTTTGTGTTCCCTTGTTGAAATCAAACTCCCAGAGGGATGATACTGAGAGGCGTCGTCTTTGGTAGGCAGTGGATGCAATGGGTGTTTTTATAAAAGGGAGCCTGCCTGTCTCTTCAGGTCTGTGGGGACACCGTGGGTGACATCAGTGGAGCAGAGTGAGATTCCATTCACAAGCCTCCCATGTCTTGGTCTTGGATTTCCGAGCCTCAGGAACCAGGAGGAGCCAATGCTTGTTGTTTTATAAATTGCCTGTGGATGGTGTTTTGTTAGGACAGCCTGAATGGGTTCAGCCAGTGCACAAACCCTGAGTCAGCAAGGTTTTTAGGAAGGTTTCAAAGAAGGGTGATGCATTAAACCTGCAAGGAAAGAATTTTGCAAAGTAGAAAAGAAAGGGAAGGGTTGAGAGAAAATGGAATGCAAGGGGTGTATGGATGTGTTGTGTGTGTGTTGTGTATGTATATGTTGTGTGTATGGTGTATGTATGTGTGTCTGTGTGTTACACGTGTGGAGGGTTTGTGTGTGTTTGCTTTTGGCATGTAAGGTATATGTGGTGTATGTGTGGTTGTGTGTTTAGTAGGGGCGGTGTGTGCATATGTGGCGTGTGTGCCTTCCTGTGGGATGTGGACTTGTGTGGTGTATATGTGTCTGTCTGTGTTTGCATGGGGTATGTGTATCTAGCATGATTGGCTTTTCGAGTTCCAGGCTGGGAGATGAGAATGGGCAGGTGGCAGAAGCCAGGCCATGAAGATGCTGGGATGCAGTGCTGAGGGATTCAGGCCGCTCCGTAACAGAGGAGGCGCTATGGAGGCTCCATCAGGAAATACCCTAGAGGAGTAAGCCTTGAAAAGATCATTTTATTGACAGGCTCACAGTAATTTGCTTTTCAACTGATAAAATTCTCTTTTAAAGCATTTAAATAAAGAGCATAAATACTCCCAGAGATACCTTGGTGCTGTTGCTGTTCTAGCCAGTAAATCTTTGTTATGAGGACTGTCTCGTAGCATGTTCAGTAGCCTCTACCCAGTTGGTGCCAGGGGCACCCTTCCTCACCCCCCACACCCACATACAACAGTCTCCCTGACAACTGTGGCAACCACAAAGAACTGCAGATATGGCCAGACGACCACCAGGGTGCAAAACAGCCCGCGGTGGAGAAAAGCATGAAACACTCACTCTTCTTTGTATTCGCTTCATGGAGGCCCAGCCCCTTCAAATATTCAGTAGCCCCCAAGACTCCTGGGGTGGGTTCTGCTGGGCAGTCCGATCGATCTGAGCCCTGTTCTCTGAAGCCGCGTCGA
The DNA here is from genome assembly GCF_033115175.1 of Lepus europaeus. Lineage (NCBI taxonomy): Eukaryota > Metazoa > Chordata > Mammalia > Lagomorpha > Leporidae > Lepus > Lepus europaeus. Next base: position 20,649,538 of record NC_084847.1, read on the forward strand.
GGAGAGGAGCCTGGCCTGGAGTGAGAAACACAAACACGCCTGCTCACTAATTCTGTTTTAAAAAGAATCAAATTGTTTGCCTCTCCTTCCATTTCTTGGCCCTCTTCCCCTTCCTGATACACAGGGGAGAAGCAGTCACGGAATGCAAAGGCCAGGTCTTTCCCATCTGTGGATGCATCAGGATTTCTGAAAATATTCAGAATACTTCCAAGGTAAAATGATATACACACACACACACACACAAAGTAAAACTCCCACCAGTGATATTGAACTTCTAGTAATTTCCTGTCCACCAGGATACCAGATCGGCCTGGCTGATTTCTGCACTGTCTGAGCTAATGTCTGCCGACCTTCCTCCTCCCTTTACATTTTCCGGGCGACTTTTTTGCATAAACATAGAATTCAAGTGAGGGAATATCATTGAGAAAATAGGAACAATCAGCAAAAGCTTATGCTTCCTCAGTATTTATTGTCTTGGAGTGCAGTGATGGAGATAGTACATATAGCTCTGGGGGCTTAGTTTCAAGACCCCCCGTGGGCACCCACATCCCTGGAAGTAAGTTCAAGTCCTCAGCGTAAGAGAGTAATATTTCATAGAACCTATGCATATCCATCCATATACGTTAGGTCATCTCTGGATTACTTCTAGTACCTAATAGGATGTAAATGCGATGCAAGTGGTTGTTGCATTTTTCTGGGTAGGGAATCACGACAACAAAAACAGTCTGTGCGTGTTCAGTTACAGGCCCAGTGTGGTTTCATTTTTCCTGCATATTTTCCATCTGTGTTTGGTTGACTCCGCAGAAGCAGAACCTGTCGATACAGAGGCATGACTCTGTAGCATGGTGGTTAAATGGCTTCAACTTAAAATAGACTCGGGTTCCAGTCCGAGCCCCTTTACTATGGTTGGTGAGCTACATCTCCAAGCCTCAGCTCCCTGATGGGAAAGAAAAAGAAGTTGTTGGGAAGATAGAGCAAGTGAAGAGCTTGGTATGTGGTAAACCCTCCAAGAAGGAAAATGATCAGCATCATTTTTTTATTAGAGGGAGGGAGAGAGAGAACGAGAAAGGGAGAGATGCAGAGAGCTCCCATCTGCTGATAAACTCCTCAAATTCCCAAAATAGGCCCTTGGCTGAGTCACAGGCTCTGAGCCAGAACTCAGTCCAAGACCCCCATGTGGGTGGCAGGGACTCAGCTACTTGAACCATTACCTGCTGTTGCCTCCCAGGATTCGCGTTAGCTGGAAGCTGGAATGGAGAATGGAGCCGGGACTCAAAACCCAGGCACTCTGATGTGCGATGCAGGCGCCCCCAAGAGCAGTTTCACTGCTCTGCCAAACACCCACTCCCAGAATCAGATTTTAAGGTAAACATCACAGTGATTTTCACTTCCTGGAGATGGCAAGGAGGAAACGGGAAGCGATCATTCATCATGTGTCTGTTGTATGCCAGGCACATGCCCACCGGAGCAGCCATAGCGAGATATTTATTTCCTCAGTGCAGAGGAAGAATCCAAACCTAGAGCTGCTGCCTTCAAAGCCATGTCACTTCGACAGCATCGTGCTGTGCCGAGGACGTGGCCACGCAGGCTCCAAGTACAAACAATTGGAGATTTGCTACCCTGTGCTGCAGCATAAACTTAGAAACGTAATAGGTGCCTAATTTGCTGCTTTGATTGTTGTGTTGTTCTTTAAATATATTCTTTTTTTGAAAAAAAGATTTGATTTATTTTTTTATTTTACTTGAAATAATTATAGAGAGGAGAGAGAGAGAGAGAGAGAGAGAGAGAGCGAGCCAGGAAGAAGCCAGGAGCAGCTGCTTCTGGGTCTCCCACTAGGTGGCAGGGGCCCAAACACTTGGGCCATCTTCTGCTGCCTTCCCAGGCCATTAGCAGGAAGCTGGAAGGGAAGTGGAGCAGCTGGGACACAAACTGGCACCCATATGGGACACCGGCAATGCAGACGGTGGCCTTACCTCCTATGCCACAATGACTTAAATACAGGTACCATTGCCTTCCACTATGGACCAATTTCACGAACTTGGGCAAGTTACTCAACCTACCCAAGCCTCAGTTCCTATATCTCTAAAATGGAATAGCATCTTTTCCTTGCAGAGGTTAAATCAGTTATTTTAAGTGGTACTGACTAACCTAGTCCTGGCGCATAGCAAGAGTTCAGTAAACATCCATTGTACCATCCTTCTTCCCAAGTGGACCAGAATACGAACTGAATACAGGAGCCATTGACCACGTAGACTGAATTTGTGTGTTTTTCCTATATGTGTTGGAGATTCGTGCAGGTGATGTTCCAAACCTTACACACAACTTTGGGCATCCTTGACCGCACCAGCAGACCAGCTATGTGCCTCCTTTCCCCATCACTGCACAACTCAGCTTTAACCTTTGCTGTCTCTGTGAAGCAGGGATTTGAAATCGTTAGGCTTTTTCTGGGAGAAGACAGAGTTTCTGTACTCCACCACAGTTTCCTTTTGCTGGCAAAAATCTTCAGGCAATAAGCTTCACCTTCATTGACACCCCTCAGATACCTTTTTAAAAAAGAAGCAGGTAAGAACCAGAAACTCGTTCAGGTGAAAAGGATTTGCCCCAGGCCATAAATGTATCGATTCTCCCCAACCACACCGACTCGAAGATCTCCAAATCTCATGATCAGGACGAAGCCTATTCTTTGGGATAGGGTGCATAGGGGGAGTATCTTTGGACTAGGAAGATGACATCACCTTTTGTTTTACCTTCCTGTAGATATATAATAATAGCCATTCACTTCAACACACATTTGTTGGACAATAACTATACCAGGTACAAATATGGGATAGAATAGCCTTTCTTTCCTGGAGGCTAAGAATGTAATAAAATAACACACTACCCATATGCTTTTATTCTATCAAGTAATATGTGTGTGAAGAAGGGCAGATCTCACAATCACCGTGTGACAGATGGGAAAACTGGTCCTCTGCCTATCATAATGTAGATGTCATTCATCCAAGCGCTCATTTAACTCACATTTATTGGGTGTTTAATATATGCTGGGCACTAGCTACGCAGTGTGAACACCATAGATAAGGGGCACATGGAGTTTATGTCTCATGTGAAGGAGAAGGCACTAAATTATTAATCACACGTGCGCTTAGAATTAGATGCTGTGGGGAGCTCTAAGCAGGAGCATCTGGCAAGAGCAGTTTGGCTGGGGGCCGGTGACGAGGATGTGTAGGAACTGCTGGGTGGAGAACGAAGGCTGTTTTTCAGGCAGAAGGAAAAGACTGAGGTTGTTTGATTTGAGGAACGAAGAGAGAGCCAGCGTAGATGGATCTGAGAGTGCTGAGCGGGGAGAAAGCGTAACAGGAGGCTGACGGAGGCATTGCCATCTGAATGTCTACAGGTGCCATATTTGTACAAGCTGTGCACCTGTGGGGTCTCCTCCCTGTGTGGATAGGGGCTCTGTGTTAACAAATCTTTCCACATTGTCTGTGGACCTTTTGATTGTTAGAGGCTGGCAAAAATGTTTTTTGTAAGTTGCCATTGTAGGAACTAAGTAGAGAACACGGGCTGTGTTGGGGTGAGAGAAGACATCAAACATTCTGTTTGGATGAACTAAGTTTGCATCGTCCATTAGATGCCCAAATAGAGTGGTTGAGAAAGCAGCTGTGTGTGTCGGTCAGCGGCCAGGACATAAGTTCATCTGGGTAGCTATGGACCACATGGGTATCGTAAGCCAGGAGTCTTGGTGACTTCTCAAGGAGCTCAGGGAGTGTCAGAAGAGAAAAAGGTCTTGGTGAATTCTAGAATGGTAGGGGGAGTAGCAAGACCCAGGGCAGGGAACAGGACGATGATTTGGAGGGAAATTAGGGAAGCTGGTACCACCACAGCCAAGAGAAGATGGTGTCCAGTAGCACAGGCAGGGCAAGTGTTCCTGAGTGCTGCGTGGAGGTGTCGGGAGGTGGCGACTGCAATAAAGTTAGAAGAGTGATAGGGAAATAATCCATATTGAGAGGGATCAAGTCTGTGGTGGAAGAGAGGAACTAAAGCCAGCCAGCATGTCAATGAGTCTTCAGGAGCTCGGCTAGACAGGGGGCAGGAGAGCACAGCCCAGCCCCTTCTCCCTAGGCTGTCAGTGCACACGGGTCCTGGACCTGAGGCTTCCACAGCAGGCACTCTCCCTGGGGACTGCACCCCTTTCCATCGCTTTTCCCGTGCTGGCCCAAGTGTTCTAACATCAACGTCAGTGATACGATTCTTCTTGTGTCCATCACGCCACCACAGTCTAAGTCCCCACCAGAAACTGTCTTGGATTATTGCAGTAGCCTGCTTCCATTCTCGCCTCCGTATAATGTGGGGTTTCAGTAGAGCAGTGAGGTCGACCCCTTCTAGATAAGTTGTATTTTGCTATATCAAGAGTCAGCTGTTGACTCCATAAAAGCCGTACTCTCTATCACATCCATAGGACGGTGTGTGATCTGCAGCTCATCCTGGGAATCCAGTTCCCTTTGACTTTGTCGCCTACCACACTGTCTTCCTTCCATCTTCTTCCAGTCCAGTGGTTTGCTTGCTATTACACACTCTGGCACTCTGTGGCCCCAGGGCCTTCATGGCACCTGCAGGTCTCTGCTCCTGGAAACGTGTCCTGAAATGTTCACAGGACTCGCACCTTCATTGTCTCCAGGTCTTCATTTATGTAGATGCACATTTCAACACTGTCATTTTCACACTCTCTTCCAGGTCACTGAGCGCTCTCCAGCAGACTGTGTGTGTTACCTCTTTTTATTTTAAAGAGTTACACAGAGAAAGGACAGGCAGAGAGAGAGAGAGAGAGAGAGAGAGAGAGAGAGAGAGAGAGGTCTTCCATCCAGTGGCTAACTCCCCAGTTGGCTGCAACAGCCAGAGCTGTGCTGATCCGGAGCCAGGAGCCAGGAGCTTCTTCTGTGTCTCTCACGCTGGTGCAGGGGCCCAAGGACTTGGGCTATCTTCCACTGCTTTCCCAGGCCATAGCAGAGAGCTGGATCGGAAGTGGAGCAGCCGGGTCTCGAATCAGCACCTATATGGGATGCTGGTACTTCAGGCCAGGGCATTAACCCACTGTGCCACAGCACTGACCCTCACTTTTTTTTTAAAGATTTATTTGTTTATTTGAAAGGTAGAGTTACAGAGAGAATGAGGCAGAGAGAGACAGAAAGAGGTCTTCCATCTGCTGACTCACTCCCCAGATGGCCACAATGGCTGGAGTTGCGCCAATCCGAAGCCAGGAGCCAGGAGCTTCTTCTGGGTCTCCCACATGGGTGCAGGGGCCCAAGCACCTGGGCCATCTTCTATTGCTTTCCCAGGCCATAGCAGAGAGCTGGATTGGAAGAGGAGCAGCCAGGATTCGAATCAGTGCTCATATGGGATGCTGGCACTGCAGGCGGCGGCTTTACTTGCTACACTACAGCACCATCCCCTATATGGTACCTCTCTATCATAGCCACTGGTTCTCTTCCCCACTTGAATGTCAGCCCCATAACAACAGATGTCTTTATTTATCTTATTTACTGCTAAATCCCTCATACCTAGAACAGTGTCCAGGGCATAGTTGTTGCTCAGAAATCAACTATAGTATGAATGAAGTAATGTGAGAATTAAAATATATTTTCATAGCTTCCCAAAGTAAAGAGATGGGCTCTTTACTATATTATTACATGCCAGTTGTTCTATCATGCAATTTTATGTCCATTATTCCTGTTGGGGGACAATCCTATCTTATATTCACAGATGAGTAAGTGAAGACTCAGAGAATTTTAATGATTTTTTTCCTTGTCAGCCAAGAAATAATCCAAAAAGACAGATTTGGGGTCCAAACCCAAGTTGTGTTGGTTTTGGGCCTTTTCTGGCTGTGGTGAGCTCTTCTCTCATTGCCAAGGAGGAAGGATTGTAAGGATACCAGGAGAAAGAAGGCAAGAGTACTCCTTTCTCTTAGAGAGATTGAAGGACTGAAAAATATTGTGGGGGGCGGTGCCTTGGCTCACTTGATTAATTCTCCACCTGCGGCGCCAGCATCCCATATGGGCGCTGGGTTCTAGTCCCAGTTGCTCCTCTTCCAGTCCAGCTCTCTGCTGTGGCCCAGGAAGACAGTGGAGGATGGCCCATGTGCTTGGGCCCTGCACCCGCATGGGAGACCAGGAAGAGGCACCTGGCTCCTGGCTTCGGATTGGCGTAGCTGTGGCCATGGCGGCCATTTGGGGGGTGAACCAACAGAAGGAAGACCTTTCTCTCTCTCTCTCTCTCTCTCTCTCTCTCTCTCTCTCTCTCTCTCTCTCACTGTCTAACTCCATCTGTCAAATAAAAAAAAAGAAAAAGATATTGTAGAACCTTGGGCGGCCTGGATTGCTTGTCACTTCATCAGCAGGGCAGCTTGCAGGGCTACTCTAGCTCGTATGTGTGTGTGGCAACGAACCCATCTTAGCCCTACCTTGGATCCTAGTGATTGGTCTTTCTCTTCTTAGTTTTGCCTCACAGGTGGATAGTTCAAGGTCATGGCTTTGGGTTGACCCAGGGTTCCTTCCTCCTACCTTCTCTGTTTGTGACTTTTGGATTTCTCTTCTCAGCTTACTGGATGCTGTGGTTGGAATGCAAAATGTGCACGTTGGAACGTAATCTCTACCGCGATGGTGTTAGGGATGAGGCTGTGGGCAGTTGATTGGGTCATCGTAGACGGAAGCTAATGCCCCTCTTAAAGAGGCCCCAGAGAGCTGCCCGGTCTTTGCACCATGTAAAGATGCAAAAAGAAGACACTGTTCACTATTGAGAATAATTAAAAAAAAAAAAAAAAAGAAGACACCATTTATGTCTTTACCAGACGTTAGATCTGTCGATGACTTAACCTAGACTTTCCAGAAGTAAATACACAGCCAAGAAGACCAAAATGCTGGCCATCACTAAATTCTTCAAGAGACAGGATTGCTTATTCAACAGTTATGAATTGAGCAGTTACTAGGGCCTGACACTGTTCCAGACATAGGGGACACCTGAGTACTCTTGCCCATGCTATTATAAAGTAATATGCTTGCTCTCGGCTTGGGGACCATTAAACTCCCCCCTGGGAGCTTGGTAGAAATGCAGATTCCTGGGGCGCACTCAGACCTGGTGAATTCTGTTCTCCAAAGATGGGTTCCAGAAAACTGTTTCAGGAAGCTTTCTGGTTTCTGCTTTCTCCCCTCCAGCGTAAGAACTGTTGCCACAAAGAATGACTCCCACTGGGCTGTGTGTCTCACCCTGGTCCACTCGATTATGGCAGAAGGGCAGGGCTGTTGGTCAATTTTCGTCGAAGGGCCTGCCTGCTTCAGTGGCAGGTGTTGGAAACACAGGCTACATCTCTCTGATGAAAACACCATCATTTGACGACCACAGCAGCCACCCCCAATCCCCCCAACAGATTGGGGTTTCTGATTCCTCTACATGTAGCTCACCAGCCTTGTTTTTTTTATCACTCTTGCTTCTTCCATCCTTTTAAGCCACTCTTACAAATTCACACACAGAATTTCAAACAAGATGTTGTTTCAGGATGACAATCTTCAAATTCCAGTCTTCTTTTCTCTTTAATTTCTTCCAAGGAGGTAGCAGACAGGTGCGTGTGAGCTTTTCGATTTGAGAGGAAAGACTGATACCTATCAGAAGAGATGCACAATGCCCAAGGTTATTTTCTGTCTTTGTAGTCAACCAAGTTATTCAATGCTGACTGTCTTCCAAGCTTCCTTGATTCTTTTCTGTTTCCTTATGTCCAAACTGGAAAACTCAAGGTTGGCTTGTCAAGTCTTTCAGGGACTGCTGAACAGGGAATACCCAAGGGGGGGGGGGGAGTCTGTTGCCTTGCAACTTAAGGCATCCTTCAAACAGGAAGAAATGTTGGCAGACTAGTAGTGAACAGATTTCTCTAACTAAATTAAGGTTTTTATTTGTTTGTTTTCCGGAATGAGGCTTCAATATGTTGTATTTACCTGCAACTTCCGGCACTACATTTATTTTTACAAAACAAAGAGAAATTCACATGTTAGGTAGGGAGATAGAATCTATAATTCAGAAAAATGAAAATTGGTTGCAGGTCATGGTTCCTCTCACGGCTTCCACAGTAGAATCTGCTATGCAACTCCAGGTTTCATACCCATCCATGAATTGATTGATTGATTTGCTTGCTCAGTAAGGGAATATTCATTGATCTGGGCTTGAGGCATCGAAGGGGAGCATACCAGGTGGGTGATACCATCCATCACATGAAAGAAGAACCCATTGGCTTTCTCTGGGGCTGTGACCCTGAAAACTCCCTTTGGAGCCTCTCTTGCATAGCTGTGTCTTCGACTTTGGAACAATGATGACTGAAAATGTTTCCTTTTGGGTTTCTCCTGTGAGCCTCAAGTGTCAATATGCACATGATAACGTGATCTCTTCCCTTCAATATTTTAAATTGACCTCCCATTCAGGGTGCCCAGAGACTAAGCTGAACCTTCCCCATATAACTTAGTTCTTCTCTTCTGATGTTCTCTGTCTTCATTAAATGACGTGACCGGCCATCGGGGTGTTCAGTCCAAAATCTGTACGTCCTTTTGAGCTGCTTGCATCTTTATTGGACGTAGATGGTTGGTCACCACGCCTTGCCAAGTTTACCCCTTAGCCATCTCTCCAATCAGTCTGCTCCTCTCTGTAAGCAGGGGTGCCACCCAGCTCAAGAGCCTAGCCTCTCTCATTGTGAACATGGCACCTGCCTCCTCTGTGCCTCCTGAATCCTCTGAGGCTCTGAACCCATCTGTTCTCTACCTCACAGCCTGGGGGACCCTTCAGAATCCCAAATGGCTGCTACACCTGCTAAACACCCATCCAGGGCTCCCTGTTGTCCTCAGAATAGTATTGATAGAAACTGGTTCTTGTTCTGTACCAGGTGCTACTTGTAGTGCTGCACATATATTCATTCCTTGTCTTATATCAACCTGTTTAAGCAAAATCTAAATCCTTGCCAAAGCCTTGAATTCCTACAAATACAACCCCTCCTGCCTCCCCTGGCTGGGCTTTGCAGTTGTGATCTCTACACAATAGTCTTTTCCCTTTAGTATAAAAAGCAGTCCCTTTGCAAGTTGGGATTGCAGTGGGACTGCTCCTGGAAACAATCCTGTGAACTCCGTGTGGGTGTCTTGACTGACAGCAGCTAACCTCTGCCCTCCTGGGTGGGGTGGTGGACACCAGCATCCCTACTTTGGTAGGAGAGCAGGGTCTGGCGATCATTTTGCATCGGGATTTGGGCAGGTCATTCTCCAACTCAGGATACTGCGATTGCACCTGTGTCTCCTTCCATCTTGCTTAAGCAAAATGTAGGAATTTCTTAGATGCAAACAGAACACTGAATAAATCCCAGAGGCAGAAGTAAGTGAGTCCAACCTCCCAGAAGGCTAGATTCTGAAGCTTAACAGCAGTCAGAATTGGGAGTAACACAGCAAGTCAGGGTGCAAGTCAGAGGTCAACTACATCCCTCTCTGTCTCTGTGTCTGTCTCTCTCTCTCTCTCTGTCTCTCTCTGTCTCTCTCTGTCTCTCTCCAGACCTGATGTCAATGTTTTGGAACACACACAACTCCTACTTCTATGTGAGTTAAGGTTCAGTGACCCCAGTTCGGTTCGAAGCTCCGTAGAGAGCTCACCTGGTTGGCCGAGTCACAGACCATAACCCGGCCTGCTGAAGTGCAAGGTGGGGGCAGTTAGAAAGGAAACTGGCCTCCCTGGAAAAAGGAGCTGCCCTTGGCCTCGGCCTTCTGCTCTTTCAAAGCGCTGTGAGCACCACGATTTCTCCCAGCTCGCTCCCTGCATGAGCGTGAAGCTCAATGTCACAGATTATGTTGTGACGCTCTTGAAGCACAAACCGAATGCAACCCAAACTCTGAAGATCTGGGGATTAAGCCGAGAAACCTCTCGTGTGGTTCCTGCAAAGAAGCTGCAAATCCCCTAAGTACCAGCGAAGGGGAAGCTTCGACTGGGGAAACATCAGAGAAATCAAACACTTCGCTCGGCTCTCATGTCCTGGGAGGGGATTTCTTGTTCCAACCAGTGATCTTGGATGCGACTCTTGTAAAGCCAACGCCTGCCGCGAGTGAGTGCAGGAGGTAGAATGTAAAACAGCAGAGGCCAGGCACTGCTGAGGGGACAGTGCGGGGGTGACCCGCGTGCACGCCGGAAGCCCCAGATCCTAGGTTTGCTGCCAGGTGAGATGCCTCACTCAGCCTTGTCAGCCACGGCTCTCAGCTCTCCTCCCAGTGCCCTGCTGCTAGCCCCACATCAGTTAAGTTCTGCCCCCACTTGGCCTTCCTTCTGTTTGAGAAAACAATCCCCAATCCCCCTGCTTGGGAGGAAATCAAGTCCTTCCTCTCTGTAGAGAGACCGTGCCATGTCCCGAAGGCTTCGCTCAGACACCACTTCCTCTATGAGCAGTTTTTCCTAATACTTTGTGAGATAGGATTCACATAGTAGAATGTTGCTACTCTAAGGGTGTGATTCAAGGGTGTTGGTTGTTTTTATTTTAAGATTTATTTATTTATTAGATTTGCAGAGAGAGAGAGACATGGAGAGATCTTCCATCCACTGATTCACTCCCCAGATGACTGCAACAGCTGGGGCTGGGCCAGGCTGAAGCCAGGAGCCTGAAACTCCATCTGGGTTTCCCACATGGGTTGGCAGGGGCCCAAGGACTTGGACCATCTGCTGCTGCTTTCCCAGGCCGTAAGCAGGGAGCTGGGTTGGAAGCTGAGCAGACAGGACTCAAAATTGTGCCCATAAGGGATGCTGGCCCTGCAGACGGAGGCTTTACCCACTGCACCACGATGCTAGCCCCTAAGGCTAATGTTAATGTTCTAGTAACATTAACAGAGCTGGCCAACCATCACTGCAGTCCAGTTTAGAGCATTTCCTTCTCCAGAAGATCTTTCCTGCCCATGTGTAATCACGCCCATCCCCACCCAGTCGCTCATGTACTCTCCATCAGTAGATCTGCCTCTCTCTGAACCTGAGACTTGCTCTGTCGCTTAGGACCCTAACATCCTTTGTGCATCAAATGTTCTGGCAGTTCTTGTGTGTGTGTGTGTGTGTGTACACCTGTGTGTGTTTCTCCAATTCGAGCTTACATATCAAGACCACTCTTTTATCCCTGGGTCTTAGTTGAACCTTTGCATGTGATACTTAGACAGAAATAGTCTGTATATGCATACTGCCATGAGTTAAGTTCATTGCTTGATCAGGGGCAAATTTTCACACGCTTTCTCCTTTGAAATTGCATGACTGTCATGTACCGAGTGTGTGCGAAGTGCCTGGTGTATCCTGCACATACACCGAAGCCTTGAGGACTGTGTCTCAATCACCGTTTATATTCCTGCACTGGCACCATGCCTGGCACCTGGCAGGCACTCAGGGATATTTAATGAAAGTGAGCGAGAAAAAATGAATGGGAGTTCTTGGAGGCTTAGAAACAACGACAGTGTTAACACACATGGTTGGAGTGTGTGAGGCCGAATGAGCAGGGAAGAAGTTTGGCCCAAGACCAGAAAACATCTGCTCGTGTTCCCCCTCCCCTGACCCCATGATGCTTATTGCCCCTGGGGACTCCCTCCTGTACTTGTGGAAACTTAGGGACTCCCAGGACTTCAAGCTGGTGACAAAGGAGAAGAGCTGAGCCTAGAGAAGCAGTGCTCAGAGCAAGTTGGCGTGCTATGTGAGTGCTTGATCGTTGGTGGATGAGACAGGAGCCAGGTTCACGGGGTTCATGCGCTGCGGTCGGCATGTCTACAGTGTGGCCCAGGAGTCAGTGAGGGAGATACTATGAGTATTACGTGATCTCCCTGGTTCATAGATGAGGACATCCAGGCTCAGAAAGATTAGACAGCCGCTGATCCAGGCACGAGAGGCTGGACACATTTGAATCCAGCTAGGCTGACTCCAAAGCGCGGGGCACTGATCACCAAATAATCTGATTTTCCAGGAGGTCAGGGAGCAAAAGAAAGAGGAGAAGAAGCTGAGAGGAGCTCCCAGCAACGCAAATGAAGCCAGAGGGCATTAAATGGAATAAACCGGGCACAGAGAGACGAAGCCCACGTGACCTCACTGGTGCAGGCAACCTACACAAGTGGAACCCATAGACACAACGATTGGCATGGGGGTTAGAGAGGCTTGGGGGGCTGTGGAAAGGGAAGATGTTGGCCTACTGGTGTCAAGGTCATAGTAGGAGTAGGTTCGGGTCTTCCCAGGCACAGCACGATGACTGCTTAATAATAATGCATCGTACAAGGGTACATCAAAAAGTGCATGGAAAAATAGAATTAAAAGTTAAGTTTCTTCTAATCCTCCGCCTTGCGGCGCCGGCACACCAGGTCCTAGTCCCGGTTGGGGCACCGGATTCTATCCCGGTTGCCCCTCTTCCAGGCCAGCTCTCTGCTATGGCCCGGGAAGGCAGTGTAGGATGGCCCAAGTGCTTGGGCCCTGCACCCGCATGGGAGACCAGGAGAAGCACCTGGCTCCTGGCTTCGGATCAGTGCGATGCGCCGGCCGCAGCAGCCATTGGAGGGTGAACCAGCAGCAAAAAGGAAGACCTTTCTCTCTGTCTCTCTCTCTCACTATCCACTCTGCCTGTCAAAAAAAAAAAAAAAAAGTTAAGTTGTTTTGAAAACCACCGGAAGTTTCTCTATGAACTTTTTTTAAAAAAAAAAATATTTATTTATTTGAAGGGGAGGGACGGAGGGAGAGAGAGAGAGAGGGGCGGGGAGAGAGAGAGAAAGGGAGAGAGAGATCTTTCATCCATTGGTTAACTTCCCAAATGCCCACAGTGGCAGGGCCTGGGTCAAGCTGACACCAGAAGCCCCTCCATTAATTTTCTGAAGCCTCTTCATAGGCACAGCTTTCAAAAAAATTTTTGCACCAGAAGAAACTTAGTTTTCATTTAAACGGTCAATGAGCTTTTTGAAGTATTTTGCATATATCAGAATATCTAAAGCAGGATTTAAATGTTCTTACCACAAAGAAATGATGCTTATTTGAGGTGCTGGATTGGCTAATCAGGTTGATGAGGTAATCCTTCCAAGTATGTAGGCATTGGAACATCACATTGTACCCCATCAATGTACACAGTTATTATTTGTCTACTGAAATAGGGGCAAGTGTTGCTAAGAGTCTGGTTGGGACACCCACATCCCATATTGGAGTGCCTGGGTTCAAGTCCTGGCTCAGCTCTCAGCTATAGCCTCCTGCTCACATGTGCCCTTGGAGAGCAGGCAATGGCTTAAGTAGTTGGGTCCCTGTCACCCACGTGGGTGATATAAATCGAGTGTCTAGCCCCTAGTCCTGGCTGTTGTGGGCATCTGGAGCAGTGAACCAATGGATGGGAGAGCTCTGTCTGTCTGCCTCTCTGCCTTTCAAACAACATAAAACACTAAAAAGTAAAAATGGAGAAAAAAATGTTAACGTGAAGAAGATATCATGAGGCTATTTATTGGTGCTGTGCCTTCAGGACATGGGCTTGATTTCTCCAAAACTTAAGTTCTTATTCTACAAGAAGAGGAATAAAACTGAGGAACTTGGAGTGAGCATTTGGCTTGGTGGTCGGGATGCTGGTAGATGCCCAGGGACCATACTGCAGTGCCTGGGTTCAGCTCCCACCTCTAGCTCCTGGCTCTGTCTTCCAGCTGGTGCACACCCTGGGATGCAGGTGGCGCCCCAACTGATGGACCCTCCTCCCCGGGCAAGAGAGCTGAATTGAGTTCCTTTTGTCCTTGGCTCGGGCCCATCTCAGTCCTGACTGTTGTGGCATTTGGTGAGTGAATCGACAGATGGAAACTCTCTCTCTCTCTCTTTCTATCTTCTCTCCCTCCTTGTCCATCACATTAAAAAAAATAATAACTAAGAAACTCATAATGGAAGCGAGACAGGCAAAGAGACATTGTGGACTTGGGAGAGCTGAGCTCAGTCCAGTTCTGGGTTTGTTAAAGATGCACCTGCACCGGAATAGAGAGTCAGGATGGGCTGGGTTTTGCCACAGTAACAAATAGCCCCGGATCTCAGTGGCCTGAGTCAGTGCAGTGACGTTTCTTATGCTTGCTACGTGTGCTTCGTGGCTGGGCGGGAGCCTTTCTCCCGATCTCCTCCTTCCAGGACCCAGGCAGCCGAGACAGCCACTGTGTGGCTTACAGATGATGTCACTACAGAAAGGTGTGCATTGTGCTGTACTCTTTAAGCTTCTGCTCATACTCTGGGCCAGAATGAGTCCCAGTACCGTTAACTCCAGGAGGGCAGGGCTATGGGACTTGTCCTTGCACTTGCAAGAAGACAAAAACAGGGGCTTGTTTTCCAGGTGAGATCCAGATTAGAATGACCCTGAAAAATGTCCTTTCCCCCTCTTTGCCTCTCAGTTTCCTCGTCTGTGAAATGGGTACAGTCCCTTGAAACTGGTGGCGGACTGAGGATCACCCACGATCACAGAGGCCTTGCAAAAACGCAGAGCTGGTGCCGGAGGGAGAGAGTCTCCCTTCTTTGCATCACCCGCATTTCCACTGCACATCTGTTCTGCTAGCAGCAAGGGCCTCGCCCTGTCTACTCCACCTCCCTCCGGAAAACAGTGAACAAATGATCCTCTCGCTCCCCCAGGTCCATGGCTTTTACGCCTTCAGGGAATACATTTTTATTTCCTCGCAGGAACAGGGCCTAAAAATAGATAAAGTGCAGGGCACCCACGATAACCATTCGATGTATTGACCCAGTCACGAGTTTATCTTGGTGAAATTCAGATTCGTTCTTTATTCCCGAAGGCAAAAGCACCTTCAATGGGCAGTTACCGGGGCGTTACCAAGGCCGTCTGGCAATACAATGTGACTGACTTCCTTATGGAAGATGCCGACAAGAGCCAGCCGGTCTTCAATCACAGGGCAGCCGAGCAGGATGTAGCCGGCACGGGCACGTGCGGAGAGGGAGTCTGGTGGAAGCCGCGCTGCACCAAGGGGGCTCTGCTATTAAAACGCAGAGTGGGTTTAAGCCCCCCTCCCTTTGTTAAAATATTTATTTGTTTTATTTGAAAACCAGAGTTACACAGAGAGAGGAGAGGCGGAGAGAGAGAGGGAGGTCTTCCATCCGCTGGTTCACTCCCCAGTTGGCTGCAACGGCTGAAGCTGGGCCGATCCGAAGCCAGGAGCCAGGAGCTTCCTCTGGTCTTCCACATGGGTGCAGGGGCCCAAGCACTGCGGCCATCTTCCACTGCTCTCCCAGGCCATAGCAGAGAGCTGGATCGGAAGTGGAGCAGCCGGGTCTCGAACTGGCACCCATATGGGATGCCAGCGCTTCAGGCCAGGGCATTAACCCGCTGTGCCACAGCGCCGGCCCCAAACCCTTTTGTTGAACTCAGAGGACCAAAGGGGATCTGTGTGTAATAGTTGCCAAGGTTTATGTCTGTCTGGAGCCTGCCAGCACCTGCAGCCCCCCACTGCTTTGCCTTTGAGGTTTTGCAGCTTGGAGAGGTACAGTGCAGAGGGCTGCCTGCTGCTCCCCCAGAGCTGCCCTGTGGGGAGGGGGCACAGTGCTCTTGGCAGGGACTTGGGCCCCAAAGGCTGCCATTCCCTTTCGCGAAGGTGTTTGAAAGGACAGGAGCAAAACCCTCCCTTCTTCTCTCTGTTTGCTTCCCACACCCCTCACAGATGGCAGTGGGGGCCTCCCTAGGCAGTTCTGTTTCCTGCTCTATCCCATGTGCATCTCAGAGCCTGGAGGAGACTGTGTCTCGCCCAGTGTGCTTGTGCTCTCCACACCCTGCATTGCGTGTCTAACAGCGTCCTCGTGTGAGATACTGTTGCTCCCTGGCCTGAGACGCTGAGGGCCAATGACAGCTGACGGCAATGCCTGCGATGCCCGATGCCACCGCCCTGTGCAGCCTGCCCCGCGCCTGGGCCCTCTTCCCGCCCAGTGATGACTACGAGGATGCGGACGAGGACGACCCCTTCAACCCTCAGGAGTCCAAGCGCTTTGTGCAGTGGCAGTCGTCTATCTGAGCCCCTCCTCCCGGCCTGGAGCCTGCCCGCCTCTCCGCTCCTCCCCTGGCTGCTGGAGGAAACCCCACTAACCTGGCCGGCGGGGCTCTGACCACGGACACCCACGCCGGGCTGCCCCCTTCTGTCCCTAGCCTGGGCTCAGAGGGGGCTGGCCAGGGACCAAGGCTGGGGGACACGAACCCCCCAGCTCTGCCGCGTCCCAGCGGGCTGTGGCCCCAGATCTGAACTTGCGGTGCCAACGCGACAAGGGCTGGTTTGAAATAAACGGGAAGACTTTTATCTACTATGCTTAGTACTACTATGCTTAGTACTATGCTTAGTACTTTCAACACATGGTCCACTTATCCCTTGCAAAAGCCTTGAGATGAACAAGTACTTCTCATCTCATTTTAGAGAAGAAACGATTGAGGCTTCAGAAGGTGCAGGGTTAGGCAGCTCCTCCGCTGTAGGACTGACCTTTCAGCCCAGTGTCCGGTCTCATTTTTAAACCCAGGCTCAGGGCCTGGCGCTGTGATGCGACAGGTGAAGTCGCCACCTGCAATGCTGGCATCCCTTATCCAAGCACCCATGTGTGTCCCCAACGCCCTGCTTCCCATCCAGCTCCCTGCTAATGTGCCTGGGAAAACCCTAGAAATTAGTCCAAGTGCTCGGGCCCCTGCCGCTCATGGGGGAGACCCAGATGGAGTCCCAGGCTCCTGACTTCCACCGAGTCCAGCTCTGCCTGTTGCAGCCATTTGGGGAGTTGAGCCAGCAGATGGAAGTTTTCTTTCTCTCTCTCTCTTCCCCTCTTTCTGTCACTCTGCCTTTGAAATAAATAAATAAAAAATTCTAAGACTTTTCCAACTAGTCCAGAAAGGGAGGGTAAAATTTAGGAGAGCTGAGTTTTCTCTAAAGATGGTACCAGGGGGCCGTAGCTCACTTGGTTAATCCTCCGCCTGTGGCACCAGCATCCCATATGGGTGCCGGGTTCTAGTTCCGGTTGCTTCCCTTCTAGTCCAGCTCTCTGCTGTGGCCTGGGAGGGCAGTGGAGGATGGCCCATGTCCTTGGGTCCCTGCACCTGCATAAGAGACCAGGAGGAAGCGCCTGGTTCCTGGCTTCGGATCATTGCAGCGCCGGCCATAGCGGCCATTTGTGGGGGTGTACCAACGGAAGGAAGACCTTTCTCTCTGACTCTCTCCCTCACTGTCTAACTCTGCCTGTCAAATTAAAAAAAAAAAAAAAAAAAAAAAAAAAGATGGGCCCAGGAGGTAAATCGCAGACACCGTAGATGTTTTTTCAGCGCCTTTTTTTCCGGGCTGTCAAAGACAGTAGGTAAGTGTAGCCGTTTTGCCTATTCAGACACCTGCTTCCACAATTTCTCATCTCAACTTACTTTGCTTTTTTTTTTTTTTTTTTTTTTGCCAGAGCTTCACACCCTACAGGCCCAGCTCATCCTGTTTTCCTTTAGTCTCTGCGTCCTCCTGAACAGCCAGCCGCCCTCACTCAATGCCGCTGTCTGCTTCTGTGCACTGGGCCAGCCAGCTCTCGGGCAATCTCATTAAACTGCCTTTAATTACTTCGGAGCAGGTGACGGGAGAGGCTCCTCGCATGCCTCTTCACCACGGCCTGTATTGATTGGCTGCCGAGAGGCTGCTGTCAGACAGCGGATTAGGAGAGGTTACTTTCCCTAATTCCCTAACACTCTTGCTGGTGATAATTGGTTCCCAGATGAGACGTCCCAAACAGAAGCGTCTCGCCTGGGCTTTCCTCCTTCCGATGCCTTCGAAGCGAGGTTTAGCGCAGCTGAAGTGTCTCCGTCTCGTCCTGTTTTCTCAGCGCGGGAAGCTAAATGTGGATGCCATGGCCAAGGTCAACCTTGCTTTGTGTGCTGTCTGGCAGTCGTCATGGGCTTTTTGGTATCAGATTCTATCAGCGTGTGTCTCCTGTCCACGTCCAGGGGGCTAAATCGCAGGTGCTTTTCCCAGGGCCCAGGACCATCGATGTTTACATCTAACTAGGAGAGGGGGCCGGGTGATTTCTGAGATCCCTTTTTTAAACTTTTTTTTTTTTTTAAATATGTATTTGTTTATTTGAAAGGTAGAGGGAGAGAGAGCAAAAGAGAGAGAGAGAGAATCTTCCATCTGCTGGTTCACCTCCCCAAAAGACCACAGCAACTCAACAACCAGCGCTGGGCCAGGCCAAAGCCAGGAGCCAGGAGCTCCATCCAGGTCTCTCACGTGAGTGGCAGGGACCCAAGCACTTGGGCCGTCCTCTGCTGCTTGCCCAGGCGCATTAGCAGGGAGCTGGATCACAAGCAGAGCAGCAGGACTCAAACCAGAACTCCAATAATGGGTGCCGGCTCCTGGGGAGATTCCTTTCAACCTTGAGGTGCCTAATGATTCCTGGGAAGAGGTTCTTGTTTCTCAGAGAGGGGGGGGGGTGTTTGGGGCTTGTTTCTGTCTGTCTGCTCCCTGTTTGAGTCTCCATGCCCGCCCACCCTCTGAATACTGCCCAACACTTATGGGTTAAGAGGCGGTAGCAAAGCTGATATGCAGGATCTAGAAATCATCGCCCACTCAAAATGATCGAGGAGCTGTGGATTTGATATGGAGAAGAGAAAGCTCATTGTACTGGTGAGGAGGTAGGAGGCAAAGTTTTCAAAACAGACGCACCCGCATGAGACAGGGGTAGTCATTAGGGTCCTGCATGATTCCGGAGACAGAATCAGGCGCCATGGACAAAGCAGGAAACTTGAAGGGCCAATGCGAACCCCTTGAGAAAGAGCATTAATGATCAGCCCGTGGTAGAAAGCACAGAATCAGCTGAGACACGGTGGGTTCGTCAGTCCTGGGGAGACGTGCTGCCTGGAGCTGTTTGTTGTCCTGTCCGAGCCTTGGTTGAGATGTGTGCATGGGAATCTGGACAGTGATCATTCATGCCCCCTGCAGCTGATTCAGTGCAGACATGGGCCAGGCAACTTTTAATTAAGTGAATGAGGCTGGCTGTGGACTAGAGCAAGCCAGGAAATATTTCTTATCAAGATTGAGCTTCCGTTGATTGCTTCAAGTCAGTAACAGGAGTCCCAAAGTTCCTGGTATTTGGGATTTTTTTTAAAACATATAAACCTTAATTTGTAGAGAAGCTTCAGGTTCACAGCACTATTGCATGGAAGATCAGAGATGTCTCAGGGACTCCTCCTCCCCACCCCCACCCAAGTTATCACAAAACCCAGAGTGGCTTGAATCTACATTGGGACATCACAATCATTTGACCATCGTGGTTTATTTTAGTGTTTGCTCTTGGTGCCCTTTATCCTATGAATGTGGGCAAGTGCATGATGACTTATCCATCATTATAGCTTCATGCATAATCCTCTGTGTTGTCCCTCCCTCCCTCAACCCCCAACAAGAAGCACTGTTCATTTCATTGTCTCCACAGTTTGGCCTTTCCCAGAATGTCTTAGAGTTGAAATCAAACACTGGGTCATCGTTCATGCTGGCTTCTTTCACTTGCAAATGTCCATTTAAGGTTCTTCCTTATCTTTTTTGTGACTTGAAAATTTATTTCTTTTTTAATGATGAGAAATACCCCAGTTGTCAGGATATACCAGAGTTTATCTGTTCCCCTAGCGAAGGGTTTCTTGTTGCTTCCAAATTTTGGCAATTATGAGTAAAGTGGCTATAATGCTTAGATATTTGGGCATTTTTAAAATCCAGACATTAGGACTTTTAAATGTGGATTTTCATATATAGAAAAATGCCAACTTGGGGCTGGCGCTGTGGCGCAGTGGGTTAATGCTCTGGCCTGAAGTGCTGACATCCCATATGGGCGCTGGTTCGAGACCTGGCTGCTCCACTTCCGATCCAGCTCTGTGCCATGGTCTGGGAAAGCAGTGGAAGATGGCCCAAGTCCTTGGGCCCCTGCACCCACATGGGAGACCCAGAGGAAGCTCCTGGCTCCTGGCTCCTGGCTCCTGGCTTTGGATTGTTGCAGCTCTGACCATTGCGGCCATCTGGGGCGTGAACCAGCAGATAGAAGACCTCTCTCTCTGTCTCTACCTCTCTCTGTAACTCTGTCTTTCAAATAAATAAAATAAATCTTTTTAAAAAATGCCAGTTTGAGTTTCAGGAACAATCTACAGGACCAACGAAGTGCACTTTGATAT
Organism: Lepus europaeus; assembly: GCF_033115175.1. Classification (NCBI taxonomy): domain Eukaryota; kingdom Metazoa; phylum Chordata; class Mammalia; order Lagomorpha; family Leporidae; genus Lepus; species Lepus europaeus. The sequence continues at coordinate 20,669,714 of NC_084847.1, forward strand.
CAGAATCTCTTGACTACTGCTGAGTAACTGAGGGATAATCCCCAAGGTTGCCCTGGTGATGCGACAGTGATGGCATTTGCTACTGCTGATGCCTTTATGTGGATTTCTAACTGCAATGGAGAGTTCTTTTTGCACCTGGAGAGACTTCCATTAATGATCCCTGGGGCTCTGTGTTCAGTTCTGTCCTACTAATTGTTTGAATCAATAGGACCTAGAACATCCACTCATCAGATATGCAGATGCTGTATGCTGAGTGTGACAGCCACTCGCAGGCATGATGAAATGAGCACTCTAAACTGTCTGATCCAGGTGGAGAGCTAGAGACTCGCCAGTAAGTTTAAATTTAGCAGAGGCTTAGGGGAAAGTCTCACGCTTAGGTCTAAAGTATGAGTTACATTCTCACTTCTCAGTGCAAGGAAAAACCAATTTGGGAATGTGTTCATGTAAAACGAGGGGAAAATAAGACCTGGGGGGGTTTCCTTTGACCAGAAGATGAATATAACCAGTAGCTGATAAAGATAACAAAGGAGCTTAGGCTCAAAATCTATAGATGTCATCCATTTATCAACTCTGATGCAGCATTTTCTGTATGCTGTGAAACCTGCTCCAGGCACAGCATAAGACGATGGATAAAGTTGGGTCCTGAATGCCCTTCGAGGAGCCCGCAGCAGGAGATCAGGATCTGGTAGGAAGCTATGGAGTAAATGCCACAAAATACTTTTCTGCAGAGAGCCACAGACACCAAAAACACAGGCACTTCTGCTCTATGTATGTTGAGATGTTGCATTACCACCCCTAAAAATGTGCAAGTATTACACGCTGATGTAAAATTAAAGTCAATACAATTTCAGAAGCCCCAAAGCTGACTTTTTGAAGGAAGACTGGGACATTTTTTTCAGGTGGAAAGTGAGAAATCTGGTTGCAGGAGTGGAGGGATAGATGCGTGTGCATTTTGCCGCCCATTACTTGGGACACCACAGGCATCTCTGGGGTCTGTGTTCTGAAGCTGACCTGGAGTGTGATACATAACTGGCTCAGAGAGAGTTTCGGCTCACCCGAGTTGGGTTCCTTAGCAACAAGATGACCCTTTCCAGGGACTGTTTTTTTGAGATACTAGGGAAGTTGATCCTCTAGCCAACTGGTTGTAATGAGAGAGACAGCAGGTGTGTGAACTGCTGTAACTGAGCCTTGAGTTTATGAAGGGTAAGCCTGGAATCTGTAGCAAGACAAAATAGAGAAACAAAGTGAAGAAAAGGAAGTTTTGTCCTCTGGCCATCATTAACCACAGACCAAGTTGTGCCTGAACTATTGTCCACCAACTCTTTCCTTACACAAACCTATCAATCCAGTGTTTTCATTTCCTACATCACTTGGAGTTGAGTCGAATTTTTTCTCATTTCCTGATAAAGGAAATCTTGTTTTGATCTTCCTTGCCCATAATGACCACTGCCAAGAAAAGGCCCTCAGGCAGAGGAAGTACGTGGGTGAGACAGGGGCTGGGGAAATGCCGGTCACTGGTGACCCAGAGGGACTTGGGGGAGATGCCCCATGGAGATGGGTAGAGGCTGGATTGTGATGGACCCTGAGCCCTGGTCAGCATGGAGATGCTAATCATAGTTTTAATGGCCGTATGGCTTTGATTTGTTGGGCAAGGCTCCTGTAGATATGTTCAGAATGCACAGGAAACTTCCACATTCTTTTCCTCTACTGTCCAATGGTCCAAGCTGTACGCATTCTCTGTTTTGCAGTCATAAGTAGCTCCTCCTTCTCTGTGGTTTTATCTTCTGCAAGGTGTTACCCATCGCCAACTTCAGGCTGAAATTATGAAATGGAAAATTCCAGGAAGAAGCCATTCATACATTTCAGATAACTTCTATTACAGTGTATTATTGTGCTTATTCTATTTTATTACTAGTTGTTGTTACTGTCTTCCTGTGCCCAAGTTCAGCTTCAGCAATGGCATGCGTGTGTCGGAAAAAACATAGTGCGTGTAGTACAAGGTCCTCTCTGACTTTTCAGGAAGCTGCAGAATGGTCTTGGAATGTATCTGCTGCAGATAAGAGGCAGAGATGAACGGCTTTAGGAATTAGCCCAGCATTACCTAGCATTACCTAGAATTCCCTTGGTGGGAGCCAGCAGCTTTCTGGCCAGGAGGAGGCAGAGGGGGAAATAGGCATTGATGGAGGCGTGTGGTCAGGGCTTTCTAGGGACAGCCAGATTTGGACAGAGCAAGGGCCATGTTTTCCAGGGCCAGGAGTTCTTCTGAATTCAGACCCCACTAGCAAGCCTCGAAACCCACCCAGAGTCACCCAGACAACAGCGTCCCCCTCCCCTAAGCCAAGTACAGCATTAGCTGTTGTCACCAGTGAAGACAGCTGTTTCCAGCAAGACCAGAAGCTCAGAGCAAACTGAAACCCAGAACGTAATTCTGGACACACAGGAGGCCCAGGAAGATCCTCAGACACAGCTGGGAGACAGTTGGAGGGCCGCAGGCCATGAAAATTTGCGTATGAAAGAAGAGTGTAATCTCATTTTGTAGACACAGGCTGCTGAGGTTGGGGACTTATGAGTTACATATATTTCATTGTCTTTTTAGGGGAAAAAAAAAAAGAAGTGTGCATCTTCTGCTGGGGATTTATACATTTGTGTGTAAAAACACAGGCAGCAGCTCACACACCTATCTCTTGCTCAACAATACTGAGTATATATTGGAAAGATTGCCGTTGTGATAGGGAGCCGGAACCTGTTCTTAAGAAAAGAAGCAGTAATAAAATCCTCCCTAGGTTTTATCTACAGTATTAAAAAAAGAAGAAGGAGAAAAGCAAAAGACTATCTTTCAATTCTCAAAATGTGCCAGCCTCCTTCCTACCTCTGGGCCTGGGCACCTTGTATTTGCTTGGCCTGAAACTCTCCTTCCACTGTTTTTTGTGTCCTTTGTCTGTTTTCCGTTGCCCTTCAGGCTCGGCTTAAATGTCATGGTGTCACTGATAATAGATTTTTCTATTATTTGTTTTAATAATGCTCTCTGGCTTCCTTTGGAACCCCTTCTTACCTTTGCAATTAGTAAGCGTGGCAGGTAACTATTTGTTAACGCCCTTTCTCTCCTACTAAGCTGGGGGTTCTCAGGGGTGTCTGGAGTCTACAGTGATGTCTCCCACATAATAAGAGACCAGAAATGACCAATGATGGTCGAATGATAAACTTAGCCCTTCTGATTCCAAATCAGGGGTGCCCACTACTGTTCATTGGCTGATGGTGCCTGCAGGCACAAAGAACGCAGTGGGCCAGGTGGTGGCAGTGGTGAATGGAGGCTCCTACCCTTACCCACAGTTACTGGCTGCTGGAATGTATTGGCCTTTTGTGGTCCTATGAACAGTGTGGACCCTGTGTGGCTCCAGGTCTTGGAATTTTGTTAAGAATAATTTCTTGATATTGATTTTATCAATACTCTCTGAATTTGTCAATGCTACCAGTAATGTTTTTCAAAAGAGAGCCTGACACTCCATTCGGGAGTGGATGGTGCCTGTGGTCCACTAGCTTACACTCTGTGGAGAGAAGCTCACCCTGCTGGCTTGGACTGTCCCGGGAGGGGAGTGTTCTGTCCTCAGTACCACTGTTACAAAATGCTAAATTGAAAACCAGAGGTGAAAATAGAGCAACCAGGTCTGGAAATCCCACCAGGAACGGAGCTGTTGCCCAAAATGCACATATTTAATATGACGTTCCAGCTTTCGCTGCTGTGGCTTTCCCATTTGGTGCCTAATTTTAGCAGATCAGAATCCAGACCCTAAAATGCTACAGGGGTTAGGACTGCGAATGTGCAGAGTGAGACTGGTAGTGAGACTGGTTATTAACAAATACATTGGTTCTTATGCAGCCACATGGATGTGGTCACTCCTCCAGGTAGACCCCTGAGGAAGTCATAGGTTTATTCCAATAACATGGAAATTTCCCAGCCATTCTGAGAAATACATTTTGGAAATTATCATCAGAGCCTAACACAGAATTTTTTTTTTATTTTTATTTTTTTTTACAGGCAGAGTGGACAGTGAGAGAGAGAGAGACAGAGAGAAAGGTCTTCCTTTGCCATTGGTTCACCCTCCAATGGCTGCTGCGGCCTGCGCACTGCGCTGATCCGAAGGCAGGAACCAGGTGCTTATCCTGGTCTCCCATGAGGGTGCAGGGTCCAAGCACTTGGGCCACCCTCCACTGCACTGGAAGAGGAGCAACCGGGACAGAATCCGGCACCCCAACCGGGACTAGAACCCGATGTGCCAGCGCCGCAAGGCAGAGGATTAGCCTAGTGAGCCATGGCGCCGACCACAGAATTTTTTAATGTCTTCAATTGTGACAAATCTCCAGGTCTGATATATAATTTTTTTTTTTTTTGCAACAGCCAAGAGTTATTTAGAGCTAAGACCAGTGATTTAATCTGATGATTGAGCACAGTTGTCCTATTTTGGGGCCCCTGTGCTGTATGATTAATTCTTACCAGGATCATGGTTAAGACAAGGTATGCTAGGGTTAGGCACAGGGCCAAAGGAACAGGGTAGGCTCTCTTAGTTCCCAGATGCTCAAGATGTCAAGTCTAAAAGACAAAGCAGAATTGAACAGGGCTCTGGGGGCCCAGTATGAACAGGGATTTACAGAATGTTGGTCCTCTGGGCTGGGAGAACTCTCCCTTTTTAGGCAAGTCTGTAAGCCTTGACCAGGGACATGGAGAGCAGAGCCAAGCTCCTGGAGAAGATTTGTGAGAGCTGTGCACAGATCCTGCGATTAGAGGGTTAGGAGGAAACTCTAGTTCTACTGGGATAATGAAGTAGGTTGACCAGATGGATTAAAGTGCCATTCAGGGCAGGAGGATGGACACGAAGTCCCCTTATCAAGTCCCTCCCTGCCCAAGCAATGTGTTTTCTACACTTATCTTCACTGCTCATCACTCACTCTCTCGCTCTTTCATCTTCAACCAGCAGAGCCGGCCAACGGCTTTCTTTGTCCCTTGTACATGGGTCATTCATTTCCGGTCTGCAACCCTTGCTCTTGCTGTCCATGCACCTGGACACTCTTACTTTGGATTTTCACTTTGGCTCTTTCTCATGGAGGGTTTGTCTCAGACGCTGAGCATTCAAGAAGATGTCCCTGCACCAGCCAGACCAAAGTAATTTCTCCACTCTTCCGTTCTGTCCTTCATAGCATAACGCATCCTTGCATTGTTATCTGAACTCTTCCATATTACCCATCTCTCAGTACTGGAATGGAGGAGTGAGTTGCCTCTTGGGACACCATATCCCTCGCTGGAGTGCATGGTTCCAGTCCTGGTTACCCTGCTTCCAATCCAGCGCCCTGCTAATGCACACTTTGAGAGGCAGTAGGTAATGGCGTATGTACTTGGGTCCCTGCCACTCAGATGGGAGACCCAGATTAACGTTCTGGGCTCCTTGCTTGGACCTAGCCCAGCCTTGACTGTTGCAGGGATCTGGGGAGTGAACCAGCGTGTGCAAGTCTCTCTCTCTCTCTCTCTCTCTCTCTCTCTCTCTCTGTAACTTTGCCTTTAAACTAAATACATAAATCTTTAAAAATTAAAAAAAAATAAGTAAACCAAGCAGTTCAGGAAACAATCTTCATGAAACCAAAAATGATCACAATAACCATAACTGTAACCCTAACAATAAGATTGTGCAAAATGGTGGCCCTCCCCACTGCCTACCACCAACCGTATGTTAAGCACTGGAGTATTAAACATCAGGAACATGGAAACTTTCTGTGTCGAGAATCCCTCTGGGTGCGTATGTGGAGGCTGTAACAGGTGTTCCAGCATCAGTGAAGAATACATGAATGTAATACGCTGACTCTGGGAGGTCCTGTGTAGTTCCAGTGCTGTGAGGAGGCGACATGGGGCACGGCCGGTGGTGCCAGTGCAAAGTGCTGGTTACGGGTTACAGAAATGGGAGGCTTCCCGGCACTGAGTACTGTGTCAAAGGCAGCAAAACAATAAAGAGATTTCGCCCTCCCACTCACTCACTCATTCAGTTATCCCCCTCCTAATACTGTGTGACATTTGGGGCTATTGAAGAAGCGGATGGCTTTATTTCCATTCTATTGCCCAAACTTTAACATTTGGATATAGTATCTTTATTTAAAAAAAAAAAAAACAAACTCAAAATTGAGGATGATTCTTTGTAAAAGCAAAATCATTCTTGTAAAGTGCTCACAGTCAGGGTGAATGGTGGAACAGAATAGCAGACTCCATTATGCCTTCCATTTTTATCTCTGTTATCAAAGTCTGATGTAAAACCAACTACAACATAATCATAGTAATAAGCAACATTTGTATACCGTTTTTGCAATTTCCCCAAGGGCATTCATGAGCAGTTTTATTTAATCCTCACAACAAGTGGGTGAGATTTAATAATTATTAGACTGGGTCAGACCTCATGGTCATTTCTGCTCAGTGGTTTGTTTATCCTTATCTACTTGGCATTTTTCTACACCAGAGCTTAAATGTACTTTGTGCATTTAGACATTTAACTATAAATGCTTTCAGATGATTTATAAACCCTTTAGATAAGCCCACTCTCAGCACTGCTACTTAGGAAACCTTCCTTTAAGCGATGGGACAATGGGGCCAGCACTGTGGCCTAGTGGATAAAGCCACAGCCTGCAGTGCCAGCACCCCATATGGGTGCCTGTTTGAGTCCCGGCTGCTCCACTTCCGATCCAGCTCTCTGCTATGGCCTGGGAAAGCAGTGGAAGATGGCCCAAGTGCTTGGGCCTCTGCACCCATGTGGGAGACCCAGAAGAAGCTCCTGGTTTCTGACTCCTGGCTCCTGGCTTCGGATCAGTGCTGCTTCGGCCATCACAGCCATTTGGGGAGTGAACCAGCGGATGGAAGACCTCTCCTTCTGACTCATCCTCTCTCTGTAACTCTGTCTTTCAAATAAATAAATTAATTTAAAAAAAGAGAGATGGGACAAGGAATGAGCATTTGGAACCGCAGTTAAAGTGCCGCTTGAGACAGCCGCCTGCCAAGTCCCAGCTCCTCTGCTTCTGATCCAGCTTCCTGTCACTTGGCTCCCTGCCATCCACATGGGAGATCCAGATGGAGTTTTATGTTCCTTATCCCTTTGGTCTGGCCCAGTCCTGGCTGTTGTGGGAATTTGGGGGAGTGAATCAGCAAATGGAATATCTCAGTCTCTGTCTCTCTGCCTTTTAAATAAAATAAAAATAAATAAGCAGTTTTAAGATGAAATGTGGGGGCAGCGCTGTGATGTAGTGAATAGGGCTGCCACCAGCAGTGCAGGCCTCCCATATGGGGGCTGGTTTTTGTCCCCACTGCTCTGCTTCATTTTTTAAAAAAGATTTATTTATTTATTTATTTATTTGAACGTCAGAGTTACACACAGAGCGAGAAGGAGAGGCAGAGAGAGAGAGAGTGAGAGAGAGAGTGGTCTTCCATTCCACTGGTTCACTCCCCAGATGGCCACACAGGCTGGAGCTGCACCAATCAGAAGCCAGGAGCCAGGAGCTTCTTCAAGGACTTGGGCCATCTTCTACTGCCTTACCAGGCCATAGCAGAGAGCTGGATCAGAAGTGGAGTAGCCAGGACTCGAACTGGTGCCCATAGGGAATTCTGGCACTGTGGGTGGCAGCTTTACCCGCTACAACAGTGCCAGCCCCTGCTCTGCTTGTGACTCAGCTCCCTGCTGTTGCACCTGGGAAAGCAGCACAAGATGGCCCAAGTCTTTTGGTCCTGCTACCCTTGTGAGAGACCTGGAAGAGTCTCCTGGCTCCTTACTTCAGCCTGGTCCAGCTGTGGCCATTGTAGCTATCTGGGGAGTGAACTAGCAGATGGAAGACCTCTCCGTCTGTCTCTCTCTCTCTCTCTTTCCAATAATAAAAAAAAAAAAGGCAACTTTAAAAATGAACTGGGGCAAATGCCTCAACTTCTATTGCTAACCTCCTCCTGCTCCTCCCCTTTGCTGACCCTTGAAGAATTTGCCTCCTTTGATCCCCAAATGTGACACAGGGCAAGACATGTCCACAGGTGGTCCCACAGTCATACCTTCAGAGCCATGTCTGGGCATCGGGAGTCCTAGGTGCCCCTCCCTTTCTCAGCTTTCTGTATTGCAGCTTCAAGTTCAGTTTCACTCAGCAGAGTTCCTTGGCTTCCTTGTGACTCATGTAGACTGATGTGAACAGTTTGATGTTAAAAAATTACTTTTACTTGTACAAGGCAAGCATGACTATGTTATTACCCTTTGCTTAAAAATAAAACAGCATTATGGACAGTCCTAGACCCCCACACCTGCTGCCAGTTTCCATTCCATCCCAGTTTGGTCTGTGATGTGTCAGGCACCTGCTATGGGGTCACGCATGTCCATGGCGGCGTCCGGTGCACAAGGCACAGTACTGTTATTTTGAGTGTTTAAGGAAATTCTAGCATGCTGTAGCTGGCGCTGTGGTCCAGCAGGTTAACACCCTGGCCTGAGGCGCCGACATCCCATATGGGCACTGGTTTGAGACCAGGCTGCTCCACTTCCAATCCCGCTCTCTGATATGACCTGGGAAAGCAGTAGAAGATGGCCCAAGTGCTTGGGCCCCTGCACTTGTGTAGGAGACCCAGAAGAAGCTCTTGGATTCTGGCTTCAAATTGGCGCAGCTCTGGCTGTTGTGGTCATTTGGGGAGTGAACCAGTGGATGGAAGACCTCTCACTCTCTCTGGCGCTACCTCTCTCTGTAACTCTTTCAAATAAATAAAATAAAAATCTTTAAAAAATAAAAAAATAAATAAAATTGTAGCATGCTATGCCTTCAGACAACTTGCTTTTTTCCTCTCTCAACAGTATCTTTTAAAACAGATCTACTTACTCATTTGAAAGGTAGATTGACAGAGACAGAAGGAAAGAGAAAGAGAGAGAGGGAGAGAGAGGGAGAGAGAGAATTTGCATTTGCTGGTTCACTTCCCACATGGACACAGCAACCAAGTGTGGGCCAGGCCAAACCTGGGAGCCAGGAACTCTGTCCTGGTCTCCCTTAAGGGGGACAGGGATTCATGTGTCTGGGCCATCATCCTTTGCCTTCCCAGATGCATTAGCAGGAAGCTAGATAGGAAGTGGAGTAGCTAAGATTTGAACCTGTGCTCCAACATAGGATGCTAGTGTTGCTATAGGCCGCTTAACGTGCTATACCACAAAGCTGGCCCCTCTCAAAATATCTTATCAATGTCTACAAGTTAATGCTTTTCTCAGGATTGCTGGTATCACATAGATGACTCCAACAGAGTTTGCTTATTCTTCTTGTGTGGATTTGGTTGCAAGCTTTGTGCTGTGACGCATGTATTTCAATGAACTTGTTAGAAAGACTTATTGTGTACTTGAGTGAGTGTTTCTTTTGGAATATGCTAAGAATAATTGCTGCCTCATGGTCAGTGTGTGTATTTATTTTCAAAAGATGATGTCAAAGTGCCTTCCAAAGCAATCAGGCCAATTTCTCCTCCTGCCGTGTCCTCACCAATCTTTGATATCATCAACCTCATTTTCTGTTCTCCAGCGTGATTTCTGTCTTTGGCCCCATCACAGACAACTTTGGAATCATACTGAGATTATATCATAGTTCCCAGCACTCCACTTGTACTGTCCATTTCCTAGTGCCCAGTTTCTCCATGTTGCCCTAATGCCCACCTTTACCAACCTATCTTCTTAGCTTAGTTCAGGTAGCAGCTTCTATGGTCTAATCAGAATTATCCCAAGATTTCATTATGTACTGAATTCACTTATTCATCTCCCAATTATTATGTGAGTGACGGGTATGCCTTTTCCCTAGTACAAACACATACCAAATGAAGTCATTATTCCGTCCTACCCTTGATCTCTTTTATTGCCAGATCTCAGTTCCCTAAGGAAATCCATGTGGTCTTTGCTTAATTCTACAAAGGGGCTGACACAGTGTATTCTGCCACCAGCTGCTATTTGTGCTGTTCAAGAAACTCTCATTTCTTGTGCATCGATTTTGAAGGTGATGCTATAGACAAGCTGTCGGGAGGGTTTGCAGCATCCAGATGTTTCATCCTCCTCCAATTACTGGAGTCCTTTGGATTGTAAAATTACAGTGCGGTGTTGAGGGACCCGGGATGAGCACCTGCCATATAGATGGATCAGATTGCACTGTATTAAGGTCATATTTCCCAGTTGGTAATAACAGATTGATAATGCATTCCCACCACCCCGTTGCTTTGTGGGAGATCTGTCTTGGCAGAATCTCAGAGAAATCAAGCAAGTGTTGCAAGGCCTGATGTAAGGAAGAAGGATTAGTTACGTTCTGTGTGCTTTAGACAACCAGGATAATCCATTGTCCTCCCTGCTACCTAAGCTATCATTCCATGGCATTTTTTTTTTCATTCAGCACATTTTATTGAGCATTAAAAGTGCATCAGGACTGTGCTGATCTTGGGGATATTAAGATCAGAGGAAAGCAGACCCCGTGGCTGTTTTCTGGAAGGAGACAATTCAGTGGCAGAAATGGACACCAATCAAATTTTATGCACAACTGTGACATCACAACTGTCACAGGTGCAGTGACAGAAGTGCATGGTGCTAAAAACATTGGTAGCAGGGAGGTTGATTTACCAAGGAGGTTAAGAGAGGTTTGTAGAGGGAGATTATAATTAAATAGAGAGGTAAGTAGGCGACAAGTCAGTCAACAAGCATTTCCAGCATTTATGAAGGTCCTGTGGCAGAAAGGAATTGTGAGCATTCAATGGACTGAAAGAAGGCCAGTGTGGTTGAAAGCACTAGGCAAGGGGACACACGGTACCTGAGGTGGTTGGGGAGTTGCACAGGGTGCAGAGAGAAGGATTGTGGATTGAGTGTGGATTGTGTTAAGGATTTGAGGGTCTTGCTCCCCAAAATGATGGGAAGTCTTTGACAGGTGTAAAGCAAGTGTCTGCATGGTGATGAATGAAGATGGTGACTCAGTTTGTTTTGAAAGAGGATTCTCATCGCAACAGAGAAAGGAGAAGTCAAATCATTTCATGGCTGTGGATAAAAGCATTTGAAGACTGTGCCTTTTTAGGAGATTAACAATAATTACTATTGTTTCCCAACATGGCTAATGTCAACTGTTGTGGTGGAATGAGAAGGCCATGCCAAGATGGCCACTGGCAAGTGAGTGTCAGTTACTCAGGAAATGGCTTCAGAAACCCCCTGGGAAACCATCTGGCAATGGAGCCTGCCTGGCAACAGGCTGTGATTGGTTAGGGCATAAACTGCCCCTTAACTGGATTGGCTGCCTCAGCTATATAAGCTGCTGTACCAACTGAAATAAACGAGTCTGTGGGCTGCTCGCCTCTGGCCCGCTTTCACCCGACTCCCAGGGTCTGTGTGGTGACTCCAAGCCTCTTGCCCCCACTGCGCTCTTCCTCTCAGCATGAATCCACAGCAACAAACTGTAAATCCTCATCTCGGGAAATGCTCCATTTTCCACCTCATTCCCAGCAATTGCAATGACTACTGCGTTAGTCAGCTACTGCTGTGATCATGCTGCGTAACAACAGCAAGTCCTCAGATCTTGGTGGCCTTCAACAAACAGAATTGGCTTTTCTCCTTCGTGAATCTATGGATTGGCTGAGGCTGTGGACTGCATTTGAGTCTCTTATTCTGAGAGCCATGCAGCTACCTGGACTGTGCTTTAGAAAAAGCATAAGAGGTTGAACGGCCAAGCAAACCAGAACAGCACGGTTACCGTCCCCGCTTGTGTCACCTCTGGTAATATGTCATGAGCTGAGGCCAGCCCAGTGTCACTGCAGAGGGAAGTGTGAATATACAGTCAACCACACTTGCTCTTATTGAAATTACAGCAAAGGCCCATGGTCAAGTGCAGTGCCCAAGAAAACAGGATTCAAGGCAAGGTTTTGTGGCTTCGAGTCTGGCTTTGACACTTCACAGCTAGGGGGGTGAGTCTGGGCACACTATCAACCTCTGTGTACCTCAAGTTCCTCCTCTGTGTCCAAACAATAATACCAGCTCCTGCCTACATCAGGGAGGATAATTTCATTAAGCACTTAGCAATGGCCCTGGAATATAATAACTACTTAATAAAGCATAGGCATCATTAATAAAGTTTCCTACTTTCCTATTCAAAAACTAGACCTGCTTTGCAATGTAGAATTATTCCTCTTTTAGAAGGCATCCTTTGCCCGTGCCACATAATACATAACCTCCCCAGCAGGTTCTGGGGCTCTGGCCAGTTGAAAACCTATTAAATATTCTGCCTTGAAACATGGAACTTCCATGAAGAAAAACGGGAAATAAAACAGGTTGACTTGTTTAAATAAGATCAGCTCAAGTGTCGTCACAACAATCAGCATTTTCGATTGTAGGTCTGTGCCAGTGTTGGCTTTGAAGCCTGGTGTGGTGGTGGATTTTTCCTTGTGTGTGCCGTGCTCTCCTCTTGGCATGGCCTCTGAACCCATCTTCACCTGTAAATTCTTGCCATGACATGATCCCAAATATCACTTCATTCTTGGAGGACCTGTTACACCCCTAAACTGCCACATCCTCACAGCATTGATCAGAGTACCCTCTTGGTCTAATTACTTGCATTGATTTTTGGGTTTGAGGATTGTGTAAAACCCCAGGTGCTCCATAAATGTCCTTCCTGTCCAGAGCGCCCCACAGTGTCACCTCGTCCCTTTTCTCACACTGCATATTGATGACCACTCCCATGGGTGCCATGGCTAGAAGCTACGAGTGCCAGCTGTTGTCCTGAGCATCCACACTCATCACTCAGCTTGAGCCTCAGATCTCTATGCAGGACTGATAGCATTAGGCCCATTTTACAGATGAGAAAACCGAAACAAAGACTTCCTATCTTGCCAGCTAATAAATGCCGAGGTCTGAGGGTGACAGTACTGAATCAGCTGTCACCCCAAAGACTTTACAACGTCCAGATGGTATTTGTTACCCTTCTCACTCAGAACCTAGGAGATTTGTGGCTTTTTGGAGCAGGTGTTTCCTGGTGATGATGCAGCTTTCTAAATTTTGTTTGTTTTAAATACTTGATTTAAATCATTTAAAAATTTATTTTTATGTATTTGAAAGGCACGGAGACAGAGAGAGAGAGAGAGAAGAGCAAGAGAGAGGTGTGTGTGTGTGTGTGTGAGAGAGAGAGAGAGAGAGATGTGTGTTTGTGAGAAAGAGAGAGAGGGAGAGGGAGAGAGAAAGAGAAAGTTTTTACCCGTTGATTTCCTAAATGCCTACAACAGCTGTACCTGGGCCAGGCTGCAGTAGGGAACCCAGAACTCAATCTGGGTCTCCCATGTGGGCGGCAGGGACTTGAACCATCTTCTGCTGCCTACTGGAGTGTGCACTGTCCAGGAGCTAGAATTGGAAGCAGAGCTGGTACTCAAACCCAGACACTGCTATGGACCCAGGCATCCCAAGCAATATTTTCACCGTGACATCAAACACCTGCCCCGATGTTGTTTTTGGACAGACAAGTTCATCTTCTTTTCCACGTGCCCCTTTCTGGTGTGGCATCTCTGTGTCAGAGAAATCTCAAGCCAGAAGAAGTTAAAACAGTGGAGGCAATTTCTGTTCAGGAACTGTTGCCACGGAGGGAGGGCGATCCCAGTGTGCAAGTGGGCTCCACTCTGAATAGAACAAGGGCTGATGGGGATTGTGGCCAAAGAGCAGGTTGGGAGGTCAGGGGTTAGAAAATGGCTAACTGGGCTCAGCACCCTAGGGCATCCAGTACTTGCTGGTGCATAGTCCTCTTCCGGGTCGTTTGGATGTGGCGTTCTTCTTCACAGCCTCACCCATGACCCATGTTCTACCAACTTGTAGCACCTGTTCACTGGCACAAATCTCTGGTCTCTTAGAAAATGGTAACTTCAGCATCGGTGAGTGCACTGGTCTGTCGGGAAATGAGAGGAAAGTCATCAAGGGACATTAATGTCCACATAGATGGCCCATCTGACTTCTAGCCTTGAAGTCTTGAAGTTTTGCATAGGTCTTTGGCTGTCTTTCTCCCCCACAACTCCTTCCTATCAGCCCACTCAGAAACTGGACATCTGTAACATGTTAACCACTATGATTGAATAGAGACTAGCTCTTATTTATCCTTGTATCTTCCTTCCCCAGGTTATCACGGGGTCTGGCTAATAGCATACACACAGGCAATACCAGCTGTATGTCTGAGGATGATTGATTATCTGGATGGATGGGTAGATGTTTGGGTGGATGGATGACCAAACACTAGATGAATGATGACTGTCAGACTGCTTGTTTGATGCTGTAGATCCAGCTAGTCCTTGTCTAAAGCGCTTATGTCTCAGCCAGCTATGTTGAGTCATTTCAAGCATCTGGGTCAGTGGCTGTTGAGCTGTCACAAGCTACAGGAGGATAAAGGCTCAGGTTGGACGCTGCAAGGCTGCATTTCGGGTCCCCATAGGTAGCAGGTAAGGGCTCCGGAGTCCCACGGACTTGTGCAGCACATTGCACTGATCAGCCGAGCTTCTGTTCCTTCATCTGCAGAGGAAATGCAATAAGCATCACCCCCTGGAGTTGCCACGAGAATGAGGCAAGATGACCTACGTGATGGCCCTTGACCGAGGACCGGCAGGGGATAGACTCTCTGTGGTGCCAGCTTTGATCACACTTCCTATTATAGCTTGAAACACAGCCTGTGGTGCAGTGTTTCTCCTCCCAACCCACTGGGCACCCCTTGTTCTGAGCAGCAGGTGGGTTCCCAGCTGTTTTGATAGGAAGCAGGGATTGTATCCAGGGGCATCTTACTTGGTCTTCTAATTACTCCCTTCTCCTGTAAACATTGACCTCCACCTGCTATCAGGGCATAGGCCTCTCAGCATCCTTTGGTTCTGGGTGAAACTGGAAGCCGAGAGGGGATTTAGACTGCAGGCTGTGGTCAGCAGTCAATGCTTCTAGATCAGACGTGAGGCAATGAATATGCAAAAGGCCAGCTTGGAGCCACTGCGGGTTTTTGCAGAGCCAATGCAGGACACACAGTGCGTAGAAAATGGAGTCAGTCACGCCTGGGGGTGGGCTGCCTCTACGCTGGGTGATGTTGGGCAAGCTGCTTTACCTCTCTGGAATGTGCTTCCTTACTTTTGGGAAATGGAGATGATAACACTTTGCTAACTGTGCCTAATGAAGGTACTAGACCCTCAACTACTAACCCACTAATTGCAAGAACCATCCCATGGTGCTGTGCACCCAAGTATCAACTTAAGGACCATCCAAACTCCTCAGCAAGGCTTATGTGGCCCTTCCTCTCTGGACCCCACTTTCAGTCTAGTTTTTAGAGTGCAGATATGAGTATTTAACCCCTAGGAGTTGAGGTAGTCCAGGCCTAAACTACTCCAGTTTTATATTAAAAAAAAAAATCACTGCATTGATGTATCCTTTAGTATGTTTTTTAAAAAAGATTTATTTATTTAAAAATCAGAGTTACAAAGAGGGAGAAGGAGAGGCAGAGAGAGAGGTCTTCCATCCTGTGGTTCACTCCCCAGATGGCCACAACAGCTAGAGCTGCGCCGATCCAAAGCCAAGAGCCAGGAGCTTCTTCTGGGTCTGCCACGTGGGTGCAGGGGCCCAAGGACTTGGCCATCTTCCACTGCTTTCCCAGGCCACAGCAGAGAACCGGATCAGAAGTGGAGCAGCCAGGACTCAAACTGGCGCCCATATGGGATGCTGGCACTGCAGGCGGTGGCTTTACCCACTACGCCACAGCGCTGTCCCCCTTTGGTACATTTTTAAGTGGGAACAGAAACCAGCACCAGTTTGTGCGGATTCATTTCTAGATCCCAGACCAGGGGCGGGAAAACAGTGGCCTCTGGGTGATATTTGGCCTTCCACCTGATTTTCTTTTCTTTTTTTTTTTTTTTTTTTTGACAGGCAGAGTGGATAGTGAGAGAGAGAGACAGAGAGAAAGGTCTTCCTTTTTGCCATTGGTTCACCCTCCAATGGCCGCTGCGGCCGGCGCACCACACTGATCCGAAGCCAGGAGCCAGGTGCTTATCCTGGTCTCCCATGGGGTGCAGGGCCCAAGGACTTGGGCCATCCTCCACTGCACTCCCTGGCCACAGCAGAGAGCTGGCCTGGAAGAGGGGCAACCGGGACAGGATCGGTGCCCCGACCGGGACTAGAACCCGGTGTGCCGGCGCCGCAAGGCGGAGGATTAGCCTAGTGAGCCGCGGCGCCGGCCCTTCCACCTGATTTTCTATAGCCAACAAGCCGAGAACGGTTTTTACGTTTCTAAATCATTGTAAAAACCCAAAAGAGGAAGGCTATTTTGTGATTCAGGAAAGTCATATGCAGTTCAGACCCCGTTGTCTGTAAATAAAGCTTTATTAGGACACATCCCTGCCCATGGGCTCCTGTGTTGGCCACAGCTGCCTTTGAGTGTCGTGGCAGAGATGGCACAGAGCACGACGCCAAGGAGATTCGCTCTCCGGTCCTTTACAGAAAATGTTTTCCGAGCTCTGCTGTAGGGTATACTTCTGTGTGGACTATTCAGTGGAAGACATGGTCCTGCCACAGGGACCCCATGGAGTATGGCTTCTCAACCAGCCACTGCTCAGTTGGTTTCCTCCAACAAAGGAATGGACCCGTCTAGAAGGCTGTGAGCGCTCTGATCTCGTCAGTTTTAGATGATGGTCATTTGGCCGCAGGTAGACAGTTCCACAAAAGAGGCTCAGGTATCCGATGGCATTTGGACAAGATGGTCCCTTTAATCCTGGTGTCACTCATTGATAGTTATTTTGAAGATTGAGTTATTGGAAAGGCAGAGTGACATAGAGATAGGGAGGAAGGGAAAGATAATAGAAATAGAGACAGAGAGAGAGCGCGCTCTTCTATGTTTTTCTTTAAATATTCACTTATTTCTTTCTCTTTTTCAAGATTTATTTTATTTATTTGAAAGAGTTACACAGAGAGAGGAGAGGCAGAGAGAGAGAGAGAGGTCTTTAATCCGATTGGCCACAATGGCCAGAGCTGTGCTGATCCGAAGCCAGGAACCAGGAGCTTCCTCCAGGTCTCCTACAAGGGTGTGGGGCCCCAAGGACTTGGGCCATCTTCCACTGCTTTTCCAGGCCATAGCAGAGAGCTGGATCGGAAGTGGAGCAGCCGGGACTCAAACCAGCACCCATATGGGATGCCGGCACTGTAGGTGGCAGTTTTACCCACTATACCACAGCGCCAGCCCTTCTTCTATGGTTGGTTCATTCTCCCAGATGCCTGCAATAGCCTTAGGACCAAGGCAGCACAAAACCAAGAACTCAGAACTCCATCTGAGTCTCCAAAGCAGACGACGGGGGCCCAGGTAGTTGGACCAGCACCTGTTGTTTTCCCAAGTGCATTAGCAGGAAGCTGGATCAGAAATGGAGCAGCCAGGACTCAAAGCAGCACTCCCATATGGGATGTGGATTTTCTAAGCTGCATAACCTACTACACCACCATGCCAGTTCATGCCGCATTTTTTTTTTTAAACCTTTCTAAGCCTCGGTTTCATTTTTAAAATGGACATAATAGTCAAACTGTCAAACATCTCAAAAGCTATTGTGAGGTTTAAATTGCACCCAGTGCAATGCCTAGAATGAAAAAAAAAAGTTGTTAAGTAAAATATTTGCTGTTATTATTACCACTATCTTTGTTAATATTGTTTTCGGTCCATCTCGTGACCTGCTAAGCATCCGTGAGCACATTATTGTATAGATCAAGTCTTGGTGTCTTCTTTAAGATGGTGCTAACAGTGAATGTATCTCACAGAGCAGTGGGAAGTTTAAATAGCTTCATGGACAGTGCATCACTGTATGCAGCAGGCATCCAGGGGATCTTTCCCTAGACCACCCCACTTCTTTGCATTGCGATTCGAAGTTTGCAGGACCAGAGCTTCCCAATGTGGATTTGCCTTGGGGCCACTCCTCATTTGTCCCTGGCCATGTGCCATCCTACATTTTTAATGCACCTGTCATGCCTCTGAATGAATCATGTGAGCCCTTTGAGGGCCAGGGTCCTGGGAGCCACCTCTTATTTATTGAAAATCAAGGTGGAGTAAAAGCCAGCTTGAGTGACGTTCACATACAGATTGCATCCTGGCATGGTGGGATCTAGCTAAGTCCTGGCTTTTCTCCCAGGATTGGAGAGAGTGATGTTGGGGAGCAGGTGGGGAGGCAGGCACCTGGGTGTGATGGCTTCAGGGGCTGTCAGGGAGGATCTTTGTGAAATGCTATTTATGGTTCATCAGGAACCTGGACACCTGCTCGGGGGTCCTCAGACTTGTCCACTAAGCTTTGCCTTTGCTCTCCCCTGGACCCTGACAAGCTACCTCATTATAGTCATTATCCCCTTCCTCTTTGGTGATAGAATGCCTGGTTTCACAGGGCACATTAACACTCAGAGAAAATAACCGCTTCTCCCAGCCTCCTTTGCTGCCCAAGGAGGCCATGTAAGTTCTGTCTACTGGGGTTTAAGCAGGGCTAGCCTGTGAAGCGTCCCAGAAATACTCTTTTTTACAAAAATAAAATAAAAATAAAAGAGGGGGTAGAGTGATAGAGAGAGAGAGAGAGACATTTTCCTTCTACTTGTTCACTCCCCAAATGGCTGCAACAGCCCAGCCTGGGCCAGGCTGAAGCCAGGATCCAGGAGCTTCATCTGGGTTCTCCCACATGGGTGCAGGGACCCAGCACTTGGGCCATCTTCTGCTGCTTTCCCAGGCCATAGAGAGAGCTGGATGAAGAGTGAAGCAGTGAGATTCAAGGATAAGCTCCCAAATGGGATGCTGGCATCATAGCAGGGGCTTGAGCTGGCCTCCCTAGAAATGCTCTTAAAGTGGAAGACACCCCCTCTCCAGCCCCTGCCCCTGGCTTCTGCTTCATCCTTCCTGATGCCTGGAGTGTGGATGAGTTGAGTAGAGCACGAATAGCTACCTGGGGTGTATCATCGATTGGGTTCCCTCAGCAGAGAAGGTTCTGGGAGATTTGAGATCCAGTTATTTATTTGCCGAGGAACCCATGAAACCCCGATCAAGGAGTGGGGAAGTGATGGAGGCAGGGAAGGGAGCCAGTGTACGGTTGTATTAATGAGCAGAACCATCCTCATCCTGCTGGGGAACTCTGGGAGATGGTGCAGCATGCACTTCAGAGTTCTTACACTTGAAAGGTGATGCCGCTGGGATATTGATAGAGCAGCGCCTGTCTGCCATTGGTTTGGGGCTCCTCCTGGGGAGCTACCGACCTGGCATCTCCAATCTGCTCTTTGTGGACTGCGCACCCTGCTGGACCAGGGTATCTCAGGTGCTTGTGTTAAGCTTGTGCCATTCGAGTGTTTGGGGATGGTGAATACTTAAGGAATACTTGGTAACAGTTGCTACACACCAGACCAAGAGGTTGGGCATGGCCGGGCCCAGGGAAAGAAGGGGCTTTGCTCCCTGCTAGGGTGGGATCATCAACCAGGCTTGGCCGGCTTACCTCCGGACCTTGTGTCAAGGGAAACAAATCTGTCTTTCTAAGTCTCTGTTGGTTTATTGTCGCTCACAGCCAACTTAATCCCAAATGATGTATCTATTACTAATAGCAACAGAAAGAATATTGGAGATAACTATCACATAGCAACCCGTGACATCTGAATCTGCTCTCTTGTTTATTATCCATGCTCACCCCTCCCCACATGAAGGATCTCTTCTGTCTTGTTCATACATGGTCTGTATGAGGGCATCTCATCCTTGGAAACTCTAGGAAAATGTGCAATAAACAACACAAGGGGAAACAGCCAAGATGCAAACCTTCATCTCTCTGAAAGAAGCTGCTTAGCTCTTACCCACGATGTTTTGGTGAAAAGCCTAGAAGTCTTATTTTATAAATGATGGAAGAAGCACAGCGTAGTGCCAGAGGGCCTGAGTCTTGGCAAAGTCAGAACTTGGGATGGGAAGCAGCAGCGAATATACTTAGGAAAGAGGTAATTATTACACAAACTCCAACAGGAGGGACTGAGTTAGAGACTGGTGGTGAAAGGTTGTCATGGCTGCTCCCTGAGAAGCTATGTAGAGACAGCGCTAAGGTGCAAGGTGTTGGAGCTGGTGTTGCAGCTCTGGGAAGGAGGCATTTCTGCAAACCTGCCGCACCCCTCTTGTGCTGCTCAAAGCTCCTGCTGTTGAGCTGCTGAACCTGCGACCACATAACACTGTAGATACAGTGGTATTTACCCTAGCGATGCTTAAACAGAAGCTAGTTGGCAAGTGGTCAGAGATGCTGTTGAGGGTAACGCCATAGCACTAAGCTAGGACACTAGGCAGTGCACACACTGTACACACATTGTTCTAACGGTGTGATTGACCTTGCCTACAACTTTCATAGCGTTCTCAGTGAGTTTCCAGCCCTGACAGGCAAGCATCCTTCCTTTCTTTGGCTTCTTAAAAGAGATTTATGAATTTATTTGAAAGTCAGAGTTAGAGAGGGAGACACACGCACAGAGAGAGAAAGAGATCTTCTGTCTGCTGGCTTGTTCCCCAAATGGCCACAACAGCCAGAGCTGACCCAGGCCAAAGCCAGAAGCTAGGAGCTCCATCTGAGTTTCCCACGCGGGCCGCAAGGACCCAAGCACTTGGGCCATCTTCTGCTGTTTTGTCAGGCTGTTAACAGAGAGCCAGCTTGAAAGTGGAGCAGCCGGGACAGGAACCGGCGCCCCTGTGGGATGCTGGCATTCCAGGCAGCAGCTTTCCCACAACACCAGCCCCATCCCTGATTTCTTAGTGCAAGTTTTTCTCACCAAGAGTTGGTCTCCAGGAAACCCACACAAGTCTAGCCTTTGAAGAACCCACTTTTACTGTTAACGCTAACAATGAATTTCCCGTAGGAAACTTTACAGTGGCTCTGCAAAGAGATGAGTGTGAAATGATGTTGAAGTGGGCATAACTGTAGTCCCCGAGTGCTAAGAATTTGACCACAGTTAGCATTTATACTCCCAGGGCATTCCTGTGGAGATAATTTCATTCATGCATTTATGCAGCGAGCATTCGTTGGGGGTAGCTAGTGTTTTAAACACCGAATGGTGCAGATAACACCACCATGAATAAGACATGAGACCGTGTAGCTTGCAGTGTTTTGGGAGAAATACACTCAATTACATTTACGATATGATGAATACTTTTAAAAGATGTCGTACAGAGGAAGGAATGACTAAATTCCTCTGAAACATGAGAAGCAGTAACTCTTTTATGTTTCCGCAACACTGGCGTTTTCCACTGTGTTTCCCACACCTCCCTGCTATGGTGCCTGTTGGTCTGTCTTCCTAAATACCTTCTTTTCAGCACTGCTCTTGGTGAAATCTGATTCGTATTTCAAGGCTACAGCAGCCGTGGCGGTAGCCTTTCCAAGGGCTGTTCTCTTTTCCTGTACATCGATGTTGTCTCGGGTAGGGAGAGATGGCTATATTTCAGGGATGTGATGCTAGGCCTGCAAGAGAAAGTTTGGTTGACCCGAGCCTTAGCATCCGATTCTCTTTGGGTCATTAGTTCATTATATATAAAAGCTATTATTAGTGGTAAAGGTGTTTTACTACAAAAATAAATTAGCACTGGGGGCTTGAGCACCAAAGACATTTAATTAACATTTAGTGAGGTGGAGAGGTAGATATTCCTGAAGTGGGTACAGTGGCTAGGTCGTGCCACCTAGCATAAGGGCTCATCCTGTCTTCCCTCCCTGCCTTCCTCTGGGATGCTGGCTTCTTGTCCCATCACCATTTGATGACTGCCTCCAGTGCACGTTCATCACATTCACACACAACGGTGCCTGTGGCCGGAAACACAAGCAGGCTTCCCTGCTGCTACTTGTAGAGTAAAACCCAAGCCTTCAATCTCATTGGCCCAAACTAGGTCAAAGGAGGGGAGGGGAGAGGTGAGCGGGAGGCTTCAGAGGCCGTGAGAATCAGCCAGAATCCGAAACACCTTGATTTTCTGTGCATGTGTGATTTCAGACAAAAGGAAAATCCGGTCTAAGCATGGATTGGCATTGGACCTGAGTGGACTGGAGACAAGGAGACTACTGCAGTATCTCAATTGAGGGGAGATGAGAGCCCCTATGAGGGTGGGGATGTTGAAGGCCTGAGGAGGTTGGAGAATGAGGACCCGAGGGCTTGCTGGCAGAGTTGAGCAGGGGTCCTCCCTGTCGTCCTTCCCAGGGATCCTCTGATGGCCCCCTTGGAGCCCCCTCACCACCCCAGGTCTCAGTCATGCAGCACAGAGCCAGCTTGAGCGCTTGCTCAGTCTCTTCTCCAGCAAAGACAAGGAAAGGAACGTAATGGCGTGTGATGTGGAGCACTGGGCACAGCACTGCAGGAATCCATTTAATTAAATGTTATCTGCAGCAGTGTAGCCTATGAAAAACCAGTGAACCTTCCCGGCTCTCCTAATACACACACTTGAAGTTGCAAAACAATCATGTGAAGAAAAGAGCCACTAAGTCCAATGCACTGTGTTCTGGAAGTCTGCTATGGATTCTTGAGACACAGGGAGATGTGGGGATGGGTTGCTGGCCGGTGTGAGGATCCACAAGCCACTTGCATTTCCCTGGACTTTGATTCTGACAGTCTGACGCCACTTTGCAGCCAGGTGGCATTATTACAGCAGTAATGGGTAATACTATGGGTCAGGCAGAGTGAGGCTTGCTCAAAGCCATGGCGCGCTTCTTCCCACAAGGATCCTTTGCATCCCTACTGTACACCAGACTTTCCTAGACTCTGGGCACCCCACAGGGAACAAGCTTGGGGAAGTAAATGAGGGAGAAGACGTATGATGCAGCAATAATCAACGTTCAGATTAATAACCACTCCGATGGGCCAAGTGCCATGGAAACTTCCAGCTATTTTTGTTGCATAACAGACCACCTGGAAACTGTATGGCTTGATTAATCTGAATGAAGATTATGATTATAATCTGAATCTGTTTATGATTCTGCAGTTGGAACAGAGTCCAGTTGGGAGGGCTGTTCTGTGATTTATGCAGCATCCACTGAACTGGCTCGTGCTGGGCTGGAGGGTCTACTTCCGGGGGCCGTGCTTATAAGACCAGAAGACCAATGCTGTCTTTGAGCAGGGAGCCTGACTGTCAGGGGGGCTTCGGATCGGCGTAGCTCCGGCCATAGTGGCCATCTGGGGGGTGAACCAATGGAGGGAAGACCTTTCTCTCTGTCTCTCTCTCACTGTATAGCTCTGCCTGTCCAAAAAAAAAAAAAAAAAAGGCCGGCGCCGTGGCTCACTAGGCTAATCCTCCGCCTTGCGGCGCCGGCACACCGGGTTCTAGTCCCGGTCGGGGCGCCGGATTCTGTCCCGGTTGCCCCTCTTCCAGGCCAGCTCTCTGCTGTGGCCCGGGAGTGCAGTGGAGGATGGCCCAAGTCCTTGGGCCCTGCACCCCATTGGAGACCAGGAGAGGCACCTGGCTCCTGCCTTTGGATCAGCTGCAGCGGCCATTGGAGGGTGAACCAACGGCAAAGGAAGACCTTTCTCTCTGTCTCTCTCTCTCTCACTGTCCACTCTGTCAAAAAAAAAAAAAAAAAAAAAAGAACTAATTATAGCTATACAAACTAGGTTTCTTACTCAGGGGAAATAGCAGAGTACCTAAGCATGTTGATTTCTTTCCCTCTGCTTTACATGGTCACATCTAGACACCCCGAACATTATTTTAATGAAATATCAGAGCAACCAGATAGGATAAATTTCTGTTATTAAAAACAGATCTAAATTGGGACAGACGTTAAGATACTGCTTTGGATGCCAGCATCCCATTTCAGAGTCCCAGCTCCAGGGGCTCCTGATTCCAGGCTTCCCAGCTAATGTGCAGCCTGGGAGGCAGAGGGTAGTGGCTCAACTGCTTGGGTGCCCGCCACCCACATGGGAAACCCAGATTGAATTGGCTGCAGCCTGGTCCATCCCTGGCTGCTGTGGGTGTCTGGGGAGTGAATCAGTGGCTGGAAGATTTCTGGGTTTCTCTTCTCTTCTGTCTCTCTGCCTTCCAAATAAAATAAATTTTAAATGTTTCTAGAAAGTATAAGTTGATGCACAAGTAGACTGTATGACTCGTCTCTGGCCACACAGCAAGTAAATAAAATAGTGGGACCAATATGTAATTCTCCCTGACTTAAGAAGTTCATGTCGTTAACCTCTATGCAGTGCCGGCACTTAGCTCCTAGGGATGTATCTATGTTCTCTCTGAAACTGTGAAGAACAAGTAGGCAAGATATGATGATGCTGTTGAGAGTTAGAAACTAAAACTGTTGAATCTCAGAGACGATTTGCAAGGCTTTTGGTCACTCAGTCTCTTTGTAGCCAGGAGTGACTGTCACCTGTGTTTATAGAAAGAAGGGAATTGCAGGAAAGTCGTTCTCGAAACATCCACTGCATCTTAGGTAGAATTTCTGGTGTGGACAGTTTTCATGTGTGCCCAGAGAGAATTTGCAGCACGCAGTCATGGCCCTCATCACCCCAAATCCAGGGAAATGGAAGGATCCGTCTCCGTCCCCCACAGAGACTTAGCAGAACTATTGGAAGTGATCTCCAGTGAAATCACCATGGAAAAATGTGAAAAGAGCCACAAATAAAATGAAGCAAAGGGGTGGGGGGAGGGAATGGAGCCCATTAGGCCTGAGTGCAGCTCTGACATCACTGGTTATATAACCTTGGGCCCGCTTTGCCTCAGTGTTTTTGTCTGTGAAGTGGGTATCACAGCAGTGCCATTTGTTTCTGTAAAAAAGAAACAAAGCATCATGCCTAATACAGTAAGCATTTCTTGCTGAAACAAACTGATGAGGTCTGCCTATTGTCTGGCTTGCCTATCTTCTCCTTCTTCTTTTGTGTCTTCAAGAGACTATGCAAAATGCTACCCTCCAGGGTCGTCTTGGCACGGATATGCTTGGAATATTGGGAATATCCCATATCTTTATGGATACCCTTGGAATAGTGGGCATATTCTCTCTCTATTCTGAAAAAGGGAAACCCCAGTCAGTTGGTAGACAGCTCGATCCTACGCTTGTCCTGATTGCCTAGCCAGAGCTGGCTTCCTCTCTTCCTGGCCTGTGAATTTCCCCTTCCCTCACCGTCCGGATCTCCTCGATGTGTTTGACACAACAGCATGTCCTCCCCAAGGGATTTCATCAGCTTTTTATCCTCGAAATCATCAAAGAACCGGGTGCTGTAATGCTGGAGGCAAATGTCCTTTTGATTTAGCACAGCATCCTCTTCCCTTGCAGACCTGGGGTGTTTCAGCCAAGTTGGGACACTCCGGACACGTCCTGGGGATCTGCTCAAGAGCAGGGAGGTGAGGCTTGGTAGAAGCGGATGAGCCGGGAAGGATTTCATGAGTGATTTTCTATTTTAGACTTAATTAATCATGTGAAAAGCAGAGAGACAGAGACAGGGACATATAGAGAGAGCTCTTCCATCCTCTGGTTCACTTCACAAATGCCTCCAACAGCCAGAGCTGTTAGATGATATTCTAAATACATATACAAGCAGTAAGTGCATATTTAAGTACATTAAATAGGTATTTAAGGAATATGTCACTTACATGGTTACTTATCCATTCATTCATTTTATTTCATCTGCTCCACAAACATTTCATAAATGCTTCCTACACGCCAAGCAATAGCAAGATCGGTAGGTGGAAATGAATTAGGTGTAATCTCTTCTATTTTAAGTCCACTCAAAGGTTCACGGCAGGCGTGAGATAAAAGAGAGTCATGGGTTCAGCTCTGCAGATACACACTGGGTATTCTGTGTGGAAAAGGAGCTGGGGAGCTAGAGGTGGGAGGAGCCTGACCCGCAGTTCCGACGAGCCCCCCCTCCATTGGGGGGAGATGCAGATCGGGAGAGGGGCACATTGGCGTCAGCATCCGGGACTTTTGGCAAGGCAAGGGCACGCCTGAAGCCATGAGCAGAGGGGACTGTGCTGTTCCGAGTGCCAGAATTCCTTTCACACAGCACTCTGCATAGCCGAGACAGTGGGAAGCCTCCGGGTTTGGTATTTTCTGCCTTCACAGCTCATGCTTCTTTTTCTTTTTCTCCTGTGGATAATGGACTCTTTCCCCTGCGATCCCCATCATCTTCTCTGCAAGTTCCCTCCCTTTTTATCCTACCCGTGTCATCAGACATTTTTGCCAAAAAATGTCCTTGTCATGTCCACCTACCGAAGGGGACCCGAGGCTTTGTATCCCTTACCCCCAAATCACAATGAACAAAACCCTTAGAAACATACCTGCTGACAGCAACAAGTCTCTCTACCTGCAGAACTCTCCACAGATACCTCCCTGCTACACATTATTCAATGCAACATTGTGTCCCTGGTACACATTATTCAATGCAACATTGTGCCCCTTCTTTGAAAACGGGAGCTAACATTTGCTTCATGCCTGCTGTATGCCACAGCACTATCCTAGATGTGTCACTGCGAGTAGCTCCTTTAAGTTTCCTGGTAATGCTTTAAAATGGTGTGATTGGTGCATCGACTTTAGAGATGAATCAGGGAGAATCATGGAAGGAAAGGGACAGGCCCAGGGTCACATAGCTGGGCACTAATGGAGCTAGGTGCTTTTAACTCCTTCTGACTTCAGTACCTGCACATTTGCACTATGTACCCTCTTCCTCCGAGTGCACAATGATGTTGCAATTCTTCCTTATCATAAGGCTACTAGGGGCAGAGTGGATCCCATCCCCTGACTCCTGGCAGGCCCACATGGAGTGGCTAGGCCTTGTCAAGCCTCCATCCTGCTCTGCTCCCTTGGAGGCCTGGTCTGGCACTCCCAACCCCAGACTGTGTCCTGAGGTGACCTGTGTGCTCTGTGCCACCAGATTCCTTCTTCCTCCTGGGTGTCGTGAGCTCCTGCAGGCATTGGCCAGCTGCTGGCACAGCTCGGCTTTTGACCGGGAGGCAAAGGAGCAGCTGAGCATCCAAAAGTTGCAGTAGAATTGCACGCTGGGTGGAGGGGAAGAGCTAGATCACTGGTTTCCATTGCTGCTCTGGGAAGGCAGGGAGCCTGGTGGCAGGGAGCCTGCCTGTTTGTACCCAGGTGTGGCACACGAGTGGTGGGCAGAGGAGATGGAGGTTCCTGATGCATGTTCCAGTGAGCCTCATCGAAGCAGTTCAACAGGGGCTCTGGCTCTGAGAAGCTGGAGTTGGAAGCAGAGCTGAGATTTAACCGCAGGGACTGTGGTGTAGGATATGGACATCCTAAGCAGCGCCATAACCCCTGAGCCCAGTGCCTGCCCCGTGGTTGTATCCAGAATGCTGCAGAACAGTTCTTGGAATGTGGTACCCAGCCCAGCAGCATCAGCTGGGAACCTGTTAGGAGTGCGGCCTCCTGGGCTCTACCCAAGACCTACAGGTTCTGGAACTCTGGGACGGGATGCAGCCATCTGAGTTACAACAAACCTAGGTGGTTCTGATGCAAGCTTGGGTTTGAGAACCCCTGGTCTAGAGCAAGAAAACTATTTGAAGTTCTTACTTCAAATTCAGAAATGCAAGGCACGCACTTTTTACTATATAAATCCTATGACAGTCTTTTAGAAAAATAAATTGGAATTACAGAAAGAGAAATTAACAAAATTGGCCACAAATCCTATTTCTGAACCACCGTTAGGTGTTTGGGGGCAGTTCTCTGTAGACCACTTCCTGTGCGGATCAGAGTGAAGTTATCATTAGTTTGCCTCACTCGGTTTCAGCAGGAAGAAAGAGGGCAAGGTTGAGGCACTGGTTCAAAGTTCGCTGCAGTTGGAACCTCCAGGGAAGGGGGCGGCATTTATGGCTGTCCTCTTCCTCATCGTGGGGTGAGCCCCGGGGTTCACAGGTGCCTGCAGAGCTAGGGCAGTCTGCCTGGGACTCTGTCACCCTTTCTGACCATTCTCATTAGATGGGAAAAAATTTTTGTCAGTTCAGAAATTGTCCCAATGGTGAAAATATGTGGAAGGCTGGCCTGGGGAGGAGGGATTAATCTCGGTGATTATAGAAGTGAGAGGCTCTTCTGCGGGAGGGAAGGGAGCGGGGGTGCATGCTGGAGGGGGCAGATTTTAACTCAGGGACAGAAGGAGCCCTTGCTATCAGGCAATCAAAGAGATTCTGCGGTTGGAGAGTTTGCCTAGTGAAGCGGCAGTCCATGGCCAAAGACCTGCTTGTCTGGAGTGTAAACTGCAAACAGGCAGTGAGCAAGCAGTGCATGCTGTGTGGCCAGCACAGTGTCGTCACTCGAAACCCAGAACTCACACCTCCGGTCTGCTTGTGTGGTGGCTGGGAATCCAGGAGCTGTGGACACAGAGCAGCTGTCTTCCCGGAAGGCCACAAGCAGACATTTACTGTCCCTTTAGATACAATTTGTCCTCTATGCTCCAATTTGCAACCCTCCCACCCATTTGATCCCTGGCACTGAGGTTGTATGACAAGTACCCACTG
Organism: Lepus europaeus; assembly: GCF_033115175.1. NCBI lineage: Eukaryota > Metazoa > Chordata > Mammalia > Lagomorpha > Leporidae > Lepus > Lepus europaeus. The sequence continues at coordinate 20,698,157 of NC_084847.1, forward strand.
TCATTTCCTGACTGTTTTTATTTTCCTACACTCAGCTTCCTTCCTGTATCCAAGTGAATAAGTAGCATAATTTGTGTTTAGAGTGTGGATTTTAGATCCAGGTTGCCTGAGTTCAGGTGCTGTTCTTGGCCCTTATTGGCTGTACCATCCTGGGCTGGTTATTTAATTCTGCTGTACACTGTATGTCCTCAACTTTAAAATTCATACACTGGACTGGTATTGTGGTATAACAGGTTAAGCTACTACCTGCAATGTTGGAATCCCATATGGGTGCCAGTTCGAGTCCCAACAGCTCCACTTCTGATCCAGCTCCCTGCTGATGCACTTGGGAAAACAGTGGAAGATGGCCCAAGTGCTTGGATACCTACACCTGTGTGGGAGATCTGGGTGAAGATCCTGGATTGTGGCTTCAGCCTGGCCCAGCCCTGGCTGTTGCAGCCACTTGGGAAGTGAACCAGAAGATGGGAGCGCGCTCTCTCTCTCTCTCTCTCTAACTCTGCCTTTCAAATAAATCTTTAAAAAAAAATTCAGACATCAGGAGCTGGCATTGTGGTGCAGAGGGTTAAGTCACTGCTTGGGGTGCCTGTGTCTCATGTCTGAGTGCAAGTTTGAGTTCCGGCTGCTCTACTTCCCATCCAACTCCCTGCTAATGTGCTTGGGAAACAGCAGAAGATGACTCAAGTACCAGAGTTCTTGCCTCCCACATGGGAGACCTGAGTAGAGTTCCTGGCTCGTGGCTTCACCCTGGCCCAGCCTATATTTTCTCTCTCTCTCTCTCATAAATACATAAATAAATAAATAAATAAATCTTTAACTAAAATTTGTAGAGCAGGGCTGCTGTCAGGAATGTCAGGGTCCATACAGGGCAAGTTCATGGAACAGACTCTTGTAGCTGACCACCATCGGTGCAGGCTCTAATTACTACGAGTGGTGGTCATTGTTACCCCTGCTCTCCATCCTTCACAGTGTACACTTGCATATCAGGGTTTGATTGAGTGAGCCTTAGTGCTTCTCTCAAGCTCCCATGCCATAGGCCCAAAGTCTCTGGAGCAAAGCTTGGGGGCAGTTTCCCTTCACACTCCCTGAGACAGGGGTTTGGCCAGACAGAGGATTGCAGCTGAATGCATTCAGGAACAGCTCTCTCCTTGTCAGTGCATGGGAAATCTACCTGTGGCGAACTCATGGGGTGGAGGCATGTTGTGACATGTGTGCATGTGCGTGTATGGGTGTGTGAAAGTGGCTTTGTTGAGAGAAAAAGAAAATATATATCCACAAGAAATCCGGGAAAGACGTGTGTCCGATGGAAACCAGCATCAAGTGTGCAGATGTCTGGATGCGTGCGGCCTCCTTTGCTCTCATTGTTTCGCCCCCTCACCCCCACATACCATTAGCCTCAGCAAGACTCACAATATGCTGGCCAAACCCCCACACACCAGCATTACCCAAGACTCACGACATGCTGGCCAAACCCCCACACACCAGCATTACCCAAGACTCACGACATGCTGGCCAAATGCGGACCAAGTGCTAGCCAAGGGTCTGCCTGGGGCTGATGGTACCATTTGGTGAGGTTGGTAGTGAGCTCACCGTGTTTTTGGGTCCCTCCAGCTGAGCAACAGTCCCCTTCAGTGAAGGAAAGAAGAAAAGCCAGCTGTTCAGCCAGTTCCCCTCCCATTCACTCCCAGTTCTTGTTACAGCATTGGCGGTCAAGAGCGAAGATTCTGCAGTCCGACAGCCTGGGTTTGGATACCAGCTCTGCTCTCACCAGTAACATGATTTTCATGATATTCCTGAACTACTTTAGGCCTTTTTCTTTTTTTTTTCTTCTTCTCATTTCTTATGTCTTTAAAAGACAGAAAGACAGGTCTCCCGTCTGCTGCTTCCCTGCCTAAATGCCCATGGTAGCTGAGGCTGGGCCAGTCTGAAGTCAGGATCTGGGACCTCAGTTCAGGATGCTCAGGGGCAAGGATTAACTGCTTGAAACATCACCTGCTGTACATTAGCAGCATGTTAGGGTGCACATTAGCAGGAAGCTGGATCGGAAGCAGAGCTGTAGCTGAAACCCAGACACTCTCATATAGCACGGGGGCTTCCCCAGTGAAATCTAACTACTATGCCAAATGCTGTTTCCCCTTGTTTTCTTAATCAACAGAACGGTGTAAGTTGTATTGGCTATATATTGCACAATAAATTACTATATTAGTTATCTATTGGCTGGGTCCCAGGTCATTGCATTAGCTTTCTACTGCTCTATAATAGATGGTTGCACTGGCTATTTATGGCTCTGTAATAGGTGGCTGTATTGGCTATTACACTATAAGTGGCTGTATTGGCTATTGCTATGTAATGGCTGATTGTATTGGCTGTCTGTGGCTGTGTGATGCTGTACCAGGTGGTTTTATTGGGTATCTGTTGCTGTGTACCACGTATTGTATTATTTGGCTTTTGCTGTGTAGCAGGTGCTTGTCTTTGCTACCATGTTTCTCTACACCAAGTGGCTGTTCTGGCCATCTCTTGCTGTGTACCAGCTGACTGCACTATCAATGGCTGTTTACCATGTGCTTCCCTTTGTTCCCCTTTTGCTATGTGTCAGGCGGTTGTATGGACTGCCTTGCTGTGTAACAAATTACCCCACAGCTTCACGGCCTGAAACAATACCGTTCATCGTCTTACAACTTCCCTTTGGTTCCAGGCTTCTCTCACTGCTGCAGCCAAGGTGTTCAGTGGTGCAGGTATTTTAAGTCTTGTGGTAGATCAGCTTCTAAGTTCACGCAGGTGGGTGTTGTCTGCATACAATTCCTTGTGAGTTCAACTGAGGGTATTGGTTACCCCAAGCTGACGGCTAGAGGCTTCCTCCGTTGCTTTCCACATGAACTTCTGCATGGGATAACTTTGAGCAGGTCAGCTGGATTCATCAGAGTGAGAAAGAGAGAGGACAAGAGAGAGTGCACCAGCAAGACAGAGGGCCCAGTCTTTCACAGCCTCATAGTTGCATGTCCTGTTCATTAAAAGTAAGTCACAGGTACCCGGCCGTCTCAAGGGGAAAGTACTGTCCATCATGCGGGTGCCTGGAGTGGGGGATTCAGGAGCCCCCAGAACTTACCTTCCGTGGTAGTTGTGAGAATGGTAAGACTTAGAAGCATCCCAGGGACATAGCTCATACATTATAACTCTTAGCACTTCTTATTATTACTATTTATGTCACTTTCAGCAAATATTCCTTGAGTCTCCCACTAGATCAAACACACCATTCTCATTACTACTGGGGATTATTAGAGGGATAACCAGGCACCGAGGAGTTACAAGTGGGTCCTTCTTCAAAGCAGTCGCCGCACACTGGGGGATGGAGGTTCGGTTAGAAAATAAAAGCCGCGGAGTAGACAATGATTGTCGTACTGTCAAGGGAGGGCAGAGATGCAGAGCTGGAAGGCCCTGGAATGTGCACAGAGATTAGCTGTTGTTCGGCTTGCCTGCAAAGCAGGACATTTGAAGGTTGGGAAAGTAGGTTAGTGCCACACTCGCACAGGAACGTGGAATTCATCTTCTGCGAAGTGGGAAGCCGGGGAGTCTTGTTAAGACGAGGTCTGCCATAGACACAGATGTATGGCGGAGAGGCAGGGGCAGGTGGGAGGCTCTGACGTTCAGGAAATAGTGTATTTTTCCTGCCTGTGCCAAGTGCCAACCCTACAGCAGCAAATTCAGCTCAGGGACCAACTGTTTCTCTTCCAAGATGTGTCCATAAAGAAATCGCCGCTCTTTTTCTCTCAGTCTGAATGCTGCTTGGCTAGTGGAAGGTGCTCCTGACAACTCAGGGCTACTTAAGCAGCTTGAGCCTAGCACCTAGTTCTGTGAACATGGACATGCCTATTAATCTTGCTGGTTGAAAACGGGGTGATTTTTATTGACTTTGACTCTGCTAACAGTTACATACATACACATCCGTGTGCACACACACATAGACTTCGTCTTTTTAAGAACTTAGAATTGTATGTGTTTTATTATCCCCATTCGACAGATGTGGAAACTAAGGCTCAACACCAAACCTACATGACTTGGTAATACTTGGTGGGTGCACATCCCCAGGCTACCTGATTTTATAACCACTGTGCCTAAACACTGCTCTAGTGCCCAGTGGACAAATGCTGGATAAATGACCCTTGCCTCTCAGCAAATGAGCTATCGAACACAAGGAAACACCTCTAGGGCTGGCTGAGAACCGGACACATAAGACAGCATGCTTGAAAGGGGCGAAGATAGCTCAGACTTACTCTAACTCTTTGCTCCGTTCTGAGCACAAATGAGACTCTTCTATCCAAGGACACTTCAAAAAGTAGAATTCAAGGAAGAACACAATTCAAAGATAAATTTATGGTGGAGCAAGCATTTTTGACACCCAGGTATGTTGTTCATAGTCCGCATCTTCCTTGGACCTTGTGAAGCCCCCGGAAGAATCTAAAATGGACACATTATCCATATTTCTCCATAGCCTTCCAGTTTTTTGAGCATTTGCCTTGTACAGCTCCCAGAGCGTCATGCATCTCAATGCTTTTTTATCACTCATGAGCCATCAGCTGTGATCATTTTGTCCAAGGCTAGGTTTTAGCAAGACACCAGACGGCCCCGCATGGTCTCCGGATCATCTGCCTCTGGAGCTATTTTTGCCTGGCTCTTGGTGACGTCATGGGTAGTATTATGGGACGTGCCATGGAGGCGGTAAGCTGCTTAGCTGCTTCCTGACTCCACACCCTGGGAAAGGCCTCAGTGATAGTATGAAAATTACGTGGCAATTGGGGCTCAGAAACGAAGTGATGCAAATGCCCCCAGAGAGCCCTTTAATCTGGATTTCTGGCTGGGAAACAGGTCCTGGTTAAACAACCTGGGCAGGAAGCTGCCAGATCCCATAAGTTCCTCTTTTTTGGGGGAGTTGGGAGGGGGGTACTTGAGTGATATTGAGGCCCAAGTTGCAAAAACAGCATGGGAATATTTCATCCGTGGTTATCTGTGAGAAGTGGCGGATTTTACCAACAATTTTTATTTTCTTTGTATGTGTTTCCTTAATTTCAAAATTTTCTGTAACAAATGTGTTTATAATTTTTGGCAAGAAACTGTAATTAGAAAAGTATGACATTGTAAGAAAATAACTTAAATGTCCTTAAGCTATTTAAAGACTGAGGGTACTTCTGATTCTTAAATAAGTTGTAGGAAGAGCTTATTGTAATAGGAGCTATTGCAAATTATAGAATAACATGGAAGTGTCATAAGAAGAAGTCTGGACCTCTGTATTCAAACCAGTCTCTTTATTTTCATTTCCTCCTCCTCAATGCTGGCTTCTCCATCTCACTGAATGGTTGGTCCATTCGTCTGGTTGCTCTGGTCAAATTCCTTAGGACTATCTTTGACTTCCGGCTGTTTGGCCCCAGCAACACATCCGCAGACTCTGTTTAGAAAAGTAGCCAGCGACGGCTTCTTTGCGCCATCACCGCGATCTCAGCCGGTGACACTTCTTGCCGACAACGTGGCCATAGCCTCCTAATTGCAATTCTCTTTCAATTCTTCCCGCGGCAGGAAGGAGACCCTCTGTGCAATGTTAGGTCTGAATATCTCCCGTCTCAATCACCTCTCCTCAAGGACTGCCGATCTCATGCAGAATGAAATCCCCATTAGAAATAGGACTTCACTGTGTACTTACACCCCATGCGGGATCTGTCCCTAATGTGTCGTCTAAAGCCAAGTGATGCTAGGACTGGTACTGAAACAGTATTTTTATACTTTGCGTTTCTGTGTGGGCGCAGACTGATGAGGTCTTTGCTAATTATATACTGAAGTGATCTTCTGTATATAAAGAGAATTGGAAATGAAAAAAAAAAAAACAAAACAACCTGGTGTTAAAATGGAAATGGCATAGAAAATTAATTATTTTGAAAAAAAAATTATGTAGGATCTCTGTCTTTAATGTGCTGTACATTGCTATTTAATGCTATAATTAGTAATCCAATGGTAGTTTTTTCACTTGATGTTGCTATATGGGCAAAATGTTGAAATCTTTACCTAGTATATACTAAACTGATCTTCTGTATACAAAGAGAATTGAAAATGAAACTTTACATGAATGGAAGGGGAGAGGGAGCGGGAGGGGGGAGGGTTGCGGGCGGGAGGGAAGTTATGGGAGGGGGGAAGCCATTGTAACCCATAAGCTATACTTTGGAAATTTATATTCATTAAATAAAAGTTTAATTAAAAAAAATAAAAAAAAATAAAAAAAAATAAATTAAAAGAAAAAAAAAAAAAAAGAAAGAAATAGGACTTCTGGGACCAGTGCTGCCTAAGCCACCGCCTGTGACACAGGTTTCCCATATCAGAGCGCTGGTTCAACACCTGTCTGCTCTCTACTTCTGATCCAGCTCCCTGATAGTGCACCTGGGAAAGCAGCAGCAGATGGATAAGTGCTTAGGCCCCTGTCCCCCACATGGCAGACCCGGGTGGAGCTCCAGGCTCCTGGCTTTGTCCTGGACTAGCCCTGGTCATCGTGGCCATCTGGAGATGGAAGATCTCTCTCTTTCTTTCTCTCTGTCTCCCACTCCCCCTTCGACTAAATAAAACACATCGTTCAGAAAAAAAGCAGGATTTTTACAGGTGGCTACAATGACCAAATTGTGATACACCATAATCTATTTAATTATTTACTAATGGTTGAGGGCCCCTGCCCCATTTATTAGTGGTGGGCTATGAAACTTTGGTTCTTTTCTGCATCTCAAATGATTGACCTTGGATGGTTTCTTGATGAGCTGAGAAATGTTGAAAGTTGAGTGCTTTGTAAGTTTGTCTCAGTTCCTATTTCCACCAGATACGTGTGTTTGTAACACTGTGCCCTCTAAGCAGTGAATTTTACACTTGTGGCCTGTACTAATTCGATTGCAAGGTTGGTAGCTAATTTTCAAGGATTGCATTGCTTTGTTACAAGCAGTTTGTAGACCTTGTTTTCTGTCCCGCCGCAATCCTCTGTGGCTTATCTTCTGCTATGCTCTGTGCATGTTTCTCCAGGAGTGTCGGTTTATTTCTTTTTTAAAGATTTATTTATTTATTTGAGAGTCAGAGTTGCGCACAGAGAGAGGAAGAGACAGAGTGAGAGGTCTTCCATCTGTTGGTTCACTCTGCAAGTGGCTGCAATGGCCAGAGCTGTGCTGATCCAAAGCCAGGAGCCAGGAGTTTCCTCTGGGTCTCCCAAGTGAGTGCAGGGGCCCAAGGACTTGGGTCTTCTTCCACTGCTTTCCCAGGCCCTAGCAGAGAACTGGATTGGAAGAGGAGCATCTGGGATTTCTTATCTACCCTCACCCCTGACTCTCCTGAAGATACTCAGTGCTTCCTGTCAACACTTACTTGTGGAAGGAGCATTGGCAATTGCTGGGAGGTAGGATGGGGTTGTATTTAGACACATAGCTGCTGGAATGTGTCTACTGGTGTGCTGCATACCAGGCTCTGTCTAAAGTTGCGTTCCCAGGGCTGGCATTGTGGTATAGCCTGAGTCACTGGCATCCCTTATCAGAGCACCAGTTTGAGTCCGGCTACTCGGCTTCTGATCCAACTCCCTGCTAATGAGCCTGAGAAAGCATAGGAAGATGGTCCAAGTGAGTGGCCACATGGGAGAAGCAGGTGGAGTTTCTAGCTTCTGACTTTGGCCTTTGTCGTGGCCATTTGGGGATTGAATCAGCAGATGGAAGATAATTCTCTCTCTCTCTCTCAAACTTACTTTTAAAATAAATCTTAAAAAAATAATAAAGCTCTGTTCCCATGTTGGGAAAATGGGCCTAGGAGCAGTGTCCTGCATGTCTAGGGGCATGGGCGGATTGAAGGAGAAGAGACAGCTGATCTCTTCATCTGTGGGTTCTGTCCCCATGGATCCAACCAACTATGGTCAAAGATATCCCGAGAACAAATTCCATCTGCCCCAAATGCGCACGGACATTTCTTCTTCCTTCGTCATTATTATCTAAACCATGCAAGCCGGCGCCGTGGCTCACTAGGCTAATCCTCCGCCTTTCGGCGCCAGCACACCGGGTTCTAGTCCCGGTCGGGGCGCCGGATTCTGTCCCGGTTGCCCCTCTTCCAGGCCAGCTCTCTGCTATGGCCAGGGAGTGCAGTGGAGGATGGCCCAAGTCCTTGGGCCTTGCACCCTATGGGAGACCAGGATAAGCACCTGGCTCCTGCCATCAGATCAGCGCGGTGCGCCGGCCGCAGCGCGCCTGCCACGGCAGCCATTGGAGGGTGAACCAACGGCAAAAGGAAGACCTTTCTTTCTGTCTCTCTCTCTCACTGTCCACTCTGCCTGTCAAAAAAAAAAAAAAATTACCTGAACCATGCAGCATAACAACAATTTAATAACATTTACATTGTATCAGGCATTGCCCGTAATCTAGAGATGATTGAAAGTAGGTGAGAAAATGTGTGTAGATTCTAGGCAAATCCTTTGTCATTTTATGTAAGGGATCTGAGCATCCAAGAATTTTGCTCTCCTGGGGAGTCCAGGAACCAGTCCCCTGCTGATAGCAAAGGAAGGACAAGTATACCTGCAAGTGACTTGGCCACTTCTTGCCATACACTAGGTACTTAGCACATATCTCTATACTCTTAGTATGCGATACAATTTTATAATGGATTATCAAAGTTGTTAGTCTTTTAATTAAAAAAAAATTTTAATTAATACAGAAAGAACAGATTTCATATATTTCATAGATACAATCCCAAGAAGATAGCCATACTTTCCTCCAAGGCAGAGGGACAGAGATGGAGACACAGAACAAGAGACAGAGAGATCTTCCATCTGCTGCCTCACTCTCCCCATGGCCTCAGCAGCTGGGGCTAGGCTAGCCTGAAGTTCCCAGGAGGCAGGAACTCCATCTGAGTTTCCCACATGGATGGCAGGGATCCAAGTGCTTGGGCCATCTTCTGCTGCTTTCCCAGTTGCATCAGCAGAGACCTGGATCAGAAGTGGAGCAGCCGGGACTCAAAGTGGCGCTGAGATAGGGGATGCCAGTATTGCAAGTGGCCCCTTCCCTCATCCACGGTGCCACAACGCTGGCCTTGAGTTTTTGTTTTTAAAATGTGGACTGATTCCCACCAAGTTCTTGCTGAGGCGTATCTGAAGTGATGCGGTTTGTGTGGACATCTTTGGAGCGTCACAGGCACGCAGTGTGTTTACTTCTCTAGCCTGGGTAAACGCCAGTTATGCATCCCCTTGGGCATTCATCCGCATGGCTTCCCAGCTACGTTCTGTGTTCCAGTGGCACTGAGAGTGTTGTAGCTCTCTACACACTCCGTGACCGCTTTGACCTTTACATTTCATCACGTTGTATATCTTAATTCCATACACACGGCCTGACCTGTTTCCTCTCAATACTAAAACAATGAATAATACTCCTAGAGTCCTAGGACCCAAAAAGTCCTTGCACATCCATCATTGTATTATCCAATCCAAAGTTTCTTTTTAAATGGTTTTCCCCATAGAATCACATCCAAGTTTTCTGAAGCTGCCCTTGAATGATTTTGAAAACCCGCATCCCCAAACATAACACTGTTAACACCACGGCAAGTTGCTGGCTTCTTTTTGGAATTCAAATCCCCAGTCCCATGATACTTGGCCTAAAAAAAAAAAAAAAAAAGGAAAGTGGAAGGACACTGTTTATTCTTTAATTAAAGCAGTAGCAACTACAGCTGCCCACAGTCTGATTCAAACTCCTCTGTGGAGAGCAAGTGGAGATCCCAGCTCTCCTGGGTGGCTGCCCTGCTGCGTCCCAGGAGTATTGAACACAGAGCTCTCAGCCAGGGAGGGCGGTGTAACTTCAAGGGAGGCCATGTAACCTGCTTGCTCGCTGTGTAACCTCCAGCGAGGACCTTAAACATTTGGAGTCACTGTTTCTTCATCTGCAGAATGGAGGTACATAGGTGCGCCAAGCAAGAATGAGGCTGCCTTTAATGAATGTCTCTGGCACACAGGGACGCTCTAGCCTGGTAGCTGCAAATCAGTGCTGTTTCAACCAGAGCTGGCTTTGAATTAAAGACGGGGGGAATGCATTGCCTTGTAATATCCAGTAGCTTGTGACAGTGACACATGGCTCTCCCAGTCTCAGAGATTCCAGTCATTGGAAGGTGGGAGAGGAAAATTGTCTAAAGCAATGGTCAGAAGCCTTTTTTTTTTTTTTTGTAAAAGACCCCAGTGTAAACATTTTGGCCTGGCAGGCTGTGCAGTCTCTGTTGTAGCCATTCAGTCCTGCCTTGGATAATGCACACACAGCCATGGGCAGTACTGAATGTGCATGACTGTATTATAATAAAACCCTATTACATACACAGATGGAGGCCAGATCTGGCGCGGGGCCATAGGCTAGACCATGTGGAGTGTGGTGTAGTAATGAGAGCACAGATTCAAGGTGAACAGAACAGTGCTAATACCTCATGTTGCTTATCGGTCACGTGGGTGAGCTTGAGCAAATCATACCTCAATTTCCCCTTCTGAAAGTAAGCAGAAAAGTGACTGTCCTCTTTATGACTGCCGTGTCCAGGTTCAGATGGACGCAGCCACCCTCTCTCAGAATTCTCTTTATGCCTTGTGTGGCTGACTTCTTGAGGATCAGAAATAGAAAACACAGAGAAAAGGCAGAGAACATGCAGCAAGTGTCAGACAAGGAGAAGAGGGGGTCCTGTGTGAGGGGAGCTAGGACCTGCAGGTGCACCCAGCCGCAGCACCGTGATGGAGAGAAAGGGACAGGTCCTGCCAGGTGGGGTCTCTGACTTCCCTTCTATCACATGCTCAGCCCTGCTTCCAGCTTCTCACCAGGAGTCCATTCTTGGGTGTCCTAGACCCTCAAACTGACCCCAGTGCATTTGCCCCTCTGCCTACACTGGCTTCCTCCCTCAGTCAGCGACAAGGCCACTTACCCATCTCACCACCTCCTTCCTGGTCTTCCTGCCTTTTGCAGTGCCCTCGTCCAATGTGCTCTTGGCACTAAGAGTGAATGTTTGTAAAAGAAAAACAAGATCTATTGCTCCATGATAGAAACTCGTCAGTACTTTGAGGTTGTCCCCGGAGTGGAGTCGAAGCTCCTGGACTTCCTGGGGCCTATTTGCTTCTCGCTAGCTTCTTCCATATTACCTGTTCCATGCTCCTTTGATCAGTAGTTCCATAGACACGTCATGCTCTCAGCTCAGTTCCTGGGATGCACCTGTTCCCTCCCTTTTCCTGGTTCTTCTGGGTAATGTCTCCTGACCCTTCAGAACTCAAAGTGGCTGTCACTTCATCTGAGATATTTAAAAATCATTATTTCATTTGAAAGGCAGAGAAACAGAGAGAAAGAGACAGATCTCCCTTCTGCTGGTTCACTCCCCAAATGCCTTGCAATGGCCCGGAGCTGGGCCAGGATCCTGGAACTCCGTCAAAGTCTCCTTTGTGGGTGGCAGAGGCTTAGCTGCTGCCTTCCAGGAAGCTGGCACGGAAGCTGAGCTGGGACTTGAACCCAGCTACACTCAGGTGAGATGCAGGCATCCCCAGTGCCATCTTAACCACAGTGCAAAATGCCCACCTCTGGAAACTCTCTCTGACACTCTCTTTCTCTACAAGGCTAGATAAAGCTCCCCTCTTCTTGATCGGCTGAGCCCCACACTTCCTGACCACAGGACTGGTCCCATGTCTTGACCCAGTGGGTTCCAGAAAGCCAGCGACTGTTCTGTTCCCTGTGTGGCCTGCGTGGTGACCGTCCCTTGGGGTTCAGGGAGTTGAAGTTCAGCAGAGTAGGCGGAACCAACCATCAGGGTTCAGCAAAGGGCATCTGGCCCTCATCCATCCCACGGTATCTTCCCCACTTTTGGGCACACATCCGAGGAGATTCGTATCGGGGATGGTAAGACACACAGTCAGAGAAATGCCTGTCGTGCAGAGACATGGTTTTATACTTGCAGATTCCTAGAAACAGGGAGCGTGCTGTGGCACGCCGGACCCAGCTGCACCCAGCGCGGCCACTCAGGGAAGCACCAGGGTTGATCAGGCAGCAAAGAGAGTGGAAGGGAAATGAGGCTGAGAGCCTTGATTGTGGTTTTCCTGGGAAGGACCAGCAGTGAGCCAAGATGGGAAGACTCAGCAGGTTTAGGAGTGACTCCTTGAAGGGCAGCAGGTTCTGGGCATAAGGGTTGTGTTTCCTTATTTGGTAGCTGCCCCTGGGGTGATCAGGGCAGAACACTGGGTCACTCAGCACCACATAGGAGGAACTGGAGGGTGCGGGTTGGGTGTGGTGATGCTCCCAGTCAAAATGTTGGCTGTCTCTAGAAGATCTAGAAGGGGCAGTCTCTGCCAGCGCCAGCCAGACCCCAAGTGTCAAAACACGAAAACAAAAAGCCATGCTTAATATACCTACTCTTAATCGACACCCTAGGCTCAGTTCTCTTCCTGGGGCTAGACTGCTAATCACACATCACACACTATGCCTTTTCATCTACAGCCGATGTCGTTATGGAGTCATGAGAATCAGTGTTTATGTGCTACATTGGACTCTGGGCCCACGTGGACAGAAACTTGAGGTGTTTGTCCTTCTGCAGTGTTCCAAGCCTGACATATGCTGGGCATCCAATAAAATGTGCAATGAGCTCTCTGATCTTGGAGACTAAATCCTTAATTTACAGACAGGGATAACAGCAGTGCCCATCTCTTAAGCCATAAGCCGACCATGCTCAGCGTGGCTGTGACAGGTGCTTGGTGCTCAACAAATGACCCCTGGTGTCGTGAAACCTTATTAATAGCTGCAGTCACGCGCCTGGGAAAATTTAGGCAATTGTGCATGAATATGTGGCAGTGTATATGTGTATACTTATGTATGCACGTGTGTGCACGTGTGCACAGGGTTCTGAGCACCCGGAGGCCCTGGGTGACTCCTACAGATCCGACCTTTGGAAAACTCCAGAAGAAGGCAAAGCACGCATCTGGGAGCAGGAAGCCCCTGAGGCCGTTATGGGACGTTGGGGGAGATGAATTGATGCTTCCATGTCGGCTGTGTTCCGCGCTGTTCACTCACCCAGCTGGGTTCTGGATTTCTTGATGTTCGCCTGGCTACTCTTTGGCAAGCAGCCATCCTCCTGCCTTCCGAAAGCCCCAGGAAGGAAGTCAGACCGTGTTTGTTAAAAGCTCTTGAGCTGGCGCACCATCTGACAATCTGCGTAGCTTCTTCCAGGCCCTCTGTTGCCTATGTCTCTTCCCTTACCACAGCAGGTGCCTGGATTTACTTCCTGGGGTCAAATGCTTCCCCAGCCACAGCTCTCGGGAGGAAATAAAACCGATCACAGCACTCCCCTGTTTAAAACCTCCAGCCCCTGTTTAAAAACCGGTAGCTACAGGTTAAGGTCCTAGTATTTCCTCCGAAACTGCCTCTTATTTATTCAACAACTATTTATGGAGCTCCAGCTGGGTGGTAGGCACGCTGGGGGCACTGAGGTTACAAGAGCAAAGAAAACAGGTTAAGGCCGGCACCGCAGCTCAATAGGCTAATCCTCCACCTGCGGCGCTGGCACACCGGGTTCTAGTCCCGGTCGGGGCGCTGGATTCTGTCCCGGTCGCTCCTCTTCCAGGCCAGCTCTCTGCTGTGGCCTGGGAAGGCAGTGGAGGATGGCCCAAGCGCTTGGGCCCTGCACCCCATGGGAGACCAGGATAAGCACCTGGCTCCTGGCTTCGGATCAGCGCAGTGTGCCAGCCACAGCGGCCATTGGAGGGTGAACCAACAGCAAAGGAAGACCTTTCTCTCTGTCTCTCTCTCTCTCTCACTGTCCACTCTGCCTGTCAAAAAAAAAAAAAAAAAGACAGGTTGAAAAAACACACACACACCCTATTGGAACAGAGCCTATGTCCCAGCGAGGAGAAGTAGGAGATGTCACATAATCAGTTAATATGTACTGCGTTGCCTGGTGGTAAGTTCTAGAAGAAAGGTGAGAAGGGTGAAGGGAGCGTGATAGGATAGGGGATGAGGCAGCTGTTCAAGTCCGACTGCTGACCAAACCCGCCTCCTCCTTCAGGCTCGCTTACTGCCACTTTCCACTGCAGCCTCCTTGCTTGCTGTGACCTTAGGCTTAACCTTGGAGATGATGAGATAGGGTTTAACAGCACCTACATCCCAGGACTTCTGTGGGCCACAATGGGGTGAAGCTGGAACGACCCTCAGGGCAAGGCTTGGCCACAGGTTCGTGCTCCGTGTACGTGTGTCTTCCTATTGCACGGCACACTTGGGGTCCTTCTCTCTGCCTGTCTCCCTCTGTCACCAGCTGTCCCATCTCCTGCAGCTGCCCGTCCCCTCCTCCAAGCCCTCTGGACATCCTGTAACTACTTTCCCAGGCACAGTCACCTCCGTGTCATTCCTGGTAGATGGCTCAGTCCCTGGAGGCCAGAAGCTGTCACTCAGCTCTGATTCCCCAGCCCCTAGCGGAATCCAACACACCTGTGTCTGGGCTCTGTCAGCGTGCTGAACGAATGAATGAAAGTGTGAAGTGCATGCCGTATAAGGCACATGATTCGTCAGCCTGGGTGTCAGGTTTCTGAAAACCCAGAGGAATAGACACCCACAGATAGTACTTTCTGGAATGAGGGTGTATGAAAGCATGACACGGGGCCATGAGGGATGCCGGACCTCTTATCATCAGAGCTGCAGGGACTCCAGATCCCAGGGGGGACACACAGCAAGCTTCCCAGAGACCAGGAGCTGCAGTTCTGCTTCCTTCCAAGAGGGCAAGGTGTGACAGAGGAGCTCCCAGACAGGTCATTTGGGAGGGAGACAGGGTCCTCAGCACTGGGTCAGCGTCTCACTGTGTAGGCAGAACATGGAGGCTGAGAGTATTGGCTCTGAATGTAGGCTCCAGACTTTATGCATTCCCCGTCTACCAATTACCAGTCCTGCAGCCTTGGAGAAGTTGCTTGAATGGTCCATGCTTCAGTTTCCTTGTTTATCAACTGGGATTCTTACGCTTACGTTGAAGGGTCATTGTGGGAACTCAGTGTGATGTGACATGTGAAAAGGCTGACTTAAGTGCCTAGCATTCAAGAGTTGCTTGGAGGCCAGCGCTGTGGCGTAGATGGTAAAGCCACCACCTGCAATGCCAACATCCCATACGGCTGCTCCAGTTCTCATCCAGCCCCCTGTTAATGCACCTGGGAAAGCAGTGGAAGACAGCCCAAGGGTTTTAGGCCCCTTCACTCACCTGAGTGACCCAGAGAAAAGCTCCTGGCTCCTGACTCCTGGCTTCAGCCTGGCCCAGCCCTGGCTGTTGTGGCTATATGGGGAGAGGACCACTAGATGGGAGATTCTCTCTCTCTCTCTTTCTCTCTCTCTCTCTCTCTCCTTCCCTTCTGCCTCTCCTTCTCTGTAACTCAGACTTTCAAATACATAAATAAATCTTTAATGAGACAATAAAAGAAGTAGTTTCAAAGAGGCTAAGAGGCCACCAGTAGTTGTGGAAGATGGAGGGAGAACAGGAGATGGACCAAGACTATTGGCTTGAGCAAGCATGTGATAGTCACTTGTAGGGAGAGTGATGTGGTGAGGTTTGAGAAATAGTCCAGAGAAGCAAATCCATTTGCTTAAGATCTGCAAGTAGTGAGTGGTGGAGAATGAAGTGTGTGGGAGAAGCAGATCCTCTTAGTTCAAGTTCGTTTTCTCCTTCGGCTCCCATAGTTCAGGGCGCCTCTCGCCTGTCTCCCTTCATATTCTCTGGCTCTTCCTCGTGCCAGGTTTTTCTTTCTTTCCCCTTAAAGTCTACGTCTGCGCATGCGTAATTGTTTGTTTTCCTTTCCTTTCTTCTTCATGAATTTCACCTGTCGTCTTGTTTGCACGCTCTGCTCTGGGACTAAGCCCCAGATCCAAATGCCGACTGCTTATCTGGTTCCGGAATCTCTCAGTTGGTTCACTCTCTGCTGAAAAGCTTGTGATTGGCCAGGCCACTTGAGATACCTGCATTCCGTATCGGATTGCCTAGTCTGAGTCCTTGCTACACTGCTTTTGATCCAGCTTCCTGCTGATGCACACTGTGGGGAGGCAGCAGATGGTGGCTCAAGCATGGGGGTCCCTGCCACCCAGGTAGGAAACCCACACTGAGTTCCTGGCTCCTGGTTTTGGCCTGGCCCATTCCTGGTTGTTGCAGGCATTTGGAGGGTGAACACTGACAGAAATATCTCTGTGTGTCTCTGCCTTTCAAATAGCTGACAATAAATTAAATTTTAAAAAATTTGGAAAGTTATTTATTTCTTTGAAAGGCAAAGTTACAGAGAAGGAGACACACACACACACACACACCATACAACACACAACACAAAGAGAGAGAGAGAGAGAGACTCTCCCATGTGGTTTTGGGGCCCAAGCGCTTGAGCCATCTTCTGCTGCCTTCCCAGGCCATAGCAGAGAGCTGGATCAGAAGTGGAGCAGCCAGGATTTGAACCGGTGCCCATATGGGATGCCGGCATCATAGACAGTGGCTTACCTGCTACACCACAACGTCAGTCCCAACATTTATTTTTTTTTAAAAAAGTGGTTTTCCCAAGGAGGCAGGGTACTGGTAGGGTTGATCACATACTGTTGTCAGTGGTCTCAGACTGTAGCAAGCACCTGCCTCCCCTGGAGGGCTTTTAGAGCTTTTAGAGCACATGGTTGGGCTCTCCTGCAGAATTCCTGATAGTGCCCAAGCATCTGCGTTTCTAACAAGTTTCTAAATGATACAGACATCGATAGTTAGGTATTACAGGTTGAGATGCACTGTCCTAGAGTGAGGCCCCCAGAAGACAGGCAAGGGCACAGAAGCCTTCAGAGAGAATGGCTGGCACTCACTCACACTGTGCTGGATGCCCAGCAGTTATCAGAGGTGTTAACACGTTCGGCAAGAGGGGGAATGAGACACGGGGAATATGGTTCTGCTAAGATCAGGGAACCCAGGTGGGCACTGTGACACAGCGGGTTAAGCTGCTGCTTGGGATGCATCCCATATTGCAGTACCTGGTTCAGGTCCTGGCTACCCCACACTCCCCATCCAGCTTCCTGCTGATGTGCCTGGGAGGCAGGGGAGGATGGCCCCTGTGCTTGGGAGATCCAGAAGGAGTTCCCGACTCCTAGATTCAGTCTGGCCCAACCCTAGCTCTTGCAGGCATTTGGGCAGTGGTCCAGTGGATGGAAGATCTCTCTCTCTCTCTTTCTCTCTCTCTCTCCTCCCCTCCATCCCTCCCTCCCTCCCTCCCTCCGTCACTCTGCCTTTCAAATAAATAATAATAAAAAAAAAGCGTGAGAGACAGAGAGATGAGATAACCCTGGTTAGTTTCCAGAAAAGACAATCTGAAGTCTGGAGAAGCACACCCACGAGGTTCGTTAGCCGTTCTTAGTTCATAGAAAAGATTACCTAAGGGTAAGTGATTCCAGGGCGAATCATATTCTTACATCTTGAGTTTTTGGCTTTTTAAGAAACAGATGATTAAAGCAAGGAATAGTACTTTCTGTGATTGCAGGTTTGTCCAGAAGAGGGAGAGTTTAGGCCTGGGACATGCTATGCTTATTTTGTGCAAGGGTTGCCTAAACATCTTAACCCTTTGTGTTCCCTTGGTCCAAATCCTAGCTTTGCCATTTATCAACTGTGTGACTGGGGGTAAGTTACTTAGCCTCTCTGGGCTTTCTTATTTATAAAGCGCAGAGAGTAAACCAGGCCTCATTCATTCGGTACATTGTGAGTGCCTGCTTTGAGCTGGCATATGCATTGGGAAGCTGTGGTACAACGAACAAGACGTGTAAAATGTTCAGCAAAAGAAGATACTCACAGCCTGCACGGAGTTCAGGGTCCAGGGAAGGAGACAGAAAGTAGAGAACCGCCATAGAAGTGTAGTCGCCCTGTACAAGGTCCTAGGAAGAGATGCATGTGGCTTCTGAGAGCCCATAACAGGTCATTTAACCTGGGCAGGGTCACAGAAGGGTAAAACTGTGCAGAGCAGAGAGCATGTACAGAGATCTGGGGAACTGGATGTGCCAGATAGAAGACCTGGGAGCAACCGAGCATTGCACATACAGGGAGCAGCAGGTGCAAGGGTCTTGAGAAGCAGTGTGGGGGTGGGGGGTGGGGGATGCTTTATAAAGTCAGCCGAGTGGCCTGCATGGAGTCAGAGAGCCCCCAGATCAGCCAGAGGATGTTGATCTACATCACAAGAGAACTGGAAAATCAACAAAGAGGTTTAGCCAGTGATGGAGGAATAGGTGTGGAGGAATCATCCTTGTGTCTTGAAAAGATCAGCTGTGAGGTTTAAATATGTAATACAATGTTTTTTTTTAGTTTCTTTCTACTAACAAGTTTAAAACATATGATACAGAGATTCAGGTCACACAAATTAAAATGTATTTTTGATTAAATTTAGCAGCTTAATTTTATGGGCAATCTAATCATAAGCCAATTAAAATAAAACTCTTAACAAAATTTTCCCATGTGGACATACAATATATACACACATATAACATAGCATAATAGTCCAATATAGCAATTTTAATAATAGCTTTTAAAATCTTTAACTCTTTTTGTAGATTGCCAATTGATTTGAATTGCTTTTTGTTTTTAGTAACCTCAGTTAACCATACTTTCTCTCAGTTGGTACTGTTAATACATTATTGGCTTCATCTGTTTACAGAGCCATCCCAAAGTACTGAATACAATAGAAGTGGCTGGAAAAAGTCCATAGGAACCTATAGGAGGACAGCTAAACACAGAACCAACAATGCTTTAGTTTTATGAGCAGCACATCATATATAACTGTGGATGACAAAAGACTTTAAGTCGCCATGTTTAAAATTATAAACTCATCAACCAACAAGAGGCACTTGCTTACTTCACAGTATTTTTGAAAGCACCTGTAGGATTTTACAAGTATTTAACCCTTTAGGCCTCTGGGGCTTTCTCATTAAGATAACTATCATGTCTAGTAACACAAGATCATTAGACTTTTTAATTCTCAATCATTTGTATTAATAGCATTTTCCATTATAGAAACTTAAAATTTGGTACCATGTCACATCTTGACAGTACTTCTACTATAATCCAAATGGCCTGACTCGTTGGTGTCTCTATAAGGTGAGAGACATAGGTCCTTCGATTTTTTCAGTTGGGCCCAAACTGGAAAAACCAAAGTCCAGGATTTACTGGAAATTTTAGAGTCCAGATTGTTTGGAACTTTGATTTTTTGAATGCCTGTCAAGAATGCCAAGAAGGCTCAAAATCCAAAATATCTGGTTGAAATAAGATTCCTTAAAATCATGACATAACATAGACCAAATTTGATCATTGTTACAAGGTGATTATTCAAATCTTTGAAAATAAGCACATATTTAAATAACCCATAGCTCTTAATAAAAATTCAGCTGTTTTTGAACAATTAGAATTTAAAAGACATCAAGAGAACATAATAGATTACTATAACACATTGCTGTAACATTTTATATGGTTGTGCTTAAGTTTACTGGTTAAACAAACTACACCATGTTAGATATTTAAGAGGTGTTTCCAAATACATGATTCTTAAAAATTATAGAAGGCATTGGACCTTCTGGTAAATGTTTTCTTAAGTTGTTATCTAATGGTTGAAACGGTTTGCTAAGTATTCATGTGATATTGCTATTGTCAGCAAGCGATCTAGGACTTGCTCCCTCATTTCTCTCTTCTAAGCCCAACTTGTTCTTTCATTTCTCTATTCTCAAGGTAGGAAACTAATTCTATTATGAAGGAATCTGTAGGACGCACAATTTAATCTTTAGACCTTATAAAAGAGATGGCTAACAATTTTCTGTAATAGCATAGCCAAAATAAGAACTTAAATAATAATCTCATAGCTAGATTTACTTCGCCATCAGTGAAGTATACAGTAACTAGAAAAAAAAACCTCCCTTTCAGACCAAAGGGAAAGAAAGTTTTAAAGTGAGAATATAATTTTCCTCATGGGCATTGTCTACCTTAGAAAAACTACTACAGAACATGCCTGTGACTATAGACTTGTAGTTCAGGCCACCGAAGATTAGAGATGGGACATGGGCACTCCCTTGACTTGCATCCTCTGGTCTGCTTTAACACAAACCAGGAGGAAAAGAAAGCTAGGCATCAGAAGCAATGGGTGGCAGGCCTATTAATGGCTGATCTGTACAGTGATCTGCCCTCAAGGAGACCCAACAGGCCAGTCCACTGCAGTGGCTTTCAATGTGGTAAGCCTGGGCTTCAGCAGAAATCAGCTTGTGAAGAGCCCTGGCAGCTCTGCCAAGAGTTGGATCACTGGAAATGGACCTGCCCTGGAGTCGAAGGATGCCCAGGTCAGAGCCACAGATCTTATTGGCTCTAAGCTGAAAAGCCCTTCACTCAGCCCAACTTCCAAAGTGACCACTGCAGCTGAGAGGATGGTCAAGTAGGGTCAGCAACATTGCAGGCAGAACTGTAAATTTCTTGTTAGAGATGCCACCTGCCTTTACCTGGCCAGCTCTCCTCCCAGGCCAGCCAAGTAATGAAAGTCAACAGAATGCCTTCCCCTAGGAGGTTCACACCTCCCTTAGGATATACCCCAAGTGAAGAGATAGATAGGTCTGGGCCTCTTAACTTACAAAGCCTAAAGCCCAACAGATTATTATCAAGCCCCTTCTATCAGGTTCTACTTGCCTCTCAATCAGAAAACTTGGTTGTGGCTTGGACAGCGCCTTTCTTAGCTCCTCTAGTAATGACTCTGTCCTTTGTTCTAGACCCTGTCTGGTGCACTTGGGCTTCATTTCTTTGTAATCATAACCTCTACTCTACCACCAATGGCTCTGCTCCCAACCTGTGTGTACTGATGGTCCTCTTCCCCGCTTGATGCTGTATAATTGTTCAGACCTGGTTGATGCCTCTCTTGGGATCGTTGGTTGCTGTCCTCACCCTGTCTTTTATGAACTTGTCTAGATGTGATCAGGGTCGGCAATCTTGGAGGGCTTCCATGGCCTTGGCGGCTCGTGACAACAGCCTAGGGTGGTTGCTGGCGCCATGGACTAGAGTGTCAATTTGTTGGGTTAACAGCAGGAGCCACTGTGCACTTGCTCCTCATGTGGGATCTCTGTCCATAATGTGCTGTACATTTTGATTTGATGCTATGGCTGGTTCTCAAACAGTATGTTTCATTTTGTGTTTCTGTGTGGGTGCAAACTGTTGAAATCTTTATACTGGGTTGATCTTCTGTATATGGGGAGAGTTGCAAATGAATCTTGATGTGGATGGAGGGGGAGAGGGAGCGGGAGAGGGGAGGGTTGTGGGTGGGAGGGGGGTTTTGGGAGGGGGAGGCCATTGTAGTCCATGAACTGTACACTGGAAATTTGTATTCATTAAATAAAAGTTAAAAAAAAAAGAAAAAAAAATAAATATGTAATACAGGCTGGTTGCTTCATAGTAGCAGGTGAAGCTATTATTATTACCATTATTACGCTTATTTTATCACTGTTACTTTTAGCAATAAGTTTATTATCAGGTAATTAGTGAACAATTATTAATAATTAATCATTAGTATTCTAATTTTTTTAGATTTTATTTATTTATTTGAGAGGTAGAGTTACAGACAGTGAGAGGGAGAGGCAGAAAGATAGGTCTTCTATCCGCTGGTTCACTCCCCAAATGGCCGCAGTAGCCGGAGCTGTGCCAATCCGAAGCAAGGAGCCAGAAGCCTCTTCCAGTCTCCCATGCGGGTGCAGGGGCCCAAGGACTTGAGCCATCTTCTACTGCTTTCCCAGGCCACAGCAGAGAGCTGAATTGGAAGTGGAGCAGCCGAGTCTCGAACCGGCACCCATATGGGATGCTGGCACCACAGGCAGAGGATTAACCTACTGTGCCACAGCACTGGCCTCAATCATTAGTATTTATTAATCATGTATCACCATTATTATTCAACAGTGATAATTATCATGGTCATGTAGTGGTCAGTGTTTGCTGAGCACTTACTCAATGCTGGGAATTGTAGTATTAGTGCAAGTAGTAGAAGGAAAATTAGTAGCAGAATTGGTGACGACACTTGTTGCAGGAATGTTCACCTAGGCCTCCCAGGTGGGACAACAATGGAGACTATGAGCAAGCAGCTCTCTTAGTCACCTCTTACTGGATTGTAACTTACCGCAAAAGTTTAGTGATTTCAGACAACCCACGTGAGTTCCCTCACAGGACTCTGGGGTCCTCTGTGTCAGAGTCTCCCATAGACAGCCATCAGGGTGTTGGTGGGGAGCTGTGGACAGTCACCGCAGGTTCCCTTGCCTGGCTGCTGGCAGGATTCAGTTCTCCACGGGCTGATGGACCTGGTTCTTGTTCGGTTGGTGGCCAGGGATGGCCCTTAGTTCCTTGCCATGTGGAAATCTCCACCAGGCAGAGAGTGTGAACAAGGTTAGAGTCACACATCCCAACCTGGTGAGTGACATCTGCCCACTTCTGCCCTGTTCTGTCTGTCCCACGTGAGTCTCTGAGCAGGGCCCACACTCGAGGGATGGGGGCCACACAGGGGCATGGCCGCCAGGAGATTGGTCTCTGAAGCCATCGTAGAAGCTGTCTGTCTCAGCAGCTACACTTATTCTGGAGATCCCCTGTTGGAATAAACAAGCAGAGACAAGAACATTCCAGAGCTCGGGAGGTGCTGGCAAAGGCGGATGGCATACCTGGGCTGGCTTGGGAAGATGCCTTCCAGCCTCCCTGAGTTCTTGCTTTTTAAGCCCCATTCTCCTGACCCATTGAGTTGCTTCCTTGGAGCTGTGGAGTCTTGGCCACAAGTATTTGCCTCCGGTTCCCACCAACAAGAGACCTGGCTGATGAGTAGGTCCTTATGTTGAGTCGTTGTTTGTTGAACGCCATGGGTCGGCCTTTGGCACTCACATGGGCTTTCAGGACATATTGAGGAGGATGAGCCAAATGAATTATTCACCTCTCAGGGACATTTAGTGTTTCACTGTGGGAGAGAAACAAGCGGTGTTTGGCCACCTTGGAGTCAGTGGTGGAGTCAGAATCCCAGGGAAGATTGTCCCCTCTGGGTTTGCTGAGTGTGTGAGTACATCTCACTGCACGGACAGGGAGGAAACAGCGTGGACAGGGACCAGGACGACCACCCCATAGGGTAACTTACTTTGTCTGTTCCCAGCGGCTACTCTGAGACAACAGTGAGTGCAGATAATGAATTTGGAAGATGGTTCCAGGAGACACTGGTAGGGAAGTAGGGAAGGGAGAATGGGAAGAGGGAAGGCATCTACTCATGGGGGAGTTGCCACTGTGGATTCTTAGTCCCACAGGAGAACACCGGGGGCTCTTGTAGAGCTTAAACCTTAAGATGATTTCTCCCAAGGGGAGAGGGAGCAGAGGTGTGTATCCACCAGCTCCTGACCATCACTGATTCTGGCTGATGGCTCCCAGAGGTGCAGGCACATAGTGACAGTGCCTGCTATGTAGGGGTCCTGTTCACCGTGAACAAACCTCTCTTTGTGCCTTTGTTTCCTACTCTGAGCTTTGTAGGACTACTTGTTTAATCTCGTACTCTGAGTAAGTATACAGCTGTCCCTAAGTACCTGTCTTTTGGATGAATTGTGATGGCTAGAACATGTGTTAAGTGTTTACTATCATGCCCAACGCTAGGGTGTGCTGCATGAAATGTACATTTGTTGTTGTTGTTGTGCTAGTGAGATAAGCATGCTCCCAGGGACTCCTTGCAAAGGGTAGTGTAAACCCTTTTAGTTACCTGGTTCTTTCAATACACATCCATATGGAGATTCATGGATTGCAAATAACTTTCCCAAGCGTCATTCCATTTACTTCTCACAAGAGCCCAGGTTGCTGGAACGTTCCACGTTGCATGGTATAAACTGGTCTGGAGGGGCTGGTGCTGTGGTGCAGTGGGTTAAAGCCCTGGCCTGCAGTGCTGGCATCCCATATGGGTGCTGATTCTAGTCCCGGCTGCTCCTCTTCTGATCCATCTCTCTGCTAAGACCTGGGAAAGCAGTAGAAGATGGCCCAAGTCCTTGGGCACCTGCACCCACGTGGGAAACCCGGAAGAAGCTCCTGGCTCCTGGCTTTGGATCGGTGCAGCTCCAGCCATTGCGGCCATCTGGGGAGTGAATCAGTGGATAGAAGACCACTCTCTCTGTCTCTACCTCTCTTTGTAACTCTGTCTTTCAAATAAATAAAAAATAAATCTTAAAAAATAAAATAAAATAAAATAAAATAAAACAAACTGGTCCGGTAAGCGTCCATGTGCTTCCAAGCAGAGTTGACATGTCAGTTATGGATACGGCGATTTCCACTCATTCACTTGCCCCAGACATTAGGCACACTCACCAGTGTGAACAGAGTTAGGGACTAGGGAAAGAGAAGGAAAGGAACTGACCTTCCTCCGGTATTTGTCCCACACTTCCACCAGGAGTCTCTGTGTTCACCGTTTCATCTAGTTTATATGAGGACTCCGACCTAGGTAGGTAAAGGTCTTTGCCAAGGCACCCGGGTCGTAAAGTGGACCCAGCACTCGGATGTGACTCTGTTTGCCCATCTCTGCCTGGAAAGCTATGGCCACCATCAGCATCAACATCCAAGCCTGGTGCAGAGGTCACTCCTAAGTAGCTGGACCAGACACCATGTGCTCTTGACTCTCCGGTACATTCTCAGTGTCCTGAAAAAGCTCGTGTGATCTCTGCGTAGTAGATTGCATTTTGCATAGTGGAACAGGTAAAGGTGCAGGGCTGACAGGGTGCCTCAAGAGTCTTTTACTTGTGGCAGAAACCCAATTCAGAAATGCTGCAGGGAGAAAAAACAAAACGGAACCTAGAACTGAGTTATGTAACTGATTCAGGAAGGGCTGGATCAAGGAGCTCAAAGACTGTCGTTGGATGTTTGTTCCGTGTTCTACTCTGAATTCTTGCCCATGTTGTCCTGAGTAAGAGAAAAGATAGGCAGCTCTAGGGTTTATCTACTGGGCTCATCACTCCAGCAGAAAAATGGAGTCTGTTTCCTAATACACTTGCAGCAAGCATCCTAAGGTACCCTGGTTGGTTTAAGTTGAGTGACATTTTATTTCTGGGAGCCAATGTTGGAGGTTAACTTCTGAGAAAGCCACATGAGATGATAATTTTGTTGTCTTGTTCCCTCAAAAGGAAGGTGAAGATTCCTTCCTGAAGAAGAGATAAGAGACAATCGCAGGGGAGGCCTGTGCTGTGGCATAGCGGATAAAGCTGCTGTCTATAGTGCCAGCATCTCACATGGGTGCCAGTTCAAAACCTGGCTGCTCCACTTCCAGTCTGGCTCTCTGCTGTAGCCTAGGAAAGCAGTGGAAGATGGCCCAAGCACTTGGGCCCCTGCACTGGTGTGGGAGACCCGGAGGAAGCTGGCTCCTGGCTTCAGATCAGCACAGCTCTGGCCGTTGTGTAAATCTGGGGAGTAAACCAGCAGATGGAAGACCTTCCTCTCTCTCTCTCTCTCTCTCTTTCTGTAGCTCTGCCTTTCAAATAAATAAATAAATCTTTAAAGAGAGAGAGAGAGACAATTGAAAGTGATAGAATAACTAACAAACAACACCATGTTTCCACTGCAGGTAGAGTGTTTGGAGTTTAAGATCAACCCAGTTGCCCCATTATAGTCACCCTGGGATTCATGGAGGAAGTGGTGCGTCTCTTTGACCTTGATGAACATGGGTGTTCTGAGAAGAAGAGAAAGGGTGCTTCAGGCCAGGAATTCTGCCTAAGCAAAGCCTAGAAGAAGGAGCAATGTGTATAGGAGCTAAGGAAAAGGGTTTGTTTTATGGGAAGGTTGAGGAGAGCGTCTCTTGATTAAACATCCACTATGTGCCTAAAAGTGATTTAGCTTTAGGTGATAAACCCAGAAGAGGTTTCTAGCACAGATTCCACAGTGGACTATGGGTTGGCTTCATCCTAATTTTCCAGCTGTGTGAAATTGGGCTGAAAGTGTAACATTCTGGGGGCTTGGTCTCCTCTTCTGTAACAAGTGGACAATAGCGCGAGGACCACCTTGCTGTGAAAATTAAAGGAAATAATGCCTAAAAAGTGCTCAGCACTATAGCTGTGTCATATTAATTCTCAACAGACGTGAGATATTATTGCTAATCCCCTGAATGGCGTAAGGTCTGCTTGATTTCTCTTTGTACGGGTGAGGATAAATAGCTTAGGTAATGTGTTCTCTCTGAGTTCAGAGTCTGTGGACCTCCTCTTATCAGTAAGGTTTTTGTTGGGAGGAAATATAATTAGACACATAAGGCAGAGTCCAGTCTTGTGGAGTCTTGGGTTCTTCTCACTCCTACTCGTGCTGCCTCTAGGACTGTTCTCTCACCATCCCAAAGCCCAAATGACTGGGAGATTTGGAATCAGACAGACCCGAGTTTAGGTCCCGTTTCTACCCCCAGACTGGTCTTGGGCTTCATTGCTACCCTTAGAATCCACATAGGAAGGTGGTGTTTTCCACTATCACACAGTTAGTATGTGTTAACATCCAGATGTGAAACTTGGTCTTCCGATTCCAGAAAGAGTAAATCCCACTCTAGGCGTTCTAACTCTTTAGGAATTCTCTAGGAAGTCTAGGATTAATGTAACAAGGTAGCATACTCCCCTACCCTAAGATAACCTCAAGAACTCAGGTAACTACTGGAAGACCGAGGCTTCGCCTTGCTGTCCATATCCCCAGCACCCTGAAAGTCACTGGATCAGTATCTGAGACCCCACCACACACTGGGCTCTCAGCGAGGTAGAGGGGGATACCCGCTGTTGCATGAATGAGTAGGACCCTGGCTCTGCTGGAGACAAGCGAAGCTTTGCCCGACCATTGCCTCACCTTGGGGTCTCTGATGATTGCAGCCCTGGGTGTCAAGAGACTTTAGATGTTTGCACCCATTCATCCATTCACTGGGGCTACAAGGCTCCCTGTAGTAGTGGAAGCTCTGTCGTTCTCCTTTGATAAACAGCAGTGGTGCCATTTATAATGTTACCCCCATGAGTCTGCTCTGGGCTCAGGTCCTGATCTATCAAGTGTCACCTGCTCCAGGCTTCTCCAAGTGGCACCTTCCCTGGTCACCTGACTCGACATGGCCTGTATTTCCCACTGTCCCCACCCCTGTCCATCTCCTTCTTCTCCTGGTTTGCTTTTCTCTATAACCATGATCTCTACCTAACATGGTGTATAGGGTATGCTCGATCGTTTGCCACTGTGCTCTCTGGCTTCTCTCTCTAGAATATAAGTCCCATGAGAGCAGGTGGCTTGTGCTGTGAGTACTGAGGTTCCCATAGACCCAAGTGTAGAAACTGCAACGTGGGCACATAGCCTAACAGTTACGGTGCCCAAGTCCCATTGTGGCCTATCTGCGTTCACTTCCCAGCTCATGTTCTTAACACAGCTCCCTGCCAATGCCGACCTTGGGAGGTGGCATTGATGGCTCCAGTCATTGAGTTCCTTCCTCCCATGAAGGGGACCTGGATTGTATTTTCCAGCTTCTGGTTTCAGCCATGACCCAGTCCCTGTCCTGGCCACTGCAGGCATTTGGGGGTATAACCCACCAGAGCCCAAACTCTCCCCGTGTCCGTCCCCTGCTGTCTACGCAGCCACACCGAAGGGGCAGCCCTGCTTGACTCGCACTGCTGTGTGTGCTCCGGGTGTCCATCTAAATGTTATTTTAGCCCTGACACCGAAGCTCATGAATGGCATTTAGTCCTCATTCAGAAGTGCGTTAGCCAAGGCCATTTGGCAATCTGTTAGGTGCTAATTCTTAGGGAGAACACACCGGCCCGAGCTGCCTTGCCACCTTTAGACAGAACAGGCTGTTTGTCCTAGGCGCAGCCGCAGATCACCACACACTCCCTCATGTAGCCGCAACTTCACTTAGGGGACCCGAGACATGACATTCAGGTGGAAGTGTGTTTTGCCTCTGCGCAACATCTCCGGCTTGGCAATTACATTCATTAACAGGGAAACATAAGCCATAAATCATTGATCAGAAACAGGTTGTTAATTGGTCTGGTTAAAGCATCTGGCTGGGCACGGGCTGCAGATTGATGGATGCCTGGGTTCTCAACTTGCCCAGGTAGATCATTAAAGTGATACCGCTAATAATTTTCACTAATATTTATTGAGCTCTTTTCCTCTGTGCCTGTGAGTATTTTATCCTCCTAGCAACGCTCAAAGGATGATTCCTGTATTCCAGATAAGGGAATTGAATTCCGGAACATTTAAACAGCTGGTTCAAGTTCACACAACTTGAAAGTGGCTCCACGTGGGGTTCAGATCCAAAGGTTTGAACTCTGAAGAGCCACAAGGGTTCCTCCTTCCTGGAATTCAACACCGGGGGCCAGAAAGGACCGTGGTTGGAGCCACTGGCCACTGCCCCCACCCCCGGCCCCATCGTGAGAGCACTTTGCTGCCCACGTGTCCGATGCGAACCTTGGAGGATGCTGTGGGAGAAACACAATCAACAAGATTGAATTTCAACCTGCGCCTCCAAACCGCTGAAGCTGACCAGCATGGCCAGGCTACCAGCTAATTCGTCTGACTTCCCTGCACGCCTGTCGTCCGTGAGCAGAGCGGTGGCAGCTGGGCCCGCTCACATCCTATTAACCTTGTCTGTTGGAATGACACCTGGCTGTGCTGAAGCCTTGGTGCCTGTAATTAGGAATGTAAACAACTCCGGCTTCCTCCCATCACCGCTGGCACTGTGCCTGCCTCCAGCTCCCCACCCCCACCCCACCCCACCCCACTCCCTGCCTCCTGAAACGGACGCCCCTCCCCCAGGCTGAGGCCGGGTGGGACCCAGGAGGCCTTTTAGCCTTGGATTGCATGGTTATTTGCCAAGTGCCCTGCAGAGCCAGAGGCTTTCTGTGGCGAGACTTCATTCAGGTTCATGGGGACCTCACTTGGGTTGTTGGTTCCTATTTTATGGGTAACAGCACAGGCCTAGGGAGATGGTGGATGCAAGTTCTCAGAGGTCAGTCCTAAACTATCTTAGCAAGCCTGCTCAGGGATTCCTTAAGCCAGATCCTTAAGCCTGATCTCCTTTTTGTTTACTTTACTAATTGGTTTTAATCACCCACGGTCCATTATTTACATTGCTCTTGGTGTGGTGCATCCTGTCCTTTAATTACGATTTTTTTTTTTTATTTATTTGAAAGTCAGAGTTAACAGAGGTGGGCAGGTCGGGTCTTCCATCTACTGATTCACTCCCCCAAATGGCCACAACAGCCAGGGCTGTGCCAGGCCAAAGCCAGGAGCCAGGAGCTTCATCCGAGTCTCCCACACAGGTGCGGGAGCCCAAGCACTTGAGCCATCTTCTGTGGCTTTTCCCAGGCCATTAGCAGAGAGCTGGATCAGAAGTGCAGCAGCCGGGACTCAAACCAGAACCCACATGGGATGCCAGCATAGCAGGTGGCGGCTTTACCCGCTGTGCCACAGCACCGGTCCCCATCCTCTCCATTTTGCAGTGACACGCACCCACCATGGCAGCATCACACAGAGGCGCATCACTGCCTCAATGCTGCTGTTTATTCCCCTTTCCCACCGCATTCCCCCACCGATTCCTGGCGATCACTGATTTGTTTTGCAGTTTCCACCATCTTGCCTCCTCCAGCACAGCACATAGTCGGAGTCACACATCCTGTAGCCTCATTCTGGCTTCTGTCACTTAGTGAGATGCTTCTCAGTTTCCCCCATGTCTTCTCATAGCTTGACTGCTCATTTCTTCTTGGCCTTGAGTGATGTTCCACTGCCTGCGTGTACTCACTGAAGTGTGTCCTGTTTGCTTCCAGATTTTGGCCATCATGACTTAAGCTGGTGTGAACGTTTGTGTACAGGGGTTTGTGGGACATAATGCTTTCAGCTCATGTAGGTGCATAAGCGTGTGCTTAGTTTTGTAAGAAACTGCCAAAGCATGGCTGCACCATGCTGCATCCCCATGAGCAATGGATGAGAGTTCTTCTTGCACCACATCCTGTCCAGCCTTTGGGGTTGTCAGTGTTCTAGATTGGGGACATTTGAACCCTGAGGTTTTGGCTTGAAATTCAGTGGGCTTTTTAGTGGGGCAATAATGCATGACCAGTTGAAAATTAGGTGGCATCATGCATGTATGATGGTAGTGATAATTTGAGGGCACTTCAAAATGCTTGTAAAAATGGAATTAAAAAAAAAAAGTTTATTTTAGGAGAAAGATACTTTGAAATTATGCATGATTTTGCATATGTATGTCCATGAACTTTAAAAAAGTATTTAATTATACTAAAGGTGGAGAGACAGAGAAAGAGAAATCTCCCATCTGATGGTTCTTTCTCAAAACGCCCACAACAGCTGAGGCTGGGGCAGGCCACGGCTGGGAGCTGGGGACCGACTCTGAGTCTCCCATGTGGGTAGCAGGGACCCATCTACTTGAGGCATCACCTCCTGTCCCCCAGAATGCACCCCGATGTGGGACACAGGCATCCCATGCAGCATTTTTAACCACTGTGCCCAATGCCTGACCTCCATGAGCTTTTTGAAGACGCCTCCTATGGATGAGTCTTCATTTTCTTTGCACCAAAAAATAAGCTTATCTTTTCATTCCATTTCCCAAGAACTTTTTTGAAGTCCCTTTGTATTTAACATCTGACACGTGCTGGCCACTATACTACACGACTCGGATGAACCTGGTTCTCAGAGCAGCCCACTGCTGTAGGTTGAGTTGGACTTTTCTTCCCAGAACTCACGCACAGGTTTTAACTCGGGTGTGTTAATGTTATTGGTGGGTGGAATAGGGGTGGAGACTTGGCCCAATGATGACTTTGAGAAATGGACCTGGTGGGAGGTCTTTGGGTCGTTGGGGCATGTCCTCAGAGGGTGGTTCTTGCAAGAAGGTTGACTATTTGAGTTTGAGTTCCGCCTTGCTGTCCTCTCTCTGCCTGCTGGATCACCACGTGTTCCTTCTTCCTTACCCTCCCTGATGGACTTCCACAGACAGCAGACTCTGGGGCCAACTGATCCTGAACTTTAACCTCCAGATTGTTAAGCTGAGAGAATCCTTTTCCTTCCCAAGAAACCCTTCTCAGCTATTTCAAAGTAATGAAAAGCAGACGAATCCACCCATGATGCAGGCGCTGTTGTTATCCCCGTTTTGCAAAGAAACAGTAGATTGGAGGGACTGAGAGTCCAGGGCATACAGAGAATGGCAGAGCTGGAGTAGAACCCAACCTGCTTGGCGGTGGGGCCATTGTTCTGCACCACTGTGCTGTGCATGGCCTCGCTTGTGGTAGGCCCTCAATGACCCACGCTTGTCTGCCCCAGGAGCACAGAAGGGCCAGTTGCCATTCACGTCAGTAAAGGCCTGCACCAGGGTTTCCACAAGGTGGTTTGACTCTTATCTTTGTCTTATTAGTCCATTTTCTTTCTTTTTTTTTTTTTTTTTCTTTAATTTATTTGACAGGTAGAGTTATAGACAGTGAGAGAGACAGACAGAAAGGTCTTCCTTCCTTCCATTGGTTCACTCCCCAAATGGCTGCTATGGCCAGTGCTGCGTCAATCCGAAGCCAGGAACCAGGTGCTTCTTCCTGGTCTCCCATGTGGGTGCAGGGCCCAAGCACTTGGGCCATCCTCCACTGCCTTCCTGGGCCACAGCAGAGAGCTGGACTGGAAGAGGGGCAACCAGGACTATGAACCCGGCGCCCATATGGGATGCCAGCACCGCAGGCAGAGGATTAACCAAGTGAGCCACAGCGCCGTTCAGTAGTCCATTTTCTACTGCTATAACAGCATGCCCGGGACTGAGTAATTTATAAAGAAAAGGGATTTATTTTGGTCCGTGATTTTTGGAGACCGAGAAGTACAAGTTAACGCAAGTGTGTCAGGCAAGGGCCTCCTGTTGTACCAGCTGGTGGTAAAAGGGAGAAGGTCAGGAGAGGCAAGCCCAGGAGGTGAGCTTGCCTTGTGGCCACAAGAGAAAGGCGTTCATCTAGTTGTAAGGAACCCCCCTAGCCTGGGGCCCAAACACCCCACTGGAGCTCCCCCCCCCATGCCCAACACTGCCCCCTTGAGGAAGTACGCCTCTCTGTGAGATTTTAGTAGGGACAAACCGCATTCAAGCCGTGCCAGGCACACTGCTGTGTTCCCTGTAGCTTTTGCTAAAAATCAGAAAGAGCCCTGACCGCATGCTTGTTGGAGAATGTGAGGACCCAGAGCTGTGCCTGCCTCATTACGGCCTCAGCATGCTCCCCGAGTCCTCCTATCATCAATAACATTGATACCAACTAATTTAAACCCACTGAACCAGTGAACTCGGGCTGCAGATGTGTTTATGAGTAGGATGCTAAGTAGATATTTTAACTAAGTGGAACATTTCTTGCTTCAATTAATGCAAAAGGTAGCAACTCAAAGGAAATATTAGGGGCATTAAGTTTTATATTGGCGCTATTTATTATATATGATATTTAACGCTTTTAATCACTTTATTTCCATGTTGACAGCTGTGGAAAGAGAAAGAAATCCCCATGGTTATTGTGACCCAGGTGTGACTGCCAAGTTGAGACAGATTATCCTTAACCCCTGAGTTGCCAGTCACCTAAGGAAATAGAGGATTTTATTAGCTTTGTCAATGACCATCAGGGAGATCAATTAATTGATTAGCAAAGAATGACTCCATAGGAAGCACAGTTCATGGAAAGGGAGAATGAAGAGAAGGGAGTTAGCATTGATGGAGCACCCACTGGGTGCCGGGCATGTGCTAGGCTTATCTGTATCCTGAATCAAATCTCCACAGTCCCATGAGGCTGGTGACACTTACGCCCATTGTACAGATAAGGAAAGGAAAGGCTTGCAAAATACCTGATGTACCGGCCGGCGCCGTGGCTCAACAGGCTAATCCTCCGCCTAGTGGCGCCGGCACACCGGGTTCTAGTCCTGGTCAGGGCGCCGGATTCTGTCCCGGTTGCCCCTCTTCCAGCCCAGCTCTCTGCTATGGCCAGGGAGTGCAGTGGAGGATGGCCCAAGTGTTTGGGCCCTGCACCCCATGGGAGACCAGGAGAAGCACCTGGTTCCTGCCTTTAGATCAGCGCGGTGCACCAGCAGCAGCGCGCTGGGCACGGCGGCCATTAGAGGGTGAACCACCGGCAAAAGGAAGACCTTTCTCTCTGTCTCTTTCTCTCTCTCTCTCTCTCTCTCTCTCTCTCTCACTGTCCTCTCTGCCTTTAAAAATAAAAATAAATAAATTAAAAAAATACCTGATGTACATACCGTGCTCAGTTTCTGGAGCTGTAGTGGCTATTCTGGCATACTCTCTGCCCTCATGGAGTTACTCTTCTGGTGGAGGAGCTGGATTAAATGATCAGCTTTTGATCATGATTTGGCAATTACAATAGTGTGAGAAGTGCTGGAATAAGGGAGGAAGGGAAGTGATCTTGAAACCTGGAGAAGGTGACATTGATTCAGACCCTCCAGTCCATGGTTTTTCTTTTCATGGTTGAAGTTACCTGTGGTGACCTGTGCCCCAAGAATATTAATTGGAAAATCCCTAGGAATGAATAATTCATGAGTTGTAACATACATACTATTCTGCATAAGGTGAGGAAACTTTGCCCAGTCCTTCCTGGCACATCAATCATCCCCTTGGTCCAGTGTCTCCATGCTGTATATACTATCTGCCATTAGTCACTTCTGTCAGATTGACCGTTGTAGTATTGCATGCTGGCATTCAAGTAACTTTTTTTTTAATTTAAGTGCAAGAATATGATGCTGACAATTTTATTGCAATATATTGTCACAGTTATTCTATTTTATTGTGATTTTTTTGTAGCGAATCTTTTACAGACTTATTTGTTTATTTGAAAGGCAGAGTAACAGAGAGAGAGAGAGAGAGAGAGAGAGACAGAAGGGAAGAGGAGAGGGGAGAGAGATATTCCATTTGTTGGTTCACTTGCGAGTTGACCACAACAGCCAGATCTGTGCCAAGTCAAAACCAGGAGCTTTGTCAGGTAATGACAGGTACCAAGGTATCTCCTGCCTTCCCGTGTGCATTCACAAGATACTGGAGAGGAAGCATGGAGTAGCCAGGACTCACACTGGCACTCCACTATGGGATGCCAGCCTCCCAACTGGCTGCACTACAATGTTGGTACAGTTGATCTTTCACTGTACCTAACTTATAAATTAAACTTTGTCGTAAATACATTTATCTAGGGGGAAAAAAAAGTATCTTAGTATGCATGGTTCCATTCTGTGTTTTCAAGTAACCTCTGGGAATCTTAAAACATATCACCTGTTCCTGAAAGGGAATGACTGTACGTGATTTTTCAGAGAACACAAATATCCGGTCCCTAACGCCTCCATTCCTCTGAGCATATTGTTTTATTTAACTCTCACATCTTTAAATATTTCTCCTTTCTCTTGTATTACTTTTTCACATTTTAATTTTTATTTTATTCTATAGAGTCTTATTTGGTATTTTTCACTTTTGCAACTTATTTATGTTTTTTGTTTCATTATATTTATATTATCTACATATCTTACCATTTCATGCAGTATTATAAAGAGCACGTAATATATGCTGTTTTTTCCTCAGTCCCCATTTTTATGTTTTTAATGCTGCCTTTTAGCTAATGTCTGTCATTGGCAAATGCAGTTAACTTGATACTGCTTATTTCATTTCACCAATATTCATTTCTGTAAAGTTATTTGTTTTTAATACTGGATCTAAAGACTTGCCATTATCTCTTGTTAATAATGATATTGAGTTGCTGGCGCTGTGGCACTGTGGGTTAATACCCTGGCCTGAAGCACCGGCATCCCATATGGACGCCGGTTTGAGACCTGGCTGCTCCACTTTGGATCCAGCTCTCTGCTATGGCCTGGGAAAGCAGTAGAAGATGGCCCAAGTCCTTGGGCCTCTGCACCTACGTGGGAGACCTGGAAGAAGCTCCTGGCTCCTGGTTTCAGATTGGTGCAGCTCTAGCCATTGCGGCCAATTGGGGAGTGAACCATCGGATGGAAGACCCATCTCTCTCTCTCTCTCCTATGCCTCTCCTCTCTCTGTGTAACTCTTTCAAATAAATAAATAAATCTTTAAAAAGAAATGATACTGAAAATCTAAACTGTACCCAAATACTCTGGCAACATTTAATAATATTACAGCTCCTTGCAAATAAAAATAAAATATTTTAACAGCAAGATCTAATTGTCATCTCACAAAAACTCTCCTATCCACCAAGAGGAAGAAAAAGAATTAAGGCCAGGAGAACAATACCTGAAATCACACCACGAGCAATGCACCCACAGACCCTTCTGCCCTTTGGACTGAGTGCCCGTCTTTCCTTCCGTTTCAACATATTCTGTCCCCATATGCCATGAATCTGTTGAGTAAAGCAAAGTCTTTAGGAACTGACCCTCATTTTCGTTTTTTATTTATTTATTTATTTTATTTGACAGGTAGAGTCATAGACAGTGAGAGAGAGACAGAGAGAAAGGTCTTCCTTCCGTTGGTTCACTCCCCAAATGGCCGGTACAGTCAGCCTGTGCCAATCCTAAGCCAGGAGCCAGGTGCTTCCTCCTGGTCTCCCATGTGGGTGCAGGTGCCCAATCACATGGGCCATCCTCCACTGCCTTCCCAGGCCACAGCAGAGAGCTGGACTGGAAGAGGAGCAACCAGGACTAGAACCCAGAGCCCATAAGGGATGCTGGCACCGCAGGTAGAGGACTAACCAAGTGAGCCACAGCGCCACCCTCCCCCACCCCCTTTTTTTAAGCACAATTTGAATCTCATCCTTTCTCAGAATGTTCTTTTTTCTAAAAGATTTATTTATTTATTTGAGAGGCAGAGGCACAGACACAGAGAGAAATCTCCTATCCACTGGTTCTCTTCCCAAATGACTGCAACGGCCAGAGCTGTGCCAATCCAAAGCCAGGAGCCAGGATCTTCTTCTGGGTCTCCCACGCGGGTGCAGGGCCCAAGCACTTGGTCCATCTTCCACTGCTTTCCCAGGCCATAGCAGAGAGCTGGATCAGAAGTGGAGCAGCCGCGACTCAAATGGGCACCCTTATGGGGTGGCAGAGCCGTCAGCGAGGCTTAACCTATTACACCACTGCTGCCAGCCCCTCCAATATCATTTTCCCATGACAGTACCAGGGCTGTGACCATGTGTCACTCTGCTGAGAAGCGCATTTGCTTCAGTTGATTTATTCTTCCTCTTTGTAAAAGAAAAAAAAAAGTAATTGTAGATAAGATGGACCCGGAGATAATCTATATAAATAATGATACACAGCATGCTTTTTGTCTGAGAACTAGCAAAAAAATGTGATGAGGGACCCGATAAGATTCAAAACCAAAATGCCTTTTAATTGTTGACTGTGGCAGTTGTCTGTGGACACTGGTGATGACAACACTCTGTCTGATACTTCCCAGATTCTAAGAATACTTCATTTGTTATGTGACTGCTCTGTCTCTCTCCTACCCCACCAGAGGGGCAGGGTAAGACTGAGAAGCGGGGGTGCCAGGGAGAGCTTCATAGTTTCTGGGTATTTTGCATACCTCCAATATTTAGCTATCTCATGTCCCCCTCCCTTACAGTAAGGCCTTTAATCTGGCTAAAAGTTCATAAATATAGCACCAGGCAGTGACTTTTAAGTTTTGCCAAGTGATAGGCAGCTGTGCCCCATCATTTATAAAATCAAACTATTTTTTACTTAATGAAAATTATAATATGCATATATAAATACACATACATAAATATGATTTTCATAGGTGGAGGCTCTTCAGAATTTCATGGAACATATGTATTAGGAAAAAAGCCTGCACATGAATTCCAAAGTTTTGGGGAAATAAGGTATCTTTTTTTTAAAGATTTATTTATTTGTTTGAAAGGTGTTACAAAGTTACAAAGGCAGAAGTAGAAGAGAGAGAGGGGAAAGAGGGAGAGAGGGAGAGGTGGAGAAGGGGAGGGGGGAGACAGAGAGAGAGGTCTTCCGTCTGCTGGCTCACTCCCCAAATGGCCACAACTGGCCAGAGCTGGGCTGATCTGAAGTCAGCAGCCAGGAGCTTCTTCTCGGTCTCCTGCATAGGTGCAGGGGCCCAAGGACTTGGCTTATCTTCTATTGCTTTCCCAGACAGAGAGCTGGATCAGAAGTGGAGCAGCTGGGACTTGAACCGGCGTCCATATGGGATGCCAGCACCGCAGGCGGGAGCCACAGCGCCAGCCCGAAATTATGCTCATTCCAATATGAAATATGCTCATTCCAGTCCAGCTCTCTACTGTGGCCTGGGAAGGCAGTGGAGGATGGCCCAGGTGATTGGGCACCTGCACCCACATGGAAGACCAGGAGGAAGCACCTGGCTCCTGGCTTAGGATTGGTGCAGCGCCGGCCGTGGCGGCCATTTGGGGAGTGAACCAACGGAAGGAAGACCTTTCTCTCTGTCTCTCTCTCTCTCACTATCTAACTTTACCTGTCAAATAAGAAAAAAAAAAAAGGCATAATTTCATGAAGTTAAGAAAAATCTGGTATTCTAATTGAACTTTTTAGATTAATATGAAAATTTTGAGATAATTCAATTTTAATACATTAAAGTCATTTGATCCATGGACATAATAGTTCTTCCAAGTTATTGATAGCTTGATTGATATTCTTAATTTAATTTTACAGATCTCTTTATACAGATATAAATCCTGTATCTTATGGGCTTATATATCTCTAACTTTTATTATGTTTACGAATATATTTTTTCCAGTTCTATCTACTCAGTGCTTAATTTAGAAAAGTATTGATTTTTGTATGTTTAGCTTTCAAAATAAAATGTTTTTTAACTGAAGCCTCGAAGACTTTTGAAATTTACGATTACATCAGCAAAGAAAAAATGTTTCTTCTCTTCCAATAGTTAATCCATTCATTTTTCCTTGTCTTATTGTGTTTTATAAAGTCCCTAGGAAATGCAAAATAATACAAGTAATGCAAGTCATCCTTACTTTGTTCTGGATTGAATGAAATAATCTTTAAGCATTTACAGAGAGCAATTACTGTCTGCCTGTGTCATTTCAATTTCGAAATCAATAGCTCTTTTAATTATTTCTCATGCAGTGTGTTTCAAAGGCTGAGTTAACCAGACATATTTTTGTGGCAAATGGCAGAAACCGAACTCAAATGAATTGACAAGCATTTGTGGATTTGCAACTGAAAAGTTCAGACTGACTTCTGGACAGGCCAAGGTTCTCATTGAATGGCAGCAGGAACCTGGCTCCCTTCCTCTGTCAGTGATGTTTCCCCCGCTGGCTTCGTTGTCAGGCTGTTCCCTATGAGACCCAGACGTAGGGTCTCTCGCCTCGGCAACCACATTTTCCCAAGAGCTCCAATTGGACTCCTAGCTTGATGGGATGATCTCGAGTCTAGAACCTCTCAGTCACTTTTTCCAGGAGGATAAACGGCTCTGATTGAACCTTGCTGGGTCAAGTTCCCACTGCTCTAGCTGATGTTGAGACCCAAGATGAGTTAAGGAGAGGGAGGGGTAAGGCTTCCCTAAAGGAAACACAAATTTTTCCCTGGGAATGGGAGCAACAGTTTCACCAAGGGGCTCCTCAGTGTCCAAGTGTTGGATCTGGATGTGTTTTCTCTTTTTGCAAAAGTGATCTCCCTTTAATACCAAGAACTGTTACCAAAGTGTACTCATCAAGGAGAATAGCTAAAATTGTCATTTTTTTTTATTGTAGATGGTATCCTTCTATTAATATGCCCAATGATTGCTTCACGTATTTGCTAACCACATTGCATTTCTGCTTCATTTCCAATTAGCTGAATGAGTGTTATCACAGCACTAACTACTTTCCTGGCCTTATCCTATCCTTTTTTTTCTTTCTTTTTTTTTTTTTTTTAAGAATCAATCTCATCACTCCAGATTATCAAAATATTTTTCATTCCCAAAGCTAGCATTTTATCCTTATTTCACTCTTCCCAAGCCTATCCCATTTGGTACAACTCTACGTGGTCACGTTTCCAGAATGTTCCACAAAAAGTGCATTCTTGAAGCCAACTTTCCCCTTCCACCCATTGGATAAATCCATGTGAGATTTCAGCATTCTGTTACTGAAGAGCCCCAGTAAGCTTTTAAAGTTTCTCTCCGAACACTTACCATCCTATACTTTAAAACAGTGCTCTGTAACAGCTTAAATGACATTAAGCATTTCCCATTCCTTGAGTGTTTGAGAGACTTAACTTCTGGAACTTTCTGAGCATGTATTTTTCTTGCAAGTTTTTCAATTTTTTTCTCATTTTTTTTCTATGACAAATAATGTGTTTAGAATTTAAAGTAGCCCTTCTGCTGTCATCTCTGGTTATTTATAGTTTTCCTAGATTTCATTTCACCTAGATTTTTCCATTAATTTGCATAGAATTGAGTAGTCTTCTTAAAAACAGTCTCTTGCCCAGGTTCGTCTTCTGTAGTTCGATAAATCGCTTATTATGCAGGTGTAGAGAGCACCATCCATGTTTATTTTAATTTCAAGCTTTGTTGTAGTAATTGTGTCCTGATATTTTTTTCAATGTTTAACAGTAAGATGACCTGAGAAAGGGTGTATTTTTCTTAGCTGTACGTAGTATTGTTTGGGTTAGCCGTGGGGTTGCTTCAGGATTTCAGTTCTTTCTCCATGATTTCAATATGGTGTAGTTGAATTTTGATCTTCTCTTGACTAAGTGAGCCGATCTGGGGGCAGAAATCACTCATATTTGGGATTTCACTGATGGTTTCAATAATTGTATTCTGCAATCCAGTATTCCTCCTTCTACCTATGTAAATCGCATGAATCTTACTCTTTTCTCTAGTTTGTCAAGTTAAATTTCATTTGTTTTCATTCACGCGATTTAGAAGGCCTAGCGTTTTGAACTCTGAGGTTTCTTCTGAGAACCACTTTAGACCTACCCTAGTGGGAGTCTCAAAAATTCACAGCATACTTTCTGTTTAAAACAGAATTTTCAAGAGTTACCAGTGTTCCTGTTTCTGCTGCTGCTCTCTTCCTGAGCGAGGCTGAGCAGGGTGTACAGCTCTATGTGAACTATTAGAGATTAGATATGATTCTCTTAGATAGAGAATCTGGTCAAAGTTGAGCTCTTCTGCAGATAATTGTGCCCACGCTGGAACGTCTGGATCTTTGCCTAATCCATCATCACGCCAGGAATTTGGCCACACAAACCAGTTTTTAAAAGGTGAAAGTTCTCTGGCCTTAGAATCAGCCCTTAAGGCATTCAGATCTGGCTAAAAAGCCCATGAGAGCATTTCAGGCATGGAAAGCCAAGACACTGTGGCAAAAAGTGACCTATATGAAAGAGCTCTGTGAGTGAGATCCTGGTGGAAAGAAGGGACCATCAAAGAAGGAGGTACCTTTCTCTGAAGAGAGGGAAGAGCTTCCACTTTGATTCTGGCCTTGTCTAAATAAGGTCGGAGTTTGTGGACTCAAGAGGCTTCCATAGCCTTGGCAGCTCAAGACAAGAGCCTCAGGTGATTACTGACATCATAAATAAGAGTGTCAATTGTTAAATCAACAACAGGAGTCACTGTGCACTTGCTCCCCATGTAGGACCTCTGTTCTTAATGTGTTGTACTATGAGAATTAACGGTAAAACTAGTCTTCAAGCAGTACTTTACACTTTGTGTGTCTGTGTGGGTGCAAACTGTTGAAATCTTTACTTAGTATGGAGTTGATCTTCTGTATATACAGATAATTAAAAATGAATCTTAATGAAGAATGGGATGGGAGAGGGAGTAGGAGGTGGGATGGTTTGGGGGGGTGGGTAGGAGAGCAGGTATTGGAGGAAGAACTGCTATAACCTAAAAGTTGTACTTACAAAATTTATGTTTATTAAATAAAAGCTTTCTATAAAAATAAAAAAGTAAAGGGTGGTTCAAAAAGTAAAAAAAAAAATAAAAGATGGAAGTTGAAATCTGATTGTTTTGAGACATGGACGTCCCATTTTCACTTAAGCAACAAAGGAATGTACCAGCTCACGAAGCTGAGAACTTGCAAGTGTTGAAGGCTCCAAACACGGCAGAAACCACCCCTTTGTTCCCCTCTTTTTCTGTGTCTCTCACACTTCAGCGGATAGCTATGTGTTTGCTGAATATCAGGATCACCCTGGCCCAGATCTGATATTCCTACTGCTCATAGTTCACAGAGCTCAGAATAAAGGCTGTATCCTGAGATAGCTCTGCAAATTTCATGGGTCTTCTTTTTTCTAGAGCTTCCAGTTAACTATTATTTATTTTCATGTGTATAATGTATAATCCTCGACACGCAGAACTCTGCATTTTCCTCTGAGCACGCCTTTAGATGTATCTTGGAAATTCTCAAAAATTCACTCTGTACTTTTCTATGTATAGGGTAATTTTAATTAGTTACCTGTATCCTGAGAGGTACAGAGCTCATCCAGCCTGGCTTCATATGGGGTATGTGTCCCTCTTGATTGCATTTCTGTAACCACAGAGAGGAAGCCCTGGTCCCAGTTCCTGGGGCCAGAGAAGACGGATCTGCCCCAGGAAGGACATGAGGAAGGAGCAGCATTCGTGAGGAGTAGAGGGCTGGAGATGCTGCCTAAAAATATTGGGCAAGCAGACACTTTCTACAGCTGGTTCCTGGGAGACCAGGCGGTCCAGGTTCAATGGGGAGCATGAAACGGAAGGGCCTGTTTATTCTAGGGACAGTGAAAATCAGAAAGCCCTTGAAGGCCACACTGCAATGATTTGGGCTTCATAGAAACGCTACCCTGAGGACAGGGCATTATCTAGTATTCCATCGGGAATCGTTTGAATCTAATTGTGAGGAAGCCTCATAGAAACCCCAGGTGAGTAAAGTTCTATTTAGAAGGGAGGGGAAAGAAAGTACTGCATTTTTC
The DNA here is from genome assembly GCF_033115175.1 of Lepus europaeus. Classification (NCBI taxonomy): domain Eukaryota; kingdom Metazoa; phylum Chordata; class Mammalia; order Lagomorpha; family Leporidae; genus Lepus; species Lepus europaeus. The sequence continues at coordinate 20,740,022 of NC_084847.1, forward strand.
AAAAATGTCAGTGCCATAAAATGGAAAGAAAGGGTTATAGAAAGGTTGTGGGAATGTTCCAGATAAAAGGAGACTACAGAGACTGGGTAACTAGCTGCATTCTCTAATTATTGATGGGATCTTCTACCAGATGGGAAAAATAAGCAATAAAGGACATTATCAGGTCAATTGACAATATTGGAGTTTAGGCGGTAGATTAGACAAGTATTGAATCAATGTGAAATTTGGCAAAGAGAACGGTGCTGTGGTTATATAAATATACTTATTCTTAGGAATGCAGAGTGAAGCATTTAAGGGTGAAAGGCCATTATGTATGCGATGTACTCTGTGAAAAATAAGTGTGTGTCTCTTAAAGTATGTGTGTGTGTGTGTGTGTTAACAGCTGGACTGGGCCAAGGCAAAACCAGGAGCCTGGGACAGCACCCAGGTCTCCTACATGGGGGACAGCGACTCAATTGCTTGAGCCATCATCTGCTGTTTCCCAGGTACACGAGCAGGGAGCTGGATCAGAAGTGGCATGGCTAGCACTCGAATGGTGCTCAGGTATTTGATGTGAGTGTCCCAAGCAATGGCTTAACCTGCGGGGCCAGAATGCCCAGCCCAATGCATCCTCCTTTAACCAAATGCTAGCAACAGGTGAATCCGGATAAAGCATACGCCGGGGATTTCTTTTTGTATGGTTTTTATTCTTGTATCTTTTATGTAAGTTTGAAATTATTCCCAAGTTAAAAAATGTAAAATACATTTCAGTTTATGTTTTATTAGGCAATTAACAAAAGCAATCAAGGTTTCTCTGAACAAGCTTGTGATAGATAATAAGATACATTTTAAGTCTGTTTCAGAAGGCTGTGCAGTTCGTATAATGTGCTCCCTGATTCAAACTGATTGATTCCATCCTGGGGGCAGACTCCACACTGTTCTCTCATGGGTCGTTTGAGGGCTACAGACTTGGCCAGTGGATTTCCTCACTCCCTGCACTTCTGTACCTCTAAGGCTCTGAAGTTCCAGTGTCTTTTGAAGAATCGCTGTGCCGGTTACTTTGGGAAAAGCAGATGACCTCGAAGTGTGAGGGACAATGAGGGGCCACCAATAAATAAGAAGAAGGAAGGATTATATGAGAGACAATTTAAGGAAGAGTTGTCAGGACTTGGTAACTAATTGAACTTGAGGGCTGGGGCAAATGGGATGACTCAGCCAAACCCTCTCTGCTTGAGTCGAGTGAATGACGATGCCGTGGGCAAAAGGTGAAACACAGGTAGAGGAGCAGGTGGATGAGGGCTCCGGAGCAGCAGGGAAGAGAATGAATTGTGTTAGCGTTATTGGTTCTATGGGACTCCAATTGCACATATTTGGTAGGAAATTGAAATTATAGGTCAGCTGTTTAATAGAAGAGTCAAATCTCCCTCTAAGTTTGGGGAACATTGTGTAGAGATGGCCATGGAAGCTTCAAGAAATAGCTTAGGAAAGGTGGGGATGTTAAAGGAGAGGGAAACCCACTTGGAACCTGAGAACATGAGTTTTTATGAATCACCCTAGAACACTTAGGACAATCAATATCCAACATAATTGCAATGTATGTGATGAAGACCAGTGGGATACAGTTAGGCAAAGTTCTACTTTGTTCTACATGAAATAAACCACAAATAATGGATGAAGTTAAGACCCAAATTCCCTACTGACTAGAAATCTGACCAGCTGACAAATCTAGTTGAGTGATGGAAGGGTATACATAGATCTTAGGGGAAACCCTTATTTATAAGAGATATTGAACATTTGGACTTTAGGAAGAATGGAAGATGAGTTATTCAGTTAATAGTATTGATGTTGATCTTTCTCCCCAGATATTTAAAGAGAAGCATCCTCAGGGTCCCAGCTGCACCCTTACCTGTAAAAGCACTGGTATTTTCCTTTGACACAAATAGTTTTTACGTGCTTGGCAGGTTCTCATTAGTGAAGATTGCTGGGTAGACAAGATAGGTGATTGTTTACAGCTCTGTTAAGTAGAAGAGATGGAAATTCAACTTTGGTGGACTTAAATGAATTTAATGGCTCACAGACCTAAATAGTCACTGATTAATACACACACACACACACACGTATATACATATAAATTAAACTTACATTGAGGCCGGCGCCGTGGCTCACTTGGCTAATCCTCTGCCTGCGGCACCAGCATCCTATATGGGCACCGGGTTCTAGTCCCGGTTGTTCCTCTTCCAGTCCAGCTCTCTGCTGTGGCCCGGGAAGACAGTGGAGGATGGCCCAAGTGCTTGGGCCCTTGCACCCACATGGGGAGACCAGGAGGAAGCACCTGGCTCCTGGCCTCATTTGGGGGGCAAACCAACGGAAGGAAGGCCTCTCTCTCTCTCTCTCTCTCACTGTCTAACTAACTAATTTAATTAATTAATTAATTAAACTTACAGACTCTGACCCTAGACCAACCTCCTGAGTTAGAATTCTGGTTCCACAACTGACTTAATTTGCCTAGTTATTTTTTTGTCGGTAAGCAGAGATTATTCTAGTACATACATCATAGTGCTGCAGTGAGGGTCAACTTATATCAGTAAAGTAAATCTCTGGGAACAGGATGTGACACATAGCAAATGGTCCGTAAGTGTTAGGTACGTTTATCCAGAGGATGGCTGGTTTCAGGCACTGCCGTCACTGGTACTTAAGCCGTGTCTCATGAATTTGGCCTCTCTAGGGCCACGTTTCCCTTTGATTTTGTTATACTCAGTCAGTCTCTCCCCTGGAGGGGAGATGACCACCAGAAACTGTAAGCTTGGGTGACACCAGTGGAGCAAGCCCAGCAGAGGGACTATGTCTTTCTTTGCCAAACACTTTTTAGCAAAATTCAAAGTGTGATGCTTAGGAGAACAACTAAGCAAGTAGGGTCCTCCCTGAACTGACCTCTGCAGTCAATAGAATGAACTAGAGTGATGGTGCCCCCTTCTGGATTCATGTACTGAGTCTGTTTCCATCTCTCTGGGCTTGGGGGGGTATGTTCAGTGTGGCATTTAAGGAGGTGGACCGGTGAGGCATAGGGAGTGCCTAACAGAGCAGGGTAGGAAAAGCAGACTCCATTCAACACCATTGTATTTAGCTCCATGCCAACCTCCCACCCCCACCATGGTGCTGCCCGCTTCCCTCAGGGCATCCCCCTTCCATGTTTCTTGGGGACAAATTTGCTTGCCTCCTTTTGGTGTCCACCTCCATGGAGGTGGTGCTTAATTGCAGCATTTACCATGTTAGCCAGTTCCCTCGCCCACTGTTGTCCTCTGTCTACTCCTTTTTGTCTGTGTGTGTTTGGATTGTTCAGTGTGCATGTACTGTGCTCTTGGTGGTCTTTCTCAGGGAAATGGAAATAAATACATGTGTTCGCTCCACCTTGTAATCCTGAGTCCCTACAGAAGGTTTGCTGTCCTGACAAGTCTCAAGTATAGCAGATACCCATGAATAAGATGTGTTGGATAAATAGAGATACTATGGGTTATATGCACGCCCATGAGCTGAAAGTACACCTATTTCTCTATACAGCAGGTCAAAGCTTTACGAGTGGCTGGTAATTAAAGTGGTTACGAGGCACACTACAAGGGCGTGATATGGATGACATTTAATGAGTTGCAAGGGCTAAGATCATGTGTCCATCAAAGAGCAAACCTATGAGGCAGGTGTTTGGTGCAGAGGTTGAAATGCTACGTGGGGCAACCACATCCCATGTTGGAGTCTCCGGGTTTCAGTCCCGGCTCTGCTTCCGATTCAGCTTCCTGCTGATGGATAGGTACCCTTGGCGGCAGCAGGTGATGGCTCTACTGCCTGGGTCCCTGTCACTTACATGGGAGTCATGAATTGAATTCAGGGCTTCCAGCTTCAGGCTAGCTCAGCCTTGGCTATTGCAGGCATTTGGGGAGTGAATCAGCAGCTAGACTCTCTCTCTCTCTCTCTCTCTTTCTCTCTCTCTGATTGTCTCTGTCTCTCTTGCTTTTCAAATAAATTTACAAAAAAAAATTCTGGAGAGCAAGTCTGCCCCTCGAATGACGTTGATGGAAGAACGTAACCCAAAGAGACACACTGATGCTACAGGCACTTCTAGAAGCTTGTGTTTCATGAGACAGCCTCTGACTGACGTCTCTGGGTTACACACATGCAGTCCTGCTGTTTGCACGCCAACACCCTGAGCTAGCTGATTGGGATTTGAAAGTTAGTAAGACAGTCGATATGGGGGCTCGGTTTCCAACCGGGACAACGTCCGTCTTTTCGGTAAAACACGATGGCTGCTGTGATGGTAAAATACGCAGTGTGTGGTGGGGTATGTAGTTCCTTCTGCAGAATACACGAGGTCAAGCACCCATTTGAAGTAGATTCAGCATTCCATGCTTTGATCCTCCTCGGTTGGCTGTTATACCTGTATATTTCCTTTTTTTCTTTTCTTTTTTTTTTTGACTCCATAAGCTTTGGATCAGTGCCTATGGTTAATGTTCAAAGTTAACCCATTTTTATTATAATGCCTGTGGGTTTTTTTTTATTTGTTGTTGTTTTTTAATATCCCAGTTCACCTTCCCATTTAATAGCCTTTCTTTCAAGCATAAAATTTCCTCTTCTGTCCTACAGTAGCATCTTAAAGAGAAAGGATCCCCATGCAGGTGTGCACCAGGAGCTAGAAGTCAAAGAGCATGGGAAAGAAAACGCAGAACTCTCCTTTCTGGGTTTGTCCTGGAGCTGGTTAGGACCCCACAGAAGGATGAGTTTGGAAAATCAATGGAAAAGTGTAAAAGTGAAATTTCTTAATAACACAGCCCATCCTGGGAACTAAGGTGACTTTGTTTTTTACTCAATAATATAATGAGTTTTATTCTGACTGATGTTTGGATTTAATGGCTAAATCAATATGTGTATTTAGCACTGGGCTTTATTTCCACACTAAGTGACAGCAGATAAGCAGCCTTAGAGTGTGTTAATTGGTTTGTGTTTAGCATTTACGCTAATCATCACTAGCAGAGGTGCCCTGGGCCACTTCAGGCCTGGTAATGGGCTTTATCTAAACTGAGCTTTGTTTACATTATTGACTGGCGTTGAATTGCTCCTGCTTCTTATACACTTGAACATTAAGCTGGATTTGCGAGTATAACTTGAGACCTTCTGCATTAGTAAGAATTAGCTGAGGTCTGGAACAAGGCAAACTCATTGGAGAGCAAATAAATATTATTGTGCAGACCCTGGTAGGGGGTAGCTGTGGGGGATCATAAAAGAAAACTTTAGACCAGTGATCAGAATGGGAGGGATCACTGGATTGACCAGGCTTCAGCCCTATGGCCTCTGGGCGCTGGCTAACTCTTTGCCACGGGCCAATGGTGTCCTGTGTGTCCCAAGGTGTTGGGAAGCACCAGTTGTACCAGCAGAAATAGCTCTGGACATCACCCAATGTCTCCAGATGGGAGCAATCCCAACCAGATGAGAATTACTGGGTTAAATGAGGCTTATGCAGAGGATAATATTGTGTCTGTTTTTGCTTAATGGCGTGGAGATTTCACATCATTATCTGGATTTGGGGATTCTCATAAAATATGTGGATATCTGGAAAATCTGGGCTCTCTGTGCCACATGGCGGTTCCTGATGGGAGCTGATTAGTAGCTTCCTCTTTTGATATAGGCACCAATTCCAGGGTCCTGTGGTCTCCGTCCATCTCCACTGTGTTTCTCGCAGTCTGCTGGACTCCTGGAAGTATTTGCTTTTAAAACTTCTGCTTTAAATGTTGCACACTACGAAGCTTATTCCTTAGCACCAGAAAGGTGAAAGAGGATTCAGAATCAGATGGGACTGGAGTTAGGTCCTAGCCTCAACAAGTATGGGCTTTGTAACTTCTCTGGGCCTCAACTTTCTGACCTATTGTGCTGTTTCACCTCTCCTAGCATCTGCAAAATGGGAATGCTAACATAGGCCTTAGAGAGAAGTTAGGAGATTAAAAGAAACAATGTCCAGGCTGGCGCTGTGGCTCAACAGGCTAATCCTCAGCCTTGCGGCGCCGGCACACCAGGTTCTAGTCCCGGTCGGGGCACCGATCCTGTCCCGGTTGCCCCTCTTCCAGGCCAGCTCTCTGCTGTGGCCAGGGAGTGCAGTGGAGGATGGCCCAAGTGTTTGGGCCCTGCACCCCATGGGAGACCAGGATAAGCACCTGGCTCATGCCATCGGAACAGCGGGGTGCGCCGGCCGCAGCACGCTACCGCGGCGGCCATTAGAGGGTGAACCAACGGCAAAGGAAGACCTTTCTCTCTGTCTCTCTCTCTCTCTCTCTCTCTCTCACTGTCCACTCTGCCTGTCAAAAATAAAAAAAATAAAAAAAAATAAAAAGAAACAATGTCCAAAAATATCCTGGAACTCAGTTAATGTTGCTAGTCTGCCCCATTTTCTATAGCCACTGACTCACAAGACTGGGTCATTTTCTTGCTCATTTGCACTTTGAGGCATTGCAAATAGGAACCTCGATTCGCTGTATGGCAATATCCTTCGGAGATGTCTTGCTTCGTCTTCACGCGCTCTGTGTAGAAATGTGGGTTTCTGCGGCAGTATGGCGAGAAGTTCCCGCACCCCTGTTTCTCTTTTCCTCTCAAAGACATACACTGCCGAGGCCCAAGGTAGTTTGATACCTCGCCATTGTTAAGTGATTGTTTTAACGCAAGGATTCTGTACACAGTGCCATGGATTCGGACTCATTGGCATTTATTAAGCATCTGTTCGTCTCCAGTCACCTGTTGGGTCGGAAGTAATTTCTCAGGAACTGTCTCAGCAAGCAACACTCACGCATGGCATGCGACTGCTCCCGTGGCATGTGACTGCTCCCATCGGCTGGTGGTTAGAGAGAGAAGGGGCAGTGGCAAGCTGGTCTCACCAAGGCCACATAGGCCCCTGCTCTGTTCCTTAAACCCATGAAGTCTTGGGCATGAAGATTTTTGCACATGCTGTTCTTTTTCTCGTAAATGTCCCCTTCTCCTCTCTGCGCGCTTTACCTAGTTCATGATTCTTTTTTTTTTGACAGGCAGAGTGGACAGTGAGAGAGAGACAGAGAGAAAGGTCTTCCTTTTGCCGTTGGTTCACCCTCCAATGGCCGCCGCGGTTGGCGCGCTGCGGCCGGCGCACCGCGCTGATCCGATGGCAGGAGCCAGGTGCTTCTCCTTGTCTCCCATGGGGTGCAGGACCCAAGCACTTGGGCCATCCTCCGCTGCACTCCCTGGCCACAGCAGAGAGCTGGCCTGGAAGAGGGACAACCGGGACAGGATCGGTGCCACGACCGGGACTAGAACCCGGTCGCAAGGCGGAGGATTAGCCTAGTGAGCCGCGGCACCGGCCCCTAGTTCATGATTCTTAGCTGACTGCTCAATCATGAATTCCCCAGAGAAGTCACCTCTGACCCCTGATCACCTGATTCCATTAGCTTATCTCCCCCATCTCAAAGCACCCATCACAGTTGTGAATTTGCATGTGTGTCTCTTGTTTTTCTATTTTTTAAGATTTGTTTATTTATTTGAAAAGAGAAGGAGAGAGAGAAAGAGAGAATTTTTCATCCGCTGTTTCACTTGCCAAATGGCTACAACAGCCAGGGCTGGTCCAGGCCAAAGCTGGGAGCCTGGAACTCCATCCAGGTCTCCCATGTAGGTGGCAGGAGCCCAAGCACTTGAGCTATCTTCTGCTGCTTTCACAGGCACATTAGCAGGGAGCTGGATGGAAAGTAGAACATTTGGGACTTGACTAGGCATTCATATAAGCTATTGGCATCAAAGGCATGGCAGGCTAACCTGCTGCACCACAATGTCAGGCCTTCTTTCTATGATAAATTTTTGTCTTCCCCAATAGTCTTTCCATGAGGTCAAAGACAATACCTGATTTTGCTCATTGTTGCATCCTTAGCCTCCAGAATAGCTCCTGGAATGTGGTAGGTAAATATTTGTACAGTGGTTGAGTAAGTGAATGTGTATACATTGTATACGTTTTTGTATCAGTCAGGATAGGTGAGGTTTGGCTGCAGTAACAGTCTCCTATTCATGTTTCCTGCGCATAGCAGTGAGCTTGAGCCTCCATCCCATGTCTTCCTCATTCAGGCATGTATGTGGACACAACCTCCACTATCTGGAATGTTCCATGGAGAATGTGGCCAAAGAAAAGTGGCAAATTGTGCCCCAGTGCTTATGGTCTTCCACCCAAAGGTGATATGTTTCACTTCTGTTCGTATTGGCTCCAGCAAGTCCCACAGCCTCAGCTCACCTCAGTGGGCTGTGCAGGCAGACCTGTGATGCCGTAGGGCTGCACATGTGACTTAAAACTGTCTCAGCTCCAACATCCACATGAACCGCAGCCCCGGACCTTGGGGACTCAGCAGAGCCAGCTTTCATTGTAGCCCGATTTATCCACAGTGTATGGGCCTTTGTTCCTGGGGATCCTGAGGGATCATTCATTCATTCATTCATTCACCTAGCAATTTAAAAATCTGAATTCTGGATCAGGACTTAGGCCAAACATTGAAAACCCAAAGATGATTAAGACATCTGCCTTTAGGAGGTTGACATGGGATGAGTGGGATTTTTCAACATTTCTGTGACCTAAGTGGCATTGCAGGATGGAAAATATAATTTTTAAATATTTTGTTAAGGTAGGATTTTTAAGTTGATGTTCCTAGAAATCTGAAAATCCATGGATATATCCATGAATATCTGTAATTTTCAAGTCAGAGAAATATTAGTCTAGTGGGATATTCACATGAAATCAGATAGATACAAGAAAGTCTGATAACTTCACAAAGCAGTGTTGTGAGTAGTGCTTAGGGAATCATCCCAAGAAATTAACTCGGTCTGCCTGTGGGAAACCTTGGAAGGCTTGACAGAGGAGGGCGTGTCTCAACGGAACATTGAACAGAACCGAAGACGTGCTGAGATGACTTGTTGGCCAAGAAGGTAGATCGTAGCGCTATGGGCCTGCTTTTTAATCTGGCATTTGCCATGTATTAACTATGTGATATTAAGCAATTTTCATAGTTTTCCCAAGCCTCAATCTCATCTCCCATAATATTGGGGTGACTACAGTCTCTTTCTCATGAGGGTGGTTTTGAGGATTTCACAAGCTGATACACAAGAGTGCTTCGAGCCGTGCCCTCTGAGTGTCACATTCCCAGCTGTTATTACCAGCCCGGGAGGGATGTTGAGTCCGTGCACGGGATAACAGCACGTGCGGTCGCATCGAGCCAAGACACAGCTTGGCTTGATCAGGAAGTTGGAATTAGTTCAGTGTGGTTATAGATAGGATTGTGAACTCACGTTCCTGCAGGGGTCAGGCAGGTTAGATACATAAATGAGACCAGAGACTACAGATTGGTGGAGACTATTTCAAAATTGCAGAGTCCAGGTATTATTTAAAGGTTTTGAATATTGACTGCGTACAATACTCGAGGGGCCAGCATTCAGCACAGTGAGTTAAGCCTCCACCTGAGGTGCCTGCATCCCATATGAGCACCAGCTTGAGTTTCCACTGCTCCACTTCTGATCTAGCTCCCTGCTAATGTGCCTGGGAAAGCAGAGGAAGATGGCCCAAGTGCTTAGGCCCCTGCCACACACATGGGAGACTCAGATGGGGTTCCAGGCTCCTGGCTTCCACCTGGTCCAACCTCTAGCTGTTTCAGCCTTTTGAGGAGTGAACTAGTGGATGGAAGAGCTTTCTCTGTTTCTCTGTAACTCTGCCTTTCAGATAAATCTTAAAAAGAAATACATAGGCAAGGGTAGTAAACCTGCCCTCAGACTGAGTATGGTTGTTGAACTTCCAGTAACAATCTCACAACAGGTATGTTTGTGGATATCAGTGTGTGTGTGTGTGTGTATATATACATACACATTTGTGCCCATAGGAAATGGGGTCGAAATGGAGATACCATGAGGACTATAAAAAGAAGACAAGAGCAATCTCAGTTTTGTTCATCTGTTAGACACCATGGGAGGGATATATGAGGTTGAGATTTACATTGAAGAAATGAGGGTATGAAGTCTTCAGATTCCAGGCTTCTCCTCCTATGTGTTACCCAGGCTAAGATTAATGGAAGCCAGGACAGGGCCAAGCAGCCATGTAGCTCTTGGAAAAGATTAAGAGGGCTGTAAAGTTGGGGGAACAGAATGGATTCTACACCTGAATAATCAATTAATGCCTCTTTAAATGATTGGGAAAGCAATATGTACACATTCCAAATCAATCTCAAGAATTAATCAGCCACGCCAGCAGGGCCTTGTGACTGGGTAGCCGGAGCCACTGGGCTGTGATTTCCAGGTGATCCCATTTTACCCTACAATGACAGGACAGCGGACAGAGATCCATGTGTTACCTCCCCTCGTGGCGGGTGGGAAAGGGCCCACAGCTCCCTACCCTGGTGTGTGAACGTGCAGACCAGGGAGGAAGGAAAGTACATGTAGCACACAGGCCATTGAAGACTTCCTGAAATCTGTAATTCTACCACTGTACTTTTTTTTTGCTTCTCAGAAGCCCCTAATATTTTTTCCATTGTTTATGAAAATGTCCAGACACACCAGCAATAGTTTTTAGACATGGCAGCCTCTGCTAACATCTCCCTGTTGGGGAGACAGGCTGAAGACACATGAGACAGTTAAGTGGCATTTCAAGGCTTGAAGCAGTGCATTCTAATTTCACACTTGTCTCTGCCCACACACTCCAGTATGGAGGGACGCCGCGCCTTGTTCTTTATATTCTCACTGCCTGTTCAAGGGCCAGGAACTTGGCAGGTGTTTGATCAATGCTCGTTGAATAAATAAATGTATTAAATAAGAAAACCCAATTGTGTTTGAGAGGTCAGAGACAGGAGAGCAGATGATTGGTGAGAGCCATGTTGTTCGAATGTGTAGTGTGGCCCAGTGACTGCTGCTGGGTGAGCTGCTGAACAGCTGTATGAATTGAGGCAATTTGCTTAATGCTCTTGCCTTAATTTCTTCATCTGCAAAAATGGTAAAACCAACATTATCTACCTCAGGACGTGTTTGTGAGCATCAAATAAGGCAGTTAATAGAAAACCTACAGTAAGCCCACACAGAATTCTTCTCCCATCATGATTCCTGGACCTGTTCAGCAATAACATTCAATGTACATTTATGCAAACTCGCCTTGTAGAAGCTTGAATTTTCAGGTGTGTGCCAAGCCATCAGCTCCTCTATTATGGAGGCCTCATGTCTTTGGATCTTTGATGACCATGTTTTTCTATCTCTGTCCTCTGTCCTGTCATTGTAGGGTAAAATGGGATTGCCTGCAAATCACAGCCTGGTGGCTCCGTCTACCCAGACACAAGACTTCATGTATGGCAAATGTGTCTCCACTTCAGGGCCTTTGCACAAAAGCTTCCTCCTCAGAGAGGCGTTCTCAAACTGCTGTACTTGAAAATGCATCCATTCTCACCATTGCTCGCTCTTCCTTTGTGGCACTTACCATCATCTGAGAGTGTATGGAATAGTGACATTTGTTGTCTGTCTTGCTAGAATGTAAACTCCGTGAGCTTAGGGTCCTCCATGTGTTCACTGTTGCATTTCTGGGGCGAGATCAGTGCTGGGCACATTGCAGACACCCCCAGGGTACCGAATGTATGAATGAATGAATGGCAGCACTGTTATCACTATTTCATGTGTATGGATAGGCGTCTCCACTGGGGAAAGTGGCCTGACCACCACAGACAAGCAAAATGGGTAGAACTGAGACTGGAGCTCATGAGTGGCCCAGAGTAATCCCCACCATGCCTTTGAGACTTCGCACTGGGTGCTATGGTGAACTAAGGGTGGTGGAGTGCGGCCCCTTTCCACAAAGATCAATGCTAAACCGCACTTAGCAAAGATTATGAAGACAGAAATGATGGTAGAAACAGATGACTCTTTAGGCATATAGCTGGAGTGAGCCAATCTCAAGGTGAAGGGTACAGTCTTCTAGATGAACAAGTCTGCCTAAAGCATTTGACATCAGCCACACGTTCGGGGTCCTCAGGCCCACCCTCGTGTCACTCCAGCTGGCTACAAATTCAAGGGCTCTCACATCCACCCTCAGGTGTGATAATTCATCAGGATGGCTCTCAAGGTTCAGGAAAATGCTATATTTTCAACCAGATTTTATTGTAGCAGAAGTTTACACATTAGGGTCAGCTAAGAGAAGAAATGCATAGGACAGAATCTGATGGGCGTGAGGTAGGGCTCCAAATGCAAACCCATCGTTCTCAGAGATGCGTTTTCCTCTCCACTGTCTAGTGTGGGGTGGTGTGCATGCAGTAAAGCCAACCCAGGAGGCTCACCCCAGTCTCCCTGCCCAGAGTTTTCGCCGGAGCTCAGTCCCTTAGGCGTGATTGACTGAACTGTGGCCTGTGTCGCTGAGTTCCATCCAGAGTGAGTCCAGTCAGGCTGATATCACGGGGCTACAAACCCTGACTCTTTAATCACATGGTTAAGTCTTTGTGCCACGGGGCTGGCTGCTGCCCTGGTTCCTTTGATTAACCTAGACTCTCAGGTGTAGTGCGAGGCTCCCACCACGAATAACAGACACTCCTGTCATTCAGCAAATTCCAAAGGTCTGGAGATTACTCCTTTTGATCTCTGTATGCCCAGTGCCCAGAACCAGGGCTTAACCCAGTATCCTGAGACTACATTAATGTTCTACATAAGAATGAGTGACAGAATAAATGGAGCAAGTGCAGAGAAGGGCATTGGGGTTTTTAAGTTGGTCAAAAGGAAGGGGATGGGGCTGGTCAGAACCAATAGGAGAGTGGTTGGGGGAATTCGGAGAAAGACTCCCATTCATGCTCCCATCTGTTCAGACACTCGGCCAACATTTTCTTAACCCCTACCATGCTTCTGTGCTCTGGGGATACCACGGTAAGCAAAAGAGACACTGTGGTTGCCCTCAAAGCACTCCCAGCATAGAAGCCTTTATTTTACCCATCGGGCATTTCCGGGATAATACAGCAGGATACTTGCAAAGTCAGGAAAGGCCAGGGCTCCTTGACCCCCGCCCCTCCTTTTGGGTATTGGAGCTACACTGATAGAGGTGGCCCAGAGCTTCAGTTCATCCTCACTAACGCCGTATTGGCTCACTCAGTGTTTTAAACACCGGGAATCCTCAGAGAGATATCAACTTGTCCTCTGTCTCTTGAAAATCAGGAGATTTGGGGCTGGCTACCACCTCTAACACCGGCATCCCATATGGGCACCTGTTCAAGTCCCAGCTGCTCCAATTCGGATCCCACTCCCTTGCTAATGGCCTGGGAAAAGCAGCAGAAGATGGCCCATGTGGGGGACCTAGAAGAAGCTCCTGGCTCCTGGCTTTGGCCTGGCCCAACTCTGGCCTTTGCAGCCATCTGGGGAGTGAACCAGCCAATGGAAAACCTCTCTCTCTCTCTCTCTCTCTCTCTCTCTCTCTCTCTCTCTCTTTCTTTCTCTATATGGCCTGGGCCCTTGTTTGCTCATTCCAAAAACCAAACAAAAAAACACCCTGGCTGGAGCTGAGTAGCCAGCAGTTGTTTACTTCCAGTCCAGATACCTCTGCAGTCCCTGCTTACCTGGCTCAGTTTCCTTGATTTGTGTGAACCTGCCTGGCTCCTGCAGTCTCCTGACCTTGTGGTCCTTACTTCCACAGCCCATTATCTGTCATTTCCTCACTGGGCACTAAGGGTTCTCCAGGCTTCTAACAAAAGATGGAAATCCTGCATTCCCACCCTGCAAGGGGCCGCTGACAACTCCTCCTCTTTTCCTTCTCCTGGGCTGCCCGTCCTGTAGCCCCCGACCCCTGCTTCCAAGCAGTGACTTGAATCCAGGGGTCCTCTGGTGTTCACCCATCCCTTCACCCCTAGACCACAAGGAGCGGCCTTGGCTTACAAGAAAGAGCATCCATCATTTAGTATTTTTATTCCCCAATCATTCTGGTCTCTAAGTTCATTCATTATGTATGCAAAATGGTAATATGCTGGTATTTTAATGCTCTTAAGCATACAATATTCTTATTAATCCAAATGCCTTTTTTTCCCCATCCATAATTGAATGGTTTACTTTATTATTGCCTTATGGTGCTGGCTTCGTGTTTCCATTTTTCTATAGGGTGCCTAATTTTAACAGGAGGGCAATCAGAATCAGGAGGGCTGGCTGTACTAATTGCCTTCATTATAAGAGCAGCGAGTGTTCTGGAAACAGTGATCGCTATTCACCCAGGGCTGCAGAACACCTGTGGGAGGGCGTGGTTCCTGTGGCCCCTGGGAATCCAGGACGCCACTTCTTAGGAAACAGATCCCAGATCTGCAAGAGGGAGCCTCTTTCCCTCCACGGTGTCAGTTTGAACATTAACATGGATCGAGGGCTATTTATATCAGTTTGTCCATTTAATCAGGTTTTTTGCAGTTTTCAGCGAGATGTGAACTCTATCCCTGTCCAAGGCGTTCAGTTGAAATCAGCCGAGACAGAGAATAATCAAGATTTATGATTCTCATTCTGACTCCCATCACACAGTCACTGCAATTGCTGCTCGCTGGTTGCCTCCCCCCAGTCCTGGCCTGACTGGCACCCACTTCACTTTGTCTCCAGCGAGTGATGTCATGGCCATCTTGGAAACTGTCAAAACACTGCTGGTGCTTCAGATAACAGCCGTCTGGTTTCTGTATCCCCCCCTGAGCCATCCTCATCCAACTACGCCCGGCTCCCACCCATCTTGCCTTGCACATCTCGGCCATGAATGTGCAAAGCCCAGGACGTGGGGAACTTTTGGAAGTCAAGCCCAGCAAACACAACAGCAGTCACCTCTGACAGGCGGTTGTGGAGTCAGAGATGACTCGAGGCAAACTGGGAGCATTTTCTTTCCCTTGATCTTGGTGTTGAGTGGAGGCTAAACATGCAAGAAGGAGAGGATCTGGGGCCACTGTGCTTGGGTCTTTACAAAGAAGTGCTCCTGTTCGTGAAGCACTAAAAGTTATAAGTATACTGAGAGTCGAGGAATGGCCTTGGTCTCCCATAGCCAAGTGAGAATCAGTGTTTCATAACCAGTCTGCAGATGGCTGGAAGGGGTATGGCTGCCCTGGAAATGAGGCTTTGCTTTTCCACGACCTGGAACTGGCATTGGAATCATCTGGAGGGCGTGGTTAACAGGGGTTGTTCAGATAGCCTTGCCATGGAGCCCCCAGGTGCTGCTCTGGGGGTCACCCTTGGAGAAGGTTCCCTCTGATATAGCAGTTATGAGCTTAGCTGCTCAAAGTGTGGTTCATGGACCAGTGCCACCTGGGAGCTTGTCAGAAATACATCTGAGGCCGTACCCCAGACCTCCTAAGCCAGACTCTGCACATCACGGGATCTTCCGGTAATCTCTGTGCACAGCCAGGTGTGAGAATTCCTGATAAGAGCGCTGTGTCTGGGACTTAATTCATTGCCAAAGTTAAAACCCACTCTCTGCTTGTAACTTTGAGGGATGGTGAAGATGGTCCTTGCCTCACCAAGAGCAGGTGTGACCATACCTGAGGCTACTTCCAGAAGTTCATGGAAACCTCAAGACGTTGCCTAGCCTGAGTCTCAGTGTCCTCACCTGAAAAGATTATGCCTGTTGTGTTCATGGCCCAGCTAGATCATCCCACCTTCCCTTTAGAACTGTGAGTCGTGGTTAGGAAGAACACCCTAGAACTATTTTTGTTTTCAGTTTTTACTTTTGCTTAATTTTAGAGGAAGTCATGTTTCACATAATGCTTCTTGGTTTACAAAACACCTTCAATTGATCATTAGTGAAATTTTTCTATAATTCTTACCTTAACCAGGTGACAAAGGGCAGGCCGTGGACCCCATGCATAAGTCCCATGTTTGGTGAGTAAGCCAAAGGCCATATCATCAAATTGACCTACTTAGGGTCGCAGGGCCAGCAGGGAGCTTGTTTATGGGATATGACTTGTCTTTATGCTTTGGGTCCATCTCTCTCACTCCTCTAATATTGACATTATTTAGATAGATAGATAAAGATATAGCTATAGACTAGATGGTATAGATATAGACATGTGATATAGATAAATAGATAGAGCTATAGACAGAGACATGGGTACACTCTAGTAGGTACGTATTTCTTCTTAATTCATCCTGTGCTCTCCGGGTCCTGTGGGTGTATATTGATCTTCTACAAATTTGCGGAGAATGGGAAGCACACTCCTAAGCAATCTCTGATGTAAAGGAATGTGTGTTACTTTTTAACAAAAGGATTTACTTCTTCCTACAAGAAAGCAGTACAGTGTCACCTGATGTTACTGTGGGTACCAGTTGTAGGCTTGATTGACAGCCGGCTTTCCCTGAGTACCCCACAGTCTGTTCCTGTTCCATTCTTGCCATGGATCCCACATCTGATACCTAAAATTCTGCCCAGGACACTGGTGCTCCTCTTTTGAGGGCATACACCATGGGAGTATTCAGAGCCGTAGGTCACAAGCCCAGTGACCCCAGAAAATCCAGCCACTTTGTCTGCTTGAAGAAGAGCTGTGATCCTGGCCGAGTGGAAGGGTGTAACTCAAGGCAGTCATTGGCTGATAATGGTGCCGGTGACTTTATTAAATAGCAAAGTGGGGTGGTGGGTTAAAGGCTGCGGTTGGCTACTGCATCTGCAGTGTCGACTGATGTCACATGGGAGTGATGTCACAGGGAATGAAGTTTACCAAGGAACAGAAGGCACACAAACAACATTGTTCTCTGACAACCAGGACCGACCCTTCAGAAGCCAATAGACCAAGGCTCAATCAGAAGGGGTGTGTTTGACCATAGTTCACAGAGGTTAATTTCATTAGCTTGCACTGTGAGAACATTTTATTATTGCATCTTAGAAAAAAAAAAAGTTTGGGAGGTAGTTTCAAGGCTAGAAACTCAGTAGTTGAGTGATGTCACCAATGTTCCGGCTGTTCTTGTCTTTCTCCTCATACTCAAGTCTCCGTGCTGGCTAGCTCGTGTTCCTGGTCATGAAATAAGTACAGCAGTACTCACGATAGGCTCAACGTCCAAAATCAGTTCTGTCCATGAGAGTAAGAACCTAAGACACAGACAGGACATCCATTTCTGGTGCATTTTTTTAATCAGAGAAAACCATCCTTAGAAGCCTCCTGGCTGGTTTCTGCTCATGTCTGTTCTCCGGAATGGGGTAGTGTCCATCCTTGTACAAGTCATTGGCACGAGAATCGGAATTATCCTATTTTGAGCTGATCAGATGTATCCTCCAGCTCAAGCCGTCCAAGAAGAAGCCACCAGAACTTTCTGTACAGAGCAAAGCAGCATGTAGATGTCACTGGGGGTATTTCAGTGGTACATGCCAAATCTTTCACACGTGCCTGCATTTGTGGGTTAAGCATTTGGAAAACATCACACGACACGTGACAGACCTCTGAGCCTATGAGTCCTTATTCGTAAGTCATTGCTTGCCTTTTTGCTTCAAAGAGTCCCTGCTTATAAACATTTACGGCCCAAATCCCAACTGTAGAATATGGAAAAATATCACTTTTACGTCCAAAGGTAAAAGCTACAGTAAAATTTGTCTCAATTTTTCAGAAGTAAAAGTAAAAGCTCAGAACTGAGGATCATGTTAAGCTGCAGCCATGCTGTCGGAAAACCTTAGCGAGATCTATCTGTAAGGGAATGTTTGTGGCTCCCACGGGCCAGTGGTTTAAACAAAACCCCGGGAGCTACTTACTGTCCAGCCCAAAAGCCTAGAATAATTAGAAAAAGCAGGCAATGCACTCGCAAGGGATTACAGCTCACAAGTGTTGCACATTACTGGCACGGGGTACCTAAGGTGGGCGTGTGCAGAGAGACAGAAAACAGGGCTGTAGTTTCCACGGGCTAGAAGGTGGTGGAATGGGGAGTGAGTGTTACTGGGCACAGAGTTTCAGTTTGGGAAGATGAGAAAGTGCAGTGGATGTTGCTGATGGTTGCACAGTTAAGTGAAAGTACTAATGCCACAGAACTCTCTACTTAATTAAAACGGTGAGAGTACTTTGGGCACAATGGTTGAGCTTCCGCTTGGGATGCCCGTGTGGTTTGAGCCCCAGCTTTTTTTTTTTAGTCTAGTTACCCAGCTTTCTAATAAGGCATTTGCGGGAGGCAGCTGTTGATGGCCCAAGCATAGTAGTCCCTGCAACTTATGTGGGAGACCCAGATGGTTCGGTTTGGGGGTGAAGCATAGACCAGCCAGCCTCAGTTCATGTCCCAGCTCTGTCCCTCCCAGCTCCGGGACTGTGAGAGTGTTACATCCACACTCACTGCCCTTGTCCCCCTCATCTGTGAGAAGGAAACAATACTAAAGGTGCCTGTCTTCCTAGGAGTCGTGTTGAAAAGCAAGTAAATTGCAGTAACTAAAGGACCCGAAGCCATGCCTTGCATGTAGTAGGCACCCATGCCCAAGCTAGACTTGGTACTTTGCTTCCTTCCACACCCAATGGGTGCATTTGATGAAATACCTTTTAGACCAATCAGAACCAGTTTGCAACCTCCCCCAAGAATTTTCTGGTTTTTTAAACCTGGCATTAGTTGTGTTACACCTTCAGTTTCAAAATGAGAAAGGTTCTAGGAGTATGGCATGCATTAGCTCAATGTGCTAGGATTTAACAAAATGAATCTGAACTTTGGTCCTAAAAATCACTCCTGAATTTCATGTTTTCTATACATCAGCTGTGTTAGATTCAACATTACGACCACTCTCCAGACCTTTTTTTTCTTTAACCATGGGAATAGGAGACATGTGCTTGGTGCACCAGTTAAGACACAAAGTTGGAACTCCCTCCTCCCATACTGGAGTACCTGGGTTTGAGCCCCAGCTCTGCTCCCGATTCCAGCTTCCTGTTAGTCTAGAGTGCTCTCAGAGGCAGCAGGTGATGGTTCACATGACCAAGTCTCTGCTGTCCATGTGGGAGACCTAGAATGAGTTTCTGGTTCCTCTCTTTGGCCTTGTCCAGGTCCTGCCTTTGGGGGCATTTGCTGGGAGTGAGTCAGTGGCTGGGAACACTCTCTGTGTCTGTGTTTGCTTCTCAAATAATTAAAATAAATTGTAAAATTTAAATCTAAAAAAAAAGCCTGAAAGAAAATGAGGAGACTAGCACCCATTTAAAGAGCTGCCCCCTTGAGGCAGGGCTTGTGGCACAAAGAGTTAAGCTGCCACTCTGATACCAGCATCCATCATCAGAGTGCTGGTTCGAGTCCTGGCTGCTCCGCTTCCAATTCAGCTCCCTGCTAATGCGCCTGAGAAGCAGCAGGTGGTGGCTCCAAGTGCTGGAGTTCTCACCACCCGTGTGGGATAGAGTCCCTGGCTTCTGGCTTCCGTTTGTCCCAGCCTCAGCTATTGTGTCCATTGGGGGTATGACCCAGCAAAAGGAAGACCACTTTCTTTCTCTGTGTCTGTCTCTGTCACTCTGCCTTTCAAGCAAATAACTAAATACTTTTTAAAAAATAAAGAGCTGCTCCCTCTTCTAAGAAGCATGAGAACTTGTAAGGGTAGGGATTTTGCTTGCTTTGGTTCATTGCTGCATCTCTTAGTGCCCGCCACCTGGGAAATACAAAAGAAATATTTGGAAAGAACAGGATAGCTAAGAAGATTAAATAACATGATTTGTGTAAAGTGCCTGGTGTGGTGAGGGACAGCCATGCAGCAGGCACTGCATGGAGCCGGGGCTGTGCAGGATCTGGAGATGCTCGTGGGACCAGCCAAGGACTCTGTTCTGAGTGGAACCTCCAGTCCCTGCTGCCTGCAAGGACTCACTGCTGGGACTGGGAAGAAGGGTCTGACACAGCAAGGGTGAGCAGGTGCATGGACAGCCCCAGCAGAAATAGTGGGAGGAGCGCGCAGCTCTGGGCTGCACTGCTCCGGGAACAGTGCCGGATTGCACGCCCCAGGCGGGGTCAGGCTCCTGACTCGCTCTTTTCTTCTGTACGGTGACTTAGCTTGTCCCATAGGGGTGTTTAACTTTCTTCCAGGGAGGAAGGCTGGTGCACCTTAAAACCCACTCTGCTCCACACAGGCAAGCTTCATTATCATGGCTTTTGTGTTGAGAAGGCAAGAGATCTTAATCCAGCAGAGAGGAGTAAATTGGTCCTAAATTTAAAAAGCAAAAGGGAAGAATGATCCTTTAGAAGGCACAGGGGCCTCTGGCCTGATTCACTGGTAGCACAGCCCAGTGGAAAGAAGGAGGCATGGTTTGAACCCTGGCTTGGGTTCTGGCCTCAAGGATCGCCTTAATAAATTAGGAAAAAGTGGTTCCCAGCTCAGTTCTCTTTATGCCCACCCGAGGGTGTATATGAGGTGAGATCCGCTCAGGAAGACCCCAGGGAGAGGCTGTGCAGGTGAGAGGGGGCAACACTGGGCAGACCCGGGTTTTGGTTCCTGTTCTTTTGGGGCAAGCTGAACAGCGGCCCTCCTCTGAGCCTGGATTTCCTCTTCTCGGACCAAAGGTGATCAGAATGCTGACGTGCACTGACAATTATGTGAACAAAGAGAGGACAGGACTCAAAAAGACAACACATTTCTTATATTCCAAAACTTCGTGGAAAAATGGAATTTAAGAGTGAGCTTATTTGGGTACAAAAAATTTGAAATTTGTGTATATATTTTTCCATAATATACATTTTCTGTGAACTTTTTTTTAAGATTTATTTTATTTATTTGAAAGAGTTACAGAGAGAGGCAGGGAGAGACAAAGAGAAAGAAGTCTCCCATCTGCTGGTTCACTCCCCAGATGGCCACAATGACCAAGGCTATGCCAGGCCAAAGCCGGGAGCCAAGAGCTTCATCCGGGTCTCCCACGTGGGTGCAGGGGCCCAAGCACTTGGGCCATCTTCCACTGCTTTTCCTAGGCCATTAGCAGGGAGCTGGACTGGAAGTGGAGCAGCCGGGACACGAACCAGCATGCATATGGGTTTCCAGCATTGCAGACACTGGCTTTACCCACTACACCAAAGTGCCAGCCCTTTCTGAGAACTTTTTGAAAACCCTGAGTGTAGGGGCCGGCGCTGTGGTGCAGCAGGTTAATGCCCTGGCCTGAAGCGCCGGCATCCCATATGGGCGCCAGTTCAAGACCCGGCTGCTCCACTTCTGATCCAGCTCTCTGCTGTGGCCTGGGAAAGCAGTAGAAGATGGCCCAAGTCCTTGGGCCCCTGCACCCACATGGGAGACCCAGAGGAAGCTCCTGGCTCCTGGCTTCAGATCAGCACAGCTAAGGCCATTGCGGCCAATTGGGGAGTGGACCATCACATGGAAGATCTCTCTCTCTCTCTCTCTCTCTCTCTCTCTGTCTCTCTGTCTCTCTCTGCCTCTCCTCTCTCTGTGTAACTCTGAATTTCAGATGAATAAATAAAT
Source organism: Lepus europaeus (assembly GCF_033115175.1). Lineage (NCBI taxonomy): Eukaryota > Metazoa > Chordata > Mammalia > Lagomorpha > Leporidae > Lepus > Lepus europaeus. Next base: position 20,761,377 of record NC_084847.1, read on the forward strand.
CTTTAAAAAAAAAGGAAAAGAATACCCTGTGTGTGTATGGACTTAAAAATTCTTCTTACTGGCATGCATGTTGTGGCACAACAAGTTAAGCTGCCCCTTCCGATGCCCGCCTCCCATATCAGAGTGCCTAGGATCAAGTCCCTCATCTGCCTCTGATCCAGCTTCCTGTTAGGCGGCAGATGATGATCAAAGTGCTTGGGTCCCTACCACGCACGTGGGAGACCCACATGGAGTTCCTACCTCCTGACTTCAGCCTGGTCCTGGCCCAGCCCCAGCTGTTGCACCTATTTGGTGAATGAGCCCACAGATGTAGATCTTCCTTTCTCCCTCTCCATCTCCTTCCTCCTCTTCCTCTCTCCTTTCCCCTCCTCCTCTCCATCTCCCTCCCTCTTCCTCTCCCCTTATCTGTCACTCTGCCTTTCAAATAAATAAATAAGACAAAAAAAATATTTGTGCACCAAATGAGCTTCTCTCTTCATTCTATTTTCTGTGAACTTCTGGAAGCACCCTCATGGACTTGCTGAACAGGTGTGCCCCTGCCATCCAGATCCCCAGGTTCCATTGATTCCATGATCAGATTTCAGGCTCTGGGTGGGTGGTCCCAGGAAAGTTAGGGCTGCAGTAAGAGTGAGCTTCTCACCTCTGGAAGCTTTTCCTTTGGGATCTTTCTTTCTGAAGCCTCTACTCTCTGCCTGTATCTTCCACAGGTCGCTGGGAAGAGGGTAGAACAAGGGAAGAAGAACTGACAGGAGGCAGCTCATGGACTGCATGATAATCAGGAAAAAGGCTACAATGGGGTTCTTTTTTTTTTTTTTTTTTTTTTTTTTGACAGGCAGAGTGGACAGTGAGAGCAAGAGAGACAGAGAGAAAGGTCTTCCTTTTGCCATTGGTTCACCCTCCAATGGCCGCCGTGGCCGGCATGCTGCAGCCAGTGCACTGCGCTGATCCGAAGCCAGGAGCCAGGTGCTTCTCCTGGTCTCCCATGGGGTGCAGGGCCCAAGGACTTGGGCCATCCTCCACTGCACTCCTGGGCCATAGCAGAGAGCTGGCCTGGAAGAGGGGCAGCCGGTACAGAATCCGGCGCCCCGACCGGGACTAGAACCCAGTGTGCCGGCGCCGCTAGGTGGAGGATTAGCCTGTTGAGCCGCGGCGCCGGCCAACAATGGGGTTCTAAATGCCACTGCCCATTGATGGAGAATTTAAGGAAGATGAGCGTGCATGCCTGGACAGCATCTGTGGCAGCCACAGCCTAAGCTGGACCACTGCTCTGTCCATTCATCATCGTGAGTACAGTCATTCTACACAGTTATTTGTTTCTTTGAAAGACAGAGGCCAGAGAGAGACGGACAGAGAGATCTTCCATCTGTTGGTTCACTCCCTAAAAATGCCTGCAGCAGCCAGGTCTGAGCCAGACCAAAGCCAGGAGTCAGGAATTCCATCTGGGTATCCCATGTGGACGGTAGGGGTCCAAGTACTTGGGCCACGTTCTGCTGCCTTAGTGGGAAACTGGATCCAAATTGGAGCAGCCTGAACTCAAAAAACTGGCACTCTGCTACAGCTGTTTAACCTACTGTACCACAACACTGGTCCCCAGCACACAGGTATGTGGCCTGCCTTGTACCAGGCCCATGCTGGCCTGAAACCACAGTTATGTATGACTCTCACGCTTATTCTGGGGCCACACAAAGTTGGGTCTCTTGTCTCCTTCCTGGACAATATCCCCTTGAGAATATCCCAACTTACCTTGCCCCTCCTCCTACATGGCTATCAGGTTGGTCTGTGCCCTGGACTTATGTCTGCAAGACATAATCGAATTCATGCATTTCTGTCCTGATGTCCGATTCCCAGAGCTGGGTGTGGCCCCCATGAAGAAGCAGGAGACAGGAGCCTCACTAATACAATGCAGGGTTTCAGATCACAGGGGCCTGGTGTTGCCATTGGGAGGCCCAGTGAAAAATAAACACTAGGGGCCGGCGCTGTGGTACAGCTTGTTAAACCTCTGCTTCCCACACCAGAATCCTGTATCAGCGCACCAGGTTGAGTCTCCACTGCTTTGCTTCAGATCCTGTCCACTGCCAATGTGCCTGGGAAGGCAGCAGATGGGGGCCTTAATGCTTGGGTCCCTGCCACCCATTTGGGCAACCAGGATGGAATTTCTGGCTCCTGGCTTCAGCCTGGTCCAGACCTGGCTGTTGTGGCTGTTTGGGAAGTGAAGCAGCAGATGGAAGATCTCTCTCTCTCTCCTTTCTCTGTCTCTCTCTGTCTCTCTCTGTCTCTCTCTCTCTCTCACACACACACACACACACTCTCACACACACTCACACACACACACACTCTCTCTCTCTCTCTCTCTTGCTCACTCTGACTCTCTCTGTGTATCACTGTGCCTTTCAAATAAAAATCAGCAAACAGATGAAGCTTATCATCTGCTCAGTAATCTTTGACCATCTCTATGCAAGACTGGCATAATTGTGCTGGGAGAAATATTGAACAAACTCAAAGGACCATGCCCAGAAATTAGCACTGGTGACAATTGCGTTAAATAGGAATAAGTCACATTCAGAGGGGGTGGAAAGCCAACAACATAAGGAAGAGATGGACAGAGATAGTTGTCAAGGGAACCTGGACATAACCATGGCTGGCGTGGTCTCCAGCCTTTCTTTTTCTCTCACTGATAGTACACGCGGTTTTGGCATCCGTGACCACATACACCTGTACTGGCAAGTTCCCATTTCCAGCCAAGGTCCAGCCTCAGTTCCTCATCCATATTTACTTGTACATCCAACTGCCTCTTCACATTACCTCTTCGATGTCTCAAATATTCCAAACTAAAACCATGCTCTCCCCAGATCCCTTCAGTAAAGTGGCTTCTTTTGAGTCACCTCTGTTACTGAAATTGTTGTAATCTGTCCACTTGCATGAAGCACAAACTTGAGAACCATTTGTTATACTTCTTTCTCCCCCAGTCCCCATATCTATGTCATCACTGCCCGGTCAAGTTTCATGGTAAAAGCCACTTGAGTTTGTTCCACCTCTCTTCCCTCCTGTTGCCAGGACCCCTGTCTTAACTTCCCATCTCTTTCACCAAAGCTCTCAGTCATCCCCCTGTTGTCTTCCTTGCTTGCAATCCTGTCTTCACACTGCCACCCAAGGAGACTGCCCCCAGCGCACAGCCAACCACATCATCTTGCCTTTGACTCCATCCTCGTAGAAGCGCATTGGAAACTCTCCCGTGGCATCTCCTTGCTTGTATGATAGTGACCCAGAGCAAGAGTCAAAGTCATCTCCCTCTGACAGCAGGAGAATGGTGAGTGGGGGAAAGATACTTCCTCCAGGCCCGATATGGAGCAGTTACCAGGGCGAGAAGAAGTGAATATTCAATGGCAAACCTTAGGAGAGATGAACAGGGCAGGTGGTAAAGGGTTCTACACAGGTGAGCATTTCAGAAAGAGACTACCAGGCCAAGTTTGTTAGGGACATGCTGCAAGCAAGTGGAGTCAGGGCGTGCTTCCACTAGCTGACAAAGCCAAAACACCTAGGATATACCCTACTGCTGGAGTATTTCAGTGCATAGAGCTAGACAGGGCTGGACAAGGCTGGGGCTAACAGGAGTCTGGCATGGCTCAGACTTACTGAGCCTCTGTCGGCTTCTCCCTGTTCAGAAACCGTTTGCTCTGTACTGCCTTCTAGAATTGAACTGGAGTTTGGTGTTAGCGCTGGCCAATCTGTGCTTCCCAGGATTCAGCCCTGATCTTTAACCGTGTCTGAAAATGAGCTCACTCGTACATACGCAGTCTCCCGGTGGCGTTCACATCCACCTGAATGCTGCTTCTGTCTTTGTTGGAGTTCAGCTGTGTCTCACACCGGACGCCTCTGTTGGAGCAACTGTTTGAAGTTCTAGAGGAAGGCAGCTTGGATGCACTTTCTTCCCTTCTACATCTCTCTAGAGGCAACCAAAACAAGACAGACCACTCCCAAGAAAGCCTTATGATTTGGATTCCCAGGAATACCCCTCTCCACTGTGTGGCTTCTTTGTTTTATTATTTTATTTTATTTTATTTTTATTTTTTGGCAGGCAGAGTGGATAGTGAGAGAGAGAGAGACAGAGAGAAAGGTCTTCCTTTTGCCGTTGGTTCACCCTCCAATGGCCGCCGTGGCTGGCACGCTGCGGCCGGCGCACCGCGCTGATCCGATGGCAGGAGCCAGATGCTTCTCCTGGTCTCCCATGGGGTGCAGGGCCCAAGCACTTGGGCCATCCTCCACTGCCTTCCCGGGCCACAGCAGAGAGCTGGCCTGGAAGAGGAGCAACCGGGACAGAATCCGGCGCCCCAACCGGGACTAGAACCCGGTGTGCCGGCGCCACAAGGCAGAGGATTAGCCTAGTGAGCCGTGGCGCCGGCCCCACTGTTTGGCTTCTTTGTGGGGATACCGTTCAAGATAGCCTGTTTCTCTTGGGAAAAGAACCATTCCCAAGCCTGAGAAAGAAAGACCCTTCTCCTAGTCCTAGTTCCTCTCCCTGGGGAGATTTGGGGCCAAAGCTTCAGGAACACCGAGGCTTTTGTCCACCCGTCTGCATTGTTAGAGTGATAATGTACAAACACATTCCCAGTGAAGAATGTAGCTGAAATCAGTAGATAAGTGGGGGAGAGACAGGGGTAGCAATCCAAGAGCTATGACCTGGGAGCCATCTCCACATGCTGCCATTTTGTGTCAAGGAGGTCTGAGAAGTAAGATCGTGAATTTGAACTTGACCTTTGAGATCATTGTGAAAGTAGGAGGTTAGTACATGTTTTATTGAACAGTTTGTTGGATTACTTAACAACTTTCAAATACCTGAGCATGTGGTAGACAGCCCTTCATTGGTGTTCTTATCTTGGATTCCTAATATGTTCTGGATGGATCTGTCAAAGGGAATTAGGGTGGTCCTGGCACTGTGGTGTAGCAGGTAAAGCTGCTGTCTGCAGTGCCAGCAACCCATACGGGTGCTGGTCTGTGTCCCGGCTGCTCCACTTCCGATCCAGCTCTCTGCTATGGCCTGGGAAAGCAGTGGAAGATGGCCCAAGTGCTTGGGCCCCTGCACCCATATGGGAGACCTGGAGGAAGCTCCTGGCTCCTGGCTCCTGGCTTCAGATCGGTGCAGCTCCAGCCATTGCGGCCATCTGGGGAGTGAACCAGCGGATGGAAGACCTCTCTCTCCACCTCTCCTTCTCTCTCTGTGTAACTCTGACTTTCAAATAAATAAATAAATCTTTACTAAAAAAAGGAATTAGGGTGCCGTTGCCTAAAGAAGGGGAACCAGAGAGCTCCCCATGATGCTGAGATGCTGTTGTCCCAGTCCTGCCTATGATGATCTAACCCCCAGCTACGCAGTTTCCCAGGCCCCCAGCAGATCTTGCAAATGCAGTGGCTGCTCAGCTGGTCCTCCCTGCGCCCATTCTGGCTCCCTAGGCTCTTCTCTCAGCAGAGTACCCTCAGGGATGTTTTAAAACATGTAGCCACAGGCCACCTCTCAGATCAGGAGTCCCCAGTGACTCTCCACCTCTCTCAGCAGAAGAGCCAAGATCCCTTTTACATTTCACCAAGCTGAGTAAGACCTGGACCAGCCCTGCCCCCTACTCTCTGCTCTGTTCTCCTGCCATCCTGTCCCTGTGGCTTACTCTACTTCAGCTGCTCGGCTCCCCATCAAGTCCTGTGCACCTGCCGATCCCTGTGCCTGCAGAGCCTTTCCCCTGATTGTGCCTGTGGCCAGTCACGATACCTTCCGCTGAGCACTGATCTCGGATGACGGCAGCTCCAGGAGGGGAACCCCATTCTCACTGCTGCAAGCATTTTCCATCTCCCTCTCCCCTGCATTGTTCTCCCCGATAACACTTGTCCTCACACCGTGCCTTCTGTGTGTTTGCTGCAGTATTTGCTGTGTAGACAGACTAGAACAGATTCAGCATGTGGACATGAACCTTCGCCAGGCTCTTTGCTTGCGTAGCCCCCACGTGTGTACCACCAGTGCCTGGAACAGACCCGAGCTCAGAGGAGGCACCCCATGTGTGCTTGTGCAGGGAACAGATGCATCCACACCCACACTCTGAGCTTCTGGTCATGGTGCCTCTCTATGTGGGGAACTCCATCCTCTTCTCCATAGCTCCATGACTCCGTGGCTCCGTGGCTCCCCTTATCCTGTATCCCACCCCAGCAGAATTACACGCACTTTACGGCATGGCCAGTGTACTTTACACACACTTCTATAACAATGCTCAGCCTATGAAATTATTGTCCTGGTTCTTTCTTTTAAAAATGTGCATAAGAAGTCCAGAAATACACCTACATTATTAAGTATTCGAAGAATGTGGATCAAGTGAAATATCTCTATCCCATTCTATATCTCTCTTTCCTCCCCAGAAGTAATCTTTCCTAGGAATTTGCATACATCTATGGAAATAAATGTAAACCTTTGTGGTGAGTGTATGTGTGTGTGCTTTATCATACACAGGTTGTTATATTTTCTATTATTTGCAAGTTCTTTATGTAATGCTTTAGACTACCCTCTTTTAAAAAAAAAACAAGGTTTTTATTTATTTATTTGAAAGGCAGAGTTACAGAGAGCAAAGGCAGAGAGAGAGAGAGAGAGAGAGAGAGAGAGAGAGAGAGGTCTTCCATCCACTGGTTCACTTCCCAATTGTCCACAATGGCCTGAGCTGCACCTATCAGAAGCCAGGAGCCAGGAGCTTCTTCCAGGTCTCCCACGCGTGTGCAGGAGTCCCAAGGACTTGGGCCATCTTCTACTGCTTTCCTAGGCCATAGCAAAAAGCTGAATGGGAAGTGGAGCAGCTGGGACTCGAACAGGAGCTCATACGGGTTGCCAGCACTGCAGGCAGCTGCTTTACCCACTACGCCATAGTGCCGGCCCCAGGACTGCCCTGTTTATACCTGTATATGAGTTGCACAGAACTGCAGGGCAATTTAGTTAACCGTTCCCCATTTTATGGTGGTTTGGATGGTTTTCATTGTTACAACAATGTTGCAGTGAACATTCTTATGCTGGCCTCTTAGAGCATATATATTCCTGTAGCCCAGATACCTAGACAAGAAATACAGGATTAGAAAAGTGTACAGCTTTTAACATAACATCCTGCTCACTGAAAGACCTAGAAAATTTACACTGCGGGGAAGACAGAATATTTTCAGTCTTTTTCATGTTCGTCTGTGTCCCGGACGAAACTGTATCATTGAAGCTTTATTGTCTGCTTATCTGATTAATACAAAGCTGAACGTGTTTGTGTGTATTTAAAAGAAGCTAGATTTTCCTTGTCTTTGACTTACCCGTCCGTATGCTTTTTGCTGTTTCTGTAGGTGTCTTTTTGTGTTCCTGTTTCTCTTACTTGACTGTGCATTCCTTGAGGGTGGTTGGCCCATGGGCTGTAGCGTGTTGACCAACAGCGCCCAGGGGTCTAGATTACAGTCTTTCACAATGTCTACCACCTAAAACTGTCCCCATCAGACCAGGCTGTCTGATCACATTGGGACTGTGCACATTCTCAATAGACAGCAGAGGGAGGGTCTTTGTCCCACCTCAAGAGAGACCTGCTTGTGCAGGTCTGGGCCTGGGAGTCTGCCTTTTAATGAAGATGACTCTGCTGTCGGTGGGTTTCCTAAGGCCGCAGTGGAAGAGGTGCTGATGTCCGGACGCACGACATCCCTGGCAAGGAGCAGAAGCTTGGCTGGAGACACAGAACCGGCACCTGTTGAAAACCTGGTGACGATCACAGAGAGCCATTGTGTGCGCGCCTTCTGCTTTGTGTTCGAATTTCCCACCTCCAGGTCCTCCCAGTCTGAATGAGGGCAGAGGAGGAAGCCCGCCTTCCCTTTAACTTTGAATTTAGTACAAACCAAAGTCTTCCTGTATTTCAAAACACGGGGGGAGAAAGTGGCTGTTTAACCACCTACGTAATGAAACATCAGTGTGTGTGTGTGTGTGTGTGTTTTAATACTTCAGTGCACTCCTGTCATCAGAGTTGAAGCCATGTGGTGGGTGAATGCAATCATTTCTGTTTCCCGACCTCTTTAACATCCATTATTTCTCTGTTGTCCGCATCTAATAGTTTCAATCCTTTTAGTTGTTGATGGCTGGGCGATTACCCGGGCTGCCGCTTTAGGATTGCATCCAAATGCGTCTGAACAGTTGAATTTACTTACTGCTTCTCTCCTAAAAGCTTTTTAGCATGATCCAGCTGGGATGGTTTTCACCGGGTGAACCATTATTTGCAGCTTTCCTTTTTTGGAGGGGATGGAAATAAATTTCCCGCAAGACGAACGTGAACTCTGCTCCATGTAGATCTGCAATATGATTTTTTTTTCCTTGTCTCTCCTTTTCACATCCCATTTTCACAATCTTCTTCAGGAATGGCTCTTCTCTGGGGAAACAGGAATGTTCTAAATTGCACAGTTGAGTCAAATCAATATTTAGAGCAGTTTAGACGTTCAGCCTTTTGCTGGATTTTGGCAGTATCATTTTACAATGTCAAACCCTTTTTTCCCAGGTAACCGGTAATGTTAACATTGGACATTATTCACAGTTTTCCAACACGCACACCCCTCCTCGAATTTCACTTAGCTATCAGCAAAGCAAATAGTGCCCGAGAGTTCAACATTTGCCGTTCTTCTTAAGCACAGGCACTTTTATGCTAAAATGCTATTTGCTCTGTGTTCTTAATATCTATCTACATATCTATCTGGGCAGGTAGTAGCTTTCAACATGGGAATTAGGTACAGAAACCACACCGTGCAAGCATAATGCACACACACACACATCTGTAGAGTCCCCATGAGGAGCGTGTGGTGTATGAAAACACCTTTATGCCACCAAGTGAGGGAAAAATCCTAGCTTATATAACAGGGTTTCAAAGAGACACTGTGTGGAGGAATCGCAACAGTTGCATGCAGGAAGGGTGTGCCGGTGATGAAGGCGGGAATTCCTGTCTGCTGGTGCGCGCCTGAGAAGCAGCAGGCACTATTGAAGGTGGAGAGCACCCTCAAGGTGGGCTGATGTATTTAGGTCCAACCCCAGCCCGGAGACTGCGTGACTTCAGGCACGTGGCTTGGCCTCTCTGAAGCTCTGTGACTTTGTCGCTGTGTAGGTGCCAGAATGCTGAACGTGGGATGCGGTTGAGTGAGGTAGCAGGTGTCTAGGGTCAGACTTGGTCTCCTCATCTGGGCACGGGGGCCAGAGCGTAGTGGTGGCAATGAAAAGAGGGCGGACCTTGTGGCAGGAGAACGCCCGTGGATCTCCCCCATGCCCCGCACAGCAAATATGAATCTCCCTTAGGAGCCGTCCTGGTTAAATGACACCTACGTGCATCCAGTTATTCGGCAGCTGTCTTTCAGCCCTTTCTCCCTCATCTCACCCCTGCCCTTCTTCCAATGACCCCATCCTCTGCGGTGGATTGGCTGTCAGATTGCACTGTTTGCCCTCTTGATAGCTTTTTTAAAACGTGCACTTCTTTCGAGAGAGTACTCCCCACTGTTGGTCCGCTCCCCAGGTGCCTGCAATGCCCAGGTCTATCTGGAAACTCACTCCAGGTGTCGGGCCTGGGTGGCTGGAACCCAGTGACTTGAGCCCTCACTGCTGCCTCCCAGGGTCTGCATTAGCAGGAACCTGGAGTCAGGAGCAGAGCTGGGACTTGAGCCAGGGACTCTCAGGTAGGATGCAGGTGTCTTGTCTACTAGGCTGAACGCCTGCTCCCCCCAATAACTTTCAGGGCCTGCCTGCTCACCTTCACCGTCCCTACCCCTGCCTCAGCCCACACCCTCCTTAGCACGGGGGTTAATACTGAGCTCTTCATTACCTTCCCTGTCTTCAGCTCGGATTCTCAGTGATTGGCGATTAGCCCCGTTTTACAGATTAGGAAATTGAGGCACAGAGAAGTTTGATAGCCCAAACTGCACAGCTGGTAAGCGGTGTTGCTCTGATTCCAACCTGGGCAGCCCAGCCCTGAGACCTCCGTTGTTCACCATCTTGAGTGCTGGCTGCAGTGCCCTGTGTGGACAGTGAAACCTGGCCGTGCCTGACCCTCCGTATTTGTAGCTCAAGTGCATCTTGTTTCTTCCTCACCAGATCTCTCATCAGAGCTACTCTGCTTGTTGCAGTGACTCTGCAGGAGTTCCAAGGAGCAGCCACGTGGCTGTTTCGCAGCAAGAGAATGGGAGGAAGGGATGCCCAGGGGGTCCACACGTGGGCTCTGGTGGGAGATTGGCCATGCCCTGGGGGACACGCTGTCCAGAGGCAGACCTGGGCCAGGTGCGGAAAAGAAGGAAGCTGTGCTAAGGTTGGACAAAGGAGGGATTCAAATACATTTTGACATTCGAGGCGTGCAGCCCATTGGATGCAACCAGGCGTGGGGAATCCCCAGGTTGGCATGATGCCCAGGTTCTGGTTGGGAGGAAAGGCCATGTGTTTGGAGCTGGATCATCCCGGGTACATGTGAGGTTGTAGGGCCGTGGGACAGATCCCACCTGCCCCAGTGTCCCATTGAGGGCTGCATCCTGATGGAAGGCAGAGACCCGTGTCCTCTGGTGTCTGGCCCTAGAGTGCCAGAGAAGATACACCGAGCCACCTAGGACCCAGGATCGGGCTGGCTGCCACCCAGTCTCTGGTTCCCGGTGCTCTTTGGGGAGGCTAAGGGTGGTCTTCACCCCCCACCTGCGGCTTCACAGAAGACACTGGGAGCCCGTGAGGGTGTGTAATGTGTACATCACGTTGCTCTAAAGGCTAAGGGTGCAGTGCCAAGAGCATGTCTAGAAAGCCTGACATACTGGATCCTGGCATTTGCTCGCTCAAGGTCCACTGTGGCATTTCTCACCGTGTCTGAGAGATGTCAGTAGCTGTTACGAGAGATGGAAAAGAAGGCGGGGGTTAGCACCGCGGTGGAAAGTATCAGAAAACGTTGACCCCTGCCCTTTCTGAATTTGAAAATGCAGCATAGTATCATTCTCTTTAAAATGTATAACGCATCTTAGCAGGTGAGTTCTGCAAAGAAAGGATGCTTTTTTAGGGGCTGGCACTTGGTGCAGCAGTTAAGACACCCCACATCCCATGGAGTGCCTGGGGTCAAGTCCTGACTCTGAGTCTGATCCCAGCTCCCTGCTAATGCACAGCCCGGGAGGGAGCAAGTAATAGCCCAAGCCCTTGTGTCCCTGTCACCCGTGTGGGAGACTTGAACTGAGTTCTGGGCCCCTGCTTCGACCTGGTCCAGCCCCAGCTGCTGCACGCATTTGGAAAGTGAGCCAGCAGATGGAAGATATGTCTCTGACTCTCTCTCTCTCTCTCTCTCTCTCTCTCTCTCTCTCTCTCTCTCTTTCTCTCTCTCTCTCCCTCTCTCCCTCTCTCCACTCCCTCCCCTTCCCAATCAAACAAGGTGATAATTGATACATAATTTTGAAGGAATTATTTTTAGTTGAATCTAACGTTTTCTCTTGCCCACACTTACTTGACCAGCGAACTGTTTTCACCCAGAAAAGCCAGTAACCTATCCCACATAGCGTTCCTTGAGATTCCATTTGGGAGAGACTGATTTAGTTGGACCTAGCACTTGAACTTGTAGACCAGAAAGGTGAAGGAGCAGGCTTGCCAGGACAGACTGTGTACAGTGGGCTTCCTCTGACGCCAGAATTCGTCCACACTGGGCTGTGAGCCCTGCGAATGCAGGCATCCTGTCCACCTGTTCACCTTGGAATCTTCCTAACCTTTTGATTATCGACTGTTTTGTCCTCTGGCCTCTTTAGGAACAACTGTCATTCTGAGTTTCCATTTCCTTCCCATTTTCATCGTTTCTGCTCTTTCTCTGCACTCTGATCGCGTCTCAGTTTTCCTCTCAAGTTAACAATTACATTTGTGTGCGTGGAAGATTACCTTTGCTATGACCACTTCTAACGCATATTTTTTTTAAGATTTATTTATTTATTTAAAAGTCAGAGTTACACAGAGATAGGAGAGGCACAGAGAGGGGGGGGGGGTCTTGCTTCCACTGGTTCACTCCCCCATTGGCTGCAACGGCCAGAGCTGCGCCAATCTGAAGCCAGGAGCCAGGAGCTTCCTCCGTTCTCCCACGTGGGTGCAGGGGACCAAGGACTTGGGCCATCCTCTGCTGCTTTCCCAGGCCATAGCAGAGAGCTGGATCAGGAGTGTAGCAGCCGGGACTTGAACTGGTGCCCATATGGGATGCCAGCACTGCAGGCAGTGGCTTTACCCGCTATGCCACAGTGCTGGCCCCTCTAACACATATTTTAGTTCTCTTACTTTGTTCTTGTTTTCCATGCAACTGTGCTTATTTCAAACAATGTTCTTTTAATTTCAGTGAGCTGCTTTATCACTTCCACTTTCCTTTTTGAATTTGGTCTTGAAACCTGATAGACACCACAAAACATATGATCCAAAGGGGCAGTTGGGTGGCCTCCGTTGAATCTTCCCTGTAGGCATATTCTATCCATACTTCATGATGGCTCTGGCCTTCTTCCTTGCAGTACAAATTCTGACCATACTCACAAGGTATTTTTTCATAGAAAGACAAGAAGAACTCATTTTGTGTTCACGTGAAGCTCTGTAGATCCGTCTTGATTTCTCACATGGTACTTTTGGGTGCTGTTGGGCCCATCGTCTTACATCAGTGAAATCCTCCACTCTCAACCATCTTTCTGGCATTTTAGCCTATGTGGTTCTTTAAGACCCAGCTAGAATTTCCTGTCTCTTGTTCATGCAGAGAAATGTGGTGTGTGTGTGTGTGTGTGTGTGAAGTACAAGAGTACTTAAGACCGGCCATGCAGCTCACTTGGCTAATCCTCCGCCTGCGGCGCTGGCACCCCGGGTTCTAGTCCCGGTTGGGGTGCCGGATTCTATCCCGGTTGCTCCTCTTTCAGGCCAGCTCTCTGCTGTGGCTCGGGAGTGCAGTGGAGGATGGCCCAAGTGCTTGAGCCCTGCACCCGCATGGGAGACCAGGAGGAAGCACCTGGCTCCTGGCTTCGGATCTGCGCAGTGCGCCAGCCGTGGCGGCCACGTTGGGGGTGAACCAATGGAAAGAAGACCTTTCTTTCTGTCTCTCTCTTTCTCACTCACTATCTAACTCTGCCTGTCCAAAAAAAAAAAAAAAAAAAAGTACTTCAAAGAGTTTATGGAAAAGTGAAACCGAACAATGAGTTTATTTTGGTGCAGAACAGTCTTGAAATCCATGCATTTTTTTCCACGAACTTTTTTGAAGCTCCCTCGCATGCATGGCTGTCTACATTTTTAGCCTGTAATCTATCAGGCATCACACAGCGCTCACAGCAGGCTAAGCGCCATTCCCGAAGCGCGTTACTTTTCTCTAATCTGCACGGTCACGCCATGCCGTTGGCATTCTCAGCACGCCCGTCTGACACATGAGGAGGATGAGCCACTCTAACTTACCCAACCTCGCACAGCTGGTAGATTTACAAGCCGGGATTCCACTGTCAGCAAACTGGTGCTGAAGTCTGTGCTCTGAACTGCTGCACTATGCTTTCTCCTCATTCCTTTCTTCTCAAAAACAAAACAAAAAAGTGTGGAAAGCCACAGCCTCCTTGATTGTCGTGTTTCTGTCCTTCTCCACGTTGGAGAAGCCCCAAGATAGCCGTGTTCTACAGTAGATGCCGTGGTCCTGCACACGTACAGACGTTACCCCCTCGCTAGTTGGGGGAATGCAGAGGTAGTAGCCTCCGATGCCTCCTGGTAGAGCCTGGCGCAGGGCAGGGGCCTCCTGCCTTGGCGGCGTGTGGGACTCTGTGGATGAGCAGATGGGGCAAAAGGGCACGGCCTTGTTTTTCTGAGTCAGAACTGTTCCCATCATGGGTCAGCCACTTCCTCAAAGCCTGGAGTGTTGGATCATTCTTTCTGGTTCCCAGAGCTGCAGCTACTTTGCATCTATTGGCGTGTCCATTTTCATGGATATCTCAGCGGGAAGTCGGTGCAGAGCGAATCCAGCTGTTTGTCCGCTGGCGTCTGGCCCCAGAAGTCCTCATTATCTAGTCCGATCCCTACAGCAACCTTGCATGGCGCTGTTAGTACCCCTGCTCCACAGGTGAGAACACAGAAGTCCGCCGTGCTGCCGGATTCAGGCGGGGTCATCAGCCCAGGCCGTGCCGTTAGCAGAATGCTGGTCCTGATCTTGTCTGCAGAGCCCTGCTGTGCCCAGCTCTGACCCACTGCCTCCCGCCTCCTGCCTCCGGTCAGTTCATTTCCAAGCGTTTCAGTTCATTCAGTCTCGGGGAGATGCAATTGCTGCACTCCCGCTCTGTGAGCAAGACTCCGGCTTTGCTCTCCAGGAGCTTATGGTGAGCAGAGCAGGGCACAGCACGGTGGCTCTGCCGTGGGCGACGTGGGGCAGGAACGCCAGGCTGCAGGATAGGGGAAAGACCAGAATTCCCTCGGTGTGCATGACCGGAAAATGTCTCATGTTGAAAGTGTTGGAAGGGGTGCTTGCAGTACGTATGACTTTTTTGTTTAAAAGAAGGGCAATAGGCGTGCCTGTCGGAGACCCTGCTGCTCTACTTCCAATCCAGCTACCTGCTAACATGCCTGGGAAAGCAGAGGAAGATGGCCCAAGTCCTTGAGCCTCCACACTCACATGGAGACCTGGAAGAAGCTCCTGGCTCCAAGCTTCGGCCTGGCCTAGCACTGGCTGTTGCAGCCATCAGGGGAGTGAACCAGGGGATGGGATCTCTCTCTCTCTCTCTCTCTCTCTCTCTCTTTCTCTGTAACTCTGAGTTTCAAATAAATAAGAATAAACCTTAAAATAATAGTAAGTAATCACTTTGTTCTTATAAATAAATTAGTTTAAAAATAAAATTAAGAAAATAAATATTTTTTTATTTGTTTGAAAGGCAGTTAGAGAGAGAGAGAGAGAGAGAGAGAGAGAGAGATCTTCCATCTGCTGGTGCACTGTACAAATGGTTGCAATGGCCAGGGCTGTGCCAGACTACAACCAGGAACCTGGAACTCCATTTGGGTCTCCCATGTAGGTGGCAGGGGCCCAAGCACTTGGGCCATCTTCCACTGCTTTCCCAGGCGCATTAGCAGGGACCTGGATCAGAAGTGGAGCAGCCGGGACTCAAACCAGCACTCGTGTAGGACGTCAGCGTCCCAGGCATTGGCTTAGCCCACTGTGCCACAGTGCCCACCCCAGGGGATGGCTTCTGCTTCAGCCACATTTGAGGGAGCACCCTGGCTAGAGGCAAGGAGCCAGAGAACAGGGAAGTATGGGGAGCTCCTATTCTGACCACACAGACACCTGCTTGGGCCACCTTCCCAAAGCACCGCCCACGGGGAACTTCCACTAAGGACTTTCTTTCCTGCAGTTCCAGAGTCTGCAATTCTGAAGCAAGGTGTCAGGAGGCGGGGCGTCTGCAGAGGCCACTGTCTCCTCCCCTTGTGTGTATCTGGTGTTCTTCCTCCTCCTCCTCTTCCTCATCCTCCTCCTCTGATGAGGACACTGGTCAGATTGGATTAGGGCTCACCTTCATGCCCTCGTTTTAACGTAATTACCTCTTTCAAGGCCTTATCTCTAAAAATAATTACATTCTGAAGCAGGGTGAGTTAGGACTTGAGCAGATAGATGGGGTGGAGGAGGGGCACCCATGAGCCCCTATGGTCTGGAGTCAAGGCAGGGTCCAGGTGGCAACATGAAAAAGGCCTGGGCCAAACGGCAGGGCACTTGGGATGCTGCTTAGACGAGTTCAGATTGCTTGTTAAGATTTCTTTCTGTATTGTTTTTTATTTATTTGAAAGCCAAGGTGACAGGGGGCAGAGGGGAGACAGAGAGATCTCCCATCCGCTGGTTCACTCCTCCAGTGGCCACAACGGCCGGGACAGAGCCAGGCTGAAGTTAGGAGCCAGGAATTGTATGTGGGTCTCCCACAAGGGTGGCGGGGGCTCAAGCACTTGGGCCATCTTCTGCTGCCTTCCCAGGCGCATCAGCAGAGAGCTGGATGGGAAGTCAAGAGAAGCGGCCCCGACTCATCCCAGCGCTCCGACATGGGATGCTGGCATTGCAAACAGAGGCTTAGCTTCCTGCACCATGACGACAGCCTCAGGAGTTGAGATTTAATCTGTGCTCCAGGGGTTTCATCCCCTTGTATGGAACATACACCCCTGCATGTGTGCGATTGTGTAGGACGTGATTTTCTGTGGTGCTGGACGCATCATTAAATAACTTTGAATTTCACAGGGAGAAACTCCTTCTCTCCTTTCTCTTTCAACTCTTCAAGAAGAATATTTTCCTTGATCATCATTATCCATCTTTCACACCTCTCTGCCATTTGCAGAGTCTCCTGTTGAGCCGAGAGAAAAACAAGGAGCCTTGCGGAAGAATGCTCCCTAGCTGGGATTTGAGAGTGTTCTTTGTGTCCAAGTTCACAATTTGCTGAATGTGTAGGCTTGCCTGTCGTGTATGGGGAATGAATCTGGGCTTCCACTTGCAATGATGATGCAATGCTTTCCTGTCTTACCTAATGAGACCAGGTTTTTTGTTTTGTTTTTTGACAGGCAGAGTGGACAGTGAGAGAGAGAGAGAGAGAGAGAGAGAGAGACAGAGAGAAAGGTCTTCCTTTACCATTGGTTCACCCTCCAATGGCCACTGTGGCCGGCACACCACGCTGATCCAAAGCCAGGAGCCAGGTGCTTCTCCTGGTCTCCCATGCGGGTGCAGGGCCCAAGGACCTGGGCCATCCTCCACTGCCTTCCTGGGCCACAGCAGAGAGCTGGCCTGGAAGAGGGGCAACTGGGACAGAACCCGGCTCCCCAACCGGGACTAGAACCCAGGGTGCCGGCGCCGCAGGCAGAGGATTAGCCTAGTGAGCCGCGGGGCCGGCCAGACCAGGTTTTAAGCAGTGAGTTTATTAAGAAAGTATTGTACAAGGAATAGAATAAATTCTATAGGCGTTGACCAAAATGGCAAATGTGAGATGCAAAAGTCAGAGGCGTGGGAAGTACAGTTGTAGGCTAAGGTGAGGGGAAGGTGGGAGAAAGAGGTGAAAGCCGCTGGGAACCTCCTGGAAACGACACAGCTGTGAAGGTGTGTGTACTTGCTCATACATGTGGGCGGCGAGTGTGTGTGTGTGCCTGCACTCTAAAAATCGTCCCATCAGCTGAGATGAATCAGTAAAATTGGCTCTGCCTCATGTTCACTCCACAGGCAGGATTGAACATTTACCTCCTGAATTCTGGGACGGGTGTTTAGCATAGGGCTTAAGACACCTGCTAAGATGCCTGCATCCCAGTTTCTCATAACTGGGTCTGGCCCCCCGGCCCCAGTTTCCTGCTAAGGCAGATCCTGGGATGGTTCAAGCACTTGGATCCCTCCCACTTACAGGGAGACGTGGATCGAGTTCTGAGATCCCAGCTTCAGCACAGCCCAGTCCGAGCTGTTGCAAACATTGCTTGTTTCTCCAGAAGCAAATAGTTGACAAGTTACTGGGCATGCTCCATGTGCCAGGCTCTGTGCCCCGTGCTGTCGCTACCACAGGGTCCCAGCTGAGAGGTCAGAGACTTGCATGGGAGACTCCCAGCTGCACCACTGACCAGCCAAGGCCTCCTCCTTGCATGGAACGGACAGAGGCACACGCCACACAGGTTGCCTGGTGCAAACAGAGCTGAGGTGTGTGTGAGCACTCTGCACACTGTGTAAGGGTTGTGGCCATGACCCTTGCATCCAGTGTCTCAAAAGTGCCATTCAAAGAATCTTTGCCTCCATGGCCGCCAGAAGCCTGCAAAAGAGTCAGCTCCTTCTCCAAGGACCTAATTGCATAACTGGAGCAATTAAGCTAGAAACGTTCCAAACGCCGTGCAGCGGAGAGCTGGCAAGGAGAGGACCACGTACGTGGTCAGGAGGTCAGGCGCTCTCCTTTTGGAAGCAGTGAGTTTGAAGGAGGCTGGCGAGCATTCGGCTAAGAGGGGATTGGAGATTATTACAATGCAGCCCCTGCATTTTCATAATGAGCCCAACACATGTGCAGGGCTCCAGGCAGAATTACTGAAAGGAAATATCAAGTCAGACTCGCTTCATCCAAACCCATGGCAGTCTCCCTTTCAGGGGGGCCGGGGTGAGGAACGACTTCAGGTTAACAAGTTAATGACACCTGCCTACTGTGCCTTTAATTACCCTGCACAGCTCCCGCACACACTGCCAACCGCAGCAGCCGTCGCACAGTCCCTAGGCTCTCCCCACAGTGATAACACAGCTGTCTTCCCACAAGCTTTCCGGAGGAGGCTGAGAGTATTGCGCCAAGAAGCCAATGCTATGTTTTTCTCGTAGGGGGTCTTTATTAATAGGGGGAACAGGCCTTGGGAGGTCAATAGTATTGTGCTTATTTTTTAAAAAAAAAATATTTATTTGAAAGGCAGAGACATAGAGAGAGAGAGAGAGAGAGAGAGAGAGAGAGGTTTTCCATTCACTGTTTCACTCCCGGACAATGACTGCAATGCCCGGCGCTGGGCCAGGCTGAAGCCAAGAGCCAGGAGCTCCTTCTGGGTCTCTCACATGGGTGGCAGGGGCCCAAGCACTTGGGCCGGCCATCCTCCGCTGCTTGAACAGGGTGCTGGATTGGAAGTGGAGCATCCTGGACTGCTGGAACTGGCGCCCATATGGAACGCCAGCTCTGCAGGTGGCGGCTGAACCTGCCAGCCCCTGTTGTGTTATTTACCCAGGAGGACACTTGGGCTTAAATATAGGAAGTGACACGTCCATGGTCACCCAGGTTGTCAGCAGCGGAATGAGGTCTCTCTGGCTGGAAGACAGCTCACTCCAGGATTCCATGTGGTTGTGGAGCATCTGGCCAGCCCCCCACCCCCACCCCAGACTCCGTCCCTCTCCTTCCGTCTTTCCTTATCCTCTCTTCCAACCCTGCCCCATTTCTGTTTTCCCTCCCCCTTACTTTCTCTTTCTTCCCATTCTTCTGTCTGTCCTTTCTTTGTTTCTTCTCTTACTTTTCTCACAACAAGTGTGCACCGGGACCTACTTACCTGCGCTACTCGAAGGTTTTCCCCTTTATGGTGTGCATCTCGTACCTGGGGGAGACAGACGAGGAAGGCTGGTACCGGTCTTCCTGTGCTGTCTGGTACCAGCCTGCACAGTCAGTCCAGCAAGCCAGTGGGTGTCAAGAGGCGGCCCGGGGAAGGCCGACCTGTGCGGGACGCCCCCGAATGGGGAAAAGACGCAGGCTGTGTGGGGCCAGCACTCGGAGCATCGCAGGTGGAGGAAGCAGCAGCGTTGAAGGTGCTGCTGTGGGGATGAGCTTGGTGGGTTTGTGGGTTCATCCAGGCAAGGAGGCCCACGCGTCTGGAGCAGCGTGAGCAACGGGCAGGCTGGGAGGAGGAGATGGCTTCAGGGAAGAGGGGCCGATCAGGTCTGTTCTGCGGCCAAGGCAGAGGGATGTGCCTGTGCTGGCCGGGAGCCGACGCCAGACAGAACCAGGCGCTTGGTCACTGGTTGTCTGCACCTTGACCCTGAGCCAGAACGTGGGTCTGTGTTCTTTGCTCTCTGCACCTCTGGGCCTCCCCGTGGTGGGTGGCCTTTATCTCTGCCGACCATTCCCGGGTTGAGATGTGCCCAGCCTCTTGAGCTCGGATCATCTTAAGTAACCTGTGTCCCTAGCTGCTTCACAGGGTTCCGTGAAGTTTGCTGGAATGGATGGGGTCGACCACAAGACCTGAGTCCCTGGTTTTGCTGTGTCGCCTTGGGCAAGCCTTTCTCCTGTAAAAGGGACTCCCTTGATACCCTTCCCGCAAAGCCATCTCCATGTCCACCCTGGCAACATGACAGCCTCCTCAAAAGTCCGCCTCCCGCATAGGTTGCTGACCAAGCTGTCTTTATAATTGGTGGCCTGTGAGAGCAGGTGGAAGTCCGAGTTCTCTCATCCACAAAGAGTGAGTGAGACAAGTCAATGTAAGTGCTTGTCACAGCTCTTAGAATAATGAGTTAATATTAGTGCCCACTGTTATTAGCCAGCGTGATACTAACCTGCAAAGCCATAGAAATAGCACAGAGAAATGAAACACATCTGTTTCAGTAGATGTAGACAACAAGAAATGCAGATCAGGCTTTCTGGTAAGAGTCCAAAGCGGGACCCAAAGGAGGATGTGTGGTTCTGATCCACCTAGGACAAGGAGATCTTGGCCAGGGGGCGACTGTAGATGTACCTGTGCTTGACCTTGGATGGGTGGTTACCATCCCAAACAAATGTACTTCCCAGCGACCCAAAAACAGAATCAGGCCTGTGCAATTCTTCCTTTAGCAATGTAGTCTTTCTTTATGTATTTGTTTTCTTCTTTATTATTTTCCTATCATTCGCTACGGAAGTTCAGGCAAGTGGGCCAATGTGGGTTAAGTTGTGTGTTGCAGGAACAACCATAAGAAAATTTCAGTCCTTGGAAACCTGTGTGTTTCATGCTTGTCACATGTCAGCAGGGGTGCACTGCTGGGATCCAGGCTGGTGGGGGCCGGGGAGGCTCCTTTATAGCAAAGCACTCTACCACCTTCTAGAAAGGCAAGGAACAGAGTGCCTGGCCGGAAATGCACCTGTTGCTAGTACACATCACTCATTCCTACATGGCGGTGGTGAAAGCAGGCCGTGCAGTCATCCACAACTGAGCTGAAAGCAGGCAGACACGCGTGGTCCTACCATGTGCTCAGAAGAGCCGTACCCTTGGTCCCAGAAAAGTTTTGCTTTCCTGTCCCTCAGAGAAGCGGCTTCACCCCCGGTGTCTCAGAGCTGGCTCCTGAAGTCCCTGCCTTTCCATGCCCCGGACTGGCTCTTCTGTGAGGACCTGATGCAGATTCGATCTGACTGTTCTGCTTTGTTCCTATGAGATTGAATTCCGAGTGGCTCAGCCCCGCCAGATCGCCATTATCCTCTATTAGCATTGATGAGTGGGTCTTTTTTGGCCATCCAGAATTGCACTTTAATTGAATCATTCATGAGGGGGGCAGGGCTCCCAGCACAGTCAAACAGGAAGGTGCAGGATCCGATGTTAGACGGGCCCAGCCCAAATCTCAGCTCTGGCATTGAGAAGATGCGCGGCTTCTGCAAAGCGAGTTCGCCTCCTCCCTGAGGCTCTGTTGTCGGGCATGGAGAGACCTGATTAAGCACCAGACTCTGCTGGGCTTCTAACAGGGACTCCAAGGATGTGATGCCGAGAGAGAAACTCAGGTGCTGCTGGGGAACCTCAGGGCGAGGAACCGGGGAACACAGGGACAAGGACTTCAAAGTGACGCTTCGGGAAGGCCTTACCTGCTGCAGGGTTCATGCCAGTAGGCTGGTTCTGGGGTTATGCTCCCGTGGGGCCAGGCCTCCTAATAGTGGCTTACAATGTTGAAGAAATGCTTCCTGCGTAAGACTCCCCAGGCTTTCTATTTTAATACCCTGGAATCCTGGGAGCCTCAGTGTCTGGCACAAGGGGGCGTGCACACAGAAGCCCTGTTTCTTCCCCTTCTTGGCATCCCTGGGATGAGCAGGAAGTGACCCACTGTAAGTCACAATGGCTGGACGTGCCTGGCAACAAGGAAGTGAGTGCCAACCACCTGACTGATTGGATTCCTGCGGACGGTGCAGCTAAACGCTCTGGCGTGTTTGTCTACACGGTTCGGGCTCACTGGGCATTTGATAAAGATCCCCTCCGAGTGCAGACACCATGCCTGGCAGGCTGTATGTACATCATAATACATCTTCTCTTCTGAGAGAGAGAAAGAGAGGGAGGGAGAGAGAGAGAGAGAGAGAGAGAGAGAGAGAGAGAGAGACTATTAAGATCTTTTGTTTTTCCTAAGAATGCTAACTCCCTTCCATTCAAGTCAAATTCCCCTATCAGTTGACTCGGTTTACCTACCTGTGCCAGGCCTCAATGCCCGTCTCCTCAATGTCTACCGAAGTGCCAGGGAAGCCACGTGGCTGCTTATCAGAACCTATGGCCAGCAGACCAGAGTGGGAACCTTTGAGAACCCGGGGTCAGGAAGGGGTCGTGCTGGAATCATGGCTGTCTTCCACCAAAATGAAACCCAAAGGCAAGACCTGGGGCCCAAAGTGGGCCAGGGAAGAGCGCATCAGGGAGCTGAGTTTGAAGAGAGTCCTTGAGCCGAGGACCGGAGGCCTGGCCGTGAGTTCCAGGAGCTTGTAGTCAGAGCAGAGGGCGCAGAGATGGCGTGAGAACTGGCCAAGGGGGAGCAACACCGGCCAGCAGGCGGGGCTCTGTTCTCCAGCCCAAGGCCTGTTTGATGATTGCACATTGTCAACCTCTTCCTCTTCCTCACTAGATGGAGTCTCTCTGCCACTTGTCCCTGCCACCCAGACACACACTGTGTTTCCTTCAGCACTAAGCCATGACACACAGCCAATGTATGTACGCATTGCTCCTTCTAGATGTTTCACAGTAACACAGATCAACCTCTGCTTGCTACAGATGGATCTCTAAACCAACACGCTTGGTCATGTTTGTATCCTAGACAGGACAAGCTCAGCAATGGGTACCGTTATTAGTATCATAAAGTGAATTCGTGTTTATAATTAGCGCCAAGTACCCTTTGTTTAGTAGCTCACGTTGTGGTGTCGTGTTTCATCTCTGCTGTCACCTTGTAAAGTTGGTATTACCCCCATTGGACAGATGGAAAAAGCAAGGCTCCGGGCCGCAGAGTACCTTACCCGGTATATACAGAGGAAGCTGAGTCGAGAGATGCAGAGGCCTGGGACCAGGCAAAGCAGCCTCCCCACCGTGGAGTGCATTAGGGGAGCTGGAAGGGGGCCTCTCGGGGGAGGGGAGTGCAGGATATAAAGCCACAGTCCCGCCCAGAAAAGGGAGAGAACATGAAAATAGAGTTTGACCAATCCTCCCCGGGAAGGGGGACATTTGCGGAGGTCCTGAGGGAGTCGTCAGAATTTAACCATGCAGAGTGGAAAGCAACACGAGTTGTTGCAAAGAAAATGGCCCCATCAGGCTCTGAAATATAGATGTTCCCCAAGCTACATGATTGTGGATATGTGATTCCTAGCAAGTCCCCAAACCTCTCTGACTCCCAGTTTCCCTACTTCTTGGGGAAAGGGGCTGAGCGAGGGGCCGTTCAAGTGGCAGTTATTTGCGCGTAGGCTCAGAAAAAAGCTCCCTGGAGATTTTCCATTTGTCAAAAGAAGAAAGAGAAATCAGGGCCCAAGTGATGGTAATATTTTTAGATTGCGTTGCTTCTCGCAGGCTCTTTGGCCGGTTTAAATGTGGGCTTCGGGGCAGGGCAGTGACACGAGGGAGCTGAAGGGGCCAGTGGGAGAGAGCTCCCTGGCCCTGAAAACCGAGGGGTGACAAGGCTCACAGGCACAGCAGGAGGCGGACGGCTCTGTGCAGGCTGTGGCTAAAAAGGTCTTAATGGAAGAGGCTCTTGCCTGATTTGTGATTACAGGATTCTTTGCTGTCCATCACGTCTCGCCTCAGCAGCAGCGCTGAGGAATCTGTCGCTGTATTTCCATGTCAGCCTCTCGTCCCCCAAGGCAGGAGTGAACCTACCCAGGGTGGGGCTTGAAGTCGGTTCTCCTGCCTCGTTTGCCTCTGCCTTATTCCAGGTGAACCTGGGTAACTCAGGAACCTTGGCTTCGGAAGCGTCATCATCATCATCAGAGATCATCTCACCCAGCCCCTTCCTGGTGCAGGTGGGGAAACTGAGGCCCAGAACTGGAAGGGGGAATGGGTGAAGATGGAGAGGCAGAATGGCCCGAGCTGGTGCCTGGTGTCCCCGACAGTCAGGTCAAATGAGCAAGCGGCAAACGAGAGTGGCCCCAGTTCAAACCTGGCGAGGAGGAGGGCAGCTCTGGCTGTGAAGACCTGCACACACTGGGGAGGCCTTGAGGGTCAGACCTTTCCAAGGGAGGTTAAAAAAATAAGCGTGATCCGAATGATGCGTTCAAATCAGGACCAAGCGAGGAAAGCCAGAGAAGGGGTCCCAAGGCCAAGGTCCGAGCCCTGGAATGGGTGAGAGGGCAGTGTGGGGGGTGGGGTGGTAGTCAGAATGACAGATGCTGTGATACCCACCATTTGCCTCCTCCTCCCCCTACCCAATTTCCCTCCCCTTCTCTCTTTTCTTCTTGAACCATGGCCATGGGTGTAAGACCCCATTTGCTTATAGACCACAACTAGTCTGGAAGGAGCAGAACCGATCTCACAAAACCATTGTCATTTACTCACAAAACCATTGTGGTTTACTACTACAAGGAAATCAGGCAGAGAGGAGAGCGACTGTTAAGTACCGATGTTGGAGAAATAGGCCAGGTCTCACACTTGGGTTAGGAAAAATGCATCCATTGATTAACAGCCTCAACAACGTGATTACTCTTTGCTGGGGTCCCAACTCCCTTCTTCCCTTATTCTGCGAGGGAGGCAGCACCCAAAGCTGCTCTCTGCTCCATCTGGTAATAGCTCACTGGGTTGTTGAGAGAATTCAGTGAGGTACGGCAGGGAGAGAGCACTTTCTAAAAATGTTCTTGTTGTTGTTGTTACTGCTTACTTTTCTGTCATTTTCCATCCCCTGTTTACTCTTCTGGTAGTAGTAGTATGAGGATTGTTTCACTTGAGATTGTGTTGATTGTTGCGAGAACCCTGACGATGTTGTATTAGGGGTTTTCCTCATGGTCAAATCAGAGAAACCCAGCCCCACTCCTAAAAGGAGCACTGACTGGCCGGATTTGATGGTTGTTTATAGCCCTTGTCTGTTCTCCTGGGGAACAGTGGCTTGTCTGCTTGCTACTTGTTGAATTCTTTATATCATGGGGAGTTAAGCTTGTGATCATAAAGTAAATTGAGAATATGTCATCACAAAAATTAAAAGAAAAATAAGAAAGGAAGGAGAAAGAGGGTGGGAGTGAGGGAGGGAGAGAAGGAGGGTGAGGTGGGAAGTACCATTATGTTCTTAAAACAGTGTATTTGAAATACATAAAGTCTGTTCACTATATATAAATACATAATAAGATTTAAAAAAAAGAGGTGAGAGGAACCAGAAACCGCAGGATTTCTGATCATTTGAAGTTGTGATCATTTGAAGTCGACCTATGTTCTTGTATTGGAGTCTCAGCAGCGTCTGTGGCTGGTTTCCTGGGTTAGGTGGCAGTTGGAACCTTCTACCACCTGCCGTCTCCTCTCTCGCACTGGGGATTTCCTGGTGGAACTGAGCTGCTGACACTGGCTCCTGCCTGGGCACTTGGACCCCTGCTCTGAAATAGCTCAGAGTCTGCAGGCAGCCAAGGTATCGGCACCACCCTCTGCTTCTTTTCCATAGCAGACATCACTAATCGATCCCAACACGGATGCTGTGAACGTCCTGCTGAATCCAGGGCTGGAGCTGCTCCATAAGCAGCAGTAGGGGAGCTACTGCGAGGGAGTGGCCCAGCGCCTCCAGACACAGAGCCGGTTGAGATGCCAAAGGAAGAAGGGGTAAACACCAAAGCATTTCTTAGAGGCACTGAGCTGACGGAGCGCTGTGGCTCAGCCTTGAGACAGGCAGCGAGAGAACAGGGCTGTCTGCTTCGACACGTCCTCAGCCAGGGGCCGGGGTACGTAGTCGATATGAGGGCTTAAGGGATTTCGGCTCAGGGCCAGGACCAGCTTATTTCGCTGATTTGGGCAAAAGCCTAAACATCTTTATCAGCGGCTGCGAATACTCAAGGCCCTGGCTTTGGCTCAAGCCTGCTGGGAAAATGCTACGGCTGGCTGGCAGGGTCTCAGAGCCAGCGGTCAAGGCACTCGGATTTTCAGTGAGTGTGCAAAGAAAGCAGGAGGACAGGAGGGGGCCCACGGATACTTAAGTGACATAGGGACGAGGATTTCTCAACATAAATCTCCAATGTGCTAGCCCCCCCCCCCAGGGGAGACAGCCATGATGGGGCATATCTGTCACCTGATACTTGATACAACAGTGAATGCATAGGTTGAGCATCCAGCATTCTACGAGGCACCCTGCTGAGGGTAAGGCATTGGTTTCTATTTCTCTGTGGTCTTGAGATGCCCACCAGAGCAGGTGAATGTCAGACACCACTCTGCAGTTGATCATCTTGGACCTCGTACTGAACCCATAAGGCGTTAACGCCTGATGGCTGGTGATTCCTCTCAGAGTCTCTCTCCTTTCTCTTTGGGTTCTCGCTCCCTGGAATTCACTGCTGCCCCCGTGACAAGGTTTTCTGCTCTACGCCGAGTCCTCGATGTTTTATAAAGATGTTCCATAAGACAAGTGCTGCCTTTGATCCTTAGGGCACACCCCTTATTACATGTCCCCATCCTCTGAGGGTTGGTTTGTGTCTCTCTGTCGCTGCATTCCAAGTAGATTCTCTATATTCATGGCATTAGGCACACACCTCCCTAGTCCCGTGGTGGTGCAGTGTTTTGAACAGCTTTTGATGTGGAAACTTGTCAAAGGTCTTTCTCGCTTTCTTGTCCCTTTTTTAAAAATCTAATTAACTGATTTCCACAGATTACTTGAGCCAGATGCCTGTTTGTCATCTCAGAGGGCGCTAAGAAATGAGTTAAGCAGGTGTGTGGTGCTGGCGTTGTCTTTCTGTAACAGGAGAGTGTGCGCATTTACGTAACACGCATTTACTGCTGACCGTAATCCTGGCTCCACGTACGGTGTTAGATTGAGGGAGAGAACATCCAGTCTCCCTTCCAGGTCTCCCCGTCTCTCTTCTCTCTTCAAGTTCCTCTTGACCTACACCCACCCTCTTGGTTGCACACCAGCGTGGGGAACAGTTATGGCCAAGAGGAGGAGAGAGTTAAGCATCTCGCAGAGACGTGGGGACTTGGCATCCTGTTAGCTTCACTGGTTGTCCAGGGCTGGGATAGAACTCTTTCCCTGTTAGTGACGGAGAACCGAACCAACTAACCTAGCAGCTAGGAGTGCACTGGCTCAGGGATGAGGAAAAGGTGAGTCCCTCTCTTCCCATGCGGCTTTATTCCAGTGTTGCCGCCAGGCCTTTGTTTCTGTCTCTGTCTTCTTCCATCTCAGGGCTCGGCTCTCTGATGGTTTCATTCGCTGGTGAATTCTGGCTCATGGTGGCAAAATGGGACCAGCAGTTATTACCTTCAAATTCTCTGACATTCAGGTTCCACAGAAAGAATGATATCTCTCTGCCTTCCTCTCTCTGTCTGTCTGTCTCTCTCGCTCTCTCTCTCATTCTCTCCCTCCCTACCTCCCTTGTCAGTAGCTCCAGTAACGGTCTCCAGATTCTCTATGATTAGACTGGTGCAGTTACATGCTCATCCAAAACAAAGCCATGTGTGCCTAGGGCTGGGAGATGGCTAGGCTGAGTCACATGATCAACCTTGCAGCATCAATGATGTCATATGAAATATATGGAAGGAAAAGGGAAGAAAAAAAGTTATGGAACACAGAGTAGCTAAAAAGAACATGTGCCCATTATTCAACCATTATTTTAATGTTTATTTATATAAAGTGAACAGATTTCATGTATTTCATAGATGCAGTTCTATGGAGAAAGCCATACTTCCCTCCCCCTCTCAGTCCGTCCTCCTTCCTTCCTTTCTCTTTTTTTCTTTAATTTTAACAATCATATAATTTCAGTTTACTTCATAATCACAGGCCTAATGCGCCACTAACTATAATGTTCAACAAGTAAAAAGTAGAAAGATCACCATCCCACAGGAGTATAGACAAGGGCTAAAAACAATAATCAAGTCATAAGATGTCATTTTCATTCTTATGAAATTTATTTATTTATTTGAAAAGCAGAGTGACACAGAGAGAGGAGGAAAGAGAGAGAGACAGACACACAGACACACAGACACACACACAGAGATAGAACTTCCATCTACCGATTCATTTCCCAAATGACCACAACAGCCAGGGTTGGGTCAGGCTAAAGCCAAGAGCCAGAAGCTCCTTCTGGGTCTCCCCATGTGGGTGGCAGGAACCCAAATACTTGAGCTATCATCCACTGCCTTCCTAGGCACATTTGCAAGAAGCTGGGCTGAAGTACAGAGTAGCTGGCATTTCAAGCAGCCGCTTAACCTACTGCACCATAATGCCAGCCCCTCAACCTTTAAATGTTTTTCTTCCTGGAGCCAAGTTTCCAAAAATCCAAACCCAGTGATTTTCCCAAATGCAGTTCATTGTGTTTAGGGGGAGCTGCACTGGGAATCTGGTGAGTCTGGCTCAACTTCTGGCTCCAGTACGAATTTACTGTTCCGTATCCTCTGGGCCTTAATCTTCCCCTCTGCCAAAGACCACCCTGCAGTCTTGCGCATCTCTTTGTCTCCAGGGATGGGAGAGTTGTCCTTGAACTTCCTGCCAGCAGCCCTGCAGCAGAATTCTTTGATGTTGCTTGTGGTATGGCTCAGTTTCCATGCACCAGACTCTGTTGGAATACTGCTGTAGGCTTGGTGGAGACCCTCCCATGAATAACTCCATACTTTCCAGAGTTTTGGTCTAAGGTGACTTTCTCTTGTAGCCTGGAACTGGCGCTAACCATCTCCATCATGCTCAGTCTTTTCCTGTTAATAAAATACAACCCCTGTCTATTCTTTGTCTATCCTATCCATTTTTAGTAATGAGATCATGAGATGCGATAAGGGGAAATTGGTCTCTTGCAGAACCATATTGGGTTGTGTTGGAAAAGATATTAACAGTCTCTCTATGATACAGTTTCTCTCCCCTGGGAAAAGCCCTAGCTGATTGAATCCTAGCTGAGGATCGAGACAGAGGTTTGGAAGCCAGTTTTGAACCTCCACAATTACACAAAACTCTGGGTAGCTGGTAAAATTAGAACGTTCTTGTTGACAGTTAGTACCCTCTTCTCCCTCAGAAAACTAGAACGCCATTAGGAGACACTTTCTGGAGAACACGGCTTTGTGTTAGGACTTGAGGCATCCATTAGGCTCTCTGCTGGAAGACAGAGGAAGCAGGTGAATAATGGAAATGCGTGAATGGAGCTGGTGTCTACCGTGTGCTGGCTGAGTGGTGGGGATATAATGAAGCAGACACTAGCCATGTTCAGCTTCTTCCTATGTTATCATACAGGAAGGAAAAGTCTAGTGTAGTCAAATCTTTCAAGAGATGATAGAAATCTTGACCTTTCTATTAAACTCAATTTCTACATGTTGGCTGTTTCTAACTACAGGGTCTTGAGGGTGCAGGGTCAGAGGAGAAAGCATGATAGATGCTGGACAGGCCAAGAGCAAAGACCCAGAGGCGGGACCAAGCATCACGTGTAGGAGCCACACAAAGGCCTATGAGTGGAC
The DNA here is from genome assembly GCF_033115175.1 of Lepus europaeus. Classification (NCBI taxonomy): domain Eukaryota; kingdom Metazoa; phylum Chordata; class Mammalia; order Lagomorpha; family Leporidae; genus Lepus; species Lepus europaeus. Next base: position 20,790,646 of record NC_084847.1, read on the forward strand.
CCCGGTAGAACGGATATCAGTAGGTAGAGCCAGATCAAGGAGAGACTCAAAGCCATGCAGAGTGGTTCACACATGATGCACAGTCAGGGAACAAATCAGGTAGAGGGTGTAGGCAAGACAGAGAAACTCCAGAAGCAGAGGTGGCAGCTAGGAATACATTCCTGTTCGTCTGGCTGTAGCATGCTCTCTGATAAAGTGAATTAGACACTGAGTTAAGAACATCACGCAGTAGGATTGAACAGTCAGATTGACTAAACAACAACAAAAAAAAAAGGAGAGAGAGATCAAGAGAAAGGGGAGGTAAAATTTTGCCTGTAGATTTCAGCATTTATTGAGGCTCCCTAGTTTGCAAAGTCTGTACACCAGCCTAGTCACAGGAATTCCATTACAAATAAGAAGTGAATCACGTCTTGGACTGCTCCAAGTCTAGATGAAGAAATCCAGAGAGAGGAAGCTGAGAGATCACATGCCAAGGCCTTGTTCTAGTTGCTTAGTTATAACAGAAGAGCGCAAAATGAGACAGCCGCTGTCCATGTCTCATATTCAATAATGAAACGGGAGTCTGCCCATTTTTATGGTGTAATATCACTCAAAGCAGGTGCATGGATTTTTGTGAAGCTTGGAGGATGTGTTTGGGGTGATCTGAACGTGTGGCAGCTGGAGCTGTAGTACAACATGGTGTAGTACATGATGTAGTACAACTTGACTTCTCCTTGGGTGTGATGTACCCTATCATCTAGATAAAGAGTATGAACCCTAAAATGATTGGCACTAGCAAGACCCAATCAATAGGAGACTTATTTTACAAGTGAGCTGCTTGGGACATGAATACCTGTATGTGTGGTAAAAGCTGAGATGGTTAAGGGGTATTGCAAACAGTGCAAGGGGATTGAGCTAATTATCACATACACACCCTTCATAAGAGTGATTTTTTTTTTATGGCCCTAAACTTGAAAAAGAAGAATTTGTAAAGGGAGGTGTGAGAAAGAATATTCTCTCTGTAAGAGACATGGAACATTTAATGCTTTATCCCCTTCAGAGCCACGATATTATCACTGCATCATTTTGTGTTACCTGTGTTGAATGAGGGAATGAAGCCTTCTAAGAAGTGAAAAGAGGCGGGACATTTCCATCTATTTCTCTCTCAGTCCCTTTCTTCTTTCCTTCTCTCCCTGCCTCCTCCCTCTTTCCTTCTGTTCATTCCTTGGGCATCTCTGCAGGATACCTTGGGTGACTCCACAGGAACCTGTCCCACAGGTAAGGGAGAGTTACTGTCAGCAGCTGTGGTGTTGAGACGTGTGAAAGGTTCATTAGAGGAAGACACATGCACCTGCAAGTGCAGCGGTAGAACAGAGTACGGCTTCCCCCTGCCTAAACAGCACTTGAAATTCCCGATGATGTCTTGCTTCTTGCTTTACAATGAGGATCTCATTCTAGAGTCCTTCCATGACCAAAGGAAGGAGATCTCTGTGTAGTGTAGGACATCTGTGCTTTAGACATCAAAATTATACTGCGGACCGGCGCCGCGGCTCACTAGGCTAACCCTCCGCCTGCGGTGCCGGTATCCCAGGTTCTAGTCCCGGTTGGTGCACTGGATTCTGTCCTGGTCACTCCTCTTCCAGTCCAGCTCTCTGCTGTGGCCCAGGAGTGCAGTGGAGGATGGCCCAAGTGCTTGAGCCCTGCACCCGCATAGGAGACCAGGAGGAAGCACCTTGCTCCTGGCTTCAGGTCAGCGCAGTGCGCCGGCCGTAGCATCCATTTGGGGGGTGAACCAATGGAAGGAAGACCTTTCTCTCTGTCTCTCTCTCTCTCACTGTCTAACTCTGCCTGTCAAAAAAAAAAAAAAAAAAAAAGATTCTACTGGGGAACGGTAAGCATCAACACGTGTCAGGTACGAATACGCAGATAAAGATGGAAGGGGTTCTTTTCTTTTTTAAAATATTTATTTTATTTATTTGAAAGGCAGAGAGAGAGAGAGAGATCTTTGATTTGCTGATTGAGTCCCCTAGTGCCTTCAACAACGAGGGCTGAGCCAGGCTGAAGCCAAGAGCCATGAACTCCATCCGGGTCTTCCTTGTGGGTGGCAGGGACCAAGTTCTTGGACCATCTTCCAGTGTTTTCCCAGCCACATTAGCAAGGGAGCTGGACCAGAATGGAGGAGGCAGGACTCAAACTAGTACACTGTGTGGGATGCCACACGCGGCGGCTTAACCCACTGAGCCACAACACCAGCCCCAACGGGGGCGGGGGGGGGCTTTCAAGAGCTGGATCAGACAACAAGGCCCCTGTAAGCTCTGGGATTTGAGAGGTGGAGGGGATTAAACAGCATTTTGTAGGCTGTACTGGTTGCCCAGAGGGGTGGCTTGTCCCTCATAATCTGTATTAGGGACACTTCCAAGCCTCCTCAAACACACATGCAAACTAAATAAAAAACCTAGTGGCTTTCTGTGCACACATTACCTCCAGGCAAAGTCCCCATCCCTGCTTCCAACCACACTGCCTCTGTGAGACCGCCTGGAGAAAAGCTCTGAGTCAGCTTGGGCCGGCTGCCCCTCCTCAATACAACACAGAATTCTGGGCGCTAAAGCCACAGTCATCCCCTGCTCCCCTGGCTGCTCGGCCATGTCCTCAGGGAAATGACTGAAAACAGCCTGGAGTCAAAGATACTTGAGAGCAGTGGAGCATGTCCGCCACCCGCCCTCCACATGAACTTGTCCTCCCATGCTTGGGGCGACCCTCAAATGCCAGCAAGAGCTGCTGCTGCTGGCACTACCCAGTCGTTGGAGGAGTCTGGTCCTCTTCACCCTTAGACACTGTTCAGGAGCGGAGATGATCCTTCATTGTCACACGTTCGAATGGTGCAACTGGAGTGTGCACACTTGGGGTCTGCTTTCCTAGCACTTGGGGACAGGTCTGCCGAGGGCAAACTCTCCTCCTCCTCCTCGTCTTCCTCTTCCTCCTCCTCCTCCTCTCCCTCCTCCTCCTCCTCCTCCTCTTCCTCCTCCTCTCCCTCCTCTTCCTCCTCCTCTCCCTCCTCTTCCTCCTCCTCTATCTCCTCCTTTTCCTCCTCCTCCCCTTTCTCCCCCTCATAATGCACATACCTTGAGCACCTGCTGGGGACAGACACTGTTGTCATCAGTACACACAGGTTAACTCGGGCCTCTGTACATCGACTCTGATACACCATCAGCTATAGGACACACACCTGTCCTGTGTTGGACTCTAACAAGGCATCAGTTGGGTTGTGTACGCCAATTTCAGAGATATTAGAGAGCTCAACGTATATTTCAGGGTCAATAAAATAGAGGAATATTCACTCCTTATTGTTTAGGTGAGAGAACTGGGGATTATAGAGGTTCAGTGTTGTACCCCAGTTGTATCCCAACTAGATTGAGGAAAAACCTGAACTCAGGCTCTTTAATTGAGAGACTGCCCTTGGGGGCTCAAGCGGTCACTTGACTCTGCTCAGTTTTGAAAGAAAAGAATGAAATTAAAGGATAAGTATGAAAGTCCTGAAAATACATCATCAACAATGGTGGCTAATATACAAGGTATAGCTTGGTATTTTACAGTATTATTTTTGTTCTCCAGAAGCCAAATGTCTTTTAATATGCAGGCATATTGTTTCACTTTTGCATGTTCAAATTTCCGGTGTGATTTCTAAGTAAATGTGAAAGTTAGCACGCTGGGTTGGGCTTTTGACCTATCACGGAGATGCTACTTGAGACCCCTGCATCCCATATCAGAGCGCCTGGGTTCAAGTTCCTGCTCTGCTTCTGATTCCAGCTCCCTGCTAATGCACACCCTGGGAGGCAGCAGGGGATGGCTCAAGTATTTGGGTTCCTGCCATCCACTTGGGAGACCCAGATTGAGTTCCCGGTACCTGGCTTTGGTTTGGCCCAGCCCTGGCTGTTGCAAGGAGTGAACTAGCAGGTGACATATTTTTCTCTCCTCTCTCTCTCTGCCTCTCAGATAAATTTATATATCTATATATCTTTCTATTTTAGATGCCAATTAAATATCTATCATAGAGGGTTGACATCACGGTAAATTGTTTGCAGGAGTAATGCCAATTCTATACTTCTGTCTGTATCCATACCCTTTACTCTGGGATAGTGTATCCTCTCCCATCAAGAAATAGCACCTATTTCCGTATGCTTCTGAGCCTACTGGACTGTGCCTTGCTTTAGGCAATAGAAGGTGGTAATATTGGTAGCCTGCCAGTTCTGTGTCTAGACCCAAGAAATCGTCAGGGATTTGGCTTTCTTTCGGATCCCTGCCCTACCACGAAAGAAATTGCAGCGTAACCTAGAGGAGGATGACTGCTACAAAGCCAGGTCATCTCAGCTTGCCGCGTGGAACAGCCAGCCCCGGGCTGACCTGCTCCCTCACTGCAGGCTCCCGAGCCAGACAGGCACAGCCCAGATCAACAAAACTTCCCAGGCAACCCTAGACATCACTGGCGGCTGTATCAAGTCGCAGGCTAACGGTTACTGCTTCTGTGCTAGCACTGTGTCTGCCCCATAAAATGATGAGTTAACTCTTGGCGCATGTGACAGTTTCCTGGGTGTTCATTTGCTTTAGAAGGATGTTGTACACTTACTTTTGCACGGAAAAACTTCCCTCTTGAAACAACTTCTTTTTTTTTTTTTTTTTTTGTATATCCAGTTGCTATAGCAACCTAATACTTTTGTTCTCTGCACTGGTCTCCCTGATCCTATCACTTTGCAGTTAGTCAACATGATGTTGGAACCTTGGTTGTTATGGTAACCTGGGACCATTTCTTTAAAAATGTATTCCATTGACATTGTTTTTTTGAGGAGGCCTGCGATTTAGTCTTGTCCTCATCTGGAAAAACTTGCGAGGTTCCAAGCAAAAAACACTTTGGGAAATGCTCCTTGGGACGGGGAGCAATTCTCCCTTGCAGCCGGCCTCCTTCCAGAAGCCTCGGGCATCCGGGGCCTTTATGGGTTTTTCCCATTTAAACGCCTCTCAGAATCTTGGCGAATGACAAGGTATGTTTTAAAAAGCCCTCAAAGAGGCTGGATTGTTCATCGAAAACATGTGTAGCTGAATTGTCATTCATTATGCATGAAGCCCCACAGGTGCCCTACACAGAGCTGCAACAAGCCTGGAGATGAGATTCTTTGTGTGTGAGGAGGAGACTCAGGAAACAGCCCGGGGTGGAGGTGTCGCTGGGAGTAGGTGAGGGGTGAGGGAGAATGGCGTTGGGGGTGGGGACTTGGAAGGTCACAGAGAGGCTGCAAGGCAGAGCATTCAAGGTGGGCCTTGAGGCCAAAGCAGTTATAGGAGGACAAGGGAGCAAGGGGGCCGAGGAATCCAAGTCCAAAGTAAACTCCAGACACAACGGAAAATATTTCTGTGCTGGGGCCTGAGCTGTGGCATGGCAGGTTAAGCCGCCTCGTGCAGTGCCGGCATCCCATCTGAGCACTGGTTTAGGTCCCAGAAGCTCCACTTCCAATCCAGCTCCCTGGTAATGTGTCAGTGGAAGATGGCCCAAGTCCTTGGGCCCCTGCAGTCACATAGGAGACCTGAACGAAGCTCCTGGTTTCTGACTTCAACCTAGCCCATCCCAGGTCGTTGTTGTGGCCATTTGTGGAGTGAACCAGCAGATGGAAGATTTCTCTCTCCTCTCTCTCTGTTTCTCTGTCTTTCAAACAAATAGATAATTTAAAAAAAAAAAAAAGTATTTCTGTGCTTAGGAGAAGTCTCAACTCTTTGGGAAGCCTAAGGCACTTGCATTTTGCGAGGCTTTTGTTATATTTTTTTAAAAATCGCGAGGTGCCAAGTCAAGGTTATAAAATGGTGGCATCTGTCATGCAGTGCTTCTGCTAAGAAAAACGTGATGCAGCATTGTCACAGTCTTCACGAGATAATCAGGAGATTTATTTAGAAATGCATGCATTCGTCATCCACCCAGGCGGGCGTGGCAGCCGGACGCAGACGCTGAGCTGTAGGAAGCACCGGGGCTGTGCCTGGGAGCAGGCAGACGAGTGGAAGGCAGGACCGTGAAGGGGCCGCTCACTCTTAGGAGCCAGACTCCTTCGGTTCTGTCCCCTGGGGGGAAGCCAGATGCTCCCCCACCTTCTCCTACGAGGAGCCTCACCTCTGTTTCCTTTGATGGAGCGGAAGGAGTCACCATCAGCCATAAGGAGAAGAGGAACAAGTCAGCAGTAGGGAGTTGGGTTCTGGACCCAGAGGGGCCACTCACCCGCTTGCTGTGGGACCTGGAGCCAGCGTATTGCTTTTCCGGGCCTCTGAGTTCTCAGCTCCTGGAAAACATTTGCTTGAACCATCTCTTAAGACCATGCTGACTCCGATGACCCAGGGTTCTAGAGGAAGAAGGGTTGCTCACTTGCAAGAGGGGCAGAGGTCTGGGATAGGGTTGTTCCATCTCCCACCTGCCATCTGGGATCGTAACCTCTGGCTGGTGAGCTGGTGATACCTTTGGTGTGGGGCATGGAGTGCCAGAATTGGTACCTGGCACCAGACTAGTGGTCTCTAGAGCTCTGTGACTGGGAGGGATACCTGCATGGTGGCAGTTTCACTCTTAGACATTCAAGATGGCGCCCTAGAAACAGTGACTTCCTATTCTTATCCAGGAGAGGTAGGATAGTACATTGGAGAAGAGTGTATTATGAAATAGGGCAAAATGCATGCAAAGACGGTATGACGCATAGAAACACTGCTGCCATTCCTACTGTTTACTCTCTGCTCACTAGACAGTTATTGAGCACTGACACTTGGTTGAGTACATTAGATACGCTGTCTTTGTTTTTTTTGCCAACTTCATAACAGCCTTTAGAAGGCATGCATTGCCATTTGACAGGGAGGTTGGGTTCTAACATCAAAGCTCAAAATGAAATTTTTTGTGGTCAGAATTACTCTTGAAAATGCAAATTTGGAGAGCTACAGTGCTTTGGGATTCCAGAACTTGCACTCTCAACATCTCAATTTTTTTTAAGCTTATGTATACTCGAGGTATCATTGCATTTCTCCAGGGCTCCAGCAGAGAAAGGACTGTGGCACTGGGGGATGTAGTGCCAAACATTCTGAGTTCGAATTTAGTGTCTGCCACTTGTTACCTGTGTCCCATTTGTTACCTGTGTCACCCTTAGGTGACTGTTGCATAATTCCTTCGCTTTCTCTACCTCTGAGGTTGTCCATGGGATTGATCAAGACAAAACACAATTATTTATGTTGCAAACTCTAGTGTGCTACCTGGGTGTTGTTGATGACATCAGTGAAATGGATAGAGAAGCTCATGTTTGTACCAGCAGTATCTTGTGTGATTTTTCCAATTTTAGTTATTTTCCTGAGTGTTTTAGCAATCTCCTCTCAGCCTTTCAGTGTCCAAATAAACCTTCACATACAGGAAGCAGCATCCTCATGCTTCTCCCTCCCACTCCCACTGGATCCTCCAAAGGCAGGAAACCTGTAGCCTCCCCCACAACTTCCAGAGGGATTTTCTTCCCTACACCCCATGAAAACTGCTTGAAGCCTTGCATCAGGCCTGGTTGTTTGAACCACTGCCAGGCAACTCCTTTTTTACGTTTGTGACTAGCCAAGCTTCACGTATGTCCAGCCTTCTTTGCAAGTAGGTCAGGTCCTGGTGGCATTTTGTGGACAATGAGATGTCCACAGACATTTCTGGCATCTGGGAATGTTATGATTTCTTGATGAAGAGGCCACCCAGGGCAAGTGCCACCTCCATCCCTCCTCCTCTCTGTTTTGAATCTGGATGTGGTTGGCGCTGGGGTAGCCACAGTAAGAGTCAACAAAGGCAAAAAGCCAAGAAGCTAAGTACGAGGCAGAGGCTGGGACACTGGCTATCCTTTTATCAGTCTTGTTATACAAACTCTGGATCTTTAGCATTAGACACAAGCTTTAATTCCCAGCGGAAACAGAGACGACAATTCATAAGCTGGCCGTTCTCACTTTCCAATTTTACCTCCTGCCTGCTCTCCTGTTCCCATTCGTGTTAGCGCTGTGTCCTGACTCTGAGCCCCCAAGCAAGCTGTTCACTCTGGGAGGCTACCTGTCCCTGTTGCCTTTGTCTCACTACCTGACTTGAAGACCCGAGCTGTGTAGCCAGGAAACTCTCCCATACCACCCAATTTCCTGCAGTATGGCCCAGCGGACCGTATCAAGCGCCTGTTGTCTGTGACAGTGGAGCCTTGTGTCCCCTCGGGGTTAGACAATCACCTGAGGACAGAAGCTGCACTTCTAGCACCTGGTCTAGAGCCTGGTCAGTATTAGATGGTTCCACAGCCGCTGACTGGAAGTGCGCATGAATAACAGGATGTTGTCCATAGGAATTAGTTATTTCCACTTATGTATCGAACTGTAGCGCAGCAGCCTTGCCAGCTGGGAGCTTGTGCAGTGTTCTAGGGATATCCTGTAGACAAGAGAGGATAGGGCAGTAAACAGGACTGCAGGGCTCAGGAAATAATAGACCAGGAGCCGTAGGTTCTCAAAGGCTGGAATACGATGCCCAGTACATTCCTAAAGCGTGTCATGTAGCCCAACAACTCTCCCAGGCCAGCTTGATTTTTCTCTACCAAAAGGAATGCGTCACATTCCACAATAGTGGACATTTCTTTCCAAAAATTTCAAAAATCATATTATAAATTGAGAATTTGATGTATTTGTAGAATACAAAATGATGTTATGATTTATGACTACCATGTGGAATAATTAAATCAAGCTAATTAACATATCCATCACCTCAAACACTTCACGTTTTTGTGGTGAGAACGTTTGGAATTGCCTCTCGGCAATGTTGAAACGCAATGATGCACTATTATGAACTGTATTCCCCACACTTTGCAAGAGATACCAGAGACAACAAAACCCTCCTGGGTGAGATTATGTACACCTTGACTGTCATCAGGGTGCCTCAGCCCCCAGGAGACCAGGCTGGGCTTCTTTGAATCCTGGTAGTCTCAGGGTTCCAAGAGTTCATGAACCAAAAGCAAGAGCTTCAAGACCACCTAGGATCTGATAACTCTCCCCAAAGTACAAGTCCTCAGAGATAAAACCCGCCCACCTTGCATTTTATTGGTCCCACTTATTTTGTGTGACACAGCCTTGACCAATAGCAAGTCAGAATCAAGGAAGTGGGGGAATAGACTCCACCTACTAGAAGGAGCAGCAGCATCCTGTTACACATAGACAGGGTCACAGGGAGGTGGGATGGACCAGCAGCCGTGGTCTTCACAGTCCGCCGCACCTGGATGTCCACATGGTTCTCTTCCTGTATCGTCCAGCTCCCTGACCACTTCTGTACAGTGGCCTGCATTGCTGCCATACCCCAACTCCATTGTTACTTGTGCTCTTCTTGTGCCCTGAATACTTACTGTCACCGGACACCTTGCACATTGATTTGTGTTTGTCTGCCTGTCTGCACCCCATTAAAATGTCCACTCCAAGAGAGCAGAGATTTCCAAGGTTTTGTTCACCACCCTATGCCCAGCACCCAGACCTGTGCTTGGCACATCCCAGGAGCTCAGTGAATGCCGGTTGCGTGCATAAATGGAGCCTGTCCCAGTGATAGGTGTGTGCCTATGATAAATGATGACCCCGAGCATTTTCTATAAACCTCAAATATGAGCACCGTTTGCATCACTGGGGGGCCTGGGGGGCCCCACAGGAAGAACAAATGATCACATCATTTTCCTTGCTGAAGTCACTTGCGCATTAATTCTTTTTTAAAGATTGAATTATTGATTTAAAAGGCAGAGCTACAGAGAGAAGAAGAGATGACAGATACAGAGAGAGGGAGAATGGGATGTGAGAGAGAGAGAGAGAGAGAGAGATTTTCCATCTGCTGGTTCAGTCCTCACATGGCCGCAACACCCAGGGCTGGGCCAGACCAAAGCCAGGAGCCTGTAACTCCATCCAGCCTCCCACATGCGTGGCAGGGGCCCGAGCATTCGAGCTGTCCTCTGTTGCCATCCCAGTCACATTAACAGGGAGCTGGATTAGAAGTGGAGCACCCGGGACTTGAACCAGCTCTCAGATGGGATGCTGGTATAGCAAGCAGAGGCATAAGTTACTGTGCCACAATGCCAGGGGCCCAGATTTTTTTATAAAGTACATCCATGCACTTGACCCAGATCCTCCAAACTGTGTATTTATTAGTTCGCAGCAGCAGACCTGGCTGTCTTATTAGAAAGGATTGGCTGCTCTGATTTCGTAGCATGCAAAAGGATTGGACGTTCAGGGTGTTAACATTGTTCTCAGCATTAAACACAGTAAATCTGAGCTGATGTATCTAGGCTTGAATACAGATTCCCAGACCAGAAAGATTATAAGACATTAAATCTATGTAAATTCAGCTATTAATTTCTGTTTGAACAAATTCCGCCAGGAATTTGACTTGGGGGCTTCCAGACAAATAGATCTGGTTGGGAAACATGCAAAGTGCAGTCTGAAACCAGAGCGAGATGCCGTGGTCCCCCTTGAAAATTCCACAGCCGGGTGAATCTCTAACAGGTCACAGTTGAGAGCCCAAGCAATTATGCCGGAGTACGTTAATAATAAAACAGGCAAGTGACTGTGCTTGTCTTGTAGAAGGATGAAAGCAGCTGTTGGTTCCAATTCAGAAAAATGACAGGGACACCGGCAGCTCACATTGTTGGTGACACCTGGCAGGCTCATAAGAAGAGGTTCTTCTTCCCAGGAGCTGCTCAGTCTCCGCATCGTCTCGGGCCCCTTTGCTGGTGACCAGGGCCCTGGGCGCCACCATCAGCATCTCACTGGGTGGCAGAAGCGACAGATACATACAGTTTCTAAAGGCCGCCCTGAGCAGGAGCCTTGGACATAATAGAGGTGCTTCCTACACATGCTAAACCACAGCTGTGACTGCGGGAAGAAACAGAATAATCTGGAAAGACGCGAGCCACAGGGGGCTCCTGGCAGCATGCCAAGCCACAGGCTTACCAAATGGATCCTTTGAAAAGGAAGCTGGCGGTCAAGAGAAAGTCGGGGAGCCTGCAGTCCCGGGTACACTGGGGAGCAAATGCAGGAGAACTAATACAGAGCCAGACCCATGGACTCCAAGAGGAAGCTTCCCCCCACCCCCAACATGGGTTCTTCTGCCTAGAGCAATGGAAGTTTTTGGAGTCAGATAGTCCTGAGTTCAAATCCTACCTCTACCCTAGTGACTTTGCCTGGGGCTCAGTTTGCTTATCTGTATAATGGGGGATACATAGGTCTGGTTCTACTAACTGTCAGAATAAAGACAACAACAGGCATTTATTGGGCTCCTACTCTCCATCAGACTCGTGCATGCATGATGTCAGTTACACATCACACAGCAACCTTGGTGTTAGGAGGCTCTGTTGTTATCCCTCATTATACAGATGAACAAACTGAGCCCCAGACTGGTGGCAGCATTACCCAAAGTCACTAGGGGTAGAGGTAGGATTTGAACTCGGGCCTATCTGACTCCAAAAACTTCCATTGCTCTAGGCAGAAGAATCCATGCTGGGGGTGGGGAGAAGCTTCCTCTTGGAGTCCATGGGTCTGGCTCTGTGTCAGTTCTCTCTTCTAGAATGTTCTGGACAAAAGTCACCAAGGCTTTAGTACAACAGCTGATTGACTGGAAGAAGTCAGTGATACCCCTGATGGTAAGGGGACCGGTGCTTTCTGTGTCAGGCACGTATGTATGTGGATTTGGTGGTATGCTTTATCTTTGCTTCATCTTCATAATCATGGCATAAAGAATGCCAGTCCTGTTGATTGTCTGGTTTTAAAGACGGGGATACTGAGGCACAGAGAATTCCGGAACCTTGTGAGAAACTGGCAGAGGGACAGCTGAGCTTGTCAGCCTGCCACCCTAGATTCTGTGCCCCTACATATTGACGCCACGGAGCCACCTAGCTCCACCCCCTGGCTTGTTTCCAATTGCGTGATGCTTGGAATATGAGCAAGCAACAAGCCTTTTTGTTGTTTTTTAAAATATTTATTTGAAAGGCAGAGTTACAGAGAGGCAGAGGCAGAGAGGTAGAGAGGCAGAGAGAGAGAGAGAGAGAGAGAGAGAGAGAGAGAGAGAGAGAAAGAAAGTCTTCCATCCACTAGCTCACTACTCAGATGGCCACAGCGTCTGGAGCTGGGCCAATCCGAGACCAGGAGCCAGGAACTTTTTCCGGGTCTCCCACATGGGTGCAGGGGCCCAAAGGACTTGTGACATCTTCTACTGTTTTCCCAGGCCATCCAGCAGAGAGCTTGGATCGGAAGTGGGGCAGCCAGGACTCAAACCGGCACCCATATGGGATGCTGGCACTAAAGGCAGTGGCTTTACCCGCTGTGCCACAGCACTGGCCCCATCTTTGTTGTTTTAAAGCATCAAGATTCAAATTCAAGGACTGGTTATAGCTACAGCATAATCTAACCTATTTAATTAATTTTGTTTTATTGGCGAGGGGGAGTGAGGGCAAGCTCTCACATCTGCTGATTCACTTCCCAAATGTTTGCAATGGCTAAGACGTGGACCAGGATGCACACAGGTGACAAAAACTACCTGACCGAGGCATCACCTGCTGCCTCCCAGGGTGTGCATTTACAGGAATCTGACGTCAGCAGTGGAGCCTGGGCTGAAACCCCCAGGCACTCCTATAGGAGCTGCACACATCCCAAAACACATCTTAACTGCTGGGCCAAATGCCCACCTCTGTTTTATTTTATTTGTTTATTTGCAAGACAGACAGAGAGAGAGAGGAGGGAGAGATGAGAGACAATGCAAGCACCCACCCTAGGGGCTGATTGTAAGGGCTGAATGTGACAAGCATTTAGCAGTACCTGGTACAAGGAAAATGCTAAATAAGAGGAATCCACCTTGGGTGACCGTCAAGGCCAAGGTGAAATGTCATAGATTCCGTGCAGTTCTTCCTCATCTGCTTCTGTTCCCTCAGCTAATGAGCTGCTCCCTGCTCTGCCCTCCGAGAGCACCTGGACTCACTGCAGTTCATTTGTCGGTCTCTCTCCCATAGCTCTTGGAGTCCCCAGAGCGCTAATAATACCTATTACTTCTATCATTTCCTCCCCAACTCTAGCCACCAGGGGTGTTTGGAAAAACGTATTCTATTAGACTGTGCAAGCTACTTTCATTTGAATATGTCTGCAGCCGGCTCAGCTAGTCTGAGTCCTAGAAAGCTTTGTGGGGTTTGTCCATTCATGAGTTCCATCAAATGTATTCCGGTACTGAGTATGCAGTGCTGTTCTGGACCAGGGAATGTATACTAGGGTGGGTATTGCGTGTGCTTCAGTCAAGCCTCATTTGCTTTGATGGGCCAGTTTTGACCCATGGACAGTATTTGGCTGATCCATGATGTAGACAGAAAGGAATGTACATTCTTAAGTTCTGGTGCAGGAAAGATTAAAAATAAGTCAGTGAGGAGCTGGCACCGTGGTATAGTGGGTAAAGCCACCACCTGCAGTGTGGTATCCCCTATGGGCGCTGGTTCGAGTCCCAGCTGCTCCACTTCCCATCCAGCTCCCTGCTAATGGCCTGAGTAAGCAATAGAACATGGCTCAAGTGCTCGGGCTCCTGCACCTGCATGGGAGACCTGGAAGAAGCTCCTGGCTTTGGCCTGGCCCAGCCCCAGCCGTTGTGGCCATTTGGGGAGTGAATCAGTGGATATAAGATCTCTCTGATTCTGTAACTCTGCCTTTCAAATACACAAAATGAATCTTTAAGAAGCTGTGTATCAATTTTAAAAAAGAAGTCATTTGACGAGGAGCAGTTGCAGGACTCCTTTGTTTGGGTTGAGGCGTCAGGATGATCTCCATGATGGAGAAGCCCAGAGCAGCCTCATGGTGTAAGACCCCTGAACCAGGTGTCCTACAAAGCGACCCCCAGAAACACAGACTCCACTCCAATCGATGCAAAAGGCAAGAGGAAAGTTTATTTCATTTGCAAATGGACTGTCTCAGCAGCACCCTCTGGTAAGGTGCAGAGGGAGAGAGAGAGCGGCCCCGAACAATAGCTTTACTGGGTATTTAAAGCTTAAAACCACAGCATTAGCATGTTTAGTTATGTTACAATCCTATTGGGCAAGATAAAAGTTGTGTTACAATTTTATTGGATATGTTAATGGTTCCTAGGTAAGGGGCTTGGGATGGGGGTCGCGGGCAGTTTCTTCTTATCAGCTAAGGCGAGCAGGGCGGGGGTGGTACGGGCTGTCCGTGCTCTGCGGTTTTTCTTAACTCTTTTTCGGACTCCTGCAAGTGTTATCGCGTGAGACAGTTACACAGAGCAGTTTCACAAGGCAGTTTCCCAAGGTTATTCTGCAGGCAGATGGAGACACAGTTATCTTAAGGAATGGCTACTGTCAGCAGCCAAACTTTTTAACCCTTGCTAAAATTATTTTAATATTTACTTTTAGCAGGGGTCTTATAATGGGATCTGGGGCTGGGGAGAATAACAGAGACCTACACAGAGGTGGCTAGTGCAAAGGTCCTGAGACAGGAATGTGCCTGGTGTGTTAGGGAACAGAAAGAGAGCCAGTGACTGCTGCTGAGAGCTTTCCTGACCAGTCTGGACTTTGCTCTCATGGTCTGATTTCCCTTGGCTCACGTTTTAGTCCTTGGTGCCTGGCCGTATCCCCAGGGGGGCTGGCTTCTATAATACCTGTCTCTCCTGAGCCTTTTCCTTCAGATAGCTGTGCGTGGTTATTATCCCTCCCTTTGGGCCCTGCTTATCCAAGCTAAACAGACTGCATTTGTTTAATCCCTCCCTGATATTTCAGCGCCTCCAGCCATGAGTTCTCTATGGAAACTTCTAGATATTTCTCTTTTTCGATGCCACCACTACCCTTCAGAAACAGCCTCTCCATGGGAACAAACTCTGCCCGGCTTTTTTTTTTCCCCCCCTTTCTGATGCCCAGTCTCGAAGCTCACATCTCAGCTAATCTCTCATTTCTTTTTTTCTGGCAAGACTGTAGGGATTAGAGCATTCAATGCTTCCCAGACTGAACGGCCCGATCCCGCTTTCATCACTGTCTGGGTCTCCTGAGATCCTTGTTCTGCCAATCAAAGGGTTGGGATTTGTTAGAGTTTCCTTTTGTTCTTTGTGAATCCCTGGAGTTCCTGGCAGCTAATGGCTTTGTAATGCTCCCTGCGGGCCCCTGCCTCTGAACATTGCCCCCATTCATCTGGTGGTCGGCAAGGGGAGGCACAGACAGGACCCTGTGATGGAAAGTTGCGTCTCCGCTGGTCTCTCGCGCAGCCAGCTTTCTGGAGACCCTTTGGAGGGAGCTCAATCAAGGGGCAGGAAGCTCTAATCTTAAGCAAGCAGATTCAACTCCTTCCTGGAAACCTCAGCGGTCTCCGGTCTAATGTGGGAGCCGCATCGGGAACTCCCGTCTCCAGGGAATGTGTGGACCTATAGAGACAGCGCGTGTGAATGCGCCGGTGAGATCAGTCCTTCATTCACGCACTCCACGAGTATGTACTGAGTGTCTATTATATGTAAGGCCCTGCGTAGGGATCCAGAGTTCCAGCAGTGCCATAGGATGTCAGTGGATAACGCAGACCTGAGGGCCAGCACTGTGGCGTAGTAGGTGAGGCCTCTAACTGCAGTGCCAGCATCCCATATGGGTGCCGGTTCGAGTCCTGGCTGCTCCACTTCCAATCCAGCTCTCTGCTATGGCCTGGAAAAGCAGCAGAAGATGGCCCAAGTGCTTGGGCCCCTGCACCCATGGGGGAGACCCGGAAGAAGCTCCTGGCTCCCGGCTTCGGATCGGCCCAGCTCCGCCTTTGCGGCCACTTGGGGAGTGACCAAGCGGATGGAAGAGACCTCTCTCTCTGTCTTTCCATCTCATTGTCTGACTCTGCCTCTCAAATAAATAAATAAATCTTACCAAAAAAAAAATGCAGACCTGGTGACTGTCTTTGGGAGGCTGATACTCTTCAAAGAAAGAATGGTAATTTCTTGTCACTTCTTGAATGGTACTTGAACTACATGCGCTGATGCCTTAATTATGCAGTCCATCAGTCCTGTGAAAATGTATACACTGGCCATAGTTTATATGTCAGGAACTAAAGGAGGTTATGGTGCTTTCTCACAGTCTGCAGACAATAGGGATGAGCGATGGTTGAAGTTCAGATCCATCTGTCTCCAAAAGCAGGACC
The DNA here is from genome assembly GCF_033115175.1 of Lepus europaeus. Classification (NCBI taxonomy): domain Eukaryota; kingdom Metazoa; phylum Chordata; class Mammalia; order Lagomorpha; family Leporidae; genus Lepus; species Lepus europaeus. The sequence continues at coordinate 20,806,804 of NC_084847.1, forward strand.
TGAACCAGCAAGATGCGGTATTTAGAGTTGAAAGGCTGACGGAATTCCTAAATGCTGTCACTGAGGGCCCTGTACAGGTTGGGAAGAGTTTATTCCAAAGAAAACTTGGGAAAAGGGTGAGCAGGTAGTAGCCTCCTGATTAAGGTGCCTGTTGAGTTAGCCACGTCCCGTACTGGGAGTGCCTGGGTTCAAGTTCTGGCTCCACTGCCCCTTCCGGCCTCCGGGTAAAACGCACATCTTGGGAGGCAGCAGGTGACAGTTCAAGCACTTCAGTCCCTGCCCCTGACATGGGCGATCTGGATGGAGTTCCTTGATCCTGGCTTCGGCCTGGCGTGGCTCTCATTGTTGTGGGTATTTGGGGAGTGATCCAGTGGATGGAAGATCTCTCCCCCTCTCTCTCCTATTCAAATAAATCAAAATAAATAAATGAAATAAAAAATAGCAGCCTTGAAAAACATACTTTGAGTATGCAGCTTCGTGTTTTCTGTTCAGTTTGGTCTTGCTTTTCTGAGGTTAGGCCACAATCTTCTGATCTTCTGGCATGAACCTCTCTCTCTCTCTCTCTTTTTTTTTTTTGACAGGCAGTTAGACAGTGAGAGAGAGAGACAGAGAGAAAGGTCTTCCTTCCATTGGTTCACCCCCCCAAAATGGCCGCTACAGACGCCACACTGTGCTGATCCGAAGCCAGGAGCCAGGTGCTTTCTCCAGGTCTCCCATGCGGGTGCAGGGCCCAAGCACTTGGGCCATCCTCCACTGCACTCCCGGGCCACAGCAGAGCTGGACTGGAAGAGGAGCAACCGGGACAGAACCGGCACCCCGACCAGGACTAGAACCTGGAGTGCCGGCGCCACAGGCGGAGGATTAGCCTAGTGAGCCGCGGCGCCGGCCATGGAGTGAATCTCTTAACACTCATTTGGAACTTTTATTTCGTGTCTCTGATATGAGGACATGTGGCCAAATGGAATGAACCAGCAGTGCACCTTCTCCATGAACTTGTTCGAGACCCCGTGAAATTGTTCGAGAGCGCGTGCCCCTTGTTTCCCCAGAACTTCACACATACCTATACTAAGGGGCCCTTCAAGCGTCTTTGATTATATATCATGTATTAACCATGAAGACATTCATGAAGATTCCACCATGAAGAAATCCTTGCTCTCCTTCTCTGAACAGTTACACTTCATGGGTCTGCTTAGGGGTAAATCAAGGCTTTACGAGTTGTTTGTAAAAAAGCTTGGGAGTGGTTCATTCCGCCTGGAAGCAGCTAGGGACTCTCCTAAAGGGGGTGGCTAATTGGCTGGGGTCTTGAAGAATAAGTAGACGTTTTCTAGTTGAAGTAATAGCTATCGATTACCAGGTACCTCACCTAAAACTGATGGATTTCCCTCTCCCCTCTAACCTTAGGGAGCAGGTGCACCTCCCAGCTAGACAGTGAATCTCAGAGGTTTACCTATGGACCAAATTGGGCTTCAGGGCCCTCCTCCCTCCCCTGTGGCCTGTGTCTTACCCATCTCTGTTCTCCTTTGTTTGCCTTCTCAGCTGCTCAGCTGAGATCCAGCTCTTTAAGCAAGGCCTATCTGTCCACGGTTAGTTATGTGGGGAGCTGAACTCCTGTGTTGATTGATGGAAGCCTAAATGAAACTTAACAGCAGACAGGTAGTTGGGTGTCAATTGAAAGAGTTGCTGATTTACTGCTCGCCCAGGTTTAAACCTCAGCTTCACTGCTTCCAAACTGGACAACCCGGGCCTATCAGCTCATCTCTCTGGACCCCCAATGTGGCCGTCTGTGAATCGAGCTAATCAAATGTACGAGTCATGAGCACTGAATGGTGGTTATCTGGGGCCTGCGTGGACGTATGCTCCCCGGCCCCGTGCAAAGTTCCTCCCCTCCTGAGGAGCTCTGCTTAAGAACCCCCTCCCCACAGCTCTGTTTAGGACCTCTTTTGTTTTGTTTTTCTTATAATCCATATAAGTACATGAGAGTGGGTCCCCTATTTCTTTCTTTCCTGTGTATTTTCTGACTCACATGTCAGCACCATGAGGGCAGAAATTGTGTCCTTTTTCCAAAGACCTAGAACAGTGCCTGGCACTTACTAACTTATGCAAGAAATACCGGATGAATGAATGAGTGGCAAAAAGCCCTTGGACCCTTAATCTTGATCGAGTTCTTTCCTTACTTCTCTCTTCCTACCAATGAATCTCCGATCACATTTTTCATACCTGCTTTCCTAATCCTTTTCTCTGTATTTTCTGATAACCTGACCCCAATTTAAATGGATCTCTGGCATCTGCATTTAAGGACCCAGATGCAAAATAGGCCTGAGCTATTGTCTCCTTTCCCTTCTCCTCAACTTCCCCACGTTCGTTAAGTGAAACGCTTCTTCCAGACCATCTCAATTGCACAGGGATTTTTTTTTTTCAAGCCTTTAATGTGGAATGTGCTGATTAATTGTTCTTTAAACACTTTTGGGGTCCCAGGTTCCAACTCTGTTTGTTATTGTGACACCTGGAAGAGCAGTGGTAATTAAGAATGCAGTAGCAATTGTTTCACAAGCCCCTGATGGGGCTGCAGTTTATGTAATTTGGCCATTAAAGTAAGCAGCAGGTGCGTAGCTGGCCGCACTGAGTGGGCACCTCTGAGTAGCTCAGATGTATTTACTTACAATGAATAGGATTTCAATCATCTTGACTGGGTTAGAGCAAGTCCCCAAGCTGTGTTGGAAAGTGAGTAATGAACCACCTGCTCACCAGGGGCCTTTTTCTTCCCATTAAGAGACAAGCTGGCGCTGGCGTGGGGATTCAGTTGAGCCAAGGCTTCCTAATGGAACCAAGGAACACCTGTCATTCTATTACACAGACTTCTAACACAGGTCCTACCTCAAGACCTCCACGTCTCTCATTGCCCCACAGCCCAGTCGCTCACAGGCCCTCTTACTTAAGCCCTTAAATGGTTCTCCAATATCTCTACTTCTCAGCAGCTCTGCCACTCTAGACCAAGGCGACAGTGTCTCCTTGGGTTGTTGCAAGAACTTTGGTTCCTGACTCTTCTATTCCAATGCAAGCCACTTTGACCTTGCTTCCAATCAATCCACTCTTCCAACAGCACCTGGTATGATGTTTGAAGACATAAAACAATTGTGTTTATACTCATCACACACCCCACCCGCTGCTGAAAACCCTGCGACGCCTTTCCATTTTGCTCCAGTTAGAATTCCGTAGTGAGCAGGCCTCCTATGAGATCCTGAAACCATTGGAGCTCCTCTCTCTTGCTGTAGCTCTTGGATCTCTCCAGCCGTTCGCCTTGGCCTTGAACCCGGTGGCCACACAATATCTCTCTCAAGGATACATGTACCTCCTCCTCTAGGCAACACACTCATCCTTCAGATTTCAGTTCAACTGAGCCACTTCTTCCTGGAAGGCTTCCTGGCTCTCCCTGGCTCGGTCAAATCTCTATGGTACAAGCTTTTACAATTTACTGTGCCTCATCTTTGCAGCAATTGTAACTATGATTTTTTTTGGTCTGTTTCTCCCATTAGACTTGATGCTCCATGAGGACAGAATCGTATTATATTTTCACTCATATTTTATCTCTATTACCATCCATCAGGGAAGAACCCTAATCTTACATAGAGCAGCAAGAAGTGTCTCTGATATGTTTCCGTTGGAAAAAAAAAAGAAAAAAAGGAATATTTATTAGATGTGGAGAGCGAGTATGTATTCCCATCTGCGGGCTCACTCCCAAGATGACAGCAGCAGCCAGTGGGTGAAGCCAAGAACCTGGGGTTCAATCCAGGTCTCCCACTTGAGTGGCAGGAACCCAACTAGTTGAGCTTCACCTGTGTCTTTCAGGGTTTGCATCTGTAGGAAGCTGGACTCGGGAGCCAGTGCTAAGAACTGAGCCTTGGAACTCCACCCAGCATGGGACGTGGGTCTCCCAACCACTAAGCCAGATGCTCACCCCTCAATTTTCAAATCTGCCATTTCCCAAAATTACCACTCTGTATCATAAGTTCCACATCATTGTGATGACTCTGTGTGAGGGTAGAATACAGTAGAGTAGCGGTGACAGTAATAGTGGTGGCAGTAGCAGCAGAACCAATAGTGATGCTATCTCCCAGGGCTAATGGTGAGGACATAGAAGCAATTGCCGGGCCGGCGCCGTGGCTCAATAGGCTAATCCTCTGCCTTGCGGCACTGGCACACCGGGTTCTAGTCCCGGTCGGGGCGCCGGATTCTGTCCCGGTTGCTCCTCTTTCAGGCCAGCTCTTGCTATGGCCCGGGAGTGCAGTGGAGGATGGCCCAGGTGCTTGGGCCCTGCACCCCATGGGAGACCAGGAGAGGCACCTGGCTCCTGCCTTTGGATCAGCTGCAGTGGCCATTGGAGGGTGAACCAACGGCAAAGGAAGACCTTTCTCTCTCTCTCTCTCTCTCTCTCTCACTGTCCACTCTGCCTGTCAAAAAAAAAAAAAAGAAGAAGCAATTGCCACAATTCCTGGAACATAGTCAATGCTAAATAAAACTTAGCTAACAATGTTGACTGTTGGATGTCCCATCAGCTGGTTAGCTGTGATTGGTTATGTTAGTAGTTCGCTGTGTTGGTGGTTGGTTGTGATATTTTGTTAGCTATGATTAGTTATGGTCATTGTTGGGTTTTTTCAGGAATTTATTAATTCATTAGATTATCAGGGTCACAACAAATGCATGATAATTACTGTGGCACAATTCTCATCAATTCTCATGTGAATGTGATATTAATGCAAAGAGAACAGATTCCATGTAGTTCCTAGATACATTTTTAAAAGATTTATTTATTTATTTGAAAGTCAGAGTTACACACAGAAAGAAGGAGAGGCAGGTGGAAAGGTCTTCCATCCACTGGTTCACTCCCCATCTGGCTCCCCATCAATAGTGGGAGCTATGCTGATCTGAAGCCAGGAGCCAGGAGCTTCTTCTGGGTCTCCCACACAAATGCAGGGCCCAAGGACTTGAGCCATCCTCCACTGTTCTTCCAGGCCACAGCAGAGAGCTGGATCGGAAGTGGAGCTGGGACTCGAACCAGAGCTCCTATGGGATGCCAGCACTGCAGGCTGCAGCTTCACCTGCTACGCCACAGCGCTGGCCCCCATAGATACATTTTTTTAAAAGATTTATTTGTTTTATTTGAGAGTCAGAGTTACACAGAGAGAGAAGGAGAGGCAGAGAAGGGGGGGGGGTCTTTTATCTGATGGTTCACTCTTCAATTGGCTGCAATGGCCAGAACTACGCCAATCTGAAGCTAGGAAACAGGAGTTTCTTCCGGGTCTCCCATGCGGGTGCAGGGGCCCAAGGACTTGGGCCATCTTCTACTGCTTTCCCAGGCCATAGCAGAGAGCTGGATTGGAAGTGGAGCAGCCAGGTCTTGAACTGGTGCCCATATGGGATGCCGACACTTTAGGCCAGGGGTTAACCTGTTGAGCCACAGTGCCACCCCCCACCCCGATACATTTTTAAGATCATGCTTCTCTCACTCCCTCCCTTACCCTTTTTTCCTCCCTCCCCCTCTCTTTCTCTTTAATTTTTCAGATAACATATTTTTAATGTATCTTATAGTGAAAGGTTTAATACTTGGTCGTTGCTCTCACCTGTGATATCCCCTGGTTGATTGTGGTGGATGGTTAATTGATGATTTTTACTTGGTCATTGTGGTTGATCGACTGTAATGGCATGTGGTTAGGTGTGATAGTGGTCGATTCTGGTGCTGATTGCTTGGATTGATTGATTGGTGTGGTCATTTGTGTTGCTTGGTTGGTTATGATGGTTTGTTGTGTAATGGCTAGTTGGTGTGGTGTTTTGTGGGTTAGTTGGTAGTGATACTGGCTGCTTGTGTTGACTGGTTGGTTGTGGTATTGACTGGTTATGGATTGGATGGTAAGCTGATGAGTGTACATAGCTCTAACCTAAAGTACAAATCCCCTTAGTGTGTCCATTGCAGTTGTGCCTAGTGGTTGAACAAGGAAAGAATGTGCGGTATGTGGTTGTGCGTGTGAGAAGTTGCTCATTGCAAACCAACAACCATGATTTCAACTTTTGTCAAATCGCAAGTTGTTTTATTTGCCTTTGGCATCTGAGCAAGTTTACCATATTTCCTCCAATTAGCAATCATAGATGCTTTTATTTTCTCTCAGTTTCAGATACTCTGAATAAAGTAAGCCTTTCTATTTGGAGTCTACACCAGGATCCTCAACATTAATTTTTCCATGGGCCATACACTTACATTAAAGTCAGAGCACCCCAAATATACCCTGCAAATGCTGCAGAACTCATCATTTTCTCTGGTGTGGTGCAAACAGCAGAAGCTTAATGTCTCTCAATGAAAGTCTTCCAAGCGGGCATGTCTTTTTGTCAGTTGCCTGCCTATAGAGCTGTTTTAGGGTTCTTGCAAGGGATAGTGTGTGTGTGTTTGTCTTTGTGTGTATGCACACACATAGACACACACATGCCTACATGTGGCTAGCAGCAATTTTTCTTGGCAGGTGTAATGTGGTGGTCCCAGCAAAGTTGAGCTCCCAGAAGGTTCCAGAGCCAGACCACCTCATCACTTCCTAGAGACAGATAATGAATATGGAAAAGCAACCTAAGGACCCCTAGGAATTAAAATGGACCCATCTGCGTCTCCAGATTGTGGAGATTGACTTGTTCAAGCTGGGAGTGCAAGGGCAGCTCTCAGCCTGTGGCAGGTGAGCGCAGAGCAGGTTACGACCCTGACAGTACTGATCGAGGGTGGACCCAGCGTGATGTTTGCAGTCTGTTAGCAAGCCTGGTGGAGGAGGAGGGTTTGGTGCAGGAGCCCGGAGAGGTTAGGATGAGTGTGTGAAAAGAGACGAGAGGCAAAGTGTCATTACAGAGAGGGTTTGAAGAGCAGATGGAAAGACAAGGACACTTGCAGGAAAGGAGAGTGCTTGCTTCATTTCCGGAGCTGGTCTGCTGCTGGCATCCACGCGCCTGGTCGTATTTGACCCCAGAGGCAGTGTACCCCTGGAGCTATCAGTGTCTGTGTACATCCCAGATCCTCCGCTTGCAAGCTGTGGCATGGAGGCCAGTTAATCTCCCTCTCTTAGCTTAACTTTTCAACGCCAAACTGGTGGAACAGTCACACTGTGAGATGGTATATCACACGAGGTATGTAGACTCAGTGAACTCTGAGTTTGAGCCCTGTCTCTCTGGACTTCGCAACTTTGAGCAATTTATTAAACATCTCCAAGCTTCCGTCTTCCATAGGCAGATAACACCACCTGCCTTGTAGGACCCTGTGAATTCTATGAAAAAATGCATGGGAAACAGCTGATTTGATAGGAAGCAATGCCTTTTCACTTCCATCACTATGATTACTAATTCCTTATAATTGGTTCATTGGCTCATATGAAATAATATGCTTAAACTATCATGTATATTATAATTGCTTAATAAACAACAGCTCTCTGTTTTACTTTGCTCTGATGTTCAAGACTACATTGTAGGTAATTTGACAACAGTGACCCAGATTAGTGGACAAACTTCCCGCCAAACCACGCAATAGGAACTGGAGTGGAAGCCACATCCATCCCCATACAATGCCAGTGTTCTCCTTGAGGTGGAATTGAGCACACCATGTGAAATCTCCCAGCTTGTGGGTGTTTATGTCCCTTCCACGTGTGCTGCGGAAGTCATTTATCTTGGAGCTGCGTCCATGTTGGCTAGGGTTCTCCAAGGTGAAGGAGTTGACAGACGCGGAGGCTATTGCTCTATAGGGCACTCAGGGCCTTTCTTGGAGGACTAACCGTTCTTTTACATTCTGCAGAGGAATGTGGGGTAGATGCACCAAATTTCCCACGAGTCTAGAATCTTTATCAAGAACTGATGAGACCCAAAGAGCTAAGCCCATAAAAGCAACTCGGTTCCTAAAGGTGATCTTTAAATCCTCCACTGCCACACGGCAGCCCTCCTCATGGAGACCCCCGGAGGGCCATGGAGAAGATTTGTACCACCATCCAAAGGGCATGTGATCATAAATAGTCGGAAGAGGTTTTAATTTGGAGATGCTGAGCCTCCAAGCAACAACAAAGCAAATCAGTGAAACTGAGTTATAGAGAAGTGCGAGGGCGTGATGCCAGAGAAAGCTGAGAAACTCTCCACCACCCTGGCCCCGGAAAGCACATCAAGAGACCTGTGTGGAGCCTGCAGGGGGAAGATGAGGTGCAAGTCTCACCCTCTGATCATAGGCTGGAGTCTCTGCTTCCTAGGCTAGGTTAAGAAGTTATCACGAGCCGGCGCTGTGGCTCACTAGGCTAATCCTCCGCCTTGCGGCGCCGGCACACCGGGTTCTAGTCCCAGTCGGGGTGCCAGATTCTGTCCCGGTTGCCCCTCTTCCAGGCCAGCTCTCTGCTGTGGCCAGGGAGTGCAGTGGAGGATGGCCCAAGTGTTTGGGCCCTGCACCCACATGGGAGACCAGGAGAAGCCCCTGGCTCCTGCCTTTGGATCAGCGTGGTGCGCCGAGTGCAGCGCGCTGGCCTTGGCGGCCATTGGAGGGTGAACCAACGGCAAAGGAAGACCTTTCTCTCTGTCTCTCTCTCTGTCCACTCTGCCTGTCAAAAAAAAAAAAGTTATCACGTGAGGCTAATAGCATATAGATTCAACATCACCCTTGAGAATTCCCTTAAATCACCCAGAAGGGAGTCTGAGATTTTATCCATACAACCCCTATAATGTTTTTCTTCGGCACCCTCAAGTGTGAGGCCCACTAGGCTAAATGAAAGAAAGAAACGCACGCAATGTCTCTATGCAGATATCTCGATGTTTAAGTCAGTCTTCTTTTAAGATAATTCACCAGTTCTTAATAAAGAAGAGGAATGGATGGGGGATCATGAGCTGGTTTTTCTTGCCTCTGGTGCTTACCCTGATCTGTGATAATATTTAGCCTCTATTACTTTACTGCATGTTATGAGGACTGTTGCTGGATGTATCAGTCAGTAAATAAACTGAAAACATCTAGCATATCTTCTGGACTCAGTGAGTGGTTATTGGGTATAAATCTTGTCCAATCAGATACAACACACACACACTGTCTTATTAAAAGTAACATGGAAAAACTTGGTCACCTGCACCCTGCCCTCCCAAGGTGTTACTTTGCTACCATGGCCCATCTTTCGTGTCCTTGGGCTTTGGGGTCATGGTACCTAAGGTAGATTATGAAACCCAGTCCTCCCTCAGTATTTGCTGCTAAAGACTTCTGGGCAATGGGTAGACTGAAGTGGAGTGCAGCAGAGCTACAGGTAAAGATACCGGGGGGAAGATGCCATATGCTGGAGAGATACCAAAATGAAGTTAGCAGTAGGACATTCAGATCTCCACTCCAAAGGGCTACCCTACAATATCATGAATATTTGGGAAGGAAAAGGATAAGTTGGCATTTGATAACTTCCCACCACATGACAGAGAATTAAAACCAAGATCTCCAAATATAAATGGAATCCAGGAAGAAAAATGTTCAAGAACTTTATTTTTCAAGAAATACTAATTTTTCACCTGCCTTATGCCAAGGTCTACTATAGATGTTGGGACATATAGACTTTAATTCTATGAGAGGATCACATTATAGAATCAGAAGGCTAGCCGGCACTGTGGCTCACTAGGCTAATCCTCTGCCTGCGGCGCTGGCACACCAGGTTCTAGTCCCGGTCAGGGCGCCGGATTCTGTCCCAGTTGCTCCTCTTCCAGTCCAGCTCTCTGCTGTGGCCTAGGAGTGCAGTGGAGGATGGCCCAAGTGCTTGGGCCCTGCACCCACATGAGAGACCAGGAGAAACACCTGGCTCCTGGCTTCAGATCAGCGCGGTGCGCCGGCCACAGTGCGCCGGCCACGGTGGCCATTGGAGGGTGAACCAATGGTAAAGGAAGACCTTTCTCTCTGTCTCTCTCTCACTGTCCACTCTGCCTGTCAAAAAAAAAAAAAAAAGCATCAGAAGGCTTTAGATGGAACCTAAAAGTGCTGAGTTGGGGTTCTTAATGATTATTTACCTACTCCTGACACCACTGTGTAGGGCAGCCTGGGTCCCCTTAGAGGAACAGAATGGAGTATGCACAGAATGTGCTATTCTAGAACCTTTGGAACCCTCTGCATGAGGCAATGTTCCCAAGTCTGACTTTGGCCCTGTTCCTGGGCTGTACTTTTCTAGGCAGAAAAAACACAGCAGAGAACTGGCCACACCATTCTTCTGCGGAGAACAGTATTCACTCTGGCTTGCAGAGAAAGACAGTGTGAGTTTGATCAAACAGGCATCATTAGAATGTCGTATCACTAAGGGAACTGCTCAGGTGAGCATCCTGGCTTCCACTGTTGGATGTCCAGTCACCACTTCCCCAAGGCCTTACCCCTAGATCCTGCATGTGGGGACATTGTCTTAGGTACCTCTGGAGCTCTAGGTTATAACATGAGATTTGAAACACAGTAGATGCTCAGTGTATGCTTACTGTATGAATAAATGCATGGATAAATAATTAGGGAAGACAGGAAGTCTGGATGGTGGTTGGATGGATATGCATATGGGAAAGTGAATGATTGATGAGTACAAGAAAGAAAGGAGAGCATTGATATACATAACTATTGAGAATCAGTTCCATAGGTCATCCTGCCTGAGGCAACCTGAAGGTATGGTTTGGGCTAATCGTTGATACACTAATCCAAGAACCAAAAGCCCAGAGCACTACGTGGGAGGTGATGGGGATGAATATGCCAAAGTCAGCACCTAGGAAGCCCTCCATGTGACTACAGAACCTCCAGACTCACAGCCACCCTGTTAGGCAGGTGTTATCCTCATCTTCTGTTTACAGAAAGAAACCATAGATTCAGAGTGGTGAAATAACTTCCCCCAGGTCAAACATGTGGCATGTGGCAGAGCTGGAATTTGGACCCAGGTGGGCAGGCACCATCCTCGTATTCAAACCCATAGACTTTGGATAGATCTGGGATGAATGAAAGTAAACATTTCTCCTATAGGTTAATGTAGGAATATTTTTAAAGGAAAACCAACATGTAGTTCACACTTGTTGACTTTAGACTCCTTGGGAAATGTTTTCACATTAGTTTATTCATCCACCCAAAAATATTTACTAATGACCAGTTATGTGCAGGGTACTGGGACTAGAGCAATGAGTAGACTTACCCTTGGAGCAGGCATTAAGCCTAGGAGTTGAAATGCATGCCTCCTACATTAGAATACATGGGTTCAACTGGGTGTGGCTCCTGATTCCAATTTCCTGCTGCAGATCCTAGGAACCAGCAGCGATGGTTCAAGGTTGTTGATTTCCTGCCACTCATGTGGGAGACCTGGACTGAGTTCTTGATTCTTGGTGTCAGCCCAGCCCAGCTTGGCTGTTGCTGACATTCAGGAAACAGAAGCAAACTAGCAGAAGGGTTCTCTCTCTCTCTCTCTCTCTCTCTCTCTCTCTCTCTCTCTCTCTCTCTCCACCCCCATCTCTAGCTCTCTCCTTTATCCCTTTCCTTACACCTGCTTTTGAATCCATGGGACAACTATACAATTATGGGAACACTTTTCCACTCTGATTTATGAAAATTAGTCCTACTGCATTATTTTCATGCTTCATAAATCTCCCCCAACCTAACTGAAATCATCAGTATAGACCTAAAAGAAATTTACTTCATCTACCACCTGGTATCATAGGGAGCTTTGTTCTTCCTATAACTTCTTCATTAGCAATGTCATCGTTACGACATTATCTCACGCAATCCTCTTAATAGTTTTAATAGTTTCATGAAGTAGTCCAAGAAGCTGTTATTACCCCCGTTTTACAGATGGGGCAGTGATAGCTCCGATTCACCGAGGGCTTCAAAGGGGCAGGAGAGCTGGGCCTAGGAGATGCCTAGGTCTGTAACTGGCATTACCATCTGTCCCATTCCTAAAGCCCAGACCCAGGGAGTCATCCTTACTGCCCCGTGTCCCTCACTGGCCATATCCAGGCTGGCAGCAGACTCTGTGTACTTAGATTGCATCTCCAACCCACTCACTCCTCCCATCTGCTTGCATGCAACCCCCGGCCCCCTCCATGGCCAAGCTGCCATCATGTCTCCCTGCAGGGATCTACTTGCTTCCATGCTCAGTGGCTTCCCCAGCCCATCTCTGATCCATTCCCCTCCACCTGAGCGTTGGAAAAAGCTCAAGAAGAGTTGACCCACGTCTCGTCTTCCCTCAGTTTGACCCACTTCTTGTCTTTCAATGATGCTCAGACTCCTGGGCCCTCCTTGCCCCTGCCCTTCTCTCTAGCCTCAGGTCAACATCCCTCTTCTTCGCCAGTTATGCTGCAATGAGTTCACTACGTTTTACTTCCTTGATTCAGAACTCAAACACACGCTATCCCTTACACCTGGAATGCCGTTGCCTCTGTCTTTGCTTGAGGTTGGCTTTCTCTTTCTTCGGATCTCAGCTCAGATGCAGGTCATCTCAGCAGGGAGGTTCCTAACCACGCTAGCCTACCCTGTCTCCACGTCTTTTCTCTTGCTTCCCAGTCCTCTCTTTGCAAACTCTGCCCCGTCTGTAGCACCACTGGAGTATCAGTCACAAGAGGGCGGAGAACTTTCCTATCATCTCAGTGCCCAGGTTCTGGGAGGGGCCCAGCAAGCACTTACAGAATAAATGAATGAATGTAACCAAGTGAGTGAAATGAAACATTGAGTTGGTTTTATGTATTAGCAACCAGAGTGCTCCACTTCTTCTTTTCCATATTATACCTGATAAATGTTCCTGATACGTTTTATATTAATATGAATAGGATATGACTATAAAATGACCTGTGTCAGAGATTATTCAGTGAGTGGAGAGAAGGAGGGATGGGTGGGTGGATGGATATATGCTTTGTGTTTTTGATTTCACAGATGTTTCTTAAATTTCCCTCACTTTTTATAATCCAATAAGCAGGCTCATGTTCCTATTGGAATCTCCCTCCCTAATCCCCATCTTCCCTCTCCCAATGTCCCTTTCGCCTGTTTTAGAAGTCTGTTTTAGAATTGTATTCTCCTTAGGGACAGAAGAAGCTTATGTGACCCCAACAATAAAGCCCTGTTACAATAACAGGGGCAATTTTCCAAATGTATTATATTCAGGAGTAGGAAGTGGGGAAATACGTTAGTATCCTTCTTCCAAGAATATAAGAAAAATAAAAGTCTGCACGATACAAAGCATACAGTACCTGCAAACACTTCTGGTATACAGATGGAGCACCAAAAAGATGATGTGTCAGAGTCCAATTGACATTTTGAGATTCCGTGATTGTTTGCAGCCCTTGTCTCTTCCGTTGAGAAACAGTGTTTTTTTTTTTTTCTTCTTACTATTTGTTGAAATCTTTACTTTGTGTAGGGTTAACTTATGAGTATAAAGTAAACTAAAAGTAAATCATTATAAAAGTTCAAGATCTGGAGCAAGAGAGGAGGAGGAGATAGGGTGGGAGTGTGCATTGGAGGGAGAGTAGGGTGGGAAGTATCACTATGTTCCTAAATCTGTATATAGGAACTAGATGGATTTTGTTTACCTTAAATAAAATTTTTAAAAATGATACAGAAAGGGCCGGCGCCGCGGCTCAATAGGCTAATCCTCCGCCTTGTGGCGCCGGCACACCAGGTTCTAGTCCCAGTTGGGGCACTGATCCTGTCCCGGTTGCCCCCCTTCCAGGCCAGCTCTCTGCTGTGGCCAGGGAGTGCAGTGGAGGATGGCCCGAGTGCTTGGGCCCTGCACCCCATGGGAGACCAGGAGAAGCACCTGGCTCCTGCCATCAGATCAGCGCGGTGCGCTGGCTGCAGCGCGCCTACCGCAGCGGCCATTGGAGGGTGAACCAATGGCAAAAGGAAGACCTTTCTCTCTGTCTCTCTCTCTCACTGTCCACTCTGCCTGTCAAAAAAAAAAAAAAAAGATACAGAAAGTGCTTCAGTTGCGGGTGGCAGGTCAATGTAACAAACCTGGTCCCTGTTGGAATGAGAAAAGGGGAGGTCCCTTTAAGGATAGACAAAAATGCCTTTTAGCAAGACAGAAGTGCCAATCCCACTCCTCCAATCTTCTGGCTTTATCATGGGAACATGGGAATAGGGAGGAAGGAGTGAGGCCACCCTTCTAAGTTTCCACCCCTCCCTTCCGATGGTTTTTTTGTTTTATCCTGAGCAGGCTAGACAGGGCTACAGTCCCTGCCCTCTGATTGATTGCCAGCTGTTATTCTACTCCCCGGAATTGTGCCTAAAAGACCCCGCTTCGACCCGTTTCTCCGATCTTCCACTCTTGGAGCCCTGCTCCTGACACTGTGACTTAAACACATCTTGCTTTGCTCTCTGTCCTGTCTGCTGAGGTCTCCTTCATTACCATTTCCCCATAACAAAAGGAAGCATTTGTTTAGCACTTGCCTGTGTTAGATGCTCTCTGTATAAGCTGGGGAGGTTATCACAATAGGAGTTTATTTTTTACTCTCATAAATAGTCAAGAACGGGGTTGCAGGTTATTGGGCAGGGGTAGGAGTCAGGACCCCAACCTGACTGGTATTTCACACACGGAGCCTTCAGCTTGTTCTAGGTGTAAACCATACAGAAGTGGAAGGAACATACAGAGAATCACGAGTGGGAAATTTTTATGGGACAAAGCTGGGAGTAAACACATCGCTCTAGCTCATATTCCATTGGTTAGGACTTAGTCACATGGCCACATCTAACTGCAAGGCAGTCTGAGAAGTGTTGTTGAGTTTCATTTTTACATCCAGGAGAAGGAGGAAACGGGTTTTGAAAGAGTAGCTAGGGGCCGGCGCCGTGGCTCACTTGGTTGATCCTCCGCCTGCAGCGCCGGCATCCCATATGGGCGCCAGGTTCTAGTCCCGGTTGCTCCTCTTCCAGTCCAACTCTCTGCTGTGGCCCAGTTGGGCAGTGGAGGATGGCCCAGGTGCTTGGGGCCCTGCACCTGCATGGGAAACCTGGCTCCTGGCTTTGGATCGGCGCAGCGCCGGCCATAGTGGCCATTTGGGGGCTGAACCAACAGAAGGATGACCTTTCTCTCTGTCTCTCTGTCTCTCTCTCTTTCTCTCACTGTCTAACTCTGCCTAATGAAAGAAAGAAAGAAAGAAAGAAAGAAAGAAAGAGTAGCTAGTCAAACTCTGCCAAGCAGAGCTCAGTGTTTTATATAGTTAACTTATTTCATGCTTGCAACAAAGCAGACATTATCACCATTATCAATGAGATAACTTAATCCAAGACATAAAGGCAATTATAAGAGAACAGAATGCTGTTATAGCTAATCAACTGTAGGGTTTGATTCAAACACAAGTCCATGGGATGCCAATCCAAGTGTCTTCTTAGAAAACTAGAATTCTACAGCCAAGAAACCTCTTGCCGGACACCACACACCAATGGGTGTGCAGTGAGCTCACTGTCCTCATAAGGTGGCCACAAGTTACCCCAGCCGTTCCTGGTTAGGAAGTAGCTATCCACCCACTGTACCTCCTACATTCCCAGGTAACATCTCTACAAGAACATTTATTTTATTCTTTCAAAGGAACCTACCTGGCTGCTATATTTGATCCCAATAAATAAAACTTGTAGAAAATGGTTAATGAAAATTTTCCCAGTTTAATTAATCTAACACCATTTTGTCCAGGGATAAATTCACTTAATGACGATACCATTTAAAATTCAATACCCTTGAGTGTTTCACATCCATTTGTGTCACTCATTCTTTTTATCTCTGGAAATAAAATGTTAAAGAATGGGTTTTTAACTGTCACTGAAAGTTGTTTGAAGTGTTCAAAAGTAGATAAAATATTAGACAATGCTCACAGCAACACAGAGAAAGCTCATCTTTTATAAAATGTGTAAATTTGATAAATACACACATTCTACAAAAACAAAGTTAAACTGGAATGCTTTTAAAAATATTGCTTATGTTCCTGAAATGCCATAAAATTAGTTCAAAAAGCACATTTGACTATATTTAGAACTCCCTGTAGGAAGAGTGAGTTTCCATAACCAAACCACTGGGTGTGTTGCTCGCTAACAGCGACTAACTGGCTTCAGTTAGTCTTTGGTGGACTTCAGTTTGACCTTGTGTGAAGGTGTATTTACTCTGATACCTTACCTCCATCTGCCGGAAGTCAGAGGTCCTAATAGAAGCTCAAGAATCTAATCCCTAGCTCCATCAATCCACCAATCAGTTCAAAATTCTACTCTTACTAGGTGTGGTGCTGGCCCTGCCTGCTGACGGTGATGGACATGGTCAGCAAGGTACAGGTCAGGGAGTTGGATTCACTGCTGCATGTTAGTCTCGGTCTTCTGACTCCAGGAAGTGACCCCCAACATGGCCATGCTGGGGTTCAGCATGATCAGCAGATGCCATTTGGGGAAGCTCTGCCAGTCAGGTGTTCCCTGAGAGTCCCGTGACTCAGCACTTTCCTCTATTTCCACCCTCATCTTCATAAAGTCAATCAGCTTTAAGGCCCCAAGGACCTTTAAATGCCCAATTCATGTGAATGCATATGATTCAAATATATATATTTATATATATACAAGTCAGTTCAGATCTGTTAACTCTAGATTTGTGAATCCAACTGCCTCCTTGACGGTCCCACTTGGATATCTAATAAACACCTCAGCAGGAACAAGTCTCCAAGCAAACTGTTCATCTCTCAACTCCCCCAAGCTCTGTTCCTCTGTGAGTCTCATCTTCCCTGGCAAAAGAAAGCTCTATTCTTCCTTTTATAGAGGGCAGGAACCTCAGAGCATCCTTGGTTTTTCTCTTTGAAACCAGTCTGCTAGCAAATTCTGTTGGGACCACCCCATTTCAGTCACATTTGCCTTTTTCAAGCCATCATCCTCTCTCACTTTGATTATTTCAGTAACCTTCTAACTGGTCTTCCCTCTTCAGCCTTTACCCTATAAAGCCTCTCCACGCAGCAGTCAAAATAAACTCTCAAGTGTGTATGTCTGATGATGTTCTTGTTTTCTTGAAAACCATCCAGCGGTTCCCACCGTACTCAAGATAAAATCCGAAGTTCTTAGAGTGGCTTGCAAGACTCTCCATAGTCTACCCCTACTACTTTTCTACCTTGTCTCCTCCAACTTGCTCGATCTTATATTTCTTTCTAGTTATGTTGCACCTTCCTTGTCCTAGGACAGTCCAGATACACTTTGGTCCTGGAACTTGGCACCTGCTGCTGCCCGAGCCTTCCTCCATGTGGCTTGCTTTCACTCTCTTCTGTCTCTCTGTTCAGATGTGCCCTTTGGCATGGTCTTCTGATTGGATGCACTCCTGTGTATAGATGGGCAGTTTTCTACTAGGAGATGGAATCGTTAGGAGGCTAGTATAGAAAGAATATGAGGAGAGAAAACAAAGAGGAAGAATAAGATAAATAAAGGACAGAAGAAGAATAAAATGAGAAATTAAGGAGATGCTTGATCTCAACTCATTCCTGTTGACCCAGTCTGCCTGCTTCTGTCAAGGGATGTAACGGTAGAAGAAGCAGCAGAACAGCAGGTGAAAAGCACCTGCTGATGTGGGAAGTCAGTTTCCCCATTTCCTGTCCCTTCCCAACCTACTCAAAAGCAGTTTCCTATGAGTTACCTCATATATCCTCTAAGTACATGCCATTTTGTACGCGTTGGTCAGAGCATTAGCTGTCGTTTATTGCAAATCAGTGTTCTAAGTTATGGACCAAAAAACATCACGTGCTGTAGAAGTTGAAGGGAAAATCAAGAGCCAGAGAGTCAGGGCCGATGTAGAGTGTGAGGTTTGAATAACGCACAAGGGCCCCACAGTCATGCAGCTCAAACCAAGCATGTGGTCAGAATGGGAGATGGAATTGCATGTTCCTACCTCTGGGGAGCCTTGGGAGTATTTGACTATGGGAATGAATACAGGGCCGGGTGAGTTCCATGAGCTGCTCTGAGTTTCTCGGCAGAAAGTGTGCAGGAGGAAAGTGAGCGTGACCAGATAGTACTTCTTCATGTGCTGATCCCTTAGCACAAGGACCGAAGATCTCATGGGAACTATTCTCAAACCACTCTCCCCTTAGCCTTCCTGGATTACCTTCCTTCTTAACATCATCATCTCCTCTGCTGAGGGCAGAATGATTGGCCATGCCCTGTGTGCAAGAATATAGGCAAAGCAAAAGCAGCAGCAACTGGCTTTCCACATCGACGTGTGCTATTCACCTGCTACCTCTTTGCCATCCTTAACCTTCCAGAATGTTCTTCCCTATCTTAAAAAGTAGACCGGTCTCCCCCTCTTCACCTTGCCCACGTCTCCCTCTTCTGGCCTCACAATGCCTTTCACAGACGTTTGTCTACATCCGCTTTCACCACCCTGTAGCCTCAAAAGAGCATGGTTTTTGGAGTCATATAGTTCTGAAGTGACTCTCAGGCTGGTGGCTTGTAACTTGGGTGTTCAGTTGGGTTGCTCTCTGGTACACTTGGACTCAGAGAAGTCATCTCCCAGAATTAAGAATCAGAAGGTGTGTTGCCCCTAGAAATGACCCAATACAAACATCCAGCATAAAGTATGTGTTGGAGATGTGTTCTAGTGTTGATATGGTTTGAGTACATCTCCCAAAGACTCATGTGTGGAGAGCGAAGTCCCAGTGCAAGGAAGGGCAGTGAATGGAGATGTAGTGGCAGGAGGTGGAGCCTTAAGGAGATGATGACGTCGTGGGGCGCCTCCTAGGGAAGGGGTGAATTTAGTTCGTGCAGGAGTGGGTGTGCTCTCCCAAGAGGAGGTTGTTACAAGGAGTGAGCCCAGCCTTTCTCCGGTCACTCACACACTTGTCCTTATGTTTGGTCATTCACACACTTGTCCTTAGGGCACGCAGCTGATTCCCTGGCTGCCTGTCCACCGTGCTGTGTGATACGGCTAGGCGCCCTTGCCAAACACCAGTGCCGTGCTGTTTGGGTTTTCCAGTCTCCAGAATTATGAATTGAATCAACCTCTTTTTCGTCTTGTTTTTTTAAATTAAGTACCCAAAGTAGAATGAGAAGCTGCTTAATTATAAGAGTGTTCTAATGAACACTTCCTTTTTTGCTCGCTTTCGTGTGAAAAGGCAGCAGCGAACGGTGATTAAGGGAAAAGGTGTGGACTTCCTGGAACCCCGCTGGGTGACCTTGGACAAGTCAGTGAACCTCCCAGTGCCTGGATTTCTTCATCAGTAAAATAGAGAGAAAAGTAAATCGCACCCTAGAGAATGGTTATGAGATTAAGTGAGTTTATTTTTTTCTAAGTTTCTCGGGATAATGTCCTATAAGGAGGAATATATTTCTAAATATTACTATCAAACATTTGTTGATATAAATTCTAAGTCCTGTCAGGGATTTCCCATAAGCTTATCAACTCCTTGATGACAGCAACTGGGTGATACTGGTCTTTAAATTCTAGAACTTAGCAGAGTACCCGGAATACAGGGATCAATTAGAAGCTACTTTGTAAATGAATGAATAAAGATGTGTGGTGGTGCCCCGTGGGTCCCGGTCATGGTGCCCTAGGAGGAATTCTGCCTCCCTGTCCCACCCCCACTCCACTGCTCAGCCCATCTCAGACACATAGACCAGCCCAGGCTACAAAGATACAAAGACAGACACACGTGGAAGACTAAATTAAATGGCAGGATGAAACGCAGGAAGATGACATCACAAATAACCCCCTCGAAGAAAAAGAAACCCACACACATTCTGTGCATTCTCTGGAGAAAATGCACTGTGATTTACGCCTGCAACTTACCAGCTGTAAAATATTTACAGCTAATTCCCTCCGCCTTCCAGGGTGGCGATGGCGAAGGGAGGCAGGTTGTTCAGGCAGCAAATGCAGGATGCCATTTCCATGTCAGTGGCTCTGTTTTCTGCAGCAACCTCAGGCGACAGCGTCATTTATATCCTACACACACACACCCACACGCACACATACACACACACACAGTCTTTTCTGCATATGCCTGGCTCTCGATTACAGGCAGTTGAGGTTTGTGTGGTCGGCATTATGCATTTATGAGCCAGAGCAAACATTTTTACCAGTACTAGTAATTCAGGTGGGAGTGCAGGGAGAGAAGTGCAGGAGCCTTGCCTGGTTCCCTGACAGTGCATCAGGGATCCTCAAGATGGGTTGGGGGAGGGAACGGGTGCACAGCTGGGAAAGAAAAGTTCTGGCCATCTGGAGGCACCTGCTCTCCCAGGCATGTCTACGGAACCCGGGAGCTCTACACAGAAGTGCCCCAGGCGCTCGTCCTCGGCCTTTTTCACATCTCTCTATGTGCCTCCGTGTTTACCATCTGTAGATGTTGTCCATGTCCAAATATTTCTCCAGCTCAGATCTCTTGCTGACTCACATACTCACTGCTTGGCTGGCATTTTCATTTGGCTCTGAGTCTCCTCGAGCCTAGCGTGCCTGAAGCAAAGCGCCTGACCTCCCTGGTCTGTGCCCAAACTTTCCCCCTCTCAATGTCTTCCTGCAAGTCAGTAAATACTTGGTTCTGCCAGTTGCTCGGGCCTGTTACCCTGAAGTTACCCTGCCCCAACCTCTTCCTCCTACATCCACGTGTAAATCCAGACGATGCTGTTTCTTCCAGATCCGTGCAGAACCTGTCCGCTTCGCCACTCCCGTCATCATCTCTTACCTGGCTTCCGTGATCACTCCCCTGTGGGTTTCCTTCCAATGCATGAGTTAAGGCTGTCCTTGGAAACTCTACTTCTGACTGTGACACAGTCCTGTGCTAAAAAAATGCTGAGAATTCCCCTTTGCATTCAGAATAAATTCCATTACTAGGCTTGTGGTACCTCTCTGACCGAATCTCCGGTTGCCGCTTCCCTCTCTCCTCTCTCTCTCTCTCTCTCTCTCTCTCTCTCTTTTTTTTTTTTGCCAGGTAGAGTTAGACAGTGAGAGAGAGAGACAGAGAGAGAGTTATAGACAGTGAGAGAGAGACAAGGAGAAAGGTCTTCCTTCCATTGGTTCACTCCCCAAATGGCCACCATGGCTGGCGCTGCGCCGATCCAAAGCCAGGAGCCAGGTGCTTCCTCCCGGTCTCCTATGCGGGTGCAGGGACCCAAGTACCTGGGCCATCCTCCACTGCCCTCCTCGGCCACAGCAGAGAGCTGGCCTGGAAGAGGAGCAACCGGGACTAGTACCCAGCACCCTAACCAGGACTAGAACCCGGGGTGCTGGTGCCACAGGCAGAGGATTAGCCAAGTGAGCCAAGGCACCGGACCTCTCCCCTCCTCTCAAGCTGCACTGACCTCCTTCTTGTTTGTAAGCACACTGAGAGTGCTCCTACCTCAGGAGCTTTGCACCACACATTTCCTCTGCCTGGAACAGGCTTCTCCAGCGAGACACGGTTTATTTCCTCCAGTCTCCTCAAATGTGCGTGCTCGTGTGTGTGTGTGTGTGTGTGTTAGGTAGGGATGGCCTTCTTAAGCAACAAGCAAAAATGTTACCTGCAAGATAAATATTGATCAATTAAACTACCTGAACATTAAGCTTCTAACATCAAAGCCACAAAAATAAAGTGGTAAGTCAGGATACAAACCAAGAGAAGATATTGGCAATCTATATAAGAAAGAAAGTAGTAGGACTCAGAATGTATACAGAGAGTTCCACACATCAAAAAAGAGAACAAACAATGCAATAGGGAATGGGCCAAATCTATAGATGGTTCACCCAGGAGGGAACACATGTCGCCAGTAAACATGGGAAAAGATCTCTTAAATGCAGGGAGATTCGCATTAAGACAGTAGGACAAATTGAGTAAGGAGGCAGGTGAACCCTTATGCACAAGCAGAAGCGGTGTAACCGTCTCTACACACTTTGTAAACCAAAGTGCGATGCCCTGACAAAGGTGAGCATTTCCATCATTGGGAATGCACCTTAAAGAGCTCAGTGCCCTCCCCCCCCCCTTTTTTTTTGACAGGCAGAGTGGACAGTGAGAGAGAGAGACAGAGAGAAAGGTCTTCCTTTGCCGTTGGTTCACCCTCCAATGGCTGCCGCGGCCGGCGCACCGCGCTGATCCGATAGCAGGAGCCAGGTGCTTCTCCTGGTCTCCCATGGGGTGCAGGGCCCAAGCACTTGGGCCATCCTCCACTGCACTCCCTGGGCACAGCAGAGAGCTGGCCTGGAAGAGGGGCAACTGGGACAGAATCCGGCGCCCCGACCGGGACTAGAACCCGGTGTGCTGGCACCGCAGGCGGAGGATTAGCCTAGTGAGCCGCGGCGCCAGCCCTCAGTGCCTTTTTACACCAGAAGCAGATATACAGGAATATACATAGCAACATTGTTGGTGAAGGCAAGATACAGGATGCCAGAGTCCATCATCAGAAGTGTGTGTGTCTCTGTGTGTGTTTGTGTGTGTGTCTGTGTGTGCAAATTGTTGGAATCTTTATTTAGTACAGAGTTGGTCTTCTGTTTACAAAGTTAATTGAAAATGAACCTTGGGGCCGGTGCTGTGGCATAGTGGGTTAACACCCTGGCCTGCAGTGCCAGCATCCCATATGGGCGCCAGTTCGAGTTCTGGCTGCTCCACTTCCAATCCAGCTCTCTGCTGTGGCCTGGGAAAGCAGTGGAAGATGGCCCAAGTCCTTGGGCCCTGCACCGTCATGGGAGACCTGGAAGAAGCTCCTGGCTCCTGGCTTCGGATCAACCCAGCTCCGCCTTTGTGGCCAGTTGGGGAGTGAACCAGTGGATGGAAGACCTCTCTCTGTGTATCTACCTCTTTCTGTAACTCTGTCTTTCAAATAAATAAAATAAATCTTTTTTAAAAAATGAATCTTAATGGAGAATGGGACTGGGAATGGGACAGGGAGGAGGAGTGGGAGAGTGGGTGGGAGGCGGGTGTGGTGGGAAGAATCACTGTATTCCTAAAGTTGTACTTAGGAAATGTGTTTCCCTTAAATAAAAGGTTTTTTGAGGGAAAAAAGTGGAGGAATCACGTCATAGTCAGTTGGTGGGTTATTATGCAGCGGTGAAAGTGAATTAACTAAAACGAAATGCAGTGACGTGAATCATTTTTACAAAGACCCTGTTGATTTTTTAAGCATTTATAGAAGACTGAGTGGACTGTTGTGCCATATGTCAAGACTAAACAGTGTTTTCTAAAATACAACATATGAAGTGCGTGCACACACACACACACACATGAGAAAGGTAAACACAACATGAAGGGGAGGCACGATTCAGTCTCCAGGCCAATTCCCCAGATGTTTCCAGCTCTCAGCCCTCTTGAACCCTTGTGCGTGTGTGGGTGGGTGGGTGATCTGACTCGTCAGTTAGTAAAAATGATGAGGATCATTTCCGGTCAGTTTAATTCTGACTGCTTCCACACTCACTCGCCATCTCTCCTCCTTCCCCTTTGCACACCCCTCCCTCCCTCCCTCCCTCCCTCCCTTCTTTTTTCCCTTCCTTCCTTCCTTCTTTCCTTCCTTCCTTCCATCCATCCCTCTGCCATGCCGTCTAGCAGTGTTCTGGTCTGGGGGTGTGGAGGAGCTGCATATGGACAGATGCAATGGTATCTGTAATTTTTAGTGTGGGTCATGGGTTCCCGTGTGTGTGTGTGTGTGTGTATACAGTTGGCCCTCTATATCCAGCATCCATGGATTCAACCAAGTACAGATTGAAGGCAATGTGTCTTTAATTAAGGCACACAGAAACACATTTTTCTTTTCATTATTTTTTTTTAAATTACTCCCTAATATTTCTTTCAGTTCACATTTGTTTAGTGTATTTTCTCCTTTCCTTTTGTTTTAAATATTTGAAAGCATTTTATAAAAAACATTTATTTATTTGTTTGAAAGTCATAGAAGGAGAGATAGAGGCAGAGAGAGAGAGTGAGAGAGAGTGAGAGAGAGAGAGAGAGAGAGAGAGAGAATCTTTCATCTGCGGGTTCACTTCCCAAATGGCTGCAACCTCCAGAGCTGGGCCAGGCTGAAGCCAGAAGCCAGGAGCTTCATCCAAGTCTCCCAAGTGGATACAGGGGCCATCTCCGCTGCTTTCCTAGACACACTAGCAAGGAGCTGGATGGGAAGTGGAGCAGCTGGGACTAGAACCAGCACCCATACAGAATGCTGGTGCTGCAGGTGGCGGCTTTACCCACCACAGCGCCGGCCCCTCTTCTCATTCTTTAAGCAATACAGTATTGCATATTTACATAGAATTTGCATTGTACTAGGTATTCTTGGTCATCTTCAGATGACTGAATGTATGTAGGAAGATGTGTGTGCAAATACAACACAGTTTTATATAAGGGATTTGTGTGCAGGGGTCCTGGAAACAGTCCATTACAGATACCACGAGGTGACTGTGAATGTGTATATATGTGTACTTATAGGTGTATGTATGTGTATATATAGTGCACATACATGTGTACATATGTACAAGTACGTATGTATAGTATGAGTATTATGTGCATGTTTTACATATATGTGTGCATTTGTTGCATCATATATTGCAGATATAATATATGTGTGTGTGTGTAGATATTCATGGGACGCTGTACAGAGTTGGAGGCCTTCAGATCGGGGTTCTCTGAGCAAGGGTTGGCTCAGTCGCTAGCAAGGGAAATGCAGTT
The DNA here is from genome assembly GCF_033115175.1 of Lepus europaeus. Taxonomy (NCBI): domain Eukaryota; kingdom Metazoa; phylum Chordata; class Mammalia; order Lagomorpha; family Leporidae; genus Lepus; species Lepus europaeus. The sequence continues at coordinate 20,831,380 of NC_084847.1, forward strand.
CAAGAAGTTGGACTAACACATTCAAAAGGACAAGGCGCTGTACTCAGGAAATGAATGCAGAGAGTATGAGACAAGGGTCCAGACCGTGGGAGCACAGGACCCCTCACAGAGGAGCTGGAACCCAGGCACTCACAGGCCCTGGGGGATGTGTATTCCGTTGAGTTTGTCCCTCTCCTGTTCTCGCTCACTTGCACCAAGCCCCATTAATCTCCACATGTAATTATTTTCACATCAATATTTTTCAGTGTCCAAAGCTTGCATGAATTTCCACCTGTTCTAGTGCTTGAGAGGCAGGAGGATTCCTGGCAAAGACATGCCGTAGCATCTGGAAAAAGCGGGGGGTTAATCTGGTCCAAGGTGCACGCTTTTCCTGGGAGTTGACGTTGGCCCTGTTCCCAAGGAGCTCACGTTCTGGAGGAGAAAACAAGAAAATGCATTTGTACCATATGCTGCGATGGGTCAGTAATGGAAATAGAGTCAGCCACAGGGCAGAGGCCAGAGTGGGGAGGTGGCCGGAAGGGTGCCCATCAGTCACCTGAGGGGTAGAAACGGAACGCATGGATCCCATTAGAGGTTAGGACACAGGTACTACTCTCTTACATTAGGAGGGGGAGTGCAGTTTGGCAAAACACCATGGAGGCAACTTGACCATATTTATTAAAATCCTCAAACCACAGACTCTCAATGACCCAGCAATTCGACTTCTCAGTGGCTATGTTAAGATGCAAGACAATAGTATAAAGAGGCAGGTGGAAGGTTGCTCAGGTCAATCTTATTTGTAATGGAAACTTGGTTAACATTGAAGGATCTTCTATAGGTGGGATGGCTAAATAAGCAACTGTTTGCATACACCATGATGCATATTCATTTTAAAAGGGGGTGTGGCCATGAAAGGGAAAGATCGCAATAAGTATTGTTAAACAGAAAGCCAAATCCTAGAATGTTACATACAGTATGATACTACTTGTGTTGCTCACATACTTCCATTCATGCACTCACTGAAAACAATATTCTATATATAAACCCATAGAAATTATGTATACCACATACTGATATACAATAATGTATGCATACAATAACTAGATAATTTTCTGGAAGATACCAAGATGAGTGGGTCCATGCTCTGTGGAAGCAGGAGATTGGCTTTCAAAGAAGACTTTAACTCAAACATGGGGCTCTGAGGAGGAGTGCTGAGCCATTAGTCTACCTGATAAAGGCCAGAGCTTGTCTGATGGCTGCCAGGGAGCCTTGAGGGATGGAATTCATGGTAATTGTTTTCCAAGGCACCAAGCCAGCCTGTTGGACCTGGAATCGGAGAAGGGTGTCAACCCCAAAACTCAGGGTAGACACAGATTTGAGGCTTCTTGGGCACATACTTGGCTACAGAAGCTGACAAGGAGAGATGGAGCTGTCCAACAAGGCAGCGTATTAAAGCTATGTTGAGCTGTACTGTGGCGCACACATTCTGGAGACTGTGCAGAGTTAAGTCCAGTGAGAAGGCGAGAGATCAGCTGGGAGCCGCACACTGCCTCCCCGGGTGTGACCTTTCAGACAAAGCACACACTCACCCTCCCTGGGCTGCGGTGACAGCTTCGGGGCAGCAGCACTTTGGAGGAAAGTGGGTTAGGAAAACAGCAAGGGGGCAGTTATTTACCCAAAAGACGTGTTCCAAAAAGCAGAGCTTCCGTGACATGTTAAAATGATTGTGGGTTGATTTTTTTGAGAGAAAGAAGGATGCAGGCAGTATGATCAGACATGTAAAAAAAAGACTGGGTATGGCCGGCGCCGCGGCTCACTAGGCTAATCCTCTGCCTTGCGGCACTGGCACACCAGGTTCTAGTCCCGGTCGGGGCTCCGGTTCTGTCCCGGCTGCCCCTCTTCCAGGCCAGCTCTCTGCTGTGGCCAGGGAGTGCAGTGGAGGATGGCCCAAGTGCTTGTGCCCTGCACCCCATGGGAGACCAGGATAGGCACCTGGCTCCTGCCATCGGATCGGCGCGGTGCGCCGGCCACAGCGCGCCAGCCGCGGCGGCCACTGGAGGGTGAACCAACAGCAAGGGAAGACCTTTCTCTCTGTCTCTCTCTCTCACTGTCCACTCTGTCAAAAATAAATAAATAAATAAATAAATAAATTTAAAAAAAAAGACTGGGTACTTTTACTCATCCTCCTACACCCACAGCCAGCTGCACACCCCCACCCCTGTGCCTCCACTTCCCCAAGGCCACCTCCCCCCTTAGATACCAGAACCTGGCTAGGACTGGACTCCAGCTCCGGCAAAGTCTAGAAAAGCAGGTGCAGAGGGAGATTGGGTTGGTACATGCTTCTACCACAGCAGAGAGCTGGAATATTTATTAGGGAAAAGTGGAAGAAAAAGTCCTAGCCCTGTCAAAAGATGGGGACCAAAATGATGGGAACAAGGGAAAGGAGGACTTCCCGGGTGCAAAAAATCTGTGCAGATGGGAACGTGCTCAGACGGTGCCCACCTGTTGTCCCTGGATCCCATCTACAGCCTGAATGAGATACAGCTCTCAGCTAGTGGGTGCTTGGCTATGGAAATTAAAAACCAGGAAACACAATTAGGCAGACACGGGGGTGAGAAAATAATTCCCTTGTGATCTTTTTGAAATGTCTTATTTAAGTCCCAGGAGAAAACCCTCAGTTTGGTGCTAGCAGGTCTTTAACAGCTAACATTGTTACTTTGTGGTGTAGCGCGTTAGGCGGCTACCTCTGATGCTGGCATCCCATACGAGTACCAGTTCAAGTCCCAGCTGTTCCGCTTCTGAACCAACTTCCTGCTAATGCACCAGGAAAAGCAGCAGATGATGACTCAAATACTTGGGCCCCTGCCACCTATGTGGGAGACCAGGATGGAGTTCTGGGCTCCTGGCTTCCACCTGGACCAGCTCCAGCTGCTGTGGCCATTTGGGGAGTGACCCTGTAAATGGAAGATAGTTTCCCACCTCTCTCTCTCTCTCTCTCTCTCTCTCTCTCTCTCTGTCCCCTCTGTGTGTATATGTGCGAGACCCTGCCTTTCAAATAAATAAAATAAACCTTAACAATAAACAAGGTGATTTCCTGTAACAGGAAGCCAAGCAGAGGGGAAAAAGAGACATATATGAAGGCGGGAATGCATGGGATGGGAGGTTGCTCTCTGCAGAGGCCATGTTTGAGCTGACACCTGAGACAGTTAGGGCAGGAGTAGATGGATGGATGCGTGTGTGTGTGTATGCGTGTGTGTGTGTGTGTGTGTGTGAGAGAGAGAGAGAGAGAGAGAGAGAGAGAGAGAGAGACCCCTCTATGGGAAATTAGCATGCATGAGTATCTGATAATAGGAGAATTTTCATAGCAAAGTGTGTGTGCATGTTTGTGTATATCTCTCTAGGTGTACACTGATCTTGCCTGTCTGTCATTTCTCCATCTGTTCTGTGATCAGACTGATTGGTTTGCAAATCTGTTTAGTATTTCATGCGCCCCAAGCTGTGAAAGTCAAGTCTAAATACAGGCGCAGTAGGTCGCACTGATGCATTTAGGATTGTATTTTTACACCAGTGAAGCTCGAGCTCTCAATTCAGGGACTGCACTTCCTGGAGGGAACCGCTGCAGGACAGCCTGGTGGGCTCTTCCTTGGGCTCCCTGTAGAAACGGTCATCCCGCAGTCCTGGTCAAGTGTGGGGGAAAGGGCTTCTGGGCTGTATTCGCTCAGCCCAGAGGATAAATCCCCTCCAACACTGTGTCTCTGTTGCAGCCACACTCTACAGCTGGTGCATGGCAGTATGGCAAAACACATTCGCTCTTCACAGCGACAGTCACACTTGTCCTTGTCAGATGCTTCCATCTGAGTGACTTATTTCCTGAGTTTCCATTGGCCCCACCAACACCCTCGCCAAGAAAGCATCCTGTGTTTTGACCGAACATCATCTGTCTCACTGACCAGAATCCTTCAACTGCAAGGAAGACACGAGTGCAGGTTATTTACAAAAAGCAAAGTTCATTCTCAGGATGCCCATGAGGGAACAATGAAGTGACCTCACATCAGCACAGGTCCTAAGGTGGCATTCCCTGAGCATGTGCAATGAAGAAACAGGCTTCATAGGTAACAGCAACACTGATTAACATGTGTACAGAGCACTTCATTCCTTTCAGGCACCCTGCTAAGTGCTTCCTAAGCAATAGCTCCTTCGAACCTCCTAAAATATCCTCTGAGATCTGAGCTCTTGCGCATGAGTCCTGTTTTATCTGATGAGGAGACTAGGGTTTGCAGTGGTTCGGTGGGGTTTCCACTGAGACAGAATGGCAGAGCGGGGGATGGACAGGGAAAGGAGTCGGCAGCACCAGCAGGAAGGACATTCGCCCAGGGTGCTCAGGACATCTGGCTACAAATGGTTTGGGAATGCTGTGCTGGGCACATCACTGGTGGCGGCTCCATCAAGAGCATATGGGAGCATTTTGAAAGGCAAGTGGAAGGAAGCACAGAGCAGCTCCAGACAAGGCAAGATTCAAATGTGAACCTGGCAGATTCACCTCCATACAGAGCCATGTCTCTGTTGCTCCAAGGCTTAGTGTTAGGATGGTCCACACGGTTTGAGGCTGTCGGGCTTAGAAATGCATCAGGGTTGCAGAAGCCGACCTAGCGAGAACACCCAGGGCTGAGACCATCAGCAGGATGCAGGTGAGGAGGAGGGAGGGCTGGCCACATCCCTGAGACAGTGATGGGCTGACACACAGCTGGGAGCAAAGCATGAGATAGAGAGACCTGGGGCACAGGCTTCCCAGGAGGAGCCCTCTCCCGTCAATGTTTGTTAAACTGTGAGCACAAGGTGCCCGGGCAGACAGTTTGACACCTCCATAATCATTTCACTGTTGCGTGTGCCCTCTGAAGCATTGAGTCTGAGGACGGAAAATAAAATGAAACCACTAATAGAAGTTGGCGTGTGAGGGGTCTGCAGAGGGTTGCTCTTAGCATACCTACGAGGGTGTTCAAAAACTTCCTGCAAAGCTGGGTGCCAAAGGATTTGAAATCCATGCATAATTGCTTCATCCTATGCATTTCTACGAAATTTTGGAAGTACCTGGGTATGAATACAGTATCAGAGAAACACACTTCAGATGGATCCTCATGTGTGGGCACATGAAATGTGTCCCATAATATTAATCTGAATCAAGGAGTATCTTGTCTTAGAACCTCTGGAGTGAGATGGTCTAATTACAAAGGAGAGAGTCATGGCGGGGTGGGGGGAGTCTTACCAGCTGGAGGGTACTCTTGGAAGCTGAGGGTGTGGGCAGGCAACAGTTTAGATTTTTAGATCCATGCTTCCTATCCTGTGGTCTTGATAATTATTGCAAGGGACCTTCGCATTCCGATAATAGATACCAAACATGATCAATTTAAAAATCTCATGTAAACATCCATAGGTACATGCATGTGCAACACACACACACACACACATGAACACATATACGGCAGCCATTCAAAAATGTAGAATCAATGATGACTCAGTCACACGTGCATTTCAAAGGACTGTTGAATTCATAGCAGCTTTCTTCCATATGTGCTTTCTAAAAGAAATCATTTGAGAAAGTTAACTGCTCTCATCAGGTGATCTACTGTTAATGACAGGTGATCATATTGGGAAAAGTTCCGGATGCCAGAGAGAAATGGAAACAATGCCTAAGATTTGTGAAGTGTGAGGTGTGGGAACTATGTAGTGGCTGAACGCTGCCCAGAAATGAGGCTACCCAAATGCTGGGACACCAGGATGGCAAGGAGAAGTTTCTAATAATTCCTTGGGTTGGATACCAAACCGAAGCACCTTGGTGCTCTAAGCCTGGGTTATGTCACCATCCATTAGAGAGGTGGGTTCTTTGACTCAGTCATCATTTACACAGGGGTGCATTTGAGATTCCAGGGATATTCTCCTTCATTCATGCAGTAGATAAGATTATTTTTGTACCTACTCTGTGCTCCATTACAAGCAGTGATAACAAGAGGGGGCATTTGCCAGTACTTGAGCTGTGTTGAGGATGTCTCATATCTTTTCTTATGAACAATTAGAAGATGCTATTACCCCCATTTGACAGATGATGGAACTGAGGCTCAGAGGTGTGAAATGAGTTGCTGAAAGCATGTATGGTTCAGAGATGGAAACCCAGAGCTCGATCCTATAAATACCTCTGATAGGATGAGAATGTAGAAGCTCCAGAGGAGGCCACTGTAGAACTCTAGAGTCAAGCTGGCCCCTAGCCAGTGATTCCCAACCTGGAACTCATGGACCACTCTGAGTTCTAAGAGATAAGGCTAGGAGCCGGTGCTGTGGCATAGTGGGTGAAGCCGCTGCCTGCAGTGCTGGCATCACATATGGGTGCCAGTTCAAGTCCCGGCTGCTCCACTTCGGATCTAGCTCTCTGTTATGGCCTGGGAAAGCAGTGGAAGATGGCCCAAGTCCTTGGGCCCCTGTGCCTGCTTGGGAGACCTGGAAGAGGCTCCATTGTGGCCAGTTGGGGAGTGAACCAGTGGATGGAAGACTCTCTCGCTCGCTCGCTCTCTTGCTCTTTTTGCCTCTCCTTTTTTCTGGGTGTAACTCTGACTTTCAAATAAATAAATAAATCTTTTTAAAAAAGAGAGAAAGAGAGAGGGTTAAGATTAGACCTCACAATCTGTTTATCCTGTTTCAGAAGTACAAACTTCGTGAGGGCAAGATCTTTCTGTTTATCTCTTAATACCAGCGCTGCGTCTGGTCCACTACAGTTGCCAAATCAATGAACACATGAATAATTTTCTCTCCTTTATTAACTAAAACTTGGTTCCGTGTAGTAACCTTGATTTTCTCCCATTAAGAAACACTAGAGAACAATTTGTATTTCTCTGATACATAAAATACAGGTAAACAAGTCTGTAATGACTTGAACGTGATGTTGGTTCTAAAACTCAGATCTCATGAAAGAAGATGTGGGTAGTACAAGAGATCAATATGGAAATCTGTTAAAAGCATGGGGATGAAGGCTTTCAGCTCTCCAGGGTAGGTTGGCTTTTCTGCTTCCTCGAGGGGTAGACTAATGTACTCATGACAATGTAGCCAGCTTGTGAGCTCCAGAGAAGGTGCCGCATACCCTGAATCCACCAGGACACTTTCTTTTTGGGGCCTGGTGCACAAACCATAAAATATTTGACCAGCTCCTGACCACTGAGGGAGTGAAAACACAATCAGAATTGGTGAAGGCTATCGAGTCCTCGTTATTACCACTTGGAAGAACAGAGCTACGTTCGCAAGGCTATAAACCAACCTGCTCTAGAAAGAAGTGGCCTGAGGAGGGTCTTTCTCTTTTTCCATCTTCCTTTGTCTTTTCTTGTGTCTCTGGACATGAAGGAAGCAGATGTTGCCTTGTGGGATAGGTAGTGTCTGTAACTTCCGCCTCTTTCAGTTCTGTCCAGAGTGGTTTGTGACACTCAGATGTCTTCAGAAGTAATCATTTATTATTTTCCCAAGTAGTTCTGTTGACAATGTGTAATACATTCTTGTATTCTTCTTCCTCTTTTGGAATCTCCATGGATAGTCTACAGACTTGACTTAATCATTTATGGTGATATCTTCAGAAAATCATCTATTGTTTTTGCTTGAAGAGACTCATCAGTGAAACAACAATAAAACAGTTCAATTCTGTGTTTGTATTACACTCAGAAAGGCAGTCAACCAACCTTACATTTCCCCTGTCTGCACTCTGGTCTTTCAGCTCCCACTGTCTTCCTAGCCATAAGCCCCCTCCTGCATTCCTTCACCCATCGCCTAGCAGGGTCAAAACTATGATCCCAACCACAAGCATTCACCAGCATCTATATTTCCCCTGTCTCGTAGTCATTCTTCCATAGCTACCTGGCACAAACCCTTAATGTATACCTAGTCCCTGGATACTGAGTAGCTTGTAACCCATTCATATATGGTTTCCAACTTCTGGTGAATATTCAGCCTCTATTGACAGTTTTCTTTTAAAACAGATACATTCCCCCCAGGGTTTCAAGACAGCTGCTTATTTTCCAATTCAAAGTAAATCTGACTTGAAGCCTGTATCACTCGTTTGGATAGAAGTTCTTGGTCATTCCTCAGACCCACCCCTGACACCTCTTATGGAGCAGCCCAGGAGGAAGATGACTCAGTCTTTCTTTGTCATATGTAGCAATATGTAGCAATCCACATGACAACACTAATGCTAAGGCTTCTCCAGTGTTTATCAGGAAGTAAAGCAGCATGCACACAAACTCATCCAATGTTTCAAACAGCCTTATGAGATACCTATTATCATTCCTTGTTATCTCATTTTGTGACTGTGTAAATCTAGACACAAAGAGGGTAAGTAACCTTCCCTAAGTTCCACATCTAAGGGCAGAGCCCAGAGTCACGCCCAGGCAATCTGGCTATACCAGTGGCTCTCAACTGAGGCTGATTTGGACCCCTAAGAGACATTTGGCCATGTTTATGAACATTTACAGTTGTCATGACTAGACAGTGTTACCAGCCTCTGCAGGGTAGAGACCAGAGATGCCACTCAGCATGGCTCAGGGTACAGGACACGCCCCTAAGAAGGAATTACCCATCCCAAAACGATGACAGTACTGAGGACAAGAAACTCTGGGTTGGACCTAGATCTTGGAAACGTAAAGCTTCTCCATGGTTTGTCCAGGATGTACCAGCATCTTTTATCAGGCCATGTAATAGAGAAACTTCTTACCTCTCCTGGCGATACATATTAGCCAGATCTAGGGAGTCAAGGATGGGCTAAGTTCCTTGGCAGTGGAGATGTGTGATGGGTTTGGGGTGGTGTTGACGAATCCCTTACCTTCCTACCAAGTGAGTCTCCAGAGGGGAAAACAAACACATTTCGCAGGAGGTCACTACAATCTGTAAATCAACAGTATAGCATCCAGCTAAAACCTGTGCTCCTTGAGTGCTCCAACTCCACTTCCAAGGCCCCAAGTTCAGCACGAGCGTCATCTTGGGTCACTGGGAATACCCAAGCCATCAGCCCAAAAACTTAAATATTGCCCTCCCTGATTCCATCCACAACCAAGCCACCAGGTCTCTTGACCTTGTCCATTGCTCTGTCTGTTGTTACCGGAGATTCTATCTCAGAGAGTGATCATCTGCCTGCTGGGCTCTTGTTCCCCCGCCTGGGGTCAGCATCCGGCCCCCCTCCTCCAGGCTAGTGCTCCACTTCCTGCCATCCTTTCCTTCATATCACTAAGTGGTGGGAGGGAGAATGGCCTCTGCTAGGTTCCATAGCCCAACTCTCCCACGTAGGAGCAGTGTGATCTTGGACAAGGCACTTAGGATCCTCTGAGCCTGTGTTTGATCCCAAGGGGAATATTGAGTGTCCTTCTCTGCCCCCTTCAATAGGACCGCTTCCTCTTCCACCTTGATGGAGTGTCCCTGGCAAAGGTCAGCATAAGCCCTCTAATCCCAAATCCCTGTGCTTGCCTTGCGTAGACTTTAAAACAACAGACACCGCTGAGAGCTGGGTTTGCTGTCTTCTCCAGGGTGGTCATGGGTCATTGAAACCTGGGATTCTTTACGCCTTCTCTCCCAGTTATTTAGATTTTGCGTGTATCCTCAACGCCCCTTCCCCTTTATTTCTTCTTCTCGTCCCTTCTAATCACCTTCCTCTTTTGCTTCTGCCCTGCTTCCTCCTCTCCTCTGTGCTCCGTCTGCCTGTCTCCTTTCTCCCTGGAAACGTAGCTAAGACAGAGCAGATGAGAGACGGCCGTCCTGACGGAGGTGCCACTTCTGACTGACAGACCACTCTAAGATAGGGGATATCCGGGCCTTTCCTTGGAAGAACTTACAGACTTTCGAAGGACAGAGAGACCATGTATGCCTTATCATCAATACATAGCCACCATCTGCTGCATTACAAGCACCAATAAACAGCTGATGGAATTAATGGGAGAGTGACTATGAACACAACCCTTTCACTGTACAGGAATTTGTGGCCCAAGAAGGGGCCATCCCTGTCCTAACTTCATACAGCGAGATAGTTGCTGCGTCGCACGCAGTCTCTATTTGCAACGTCAGTTTGCTTGACAGCTGTGGTGGCATGAAGGCATGCTACTTTTCTTGAGTCTCTGTGTAAGATTGGGCATCCCAAATGACTTGACTTTTTTTTTTTTTTTTTTTTTTTGCCTTCAGGAATTTGGTTATTCATGGATCTGTAAACCACAGTGAACTTTCCAGAAGAACTGGGCAGGGCAAAATCTTGGCTATAAATCACTGGACAGGGTTCATTTTCTCTCACTCTGTTTCCACACCTCCATAAAGGGCTCAGTGAATCGGATGGTCCTTGTGACACTGAGCCAAAGTAACATGCGAAATTGCCTTGCTTGGTGCTTAGCAAGTAGCACTTGCTCAATTGAATTTCTAAGAGAGTTTTCTTCCTCGGTGCAGAGGAACGGGCCCTACCTCCTGCCCTTGCTCTAACCACCATTCTCTTGGGTTATAGTTCATCAGGAGGGCTCAGAAAATATTGCTAATTTATGCATCATTTATTCAACTGGATAATGCATTTGGGAACATGTAAGGTGTCCACATAGCTCTAATTCAGACAAACCAAAGGCAAGCTCTGCCACTGACCCTTCCAGAGAGAATGGGCACTTTATAGCTAATACGTGTGATTGCCTTCTCCCTCGGTATTCATGATGGCATCCATTCGCTTCAAGTGAGGAGGCCCCGGAGAGACATATCACAAATTGAATGATGTAGCTTGATCTGGCAAGAATTTCTAGGGATTCTGGCTTGTGTCTCTGCAACTCCCAGTGGAAAGTCAGTGACAGCCACCTTTATAGCACACATAATGAGGCTCATTTTAAGATTCAGCTTTGCCACCTCCTAGCTGAGTGACCTTGGGCCAGTCATGTAACCTTGCTCAGGTTCTGCAGTTTGATTAAACACTGCCAGGCAGTTAAGCAAGAGCTCAGAGTATGTTGCAAGCACACCTAGGATTGAGTTCTCATTTCTGTTCTTATGGTTCGGGACAAACTAATCAATCTCATTGAGCTACTCTTTCCTGATCTCTAATGTAGAGATAGATAATGGTCCTTCTTACAAGAATTGTTTCAAAAATTAGTAGCTAATATATTGAGATATATGGTATGTTAGGCATTATTCTAATAATAGATTTACTTTATTTCTTTTCAAGCAGAGTAATAGAGAGGGAGGAGGGAGGAAGAGAAATCTGCAAGAAAGACCAGTCCTCCATCTGCTGGTTCACTCCCCAAATTGCCACAATGGCTAGGGCTGGGCAGGTGGAAACCAGGAGCCAGGAACTCCATCCGGGTCTCCCATGTCGGTGGTAGGAGCCCAAGTACCTGAACCATCATCCGCTGCTTTGCCCAGCACAGGAGCAGGGAGCTAGATTGGAAATGGAACAGCCAGGACTCACACTGGTGCTCTGACATGGGATGCCAAGTATCACAAGCAGAGAATCACTGTGACCTCTGAACTTCAACTCTCAATCACATGACCTAGCGTGGGGTGCACATTTGCTACGTGGTGCTCGATCCAGGCTGTAGGATAACCGTGCCATGCTTATCATTGTTCCTTGGAGCCCCCATGTGCTGCTGACCTGCATGGCAGTGGGGTTGTGCTTAGCAAAGCACCAGCACAGAGAGAATGGGAGTGGGAACAGGACGGAGCGTTGGATGGAGCCTCATAAACATTTGGGGCTGTGAGAGCAGCTGTGTGATCTTGCGGAATGATTCTCACTTCAGGACTGTGTGTTGACGCTGATGTCACGGCTGCTCTGAGCACCCAGGATGCTGTTAACGAGGCGTTCCAAGCCCAGATGCAATGTTTTCTCACCATATGGCCCGCACTGAAGTGCATGGTCTTTCAGACACGGATGGCATGTGACTCCGAAGCGCTGAGCCCTCATGCATGGAAAACTTGGTTAGAGGAGCCGTATCCTTCTGAGTGCCCCAGTACTCCCGACTTCCAGGAACCGTGAATTCATGTGTATGTTGTTGACTTCTGCATCCATTCAATCCAGGTAGTTGTGGGGCAGCTGCTCAGTGGTGGGTACTGTGTTAAGCACTGGAGACTCAAACGTAGATAGAACATTGCCTATGGCCTCAAAGACACTATTGGAAGCCCTGGAGTGCAGGGGGTTACCAAGGACTCTGGGAATTAGAAGGAGTAAGGAAAATCTTTGTAATGGAGTTCTTTATAAAGGTCACACCCAGCATCCAGACACCTTTCCTATTTGAGAGCACTCCACAGGTAGGCAAAGGACAGGTCTCACCTTGTACAGCAGCGGTAAAGAGGGGAAGACATTCTTCTCCCTACTCCCTAGCAAGTGGAATGTGAGCACAGGACATAAACGTTGACATAAATGTCAACACCTCCAACCTGCTCTTCCTTGGCTCTCACTCTCGTATCAAGATGGATATTCACTCTCTTATCAAGATGGTTATTCAATACCTCCAATTGGGTGTGTTACAGATATCTCATAGTTCAAGTCTACAGTCAGAGTTGGCTTCTTCCCCAAGCCTGCTTGTTTCCCAGTGTTCTGTACATCAGTAAACTGTGACTTGGAGTCATCTGTGACACACCTCACCTCCACTTCTTCCCCATCACTCACCACCATTGGCCTCATTTTAAAAATACAACCTGGGGCCAGCACTGTGGTACAGAAGGTTAAGCCTCCGCCTGCACTGTTGGCATCCCATACGGATGCCGGTTCAAGTCCCGGATGCTCCACTTCTTACTCAGCTCCCTGCAAATGTACCTGGGAAAGCAGCAGAAGATGGATCAAATGCTTGGGCCCCTGCACCCACGTGGGAGACCCCGAAGAAGCTCCTAGCTCCTGGCTTTGGCCTGGCCCAACTCTGGCTGTTACAGTCATCTGGGGAGTGAGCCAGTGGATGGAAGACCTCTCTCTCTCTCTCTCTCTCTCTCTCTCCCTTCTCTGTATCTCTTCCTTTCAGATAAATAAGAAATTAATCTTTAAAAAAACAAATAAAAATACATCCCAATTCTGTCCACTTCTGACCATGTTGCCCTTTGCACGTACATCCAAGCCTCCACCATTTCTACCTGTTCTCCTGAAGTGCCTGTTGTCAGATTGCTGCTTCTATTCTTTCCATACTCTTGTTTGATCACAGAGAACCATCCAGAAAAAAAAATTAAGTCACCTTCTCTCATTTAATGTTCTTCCATGGCTTCTTATGACATTTAGAAAAAAACGCCAATGTCTTTCTCCTGGTCTATAAGACCCTCCATGGTATACTCCCTGCCCATCTCCCAGGCTCTGTTTTCTGTCTTTCTTAAGTTTGCTGAGTTGGCTCCAGCATTACTGGTCTTTCCGTCCTCTAGCACACCAAGATTGGAAAAACATGAGCATGCTGAAATATCACATCCCATTGAGAACTTTCTGAAAACTTGGAGAAAAGAAATTGGGGATGAGAAGATCCTGAGATGATGCAGGGAAATCAGATCCAACGAGCAGGTGGAAGGGTTGGGTTTCTCCAGTAGAATGGATCTTTCCCCTTGTCCTATAAGGAGAGAGACCAGGATGATATAGAAATATTTCTTGGACATGAGGTGCAGGTAAGAACCCTGATGAAGAGAGAAGGATGGAGAAAAGGAAGGGACTTCAACACACACCTGCCCTTAGGAATGGACTAGACTTAAGAGAGGAAGTTCATGGCTTGTCACCCATCCATGTCTCCAACAGAGATTTATGGAGCCCTTGAACTGGTGTTGAATTATGTGTGCTCAACCGGTGAACTACAGACAAAAGACACATTCACTCGTTGGGAACTTGGAAAGTACCTTTAGGCTCTGAGCCCATTTCCTTCTCTGTAAAACTGCAGTGGTGATGATACCTGCTCTGCTGATTAAAATGGTTCATTGTGTGACGTCATAAAGGGCGCTGCACTTGGCCGTGTGGTAGCTAGACGGTAGCTGTGTGGAGGAAGGGCCTATGTCTGCTTGGTTCACTGTTGCATTACTGGTAAATGATGCTTTATGGAATGTAGGTGTGCTTGTATATATGTATGAATGGATGAATGAAAGAACGCACAGAGTTCTGAAGCAGTTTAGGAGAGGGGAATTGCTGCTTCGTGGATTCTGAGCTGATACTGGATGTCTTCTTCCTGACAGAACAGACAGAGTAACTGATACCACAACAGTTGGCTCTGGGCTCAAGGAAGCAGTCCCAGCACTCGGGCCCAGAGGCAGGAACTCTTCCAGATGATGAGCTTTGATCTCACATTTGTAGCATGACCCTCAAAACCATTTAGGCTCCTCTCTGCCTTCTCCAGAGCCTTCTGCAATGCCCCTTCTCTTGCTCCCTTTCCCAACAAGCACCGAGCTAGGCACACACTGTCTCCTCAGCTCTCTGGTTCACATGGTGGGTCCCATTTTACCCCTGGTGCTTCAGATAAAAGAGCCAAGAACAAGGCTGGTGCCATGGCATAGTGGGCTAAGCTTCTGCCTGGGGCACTGGCATCCATATATGGGCACTAGTTCATGTCCCAGCTGCTCCTCTTCCGATCCAGCTCTCTGCTATAGCCTCGGAAAGCAATAGAAGATGGCCCAAGTCCTTGGGTCCCTGCACCCACATGGGAGACCTGGAAGAAGCTCCTGGTTCCTGGCTTTGGATCAACCCGGCTCTGGCTGTTGCAGCCACTGGGGAGTGAAGCAGTGGATGGATGACCTTTCTCTCTGTCTCTCCCTCTCTGCATAACTCTCCTTTTCAAACAAATAAATACAATCTTAAAAAAATTAAAAGATCCAGGATACACCACGATCTTGATGGACTGACAATTAGTTGAATCACAGGAGATGTGTTCAAACAGAGCTCCATAGGAAACGGCACTGAGGTCTAGGTATAAGCACAAAGAATTCATGAGAAGAAAACCAAGCAGCTGCCGGCGTAGTAAAGAAAACTGCCACAAAGTAAACAAGCAAAAACACCTCCAAAGGAACAAAATCTGGAAATGGCTATGGAAAATGGCTATTTTGGGGGTGATTTTTTTTTTGTATCAACATGTAGTTAATACAGTCAGATCTCTGTATCTGTAGGTTCCCAGGCAATCCCCCTGATTCAGCCAACATGATTGAAAATATTGGGGGAAAAATTGCATATGTATTGAGCATGTACAGACCGCTTTCCTTGTTATTATTCCCTGAACAATAGTGTTTAACAACTATTTGCATAGCATTTACATTGCATTAGGTATTACAAGTAATCTAGAGATGATTTAAGGCATTCAGGAGGTTGTAGTCCATATGCAAATAGACAGTCCCCAGATATGACAGTTCAACTTCCGATTTTTCCACTTTACAGTGATGCAACAATGATATGCATTCAGTAGAAATCGTTTGTCAGAGTTTGAATTTTGATCTTTTTTTGTGTTACCAGTATGTCACATATTATTTGCAATGCTAGGGAGCATTGCAAATAACCGCCAGCCACAACCCCCACAACCCCCACAACCCCCAGCCAGCCATACAGTCATGAAAGAAAGCAACTGATACTCTGCAGGGCACTGTGTTGTTAAGCTATGATGCTTGGCAGGTTAGGTATATTCCATGTGCTTTTGACCTCTGATATTTTCAGCTTATGATGGGTCTGTTGGGACAGAACCCCATCTCCAGTCAAGGAACATCTTTAGTATGTCATTTCATGTAAGGGGCTTGAGCATTCGTAAATTTGGTGTCCATGGGGAGAATGGGGTGGTGCTGAAATTAATCCCTTTGGGACACTGAGAAATGACTATTTGTATAATGTCAGCTCTATAAAAATCTAATCTCTCCACTGAAACAAAAACCAGACATGGGTATGTTCTTCATACTCAGATGGAACTAATTAGCTCCCTTGTTGGTCAACAGCTCCTCAATCAGGTAATAAACTGTGATACAGCCTTGAACCAGCATTTACCAATTTTTTAGATCAGTCCCTTAATTCTCGAGTTTTTCAGCTTTTCCATTTGGTCAAATATTTTTTTCTTCCATTTTTCTCTAAAAAATTGCTGTGAAAATGATCTTGGGTAGCTGGCTTCAGTTTAAAAATTCTGGCATTGATTGGGTGCTATCCTAAGTGATTTACCTGCACTATCACATTTAATCTGCATGACAGTCCTATGAGGTATTGGACTCTGATTAACCGTCGTTTTTAGATGAGAAATTGAAACTCAGCATGAGCTCTTTAAATTCATTGAGGTGTTATGAGTCATTGGAATTCTGAAATCAGGCAAATGTGGTTCCCAAAGGCTGTGCTCCCTAGCCTTGCCCTTCCCAAAGAGACAGTTACATCAGTTGAGGACCAAACAGGTATAGCAGGTGCACAAACATAAAGACATTCAGAGGAATAGATCAGCCCAACCCAAGTGTGATTATTTATGTCCAGGGCTATTGCTTTTATCCAAAAACTCCATGCTGCCCAACATTATACTCTAACAAGGTCTGACTCCACATGAATTTTTCTACCAGGCAAATTCTTCTTGCTTAATAAAAGTGCTTGCCGAGAAAGCTCAAAACCCAGTAGCAATTAATTATTGACAGAGCATGTGAATGAGAGATAAAAGAAAAGTCATTCTTTCTCCACACACGCGATAGTAAATAAATTTAATTATGGTAGGAGAAGCTAAGGGATCTTCGTCTGTATTAAGTTTTATTAGCTGAGACATTTAAAAGCATGTCATCATAACAAAAAGGTCTTGTGTAATCCTAAATGTACCACTTTGGTGCAAGGCTCAGAAGTGAATAGACTTAATGGAGCACATGGTGGTAGATGGCCCACTGTACCAACAGTATTGAATAGGTTTATTGTCAATTAACTTTGGTCTACCTATGCCTATAGCAAATTGAATGAATAAGAGGCTCCTGAGCCTCACTGCCCTCTGATAGGCCTGCCATGTTGCAACTAGGAGGAGAAATGCTATCAAATTCCTTTAATATCCTGAAGCTCCCAAATAAGATAAGACAAACAGGGATAGAGAGTGGAGGTGCACAAGCAAACGTGGTAAGAGACCTGAGAGACTTGGAGTTGTGTTATGGGATGTAGAGAGGCTCACTGGGCAACCTTGGGATCAAAGAAAGAAAAAAAGCTCATACGTAGAACCAGACCTAGGTATATGACTTCACTCTGTCACTTCATTCTCAACCAACCTGGAGGTGAGTGTTAGGATTTTACAAATGAGGATAGTTAGGCTTGGAATGCGATTGTGTTTGCTGCGATCACCAAGTCTGTTTGATTTGCTTGTCCACCCCCTGTCCCTGAACTTCTTTCTATCCCCTTGCCCAGTCATTGTGCCTTTGGACAAAGTCGGGGATCAAAACAAACTTTTTCTTGAAGGGCAGAAGGGTCAATACATTGTTGTATGGGCGATACAGTCTCTGCCACATGGAGTTGACTGGGCCACTGCAGTGCCAAGACCGGTATTGAGAATGCATTAATAAGTAACTGTCACTGTGCTTCAACGCAAGTGTAGGTATGAGCATTGAAATTTGAATTCCTTACAATTTTGATGCAACACAAAATGTATTTGGTGTGTTTTTCTCAACCATTTAAAAATTACAAGTCCTTCTTCACTGAGAGTCCTGGAAGCACAGGAGGTGGGCAGTAGTTGGCCAACCCTGGACAAGATCATCTTGGAGTTTTTGGTGTTAGCCAACATTTTGTGAGACCACTACAATGATAATAATATTCTCAATTTATTAATTAAGCTCTTACACATGCTAGATTCTGTGCTAAATGCTTTCCAAACATTATCTCCTTTAATCCTTACATTAGAGTGTAAAGTTGGTACTATCATCATCTCCATTTCAGGGATTAGAAGGCTAATACATAGATAAATTAAGGGTGTATCTAAGTTAGCCTAACTGAAAAGAGGTGGAACAGCAGTTTAAACCCAGAGGTATCAGGTTCCCAAGAAAGAATACACAAGCCTTCTGTTGCCTTTCCTGATAATGCGTAGTCAAGACTACAGTCAGGATGCATGGGTACAAAGAATTCCCAAGTGGTCATTGATTTCATTTGGTAACTCCTCACTAGATTATTTATATCGTGTATGTTGTGCAAAGAAGGTAGGGTATTTCTGGACAGGAATAACCATGCTCTTCCCTTTTCCTCCTTATTCCAGAAATGTGATGCCCAAGACATTGGATGGGCAGATAACCATGGAGAAGACGCCTAGTTACTTTGTCACAAATGAGGCTCCTAAGCGCATTCACTCCATGGCCAAGGACATCAAACTGATCGTGGTGGTGAGAAACCCCGTGACCAGGGCCATCTCTGACTACACCCAGACCCTGTCCAAGAAGCCCGAGATTCCCACCTTCGAGGTGCTGGCCTTCAAAAACCGGACCCTAGGGCTCATCGATGCCTCCTGGAGTGCCATTCGAATAGGCATCTACGCTCTGCACTTGGAGAACTGGCTCCAGTATTTCCCTCTCTCTCAGATCCTCTTCGTCAGTGGCGAGCGACTCATAGTGGACCCTGCCGGGGAAATGGCCAAAGTCCAGGACTTCCTAGGCCTCAAGCGCGTGGTGACTGAGAAACATTTCTATTTCAACAAGACCAAGGGGTTCCCTTGCCTCAAGAAGCCGGAAGACAGCAGCGCCCCGAGGTGCTTAGGCAAGAGCAAGGGCCGGACTCATCCCCGCATTGACCCGGATGTCATCCACAGACTGCGGAAATTCTACAAACCCTTCAACATGATGTTTTACCAAATGACTGGTCAGGACTTCCAGTGGGAACAGGAAGAGGGTGACAAATGAGACTAGAGCCATGGAGAGAAGGCTAGTGAATAGCTCAGGAGGTTCTTCCCCCGAGTCCTGAACCCCCCGACCCCCACCCCAGGTTCTGCAGTTTGGGCCTTGCTGGAGAGCCATGCACATCCCCTCTTTGGTCTGGTCAAGATTGCCTCCAGTGCTATCAGCTTAGACAGAGTGGGTGAGACCCTGGCATCCTCTTGGAGGAACCAGGCTTGCCTGGGCAGCAGCATCTGGTTGACCAGATGGCCCCCCAGAACCCACTGCTCATTCCTGTCTTCTAGTTCATTGGCAGTGGCAGAGACAGTGTCATGAGTGATTATTCGAGTGACAGAAAGGTGAAAGAAAGAAGGTTTACTTTCTGGGAGCTCTGACTTTAGTTTGAGGAGGTTGGGTGCTGGCCCTGTGTCTGGCAAAGGCACCTGCTGTCTAACCCTCCTCTTTGGCTCCTCTCCACAATGCTGTTTATGACTGAGTGTTGGGGGACTCCTAGGGAGCAAGATCCTCCCCCTAAGTTGTTTCTAGCCTTCTCTCAATGCCTTGTGCCACAACCCTGACTTCCTCCCTCCCACATCATGAAGGGAGAAAAGCATGTCTGTTCCTCACCAAAAAGAAACAAACAAACAAACAAACAAAAAGCTGACAGCCTTGGAAGCCTTCTTTCTTAGAACCCCCAAAGGAGAGTTCAGCTTCTCTCTTCATGGGTATCCCGGATCACGGAGAAGCTTAGCATGTGCCCTGGTGTTAGAATCGGGAAGCAGTGTTGCCCTGAGGGGGGTGTTGCTACTGATATCAAAGCCCTGTGGTTGTCAAGATGGATGACCATGTCTAGGGTGGAAAGATGACATCCAGTCCTCTTGGTGGAGGGTCCCTCCCCTAAAGGCCCTGTCCCCCAAGTGCCATGATTCTGAGGCACACTTTGGGGATGGTCTTTGTCCCCTAAGTCCCCAGAGAGACAAAGAAGAGACCAGAGAGTTGCCCTGTCCCTTGTTATGAATAACCCATGGTGATCCAGTGGGGAGGGGACCAGCCCATCCTAATGTGTGTCCCCCACCTCTTCAGGGTCGTCTCATGCTTTATTTTTTCTATTCAGAGATGGTGTACGTTGAGGCAGTGGCAAGAGGGACGACTCCGTTTGTCAAGTCCAGCTTCTCCGTAGCGGGGGAAGTTCAAGGACTGTCTTGCAGACACTCCCATCAAGGGCTGCCAAATAAAGTGTCCCTTTCCATTAGTCTGAGTCCATTACAATGCAACGTTTGACATGAAGCACTTGTTCACAGATCTCCAAAATCAGGAATTGTTCTAGTAAAATTGGAAATTTGTATGAATGGGGGGGGGGGAGTTAAATCTGTTCAGCTGTTATTAAACTGTCATTTCTCCCACTCAATGAAAACTGTGTTGTTATAAAGCTTAATGCAACCTGATTAATGGGTTTCAGTGGTGTGTTTCTGCTGGTCACTTTCATCCCAATTCCAACCTTGCAACGCTCGGAGCACTGTTTCTGTGGAATGACCAGAAAGGCCCAACTTCAAGAGTCTTTGGGAGATTCTGTCTGTAGAGCGACTCATGGTTCTTGCAATAGCACAAAAAAAAAAAAAAAAAAATGGCTACTGAAAGGGATGCGTTGTGCCCTACCTTGATCCTGGCAAGACCAGGACTGCTATGCCAGGTTCAGAAAGAGCCTTGCACTGTGCGTTTGATTGTTCTTAACAGATAAGAAAGTGGTTATTGAACTAATGCAACAAGTATGTCTTCACTGTCAACATAAAAGAAGGTATAGATCAAAATGCCTGTGCACGCACACACACACATTTAAAGGAAGAAAATGCATGTTTGTTCAGAAGGGTGGACTGTGGGACTGATTGACGTGGGTCCTTGTTTTCTAAGCAGAACAAGGAGTAGGTGAGCTTCAGCTCTGACGACATATTGGAGTCAGCTGTAGAGTTCGTTCCAGAAACAGTTTCCTGAGTTCTCACAGAAGTGGCCCCCAGGGTTTTATGGCTTCCGCGTAGAATTTACTCTTTTGCAGTTGAATCACAGCTAGGTAAGAGGTGCCCTTATAACCCAGATTGTCAAGGGGTTCCTGGTGGTAGGAAGGTGCTCAGGGTGTTCACTTCCTGACCAAGAACAACCATTACTCCATCCTACCCCTAGTCTTTTCCACTCTTGATGGATACGCAGTGACTCACCCCTCAACTGCACCTACTCGCCATGTCCCACCTCCCTAACTATCTGCCTGTCTCTGTAAACTTAGAGCATCCATATCTTACTTGTGGCTTCCAAAGAAGCTACTCTGTGTATGTTCATATAAATATGTCATGTAAGTATGGCAGGCAAGTTAACATTTTCAGAAAAAGGTTTATTAACTGATTGATTGATTGATTTGAAAGTCTGAGTTACAGGGAGAGGGAGAGATAGAGAAAAACAGGAGTTGGGGAGAGACAGGATCTCCTGTCTGCTGGTCCACTTACCAAGTGGCCACAATGGCTGGGGTTGGGCAAGGCTGAAACCAGGAATCCAGAATTCTGTCTGGGTTGCCTACATAGGTGCAGATCCCCAAAGACTTAGGTCATCTTCTGCTGCTTTCCCAGGCACATTAGCAAGGAACTGGATAGGAAGTGGAACAGCCAGGACTCAAGATGGCACTCTCAGGGGATGCTGGTGTCACAGGTGGCAGCTTCGCCCACTGTGCCACAAGGCTGGCCCTGCAAATTAACTTTTTAAATTACAGTTAGCCAATGGTGAATAAGCCCTTTTCACTTGAGAAACAGAAATGACATTCCCCCCCACCCTAAATTACATAGACACCCTTGCATGTAACAAAGTAAAATTCTCTGGAGAAAGCATCGGAGGCCCAACCCTTAAGATTGTGAGGATTTTTATTTTTAAGTCTATTGGGTGATGTGATTGAAAGCTCTTGGATCTGGAAAGATGTGCAAACATGTTTCAGGTCTATTTTCTTCAAAATCTACCCCAGCTTGATCCTTGTGACTCCAAGAGCAAGCCACTAAGCCACGTCTCTTTCTTCAGTGGGGAAACTTGACAAAAGAATTATTTTATATCCAGAAAAGCTAAGTCAACTTGCTGAAATAATCGGGTTAATAATACTTCCACACCATTGAAATGTGAGCATTACAGCTCGTGAGAGATCGAATTTTGTATTTGATTTCAATTAGCAAAGCATAAATTATATTTAATTTTCTATTCCTCTCCCTTCCCTCAAATGGAAGACTTATGACGCAAGAAGGGTTAGCACATGTGGTTTAGAGATGAGAAAAAGATGGCCTGCGCCGCGGCTCACTAGGCTAATCCTTTGCCTGCAGTGCCGGCACTCCAGGTTCTAGTCCCAGTTGGGGCACTGGTTCTGTCCTGGTTGCTCCTCTTCCAGTCCAGTTCTCTGCTGTGGCCCGGGAGTGCAGTGGAGGATGGCCTAAGTGCTTGGGCCCTGCACCCACATGGGAGACCAGGAGGCAGCACCTGGCTCCTGGCTTCAGATCGGCGCAACGTGCCAGCCGTAGCGGCCATTTGGGGAGTGAACCAACGGAAGGAAGACCTTTCTCTCTGTCTCTCTCTCTCACTGTCTAACTCTGCCTGTCAAAAAAAAGAGAGAGAGAGATGAGAAAAAGAGAATTCATCCTTCCAAATGGTACAGAAGCCTTTGCGCCTGCATTCATCTTATGTGTCTGTGTTTTGCCCATGTCATTCTGTACCTGAAAGGTATGGAAGCTTTGACACTGCCACTTGGTCCTTCCAGCTCAAAATACAACAATAACAGCAAAAACATTGAACAGGGTGGGCACTGTGGTGTGGCAGGTTAAGCCACCACTTTGGATGCCCGCAATCCATATCAGACTGCATAGAATCACACCCCACCTCTGCTTTTGATTCAGCTTCCTGCCAACGCACCTGAGAGGAACAGACTGTGATCCAGGTACTTGGGTTCCTAACACTTCATGGGGGAGACCCGGATGGAGTTCCTAGCTTCTGGCTTTGGCGTGGTCCAGCTCCGGCTATTATGGGCATTTGGGGAGTGAACCAGCAGATGGAAAATCTGTGTATGTGTGTTTGTTTCTCCTTCTTTCCCTGTCTCTCTGTGTTTCAAATAAACAAATATTTTTAAAACACAAAAAAATATGTTCAACAGCCCCATTTACCTTTTGACTATATATGAAAACCAAGGTTTCAGAAGGGTAAAGGGTGACCATTCATGGGGATTCCTGCAGTGACGGCTCAACCCGAGTACCGGGAGTCCCAAACTGAACCTCACTTCTTTGTGATTTCAACTCCTGGGTTCTTCCAGTTGCTTCCAGTTCCCTGCACCCTCACATTTGTCCACCTCACCATGGGCAGAGAGGCAGATGGGTTTTGTCCTTGGGTCTGCAGTGCCTTCCATAAGCAGAACTGTCAGACTGAACATAGTTTTTAGATCTCTAAAATAGAGTGCATTTATTCCATACCTTCCTATCACTCTTGAGTCTCTATGATGATCAAAATGAACATTAAAAAAGGAAGAGGAAAAGAAAGAAGAGAGAGATCTTCTGTCCACTGTTTCACTCCCCAGATTGGCCACAACAACTGAGGCCGGGTCAGGTAAAAGCCAGGAGCCAGGAGCTTCTTCCAGTCTCCAACATGGGTGCAGGGGCTCAAAGTCTTGAGCCATCCTTGGCTGCTTTCCCCAGGTACATTAGCAGGGAGCTGGATCTGAAATAGAGCATCTAGGAGAAAAACTGGTGCCCATGTGGGATGCCAGCACTGCAGATGACCACTTAACCTACTTGACCATAATAATGGCCCCTAAAGTGCTTCATTGACAAAAGATAGTGATGGTGGTGAGGGTGATGGTGAAGATTGTGAGGATGGTGTTAAAGACAATCACAGTGATGATGGTGTGCATGATAACCATGAGAAAGATTAAAAGGGGGAGAGAAAGGATGTTCTTGCTACTCTTTCCAGAAAAATATGCCCTTATAGTGTTCCAAGGAGGTATCTGCAGGTGAGCCTGCTATCAATTAGGAAAAATGTGAGAGTGATCAATTATGAGAATGCTAAGAGACAGTGAAACACCAGGCATTTGTTCAATGCCAAGACCAGGAAAACACTTGAACTGGCTGAATTTCAGACATTCAAATGCAAAACCTTCCCACTTCGGGGGCAAGACTCTTCCATTCCAAACAGAAAATTCTCTTCCCTCTGGTCTTCTTTGCTCCACATTTAAGGTTATTTAAGATAGAAAGCTCCACACAGGGCAAACAGATCCTTGTAACATGGAAGTGAGACTAAGTTTTCAAGCTTCTGTGCTGTGGACTCAGTACCTGAAGCTGTGACCCTAACAGTTTACATGGAAGACGCAAAGATGGTTGAGAACAAGGGCACATGCTTGGGAGCAGCTCTGTTTGGTTTCTGGAAATAAGTTGGGATTGAAGGATCTCCCCAGGTTGTTCCCATAACAAATTGCAATGGGAAGAGATGAATTTGTGTATTTCCAGTTTCTCAAAGGGGTGAGGAGGTGTCATTTCAGACATAAGGGATGCGTGACACCACTTATTAAAATTGTGGCATATATTATGTAGGATGCTATAATAATAGTATTCCATGCATCATCAAAACGGGCAACTAAGACCCAGAGTACACATGCCCACTAATGGAAGATGAGAATCTTCGGGGTCCCTGGATACTACTGCTCCTGCATACAGGAAAATCACACTGCTCCGGAGTCAGTCAATCACGTTACATTCGATCCTTTCTTCCTCTCCTGTAGTCAAGTGGCCACTGAAGGAGACATGGAGAAGAAATCCTCGGCAGGGTCCCCAGCCTCGAGGAGAAGATGGAGACGGGAGTACATGGAGCAAGGGATTTATATTGTTAAGAGAAGATATACACAATGTCCACATGGAATGGGGCAGGGTAAGGGGTGGTGTATGGGGACACCCACCAGGAGGAAGGAAAGTCCACCAAGTACTGTGCCATTAAGGACTGCAATCAGCAGGGTTTGCTGTAAGCAAAAGACAGTTGTTACGCTCTGGAGCTAGTCCACATGCAGAATGGTAGACCCCACCAAACTAGCACACACGCACTCACATACCTGACGCTTGGTAATGAAGAAGACTATCAGGCATGGCAGCAGGTGCTGTGGCACAGGGGTGGAAGCCCACCACTTGGGACACCCGTACCAGAGTGTTTGGGTTCGAGCCCACCTCTACTTCTGATCCAGCTTCCTGCTGATGTGAACCCTGGGAGGCAGCAGACAATGGCTCAAGCACTTGGGTCCCTGCCACTCTCATAGGAGATTTGATTTGAGTTCCTGGCTCTTGATTTTGTCCTGGCCCAGACCTCTCTCTCTCTCTCTCTCTCTCTCTCTCTCCCCTTCTTCTCTCTCTCTTCTAACTTTCAGATGCACAAAAATAAATATTTTTTTTAAGAAGAGAAAGCCATGAGACAGAAATCTGGGGGGGAACAAAAGAGAAAAAGAAGTGTGCACAAGGGCCATTGCTAAGGAACATTTTTTCCCAGAAGGGAAGCAGGCACTTCTTTTCTTCACGTGATTGTAGCCAAGCCATTAATAGGGACCACAAACCATTCCCAAGCTCTTGCACCGTCCACAGTTTCCAAGATCAAAGCCTGACTCCCTTCCCTTAGCAGTCAGCTGGTTGTTGACTCACACATCAGGAAGTAAACATTAAACCAATAGAAACGGGCTTTTCTGTAAATGTGCTAAAATTAATAATAGTGGAAATTAAAACACACTTACACACTCCTGCACCTTGTGTTAGAGGGCACATAGATGTGTCCTCCAGCTCAAGGATGGCCAACAAATCTTACAACTGTGCTTTACATTTGTGGACTGTGAGGGCTTGGGAATTTAGGAGGCTTTTCCAAACTCTGAAGCAGTGTAATGACCGAGGTCAAACTGGACACAGGTGGCTGCACAGGAGAGAGAGAGGGGGGAGAAGGGGCCAGAGTAGCTGCGCTGGTAATAGCAGTGAACATGATTTCCAAGGCTAAAGGGCCTTTTCATCATTTTCCTAAGCCCAGGAAAGCCGCTTCTAATTGTTCTGATCCATCTGATCATTCTGGACACCTTGGAAAAGAGTTGTTCAGAACTGGATGAGAATTGATGTTGAGTTTGAATCGTAGACAATGATAGCTAGCCAGGAAGTAATTCATGAGGTCATGCGTGGGTTAGAGATAGAGCAGTCTTTCGTGATTGGGGGTCAGAAGGACCATCACAGCTTCCTTCATAGCCCCCTGATGTTGCGGTAATTATGGTGCATGAGTAGGACTGAATATGAGATGTGGATCTCATTTGGGGTTGTTAACACTCTTCTCTCTGGCCAGTCTCAAACACCAGAAGATCATTCCCCTGGTTCCTTTTACAAAAGAAAATAAATATCTAGTGCTGAGTGTTTGGTCTAGTAGTTAAGACACTGGCTAAAATGCCCACATACCATGTCATGGGGCATGCGTAGAGTCTTAGCTCTGCTTCCGATTCCATTTTCCTAACTGCACACCCTTGGAGGCAGCAGTTGTGTCTCAAGTAAACGGGTCCCCAGCACCCTTGTGAGAGACTTGGATTGGGTTCCTGGTGCCTATCTCTAACCTCAGCACAGCCACAGCTGTTACAAGCATTTGAGAGGTGAATTGGCATATGGGAGCTCACTCTCAATATCTGTCCATCTCTCTAATAAATAAATAAACATTTTCTAAAAAGAAGGGAAAGATTTGCCTTCAAACGGGGACCCAGAGCACTAGAGACTTCTCTTGGTATCTCTGTGGCCCCAGGAAATGGTTGCTAGCAAGTTTCCTGGATGGATCCTTTCCTGGAAGAGGGACAGCTTATTTCCCTGTGTAGTTTCTTGTACTTCACTCTTATCTTCCAGCACTCACGTATCACATGGTCTGTACTGAGAGAAGTCTGCTCCTACAAAGATGCCAGACTATCAACTGCATGTGCCTCAAGAACCAGGTCCTGTAGTCTTTTTACAGAGCAGGCTATTCTGGGGAAAAAGGCAATGGACAGTCCAAAAGGACATGTAGGATTGCACTGAAAAATAAAAAAAAGTTGATGCAGGAACCCAGGTGCAGGCCAATGGGGTGGGGTTGAGAAATGAGTATCAAGAACTCTCAGAGGTCCTATCTTGAGTCTTCACTTCCATTTGCAAAATGAGAATGTATCTGTGTTGCCTGAGGTCACCTGCAACCACTGACTTTTCACCTAGCATGCCTTCTTCTACACTCACATCCAGGATTCAGGATATAAACTGTGGGCATCTGAACGTAGCTTTGCCTAACAGGGTGATCTTCAGAAGGGGTGTCTCTACAAACACCAAGAGGCATATTTCTCAAAAGGCAGATGTTGGGTGTATTATTGATTGTGAGTGTGCTCCAGATTTGCCTCATTGGGGTGCAGTCCAACCTTTATAAATGATCTCTGCAAGGCAGAGGGTACTAAACATGTTGGGGGCATACCACTGGCTAGACCTAGAACTGTGTGTTTGACCAGTGCACTTACCTTTCAACTGCCCTTTGCCAACTCAACATTCACCTGTCAACAAGGTCTTGGAGCAGTTGCTTCAGACAAGGAGCACGGTAGCATCCCAAAGAGACCATTAGTAAGCATCTCCCCTCAGAATAACTAAATAACTAAACAAAAGAAGTAAGTTCTAGACAGTGACAGTTGTTAAACCCAACTAAGTAGCTGTGAAATCTCCATCATTTATTGCACTTCTTCACTTATTTGGCAAGCATTTATGGATCATAATTATGCTAGGTGCTACAGAATTAACTATCCTCATGAAACAGAAAGATGTTCATCTGTATGGGGAAGCACAGAATCTGTCCAACCAGTAAATAAGAATATATAGGATGGTTTCCCGGAGAATGTAGGGTTCTAGAATTTGATGATCAAGGGAACCATGGACTGTAGAAGACATTAGGTGTTTCCTTCCTGTATTTGTCAACTTGAGAGAAGAGTTGAATCTGAACTTTTGAATTTCTAACTGGGGAAGATATTCCAATTTCCTGCCACTGCACACTCTGGGAGGCAGCAGGTGATGGCTCAAGTAGTTGGTCCATGCAACCCTCATGGGACACCTGGACTGGGTTCCTGGCTCCTGCTTCAGCATGGCCCAGCCCCAGCCATTGAGGACTTTCGGGGAGTGAACCAGCAGATGTAAGTACTCTCTCTTTGACTCTCTCTCCCTTTTTCCTCCCTCTCTCCCTCTCAAATAAATCAGTGATTTTGTTTTGAAGCCTAACTTGTTTTCTTCCCCACTTCTCTCCCTAACTGGAAGAAACAACAAGAATTGCAGGATTAGACGAACCAGATTGGAAAAAAGAAAAAGTGCAGTTGTTAAAAGATTGAAAGCACATGTTCCATGTCCGGCTTGCCTCTGCAGGGGTCCAGGAAAGTGAATACCCAGAAGACACCATGCTGATCTGGGCTGGATGGAAGCACATGGTCTTCCTCCTCCTCATGTATCAAAAAGGCTCAATCCCCTTGGCAGCTCTACCTCTGCCACATCTTCGCTTGATGCTCAGCTAAACCTCTCCTTTGACAAAGGCTATTTCCCCCTTAAATGTCGTTAGGGAATGAGTTCTGTCACCTGTTTGTTTCTAAGGTCATGAGAACAGCCTTGAGACAAGCAAAAACTCTGCAATAAATGGTAAAAGGAAGAAAGAATTGATGTATGTTCTTTCTGATAAATCATGGAGGAAGCAATATTTAGTAACCCCTTTGATTCCTTCCATCCCGAGAGAAAAGGGCAGGACATGTTTGAGATGATGGCTGCAGATTCCACTGTGATTTTTTCCCCATCAAAGGCAATGCCTTCCGATAGAGCAGGAGATAGCCCCTGCTCTGTCATTTAAAGGAAAAATACATTTCTCAGTTTTTATCCCAGCTCAAGTGCTTTAAAGGGTGCCGAGGGAGAAGCCCTGTTTCTAGGAATGCTTAGGAGGGCTTTGGAAGGAAGGGTTTTCATTACCCTGGACATCCAGCCAAGAGGAAAGAAAAAGCAAGAAGTAAACTAAGAACTGTTTATGCCATAGGCGGCAGGCCAAGGATGGAGTCTAAATCATAGGCTCGCAGACCAGTCCCCAGGCCAAGATGAAACCCATCATCCATCCATTTCGCTGCATTACAAGCAGCAGAGAATGTAGATAAGGGTCTCTATAAATCTCTGCTTTGTAACCTCATCTGGGCCCTCAGCCCTGCTGTTCATTCTTCACATGGGGTACATCCTAGGGGAGGTGTGAACCTCCTAGGGGAAGGCACTCTGTTGACTTTCATTACTTGGCTG
This sequence comes from Lepus europaeus, assembly GCF_033115175.1. Classification (NCBI taxonomy): domain Eukaryota; kingdom Metazoa; phylum Chordata; class Mammalia; order Lagomorpha; family Leporidae; genus Lepus; species Lepus europaeus. The sequence continues at coordinate 20,860,437 of NC_084847.1, forward strand.
GCCTGGGAGGAGAGCTGGCCAGGTAAAGGCAGGTGGCATCTCTAACAAGAAATTTATAGTTTTGCCTGCAATGTTGCTGACCCTACTTGGCCGTCCCCTCAGCTGCGGTGGTCACTTTGGAAGTTGGGCTGAGTGAAGGGCTTTTCAGCTTAGAGCCAATAAGATCTGTGGCTCTGACCTGGGCATCCTTCGACTCCAGGGCAGGTCCATTTCCAGTGATCCAACTCTTGGCAGAGCTGCCAGGGCTCTTCACAAGCTGACTTCTGCTGAAGCCCAGGCTTACCACATTGAAAGCCACCGCAGTGGACTAAAACAGCCATCTTTTGAAAGTGGATTGTACCCTCACTCTACTCTCTCACTAAGCCAAATAAAATGCTTTGTCGGCTCATTGATGACGTCATCATTGCCAAATACAGAGAATATTTTCAGGCCTAATCTATTTGATATCTCTTTAGTGTTTGACCCTATTGGCCAATCTCTTGTTTCATGAAACACTCTTGATCACTCTTCCACAGAATTCCTCTCCAATACCTCTCCCCTCTCTGTTCTCTCCCAAGCTCTTGTTCACAGATCACTCCTCCTCCTCGTATTTTTTCATTTAATGGTAGAGGCTGCTATCCATGGTCCTGTTTTCATTATGTGGATGCTCTAGATGGTCTCCTCCACTTCTGCGGTTCAAATAAGTCATAAGCTGACTCCCAAACCCACATTGTTAGTGACCACTATCCCTAGGACAGCTGTTCCCAATCACCGGCACAGTTGCTATCTACTCCCCTTTCCTCTGTTGACAGAACCCTGGTTTTGCTTTGGTTAGGAGTAGCACTGTGTGCAGGGAAAGCGGAGCACCTCTTTACCTCCAAGAGATGTTTTCCTAGCCCAGTGCATCTTTTCAGCCCCTCACAATTCCATCTAATTGTCATATCAAAAGCCATCTCTCGTGATGCACCCTCAAATCCAGTGTCCTTTCTGCATCGCCATGGTTATGAAAGTTACAGGTTTCTCCCCCGAGACCTCTCAAACTTTGAGGAGCTAATAGAACACAACACATCTGTCGATGGCCTTCTCCCAAAATATAGGGTCAGTACATCTAGCATCTAATGAATCATATGAAGTGTAAGACTACAGACACCCCTTCTAAGGTAAACAACTCCCAAAGACTCTATCTTAAAATCAAGTACTAAGAATACAAATAGCTGGTAACTTTTAAGTAATCCTGTCTTTCTTTATTGATTTGAGACGCAAAGTTACAGAAAGAGAAAGAGATAGAGAGGTCTTCCATCCACTGATTCACTCCTCAAATGGCCACAACAGCTGGAGCTGGGCGGATCTAAAGCCAGGAGCTTCTTCCAGATCTCCTATGTGGATGCAGGGGCCCAAGCACTTGGGCCATCCTCCATTGCTCTCCCAGCCCATTAGCAGGGAGGTGGATCAGAAGTGGAGCAGCTGGGACTCAAACCAGTACCCATATGGGATGCAGGTGCTGTAGGTGGATACTTAACCTACTCTGCCACAGTACTGCCCCGGAGGAATCCTGTCTTGATGCTACTCAGTCTATTTGCAGATCACCTATCTTCCTTCACAGCCAACAGTACCTCATTGCCTGTGTTTTCCCTCTCCACTACTTCTCGTCTCTCCCACTTACGACTGTAAGATTTGACAAATGATTAGAAAATATCTACAATCAACACTTAGATTGCCTTAATATTCTTTATATTTATGTGGAATTCTGAGCTCTCCCCCCGCCTCAATAGTGGTCTTCCTTCTATTAAGCCAGTCCCTTTATTATTTATAGTCCATGCTGCATATGGGACCATGTTAATGGACAAGGGAAACTGGTCACGCCATCCCCTTATTAATGAACGACTCATAACCCGTATATTGGTCACTTCTGCACAACTGAAGTGGGAGCAGGGGCTACAGGGACTTCACTGGTTCACGTGACAGATTTCCAAGTAGCGGCTGGCTTTAGTTGTAATTTATAGTTATAACTTAATCATACGGGCAAGTTGGCTCCTTTTCAATCCACTTCTTGTCCACTTTGTCTCCCAGTGCTTTGCTGGTCTCTTAGCTTCATTCGCAGACTGTCCATGGGATATCATTATTGCTGCTTGCAGTCAATCCTACTTCCCTCTTAACAGTTCCAGAGAAAAAGGTATTTTTCCAAGAGCTCCAGCACAATGGGGCAGAAGACCCCTCAGGACCTGGAGCGCTGTCACAGTCTGGCTGGAGTCACCCTTGGGCCCACACAGAGCCAGCCCCCACACTTCTAACTTGCGAAACATAATTGTTGAATTGGGGGGAGTGATTGCAAAAGGAGATGCTGGGGAACCAATTCATTGGGTCTCATTGTTCCCTACTGCCTACACGATATATTCCAAAGTCCTCAGCTTAGCTCATAGGCATCTTTACAGTCTGTTCTCAAGCCCTGCTTCACCCTCCTCTTTGGGAACTATTCCCTACTCAGTGTCCTGCCACACTGATTCATCATCAATCCCTACACAGATTTCGCTGTACCTTGTACTTGTAATATCTTCTTTACGCCAAATCCTTCCTTTTCCTGCCAAATATTACTCATGCTTAATGTTTAAAGACCCAGCTAAAATGTGCCTTCTGTTTTTCCCCAGCTGAATGTGTTGTCCCATCCTCTGCACTCCAAATGCGCTACTATTCCCCTGAAGTTCCTGGGATGCCACTTTTTTGAGGCACTGTTTATCACCAGACTGTGAGCTCCTGGGAAGGAGGAATTTCCCATCTATCTCTGTTCCCTCGATGCCTGTCCGTGGGATTCACACGGCAAACGTTGAACAAAGGGCTGGATGAAGGACTTGATGATGCAGTAAATACGTTGTTTGATGAAGGCAGCACTGGGCTGAGTCTTTCGTCTTCATCTGGGCCCACCTTGCACCTCTCAATCTCACTTTCCTGATTGTTGCTTCTTCCTCCACGGGGTTTGTGCATCTCTCTGGAAGGGCTCGTGCTGAATACATGAAACAGAAGAGCTGTCCACAAGCCTGCAGGGTGAGGGACCTCAGATCTTCTTCTTCTTCTTCTTTTTTTTTTTTTTGGTAGTCATTTTTCCGTTTCTCTCTCTTTCTTTCTTTCTTTCTTTCTTTCTTTCTTTCTTTCTTTCTTTCTTTCTTTCTTTCTTTCTTTCTTTTTTGGACAGGCAGAGTGAACAGAGAGAAAGGTCTTTCTTTTCTGTTGGTTCATGCCCCAATGGCCGCTGGGGCAGGCATGCTACAGCCGGCGCACCTCGCTGATCCGAAGCCAGGAGCCAGGTGCTTCGCCTGGTCTCCCATGTCGGTGCAGGGCCCAAGCACTTGGGCCATCCTCCACTGCACTCCCGGGCCACAGCAGAGTGCTGGACTGGAAGAGGAGCAACCGAGACAAAATCTGGCGCTCCAACCGGGACTAGAACCTGGGGTACCAGTGCCGCAGGCAGAGGATTAGCTTAGTGAGCTGTGGCACAGGCTGGGACCTTAGATTTTCAATACGTATTTTCCAAGTGAATGATGAGCATCTGACTTTTCATCTATAAACATGGTTAAGGACCACACGAGATAAGATCAATAGTCCGGGAGGGACAGTTTTTAATCCCTTCCTCTTGGGAGATGTCACAAGCTCACTCAATGTAGCCCTTCAGTCTACAACTAAATACCATCAGCTTGGAGAGCTTTTTGTCAACATAGTGTTTACTGAGCATTTACTTACCGAGGGTCGGGTGCTGCTCCCTCTACATGGAATGCTGTTTTGCCAGATACTCCCTTGGCTCATTGTATTACTCGATCAGGTCTCTGCTCAAATATCTGCATCTCAGACAGGCCTTCCTTGACTACACCCAACTAACCCTTCCACCCTGCAGCTCTGTTCCTTTTGCCTGTATTTTTGTTCATAGTACTTCTCAGTGCCTATTGATGTAATATAACCTGCATTACCTGTATATGTTTGAACTGCTTGCTGCCTTTTTCTTTTCCTTTTTTTAAAAAGATTTATTTATTTTATTTGAAAGTCAGAGTTACACACAGAGAGAACGAGAGGCAGAGAGAGACAGAGAGAGGTCTTCCATCCACTGGTTCACTCTCCAGTTGGCCACAATCGCTGGAGCTGCACCAAACCAAAGCCAGGAGCCAGGAGCGTCTTCCAGGTCTCCCACGCAGGTGCAGGGGCCCAAGGACTTGGACCATTTTCTACTGCTTTCCCAGGCCATAGTAGAGAGCTGGATCAAAAGTGGAGCAGCCAGGACTCGAACTGGTGCCCATATAGGCTGCCGGCACTGCAGGCAGCAGCTTTACCCACTGCACCACAGGGCCGACCCTGCTACCTGTCTTTTTCAGTAGGACATAAGTATTTGGAGGCCTGGAGCCCTCTGGATCTTGCCCATCAATTCTCCCTGAGCTCATAGACATGCAGAAAACAATCATATCTATCAAGTCAATGGAGCAATATCAGGCCCTTTCCATATGAGGGTACTTCAGAATGTCCATGGAAAATTTTAATTAGAAGTAAGTTTATTTTGGTGCATAGCATTTTCAAATCCATGCAGTTTTCCATAATGCATGTTTTCCAAGAACTTTTTGAAGATGCCCTGTATGCATGGATTTAAAAATTTTTGGCACTAAAATAAGCTTATCTTTTAATGCCACTTAATACCATTTTTTACAAACTTTTTGAAGTACTCTCGTGGGTTGTTTTACTCGATTTGACCCAGTGGCCCAATGAGGTAGGCACTAATAGTCTATTTTACAGAAGGGGAACCTGAGACCCAGAGGAGTTATGAAGCTACCTGTCAGGCCACGTAGTTTGTAAGTAGCTGAGTCAAGTCTCGCTGGGTGTTTTCCCCTGTGGGACATCTCCAGGATTCACTCGGAAAGTCGAGATGAGATTATATATTCTTCTCAAGCACATAGTGGGACATTTGCCCAGTCCAGTTGCCATCCAGTCTCTGTCGCCATGGAGACCCTAGAGGGATGAGATTTACTACGCTGTTGCTGGGCTGTCACAGATGAGCTACAACGCTGATTTCCTGACCTTCAGCCTGCAGTTATAAACTGGTTCCCTGTCTGTGATGTCACCTGACTTTTAGGAATCCCATTCTGCAGGTGAAGACACAAGAGATAGAGTTACGTCATTCCTCGCCAGGAGGGTTCCCAACTTTCCCCTTCCTGTCTCTTGGTTAGGGAACAGCATATACCCAAATAGGGAGCATCCACACACTAGAACCAGGGCTTCCAACACCAGCTGCACAAGACAATTGGTCCTTTTTTTCGATACAGAACTTTTTAACTTGTTGGAGTTGGCTCCATCGGTTCAGAGTTCATCCTCCGTTAAAAAGGCCATTGTATCATATTCCTTCAATCATGGAGGCTGTTGCTCATGACTATGTGTTGCTAAGGATGACCTTGGGAAGAGGTCCCCAGATGACACTATTCTAGCCATCTACTCCCTGGATGCTTGATCTCACAACGTGCTCTGTGACCAGAGATGGCGAATGCCATCCAGAGAGAAATCACAACTTGTCAGAGATGACCTTATTCCACCACTGGGGAATGGCTTGCATAACTTTTACCCAGGAACATTACTGCACCTCACCAGACTGTGAAACAATTAATTTCTACAATATCAAAAATGGAAGCCAAGTAATAAACTAGATACTGGAGACACGTATTTGGTTGAATAGTCCAAATGTGTATAGAGTACATTTGCAGTACTCAGAGCAAAACCAGCGGGTTGAAGTGTTTTATCCCACCTGTACTGGAATATAAACTGAATTGGACTGTGGGGTTAGGGTGTGGGTCACCACTTCCTCTTGCTTCGCACAAGTCCTTAGGGTCTTTCACAAACCTACTTTATGATAGGTGTGTCTGCCCCTAAAGGATTCAAGGTTTAACAACACAGGCACTTCTGATGAAGCAACAGGTGGAGATTGCAGGAACTGTAATACATAATACTTTTTTTAATAATACTGTGAAAAGGAACAGAAATATCCGTTATCTCAACAGCACCCTCCCTTTTGTTCAGAGCCTATTGTCACATGTTATTTCAGTGGCTGTGCACAGTGTCAGTGGGACTGGTTCTCAAACTCTAGCATGCATGAAAATAACTGGAAAACTCAATAAAAAAAAAACAAATGTCTGGTCCACGGCTGCTGGAGATTCTCTTTTGGTAGTTCTGAGGTAGGGCCTGAAATTCTGCATTGCTAAGGTCTTCCAAGAATGCTGATACTGCTGGTCCATGCTCCATGCTTTTAGCGGCAAACAGGGGAAGTATCGTCACACCCATTTCACAGGTGCAGACACGGGCTGTCATCTTCAGATAGGCGTATAAAAGACAGTGAGAGCCTCTCCATGTACTGAAGACAACAGCAGCTCATTTCTCTGGTCATGAGCAGTGGGCTCCAGAATCACGCCTCCATCTTTAGTAAACTCCTTTCTATCACGGCAATGCTCCTTGTAGCTCTAGGCTAGCTGGGTGCAGGGAGGGAGAGGTGAGCTAATGTGTTGTAATGAATATTTTTACAAGCTCATTAAGGAAAGATGTATCGGACCTAATGAGCAAACAATTTTCTTCTCTACTCCCACTGCTAAGGTTAAGACCTCCCAAGGTCAAAGCTAAGCCATCCCCAAGCTGCCTCCTTACAATGTTCCCTTGATGTTGATTAAAGATAATTTATTACAGATTCAACTGTGAGATTGGGGGTGTAGTGGGGGATGGTGGTGGAGGGAAGGAGGGGCCTACATTCTGACTGATGAAACAGAATGATAATCAATTCTCAGAAAAATTATCTCTTTATGAGACTCATGTTTACCTCCATATTGGGCAAGGGATTTCACAGCACGTTGCATTGTGGTTCCTGATAAAGCCATTGAAAAAACTTTATCTGCAGAATTAGGAAGTGGTGAACTATAAAATTGCTAATTATTTTCTAGTAAATTTACTTTTAAATAACTTTAGACATCAATTACAGGCACCATTAGGCACCATTAAGCACTGGGTGTGTTTACCAAACAAGGGTCGTGCCTTGCTGGTTTTTGTCCCATCTGTGTGGCCTCATCACTCAAGCTCCCCTCAGCTCCCCTCCCAAGTGCTTCTCAGACACAGCATTTGTACCAACAACTGAAATTAAACTCCATAAGCAGTGACAGGCTGTTTCCATTTCAAGTGTCATTGCCTGGTCAACCCTGCTGGTGTCTTAGATGAAGGTTAGTGTAGGGCAAGATTTTAATTCTAATTGTCAGTTTGGGCTACATCTCCTAGTTGAGTGTTTCTTTACCATTGCTGCAGTTTGGAATTGCTTGGGGACTTAAAAAAAATAATGATATGTCAGGACCCCATTTCATTACATTTTCACTTAAAATTTTTCTTTTTAATCCATCCTGAGTGATTCTAATGTTCAGCCAAGGAAAACAAACACAGCCTGCTGGCTCACTTAACCACCATCTTCCTCCTATCTCTTGTACCTTGAGTCATGTGGAAATTGAAGTTCAATACCAAGCTGGAGCTGTGATGTCTTGGCTCAGCGGTAACAGTGGCATCCAGTCAAGGGCGTCTCTCCCTGCCCAGTACACACAAGGCTGAAGCGTCTTTAGAACCGCTAATCTGCAGTAGGCCTTTCACGGAACATGTAGACACGTATGGAGGCAGGGAGGCCTGTGTTCTCTACTCCTTTGGAACTGTGGGAAGACCTCAAGTCCCTCACCTGTTGACAGGATGAGGGCTACTGTGAAACTTGCACACCTCAGCTCTGCGGTGGATGTTCGGAACACACGCTGCAGAGTGATGCCTCTGGGTGCTAAGCCTGGCTCTGCCACCTTCTAAGCTGTTATCACTTGGTTCACTGTGCCCCAGTATCTCATCTCATCTTGGTTACTCCATAAGATTGTTGGGAGGATTACATGAATATAAGAAAAAATAAACAAAGGGGCCGTTGCTGTGGCATAGTGGGTTAAGCCTCTGCCTGCGGTGCCAGCATCCATATGGGTGCTGGTTCAAGTCCCGGCTGCTCCTTTTCCAATCCAGCTCTTTGCTGTGGCCTGGAAAAACAGTAGAACATGGCCCAAGTGCTTGGCTGGAGAACATGGACCAAGTGCAGCTGTGTGGGAGACCTGGAAGAAGCTCCTAGCTCCTGGCTTTGGATGGGCCCAACTCTGAACTCCACCTGTTATGGCCATTTGGGGAGTGAACCAGAGCTAGTGATTTACTATCACACTAGGGAGTGAAGGATAGAGGGTCTTTCTCTCTGTCTCTCCCTCTCTTTTTCTGTGACTCTCTCTCAAACAAATTAATAAAACCTTAAAAAAGATGAACAGAATATTGGACAGAGCATAATGGTAGCTTTCGTATAAAGCTAAGACCACAGGATCTGAGAGTAGAGGCAATTTCCTCATGTTTATACTTCTATAGAAGTGCGAGGTCTTGTCAGTAGTTACCCTTTCAAGAAATGGTAAGAAGGGAGCTTCCCCTTACTTCTTTTGTGTGGTAGAGTAGCCAGTGCAACTGGTGAGAACACAACAGCTATTGCTTGCTCTAGGTGTGGTCGCTCTTCCTGTGTGACATGTTTCTGGCTTTCTCCGACCAGCCTGTGCTTAGAGAGAGCTGGAGGAGACAGCACCTGCTCTCCTGCTTCCTTCCTTTCTGGTGTGGGTCAACTCTGTCTCCTGTGATACAGAACAGCATGGCCTCCAGGGCTTGGGGGAGTAGAATCGGAAGCCCCCACTCTAGGGACCAAGTCTACACATGCTCTATAAAAGGTCTTCCTCCGTGGGGAGAGAGTCAAGGAAGAGTTGGCCATCAATGAAGCTGACAACCGAGTTCCCACCTGCTGATCAGTTTCTTTCCTTAAAGTCCCCTTGAGCCCAAACCTGGAACAGTTCTGAGGTGGGTTTTAAGGGCCAGAATCTAGCACTGCAAGGTGGTCTCTTTCTCCTCTCCATTCCGTTGACTCGATTCACAAGCCAGAGTCGGAACTGTTCAGTTCCCTTGCTTGATATACCAGTCCCTGCTCTTGCCCCAGCGCGTACATGAACTTCGTACATAGGACATTTGTAAAGACCAAGTTCACATCATTTTCCCAGTGAATGGGTGGTAAAGTTGGGGAGGAATGGAAGGATGCTTCCTGTGCATCCAGCCACGCCATTGGCTGCTTCATTGTCCTTCCCACACCACTCCACTCTGGAATTGGGGCTTAACTATTCCATGGCATGTGGCACCTGGACCACCCATGAATGACCTGCAAGGCTAACCTGCCGTCTGCTTTGTGGCTTCACCTGGATACTACTTCTGCTCCTGCTGACTCTTCCTGAATATTCATGCACCTCAAAACCACGTGGAAAAATTAAAAGAAAAAAAGGGACAGGTGTTTAGCTTCATGGTTAAGATGGCTGAGTTCCATATTGGAGTGCCTTGGGTCAATGATCAGCTCCAGCCCCTGGCTCCAGGTTCCTGGAAAAGCAGGCCTTGGGAAACAGTGGTGAACTCTCAGTTAACTGTGTTCCCACCACTGATAGGAGTGACCTGAGTTACGTTTTTGGCTCCTGGCTTCAGCCCCAGCCCAGCCCTGGCTGTTGCCACCATCGGGGGAGTGTACCAGCAGATGGGAGTTCTTGTTCCACTGCCTCTCAACTTAAAAAAAAAGGCTTATGGGAAAATGGAATGAAAATATGAGCATATTTCAGTGTGAAATAATTTGAACTCCATGCATTATTTTCTCATCATATACATTTTCTTTGATCTTTTGGAAACATTTGTCATAACCTTTTCCCAAAAAAGTCCGGAAATTCTGGTAGGAACTGCAGGGGCTGGGCTGCACTGGCTCTTGGTGCAGGAGAGATTTCGAGTCTTAATACTTCAGTGAGCATGGCTGTGAGTCCCCATATGTATCTGCAGTACCAAACAGCAAATGCCTGGCTTGTGAGCTCAGCGATGTTAAGTGCTTGAGGCCAGTAAGTAGAATGTTGCAATACATTTTCCTTAGCAAAATCTGTATTTCAGGGCAAACAGCTATGAAAGGAGAGGTTGAGAAGATTCATTGATTCTTTTTTATTATAACATTTCTTACCATTAAAAATTATAAAGTCAATATAATAACAGTATGGGGAGAGTTTGGAAAAGAGAGGAAACTAACTTCCTTAAATACCAACATCTAACACAACTCAAGTCTTACTGTTAGGCCTTTTCTTTCCCTTCCAGCCATAATACATATGCAGGATATTTTGACACAATCACCATCATTACTTTATTCAATAAACAATTACTGGGCTCCTAGTTTGTGTGTAGCCTTCTGCTAAGGGGTCAAAGCCGTAGAAGACTTGGCCCCTGGTCAAGGCTTGCGCCCAAACAGACATCAACAACAATCATTCTAATACAAAGAGGCACCTGTGTTAACAGAGGCTGGGTCTCTCTCAGGTCTGAATCCAGGTCAGGAAGATCATGGCCTGGCTCTTGTTAATGCTCCAATTTGTCAGCTAGGACTGGTGATTTTAGGATCACAGGACAACGTGGTAGAATTCAAAGACCTTGCATTAGGTCCGTTTGTCACAATTCTACAATTGGAGGTGTTTTGGAAGGGAGGACCTGGTGATTGACAAAATGAAATTCATATGAATACTAAAATAAGTTAGGGAATTTACATGAAAATCTAGGCTCTTTGAGTTCTCTTGAGGATTAGGCAGCATTGAGCCTGGCTTCTCTCTAGGGATGGGGAAGGTAAATTGAGGCTGCCCCGTTCAAACGAGGCAGTGTCTCTGTTTGCTCCCTGTGGCCCATTCGTTACCTGTCTGGCCTGTATGAGCCTGGACTTTTGCATGCAGCAAGGCCAGAGTCCTTCCAATGGATCCCATGGGACGTCATCTCCTACCACCCTGCTGTTTTCTTTGTGTTCCTGCTACTGACCTCCTCGCTGGCCCCAGGTGCACCCTTGTCCTTCCGCCTCAGTGTCCACACTCAGTCTGGAAGGCTCTTCTCCCAGATGTCCACGACCTCATCCATGTTCCTCCCTCAAGTGTTCACTCCAAGGTCATGCATTCGCATGCACTTAAAACTGCAACCTCTGCTCTCACCTCATTCTGTCCCATTTCCCTATCTTAACATACCTTTTGCTTTTTACTACCTTTTCACATACTGAACAGACTATGTATTTATGTGTTGTGTTTGTTGCTAGTCAGTTCTCTCTCCCTGCTAGGAAGGAAGAGATGGCATGAAGTTCAGTGTCTAGAAATCTACCTGGTACCTAGCAGGTGCTCAACTCATTTTTGTGGAATAAATAACTGATCCTGATTAGACCGTAGGGCTTAGAAGAATAACTACTCGCTCATCCCGACTCTGCCTTAGGAGCTAGATAACCTTGGCAAAGCATCAGAACACTCTAACACTCCATTTCTTTGTCAGTAAAATTAATTGGAGACTTAAACATCATAGATCTATACACAAAGAAGCTTTGCTAAAAGACATGGAAAAACAGAATTAAAAGACACATTGATTTTTGGTGCAAAAAAAAAATTCAAAATGCATGCAATTCTTTTTCATACCATGCATTTTCCTTAAATTCTAAAAAATATTCCTCAAATGACAGATGTCCTGGTGAGATCAATGAGTCACCACGTGCTTGACAACAAGGCCAGAGGGCATTTGTTGGTTTGATAGTAGGTGTTTATAAGCCAGTCTGGCTCCAGTTTGTCCCGTAGTAGCCAGGGGATTGTAGCAAGTTACTGAGTTTCTCTCTACCTCAGTTTCCTATAATGCTAAGTCCTACCGGACTGTCTCCTCATCCACCAGTTAGCAACACCAAATAATACAATGTGCTTGGGTGGGAGGAGGGGGGAGTTTGGCCTTGTGTCTTAACAGACACAAGTTGCAATGTCCACATCCCATAGCACAGTGTCTGTGTTGGACCGAATTCCAGCTCCCTGTTAATGTGCACCCTGGGGAGGCGACAGGTGATGAAGGCTCCAGTCACTGGGCTCCTGCCGCCCACATAAGGGACCTGGACTGAGTTCCCAGCTCCTGCCTTTAGCCTGGCCTGCCGGAGCTGGAGAGTGAACCAGCAGATGGGAGCTCTCAACGTTTCTTCAGTCAATCAATCAATCAATCAATCAGTGTTTATTTTGATTTATCAATCAATCAGTGTTTATTTAGTTTTTTTTAAAGAATAGGTGTAAAGGCCCTTTAATATTAGCATAATAACTAACATATGGTTCTTCTCTTCCCCCCTTAATATTGAAGATTCCTCAGAGGACTTAGAATGGATCTTTGGAGCAGAGCTGTAGCCTGGCCTTATGAGACCAAGAGTCTTTGACCCATGATGGTGATTTAGAGGATGCAGGGTGAGAGATGGAAGGTGAGGACTGTGCTCTTTGGACGAGAAGAGCCTTCATGCGATTTATCTTCTACAGGGATGTAAATTCGTGGAGCATGATGGGCACCCTGACTTTTAGTGCCTTATGTATGAGGAGGTGGGGGACAGGCTGGTGGCAAAGCTTGGTGGTTCAGTTCTGCTTGGCTGAGCTCGCTCAGGTGAACTCAGGAACTTGGGGCTTTTTCAGCTTCATCTGGACCTCCCACAGTCTTAGGGACAGCTAGCTCCAACAGGAGGATAATGGTGCTTCTCCCCTCCCAGGACAGCTAATGTGTGTGAAAACATCCCCATGCCAGCATCCCCGCCTGCGCCAATGTGCCTGGAATCAGATAGCAAAATCGCCCCTTTTGAAGCCTCGTTTTTCATGCACTCAAAGTTTTCAAGGCTTAAACATCATCGTTGTGATGAGAAAAGCCATCCCTGTTTACAGCCTCTGTCTCGCCCGAGCACTTAGCTAAGTGCCCTACATAGGTAGCCTCCTGCTACCACAGGCCTAAGAGCTTGGGCCCATTAGGCTCACAATTTTGGCCAATTGTGTCCAAATAGGCCCATGGTAGGGGCTGCAAATGGCTAGAAAAAGGCTTGTTAGGTGGAAATTCAGGTCCTACAGCCCACTCCTTCCCCTCTGAAGTTGACCAGATATTTAACCTCCAGGCCTCAGTTTTCTTATCTTTGAAATGGAGACCACACAGCTTATATCCCATGGATGGGTAAGAAGTAAATGTGTCGGCTGGCGCCCTGGCTCAATAGGCTAATCCTCCACCTGCGGCGCCGGCACACCGGGTTCTAGTCCCGGTCGGGCACCAGAGTCTGTCCCGGTTGCTCCTCTTCCAGTCCAGCTCTCTGCTATGGCCCGGGAGTGCAGTGGAGGAGGGCCCAAGTGCTTGGGCACTGCACCCGCATGGGAGACCAGGAGAAGCACCTGGCTCCTGGCTTCAGATCAGCGCAGTGCACTGGCTGCAGCGGCCATTGGAGGGTGAACCAACGGAAAAGGAAGACCTTTTTCTCTATCTCTCTCTCACTGTCCACTCTGCCTATCAAAAAAAAAAAAAAAAAAGAAAGAAAAAAGAAAAGAAGTAAATGTGTCAAAGACGGTGTTTGCCAAAAGTCCCTGCTCCAGGAAGACCAGTGAGCTCTTCTCTATCGTTATTTTCCTCTCTCTCTCTCTCTCTTTCTTTCTTCTCTCTCTCTCTCTCTCTTCAATTTCCTTTATTTATTTGAAAATCAGAGAGACAGAGAGGGAGAGCCATTGAGAGATCTTCCATCTGCTGGCTCATTCCCCAAATGGCCGCAATAGCCAGAGCTGGGCCAGGCTGAAGCCGGGAGCCTGGAATTTCATCCAGGTCTCCAACTGGGGTGGCAGGGGCCCGAGTACTCCGACCATCTTCCACTGTCTTCCCAGGTGCATGAGCAGGGAGCTGGACCAGAAGCAGGGCAGCTGAGATTTGAACTGGGTTCCTATATGAGATGCCCATGTTGCAGGTGGCAGCTTAACCCACTGCGCCTCAATGCTGGACCCTCACTTTATCTTTCTTTAGATCCGTGCTTTGGGTTGAATTGTTATTGGGCTAAACTTCTCAAAATTCCTATGTGGAAGTCCTAACCCACGGTACCTCTCAGCTTATGACCGTTTTTGGAGATAGGGACTTTCAAGGAGTGATTAAACTAAAATGGCATCATGTGGGCAGGCTCACCCAGCAGGCCCGATGTCCTAGGAAGAAGGGAGGGTTTTTTTGTTTTGTTTTTAAAGATTAATTAATTTATTTATTTGAAAGTCAGAGTTACACAGAAAGAGAAGGAGAGGAAGAGAAAGAGAGAGAGAGAGAGAGGGAGAGAGAGGTCTTGCTGATTCACTCCCCAGATGGCCTCAACGGCCGGAGCTGTGCTGATACGAAGCCAGGAGCCAGGTCTCCCATGTGGGTGCAGGGGCCCAAGGACTTGGGCCATCTTCTACTGCTTTCCCAGGCCATAGCAGAGAGCCGGATAGGAAGTTGAGCAGCCAGGACTCGAACCAACACCCATATGGGATGCCAGCACTACAGGCGGCGGCCCCACCCGCTATGCCACAGCGCAGGCCCAGAAGGGAGGTTTTGGACACAGATACACACAGACAGGAGACTTTATAAGGGCACAGGAAGAGGATGATCGCATGTCAGCCAAGGAGAGAGGCCTGGAAACATTAGAGGAGACAGACAGCTAGATACAGAGGAGGAGCTCTGGATGTCTCCAGGACCTTCCGTATCTTAAGACACCAAAAACCAGGGTTGGCAAATGTCCCAGAAAAGCCAGCCATACTGTCAGCCCTTGTGTCACCCTAATCAACCCTAGGCTCATTATAATATCATTAGCATGACAATTTTGCTAAGTCCCTGCCCACCATCTTGTATGACAGTTCCCAATGGTGCCAGATACAGCTTAAAAAAAAAAAAAAATCCCTCCATCCTTAGGGAACGCGAACAGCGGGTACATTCCAGGAAATCCCACCTCGTCCCTGAAACGCTGTTCCCTACTTCATGAATATTCCACCCAGCATTATAAATGCACTTACAATACGCTGTGCCTGCTTGCTCGATTCAGCAAGCGTGCATCCTAGAGTTCTTTCTTGCAGCAGCTTCAAGGACCTGGGCACACGTCCAGGTAATAAGAGGAAGCCAGCCCCGCTGACACCTGATCTCACACTTGCAGCCTTGAGAGCTGTGAGCCAAGCCGCTTCTTTTGCAGAAGTCCCCCAGTCCGTGGTATTTTGTTTTAGCAAACATTGGCCACCCCAGAGTGATATGCATGTGTACAGCTTTAGCTGGAGATACCTACTCCTACATGCGTATTTAGGTACATCTCTGATTGCTCACTGCAAATATACTTTTTAGAAGGACAATCATTGGGTTGTTATATATATATGTATATGTATATATATATAGTATAAGCATATATATATATGCTTATTATTGGGTCAAGGTCTATGCTTTATATCTTATAAGGCACTTGAAACCCAAAGTTATAATGTCATCAAATTAAAATATCCTACAGTAGCTTGTTCTTGCTATCTTTCATTAGTACCTGGGCATGACCTTCACGCTAACACTCACCCACAAGGGTCCCTTTTTTTTTTCACTCCCAAGTTAATGGATGAACCTTGTGTGTTTTTTTTTTTGTTGTTGTTGTTTGTTTGTTTGTTTGTTTTGACAGGCAGAGTTAGACGGTGAGAGAGAGACAGAGAGAAAGTTCTTCCTTTTTCTTTGGTTCACCCCCAAAATGGCCGCTATGGCTGGCACGCTGCGCCGATCCGAAGCCAGGAGCCAGGTGCTTCCTCCTGGTCTCCCACACAGGTGCAGGCACCCAAGCACTTGGGCCATCCCCCACTGCCTTCCCAGGCCACAACAGAGAGCTGGACTGGAAGAGGAGCAAACAGGACAGAATCCGGCACCCCGACTGGAACTAGAACCTGGGGTGCCGGCACTAAATGCGGAGGATTAGCCTAGTGAGCTGCGGCGCCTGCCTGGGTGAACCTTGTTTAAAAGTGTTTTGAAATATTTTTTAAATTGCTAGGGATCTAGCACATTTCAGAAGTATTGAGTATTTTGATTTTTCCCTCCAGTAAGCAGCTAATTCATATGCTTTGCCCATTCTCCTAACAGGACCTATATACTTTTTATTGATTTATAAGAGCTTCACATTTTTTGAATATTCAATTTCTGTTACAGAATTTACAAATGCTTTTTCACAGTTCATAATTGCCCTTTCCATTTTGTTTGCGGTTTCTTTTGATATAAATACTCCATTTAAATCATTTCGAAGATAAATCTATTAATATATTCCTTCATTTTTATTTCTATTCAATTATGCTAAAAAATCTTCCCTGTAAATACCAAGTCTGCTCATCTCTCCCTTCTTTCTCCTTTCCTTCCTTCCTTCCTTCCTCCCCTCCTCTCCTTCCTTCCTTCCTTCCTTTCTTTCTTTCTCTCTCTCTCTTTTTCTTTCTTTCTTTCTTTCTTTCTTTCTTTCTTTCTTTCTTTCTTTCTTTCTTTCTTTCTTTCTTTCTTTCTTTCTTTCTTTCTTTCTTGCCTTCCTGCCTTCCTGCCTTCCTCCCTCCCTCCCTCTCT
The DNA here is from genome assembly GCF_033115175.1 of Lepus europaeus. Lineage (NCBI taxonomy): Eukaryota > Metazoa > Chordata > Mammalia > Lagomorpha > Leporidae > Lepus > Lepus europaeus. Next base: position 20,876,886 of record NC_084847.1, read on the forward strand.
CCCTTCCTTCCTTCCTTCCTTCCTTCCTTCCTTCCTTCCTTCCTTCCTTCCTTCCTTCCCTCCTTCCTTCCTTCCCTCCTCCCTTCTGCTTACAATATTACATTATTTTATCACCTCATTTATTTTGTTCCATGTATTCAGGTAACTCTTTAACTTCTGCTTTTCCTTCTCTTACTATTATTGTTTTTATAAGTGACTAGCAGATTGTCCTACAACTGTATGAACTGACTGGCTCTTCCTTTTCTTGCTGAGTTACAGGCCACCTTTATCATATTGTACATTTTTTCATATTCTCATCTCTTTCTGGGCTATCTCTACTTTTATTTGGCTCAAGCTATCCATTTTTAACAGGCCCTACACCATCCTAATGACTAAATTATATTAGTATTATAATTTATTGATGTACTTTCCTTAGCTTATTATCATATTAGTAGGTCAATATACTAGCGTATTAATATATATTCATCTCACTGGTTTGTAATATTTTCCTAATTATTTCAGACTTTGTTTTTTTTTAATTCAAGAATAACTTTCTCTAGATGTAAAATTAGGATCTTGATTGAAAGTGTTTACATCTATAAATTAGCAGAGTTAAATATTTTTAAAATATTCTTCTAAACACAAGCCTAAAGTCTCTCTTTCCAAGTCTATTTTCTGAACACTCAGTAAACATCTGCATCTATTTTCTAGGTCTTGAACATTTTGTGTCCCTCACTAACCTGTTACCACTACTATTTCTATTGCACAGCTTTTTTTTTTGACAGGCAGAGTGGACAGTGAGAGAGAGACAGAGAGAAAGGTCTTCCTTTTGCCGTTGGTTCACCCTCCAATGGCCACCGCGGCCGGCGCGCTGCGGCCGGCGCACCGCGCTGATCCGATGGCAGGAGCCAGGTGCTTCTCCTGGTCTCCCATGGGGTGCAGGGCCCAAGGACTTGGGCCATCCTCCACTGCACTCCCTGGCCACAGCAGAGAGCTGGCCTGGAAGAGGGGCAACCGGGACAGGATCAGTGCCCCAACCGGGACTAGAACCCGGTGTGCCGGCGCCGCAAGGCGGAGGATTAGCCTAGTGAGCCATGGCGCCGGCTAGCTTTGTAATATTGGAGAAGTCACCTCACCTCTCTGCTCTTCCCTTGTCTTCTTTAAACTGGTCGTGTTCCTTCCTCCCTCTGCCAGAGACGGTGAGGGTTAAGTGAGATGGCCAATCTAACACTCCCAGAACAGTTCACAGCATGCTAGGTGATGGTACGAGCTGTTGTTAATTTCAAAGAAATTGTAGAACAGTACTAGATCATCATAATCATACTAGACTATGAGGAAAATCCCTCTTCCACATGACAACTCTCTGTGCACCTGCTACAATTAGCTTATAAATCTTTGAAGTGAGGCCACGAGGCAGTGAGATAGCAAACAACAATCTACGTTGGAAGAATGCAGCTTTAACTCTTTCTACCCTGCTTCACGCTCCCTACCACTCAATCCAACTGCCTATCAGATGAAAGCTGTTTAGTTTCTGATGGACGTGAAAATGTCCATGGTATTTTTCCATGAGGTATGAGTTGGCTCTCAAGTGTGATTCCTGATTGTATTATGTTTCCTTCCCCACTGTCCTAATCCTAGTTACTCTCACTCTGGAATTCTATCTGATGGATAATTCTATTCTATTCTATTCTATTCTGGATAATTCTATTAGAGGATAATTCCCCATGACTGTTCTGTAGGATGATTCTATATGAAGATTCTAAATGATGGCCTATGAGCACTGCTGTTGCTTGGATGGGACTTAACTGTGCTCCCTCCTCCAAAATTTTGCGTGTTGGAAGCTTGGTCTCCAGGATGGCAGTGTGGGGAGGTGATGAGACCTTTAACAGATGGGGCTTAGTGCGAGGTCATCGGGCTATTGAATGATTAATGACATTTTTGTGGGACCCCAGTTAGCTCCCACTTGAGAATGAGCTGCTATAATAGAGCGAGAGCAAGACTTCCTCTCCACCCTGGCTTCCTGTTTTGCTGTGTGGTTTCTCCTTGTAAATACTCCCACCATGTTGCCTTTTGTCCTGATGTGCTGCAGCCAGAGTGTTTTTGTTGTTGTTGTTGTTGTTTTTTAATTTTCAGCCTCCAAAATGGTAGCAATCAGCCTGTTTGCTTTGGAAAGTACACAGCTTCTGGTTGTTACAGCAGTGGAAATGGACTAATATGAGCACTCTTGATGGTACCGATTTTAAGACTAGTGTGGGGTTTCTACTGGGGGTCCCTCTAAGTTGTTGTAGAAGACGGAAGGTTGACAGACAGGACAGGAAGGACAAAAGGGGGGCTGGCATGGGGTTTGGGAGAGGATAAGCGGGAATCAGAGTGGGGCTTAAGAATGGATTGTAGGCCGGCGCCACGGCTCAATAGGCTAATCCTCTACCTGCGGCGCCGGCACATCGGGTTCTAGCCCCAGTTGGGGCGCCGGATTCTGTCCCGGTTGCCCCTCTTCCAGTCCAGCTCTCTGCTGTGGCCCGGGAGTGCAGTGAAGGATGGCCCAAGTGACCAGGAGAAGCACCTGGCTCCTGGCTTCGGATCAGCGCGATGTGCTGGCCGCAGTGCGCCGGCCGCGGCGGCCATTGGAGGGTGAACCAACGGCAGAAGGAAGACCTTTCTCTCTGTCTCTCTCTCTCTCACTGTCCACTCTGCCTGTCAAAAAAATAAAAAAGAATGGATTGTAGAGTGAATGTCCGTTGTTGGGAAGAAACAGGGATTGACAGAGGGCTGGGTGGGAGAGAAAGACCAGCAGACATGAGGGGGGAGGAGTTTAGAGGGAAACGAAATCAAATGAGAAGTCTCAGATTATTCAATTTCTGTGCAAACCATTGTGAAAAAGTCCCCAAATGTTGCCAACAAAACATTCTGTGAATAAGTTGTTATGCAGTGAGATGAGCTGGGGGCTGGAGGACGGAATTAATATAGTAAGTAATTCTATCCCTTTGGCAATGTCTTTCTGTATGAAATAATGATTTTATGTCTCACTTCTCTCCAGCCTGCACATTCCTCATCGCAAACAGTTCCACAGTGAGTGACTATTTATGTTTCAAGGCAACAGAATCGACATAATGGGCAATCCTCTGAATCTCTTTCTGCAAAGGACTGCCAGAGCCACCTAGGGAGCCTGGGAGAGCCTTCCAGGGGGAAGAGTAATGTTGCTGCTGCCGGCTGAAGGCGATGGAGTTTGGACTATGGCCTCGGGCAGACCCTGCGCACACCCAGCCAGCCACAGCTACCTTGTCTGCATCTCCGTCTTCTTGCTGGAAAAATGGGGGTGCACACATCCAGCTCCCACTGTTTAGGCAGACAGTGCCACGGCTTAGCAAAGGTACTCTGGGAAAATGGTCCATCTCCTTCCAGCCTCTGTGTTGGCAAGGACACAAAGCTGGGTGATGAATTTCCTGCCTGTGGGTGCCGAGCAAGAAGCAAGATGTTGTCTGGTCCTGGTCCCTGCACTTTCCTAAGAATGCTCACTTCATATGCTGGCCCTGTGGTGCAGCGGGTTAAAGCCCAGGCCTGAAGCGCTGGCATCCCATATGGGCGCCAGTTTGAGTCCCGGCTGCTCCACTTCCCATCCAGCTCTCTGCTATGGCCTGGGAAAGCAGTAGAAGATGGCCCAGGTCTTTGGGCCCCTGTACCCACATGGGAGACCTGGAAGAAGCTCCTGGCTCCTGGCTTTGGATTGGCACAGCTCCAGCCGTTGTGGCCATCTGGGGAGTGAACCAGCGGATGGAAGACTCTCTCTGTCTCCACCTCTCTCTGCAACTTTTTCAAATAAATAAAATAAATCTTAAAAAAAAAAAAGAATGTTCACTTCATTCATTCACCAATGACTTTTCATGCTTCCTTTATTCCAAGTAGTGTGTAGTAGGGATCAAAAAGATGAGTGAACATATAACCAGTCACAGATCATCTGACGACCTTTGTACACTCCCTACATGCTCCATGGTAAACCAGGCAATGGCACTGGGAAGCACTGTATGCTCAATCCTTACCAAAGGAAGAACACAATGGTCTTTTTGTGCCCATTTTATAGATTAAAATATCACCAGAGGGCCAGTGTTGTGGCACAGCGGGTTAAGCCACCACTTGGCACACCAGCGTCCCGTGTTGGAGTGCCAGTTCGGGGCCTGGATGCTTTGCTCAGATTCAGCTCCTGGGAAGGCAGCGGAGGATGACCCAAGAGCTTGGACCACTGCTACCCAGGTGAGAGAGTCGAATGAAGTTCCAGGCTCCTGGCATCAGCCTGGCCCTGCCCTGGCTGTTGTAGCCATTTTGGGGCATGGACCACAGGATGTAAGACCTTGCCTTTCTTTCTCTCTCTCTCTCTCTCTCTCCATTCCTCTTTTTTATTATTATTTATTTGACAGGTAGAGTTATAGACAGTGAGAGAGAGACAGAGAGATAGAGAGAAAGGTCCTCATTCCATTGGTTCACTCCCCAAATGGCTGCTACAGCCGGTGCTGCGCCGATCCGAAGTCAGGAGCCGGGTGCTTCCTCCCGGTCTCCCATGCGGGTGCAGGGGACCAAGCACTTGGGCCATCCTCCACTGGCCTCCTGGGCCACAGCAGATAGCTGGACTGGAAGAGGAGCAACCAGGACTAGAACCCAGCGCCCTTATGGGATGCCGGTGCCACAGGCAGAGGATTAACCAAGTGAGCCACGGTGCCAGCCCCTTCTCTTTTTTTTTAAGATTTATTTATTTATTTGAAATTCAAAGTTACACAGAGAGAGGAGAGGCAGAGAAAGAGAGAGAGAAAAATCTTCCATCCATTGGTTCACTCCCCAGATGGCCACAACGGACAGAACTGTGCCAATCTGAAGCCAGGAACCACGAGCTTCCTCCAGGTCTCCCATGCGAGTGCAGGGGCCGAAGGACTTGGGGCCATCCTCTACTGCTTTCCCAGGCCACAGCAGAGAGCTGGGTCAGAAGTGGAGCAGCCAGGTCTTGAACCAGCGCCCACATGGGATGCTGGCACCGCAGACAGCAGCTTTCCCCTCTATGCCACAGAGCTGGCCCCTGCATTTCAAATAAAGAAATAAATCCTTGAAAAAATGTATCTGCAATGTATAAAGTTAAACAATTCCCCCACCCGAGTCACATGGTATTGTAGTCTCATTTAGACTGGAACCGTATGACAGCACAGCCCGAGTGCTCAACCTTTGTGCTGTTTCCCTGAATCTACGTGTCCCATAGCCCAGCGAAGGAGGCAGATCTGCCCATCAGTGTTAAGAGCCCTGGGACTCTTACCTAAGATTCAGTGGGATCATACACTGTGAGCTACTCTCTGAATACCAGTTGGATCCAACTTAATTATCCTAGGGTTTTGAAGATGACAAAGGTGCCGAATGTCTGATTTGTGTCCTGAATAACAAGCAGGGCTAGGCAGCACAGGCCTGCCTCTCTGGGTGGGGGTGATGGGCTCCCCGGAGTAGGAGAGGTCACTGGCACAGACACAGTGCGGCGGTCCTGTGGAGGGACTGCAGGAGGCAGGGTGGGAGAGACCCAAGGGAGCAAGGCTATTGTGGGGGAGGGCACCCCGTTGCCCATCTGGAGAGCTTGCCCTCTGTCCTCAGGGCCAATAAGAGCCACTGAGGCATTGTGTGCAAGGAGTGACGATGATCAGGTTGGTGATAGGAAAAGCTCATGCCTGGCCAGTGAATGGGTGGCTGCAGCCTGGTGGCAAATGACACCAATGATGGGTAAAAGGTAGGTGAGGAACAACCAGGTCTTGAACTAAGGCATTGGGAGCGGAGAAGAGAGAATGATTTTTTTTTGAAGATTTATTTATTTATTTGAAAGGTAAAGTTACAGAGAAGCAGAGGCAGAGGGAGAGAGAGAAAGAGAGAGGTCTTCTATCCACTGGTTCACTCCCCAGTTAGCTGAAACAGCCAGAGCTGAAGCCAGGAGCCAGGAGTTCCTTCTGGGTCTCCCACATAAGTGCAGGAGCCCAAGGACTTGCGCCATCTTCTACTGCTTTCCCAGGATAGCAGAGAGCTGGATCGGAAGTGGAGCAGCCAGGACTTGAACCGGCGCCCATATGGGATGCCGGCGCTGCAGGTGGAGGCTTTACTGGCTACACCACAGCGCCAGCCCCGAGAGAATGGATTTGTAAGAGATTCACAAGGAAAATTCCTTGGTTCTGAGGTGGTGCAGCCAGTGGGGAAGGAGGCCGGGCGAGAGTTTTCAGGAGCTCTTCCTGATATTCTGGGTCGTGACGCCCCCTCCTTACCTGCCCGAACAGAGATGAGCGAGCCTGATTTGACATCTGTGTAGAGCTTTCCCAATGTGCCAAAGGTCCTTCAGTTTTAAAAGCACAGCAGAAGCCTCTGATTATTCCTTTTCGGTGTCCTTTTGATCTGAAGGCAAGTTTAATCAACCAGAAGCCCACGGCAGGGGGTTGAAAGCATAGCCAGCCATTTGGCCTCTTTGATTCTCCAAGACAGATCTCTTGACCAAAGTGGCTGAGTGATCCCTCCCCCTTTCTCCTCCTTTCTGGCCCCATGATGATGACAACATGTGCCCTGGTGATCCTAGTATGTTAGCACACCAGGCATGAGCGTAACAGCTCCCACGGGGCAGCAGCCCCATCCCTGTGACTGTGGTGAGACTCTCCCACAACTTGGCAGTTCTTCCATGTATTCAACAGACATTCACTGAGCATCGGTAGGAGGGCTCTCCGACCAGTTCCCGGGAATGCATTTTATGAAAACACTATGAAAAGCTTACCAAACAAGCTTATCTTTGGATTCCATTAGTCCATGAACTTTTTTTTTTTTAAAAAGATTTATTTATTTATTTATTTATTTATTTATTTATTTATTTGAAAGTCTGAGTTATAAAGAGAGAGGAGAGGCAGAGAGAGAGAGAGAGAGAGAAGTCTTCCATCCACTCGTTCACTTCCCAATTGTCCACAACGGCCGGAGCTGCACTAATCCGGAGCCAAGAGCCAGGAGTTTCTTCTGGGTCTCCCACATGAGTGTCGGGGCCCGAGGACTTCGGCCATCTTCTACTGTTTTCCCAGGCTATAACAGAGAGCTGGATTGGAAGTGGAGCAGCTGGGACTTGAACCAGTGCCCATATGGGTTGCTGGCACTGTAGGTGGGGGCTTTACCCATTACGCCACAGTGCCAGCCCCTCCATGAACTTTTTTAAAGTTCCTTTGTACATTCCTTGTTCTGCATTATGTGCCAAACATACCACAGGGAGCAAAGAAACAGTCCCAGGTCCTGACCTCATAGATCTAATCTTCTAATGGAGGTTGGTAGGGTGGACGTTGTTCAGACCAACATATACCGACATGCAATAAAAGCTGGAAGTACTGAAAAGGAGGGTAGCCCCGAGGTGTGAGACTCCACGTTAGTAAATGGATTTTCTACTGCTTCATGAGGTCAAGGGAAGTGCTCCTAAGAAAAACAACAGTTACTCTTGAAATCTGAAGGATGACAACATGTATTGCAGGAATAGTGGAAAAACTAAGGCAGAGTTGCCCAGTATAAGATCACTCTTCCCAGTTACCAGTTAAATTTTATAATACTGCTCTTGTAAGATCTAAAGTAGCTTCTCCCTGCCTGTAGTCCAGGTGGACACTTTGTTAAGAACATTTACTTATTTATTTGAAAAGCAGAGACAGAGGGAGAGACAGAGAGAGATCTTCCATTGGTTCACTTGCCAAGTGGCCACAAGTGCCAGGGCTGGGCCAAGCTGAAGCTAGGAACCAGGAACTCTATCCTGCTGTACCCCACATGGGTGGCAGGAGCCCAAGTTCTTGGTCCATCATCTGTTGCCTTCCCAGGTACGTTAGCAGGAAGCTGGATCAGAAGCCAAACAGCCAGGGCCGGTGCTGTAGCTTAGCAGGTTAAGCTGCCATCTGCAGTGCTCTCGGGCTCCTGGGCTCCTGCCTTCAACAAGCCACCAAGCCTGAGATCATCCATTGCTCATGTTGACTGGCTCCTAGGTCTCTTTCCCTTCCCGGCCTGATACTGTGTTTCCTGCTTATTTGATTGGGAAGCGTTATAGATTTTTCTTTATAGAAAATTTTGCTTTTGCGTCGTTTACTCCTCCGACTCTCCAACTCAAGTTACTGAAAACTTTTCATTAAGTTGAGAGGTAGAGACAGACAGATAGAGGATGTTCCCATAGGCTGGTTCACTCCCCCAAATGCCCACAGCAGCCCCTGGGGCAGGGACTAAAGCCAGGAACCAGAAACTCAATCCAGGTCTCCCTCATGGGTGGCATGGGCTCAATTATTTCAGCCATAACCTGCTGCCTCCGGGATCTGAATTAGCAACAAGCTGGAGACAGGAGCCAGAGGTGGGACTCAAACGACTCAGGCTCTCGGATGAGGGACTCAAGGGTTTTTTTTTTTTAAATATTTATTTATTTATTTATTTATTTGAAAGTCAGAGTGACACAGAGAGAGGAGAGGCAGAGAGAGAGAGGTCTTCCATCTGCTGGTTCACTCCCCAGATGGCCGCAATGGCTGGAGCTGCACCGATCCAAAGCCAGGAGCTTCTTCCAGGTCTCCCACACGGGGTGCAGGGGCCCAAGGACTTGGGCCATCTTCTACTGCTTTCCCAGGCCATACCAGAGAGCTGGACAGGAAGTGGGTCTCGAACTGGTGCCCATATGGGGTGCCGGTGCTTCAGGCCAGGGTGTTAACCCCACTGTGCCACAGCACCGGCCCCAAAGACTCAAGGCTTTTAACTGGTGTCTCAACTACTGCTAGGCCAGACTCTTGCTCCTCACTTCATGATCTTTAATTTCAATTTCTCAGGGCACAGTCCCAAGCTGCCTTCTTCACATTGTCCTCTTTGACCTGCTCCCACACGGTGATATAATATGCACAACCATCGCTTTTATTGTCATCTATTTTCTTATAACTCGAGAGTTTCATTCTAGCTGAGACCTTGGGAGGTTCATGCTCATATATTTAACTGGAATTTGAGATCATGACTTTCAATCCATCAACACCCATCAAAGTTAGACTCCTGACTCCCAGTTTCCCCACACCTGCATTTGGCCCCAGTGTTTTGAATTTTACTCTGTAGCATCTCACCCAACCAGATATTAAAGTCTCAAACCTGGGGCTAATCTGTAACCTCCCCTCCCCGACTCCTCTCACCAACCTACATCCAAAGAATCAACCAATCTAGCAGATTTTCCTGCCAATCCTTGTCTCAGACATTTCTCTCCTTTGCAGAGAGCTTTTTAAAAAATGCAATCTGATTATGTCACTCCCTTGCTTAGAGTCCTTAATTCTGCAGGGATTAAGACCCAAATCCTTAGCACGGCTTGTGTAATCACATCATGACTTCTCTCTCCAGCCATATGTCATGCCATTTCCATTATGCGTCCTGATCTCGAGCCGCAATGCCTTGATTTTTGCTCACTGACAGCCTCATCCTGTCTTGCCCAGCTGCCTTGCTATAAGGCTCTCCCTCAACCTGCAGTCCTTTGCTGTGTCTGCTACCCAGTATCACCAGCTACTTCTTTTCATCCTTCCATTATCAGGGTGCATGTCACTTTCTCAGATCCTATGAGTTTCCTAATCAAAAAGTTTAGGACAAAAGGGGAATAAAAAAAAATCTGGGTGTGAAATGTTTTTGGAATCTATGCATGGTTTTTTTATGATATGCATTTTATTTTTTTATTGGTTTCTCACATTTTTAATGTTTGAGAAAACATATTTAAAAAAAAATTTTTTTTGACAGGCAGAGTGGACAGTGAGAGAGAGAGAGACAGAGAGAAAGGTCTTCCTTTGCCGTTGGTTCACCTTCCAATGGCCGCCGCGGCCAGCACGCTGTGGCCAGCACATCGCACTGATCCGAAGCCAGGAGCCAGGTGCCTCTCCTGGTCTCCCATGCGGGTGCAGGGCCCAAGCACTTGGGCCATCCTCCACTGCCTTCCCGGGCCATAGAAGAGAGCTGGCCTGGAAGAGGGGCAACCGGGACTAGAACCCGGTGTGCCGGCGCCACAAGGCGGAGGATTAGCCTATTGAGCCACAGCGCCGGCCTGAGAAAACATATTTTTAATTTGCAGTATAGTCAAAGCTTAAGGCTCCACTAAGTAGAGTTCGACAAGTGAAACGCAAACAGACCACAGTTCAGCGGAAATATAGGCAAGGGTTATAAACACTAATCAAATGAAAAGATATCAGTTTCATTCATCTATAAATTTTAAAATGATCACGGATCATTAAAACTGCAGTAGTTTATCATTCTTAACAATGCGTTTGAAATAGAAAACAAAGTTCAGGACCTGATAGCTTTCCTACTGAATTCTACAAAACATTTAGAAGGGAACTAAGTCTAATACATTTCATAATATGCATTTTAGTGGCTTTTTGAAGACCTTTTGTATGCATGAACTTCAATTTTTTTCCACCAAAATAAGTTATCTTCTCATTTCATTTTCTTTTCTTTTCTTTTTTTTTTTTTAAGATTTATTTATTTTATTTGAAAGGCAGAGTTACAGAGAGGCAGGGGGAGAGAGAAAGAGAGAGAGAGAGAGAGAGAGGAAGGTCTTCCATCCTTCCATCTGCTGGTTCATTCTCTAGATTTACGCAACTGCCGGAGCTGTGCTGATCCAAAGCCAGGAGCCAGGAGCGTCTTCCAGGTTTCCCACACAGGTGCAGGGGCCCAAGCACTTGGGCCATCTCTTGCTGCTTTTCCAGGCCATAGCAGAGAGCTGACTTGGAAGTGGAGCAGCTGGGAGCCACATGTGACTTGCTCACAACTGTGTCTTCAGTGTGTTGACTACTACCTGCTACACAGGAGGCACTTAGCAAATACTTTTTGATGAGCAGATGAATGAATAAATACATCTGTATTTCTTACAGTATTGTTGTGAAAGTGAGATAAGTGGAAATGCTATGCAATCTGTAAAGTGTGGCATAAACTCCACTCACTGTCTTCATTGAAGTCTAGAGCAGACAGCTATAATGCCAGAGCAGCTAGCTACAGAGTCTGAGCTGACAGGAACAGGGCTCTGGATAGGATCAAAGATGACAGACTGAATCTGACACACGTTTAACAGGGAAGAACCTGGGTTGTGCCGTGTGGGAGTCAAGTTCCAGTGCCTAGTTTTATAAGGCTGCTGGATGATACAGCACGCGTGTCCTGATTTCCCTCCTTTCTTGCTTCTTCTTCCATGTATTCTTTTGGGTTCTCAAGAAATGGTAAAGAAAAATTAATTTCTCTGCCCACACCCCTCCAATTGTGAAATCAGGGTTTGCCTTCGTGTTCTGACAACATCCTGCACATTCTACTATCGGGGCATGTGTCAAACACCATCTCCTTTGTGTGTTTGCGTTTCAGCTTACTCCTACTAGTACTTACGATAGCTCTATTATACAGAAACGGCTCTGTGCCATGCACTGTGCTGGCTGCTTTACTTCACTATCAATTAGTATTTGAAACAATCCTCTAAAGGTAGGTATGGTCGTTTGCAGTTGGAGACCTGAGGCTTAGTGTTGTTCAGCGCTTTGCTGGAGGGTTTACATATCAACAGACAAAGAGAAAATAGAATTTGAACTCAGATACGCATGTCTAGTTTGATAGCATGTAGGTACGTGTCCAAGGTAAGCTCTCTAGGATACAGAAACAGTCCTCACTTGTAGAGTTTGATGATTTTTGGTGTAAATATTCCCATCGTAGCAAACTTCAAACAGCATCCCACCAATCTGATGAGGAATCATGTACTCTTCATCCTTGTCTCGAAGCAGTAGCTCTTCAAGTGCAGTTCCAGGCCGGCCTAGCACCACTGGCATCACAGAAGAGCATCCTGGAATTGCCAGTTCCAGAGGTCCTTCCCAGATTTCCTGTCTCAGAAACTCCGAGGTGGGGCCTGGAAATCTGTGCTTTAACAATCCTTCCAGGTGATGCTGATCTTTGATCACCCTTGTTTTGTAGAGTGTAAGTACTACACTGGCACGATTAAAGATTTATTAAACTGAACTGAACCGAATGGACAACTATTAAGGGAACACTAGTCCTTCAGCCAAGTTTAGCCCCAGGGAGTCTTAGTTCCACCTTTTCAGGACATGAGGAAGATGGAAAGGACTTTTGGTTGGAGCTATTTTCCTTAAATCCCCCTGAAGATTCATCTTTTTATATAGCAGCCCCATTTACATTCTCAGATTTTCTTCTGATTTTTTTTTTTTTTTTTGACAGGTAGAGTTATAGACAGTGAGAGAGAGACAGAGAGAAAGGTCTTCCTTCTGCTGGTTCACTCCCCTAATGGCCGCTGCGGCCGGCGGTGCGTTGGTCCAAAGCCAGGAGCCAGGTGCTTCCTCCCGGTTTCCCATGCGGGTGCAGGGCCCAAGCACTTGGGCCATCCTCCACTGCACTCCCGGGCCACAGCAGAGAGCTGGCCTGGAAGAGGAGCAACCGGGACAGAACTGCACCCCGACCGGGACTAGAACCCGGTGTGCCGGCACTGCTAGGCAGAGGATTAGCCAAGTGAGCCGCGACATCGGCCTTTTTTTTTTTTTTTTCCCTCAGATTTCTGAGACTCACAATTGGAAAGAGTGTTCTCTGAGTTATTAAGAAGAGCAGTTCCTTCAATTTATTTCTGCCAGAAGTAAGATTTTAGCTTCTCATGTTCCGCCTAAAACGCCTTTGTCTAATCTGAGATCACAAAGATTATTTTCTACTGTTTTGTTCAAGCAGCTTAATTGTTGTGTCTTTTACATTCCGGCCTATAATCCATCTTAAATTATTTCTGCATTTGGCATTAGATAAAGATCAATGTTGATTCTTTCTTCATACAAATATGCATCTCTATACCGACATTCAGTTTGTTCATCTTCATTTCTTGATAAAATGATAATTTCCTGATTGAATTGCACTTGTAGTTTTGTCAAATACTGGTTGGCCATATATCTGTAAGTCTATTGGATTTTCTGTATGGTTCAACTGATATATGTCTCTGTCATTTTGTCCATGCCACATTGTCTTGGTCATTGTGTCATAACATTATAGTAACTCTTGAAATCATGTAGTTTTTAAAACAGATGTTGTTATTCTATGTTCTCTTATATACACATTTTGAAATAAACTTTACCATTTCTACAAATGACTTTATTAGGATTTTGATTAGGATTTCATGAGCTCTTCTATATTTGGGAAGAAAGAAAATTTTATCAATTTTGAATCTTTGCATTTATGAAATTACATCTCTTTTCATTTAGATTGTCTTTCATTTCTCATAGAATGTACAATAGTTTTTAGAGAAGAATCTCGCATGTCTTTTGCTAAAATTTATTTCTGAAAAAGATTTGCGTAGTAATATAAATGGCACTGTTCTAAATTTATTGTGCAATTGTTTGACACCCCAAAATACAACTGATTCTTATATTAACCTTTATCCTACAATCATGAGAAATTTAATTTTTAGTTTGACTAATTGTTTTGTAGGTTACTTATGTTTTTCTGTAATTGACAGATGAGATAGTTTCACTTCTCCCTTTCCAATATGGACGCCTTGTATCTGTTTTTTCTTGCATTACACTGGCTCCCATATGATGTTGAATAGAACTGGTTTAGGCAGATAGCCTTGTTTTGCTTCTCAACTGAGGGGAAAGGCACTCACTATTTCAAAAGGAAGCATGCTATTGGCTGGAGGTTTTTCACAGATCCCATTTGTAGAGTTGAGGGAGTTCCTTTCTATTCACAACTTGCTGAGAGGTTTTTTTCTGTTAATATCACAAATGAGTGCTGGCTTTTATAAGATTTTTCCTTATCTATTAAAATAATTGCATTTTTTTCTTTTATTAATGTGCTAAATTAGACGAATATATTTTAGAGTGCTAAGCCAACCCAACTAACCCATGTTTCTGGAATAAAACCTAGCTAGTTACAAAGCATTATCCTGTTTTATATATTGTCAGATTTAATTGGTTCCTGTTTTGCCATGTCTAATCCTCACAATAAACATTGGTCTTTAATTTTTTTATTGTAATATTTTTATTGGGTTTTGTTATCAGAATGATTCTGGCCTTATCTAACACATTGGGGAGCATTTATTCTCTTTTTCTGAAATAATTTGTGTAAAATAGTGTTATTTCTGTTTTTAACTGACATTTCCATATGGCGATACTGCCTGTTGTATCCAGAATGGACTCAAATGTTCCATGAAATGAGCAGAGAGGACGCTTAGGAACCTACCACAGTGATCTAGAAAATAAATGATGGTTTCTTGTTCCAGAATAGTGATGAGATTCTGAATATATATGGAAGTAAAGCAATAGGATTTCCTGGCAGGTGCTGTAGGGATGTAAATACAAAGGATGACCTCAGGAGTTTTGGCTTTGGGAATGCAAGGGTGGAGCTGCTCTCCCATGAGACAAGGGCTCTGGTGGCTGGGGCAGCAGTTGAAGGAGTCAGGAGTGTAGATTTAGGCATCTTTTAGACACCCCATCAGAAGTGCTGAACAAGCAGCCTGACGCATGAGTCTGAAGATTAGCAGTGAATTCCTGGTGTCTCTAAGAAACGTGATGAGATTCGGTGAGGTGAGAGCACACGTGTGCAAGTAGAGGTGACGGAGCTTCAAGGACAGAGTCCTTGGCACTCCAGCAGGAGCAGGTTAAGGGAAGAAGAACTGTAAGATAAGTGGAGGAGAAGCTGAGGAGAACCAGCAGAGTCAAGTGAAGGAAGTGTGTCTGGGAGGAGATAGACAACCAGGTGCAATACAGATGAACAGTTTGTGAACAAAAGGGCTTCAAAAAAACCATGGACCACGAAATCCAAAGATAAGCTTATTTTGGTGCAAAACTCTTAGAAATCCATGCATGGAAGGGGTTTGCCAAAACCTCATGAAAACGGTGTATTATGAAAAAGCTACACACAGATTTCAATTTTTTGCACCAAGATAAACTTATCTTTTAGTTCCATTTTCCCATGCATCTTTTCACGAGACTAAGAATTTATCAGAGGGTTGGACAACTTGGAGATCACTAGTGATCTGGAAGGAGAGCAACTTTTGTGGAAGAAGGTTAGAAACAGGATGGAGAGAAGAATTAAGGGTGGAAAAATTAGAAAAATCATATGTACTTTATCTCCAAAGAAATCAAAGTAATAGGCCAGGAGCTGGCAGGTGAAGTGGCACCAGATATGTTTCGTTTTGAAATGGGGGACCTACTAGCGTACTCAGCAGTGAGCACCGTGCCCCTCTCCCTTGCTTTGACTGATGCTCATGATGTGTTTCCTACTATTTCCTGGGGCAGCCCCCTCATATTTCAGATTCGCTGCTTATGTAGTGTATGGCTCTTAAATCTTCCTGGCTTCAATTCAGAAAACATCTGGCTAAAGGCTTCTCCCTTCTTCTTTGTCCCAAGACCTTCCGTGGCAATAGGAACAGAATGTTAAGGCTAACTGGTGTCTATTCATCTGCTCTCTTTCTTGCAAAGAGAAGCATAGTCGATTAATTTTGGGTCATCAACCCCTGTTCCACTTCAGCGTCCAGCCCAAGCATCATTTCCTTAAGAAAGGCCTCCTTGACCTCCTGTCCACCTCTACCATCCCCTAGCCTGTGTACCTGTTTCCTGGAGCACTTATTGCTGGTGCACTGCTTTTATGATTTAATTATTTTCCTAAAATGCAAGCTTCATGTCAGTTTTACTTCCTGTCCGTAACCCCCGTAGCCTGGAATTCACTCAACAACACTTTTCCTGGTGTGCTTCGTATGTGCTAGACCATTAGGGATACTGAGAAAGCCAAGATCTAGAACCTGCCCATGAGGCACTCACAGCTTAATGAAAGGAATAAATGTATAAAAACTTATCTGTAAATAATATGTCTTAATATCCAGGAATCTGGAAGAATCAATGACCATCCACAGACATGAAAAATACAGATAAAAAATTTAAAATAATGGAATAGTCCATAATAAAAAGCAAAAATAATTTGCATAGCCTTTTCCCTCATTTTGCCTCCATTCTAACCTTATCTTTTCTTACTGCTCTCGATGGTAATCTCATATTTTAAAACAATACTCCTATTCTGTTGTTTTGTTCTTTTCTATCCTACCCAGATTTACTTTCCTTAAGAAAATACACAGAACAGGCAAAATTCCCAAACAGTAGAGCAGCAGTCTCCCTGGAGACGGTGCCCAGCAGAATCCTGAGAGTCACAATCCCCACCACCACAATCTCAAAAGCTGAAATGCTAAAAGATCGTAGTCCTCCAAATCACAATCCTGGAGGCCTAGGAATCAACATCCTGGAAACGGCGATTTCCATAGAAAAGAAACACTGCAGGAGGGACTTCTAACCCAAACCTCCAGGCACTGCCTGTAAATACCGTGTAGTTTTTCCCGGTGAATTCTAACATGCAGTAATCTATTTCAGTGCTTTCTTCCTCTTCTAATTCTTTTCAGCTTAATACTCATTTATCTGTTTTTTTGAAATAACATTTTTAATTTATGTTACAGTCAAAGTGGCCCCACTAAACAGAATTCAACATATGAAAAGGTAAACAGACCCTAGTCCAGCAGGACAACAGGCAGGGGCTATAAACAAGAATCAAATGAAAAAAATAATCAACTTCACTCATACAAAGTAAATGCTAACACAGTCACAAAATCACTAAAACCGTAATAGCGAATGACTCCTATACATTTGATTGACTAACATTTATCAGCTTTATACCACGCAGGTGACTGGCTACGGTGATGGAGCAGGAGTGAGCCCCCTTGTGTCAGTCTGAACGCGAGCTTTCTCTTTTCCCTCCCCCCCCCCCCCCCCCCCCCCCCCCGTCTAGATCCCTCACTATTCTTGGTATTTCGACTGATCCCTTCTGCTCATTGAAGCAAGATACTTAAACTCTGTTTTTAGTTTGATGCACCGTGGGGAGGTTGTTAGTTGGTTGAGCTTGGACTTGAAACGGTAGAACTTTGTTAGAAATACAGGGAAGAGTAGAATACTACTAAAGGGGGATACTCCAGGTGGGTGACAAATGATGGCATGTCTAGGAGAAGGGTAATCAGCCCGAAAGTAGGAGGATAGTTCAAAATATCTGTGGAAATGGAATTAACCTATAACTTTGTTTTGTTGCAAAACATTTTGAAATCCATGCAGAGCTTTTTAAAAATGCATATTTCCCATGAGCTTTTTAAAGAACCCTTGCGTGTCTGAGTTTCAACCATTCTTTGTGATAAAGTAAACTTCTCTCTGAATTCCATCTCCCATGAAGATTCTGTAGTATCTTCATATGCACGACCCCTACCCTCAGGTACAGAACCTAGAGCGGAAGAGAAAGTTTCCCGGTGAATTGTCGAGGGCACTGGGTGTGAACACAGTACGTTAAGGAAATAACAAGGAATAGGTTAGGGCAAGTCAACTCCCAGCAGCTCGCAAAGGCAAGCCCTATCCCTAGTACAGTCTCATTAGTAAACACAAGAAGCCCAAAGCACTTTGCATTGAGAAAGACTTTCCCAGTTCAGTGAGACACATTTTAAAATGCCTCAACCTTTTTAGCTACTTTCATTATTTTGGAAACCAGATAGAAAGTGCTATTTTTAAATGAAGTCCTGTCTGATGTACATTTGTATATGAAAAGGCTGCAAGAAAAAAAAAACTATATTTTGCCCATCTTCAGTGTGAGCACTTAATTAAAAGAACATCATCTTGTTAAAACCTCAACTCTCCTCTTGCTGCATACCAGGTTAAATTTTAGGCAACTCATCCGAGTATTTCTTCAGATGTGTCAGTATGCTGGGAACTTCTAAATGGCATAGTGCAATGACTACCCAGCAAATCCCTATGGGATAAGTATTCTCACTATGATCCGGGGTAGCCATAGTAGTCATTCTGTGCATGTTTCAATAACCTTGTCTCAAGTCATCCTTACCATAGCCCGGATAGACAGGCTCTATTGCCCATTGTGCAGGTGAGAAGGTTGAGGATGATGGTTGGGAGTGTTACAAATTTACCCCACCTATTGGTTAGTTGGGCCAGGGTTCTCATCTCAACCCAGTCATTTATCTTAATGAGTAAATGTGCAATCCAAAAGACAGCTCCACCCTGCCAGCCACTAATCCAACTCCCTTTGCTGTGCCCCACCCCAGATTGCTGGTGGGCAGATCCCCCCTCGGTGGGTGAGGACATGTCACTATGCCTTCTAGTCTAGGAACAGTTGCACTGCCACAGCTGAATCTGTCCTGAGTGGACAGTGAGAGAGAAAGAGAGACAGAGAGAAAGGTCTTCCTTTTTGCTGTTGGTTCACCCTCCAATGGCTACTGCGGCCGGTGTGCCGCTCTGATCTGAAGCCAGGAGGCAGGTGCTTCCTCCTAGTCTCCCATGCAGGTGCAGGCCCAAGGACTTGGGCCATCCTCCACAGCACTTCCTGTTGAAGACAGCCATGACGGCCAAATTCACATCTGACGGCATTCTGCTGCCCAGGAATCTTCATGAAAATGCTAGAAGAAAAGGTAGTTTTGGGGCTGGTGTCACGGCGCAGTAGGTTAATCCTCCGCCTGCGGCGCTGGCATCCCATATGGGTGCCGGTTCTAGTCCTGGCTGCTCCTCTTCCAATCTAGCTCTCTGCTATGGCCTGGGAAAGCAGTGGAAGATGGCCCAAGTCCTTGGGCCCCTGCACCCCTGTGGGAGACCAGGAGGAGGCACCTGGCTCCTGGCTCCTGACTCCTGGCTTCGGATGGGTGCAGCTCTGGCCACAGCGGCCATTTGGGGAGTGAACCAATGGAAGGAAGACCTTTCTCTCTGTCTCTCTCTCTCACTGTCTGTAACTCTACCTCTCAAATAAATAAATACAAATCTTAAAAAAAAGGAGGGTTAAAAACCACCCCAAATAATAAAGGCAGACAAGGACTGTCTCTGTCCAAGTGTATTTTCTAAAATCACAGAGCTTTTAAGTTCTCAGAATACAAAGAAATCTCAGATGCCACCCAGTCTGTTTCTTCCTTTCCCCACAGAGCAAGGCTCCTCTTTCTAACATTGCTGGCCAAAGGTAGAAAGCACGCACTTGAGTACTTGCCCAAGTTCTTTATTGCATGGCGTGGAATTCTGCTTCTTAAATGTAATTTCTACCCAAGAGTCCTTATTTCTCTCTAAACTCACATAGAAATCTGCTTCCATTTTAAACACATTGATTTATTTAGTCAACAATATCTGTTGAACTCTTACTGGGAGGTTAAAATGGTGTAGATAGCTGGACAAATCTTCCCAAAAGCCTTAAAGCAGGAGGGAGAGAATAAAGAATGGGGAAACATTAAGTATAACTGGAAAAGAGATTGTTGTAGAAAGATGTGTAGGAGCAACCACACAGAAATTTCTTGTGTCTTACAGCAATAACTTGCTCGGGATGACAGAGACATATTTAAAAGAAATAGGAGCCAGCTTGAGGGGACAACCTCTGGCCAAATCAGGGACAACTTGACCATAAAAATAAATGTTTCTAGAAAGGGATTCTAATCCATAAAATGAAATGAAAATCAATGAGTTAATTCTAGGCCAGCGCCGCGGCTCAATAGGCTAATCCTCCGCCTGCGGCGCCAGCACACCGGGTTCTAGACACAGTCAGGGCGCCGGATTCTGTCCCGGTTGCCCCTCTTCCAGTCCAGCTCTCTGCTGTGGCCAGGGAGTGCAGTGGAGGATGGCCCAAGTGCTTGGGCCCTGCACCCCATGGGAGACCAGGAGAGGCACCTGGCTCCTGGCTTCGGATCAGCGCAGTGCACTGGCTGCAGCGGCCATTGGAGGGTGAACCAATGGTAAAGGAAGACCTTTCTCTCTGTCTCTCTCTCTCTCACTATCTACTCTGCCTGTCAAAAAAAAAAAAAAATCAATGAGTCAATTCTGTTACATATTGGGGGATAAACGCCTAAGTAAATGCTGGAGGAAGAAGTAGCTCTTTCTTATAGATAAAATGCCATTAATAAATACAGAAGAAATGATGGACTTTGCAAATTATCAATGGAAGTTAAAACTATTGGGTAAAAGTTTATTGGAAATAGGATATTTATTTAACTTCTCACAAGACGCTTATTGATAACACAAAGGGAGACATCTCAACTTTGTAGTGGAGAACTTTAGTAATGCTAAATTGATCAAATCATTGCAGATATTGATGGCATGTGATATCATGGACCCCTGGGCCTATCATGCACTGAGAACACAACATCATCTCTTTGGAGTTCCTGCAAGAATTACTCACCAAATACATTTACGAGGCAAACACAAGTTGAGGGACAGTCTACTACATAACTAGCTTGCTCCCTTTCAAAAATGTTCAGGCCAAGAAAGACAAGGCAGAGCCTAGAAGAGTTATTGATTCAAGGAGATTCAAAGAGCTGTGGCAGCACCATGCATGGCTCAGGGTTGGATTCTGCACTGGGGAACAACAGATTTTTAATATGGCCTGCGGATTACAAAACAGTATTAAATTAGTATCAAGTTTTCCAATTTTGATAACTAGCGACAAAAGAGAATGATCTTGTTCTTACTAAGACACACTGAAAATACCCATTGTGTCTTATTTCTCTATCTACCATATTTATCCATCAATCCAACCATGGAAAGAAAATGATAAATCAAACGGGGGCAAAATGGAATGAACTAATGACTCCAGGTGAGGAGAATATGGGAGTTCTGTGTGTGTTATTCTTATGAATTGTCTATAAAATAAAAATTATATAAAAATACTCAAAATAAGAAATTACAAATCCAAGTTACCCAGGAAAGAAAGCAGAATTACATGCAGAGATCATGCAAGTCATGTACATTCTAGAAAGGGATTATAATCCATAAAATGAAATGAAAATCAATGAGTCAGTTCTGTTACATATTGGAGGATAATATGGAAGATAAAACTATTGGGTAAAAGTTTATTGGAAATAGGATATTTATTTAACTTCTCACAAGATGCTTATTGATAATACAAGGGAGATGTGAGAAGAACTATTGGAAAGTCCTGAGATGCATTAGTCTTGGGTGCAACAAGAGGGGAAGGAAGGAAGTTATGTGGCTGCCAGGGGCAGTGGCATGGAACCTGCGAGGTATAAAGGGACTTAGGAGGTTTAAGGGGAGGTCGAGGAGGCTGGACGTTATGACTCATCGCATGTGGGTAGAGAAGAAGAGGAAGGAGTGTGCCTTGAACAAGTGGGTGGATGGCATCTCCGGAGGTGAATTAGCAGTTCTTGCTGCCTCCTCCTGTGTCTTTGTGGCTCTGTCTTTCACAGACAGGGCGACCAGACCTGAATGTTCTGTCTCATGCTGTGTGTAAAATCAGAATTGTAAAGAACAAACATCTCTAGTTTTTCCCTCTTGTGGGTTCTATTTCCCAATTTATCCAACTAGTTAATGAGTCCCATGGTGACTCCAAAGTCCCTCCCCAATAGCACATGAATCTATACCTTCCTCTGCATCTTTTTTGTCAAAACTGTAATATTCTTCCTTCCAGCCCCTTAGCTTCCTCCTCCTACCTTTCTCTCTCCCTTAACCCCTACATTCATCTCACATAATAAGTTGATTAAAATGCAAATCTAGTCATATTTCCCTTACCTTAGAAAGATCCCCAATTCTAATAGAATTGGACCCAAACTCCTCCTTATCTGGCCTTGCAAAAACTTCAACCACATGGTTTCTTCCAAGCCCCTACTGTTGTCTGCTCCTTCTACTCACTGTGCCCATGAAGTACAGTTCTTGTGAACACCAGGCTTGAATCCCAGCTCTGATTCCCAATCACCGTGTCTCTTTGTGCAAGCTTTAAAAACAAAAGAGAATTGGAGAACTTATTTATTCACTTGGGAAATGGTAATGGTTACCATGTTTGTAATATTGTTATGAGGCTTAACTGAAGTTATGTTGATAGCTCATTGCTTGGCACATTGAGATTACCAATGCTCAAGATGCCCGCAGGTCCTCAGTCATCCCAGACATGGATCCATCCATGCTCTTTCTCATCTAAGCCTTTGCAATCACTCTTAGCTGACAGATCCTGTTCAGCTGTAAAGGCTCTGAGTAAATGCCACTTCCTTTGGGAATCTTCTAGAATTCCCAAGCTCTGAGGAGATGTTCAGAAAAGCAGTAGCATAATTGCGTTGCTAATTCAATAAATGTTTAGCGAGAGTGTTCAGTGAGGAACCTGGAGATATATCACTGAAAGGAGTCTGTGTCCCCATGAACACATGTTCTAGTGCAGTTGGCAGAAAAGGAAGGAAACACACGGATGAATAAAAAGGTAATTGGAGAGAGTGCAAAGTTTCATCGTTTAGGGAATTAAACATGGTGATGTGCAAGGGAGAGTGACATCGTGTGGAGTCTAGAGTGGATGAGGCCATCAGAAAAGACTTCCTTGAGATCTTCAGTGAGCTGAGATATGAATGGAGAAAAGAGCCCCCTGGGAAGGGCAAGAGGAATTTTTCATGGCAGATTCAAAGGATCTGCAGTGAAAGCAGGCTCATAGTGACCCAAGGACCAGAATGTACTGGAGCATTTTTGAGCAAAGGGTAGAGAGGAATAAGTGAGGTTTCTAAGAAATAGTCAGGTGCTGGATTATCCATGCCTAGAGCCAAGATAGAGTCCCAGATTCATAAGTTTAATGACCTTGACACTCCTGCTGGGAAACATGAAGAATGCTTCTTATTGGAAATAGAGAAACATATGAGGGTCATTTTCTAAATATATTATTCTTATGCTTACTGCCAATACTAGGGATGTGACTAACGAAAGTCTTAATGAAAATGTATTGAGAAAAACATTTGTGCATCAAAAGCATCACTGTTTGTTTTACCTGCATTGGAAATACATAATCTGTTTCAAAACAATATTGAAAGTTATGGTAAACAAACCTTATTTTGTGGTTACCTTTCTGACAGTCACAACGTAAATCAAGTCAAGATGCGTATTTGGGTTATTTTCACATTTTGAGTGGATAATACTGCTATAAATATTTGTGTGCAAGTTTCAATGTGGACATATGTCTTCATCTCTCTTGGGTATATACCTGGGAGTGGAAGTTCTGGGTTATACAATAAACTCATGTTTAACTTTTTTGAGTAACTTGCAAACTATTTGCTCTGATGGCTGCACTATTTTGTATTCCCCAGTTATGTACAAAGATCCTTGCTTCTCAACACTGTCATTTGCATTTGTTATTTTAATAATTAAAATCATGATAGTGAGTAGGAGGTGATATTGTGGTTTTTTATTTGCATTTCCTCTGTGACAAAGGACAGTGAACATCTTTTCATATGCTTATTGGCTATTTGTATGTATTCTTTGGAGAAGTGTCGTTTCTCTGACCATTTAGAAAGCTGGGTGGTCTTTTGGTTCTTGAATTTTAAGAATTCTTTTTTTATATGCTGAGTATTAAACTCTTAGGCAAATCCACAGCGAGAGAAAGCAGATTAGAGATCACCAGGGAACGAGGAGAAGGGAGTGGGGAATGATTTCTCAGTGAGTGTGGAATGCTTTAAGGAAGATGAGAAGTCTTAAAACCAGAGAGAGCTTGTGGTAGCACAGCATTGTGAGATGGTAAATACCACTGAATTGTGCAGTTTACAAAGGTTGGTTGTGCTCTATGGATTTCACCTTAATTTAAAAAAATTCATGTAAAATTTAAGACCAAAATTTCTCAAAGACGGGCAAGGGTTAAGTAAATAGTGCTACTATAAAGCAGTTATATACGAGTTTCTGTGTGGATTTACTGTGCCTGGGAATGGAATGAAGGACCCCAAGTTTGGGAATCCAATTCGCTTGGGTGGTCGCCCAAAGACCCAAACTCCAGACCGGTAGATGCAAGAGCAAGAGGATTTTTATTAGCCATTTGCGCAAACGGGCTCCCTATCACCAGAGGCGAAGAGAAGCCCCGAGCAGCAGTTACAAGCAACTTTTAAAGGCAAAAACCACAAGATTAACATATTTCGCGGGCTTTGGCTTGATTGGTTAGTTTAAAGGTTACCATGAGTACTCATTGGGTCCTTTAGATGGGGAGTGGCTGCCCCGGGCGGGAGTTACAATTAGTTTCTTTTCTGGGGAAACCAAAACTCTTGGGAAATCGAAACTTACAGAGTGTTAGCTAATCTTGGGGGAGGGACATCTGGCGCTGGTTCCTTGTTCCTGTGTGTGGTTTTTTTAAATCCTAGTTTCTAAAGTTTTACAAGATTCATCCTTAGGCATTAGCAAGCAAAGCCGATGAGTACAGAAGCAAGAAATCTGCAATTAGCTCTTAGCCACACTTGTCACAAAGCACACCAAACACCGGAGTAAGGGTCCCTCAGGTTTTTCAGGAAGAGTTTGGTTAGGTGGTAAACTCATGGTGAACTCTTTTGAGGAAGTGCCAGATGTTTCCATAAAGGAGATTTGCACATATTGAATCTTCTTACATGATGATATCACTTCTTTTGATAAATTTCTTTATCTTTTGTTGGCTTAATTAGCCCTCAGGCAGGAGAGTTTAATTACCACTTACAGGAAACTTAGGCCCCACCTGTAGTGAAAACAGATGTATCGACTTTCCTAATTTCCTACCTGCAAAACTTCTGTTCATTCTTAGCTCCAATAAGGCTGAAAAAAAATATATCTCTGACTAGCTTCTGCAGATACTGTGCTCTTAAACTCTTCTAGAATAACTTGATTTCAGTTTTGCATCATGGTTAGTAGTAGGATAATTGATGTTAGCTGATTAAACAGAAAAATTGGAGGAATATGAGTGTTTCAGCTCAACTGAAATTTATTACTTCCTCTCTTTTGAGCTGATGCAAGTTTCTAAAAAAGATGGATTAATGGATAGATTGAAGGGTGGAATAATGGATTGATGGACTGATATGAAAAAACCAAATATAATAAAATGTTATTTATAGAATCAAGGTGATAAGTATATAGGTCTTCATTTCACAATTCCAACTTTTCCTGTACTTAAAAAGAACCATAATAAATTGTCCGGTGCGGGGGGGGTGGGGGGTGGGGAGAAGGTGATGTCCATCAAAGTCGCTCCAATATTAGGTAGCTAACACATTAGAAAAAAGTAGACGCAAAACACATGACCGTAGAATCAAGGAATGATGGTAGTTCCACACCAACTGTTAACTGCCTTGGCCTGGAAGTGTTGCACATCACTTCTGTTCACAACTCACTGGTCACTTCAGAAATATGGCCCAGCCTACCACGGAAGTAAGGATAAGCACTCAGAACTTTGCCGAGTGTCAATATCTCTGCCACAGAGATCCAGTAATATATTTCCCCTTGTGAGTCTCAGCTGGGGCTGAAATACCGGCTATCAGAACCTGTTTGCTCCTGGCAGCTTGCAGAAGCAACGGTAAACATGGCTTGGGATGGGCATTAGGCCTAGTGGTCAATTGAGATGCCCATGTGTCATATTTGAGTGCCGGGATTTGGTACTTGACTCCTGCTCCTGAAGCCAGCTTCCTGACAATGCAGACCCTGAGAAGTAGCTTGTGGTGTTGCAAGTAACAAGGTCCCCACCATCCACCTGGCAGAGCTGGATTGATTTCCTAGCTCCCAGCTTTGGCACGGCCAAATCTTGGAGGTTGTGGCCATTTTGGGAGTGAATCAGTGGAGGGGAACCTGCTTTATGTCCATGTGTCATTCCTATAAGAAAAAATAATAATTTTGAAAAGGTAAAGATGGCTTTGTTCTGGCCATCTCTATACCTATTATTGGATGTCAATGTTGCCTTTCTGTTTGGGGTCATTGTTCCTTAGACTAAGTCTATACTGCAACATCTGGGACCCCAGAGTGTGACAATGGCAGCTTTTGGCCTTGTTCTGCAGGATCACTTTTTCAGGGGGTAGTGTGTGCAGATCAAGGCCATCCTGACTATCCATCCAAACATCATGCTTCCAAGATTAGTTCCTGCCTCTTGCTTTTGACAACAGATTCATGAGTTTCAATTGTAGCTTTATGAGCTCGAACAAGTGCCTTAGACTCTACACTTTGCTTCCTTATCTGATGTTTATATAAAATATCTCCATGCCAAAGTTTATGGCATATACATTTAACAAAGATGAATTGATTCTAAAGGAGTGCCATCTATTTGAAAATGATGAGGCAAACTGATCAGTTAAACTTGAGGATACAAAGACATATAGACTGCTGAACACCAGCCTGAGGATTCTTTATTTGATCCAGTTCACATTAAAAAGCCACTCAGTACAAGTTGTTTTGGACTGAAGGGTATGATTATCACCATGGCTAAGACAGATTCTACAGCAGCTGCAAACAGGGTGTAGTACGAGTGCTATTTCAGACCTGACATGGGGTTCAGAGAATATTTCAGGACCAGAATCTCCATGCTTCTGTGGATCCCCCCAAACCTTCCTCACGGCAAGGGGGCTACTGGGCAGATTTGCTCTAAGTGACAAGATGTTTGCTCTAAGTAACAAGATGCTTTCCTGGGGCTTTCTAATGTGTTAGTCATTGGTTCTGTTCTTATTAGATTTCTTCTCCTGAATGCATTAAATTATACTTCCTTTCCCTCTGGAGTAAGGTAGAACTATGGATTTGCTTCATCCAATGGAATGTAACATAATGAGGTGTGTCCCTTCAGGAAGAACTCCTGATATTGGGTGTGTGATAGACCATATCCTACCCCGATCCACTGACAGCCAAGTCATGGGAGCGAATTCAGAGAACACACGATGTACACATCTTCTGAGCCCGCCTTAACCCACTCACCTATCCAGCTCAAAATATTCATAACATCAGAAGCCACCAAGTACTGTGCTGTTCTGTGATTTAGAATTATTGTGACACTAAATGATTCACTTGACTAGTTAGTATATTAATATTGAAGGACTTTGTTATCATAGACCTGAACAAACAGCTTTCTAGCCTACCATAAATTTGCACAATAGTTTATTCGTGCATGAATATGTTATTTCTTTAATCGCACAAGGGCAGTCAGAAGATGCAACAACTAGCAATCAGAATGAAAAATGTAAATTGTAGTCAGGGCTGTGGCTGCCTGGCTGGGTGAAAACTCACCTACGTCCACCGGGGGAACAGACAACGCTTGTAAGTGAAAGTACTCAGGATCCAAGGTCTGATCTGTATGATTTCAGCCATTGGCTGTGTGACTTGGGAAAGCTCATGAATCGGCCGGCTCCTCCATTTCCTCATCTCACTATGAAATTGTCATTGGAAAAGTAAAACTGTTATGAGGATTCTGTTGAGACAGTCAATGTAACAGGTTAGCACCGAGTCTGTTTCCAGAGAAGCACCCAGCCCCTGGTAGCTGCTGCTATTGTCCTAACTACTCACAATAACTGGCAGAGATTGAGGTATACTACGCTTAGACTGGCACCTCCATGAGGACGGGGGCCATGAATGTCATGTTCCTCCCTCTGTCTTCAGCATCTATCACAGTCCCAGCCACAGTGTAGGCATTCAATAAACATTTTTAAATAGTGAATTGATTATAAGACTTTTGAAGAAGTTCATTTGTGAGGTGGTTCATTTTAGGTGTCAATTTGCCCGGGCTACAAAGTGTCTTGATATTTGGTTGGGCATTCTTCTGGGATTCTGTGCAAGTGTGTCTGAATGACATTGACATTTGAATCAGTAGATTGAGTAAAGCAGATTGCCCTGGCTACTGCACGTGGATCTCATCCAACCCTGCAAGGACTGACTCAAGCAGAGGGCTGAGTGAGGAAGGTCCCCACCCCCACCCCCCAGCCCGTCTTCCAGCTGGGATCTTCCTCTTCTCCTGCCTTAGGACTCTGATGCACCAAGACTTACACCATCTGTTCTACCAGTGTTCAGGCCTCCGGGCTTGGGCTAGAACTACACCACCATCTCTCCTGGGTCTGGATTCCTCAGCCTCCATCATTGCAAGAGCTAATTCCTGTTTGTTTATATTCTAGGAATGAGGGTTGACATAAACATCACTACTGTCCATGCTCAGATATTTGAGGACTGAAAAACAGAATCAGGTCTGGGTGTGTTTGGGAGATCCAAAAAGGACATGTCTGTGTCTGGGGTGGGTGGAAGTGGTGACCTTTTTTTTTTTTTTTTTTTTTTTTTTTTTTTGCTGAGTGTGAAAGACAAGTGCTGAGGCTGCAAGATGCATTCCATGTCTCTGGCAGGAAGGGCAGGTGGCATGTGTGGAGGCCCTGGGATTTCTACTCAGGATAAACCAGAAGTGGAAAGGTTAGGAAAGTCAAAGATCATCACAGGAAGAGAGTTGGGTGGACGGTCCTCCATTGAATGCTCCACACAGACCCCAAATAGGTACACTCCACAGCTACTCTTTTAGGTCTTCATTCACAGCCTCATGGTTCTCAAATTCCCTTGGCTGGACATTGCCCACCCCCATCTCCCCTTCCAAAAATATAAAACCCACAGAATTCCCTGTGGGCATTGCACCCGTTTTATATTTCTGTGGTTGAAATTGGTCTATGCTGGGTGGAAGTAAGGACTTCACTTACTGATGGTTCAGCTTCAGCTTCTCTTGTGTGAGATGAAGCATTGCTTATTTTAGATCTACATATTCTTCTACATCTTCATTCATTCATTCACTCATTTTTTCCACCAAATTTTTCTGAAAATGAATGTAAGTCACCTTACTACTAGCCAGCTCTATGGTGATGAACAAGAAGCACACAACCCTGTCTTGAGGGAAGGTGTTGTGGTCCAGCAGATCAGCGGGACAACCTGAAACTCATTCCCAGCTAGCTTTCCATAGCCAGGGGTTGTGCATCTGTAGATTCAACCAACCATGGATTGGAATTATTTGAACAAAAAATATTACCTCTCTGTTGAACACATGCAAATATTTTGTCTTTGTCATTACTCCCTAAACAATAGCCTAACAACTATGTACATACCATTTACTCTGACTAATCTAGACCTGATTTAAAGTGCTATATATGGAAGGATATGCATATGTTATATGCAAACTTGACACTGTTATAAGGGTGTTGAACATCTTCAGATTTTGGTACTCAGGGTGGAGGGTGTGGGCTTCTGGAACCACTCCCCCATGGACCCTGAGGGAAGCCTGTACAGGTACTCAAGATTGTTCTAGAAGAAACAAAATGCCCAGTGGATGAACATATACAGTATAATCTCTTTTTTTGAGAGATGGGCTGGGACAGCAAAGACCATATGCTCTGAGTAGAACTGGCTTGGCAAAATCATCAGGGAAGAATATTCTCATATTCCCTGCATAGAATGAGGAAGACTCAGAATTGAGAGAAAGTATGGCTGTATATCTTGAAGGAAATCAAGGCTTTCAATGTGCCCTGGGGACAGTGGCAGTGGCAGCACTGAAAATCCAACTGAAAAGTTGGATTATTAAGGATCTTCAGTGCCAAATTAAGGCTCTGTTGCGTGCAGGGTTCCGTGGACAGTGAGCTGAATCCTCCTCACCAGCTGTCTGAGTTTTCCTCCACCTAGAGACTCAAAGACGGGGCCCATCCCATTACCAGAATCCGGTCTTTCACACCCTCTGTTTCTTCTGAAATGTCCCTGGCAATTTCTGTATCTGGGCTCCATCCAACTCTTCTGGCAAAAGACGGAAACATACTCAACTTCTTCCAGCCTGGGCTCAGAACATGCCTTCCTCCCTGCAGACAGAACTGCTGCTCGAGACATCTAATTTTACAGATCATGGCTTTGGAGAAGAAATGTCGCCCGGGCAGCAAGTGGGAAATCACTCACTTCAGTAGAGACAGATTGGTCAGGCTCCAAGCTGGATGGCTGGGCACTTTACCCAGAGGGTCAAGGAATCCAGTACTTTCTCCCCCGCCTATCTCAAGGTGGTGTAGACATGGAAGCTGGCAGATGCTACACTGGGATCCTTCTCACTTGCAAGCCATTTCTCATGCTGCTTCCTCTGGCTGTCCTCTCTCCCCCACACCCCTGGATAACTCTTATACATCCTCGAGCCTCCATGTCGCTTTCCTGGAGGTCTTCCCTGGATCCCGTGGTGGCTCAGATAACCTCCCTCTGCGCTTCCAGAATGCATGCTAACACAGCTTCACTGCAATGCTGTTGTTTTTTTTTGTTGTGTGTTCTTACCCTTCCAAACCTGAATATTCATGAGTGCAGGACAAACGTGCATTTTGTGTTTTCCCCCTAGTAGCACCCTATATAGCTTCTGGCAAATTTGAAGATATTTTAAATGGAAAATGCAATTAAAAGATAAGTCTATTTTGGTGAAAAATTTTTTGTCAAATCCATTCATACAGGATGGGGGAGAATTCTTCAAAGCATTCCTCAGCATCTACAATGTTGGAAATGGCAGCTCTGTAGGAGCTATTTGACTGCTGCAGACCGAGGTAGGCAGCCAGAGCTGGGAGCCATCCCTGAGTCCCCACAGCAAAGGGGTTGCACCCGATGCAGAAGGAGGCGTTGGCTCAGCCAATGGAGGTGCCAGCTAACAGGTGCAATCCCTGGGAGCAGCCCGGCCAGGTCGCGGGCTCAGACTTCCAAAGCGAGGATGAGGGCGAGGAATTTGATGACTGGGAGACCAACTCTTGACTATCCTGAAGATGAGCAGCCGAGTGATGCAGTCTACAGAGGGTCCGCAGCCTTGGAAGAAGCCAACAAGTAGTTTCTGGGCACAACCCAATCAGAGAAGCAGCCCTCCATGGCGGGTTTCAGATGCGTTATGAGAAGACCCTGGTTGATCAGTTAGCTTTGATTGAAAAGCTTTTTATTTATTTATTTTAATTTTTTTTTAATTTTTTTTTTTATTTTTGACAGGCAGAGTGGACAGTAGAGGGAGACAGAGAGAAAGGTCTTCCTTTTTGCCGTTGGTTCACCCTCCAATGGCCGCTGCGGTAGGCGCTGCGGCCGGCGCACCGCGCTGTTCCGATGGCAGGAGCCAGGTGCTTCTCCTGGTCTCCCATGGGGTGCAGGGCCCAAGCACTTGGGCCATCCTCCACTGCGCTCCCTGGCCACAGCAGAGAGCTGGCCTGGAAGAGGGGCAACCAGGACAGGATCGGTGCCCCGACCGGGACTAGAACCCGGTGTGCCGGCGCCGCAAGGTGGAGGATTAGCCTACTGGGCCGCGGCGCCGGCCCTTGATTGAAAAGCTTTTTTTCACTTACGGTTGTCAATCATCCGATGAAGAGCTCGGTTGCAATGAACTTATCCATAGGGAGTAGCTGAATGCTGATGGAAGCGCAAACAGCTACTTGAGGAGGCACCCGACATTCCACTTGCTCCAGGGTTCGCTCCAAATAGGTTCTGTACCGGTGAAAAAGTGGATCTTCAGAGCAGGAAGTTGTTTTTGTTTTTTTCAGAATAAAAGGCAACAGGACAGTGAAGGCGTAATTGTGAAGAAGGAAAAGAATCAGGAAGAAAAGGAAGAAGGAGCTAGGACTGTTGAAGTCCATTTCCTAGAGTGCCTGAACTAGCCATGGCTTATGACTTTGTTAACAACCGGGATGGTGTTCCTTGCATTTGGGAAACATAGTTTTCATATTTGTTTGGCTGAAAAGATGGTTTTGCAAGAGAGGACACGGCTAAGACTGCCAATGTAGGAGCTCAATGATAATAATTATATATAATAAAAAAGTGTCCACAGGGTTATTTTGGACTAAAAGCCTTCTGGGAAATCTTTGATAATTATAATTTGTGGTCAATTTCCACTATAGTTATCAAAGGCTAACTTTTCAGTGTAAGGTAAATTGAGTATTCTTCATTACCCAAAAGGATGAGCAAACTCAAAAAGAAATATTTATCACACAGGCTATATCTTAAGACGTGATTCCAAGAGCATCTGAAATCACCAGTGTACATTCATCTTGATTGTTTGTAAAGCTACTGTCATCTATAATTCAAGAAAATCTATTGGTGTGATTGTTTTTAAAAGTAAAAAATTAAGATAGCCTTTAAAAAGTTGAGAATGTAGCCATTAAAATGCATGGGGAAGTACGAAAACACTTTCTCACACCCTCATACACTGGAGAGATGTTGTTTTCCTTGCTTTGTTTTTGGTTTAGCTTGACAGATGAAAGACGAGTTGAACTTCTTATGGTAAGAACTGTTCGTGAAAATTGTCAAGTGAAATCTTCCTTTTTTTTTTAGATATTATTTTTTATTTACTTGAGAGAGTTACAGACAGAGAGAGAAGGAGAGGCAGAGAGAGACGGGTCTTCCATCTGCTGGTTCACTCCCCAGATGGCTGCAATGGCCGGAGCTGCGCCGATCCAATGCCAGGAGCCAGGAGCTTCTTCTGGGTCTCCCATGCAGGTGCAGGGGTCCCAGCACTCGGGCCATCTTCCACTGCTTTCCCAGGCCATCAGCAGAGAGCTGGATTGGAAGTAGGGCTGCCAGGACTTGAACCCGTGCCCATATGGGATTCCAGCACTGCAGGCAGATGTTGAGCTCACTACACCACAGCACCAGCCAATCAGGCGAAATCTAAAAAAGGTTCTAGACTCTAGAACAACGAGAAAATAAAGAGTCTCTGTCACCAGGTCACCCAGGCTGTTGTGCTTTGTTACAGCAGCTCAAGAAGACTGAGATAGCCAAGGAGGTCTGCCCTTATGAAAATTCCATCCTAGTAGACAGAGAGACACATTTCCCCAGTAATTCCATACATGTCTAAGACACCCTGGTGATGCAGTGAGTGTTATTTTGGGAATACAATATGGGGGAAAATATGGAAAAGAATGGGAGGGCTGGTGTGATTGGTTTTGCAAAGGGGCTGAGAAGTTAACTTGTCTGTATGTTTCCGATTCCCATCAGGAGCACCTCCACGAAGCGCGGCAGCCCACGCGAGGAGACGTGACTTCTCCTGGATGTAGCTTCACCATTCTCGGAGGACCCCAGGGGCAGCGGGTGTCAAGCAGGGACCGCCAAGGCATGCAGCCGTGCAATCCCTGAGGTCAGCATTTCAAATTGGGGGCATCTGAGGAAATGGAGAGATTCCAGCGTGTATTTTTCAATTCTGGCTTCTTAGTGGAGTCACCTGGGGCACTTCAAAACGTTAACAATATCTGAGCTCTTGACCCAGCGCGGCTGATGCCACTGGTTCTGAGGGATGCCAGCACATTGGCCAATTGGAAAAGCTCCCATGATTCTAATAGGAAGCCTGGCTCAGGGAACATCCTAAAGGTTCAGCGTCCTTTTCCCCATATCCCCTCTTAGTGATGGGTTTTCTCATTTAGTCAATTCTCCCACGCACACCAAGTAGCACTTCCTGCCTGCTCCCTCACAGCGGGTTTTCCGCCATCCACAGCAGCCCCAGTGTTGCTTGCTTTCCTGTGTGATGCCATAAAGCATCGTGGTGAGGAAGCACAGCAGCAGGAAATGAACAAGGCAAGAGCATGCTAACCAGCCAGCTTGGGGATTCAAAAAGATTTAGCACTGGAGAGAAATCTGGTGCCCTGACAACAGCCCTGGGTGTTTTAAAGACCCTGAAGTTGAGTCACGGAACCTGGTGCCATGAATCTCAAAGTGTGGTCCTCAGAGGAACAGCCTCTTGTGGTCTGAGAACTTGTTAGAAATGCAAATCTTGGGCCCTGCCCTAGATCTACTGCCTTAGAATGCCTGGAGTAGGGGGGGAGGGGGCAGGAATCTGCGTTTCCTCAGCCTTCCAGATTATTCTCAGGGGAACTCAAGGAGTAGGTACTCAACTATGGCTATGCAAAAAAATGCAATGGTGCTTCGCAACGTCTATGGATGTGTGGCTTCT
The DNA here is from genome assembly GCF_033115175.1 of Lepus europaeus. NCBI lineage: Eukaryota > Metazoa > Chordata > Mammalia > Lagomorpha > Leporidae > Lepus > Lepus europaeus. The sequence continues at coordinate 20,910,531 of NC_084847.1, forward strand.
TTTACCCAGATGTCCATCAAGCCAGCTGCTATGATAAGGAGTTCCTCCAGGGGCCGGCCAGGACATTGTGGGTAAAGCTGCTGCCTGCATTGCTGGCATCCCTTGTGGGCTCCGGTTTGAGACCCGGCTGCTCCACTTCCGATCCAGTTCTCTGCTGTGGCCTGGGAAAGCAGTAGAAGATGGCCCTGCACCCGCGTGGGAGACCCGGAGGAAGCTCCTGGCTCCTGGCTTTGGATTGGCACAGCTCTGGCCATTGCAGCCAACTGGGGGAGTGAACCAGTGGATGGAAGACCTCTCTCTCTTTCTCTCTCTGTGTAACTCTGACTTTCAATAAATTTAAAAAACCTTTAAAAAAAGAGTTCCTCCTATTTGCTTCACCTGTATTTGGCCCTTCTGTTCACATATGACTTTAGAAAATTACTGAGCATTCGCTTCCTCCTGGGCTCGTAGACTGGCCCTCCCTTAGTGGGACAGACACGCGCAGAAATAACTCCCATACAGATGTCACCAGCCCTTGACCAGGCCTTTGAAGCTCAGAAGAGAGAGAGGCTGACACTCGGCCTCCGGCAGTGCAGCAAGGTTCACAGACAAACTCGGCTTGACCTGGGTCTTGAGAGAGGGGGTCAGCCCTTCACAAGGCTCAGAAGAGGGGAACAGGGGCTGGAAGCAAAGCTTGACCAGGCCAGGGATTGGAGACACAAAAGGACGCTGCATGCTCCAGGAGCAGCCAGTCCCTCACGCGTCAAGTGCTGTCAGTGTCTGAAATAGGATGGGGAGTGTTGAATTCTGGGAAACAGTGAGCCCAAGAAAATGTTTTAATCAAAATGCTCCTGCTGTTGAGTGTGGCACTGGAAAATAGAAACTTTTCAGACTTGACTCAGCCCCTTCCTACCATTGGAGCCTTCAGTGAAACCTGTCAGCCTCTGAGATCAATATTTCTGTTTCTTCTCCCCAGCCTGTCTCCCAGCTTCTCTTATCACCATGCTTCAAACAGGGCCTGTATCTTTCTCAGCTTGCACCTGTCAGTGCCTGCGATGGAGGGAGAGTGTGCCAGGGAAAGTGGGCCATGGCCTTCGAGGTGCGTTTCTTACCTGTGCCTGTTCACAATGGGAGTGGTGTGTGTGTGTGTATGTATGTGTGCGTGTGTGTGTATACACTTGAGCTTTCTTGCACAAACTTAAAACAAGCCCCAAAGTCACATAGCAATGACCCTGTTGGTGGGCAGCGTGCAGTAATTAACTAGCTCTACCCACGCCTAACTGCCCATTAGGAACCTCTGCCTCTCCTCACATTGAAAGGAGAGTGTAACAAATCCCAGAGAAAGGAGGCGAGAAGCAGAGCGAAGCAACAGCAACAATACGTACTCACTACGCCCGCATCCAAGTTTGGGGGCCCTAAATGGTAGAACCGGGACCAGATTCAAGTCCCTAATTAGAGTTTTCCATGGGAATACCAGGAGGAGGTATCATAGGAGGTACACACACACACACACACACATATATGTATGTATACACACACACACACACACATATATATATATAACATTTTCTTCCATCATGAATGCAATCCTGACCCAGGGTACATTACCTCTAAGTATCATTTGAATTTTTAAAGTGATTTTTTGTATATATTTAAGGTACAGAACATGATATTACAAAATGTATACATGATAAAATGGCTACTACTGTAGAATAAATTAACACATTCATCATCTCCCATAGTTACCCATTTTTTTTTCACTTTATGACTGTCCACATGATTGGACATGATTGCCCCCTATAAATAGACCCTGCACGTACACTGTAGCAAATGCAAGTTTTAGGCATTGTTCCCTTTTGTTTGTAACAGATACTCAGTAGTTCACCCACTACCCACTCTGTCCTCTTCGTCATATGGTTTCAGGCGAACACAATTCCCAACATCCCTTGCAGCTGTTTGTGGTCAATGATCCTCAGAAGATTCTCTACTCTCTTATACCCTTCCTGCAGCTAGGAAAAAGCAAGGGATGGGTAGCTGACCCCAACCACAAGTAGAAGTTCATGTTGAGCATGGCAGAGTCACATGATCAACTCCTCTACAACCTGGCTACCTTAAGACGGTTTTTAAATGCAGGGGAAAAAAACCCTCTATTTTTAAAGTCACTGTAATCTGTGAACTCTTTATTATAAAACCTGCTCTTACCCAAATTAATAAACGACCCTTATGCTTCATCTGAATAACGTCAGCCTCACTTCTCTCAATCTCATCTCCATTCCACCCTTTATTGACTTTTAAATTCACTGTGTTTCAGGGGTTCTCAAAAACACCGATGGAACTCTATTAAACGCACGGGAAAATTGGACTCCTCAAAGGAAAACCGGCTGATTGATCTGAGGCTTTCCTTTGAAGCTTTTCCACACTGTGGTTGAAAGCAAAGAGTCATCAGCCGGGTTTCCAGGGTCTCATGAACCAAAAGACAAGAGAAGGGAGAAAGGGGAGGTGAGGAGAGGAAAAGGAGGAGACTGGAGGAAACAGGGGGAGAGGAGGCAGGAGGTAAGGAGGGAAGAGGCGAGGTGGGGAGAGGGAGGGAACCGGGAAGATTCTCTGTAGCTTCCATTAGGTTCTCAAAGAAGGCAACGAGCACTTACCTCTTCAGATCTGTGATTTTAAACAGAATTCCTGAGTTCACGTCCAAGCCCTACTGTTAGATCAGTACATTACACTCCTTAGAGTCTCTATTTTCTCACCTGGGAAGTGGACAAGAAGTCATAGCAATCCCCTTTTCTGAGAATGAATTGAGACGATGGGAATGGAAGCAGTTTGCATGTTAGAAAACACAATGTCAAGATTTGCTGGTTTGCTTTCTAAAAGGCAGCCTTCTTGATCTACTGTGGTCTTTGGAAGAAGTGAGTTGTTTTCCTCTGAAGTCAGTTAGGGGATTTCTGCAGGGAACTCTGAATGTTCGTGTTGGTCCCTTGGGTAACCAGCTCTGGGCACTGCTCTTAGCGGGAGTGCACGGATCACGGCTGAGCGAGCAGAAGGCTTCGCTTCCACTATCCAGCTCTGCCCCTCTCTGCCTGAGGGCACCGTCCCAGTTTTTGGTCCATGGAAGCACCAAAACTGGAGTTTGATTTTTAGCCGTCTGGAGGAAAGCTTCTCTCAGGTTGTAGCTCACAGTGTAGACACTCGCCTGGTGTGTTCTGTACAGTTTTGTACAGTGACTAAGCCTATGAAATCTAGGCATGCTACCCTGAGTTCTAATCAACAGTAGTACCCACCTCACTGGATTGTTCATTCTTTCAAAATTATCTCCTGCCCGTATTCCAGGTTGCAGGCACTGTTCTGGGCATGGGTGGTTCTATACTGAAAGAGAAGAGGCAGCGGATACTTCCTTGCGTTGTGTAGGGAACAAATGAATCACCGTGCATCAAGTACTGAGGCATTAGGTGCTAAGTAAGTGTTAGCTGGTGGCATTGCCACTGCCAAAGCTGCGGCTGCACCTGCCATCTCCACTACTGCCACTGCTACTGTCCCTGCTGTTATCACTGCTGTCACTGCTACTCGGGCTTCCTTCTACCACTGCTCCACGTTGCTGCTGCTACCGTTACCAGCACTATTCCGACCGGCGTTGTGACTTCTGCTGCCACCCTGCTGCTGCTACTATTGCTGCTGTGACTACAATTATTACTACTGGTGTTACTGCTCCTGGTACTACCACTATTACCACGGGCGCTTTGTTGCTGCCACTACTGCCACTGTTCCTGCTGTTACTACCACTATTACTCCTGGTACCGTAACTGCTGCTACTATTGCTGTCATTACTGAACTATTACTACTGGTATTATTGCTGCGGCTACTGCCACTATTACCACGGACACTTTGTTGCGACTGCTACTTGGGCTATTACAATCATCATTACTTGGAGTCTGACAGCTGCTGCTACTATTGTTACTGCTACTATTGCTGCTATGGCCATTATTATTATTATTACCTCCGCTATTGCTACTGCTTCTCCCAGTGCTACTGCTGATGCTTTGACTACCGTTGCTGCTAATGCTACAGCTCTATTATGACCGTGAATGATGTGAATGGGAATATAAATATTGGTTCTGTTTCTGCTACTGTTTGGCCACTTCCCTTCTGAAGTATGTTCCTGCTTTGGGGAATTTCCTCATCCAACGAGACAGAGCCTGCTTCCTCCCCATCCTGCTTACCTAGTTACGGGGGCATTTTCCTCTGGGCCTTTGAAGAGTCTGGGACTCACCCAGCATCCCCCAACTGTTCTTCCTCTGCTTAAACCCAGACGAATATCTCTTTTGTCTGCAACTGAAAATCCCAGTGGCGGCATTCCCCCACTTTTATCTCCTCTGTTGTGTGTGTTTGTGTATCCTTACCTGATTAATCAGAGCAGTTTTTTAAAAATTTTTTTTTTCCTCTAGAAATAATTCATGGAAAGAAAACCTATGTGCCCATAGACAGTCACTCTGGTGTTACCTGCACTGGTCAAATGTAGAGCTGCAGATGCCCCAGTTACTCCAGGGCTTGCCACTGTGACATTTCCACAATGCCCTTGCCTAAGTGCAGCCTGCTTGCCCATGCCCAAGCAGCACACAAGCTGAAGAAGCCATTCCCACATTGGGAAGGAGGCGCTACCTTCATTCTGTGGTTGCCTGATTAAACAATAAAGCCAATGTCATAAAAATCTCAAAAACACCTCTTAGAATTCCACCACCGTAGTCACATCACCCACTTTCTACTGTTTTCCATCACTCCAAACCTCAGGAAAATAACAGAAGAATGTTTCCCAAGCTTCAGCTATTCTACACCACTGTCATGATGTGGCATTATGCACAAGCTCCATGTGCTATGAAATGATAATAATAGCAGTAACAACAATGGCTGAACACTTAAGTGTTTATCAACCTATGAACTCATTTCCTCTTCACTAAATCTTACATAGTAAGTGCTGCTATTCCCGCTTCTTAGATGAGGAAACTAGCAGCACCGACAGCCAGCTCTTTCCACCTTGAGATGTTTACATCCAATCCCTGGAGCAGATGTACTGCATCACAGATGCGACCCTTGTGCAAATAGGATTCCATATTTTTATAGTTAACATTCTGTCACAAATATTTCCCATATTTCTCTGAGAGCTGCACACTTATTATTTTAAGATCTACTCATTATTGCATCCAGTTTGTGCCCTCTCATTTCCTAAGCACTCCCCAAAGTGAGAAGCACTTGCAAATCAACAGTTGACTACTACAGATAACATCATAGTATACATCTTTGGGTACATATATTTTCTTTTTCTTTTCTTGAATCATTTCCAGAGAAAAATGTTTTTGAGAACTAGGTTTAACCAGGTAAGGTTACACACACACACACACACACAAGAGGAGTCTTCAAAAAAGTATAAGGAAAGTGTATATTATGCATGGATTTCAAAAATTTTATACCAAAATAAACTTACCTTTTAACACCACTTGCCATTAACTTTTTGAAGTACCCTCATCTAGGTATAGCTATATGTGTGTATGTATAGACAGATACAACTTTAAATTTTACTTTCTTTTTTTTAAGTTTTGCTTTCTAAAAGGAGAGTACCAACTTCCATTGATACCAAGAGTCTCAATAACTGCAGATTAAGTTTTTAGATTATATAAAATTTGAGTATATAATATACAGGGTGGGTTTTTATGTATGTACACACACTAAACATACATTCATATATATTACATACATATATACACACACATTCATATATATACAAACCAAGCATACATTCCTATGCGTATCATATATATATATGTATATATACACACATCGAGTCAGGCAGACATTTGATTTATTGGATTTCTTTGGATTCCACTGTGAAAGAGCCTTGTTTTCATATGTTGCATTAGAGTTCTGTCTTCCCATCCTAATGACAATGATGGTCATAAAAACCACCATAACTATAACAAATAAGATTTACTGAGTGCTTACTATCATATATTGTGCTCTATAAGTGTTTTTAGGCCTAATGGGGTAGGTGCATGATTTATTCCAATTGACAGATCTACAGACTGAAGTAAATAGAAGTTGAACAACTCATCAACTTATCAGGAGTGGAGCAGGACCTCCTATTTATCTGGTCAAAGTTCACACTCTCTTGTGCACAAAGGAATGAATTCATAAAAGGTTTTGAGCAGAGCTCAGCCAGGGTGTCCCCATGCCAAGAACTGTTCAACACAACAGATGCATGGAAATGCTTTCTTGGCATGGTTTCACGGAGCCGATCCCTCTCTGCGAGAGGGCACTCCCTAGGCATACAAGGGGAAGGGTACACCTTTTCTTTGACGTTGAGGTGCTTTGATACTTTGCAAGACATCTGCGTGTGCTTCTTTCACCATTACTCATATTTCTACTGTTTTTCATCACCCTAAGTGTTATTTCTTACATACCACTGTCATGATTTGACATTATGTGCGTATTCTATATGTATTATATATGATGATTGAATAAGTAAGTGTTCATTGGTGTAGTAACTCATTTCACCTTTCCTAAGTGCTACCATTCCCATTTCTCAAACGAGAAAACTAGCAGCACCCTTTAGGGAGATTGTCTGAGGTCTTAGTGCTAATGAGAGGTACAGCCTGCCTCTTAACCATTTAATTAAATTACAAGGTAGTTTGATTTTTTTTTTCCTAAACGTTTATCTTCTTTTTAGTCATACAAAGCTCAAGATTCATGATTCATAGGTTCAACAGGTTGTCTAGATTTTTTAAAATTTATTATTAAATACATAATAGAAAAAATGAGAATCACAGAATGAGCTCATCCACACCCAGGGGCATGAGCATTTCATTATGGGAAATTCTGATGGGCAAAGTTCTTAGCTTTGATTTAGCGTTCTGCCTGCGTGTCCTGACTATTCCACCTGCTAGGTGACTGTATTTTCCTTTTGTGTACTAAGTTCTCCTAATTTTTCCTTCTGTAACGTTGGAAGTAGAGCTCTGACCCCTGTGGCAGAAGTTAATGGGGGATGAAATTTCAGTGAGAAACATAGAAACAGCTAATGCCGCGTTTAGCATAGGTTGATTTGAAAACATCTGTCATGCTTATCCATGGTGCCTGTTCCACGCAAAGAGCTGTGGACAGCATGTCTGAACACACACACACACACACACACGTTTCAAATGTTATGCATTTTTCAAGTCTGCATTGCCACGCCTCAAAGTGGAGAAATGGATGCTGAGAAGTGAAGAAACTTATTGATAGTGACACCGAGGCTAAATGAGGTGGTAAAGATTTGAACTCTGGTTTGTCTGTATCTGAGTCTGTTTCTTTATTATTTCCAAATTGCATTATCTAATACTTAATTTCCAGCCACACAAATGGGCTCCATTTGGCTGTGTTCTAGACACTGTACTAGTCACTGAACAGAAAATTTAAAAAAAAATTTGGAGGAGTGGGCATTTGGCAGAGAGACTAAGATGCCAGTTAGGGTATCCACATTCCTACAGGCGTAACTGGGCTTGAGTCCTGGCTCTGCGTCGGATCCCTGCTAACGTGCGCCCTGGTAGGCAGCAGATGAAGGCGCATGTACTTGGGTCCCTGCCGCCCATGGGGGAGACCCGGATGAATTTCCCAGCTCCTGGCTTCAGCTCACCCTAGCCCTGATTGCTGTGGACATTTGGGAATAGAATCAGCAGATGAGAGATCTCCCTCCATCCGCCTGGCTCTCTCTATCTCCTGCTTTTCCAATTGAATAAATAAACAAAGCTTATAAAATTTCATGGGAAAATGGAATCAGAGGATAAGTTTGCTTAGAGAATAAAAGGTACGGTCTAGTCCGTCGGGGAGGGAAAATCGGATTCCTGAGACAGAGCGAGGGTCAAATGTCACAATGAGGAGTGGTGAGTCCTGGAAACGAGATTTTCACAAGGTGCTTTGGGGATGCACAGGAGATGGCCGAGCTGTGAAGAGATTACCGTGGAATCAGTGCCCATACTTTCTGGGGTGCAGAGTGATATTTCAATACATCCATACAAAATGCACCCATCTAATCAGTACAATGAACAGCTCCGCCTCCCTATCATTACTTTCTGGAATTAAAAACAAAAATGTTTAAGGAGATGGAAATGCTAACTCTCCTAAGTTGATCATTCTACATTGTACATGAGTATTGAAATATCATTCTATATGCCGCAGAAATGTCCCAGAGAAGCAGAAATAAATTAATGATAAGTTGAGACAAGGGCTGAACAGGTGCTCCTCAGGGTCAGTTGAGGTTTCATTCCAGGGTGATGATGAAGGATGGCAGATAGGGGCCTGTGTTAGCCTGCTGAGGGTAGGATCTTGGACAAGTCCAAGCACAGGAATCCCTAGCTTTGCTGTTCCTCCTTATGTCACTGTGGCAGATGCGTTCATCAGAGGATGGACGCTGGCCACCTGTCAGGCGGAAACAGCTTCCTCACGGCGGTCCCTCTGGGCCCCTCACCCACTCAGCAAATGTCCCCTGCAGGCTTGCCCTGTCCCTGGCTCCGTACTGGATGCTGGGGTCTCAGAGATGCTGTGGGGCTACTGGGATACAGTTGTCCAGCCAGCACTGAAGTTGCAGGTGCCACTGTCTGAGGCCAGCTTGTAAAGGGCCTGGAGTGAGGGCGTCTCTGGTAGAGCGATCAGAAACTCTTAAGCAGCAAATAGGCTCTCTGCACATCTCCAGTTCCCGCAATTCTCCCGAAACTTTGCAAAGATTTCTTCGGGAGAATTACGGGAACCGGAGACGTGCGGAGTGGAAGTGCTGGGGTCAGGAGACTCAAACTCACCAGCTTCAATATCTTCAGAAACTAGCAATGTTGGTTTGTGAAAAACGAGGGCAAATTCCCATTTTACTTACTCTGAGGAGGGACTCAGAGTTGAAAAATACATGTGAAGAAGTCGTGCCTTTTTTCAGTTACGACTGACAGCAATCCGACTAAAACGGACCGCAGCCAAAAGGAACTTCCTTTGTTCACGCAACTAAAAAGTGTGGAGATCATTCCAGCTTTGGGCCTGGCTTAATCCAAGGGCTCAGGGAACGCCTGCAGATACCTGCCCGTGTCAGGGCTGCTTTGCCCAGCCGTGGGTGAATCCTTTCCAGCAGCTCCAGGTCCACTGGCTGGTTGCTCAGGATCTCCAGCAGAAAGAGCGATTCTGGTTCCCGATGTGTGGGAGAGAGTTCTCAGAACCAAGCCTTATTGGTGTAGGCAACCCACTTAAGCCAACTAACTCTGGATTTCTCCGGAGAGAAATCGCTCTAGCGAAAAAATCAGAGTGATGGCATTTTGTTGTCGCGGTTTGGGGCGGTTTTTGCTTTGTACTTAAAGATGAGAAAATAGATTCTTAGGTGAGCATGAGGAAGAGATGTGCTCGCCAACATGGCCACTGTGATTGACAGCATGGCTCTAAGGGTGACAGCGGCGGCGGCGGCTGCTGCTGCTGCTTCTTCTTCTTCTATTAAAGATTTATTTATTTATTGGAAAGGCAGGGTTACAGAGAAGCATCGGCAGAGAGAGAGAGAGAGGAGACAGAGAGGTCTTTCATCCGCTGGTTCACTCCCCAGATAGTCGCAACGCCTGGAGCTGCACCGATCTGAAGCCAGGAGCCAGGAGCTTCTTCCAGGTCTCCCACGCAGGTGCAGGGGCCCAAGGACTTGGGCCATCTTCTACTGCTTTCCCAGGCCACAGCAGAGAGCTGGATCAGAAGTGGAGCAGCCAGGACTCAAGTCAGTGCCCATACGGGATGCCAGCACCGAAGGCAGAGGCCCCACCCGCCATGCCACAGCGCTGGCCCCAGTCAGGGCTTCTTAACCAAAGAACGGTGACTCTCCCCAGGGGACCCTGGGCCATGTCTGAAGACAGTTCTGGTTGTCACAGCTTGGGGAAAGGATGCCACTGGCGTTTTGAGAGTAGACGTAGGGGGGCTGCTAAATATCATCCCAAAGTCAGACTACCCCAGAATTCACTGGCTCATTATCCTAAAGGCTCCTGAAGCCCTGACATTTGATTATTCTAGTCATTGGTGCCATAAAAAGTAAAGAGCATTTAGGGATAAAAAATTTAGCAGGAGGGGAGTGTAGCCCCCCCCCCCAGATCTCATTCACTCATTTATTCATACTTCTGTTGAGTCATAAGAAAAGTATTCAGCATGATCTATAAGGTATTTGGAAAGTTAGTTGAAATGGAACCCAAAGGTAAGTTTACTCTGGTGCAGAAGTTTTTGACATTCATACATAGTTGTTTCTTTGAACTTGATATTTTACTTATTTGTCAGGATAACACATTTTAATTTATATTATGGTCAAAGGCTTAATGGCCCTCTAAGTAAAGAGTTCAATAAATAAAAAAACACAAAAGCCACAGTTCAGCTGGAAAATAGGAGGCAAGGACTCTAAGTGACAATCCAATAAAAAGATATTCAACTTCATTCATATAGTGAATTTTAAAGTAGTTACAAAAGCATTCAAGCTATAGTAGAATATAATTCCCATCAATTTGTTGGACAAATATTTAAACCAAAGTTTGGGGAAAAAAAAAAACTGCACTTTCAACAAAACTGATGGACATGGGCATTTCTTTTTTTGTTGTTAATTTTAAAAATTTAGCTCGCGTATGTTAAGGGAGAACATGTGGTATACATTTTCCATGATTTTTTTTTAACAGAGAACAACAAGCTATTAACGCCAGCGCTGGTGCATAACAGATACTAGGTTTAGTTGGAGGAAGAGACCAAAGGAAACTTTAACTACTGAGCTGGATTTCTGGGCAGATTGAAACCTTTAATAAAACATGCCAGCTTGGTCATGTTTCAGTGAGGGCTCTTCCTGGCTCGTAGGCAGCAGCCAGTTGCGGTGTGCTTATATAACTTCTGTGTGTGAGTATATGGGGCGAGACATACGCCTGAGATAGAGAGAGAGAGAAGTCAGAGAAGTCGCTAGTGTCTCTTTTATTAATTATGTTAATGCTACTGAACCAGACTCGTACTGGTGTGACTTAATTACTTCCCCCAAACCCCATTTCCAAACACTTTCACATTATTTTTTAATGTAGATGGGGCTTCAGTATATGAATTTTGGATGCCACAAACATTCAGAACCTGGCAACCATCCATTGCCGATTCCCTGCTCAAGATGCAGTAGGTAGTAGGTGTTCAGTAAATTAATTCAGTCATCTCAAAGCTTATCTCCATGACAGTCCTATGTACAACCAGAGATGCCTTAATTCTTCCAGAAAAATCCGAAGAACTGAAGATTCAACTACAATATGACTTACTTCTCTTTCATCTTTCCATGACAATGGATGGGGGTCAGACTCTTCCTTACTGGATGCGAGCAGGGGGCGGTCAACAGTGGATGCTGCACTACCTACTTTTACTTTCTGAGGCCTGACTTCCAGAATGTTTCGTCTTGCAGAGGCTCCCTTCCCACCCACACGGCAATCCTGGAGAGGAGCAGCAGGTTTTGAAAGTCTTCTTTTATTCCAGATCCATTTGACAGGCATGAAGGAAAATATGAAAAAGAAAAGGGAGTCTAAAAAAGACCCTGTGTGTGTGTGTGTGTATGCACCCACTAAAGAATGCTTGTGCTAAATATATAAGAGAAAGATTCTGTATAAGAAAGGGTGGTTTGTGGGGCCAGCACTGTGGCATAGCACGTACCTGGGAAAGCAGTGGGAGATGGCCCAAGTCATTGGACCCCTGCACCAGTGTGGGAGACCTAGAAGAGGCTCCAGGCTCCAGGCTTCAGATTGGCCCAACTCCAGCCATTGCAGCCATTTGAGGAGCAAACCAGCAGATGGAAGACACCTCCCTCTCTCTCTCTCTCTCTCTCTCTCTGCCTCTCTGTAACCCTGCCTTTCAAATAAATAAATAAAATCTTTAAAAAAAATAAAATTGATAAATGTTCGCCTCAATCCACCAGCTAGAACAATTCTTTCTACTGCAAAGGGCGCTCATCCCAGTGCTCTTTGGCAATATGACTTTATCGCTCTTCCATTAAGATGTGGGATCTGTTTCTCCACCCTTGAGTCTTGTTTAGTCAAGTGACTTACTTTGACTAAAGGCAGATTAGCAAATGTGAGGGAGGCTGAGGCTTAACTAGAACTTGGGGTTGACTTCTCTTGCTGCCCTTGGAACTCGAACTTCCTTGTGAAAAAGCCCAAGCAAGGTTCCTGGATGGTTACAATGGCTTGGCCCAGTTTCTTCCAGTGCATAAGCTAATGGCCTGTTGTGAATAAGGTCAGCCTGGCTCATCTGCCTGACCTTCCAGCTACCCAATAATGTGTGGAAGATTCTAGCAGAGATAGGCCCTCCTAGCCCAGACCACAATAAACCGTCAACTCTCAAACATGGTTGTTGTTGAAACCACTAAAATCTTAGCTGGTTCGTCACACAGGAATTAACTGATGCATGACCTTGGACTTGGGATCCTCCATGTGATAGATAACAGATCATGGGTTTTAATCTCTGTATTTGCTTTCTATTCCCAAGGAACAAATTACCACAATTTATTGGTGAAGGCAATAAAAGTGTATTATCCTACAGTTTTGTGGGTCAACAATGACTTTGTTGGACGCCCCCATTCAGGGTCGTACCAGGCTGCATTCAAGATTGGCTGAGGATGAAGACAGCAGAACTTCTGCCTTTGTTGAAATATTGCAGTTCCTTGTGATTATAAAACTGAGCACTTCTGTGTAATACTGGCTGCTGTCTGGAGGCTGCCCTGGGTTCCTAGAGGACGTCAATCCCTGGACAGGTGGATCCACCATATGGGTGGCCCAAACTTGGCAACTTGCTTAGTCAGTGCCACAAGAAAGGAAGAGGACTCCAGCAAGAGTAGCCCTGCAATGTTAGTACAAAAGCACGAGCGATCACATCTCTCCCATTGCCTTTGCCACTTTCTGTTGCTTAGAAGCAAGTGATAGGTTCTACCCATGCTCAAAGGGGAAAAGACAATGCAAAGGCATGAACAACACAAGGGATCATGGGAACAATTATAGAACCCATCTATCACATTAGCTCTAATATATTGTCCTGCAAGGGACTTCTGCCTCATTGACTCTTCATTGAACAAACATCTACCAAGCACCCTCTTTGTGACAGGCACTGGAGACACAGCGGTAAACCAGGTTGGAGGGAGGGTGTGACGTTGATCATTCATGTGAGGATGTCATGGTGAGGACTTGGACTTTTACTCTGAAAGGGAGGAGGAGCCATTGGAGGACTTTGATAAAGGGTAAATAGGATCTTGATGTTTCAAAACTACCAATGCTGCTGTTATTTTGATAAAAGACTTCAGCGAGAATGGTCAGGTTACAACATCTTAGTGAGAGAAGATGGAGGGATGGGTCCAAGGCAGTCATAGAAGTGCAGAGAAGTGGGTAGTTACTTACTAGTCAGCCAGGACTTCTGGCTACACCTGGGTTCCCAGCCTTGTTGCTGGAGAATGGACAGGGAGCTTAACTTCTTGCCAACTCCTTCTCTTTGGGGAGACTGAATTCTTCAATGAGGTTCTGCTTTGGATGTCTGGGATGGCTGCACTGTCTTAAATCATCAGCACTTGGGTTTGCTATGTCCTGCTGCTGGGACTTTGGCAACCAAGCTGTGAAGTGTAGCGGTAAATGTTCATAGTCTTTGGTGTCAAGAAGACCTCAGATTTTCTTGCTGCTCACTGGCTCGATGAGTCTTATTTCCCATCTGCAGAATGGGGGTAACAATGGTCCAGGTTTAATATAATCAAACACCTGCTGGAATAAAATTTGTCTCTTTTCCTTTCTCCATGCAATGCCTGCCTGCTCTTGACCTATCCTTGAGTAATTTCACTTCCTACCAGCAGATCTGTCTTTATTGTTTCAATTTGACTGTGATGATGGGGGCTTGGGCTAACATACAGAAGCCACTTGGATGGTGGATGTTTTTGATCTATTCTGGCAGCTTCCCTACTGTGAGATGGCCACTCCCCACCCCCGCTGCTTTTTTCCCAAGGGCACAGATGGCAAATCCAGCTACAGCTTGACAGAGCTGCCACTCAGTTCCCAGCCAGTATGATCGGGTTGTCTCAGAGAGGTCGAGAGGGGACAAGAAAGATTACACAAAGTAACGAAATAGAATAAAAGCTGCCCCTGTCATCGACTTTGGCTGATAGCACAGGCACTGTTGAAAATGCCCCAGTTAGTGCTCGTCATCCTGACCAAAATGCTGAGGAATGGAAATCTCCATGCAGAGGGGGAAGACATTGAATTTGCAATGAATTCTTCAAAATCATACTTTTGTATGTGCACCTGCTATTTGACTGGTTTCCTGGACTTGTATAAAGAAATACAACGGCAAGAAAAAAATATCAAAAATACAATTATCAATGAGATAATCGGGCCTGTTACTGTGTTAGCAACCTTAGGGTAGGAAAACAAAGATGTGAGAAGAACTAGTGTGAGCATTACCATGGCTGTTATTCTAACAGAAAAGACAGGGCAAAGATATCACGTCAGTTGTTGATGGGCAGTTCTGACAACACAGAGGGCTAATAAGATAAATGGTCAGATTCTGAATCAGCTAAGGAAGCCCAGAGTAGATCAAGAGTCAGGCAGGGCCGGCGCCGTGGCTTAACAGGCTAATCCTCTGTCTTGCAGTGCTGGCACACCAGGTTCTAGTCCCAGTCGGGGCGCCGGATTCTATCCCGGTTGCCCCTCTTCCAGGCCAGCTCTCTGCTATGGCCCGCGAAGGCAGTGGAGGATGGCCCAAGTCCTTGGGCCCTGCACCCGCATGGGAGACCAGGAGAAGCACCTGGCTCCTGGCTTCGGATCAGCGCGATTAGCCGGCCGCAGCGGCCATTGGAGGGTGAACCAACGGCAAAAGGAAGACCCTTCTCTCTGTCTCTCTCTCTCACTATCCACTCTGCCTGTCAAAAAAAAAAAACACAAAAAAAACACAAAAAAACAAAAACAAAACAAACAAAAAAAAAAGAGTCAGGCAGGAAGGAGTTAATTGGGGAAGTTTTAATTACACCAATATTCTGCCAGTGATGGTTGAATCTGTACTTTCATTTCCCCTAATGATGTTAATTAGGCTAATTAAGATGACAAAGAAAAGAGACGTGTAGAGACATGGGAGTTTATTGTAAGGATGTGAAGGAAGTGCAGGTAATAATAACACCTAAGATTCAGTTATCCTGTGATTACAAATAATGGCATGTTTATTCCAACAGCAGCCAAATCTCCCTCACTCTAAGTCCTACCTCGTATTTGGAATCTGTGTTCTCTCTCCATGGCTTCCCTTCAGAACTGAGGCCGTTCATTACGTGTCTCAAAGGAATTTGGGGGAAAAGTCACTCATGCCCCTGTCTATGGGTGCCCTCATTATATTGATGTGCCCTCTTCTGATCTCTAATCTTCCCAGAAGAGTCTAAGGCAACACTGGATTCCATTATAGTTTGGTAAACATTTGCCCCAGTGCTATGTTAAGCTTTTGTTGCCTTGGCCAACATGTCAACATCACTTGCATTCCATGTTGCATAAAATTGCTTTTGACACATTTCTTCCACCAGTGACTAAGGCTTCAGTATGCTTGTTAATAGCTCCTGCACATAGAAGCTCTTCTATCCACCTTTATGTGAGTCATCCTTGGGAATACCAATTCCCTGTAAAGGAATACTGAATGTTGGAGCGTACAGTGGAGAAACTGGTTACGGGCATCTGAGTTCCAGCTCCATCTCAGGCAGAATTCTCTGTGGCATGAGGCACTGTTACAGCAGTTGGCCCTCCTGAATGACCATGGACACAGTTCATATCTCTTGGGTCTGATTGATCTCTGGAGTCAAATTTCTCCATCTTTGTTCTGTGTCTTTTCTAAAAAATATTCATTTTTATCTATATGAAACACACACAAATATACACACACACCGAGAGAGAGAGAGAGAGAGAGAGAGAGAGAGAGAGAGAGAGATCTTCCATTTGCTATTTCATTCCCTAGATGCCCACAACAGTGGGGGCTACAGTAGGCTAAAGTCAGGAGCCTAGAACTTCATCCAAATATTTCAAATGAGTGGAAGGGATCTAAGTACCTGAGACATCACCTTCTGCCACCCAGGGTACACATTAGCAGGAAGCTGGAATTGGAAACAGAGACAGAACTCAAATGTAGGCACTCTGATTTGGCATGGGGGCGTCCTGAGCAGTATCTTAACCACTGGCAAAAGTCTGCCCTGATGGTGCCATGTCTAGGGAGAATCCATCTGACTCCACATTAGCACACTTTGCCTGCTTTTCTATTTCTGCTCCCACCAGCAGATGTCTACACTTCTATGTTCTCTTTGGCATCTCTATCTATTATATGAACTTTCCAAGAAATAATCTGATTGGGTCAGTTGATTATTTTTCCATACAGTCAGTTAGTCACCATGCAAAAGAGCATGTCCATATGGAGCAGGATTTCTATACTGTTGGTCTTAGATTGGCCAAATCCCAATCCTCTAAGTTGTAGCCATGATTCAAAGCATTGACAATATACATGGAAGTTTGTTTATGGTCTTTCTGCCCAGAAGGAGGCTGTGGCTGTAAGAGCCACCTAAACTGCATAAACTCTTCCTTATTTAGTCAAGCTCCCATGTCAGGTACTCAACCTTCTTCAATACATATTCACCCAAGCATTGCAAGCTCATCATATCCTAAAATAAACTCTTCGGCTTTCTCATCTTGCTTATCTACTCTGTGTCAACTTTCCTGGGCCTAGAAATCTTGGCTCTTTCTCCTTTTCTCACCAAATATATTAAATGTGTTCCGTGTATGCCTATGTATTTCCAAATACCTCTGGGTACCTTGCTTTAGTAATGGGCCTCGTCATTGTATACTTGGTCTATTTGGGATATCATCTGTGTCATCTTGTGGGTTCCAGCCTTAAGTATGCACGAGTACCATTCACTTGTATATAGCTTCATTCCTTTGATATGCTGTTACCTAATCTTGGAAATTTTATCCTTCTGTGCTTGACAAAATTCCACTAATTCTTTAGATGTGGCACAAAATATATCATCATTTCTAGGAGGAATTCCCTAGCTTTCCCCTGTTTTAGCCAATCAGATCCTCTGTCCATTGTGCTGAATCTAGATAATTGTAGATAATAGCACTGGCACATTCCAGAATATTGATCTACTCATATAGACAGCTCTTCCCAGTGAGCCACATCACCAGGGTTGGATGACATGAGTTTATTATCTTATTGAAGCTGAGTCAGGGTAAGGAATTACCAGGCGCTAATCTGAATGCTGCATCTAACATTAATATGAGCTTGAGTCCACATTTCATCAAATCTGCTTCTCTTTTTCTCATGTTATGATAGTTTCCCAATGATACAGGGGACTATAAGAAGTGGATGGTCATATCGGATGTGTTGAACAGGACATCCTCTCTTTAAAAAAGTTTAAGAAGGGGATGGGGGAGGAGCATAAACAAACTGTAGATTAAAGAGGAGGAAGAGGTTGAGTAAATACAGAGCTCACTGAAAAGACCTAAAAATAACGAGCAACTTGGTACCAATGAGCACCAATAGTGTCCCTTTTATGGTCTCTAAATACCATTTTCCACTTGGAGGAGTCAGGGCTAATTAGAAAAATGGCTGAATCAACAACTAGGGCAGAGAATCTGCAAAATGAGTCTCAAACGTCTTAATCCATAAAGCAAGAAGGCTGTCAGAGGCAGGGCTGAGAAATCAGGATAAATAAGATTCCACTGGCCCAAAACGGGACAATCAGAGCACCAGTAAGAATGGTAACTGCGGGCCAACGCCGCGGCTCACTAGGCTAATCCTCTGCATGTGGCGCTGGCACACCGAGTTCTAGTCCTGGTTGGGGCGCCGGATTCTGTCCTGGTTGCCCCTCTTTCAGGCCAGCTCTCTGCTGTGGCCTGGGAGTGCAGTGGAGGATGGCCCAAGTTCTTGGGCCCTGCACCCCATGGGAGACCAGGAGAAGCACCTGGCTCCTGCCTTTGGATCGCGCGCCAGCCGCGGTGGCCATTGGAGGGTGAACCAACAGCAAAGGAAGACCTTTCTCTCTGTCTCTCTCTGCCTGTAAAAAAAAAAAAGAGAGAGAGAGAGAGAAAAGAGAATCGTAACTGCAATAGATTATAATATAGGTATGATTAAATCCATAAGTTCAAGATCATTCTAAAAAAATTTAAAATGCATTGTTTATTTTTCAAGATTTCCAGAGAATTGACTCACTGTTTTGAAAACTAGTAAGTAAAGGGAAGTTTTGCATTTATCCTGACTACTGTATATAATCATCACAATTTTGGATCTTCTAATGATTTAGTAGATTTAGTGAATCTACTAATCTACTAAACAATGACTTCCTCCATATCCCAAGTGGGAACAAACAATAGTTAATATGCTTTCCAATTGAAGTATTCATCTTTCATTATAGTCTTGCCAGAAAGTTGAACTGGAATCTGATCAAGACTTTGAAATTACCAGCAATTTATAGGAAGTATGAGGAAATAGACAAATAATTTGTCAAATTCGGTCTGTGGGAAGTTGACTTTTTTGTGTCTTTATTTGTGTCTATGCCTGTGTATCCCTATATCTATTTTGGGGTTTAGCTCTATGTCTTTGTCATGTCAGTCTCTGTATCTAGACCAATGTCTATGTCTATATCTATGTCTATTTCTGACTTCATATCCAAGCCCTTTCATCTATCTATTGCAAGGAAAATCGATAGAGGGGTGACCTTTGTATTAAAAGAAGCAAGAGACATAAAAATCAATCGCAATATATGGACTTCATTTGGATTCTGATCATCCACAGCGTGTAATGATTTTTCTAAAAGATTTATTTATTTGGAAGTCAGAGTGACAGAGAGATAGATAGAGAGAGAGAGAGAGAGAGAGAGAGAGAGAGGAGAGAATGAGAACGGAAGTGAGAGAAAAAGAAATATCTTCAATTTGCTGGCTCACTCCCCAAATGCCTACAACAGTCAACTGAGGGCCAAGCTGAAGTTAGGAGCCAGGAACTCTATCCAGGTCTCCCATCTAGTGGCAGGAACCCAAGCACTTGAGCCATCAATTGCTACATCCCAAGAGCGTTAGCAAGAAGCTGGATCAGAAGCAGAGTAGCTGAGGCTAGAACCAGGGACTCTGATGTGGGATGTGGGCATCCCAAGCAGTGGCTTAACCTGATAAGCCACAGCACCCACCCTTTGTGATGCGTTTTAAGGCCATCGATTAAATGTAAACACTCACTGGATGTGGTGATATCAGTTTATTGTTCAAGTGTAATAAATGCATCAAGGCTATTTTGATTTTGTAAGTAGTTTGTTGTTCACACATGTAACAAAATAAATATAGACGTGAAACTAATTGAGGGTAAAGACGGAGCTCATAATTGTAGAAGCAAAGTGATGGATACATGGGGATTCATCATGTCATCGTTTCCATTTTGTATGTATTTTATTGCTTAAATGTGAAACAAGGAAATTATAAGATGGTTCCTTCCTTTCTTACTTCTTTTGTCCTTTTAGTCCTTTAAATCTCAGATGCACTGTTACATTTTTTGAGTAGCCACAATGGATGTTTGTCGTCTGTTTTTGCTAACTAGCAACTATCTAAGCCAGATACTTCTGTTTCCAGAACTTCTTGCAGCTGGGAAGGACACCATGGCTTCATCAAACAAATGCAAATAGAAAGAACCAAGGGGGCTGGCCCTGTGGCATACCAGGTAAAGCTGCCGCCTGCAGTGCTGGCACCCCATATGGGCACTGGTTCAAGTCTCAGCTGCTCCACTTCCGATCCAGCTCTCTGCTGTGGCCTGGGAAAGCAGTCGAAGATGGCCCACCTCCTTGGCCTCCTGCACCCATGTGGGAGACCCAGAAGAAGCTCCTGGATCCTGCCTTTGGATTGTTGCAGCTCCAGCCGTTGTGGCCATATGGAGAGTGAACCAGCAGATGGAAGACCTCTCTCTCTCTCTCTCTCTCTCTCTCTCTCTCTCTCTCTCTCTCTCTCTCTCTCCGCCTCTCCTATCTCTGTGTAACTCTGAATTTCAAATAAACAAATAAATCTTAAAAAAAAAACAAACAAACCAGGGATTGCACAGGTATTCTGTGAGCTACCCAGTATCTTCTGATTGAATTCCTTCTCTGTTTAATTTGGTCACAGATAGATTCTGTTGCTTGTAAGCTAACGCTTTACTTAAACAAAAGCTTTTCCCAGTTCCCAGGTTGATTCATACCTCTGTCACAGGTTTTCATGAAACCATTTGCTTCCTTGGCATCGAAGTTGACCCAGTTCTGATCTCCTGGCATGCTTATCCGGTTTGTGTGTATGTTCTCAATCCTATTGCTTCTGAGTGCACAGATCATGTATGCTTTGCTTTACTTGTGAATTTCTGGTGTTCAGCCCAATACCCCAGTATGTAGCATGAACTCGGAAAATAGGTGTTGAATGCATGATTGACGACAAGAGGAGGAAAAGGCGAGTGTTGTGGAAGTCTCCCCGCCAAAAACTCCATGTCTTCTTGGGCACATGGAAGATGATGCTCCTTAAATTCCACATAACCATTTGTGCTGACTCGTTTGTGGGTAGCAGAGTCAGCTGTATCTTTCAGTAGAAAGCATCTAATTGTCAATGCTCTACCTTCTGCTCTGTTTTCCTGCCACACCGACCAAGATGGCCCTGAGTTAAGCCACTGAGATCTTGGGGTATTATTATTTCAGCAATAACCTCCCCTATCCTAACATAAACAAGTGGAAGAAGAGAAAGAACAAACATACCAGAGGAAATGGGAGAGTTAGATGGTAGTGGACAAAGAATAAAATACGCAACAGAGAATCTTGCCTGCTGTAGACAAGTTTCTGGGCTTATTGATATTTTGAGGGTGGAATCTCAGTTTTGCCATTTATGAGCTCTGTCATTTTGGATGAATTTCTTGATCTGTCCAAACCTCAGTTCCCTCATTGGAAGAGTGGAAGAAAAAAAAATACTACCAAGTTTCTGGGGCTGTTGCATCGATGGCATGTAAATGAGATAATTTATGTGCGAGCACCTAACCTGGCCTGGTGTGGGTGCTCAATAGATGTTGATTGAGTAGATTAATGGTGCGGAGAAGTCACAGGTGGAGTGAGGGAGGGGCCAAGGTGGCGGGAGCCACGTAGTTAGAGAAGGCCTCTGATTGTTAAGCAGACCCATGCTCCGATCGTCCCAAGTCTGTCGCTGTGCATTGTAATTTAGTAAATCATTTCAAGCAGTGGGTGTTTGCTTATTCAATCAGGAAGTGGATTTATGCCTAATTCGGGCAGCTCTTCTGCACTGCACTATGAGCTTAGGAAGCTCCACCGTTCAGGAGCCAGATTGCTGCATGGTGATTTATGTGATCTGGGAGCCTGGTCCCACAGCCACGAGCCTAGGGCATAAATCTGAGGTTTGCAGGGAGCCCTGATTCAGCCTGGCACAGCCTGGCAAAGCACCAGCCATGGGGCCCTTCTCACCTTACTGAGGGGCCCTTGATGTCACAAAGGGTAAGGGTGGGCCCAGGCTCTGAGGCTGCTGGGTCTCATTTATTCATTCAATTGTGCAACCAATAATGGCTGAGCATCTTCTAAGAGACAGACCCTACACTTGGTACTTGGGATATAAATGATGAACATGAAAGACTCAGTCTCCACTCGCTGGACGCTCACGTCCCATTGGGTAGCCATGCGTGAGACAGCCAATAGTTGTGCTACAGTGAGAGATGTATGGTAATAAGGGAAGCACTAGTCACTTGGTGTGGGGGGAGGGCAGAGGGCAACGGCTAAGCTAGGATTGGTTTTTCAGAGGAGGAGGTCTCTAAGCTGAGATGTTTATGAAATGTCTTGGAACAGGGAATGGCATTTGTAAAATCAAAGAGCTGAATGAGACACTACAGAGTCAGCAGGTAGAAGAATCTGGAACATAAAATCATTTGGGGCCGGCGCCGTGGCTCAACAGGCTAATCCTCCGCCTTGTGGCGCCGGCACACCGGGTTCTAGTCCCGGTCGGGGCACCGGATTCTGCCCCTCTTCCAGTCCAGCTCTCTGCTGTGGTCTGGGAGTGCAGTGGAGGATGGCCCAAGTGCTTGGGCCCTGCACCCGCATGGGAGACCAGGAGAAGCACCTGGCTCCTGCCTTCGGATTAGCGCAGTGCGCTGGCCACAGCGCTCCGGCCACGGTGGCCATTGGAGGGTGAACCAATGGCAAAGGAAGACCTTTCTCTCTGTCTCTCTCTCTCTCACTGTCCACTCTTCCTGTCAAAAAAAAATCATTTGGTGGGGCAGGCATGCAGCACGGTCGCCACTTAGGACACCCTCATCCCACATAGAGGTGCCTGGATCAAGTCCTGGCTACTCAGCTTCCAGTTCAGCATCCTGCTAATGCACACCCTGGAAGGCAGTAGGTGATGGTCCAAGGACTTGGGCCCCTGACACCCATGTGCAAGATCCAGACTGAGTTCCAAGATCCTGGCATCAGTCCAACGCAGCCCAGGTTGCTGTGGGCATTTGGGGAGTGAATCAGCCAATCAGCCAATGGGTGAATCTGAATCTGTTTTTTTTTTTTTTCTTTTGTCTGTCTCTGCGCTTTTCAAATTGGAAATGAGATGCAAATAACAATAACTAAATGAAAGCCATGTGATATGGCTGCAGAGCAGAATTAAAGAGTGAGTGGTGAGAGATGATGCTGGGGCAGGCAAGCAGGGGTCTGGCTGCCCAGACCTAGGGCTTTTCTGTGCAGAATTGTCTAGAAGAGGTGGCATGGCCAGGAAGGAGGCAGAGAGCTCAGGGTGAGAGATGATGGTGGCCTGGGTTGGGATGCGATGGGAAGTTTATGGGTTGGACTTAAAGCAGATAATCACCGCTAACCCTCCCGGTGCTGGGCGTAGCTTCAGGACTTTAGCTTCTCTGTGCTGTAGCTGCTGTGAGGATGCTCTTCCTACAGATGAAGAAAGAGAGGCACAGAGAGGTTTAGTAACTGCTCCAGGTCCTACAGCGTGTGAGTGACACAGCGGAGATTCAACCCCATTGCAAGAGTCATGCATATCACCCGTGTGTCTTGCTGCCTTGTCAGACCAGGAACTTTCTAGAAAGTCAGGGACCAAAGGCTTTATTTACTCACAGCACCTGGAAGACAGTATGATACCTGGTTGGTGCTTAATTACTGTTTGTTGAGTGAATGACTGACCTGAGAGAGGGAGTGCGACCAGCTTGGATTTGCACCAGTGCCCAAGCCACTCCCTAGCTTTGACCACTCCAGTTCAATCCTTTTCCTGCCTCGCCCCAGTCCCCTCCTGGCTGACAGAGGTTTCATTAGGAAACAGGGCGACTGCCTCTGGGGTCCCTTTGCACACACAGCCTCAGAGCAGATGTGAAAGGGTTTCGTAAAGGACAGGGCGCTCTGGCAGGCTGGTGATTACCATTGCGACCGGGCAGGCTGAGACCCCACATTGGAATTCCAGAAGGCATTTCCTTTCTGTTGAACACTGAACGCTTCTTTTGCCTGGAAGTCTTTGGCGCAAATTAATTATGGTTCTCTGAGGCCACCTGCCCCTCCCTCCCTCTCCTGACAGCTGAGGTTCTGGGAGGGCCACCACTGGGTACCTGTCTCCTCTGGGTGGCGGCTCCTTTTTCTCCTATTTACTTCTCCTTTAATCTGCATATTATCGTCAGCACAAAGCCCTCAGAATAACATCTGACAAATGATGCCTATTAAAAAAAAAACTGTGCGCACTTCTCATTCACCGCCTTCTAATTTGGAATAGCATTATAACTATGCATCGCTAGACAAGCAATATTATGTTAAGAACATGATAAAATACCAGCAGGTCTGTAATGGCACCAACCAAATGGTAATTTCTGCTTCAGAAATTGGTCATTTATTTTGCTGGTCTGTTCTTACGTTCAAATTAGATGAAGTTTAATATACTGTAAAATTGAATGTATTCTGTCCTTTTCAACAAATATGGCGTGTGTGAAAATGATTTATGGCTCATGGGAACCTCTAAAATGTTAAATAATCTCTTTGTGTGTGTGTGTGTGTTTCTTAAGTAAGTTATGGGCCGAGAGTTTAAACACAGGGAAAGCAAAAACTTTATTAAGCTCTAGGCCCTCGTTGTCCTGTTATCGGCCATGCTAAGAACAAGAGCTGCCCCGCACATATTAGGCTGGGCTGTAAGAGCAGCCACATTAATTGCTACATTAATTTTCTTCTATTAACTATAATTGGGAGGAAAGCAAGTCTTCCCCAGTGAGTGTTATAATTTGCGACTTAATTTTTAATAAAGCTGTGTTCAGACGAAGGGTGCTTAGCACAGGTCATTTCTTTCAATGGGTGTTTGGCATCCCGTTGCTAGCAGACTGACACAGCTGCTTGAAATGGGGGGGGGGGGCAGGTGGAGGAAGAGTGGGGGAAGGGAAGGCTCCTGGGATAAGGGGTAAGCGGCTCTCTTTTGGAAATGCTTGATTTTGTCACCCTGCGTGACATCCCTCCAAGCCTCAGGGAAAACTTGAGAAGCTTAGGCAAATGCCCAGAGGATATGGCTAGGATGTTATGACTGTAGAGGAATGATCTGAATGCCTTAGCTGAGTTTTCTCATCTGTGAAATGGGCGAGATGACCCCAGTGGTAATAAGTGATTCTGTTGTCACATGTGCCATGTATGGGACACTGTTCTGAGCACGTCACCTACACTCATCACTCTGGGAAATTCTCATGACCAACTGTGGCATTGGTATGCGCTCATGCCCATTGTACAGATGAAGAAACTGAGGCACAGAGACATGATGCACCTTGCCCCAGGTTACACAGAGAGTGAGTGGTGGAGGTGGGCTTTAATCCCAAATGACCCAACTTTGGAATCCATACATTGAGACCGTGAGGCTAAGGAGACTTCCAGGGAGATGGTGCATGTGAATGAGGTTGGTATTTCTTCACTGGGAAGCCTGTCAATCAACAGACATTATTGGAGCCCTTATATGTGCTGACCAGGGCTGTGCCTGGTCACTGTCCAGGGTACAGGGGAAGGACAGGAAGGTCGGAGAATTTCATGTACTTGAACCCTCACCTGAAAGCACCAGGCTCATTTCAACCACCTGCTAAGTGTTGGTGACAGCAGAACCTGCTGCCACTCAGATTGAGTGAGAAGTCCAGGTTGGGTAGTTGGAGAGGGAATTAGCTTTCGTCAGAATCTTCCAGACAGTACCAGTTGTTTTGTGCCATCTGCTCCATTCTCATGACAGCCTGGCAATTGATTGACAGCCTATTTGATTGATTGGTTAACTGGAGGCTGCTCTGTG
This sequence comes from Lepus europaeus, assembly GCF_033115175.1. NCBI lineage: Eukaryota > Metazoa > Chordata > Mammalia > Lagomorpha > Leporidae > Lepus > Lepus europaeus. The sequence continues at coordinate 20,935,817 of NC_084847.1, forward strand.
CTGCAGGATGTGCCCTTAATCCTTTCACCTTCTACTCAACCTCCTAGCTTCCAACTTTCTCCACGTCTGTCCCAAAGCACAGTCAGCCTAGTGGAGATTCTTCCGAGAGCAACATCCACCAATTTGCCAGGAACAAAAAAAGTTCCTGGAAAGGAAAATTTGGAGACACAATGCAAGCCCAGAGCAGGGAGAGGGGATGCTAAGTAAGCAGAGGAAACAAAAAAATGTAGTTGATAAAAGATCACAGTAATTCCTGAGGGGACTTCCCCACAGTCCGTGTTGAGTGTGAAATCCCACTGTGTCAGCCTTGGATGGGTGAACTGGACAAGTCTCTCAAACTCTTGGAGCCTCAGTTTCCCCATTTTTAACAAGGGCATGCTAATGATATTGGCTTCCTCGTGTTAGTGAGAACGTAGTGAGATTATGCTTGGACCAATGACCTTCGTTCCAAGCTCTGCAGAGAGATAATTATATGAGGAGTTCTTGCTTTGGAATCAGCCTGAAGAAGATCACAACCAGGGTTGTTCTCCGTAAAGCTGGGAAATATCCAGTCCCGTAATTTGTTAGTGATTTTCTGCTCACCCCATTCCCTTTAGACTGAGGTAATCGATCGACTATCTAGCAAGCCCCCTGGGCTAGCCAGCCGTGGTTACTACAATGAAATGCCAGAGGCAGGCTATCTTGTGAACAAAAGACATTCCTTTTAAGTGCAACCTGGAGGAGCTTCGTCCGCTGGTGCCCTTCTTGTTGGCAGAGTCCTGAGATGACCCAGGGCATCACATGGCAAGAGACAGGGGCACATGTGTGCGTGTGTGTGTGTGTCTATGCGAGTGTGCATGTGTCTACTGATGTCTCCTCCTTACCTTCTAAAGCCACCAGGGATCACCCACGGGGGCTCCATCCCGATGGCCTTATCTAACCCTAATCAATTCTCAAAGGCCCCTCGTCTAAAGACCGCAGTCAGATTGCTCTTGCCCCCTCTCAGTACCACTAACTGTAATTAATGTAACTGTAACACAACTTTGGGGATGAAACACTGGCATTCTTTGGGGACAAGCCAGAGTTAAACCCTAGCTGACTTGCAAAGAGAGAAGCTGACATCAACCCACAGACACTCTGTCCTCAAATCATTTGACTTCTCTTGGTCTCAGCACCATGTGTACACAATGCACTTTTCCCTCCTTACTTTCCCATTTCTTTTTTTTTTTCATTTATTCTTACTTTTCCATTTCTTTTTTTTTTTCAAAAAAATATTTTATTTATTTGGAAGGCACAGAGGGTATGGGACAGGGTGGGGAGGGGAGACACAAAGAGATCTTCTAACCATTGGTTCACTCCCCAAATAGCCACAATGGTCAAGGCTGGGTCAGGCCAAGGCCAGTAACCTGGAACTCATTCCAGGGCTCCCATATGGGTGCAGGGGTCCAAGCACTTGGACCATCTTCCACTGCTTTTCCAAGGAACTGGATAGGAAGTGGAGCGTTCATATGAGATGCTGGCATTATAGGCGGTGGCTACAATGCTGGCCCCTCTGTTCCTTATTTTTTTTTAATGTTTATTCGTTTTAAAATTTTATTTGAAGGATGGAGAGGGAGAGAGAGAGAGCTCTTCCATCTGCTTGATCTCTCACCAATTGTCTGCAACAGTCAATAGTGGTGCAGTCTGAAGTCAGGGTAAGAACTCCATCTGATTCTCCCATGTGAGTGACAAGGAGTCAAGAACTTGACCCGTCCGATATTGGTTCCCAGGATAAAACAGGAAGCTGTATTGGGAAGGGTATTTGTAATTAGACGTTTATTTTGCTGTAAACAAATCCATGCATAGTTTTCTTGTAAGATGCATTTCTCATGGCCTTTTTGAAGAACCTCGTATGCCTAGATTTCCTTTAATTCCATTTTTCCAGAACTTTCTGGAGTATGCTTGTAAATCTTCTTCTGATTTCCTGTCTGCGCATTTGGGTCTCTCTGTCTCTTGGGAGCCCCAGAGTCTTAAATAATCGCTTGTTTATGGGGCTTCTCTCAGAAACTCCAAAAGGTTCTTAAATGCTTGCTTCTCTTGTTAATTTTTAAATTACAGAAGTTGGGGAACTGGTGCCGTGGCATGGTAAGCTAAGCCTCTGACTGTGGCGCGGGCATCCCACATGGGCTCTGGTTCGAGTCTTGGCTGCTTCCCTTCTGATCCAGCTCTCTGCTATGGCCTGGGAAAGCAGTAGAAGGTGGCCCAAGTGTCCTTGGGCCCCTGCACCCATGTGGGAGACCTGGCAAAAGCTCCTGGTTCCTAGCTTCAGATAAGCGCAGCTCTGGCTGTTGTGGCCATTTGGGGAGTGAACCAGCGGATGGAAGACCTTTCTCTCTCTCTCTCCCTCCCTCTCTTTGTAACTATCTCTCAAATAAATAAATAAGTAAAATCTTTTACAAAATGTACAGAAGTTGGATGCTTCCTATTTTTCTTTCAGACCGACAATGACAAAGCACAGAAAGATATCCCTACACAGTGGAATGAACTGATTTCTTCCTTCTCTGTGCCCGGGACCCCCCATGGCCCTCTAGCTCTTCTGGGCAGTACTGAGGGCAGTGAGGTATTTCCTGCAGAGTGAAAGACAAAAAGACATTTCCAAGCTGACCTGGTTCCCACCCTGGCTCCTCTGCTAAACTCACTTTATGAGTCTGGGGATGCCATTCGCCTTCTCTGGCGCTGGCTTTCCCATTGATAAAGTGAGCAGGTTGTACTCCACATCTCTGACATTTCCCGGGCTGAAATGACCACTGTTGGAATCTTTGATTCATTTCCTGTAGAATTGCTACCGAGTGCCAAATTTCATTAGCCTGACAAGCCTCACTAGGCGCAGGCAGAAGGCATTCAAATGCAAATACGGGACAATTGACATTATTTTTTCCCCCATTTTCTCTGGTTCTAATGCACTTCGCTAGGCTTTGCTTTTCTCTTACCTTTGTAAATGTGTTTCTACAAAGTCCCAAAGGGGGAGCAGGCTTACTTAAGTCGGGGGGGTGGGGGTGTTCTCGGGACTATTTCCGGAAGTAGACACTTTCTTTTTCTACTCCTGAAAGATATTTAGCAAGAGGGAGGCTTTGGGGGTGCAGCTGCCTGCGATGCCAGCATCCTGTATGGATACCGGTTTAATTCTTGATTGCTCCACTTCTGATCCAGCTCTCTGTTAACATGCCCGGGGAAACCAGTGGAAGATGGCCCAAGAGCCTGGTCCCAGGCCACCCCTGTGGGAGAACTGAATGGAATTTCAGGCTCCTGTCTTCAGCCTGGCCCCACCCTGGCCAGCCATTGCTGCCATTTGGAGAAGGAACCTCTGGATGGAACATCTCTCTCTCTCTCTCTCTCTCTCTCTCACTCTCGCGCTCGCTCTCGCTCTCACTTTGTATCTTCTTCTTTGTAACTCTATCTTTCAAATAAAGAAATGATTCTTTTAAAAAAAAAGATACTTAAAGTATTCTATTTGATCTTATTGTAGCTGCCATATCGTTTGCCTTTTAGAACCAAGAAAACACTTTCCTTCTCTAATGCTTTGTTTTTGCTTATCTTAACTTTTATTAATATATGAGAACATATTTCATGTATTCCATAGATACAACACTAAAACGATAATCATACTTCCCTTCTTCCCTCAACCCCCCTTCCTTCCTTCCTTTCTTTCTTTTCCCTTTATTTTTTTGCTATAAAACACTTATGATGTATAATCACAGGTATAATATGCCGCTAACCATCATGTTCAACAAGTAAAACACAGAGCTGTTCCACAGCAGTTTAGACATGGGCTGTAAACAATAATCAAATCACAAAATGTCAGATTCCTTCTTATACATTTTTTGGCATTCTATATAAATTATCACATATCAGATAATACCAGAGATAATTACCAGCTTCATGTAACGTCATCAAGATCTACTCACTGGGAGCCAGTGCTGTGGCATAGCAGGTAAAGCCGCCGCCTGCAGTGCCCGCATCCCATATGGGCACAGGTTCGAGTCCCGGCTGCTCTACTTCCAATCCAGCTCTCTGCTATGGCCTGGGAAAGCAGTAGAAGATGGCTCAGGTCCTTGGGCCCCTGCACCCGCATGGGAGACCCAGAAGAAGCTCCTGGCTCCTGGCTTCAGATTGGCACAGCTACAGCCATTGCAGCCAATTGGAGAGTGAACCAGCAGATGGAAGACCTCTCTCTCTCTCTCTCTCTCTCTCTCTCTCTCTCTCTGCCTCTCCTTCTCTCTCTGTGTAACTCTGGCTTTCAAATAAATAAATAAATCTTTAAAAAAAAAAAAGAAAGAGTTACACAGAGAGAGAAGGAGAGACAGAGAGAGAGAGTGAGGTCTTCCATCTGCTGGTTCACTCCCCAGATGGCCGCAACAGCTGGAGCTGCGCCGATCTGAAGCCAGGAGCCAGGAACTTCTTCTAGGTCTCTTACATGGGTGCAGGGGCCCAAGCACTTGGGCCATCCTCCACTGCCCTCTCGGGCCACAGCTGAGAGCTGGAGTGGAAGAGGAGCAACCGGGACTAGAACCTGGCACCCATATGGGGTGCTGGAGGATTAACCAAGTGAGCCATGGCGCTGGCCCCAAGGAGGAGGTTTTACCAGTTATGCCACAGTGACGGCCCCTCTGACTTTAAAATAAATAAATAAATCTTTAAAAAAAAAAAAAAAAAAGCCCAAACACATGAAAGCAGATCTATGTGTGTGTGTGGGGTGGGGGTGGGGGTGGGAATAGAAGGAGAGAGACAGAGACAGAGAGAGAAAGCCAGCTCATAATAGCATCCGGATACAGTGAAGATTGAAGATGTAGATTCAGCCATGCCTGAAACTTCCTTGAATTCCCAATATGTGAGCCAATAGTTGTTTTTCTATTTTTCTACTCAAGCTAGCGTTCCCCAATTTTTTTTCCAATTTTTACTCTTTCTTTTATTCAAAAGAAAACAAGCTAATAGAATTGTCTTTTAAAAAATAAATGTATTGGGGCCAGTGCTGTGGCATAGAGGGTAAAGCCACCATCTACAGTGCCGGCATCCCATATGGGCACCAGTTTGAGTCCCGGCTACTCTGCTTCTGATCCAGCTCTCTGCTATGGCCTGGGAAAGCAGTGGAAGATGGCCGAATTGCTTCGGCCCCGGCATCCACATGGGAGACCCAGATGAAGCTCCTGTTCCTTGCTTTGGACTGGCATTGTGGCCATTTGGGGAGTCAACCAGTGAATGGAAGATCAGTCTCTCTCTCTCCCTCTATCTCTCTGTCTTTCAAATAATAAAATAAATAAACCTTTAAAAATAAAAAAGTATTTATATTTCTAAATGTACTTAAAACAGACTTGAGTTATCCTAATATGTCTTTAAAGAAGAAAAATTTTAAAAGTTAATTGGCCCTAGTCATACCATTGCTAGCGGTTGCGTTATATTAAGGTATATTTTCTCTGCAAAGAGTGGCGGTGGAATACAGTATTAATATTGACTTGTATTTGGTTTTATCTACCCAATATCAGACACCTTAGTCACATTTTATCTAGTCATTGTTACAACACTTGTGATATTCAATTAACCGTTTTCTACATCTTAAGAAAGGAGGATTCTGAGGTTAAGAAAAGTTAAAAATCATATAGCCAAAGGGTAAGGCAGTGAAATTCAATCTTAGGGGTTTCTACCTTTCAAGCAAATAGAGATTGTGTATTTTACACTTTTAGATGCTACAAACTGTGGATTGGAGCTGCGCTCCCATGTTCAAGAATAAGATAATATCAGCTGAACACCCACTACACGTCAGATACCACTGCTTTCATAGATACCAACTTTTTAATATCGCCTTCTTTTACCTTTATAAAAATCCAATAAAGTCAGCAATATTAATCCGAACTCATTAGCATCTGCACTGGAAAATCAGCAATAAATTCCAGAGTCAAAAAGTAGCCAATCTCGAAATTCAAATACGTTTCCCTCTGAAATCAAAGTCCGTATTTTACTTTGTGATTATTCTTATTGACTCCTTGAGGAAATTCAAAACCCAACGAGGTAAGCAATCAGAGAAATTGGAGTGCCATGAATTGCATGGCATTGAATTAAGATGTACAGGTATTTAACACATCAAGGGAAAACATAAATAAAAACGATGTTTGATTCGGCTTTAAAAGAATGCTCCTCTATTTGAAGATCCCGTTTCCTAATTCTAAAATGTGGATATAGGAATTCATGACCCGACAACTTTCCAGCTTTAAAATTTGACTGTTCAGTGATTGGTCCAGCAATTGAAGATGTAGATTCAGCCATGCCTGAAACTTCCTTGAATATATATATATATATATATGATCATATATATATATGAGCCAATAGTTGTTTTTCTATTTTTCTACACAAGCTAGCGTTCCCCAATTTTTTTTTCCTGTTAGGATCTGATCTGGCAGCAGCTGACAGGGACTAAACACTAATACAGTGGCTTTAGAAAGACGGGAGCGTATCCCCCACATGTAACACTTGAGAAGAGGCCAGCCAGGCCTGGGATGATGGTTCTGTTCCACAAAATACTCAGAGCCAAGCCCCTTCCATCAAATCATATATATCCTCATGACCCAAGCTGGCGTGACTGCAACTTCAGAGATCAATCCATGCTCCAAGCAGCAAGATGGAGAATTCAAGAAGATAAAAAGGGCAAAGGAGGAGTTAGGGTTGCCTTTCAAGAAAGCCGTCACGTGACTGTAGCATTCTACATGCCATTGGTTAGCGCTGAAGCACATGACCACAACTAGCTGAAAGGGAAGCTGGGAAGAACAATTCCACAAATACCACCCCCTGCCCCTGGCCCCAGTCGTCATGCCTCCCAGCTAAGTGTGCTGTTTCCAGTGAAGAGCAGGAGTATAAATAATTGGGACGCCTAGCAGTTCCTTTTTTTCTTTTTCTTCTTTTCTTTTTTTTTTTTTTTTTTTTTTTTTTTGACAGGCAGAGTGGACAGTGAGAGAGACAGAAAGAAAGGTCTTTTTTCTGTTGGTTCACCCCCCAGTGGCCGCCACGGCTGGGGTGTTGCACTGATCCAAAGCCAGGAGCCAGGTGCTTCCTCCTGGTCTCCCTTGTGGGTGCAGGGCCCAAGCACTTGGGCCATTCTCCACTGCCTTCCCGGGCCACAACAGAGAGCTGGACTGGAAGAGGAGCAACCCGGTGCCTCAACTGGGACTAGAACCTGGTGTGGCGGTGCTGCAGGTGGAGGATTAGCCTATGGAGCCATGGTGCCAGCCGCCCATCAGTTTCTACCACACACATTTGTTTGTAAAAAGCAAACCATTAAATGTGACTGGCATATTTGCTAAGACCTGAGTGCTATGAAGATCATAACTCGTAGGAAAACTGAGACATGGAAAACTAAATCTGAGTTTCATTTAAAAAAAAAAAAAAACTCATGATAAACAAATAATCCTAAAACGTCCAATTACAAAACACTCTACTCTTTCCAAATTAAGGCAAATTAATTGAAATATCTTTGGCAAACTATTTTACTTCAGTAAATTTCATATTTTGTGTCCCCAATATTAAAACAATACTTATCTTCCAAGATTTTGATGAAAAAATGATGAAATGAGCAACTGCCTATTCAGGTAGATTTGTTGTTATTCCGAATTTAAAATAAATATTATGTAGGGTTCCTCCATACCTGGTTTATAAACCTATGTGAAGATGATATAAACTGGGATCCTTTGGTTGTTAGCAAGGGTGATATAATTTAAGCAGGCTTATGCTTTTAAAAAGGGATGTTATTTGACTATCGTAATGATTTCTGGAATGGTTGATTTCAATTGTTTAAAGGATATTAACAAGGCTACCAAGTCTCATTTTTGATCCACTTTTCTCTCTGTTATAATTTTCATCCAGGTACTCCTTTTCTGGTGACAAACATGGCTCCAAGAGCAACCACCTTGTCATTTTATAAATTCTAGCAGAAAGAACGGGCATCCTTCCAAATTCATCCTGAAGATGTCCATTGGATTAATTTGGGACATCTGAGTAATTTTGGGATATCTGAGCCAACCATCGATCCCCCAGCAGATAGAGTAGTCCTCTTGGCTGTTTCTGTTTTTGAGTTTGACCCTGTACCCAATGCTTTAAGCAGAGGAATGCTGGAGAGACAATACAACAGGTTAGACATAGAAAGTAGGTTCCATACTCTTTTGTAAATCAAAGACATTTAAGAGACTGATGGAAGATAGTGATAATCTAGTTCTGTCCCTCATTTAATATATGAGCAGGACTAAATGGTGAAGTGATTTGCCCAGTGATATAGAGGTGGTTAGCAATGGAGCCAGAGCGAAAACTCAATTCTCTTGATTCTAGTTTCATGATCTTTCTCACCATATAATTCTGGCTCTTTTTAAAGGCTAGCTACCCATAATCTAGTCTGTGATAAACCTGACTGGTAGTTGTTTCTTTTGTCTAAGCCATCACGTTTTGCTCTCAACTAATTTGCACTGTTTTGATTTCGCTCATTATTTAATTTGCAAAAAACTTGGAACACGAATTTAGCCCCGTGAATTCTGTGGTGCTTTGTTGAAACTCTCAGTAAAAAAAAAATCTATTTGAGATTCTAATTTTTATTTCCTAGAGCTATGACTTACTTAAAAATTCTTCTGGAAAATTTTATTATTTGTTCACTGTAATATAAATTAAAATAATATTTTTCGCTTCGATGAGAAGCAAGATTGGGGTGGGTGTTTGGCCTAGGGATGAAGACATCAGGATGGTCCCATCCATACTCCAGTACCTCAGTTTGATACCCAACTATGCATTCATGATTCCAGCTTTCTGTTGATGCTTGGAGGTAGCAGTAATGGCCCAAGCAACTGAGTTCCTGCGTCCATGTTGGGGACCTAGATTGAGTCCCTGGGTTCTGTCTCTGCTCACCTTGCCACAGTGGGCATTTGAGGAATGAATGAGCAGATGGGAATTTTCTGTCTCTCTATCTTTCTAGCTTTCAGATTTAGAGAGATGACAGCTTATTGAAGAAAGATCAGAAAATACAGTGAAGGCTCATAGCCTTCATAACCCTGATACCCAGGAATAATCACTATTAATGCATTGGTTTATAATGTTATTAAACAATGGATCATATTACTGTAACATATTCTTCTTGCTTAAATTTTGCAAGTCAATAGTTGCATAAATCAGAGTGACTCATTTTTTGATTATACCTTTATTTAAACTATTTTCATGTTGTAGAGCGTTGAGACCATTTCCACGTTTTCACTCTTACAAATAATACAGTGATGAGTGTCTTGTATTTTAGAATCCTATTTCAGTTAGGATGCCTTAATTGCAAGAAACAGAAGTCAATTATGGTTAGTTTAAAAGAGGAAATAAGGAATTGAATAGAGGAAAGGAATTTATTGGAATGGTTGATGCGACTCACAGGTTTGAATCACAGGTTGTGTAACTTCAGAAAGGAGAGGATCTAGAAGGTTCTGAGGACCCATTGGCAGAAACTGATGGAATGTCCACTGAGGCCGTTACCACGGAGGAGAGTCAACTTTAGCCATTTTCTCTTCTTTTCAATAAGGTTCTTTATGCATTTATTTGAAAGTCAGGGATAGGGGAGAGAGATAAAGAGAAGGAGAGAGATTGAGAGAGAAAGAAAGATCCTCCATGTGCAGCTTCAATCCACAAATACCCAGAACAGCCAGGGCTGGGCAGGCTGAAGCCGGGAGTCTAGATCTGAATCTGGGTCTTCCACATGGGTGGTAGGAACCCAACCACCTGAGCCATTACCGCTGCCTCTCAAGATTCACACTAGCAGAAACTGAATTCAGAAGTGAAGTGAGGACTCAATCCCAGGCACTCTGGTTTAGGATGTGAGCTTCCCCAGTAGTATCCTAACCATTGAACCAGATGTGTGTCCCAACTTAACCCATTTTCTTTTTTTTAAAATTTTTTTTATTTTTTAAACAGGCAGAGTGGACAGTGAGAGAGAGAGAGACAGAGAGAAAGGTCTTCCTTTGCCATTGGTTGCCATTGGTTCACCCTCCAATGGCCGCTGCGGCTGGCACGCTGCGGCCGGCGCACTGCGCTGATCCGAAGGCAGGAGCCAGGTGCTTCTCCTGGTCTCCCATGGGGTGCAGGGCCCAAGGACTTGGGCCATCCTCCACTGCACTCCCGGGCCACAGCAGAGAGCTGGCCTGGAAGAGGGGCAACCGGGACAGAATCCGGCGCCCTGACTGGGAATAGAACCCGATGTGCCAGTGCCGCAGGTGGAGGGTTAGCCTAGTGAGCTGCGGCGCTGGCCTAACCCATTTTCTGACCTTGAATCCCCTCTGCTGAAGTCCAGGGTAGAGAGTCAGTGAAGTTTATCTTGAGTCCATGTCCACCATTTGGCCAAGAGAATGTCTGCAATCTTTGTTTATAGTGCCCTGAAATCACAAGGAGAAAGGGTGGTTTCTCAAAGAAGCATTTAAGAGTTTAAAGAAAAGGGAATGGAAGCTGGCTGACCAAAAACAATATCAACAAGTCTGGATATTTCTTAGACTAAATTCCTAGAAATAAAAGTGATTCATTAAGAGAATATAAAAAAGAGTTTTAAAAATCTTCTAAATAATGCAAAAATTACTAGAAGTTGAGACACTAATAAAATGAAAGTTATTATTCATATTAATAGATTTATAACAGGTTAGGAGAAACCCTAGGAAACTTGTCTCACTCTGCTTCTCATAGAGTTACCACCTCCGTCAGAAGAAACGTGGGAGGAATTCTGGCCAAAAGTCATTACTCTGTGATCTGTGATGTTCCGGTTGCTCCTCTTCCCATCCAGCTTCCTGTTAGTGCATCTGCAAAGGCAGCAGATGATGGCCCAAGTGCGTGGGCCCGTGCCACCTGCATGGGAGACCCAGATGGAGTTCTGGGCTCCTGTCTTTAGCCTGGTCCAGTCCTGGCCATTGTGGTCAATTGGGCAGTGAACCAGTAGATGAAAGATCTGTGTGTATGTGTGTGTGTGTCTGTGTGTCCCCCCTTTCATCCCTCTGCCTTCCAAATAATTAAATAAATAAGTGTTTTAAGAAGTTACAAAGCATTAATGTGTACATTGTATAAAGACCTTGTACAGCAATAAAAAAAAATCAAGTAACCTGCTTTGCAAAATGGGCAGAGGTCTTGAATTGACGTTTCTCTGAAAAGGATATACACATGGCCAACAAGCATCTTAAAAGATGCTCAACATCACTAATAACAGAGAACACAAGTCTATATTCCAAACATTGTTTTTGCCTGTTTCATACAAACATAGAGAATCATTTAGAATATGTTCTTTCCGGGGCCATCAAAGTAGGAGGTAACTTTCTCTGAAGGGAGGAGAGAACTTCCACTTTGACTATGGCCTGGTCGGAATAGGATCGAAGTCGGCGAACCCTAAAGATTTCCATAGCCTCGGCAACTTATGGCTAGAGCCTAGGGAGATTACTGATGCCATAAACAAGAGTATTAAATTGTTAAATTAACATCAGGAGTCACTGTGTACTTACGTCCCATGTGGGATCTGTCCTTAATATGTTGTCCAAGGTGAAGTAATGATATAGCTAGTACTGAAACAGTATTTTTACACTTTGTGGTTATGTGTGGGTGCAAACTAATGAAATCTTTACTTAGTATATACTGAAGCGATCTTCTGTATATAAAGATAATTAAAATTAAAAAAAAAACTTGGTTTTAAATTGGAAATTACATAGAAAAATAATCAATCTTTTTTAAAAAAAAATCTTGCAGAATCTCGGTCATTAATGTGATGTACACTGTTATTTAATGCTATAACTAGTACTCCAACAGTATTTTTTCACTTTGTGTTGCTATGGGAGGACAAACTGTTGAAATCTATATATATACTAAACTGATTTTCTATATATAAAGAGAATTGAAAATGAATCTTGATGAGAATGGAAGGGGAGAGCGAGTGGGAAAGGGGAGGGTTGCGGGTGGGGGGGAAGTTGTGGGGGGGAAGTCTTTGTAATCCATAAGCTGTACTTTGGAAATTTATATTCACTAAATAAAAAAAAAGAATATGTTCTTTCATAACTTATTTTCTGCGATTAAAATTATAATTTGAGACCTACACGGGTTGCTTTGTGGTTGATTCACTCTCATAACTGGATAGCATTCCACCATATAAATGCACCACAATTTACACAATCACACCCATATGCACAATTCTTTGAATATGGATATTTGGAATATTTCCATCTTTTATCATTATCAGTGTTTCTGATATAAACAGTGGTTGACGATGGTACCTTCCAAGAACATACATGCAAGAGTTTCTGTAGCATATACACCCAGGAGCTCCAGAATCCATCGTGATTTGGTAGGGAATACAGCTCATAATATCACTGGGGACACTGAGGATCATAGCTCTATTGATCAGGTGTCATTCTGCAACAGGATTGACCTACACAAAGCAGTTTGGTTACTTACCTGTTACTTAGAATTATAGACATTTTGGATAATCACAAGCTGATCTCCGAGAAACAAGTGAGAATGAAATAATTACCTGTGGCCGGAAAAGGAGACTTTTTAAAAAAAATTTATTTGACAGGTAGAGTTATAGACAGTGAGAGAGAGTCAGAGAGAAAGGTCTTCTTTCCATTGGTTCACTCCCCAAATGGCTGCTATGGCTGGCACTATGCCGATCCAAAGCCAGGAGCCAGGTGCTTCTCCTGGTCTCCCATACAGGTGCAGGGGCCCAAGCACTTGGGCCATCCTCCACTGCACTCCTGGGCCACAGCAGAGAGCTGGACTGGAAGAGGAGCAACCAGGACGGAATCCGGCTCCCTTATGGCAGGCGGAGCCACGGCGCCGGCCACAAGAGGAGACTTTCTGGTTTTAGCTATGTAATTGGTTAGACATATCACACTGAAAAAAAAAAAAAAAAAGCTTACCAAGTTGGAGGGAATTACAGACCTAGAACTCCGTCTCTGGATGGCAATGGGTATAAAGCAGCCCAGAGAAAAGTTTCACAACTCAGGTGGAATTCAAGTTCAAGTCTATTTGACCAGGAAGACTTCCACTACTGTGATTTCCTACAAAACTACCCATATCTGGGGTCACTCTCTCTTTTTCCTCAGTCTGTCACAGGATAAGTACTTACACCACACTTTCTTCAGGGCTTCCAAATACCCGCCAGCGACACAGTCAGTAGAACATAAACACACAGAGCTAGGAGGCAGCTCCTTCTTCCTGGCCTTGGCCTCCATGATCCTCGCTTCTTCCCTGACCAGGTCCAGCTTTCCTTTTCGACCTCATCTGGAAGCTGCTTGCTCAGGGAGACCTTGGCTGAAGCCTTGGCCAGACTCACTTCCTCTGTGTCCTCTGCCCATTGTATACTTGACCTTCCATGATGCTCATCAGCCAGGTCGCTGTTTGTGTTTCCTTGGCCAACGACACAGAACAAAAGTGTCTTGTGCGTGAAGGTGTCCCTGGGGCCTGGGTCAGTGAAGGACAGTAGGTGCTGACTCAATAGCTGTTGAATAAAACAATGAGTGATGGACAGGCAAAGTCAGTGCCGGGACTAAACAGAAGCCGAGTCTCGTGACTTCTAGGGTCAACACACTCTGTCTCACACCTTGAGCTTGGGTGAGGGCTCGAGACTCTAAGAATGGTCAGAGGATGTCATTAACACTCTTTCCCATGTGAATGCTTGTTTCTTTTTTTTTTTTAAACTTTTATTTAATGAATATAAATTTCCAGTATACAGCTTATGGATTACAATGGCTTCCCCTTCCCATAATTTCCCTCCCACCCGCAACCCTCCCCTCTCCCGCTCCCTCTCCCCTTCCATTCACATTAAGATTCATTTTCAATTCTCTTTATATACAGAAGATCAATTTAGTATACCTTAAGTAAAGATTTCAACAGTTTGCACCCACATAGAAACACAAAGTGAAACATACTGTTGGAGTACTAGTTATAGCATTAAATCAAAATGTACAGTACATTAAGGACAGAGATCCCACATCAGGAGCAAGCGCACAGTGGCTCCTGTTGTTGACCCAACAAATTGACACTCTAGTTTATGGCACCAGTAACCACCCTAGGCTGTCGTCATGAGTTGCCAAGGCTATGGAAGCCTTCCAAGTTCCCCGACTCTGATCATATTTAGACAAGGTCATAAAAGACAGGGTGAGGATAGTAACCAATGATCCTAAGATACCAGGTCTGAACAATTATACAGCATTAAGTGGGGAAGAGGACCATCAGTACACACAGGTTGGGAGTACACGGTGTGTTTCGAGATTTGCAAGTATTCGTTGCCTCCCTTGAGCCACGCCCTGTGCTTGAATTGAGAAACAAGGAGTGTGGACTTGGCTCTTACAGGGCTCTTTGATAAGACGAGGTAGAATACAGGCAATGGAGACAGCCTGCCTGGGGTTCAAACCTCAGCTCTGTCTGTTTCCAGCTATAAGATGCTGCTAAAGATATTTAATTCCTCTCTGTCTTAGTTGTCTTATCTGTAAAGCACAGATAATTGCAGTATCCATCTCACAGAGTTGCTGGGAAGATTAAGCCGTCAATATATGTAAAGCACTTAGAATCATACCTGGCTTGTGGTAAACACCATTTAAGTATTAACTATTGTTACTATTTTGTTCTTTATAAATCAGTCTTGAATGGAAGATTGATTCTAGGCAAGCGATTCCTCTCTATTACCATATTCTCACCTGTTTGGTGAAGAGTTAGAGAAACATGAGGTACTGTAACTTGTGATGCACCCGTCTCCAAGTTAAAGGTTGAGTGACCTTGGGCAAGCTCCTAATCCTATCTCTAAGCCTCACTTTTCACACCAGCAATGTGGGAATGGTATTAGGACCCATCTCATGGACTATTGCAAGAATTAAAACTGAGAACAGAACACCCAGTGTTTCCTGATATATGACAGGAGCTCAGTAACTGTCTCCAGAAGTGGAATCCCAAGAAACGGAGCTGTTTCCTGGCTGCGGGGTGAATGAGGCTACCAGCAGGCCTTTCTCCATGCAGTGGTTCTCTCTGGAAACTCAGTAACCTTTCTTGCTGGTGTCAAGACGACATACTCACATAGCGCTAATGCTGGCTGCTAGCAACAAGGCTTAGCTGTTTCCTGTAGACCTGACACTTCCATAGATTTGAGCATCTCACTGTTTTACAAGGCTTTTCACTAAGTCACTAAGAAGAGAGCAATGAATCTGAAATCTCTCTTTCAGGTCAATAAGAAAGGGTAGGGACCTACACGTGGATCAAAGATCCAAAGATCCAAAGAAGATAAAAATAGAAAATGTGCTGTTTGGGCATAGAATCATATTCTCTCTCTCTCTCTCTCTCTGTGTGTGTGTGTGTGTGTGTGTGGCTTCTTAGCATTTTATCTATAAGGTTCATCCATCTTGTATTATACGTCAATAGTGTATCCCTTTTTTAATTACTGAATCGCATTTCATTGTATGGATATGCTATGGATCTGGGCTTAGGAATGGGATTTTACAGTAATCAGGAATTAGAAATAGAGGAATATTCCTAGAATGAAGAAACAGTTGTAAAACTGGCTTATGGGGACCGGCGCCTGCGGTGCTGGCATCCCATATGGGCTCTGGTTCCAGTCCCAGCTGTTCCACTTCCGATCCAGCAAGGCCTTGGGTCCCTGCACCCACGTGGGAGACCCAGAAGAAGCTCCTGGCTCCTGGCTTTGGATCGGTGCAGCTCCGGCCGTTACAGTCAACTGGGGAGTGAACCATCGGATGGAAGACCTCTCTCTCTCTCTCTCTTTCTCTCTCTCTGCCTCTCCTTTCTCTGTGTAACTCTTTCAAATAAATAAATAAACCTTTTTAAAAAGAAACTGGCTTGGGGCCAGCACTGTGGTTCACTTGGCTAATCCTCCGCCTGCGGTGCCAGTATCCCATATGGGTGCTGGATCCTAGTTCCGGTTGGGGTGCCGGTTCTGTCCCGGTTGCCCCTCTTCCAGTCCAGCTCTCTGCTGTGGCCCGGGAGTGCAGTGGAGGATGGCCAAGGTGCTTGGGCCCCTGCACCCACATGGGAGACCAGGAAGGGGCGCCTGGCTTCTGGCTTTGGATCGGCGCAGCTCCAGTCATAGTGGCCATTTAGGGGGTGAACCAACGGAAGGAAGACCTTTCTCTCTGTCTCTCTGTCTCTCTCTCTCTCACTGTCTAGCTCTATCTGTCAAAAAAATGAATTATAAAAAAAATAAAAATAAACTGGCTCATGGTGACACACTCAGTACATTTATCCAAAAGCATCTTACTGCACACTTCAAACATACATTCTGGGGTACGTGTGACATTGTGAAAGATTTCTTAATTTTCATTTGCAGTCAGTCTCTGGCTCATAACTCACTCCCCAAGGCCTGCCATGGAAGCTCAGTGAGGAAGTCATGGATGAATCCTGCTCCCGAGGTGCCCTGGCCTCGCTCCAAATGAAGAAACACCACCTTGCTGGCTTCCCCACCAGCCTGTTTTACAGGCTGTCCATGCAATGAAGTCTCCCTAAAAACCCAAAAGGCTAAGGCTCAGAGAGCTTCCACCTGGCTGAACATGTGCAGATTCCCAAGGGTGGCATTCTTTTTAAAAAAGATTTATTTATTTGATGGCCCCGTTCTTTCCACTGGGATCTCACTCACAGAGATCTTTCATTTAGGTCTTCTTCTTTTTTTCTTTTCCATGGTATCTTGGCTTTCCATGCCTATAATACTCTCATGGGCTCTTCAGCCAGATCCGAATGCCTTAAGGGCTGATTCTGAGGCCAGAGTGTTGTTTAGGACATCTGCCATTCTATGAGTCTGCTGTGTATCCCACTTCCCACGTTGGATCTTTTTGAAAGTTAGATGAACCAACGGAAGGAAGACCTTTCTCTCTCTCTCTCTCCCTGTCCACTCTGCCTGTAAAAAAAAAAAAAAAAAAAAAAAAAAAAGTTTTTTTTTTCTTTCCTACATAAAGTATGTAAATCATGCCTCACCAAAGTCACTAATAAATAATTAAGCGCTAAAAGAGTTCACAGTGGGCAAACCATTCCTGGCTTGGGTGACTAAGAAAAGCGTCCTGGAAGAGGTGTCAGGCACCCCGGGCTTGATGTATTGGATTGGCCTGGGTTCCACAGAAATGTCCGTGAATGCCAGCTTTGAGTCTTTCCTAGGACTCCTCATTGAATTCCAAGAACAACTCCATTGTACGGAGGAGCTTGCCTGGATTCAGATGTCAAGTGACTGACTTAAAGCTCTCCCTGCATGTGGTGGAACACAGCCCGGAGCCCGTATCTCTCCAGCATCGAAGCCCGTGCCTGTATCCGCGGGAGAATCCTGCCTGGGACTGCTGCTCTTAAATCTCCAGGACTGTGGGGATGCCGTGATTTTGTGACCAATCTATCATAAGCTTGTTTGCCACTATCTAACCGAATTCAAACCTCGTGGCGAGGCAATATCATAAAAACACCCTCCTAATAGTGTGCCTGCTTAAGGCAAATGAATTGCTCAAAGACGAAATTAGAATGCACTCTCAAAGTGCGCAGAAGCTGGAGGATACACTGTGCTATAACATTGATTTCAATTACGTCTTAACCTTCAACGTGATGTTGTGACATTATAGGGCTCTGCCACTGGCTGCTGCTGCACGCTCACTTGTATTCCTTTGGTTAAATCCGAGTTTTGTTGTGCTCCCTCGATCTCTGCGAATATTCTGCTGTTTGCAACTTCGATCAGCTTTGTGGAATCTGCAGGAGTCATTGGATTCCTACAAACGTGGCTGAATGTTCAACATCGCTGAGATGGGGAAAAAAAAAAAAATGGGCGATCCGACACAATGAAAGTCTCCGCCACTCTCTAACCCCCGAAACAAATTCAGAAACTCTTTTGTTCTTGAGTTAAAATGGACCTTTTCTCTGGAGCTGCGAAGGTTATGTCCTAATAAGTCTGGATGCTGTGACAGAGCGTGATTCCTTTCAAGGAAGCAAGGCTGTAGGAGTTGCAGCTCTGTGGGCCTGAATTCCATCACCGCCGTGGCTGAGCAGCACGTGGTTCAAGAAAATAAGGATGAAGGGGTTCTCTGAGATGTTTAAATAAATTACATTCTTCTGGAAAAATGCATAGAACTTCGGAGTCCAGACTTTGTCCTACTTGTGTGCAGTAACTTTCACTGTTATTCATCGACAAAGGTGCAGAGAAGTGACTGGTGCTGGTTCATCTCACCTCCGACTCTTGCTAACTGGGGAGCTGTGGGTAAACTAAATTCTCTGTGTCTTTGTTGTTTGTATTCAACATGGGAGATAATAAAATTGGCCATATGCTCTGTCTCGCGCCCTCTCTCGGTCACTCTGCGTTTCAAATAAATAGATCTTTAAGAGGTTGCAAAATGCATGGAACATTGGGATACAGTATCCATCCTGGTTTGTTAAGTAAACTCAATACAGGGAGGAAAACGGCGTGCAGATTGCATTTTGCTGAAGTTTAGGCAACCATGGGTTGAGTCTTGTATATTACGGCCAGAGAAGTAGGATCTGGACCGGAGGGAGTCATATCCAAGAGGGGTGACCTCGGGGCTGATAGGATAGAGAGGTGAGTGACAGTGCGGAAGAGATTGTAGGCGACAGTACCCCAGTACCCCCAGCAGTTGGGACTCTACCTGCAAGATCCAGTTGGGCTCAACATCAGTGTCCTGTTGGGAAGGGACTGCTTTTATTCTTTTTAAATAAGTGAAGAGTGTTACCTTATAATAGGTCCTTATCAAAAATAATATATTTTACCAAAGCAATATTTTTCAGGAAAGCAATTTTTTAATATTTTTAAGTTTTATATATACAGATTCAGAAACTATAGTGATACTTCCTCCCCTACCCTCTCTCCGGCCCACACTCCAACCCTCTTCCTCTTCTCTCTCCTATTCCCACTCTTAATTTTTACAAAGATCTATTTTCAGCTTACTTTCTTTATTTTATTTTATTTTTTTTTTATTTTTGACAGGCAGAGTGGACAGTGAGAGAGAGAGACAGAGAGAAAGGTCTTCCTTTTGCCATTGGTTCACCCTCCAATGGCCGCCGCGGCCGGTGCGCTGCGGCCAGCACACTGCGCTGATCTGATGGCAGGAGCCAGGTGCTTCTCCTGGTCTCCTATGGGGTGCAGGGCCCAAGCACTTGGGCCATCCTCCACTGCACTCCCTGGCCACAGCAGAGAGCTGGCCTGGAAGAGGGGCAACCGGGACAGAATCCAGTGCCCTGACTGGGACTAGAACCCGGTGTGCCGGCACCACAAGGCGGAGGATTAGCCTAGTGAGCCATGGCACTGGCCTCAGCTTACTGTCTATTCATGAGATTAACACTACACGAAGTAAAGAGTACAACAAACACTGTTCCTCAACAGAAGAGACAAGGACTGTAAACAATCATCGAACCTCAAAATGTCCATTTCACTCCTAAACGTTACATTCAGGGACTCTTTTAGTGACCCCAGATCAGGGAAAACACATGCTATCTTTGAAAGTTCAATAATAAGAAATTATTGACAATAGATTAAATTCATTTAATAGAAGTAATTAAAGTTGCAATATAACTCCTCAAACATTCCTATGGAAAGATGTTAATGAAATATTGTTATGAGCCCTTTCTTGAAAAAATATATTTAGGAAAAACATGGATGGACATGTGGCAAGCTGAAGTTTTATTGGGGTCCTAGAAAGAACTCTTCCTGTGTGAATTTAACATTGTAGAAATAAATGTGTGTGTGTGTGTGTTTTGACAGGCAGAGTGGATAGTGAGAGAGAGAGAGACAGAGAGAAAGGTCTTCCTTTGCCGTTGGTTCACCCTCCAATGGCTGCCACGGTAGGCGCGCTGCGACCGGCGCACCGCGCTAATCCGATGGCAGGAGCCAGGTGCTTCTCCTGGTCTCCCATGGGGTGCAGGGCCCTAGCACTTGGGCCATCCTCCACTGCCTTCCCGGGCCACAGCAGAGAGCCGGCCTGGAAGAGGGGCAACCGGGACAGAATCCGGCGCCCCGACCGGGACTAGAACCCGGTGTTCCAGTGCCGCAAGGCGGAGGATTAGCCTAGTGAGCCACGGCGTCGGCCTAAATGTGTATTTTGATGGACAATTTTGCCTTGTCTAAAGGACACTGGCTTATCTTATCCTAACATTGCATTGTCTCTGAGAGATTTCATTGCCTTTCTAAGATTTAGGACGCTGGGATATACAGAGTTCATCTTGGTCCACAGAGATTGGATTGTCTCCCCACTGTGCTGTGGGTAATAAAGTCAATAATACCTCTATTTACGTATTCATTTCAATAGTCTTGATCAATCGTCCTATGTTGATTTTTAATTGTTTTTTTCTTCTGGGCCAGTTAGAAAAGTTGCACCTAGATTGAATAGGACATTTAAAAACGTTCACTTCACATCTGTATGCAGGCCTTGATTTGAACCTGTTTGAAAATATCTGACAGCAGGTACAGTGGCTTCACGCACCAGAGCCAGGCAAACGCTGCTGGTAGAGGAGAGACTTTACGCCTGATTTAAGGCTGGAGCGTCTTCTTCGAGGCTCTCCTTAGTTGAACTGAAAAGCACCAGCAGCATTCTGTTGATGCCATTTTTCTAATTTTCATCTTCTCTGTATTAATTTTGCATTTCTATTTTGCTTTTGCTATATTTACAGCCAATAAATTATTCCCGATTGTTGGCAGCGGAGGTCGGGAATTTATTTTTATGATCTGATCATTGGGGATCTCTGTAAATAGATGAATAGTTTATGAAGATCAAGTCTATCTTGGGAGACAGCATCTCGGTTGCCAATGTTTCGTTTGTCCGGGACCTTTTTTCTGTTCCTGTGTTTGCTCTTAACTCACAGATAAAGTTGTGAGATTCAAGTTGCAGACTTGGGGGCCGGCGCTGTGGCACAGAGGGTTAATGCCCTGGCCTGAAGCACCAGCATCCCATATGGATTCTGGTTCATCCCGGCTGCTCCACTTGCGATCCAGCTCTCTGCCCCTTTGGCCCCTGCACCCACATGGGAGACCCAGAAGAAGCTCCTGGCTCCTGGCTTCAGATCGGCGCACCTCCGGCCATTGCAGCCAATTGGCGAGTGAACCAGCAGATGGAAGACCTCCCTCTCTCTCTGCCTCTCCTCTCTGTGTAACTCTGACTTTCAAGCAAATAAATAAATCTTAAAAAAAAAAAAGTGTAAGACTTTATGTCTCTGTACTGTATGTCAACATTTGAACTATACCTATGAAATACATGAAAACTGTTCTCTTTATATTAATAAAGTTAAAAAAGAAATATAGATATTTTGAATGTTAGATTAAATAACATCTCCCAAAAAAATCACTTCAACAATACCAATTCACTTATTTATGTAAATTTTGGCAAACGAGATAAGATTAACCTTTATTATTTAATTAAAAAATGCATCTTCTCTTTTGTAGGTTTTAAAGTATTGGGCATTTTTTTTAAAAACTAAACTTATACATGTCTTCTGATTACATAGGCTACTATTACATCCAGTTATTGGTTAGCATTTTAAAAAAGTAAAGTTAGGCTGAACCAAATTGGATCATTTTTATGATAAAATTACATGTTTGCAGTATGAAGGCTTTTCCTCATATAAACAGGACCTCTCATGTTAGTTGAATACATGTTTGTAATTCTCACATCTCCTGGCTGCATTGCCCCTTTGATTGACCTCACATTCTTTTTCTCTTTAAAGAATTCCTGGATTAAAGTCTGTTGTGTGTGATATTAGCATAGCCAATCCAGGTTTCTTTTGATTACTACATGAGTGGAATGATTTTTTTTTTCTTCTCAGTGTTAATCTGTTTGTCTC
Source organism: Lepus europaeus (assembly GCF_033115175.1). NCBI lineage: Eukaryota > Metazoa > Chordata > Mammalia > Lagomorpha > Leporidae > Lepus > Lepus europaeus. The sequence goes on from NC_084847.1 coordinate 20,957,618, forward strand.
TTTGAAACTAAAGGGAGTCTCTTGCATAGATATCATTTAGCTGCATATTGTTTCTTTTAATCCGCTCTGCCATTCTCTGCTTTCCAACTGGAGATTTAGATCTATTAATTTTTTAATATAATGACTAATAAGGAGGGATTTCTGTCATTTGTTATTTGTTATCTTTAGCTTTTCTATCTCCCCCACCCTATCCCTCCATTTCTGCCTTATCTTGTGATTGGTTCCTTTCACTAGTGTACCACTTTGAGACCCTTCTCGTTTCGTTTTCTATATATATTTTATGTTTCTTAAGAAGTAGTTACCTTGGAGATATTAACATCAACTTTATAACAATCAAACTTAAATTAGTACCTCCCAACATTTCAATAGGATGCAAAGAAGTGTACTCTTTTACAGCTCTGCACTTTTACACTCTTGTCAAAAAGAACTCTTCATACATGGAGTGCCAATCAACATATATGTGCAATTATTGTTTCAAGTGTTTGTCTTTAAACCAAATTGTATTTTTCTTGTAATTCATGATGCTTTAATTGTCTTTAGTGGAGTCAACAGACAATTAAAAGATAATCAAAATTTAAAATTTTAATTCTTCAAAAAATGGGAAGAGAATGAAATACCAACCACATAGAAAATATTTGAAGATGATTGACATCATAAAAGACACGTATCCAGAATGTGTGGTTTAAAAAAGAAAACCTTTCAAATTTTAATGATAAGGAAACAATTCAGTAAAAACATGAATTAATATACATTCTCCTAAGAAAATATAAATTTGGCTTATCAGCACACAAAAAGAGTCTCAAAATCATTAGTCACTAGGGAAATGCAACGAGATGCTGTAATGAGATACTGCTACCTATCTATTAGAATTAATTTTAAAAAATTAACAATACCCAGTGCTACTAAATCAGAAGCATATATAACTCTCAATTGCTGCTGCAAAGGCAAAATGGTATAGTCACTTTGCAAAGATATTTGCCAACTTCTTGTAAATTAAACATACAATTACTGTGCTGGTCAGTAGTGCCATTCTTATGAACTTCTCAAGTGAAACAAAAGCTAATGCTCACCAATAATACCCCTGTGAGAGTGTGTGAAGCTTTGGCATTACTCCACGTTGGAGACAAGCTATGTGTCTTTCAACAGATAAATGCATCAACTGTGGTCAGCGCTCCACCATGGAGAACTGTTCAGTAATGAAAAGGAATGAACACTGACACACAGACCAGCACAGTTGAATCTCCAAATCGTTATTCCCAGGAAAAGAAGCTAAAATCAAAGGCTGCATCTTGTATGGATCCATTTACGTGCTATCTTGGAAAAGGAAAAAGCTATGATGCTAGGAAATATATATGTGATTGCTAGGGTCTGTGAATCGGGGAGGAAGTTGACTGTGAAGGCACAGAGGGATTTTGGTGGGTGAGGAGCTATTCTGTTTCTTGTTCATGGTGGTGATTCCATGACTGTTGGCACTTGCTCCCATTTGAGGAGCTACACTCTAAATAGGTTGAATAGTGCATGATTATGTGTTATTCAAGAGAATGGAAACAATACCAGGCATTGTTCTACAAGTCTAACTAATTAAATCCTTAAAGGAATCCTTTGCTACAAATGCTGTTAATATTCCCATATTGCAGCTGAAGAAGCAGGTGCAAACAGAAGTCAAGTAACTTCTCCCAGATCCTGCAGGGACTAACAGAAACACAGGAGCTATAGAGCCTTGGGCCTCACCCACTAGGACTTGCCAACAGAAACCTTCCAGAGTTTGTTACAGCTACTATTTAATGGTGATTATAAATCCACAAGGACCCAAATGCCACAGCCCCTTCCAGTGCACAATCTCCCTGTTACTGTGATACCTGGGTAGTTATAGTATCCAAAAAAGGGCAGAGAATGGAATAGATTTGAATGCCTTTAATTCCAAACTATGGGGAAAACTGATGACATAATTACTCCCACAAAGTAGAAAATCTTTCTTATTCTATTGGTTTTGCCGCTCCAATCCTGTGTTTTTCTTCTGTGTTGATCCAACTGATCAATCTGTGGGTGTAAAGACGGAAATATATCTGGGTATACATGGCTACTTTGGTTGCTTCTAGAAAGCCCGGAAGTTGTGACCTCTGTTTCTGAGCTTTCTTAAGCACTTATAAAGTCAAACCCACCAAGGTACAGCTAGTCTCACAGAAGGAGTTCTCAGCCTTCATCCTGTTCCATTCACTGGAAGTCTGATTCATCCATTAGCATTCACAGTTTAGAGAGCTGGCAGGAGACAGGACACGAGGCTGGGCTTCATGCAAAGGGATAATTTAATTTGTTTCTTCCAGAATAGAGATCCCCAAAAATCCTAACATTGTTTTTACATCTAGACAAAAATGTATCCAAAGAATAACTCTGTAGTTTGGCATAACAATACATCTCAAAGAGCACTACTTTCTCCCCTTCCAGTTCTAGGAATTTTCAACTTATTTGTGAATTTAACGTAACTACATGTATAGGCAGAAGCATTCTCTTCTATGGCCACATAGGTTTATTATTGGGTGGAATATCTCTGCCCGTCTTCACAAAATTTATATCAATCATTAAATACGACGGTATTTCAAAAAGTTCGTGGAAAACTGGAATGAAATGATTAGCTTGTTTTGGCGGAAAGCAATGAAAATTCAAGACCCCTCCTATACTTCTTGTGGAAAATATAGAAAAGTCTACAGAATACAACATTTATTGTAACCTTTCCCCACATTAGGAGGTTTTATACACAGTGACGATCATAGAATGCATAATATATCCTAGTTTACACGTGGGCTATTACGCTTAATAGAACAGCATATGCATCATCTCATGTCACCAAATACTCCCCTGCAACATGATTTTAATGGCCTCATAATATTTCATTGTATGGCCATATCATAATTTATTTCACTAATCTTCTATTGTGAAAATTGATGCTCTTGTGATTCATTCCTACTATAAATAACGCTGGTCGAACAGCACATGTGCATTCCTGAGTGTTTCCTTTCAATAAATTCCTAGAAGTAGAGTTACTGGGGGAAAAGGATGTAAATAGCTTTATAAAGCTTTTGATGCATCTTGCCAAATTACCCTCAAGAAAGAATAAAGCAATTATACTCCCTACCATCAGTGGGTGTAAGTACTATCTCACCAGACCCTTGACAAAAGGTGGTATTCCATATGTAATTTTATTCTTTGTCAATTTGATGGATGAATAATGGCATTTCGTGGTTGTTTTAATTTGCATCTATTTGACTACAAAATAGGTTGATCCTTTTTGGTCTATATTATCCATATGTATTTTTCCCACTCGTGAATGTCAGTTTATGTCATTGGCTTCTTTTCTTTTGGATGGTGCCGTTTTTCCCTCCTTGTGGACCCACTAATGCTGTTTAAATATCAAGCATATTAGCTTTGGATGAAAAAGTGGGGCTAGATAAGACTCTGCATTGAAAATATTCTGATAGCATAAGCCCAAACGGTAAACGACAATGAGGGTTATCCTATCTCCAGGACTGAGGGTAACTTGACAGATAGGAGGGATGTGTGTGTTAGTCTCAGTTTGCCTGCCCACCGTGACCCAGTCTCCACCCTTCACTGTTCTACTCTGTGCCCCGGGGAGGCTGATATCTATGCATCTGATGGCTAGGGCTCCCTGGCCCTCTATTTTGAAGCTGGTTTTAGCTCATGGGCTTCCATGACCACAGACCAGAAGACAAGAGGGTGGGTATTTCTGTTCTTTAATCACTTCTTAACCCGCTTTGCTGTGATTCTGGTAGAGTCTACATTTCCCGGTTGTCTCAGCTTCTATCACACAACTGCTTTTTCCATAGAGCCTTATTGATCTGGACACATTAACTATTCGCTTATAGCTGCTTTATTTTTTATTTATTTCTAAAAGAGTTCTTTCTTTGTTTGAAAGGCAGAGTGACAGAGAGACAGAGAGAGAGAGAGATCTTCCATTTGCTTGTTCACTCCCCAAGCTGAAGCCAGGAGCCAGAGACTCCATCTGGGGCCCCATGTAAGCAGCGGGGACTCCAGTACTTCAGCCATGATCTAGTATCCCCCAGGTGCATTAGCAGGAGGCTGGATCAGAAGCAGATGTGGGACCTGACCCCAGGCTCTCTGATACGAGATGTGTGCATTCCCACTTGTGGCCTAATCCACAGCATTGCAGGTCTTCCCATCTTTTAGCTACTCTAAACCTGGAGTGTGATGAGGTTCCGATGCTGCTGGAACTCAATGACATTGTCATCACTCTCACGGACTGCCCACCACGCCCATATGTCCCTATATTGCACCCTCATTCACCTCTCCATTGTAATCCCTTGAGTGGATCATCTGTCTCCTGCCCGGACGCTGTCTCATGCAGAAAGTTATTAGTTTTGTCCTCTAAATCCACTTGTAACATTTGTAGGTTTCAGTTTTTCACAATAATTATGTATTCATTTTGTGGTGAACTAAGTCAATTATTTTACAGTGTTGCTCTACCCACTAGGATGACTAGATAAAAACTATTTTGAGTTATTGGCCTCTTTATGGCCAGTGTGTAACAGCTCATCAACTCTTACAGATTCTCAGCCACGGTGCATCATTTCTGCTATAAATATTTACCAAATCTGTCATTTGTCTCTTGATATTATTTACAAAGTATTTTGACATAGAAATACCAACTTACATTCAAATTGCCTGTATGACAGGTCCACCAAAAGTTCATGGAAAATGTGTATCATGAAAAAATGATACATAGATTTAAAAATTGTTTGTACTAAAATAAATTCATCTTCTATTTTTCCACACACTTTTAGAAATACCTTCATATATCTTTCTGCAACCTCGATTTGTTATTGCTGTTAATAAAACTTCATTATCTTGACAGTGTAGCTATGTGGTCTCCTAGAGTATTTTCTAATATTTTAATTTAGGTTTTATTTATGTCTATCCATTATCCAGTTGTGTGTAGTTTGTTTCTAATTTTTTATTGTTTTGAGTATTTGTATCCAATTCTCTGTGTGTATAGAAATATATTTTTTATATATGATGTGAGGTTGGAGTTCAGACTCATTGATGGTCAAGAAAATTTAAATTGTTTTTAACAAAAAAATCTCTTTACTGCCAAAGATTTGGCAAGAAAATTAAGAATTATTACACTTATTCTTATGGGTATAAAGGGAAAGTTGTTGTCTCAAAAGTTACTGGAGGCAGTATAAAATTTTATAGTTCTTTTGGAAAGTAAAATGGCAATATCTCTTAAAATTAAAAGTACAACATGCTGTTCAACCCAGCAATTCCACTTCTGGGAATCCAACTCATAGAAATAAAAGCATCAATACATTAGGACACATACACCAGGATGTTTATAGCATCGTTGCTTCTAGTAGCAAAAATAAATGCCGATGACAAAGAAAAGGTCAAAAAAATCTATACAACAGAATATTTCACAGCCACTTACGAGAATGAATTATAAGTGTTAACAAGGGGATTTCTATAAAGTCCTGTTGAATAAGAAAAGAAAGGTAAAGAAATGTTTCCTGTAATACCATTTTTATTAAACCAACAATGACAAAAAGGCTCTGTGTGTGTGTGTGTGTGTGTGTGAATTTTCAAATAGTTACACAGAAATACACAGAGGCTTAGAAGAACTTACAGCTGTTTTGCTAGCATGAGTTAATTGGTTATACAATTTGCAAGCGGAGAAAGGAAAACAACAGAAAATAAAACTCCACACTTATTATACAACCTTCATTAAATTGCAGCAAAGGAAACGCAGTTTCTGTAGTCACAACTCTTCTGATAATGTGTGGGTTTTCTGTGCCAGGGACGTTTTCGATTGCACATGGACATTGGCTACCGGGTGCCTTACAACTTAATTCAATTCTGACACAGATCCTCCAGGTGGAGGGCTCAGTCTTTGCAAGACGCCCCCCCCCCAATTTCTGACATTAATTGCAAGTAGTGGGGCCCAGGATTGCTCGCATGTCTGTCTGATGTGGCTACAAATTGGGGTGTCCTCACAGAACTCGGGGTAACGTTTTAATTATTATCAGTGTATTCTAAAGGGTACAGAAGAACCACCCAGTGAAGGGATCTAGAAGTTCCTGAGTGCCTGATGAAACTGGACATGTGACACCCTCCTGGCATGGAGATGTGTACACCATCCCTGATGCTCATGAACTCTGGTGTGTAAGGTTTCTAAGCAGGTTCCATTATGGAGGCTTGATTGACCAATCAGTGGCTATTGGTGATTGCATTCGTTCCAGCTCGTCTCCCTTTTCTGGGGGTTGGAGAGGGACCCATCTGATCACATGGTTGGGTGTGCTGGCAACCAGCCCCCATCCTCTAAAAGTCGCCCCAGTAGCATAAACTCAATGATTGAAAAGGACTATAGTACACAGGAAAAGATGTTCTCTTACTCCCATCTTTTGAAAAATTTCAAAGGTTTTAGGGGCTCTGTGTTTGAAACCTTGAGGAAGACCAGATATATATTGCTTGTGGTGTCACAACAGATATTTGCATGTGTGCAAATAAAATAGAAAATATAGATTAAATCTACAACTATCAACTTAGAAAGAAGCCTATGATAGATTCTGAAGCATGAAGGCCAATTGGATTCAGGGAAATTGTGACTTTGCATATACAGGATTTTGGATTATTTCAGCCAATGTACTCTTGTAATCTGAAGAGCACAATATATTTTTAAATATAAAAGGGAGACAACTGTCCTTGGGTGGGTCAATTCCAAAGGCCTTAGGAAGGTGGCTCTAACAGCACTAGAGGGGAACAGAAAATATAGGAGAGGGAAAAATTCCTCTATTAGAGAAGTAAAACTCATTCCACAAAGAGCTGGCAGCATGTGCAAAGGGACAAAAAGATGGGGCAGGGATATCTTAAAGCTTAAACGAGCCTGGGCAGAAAGAAGTAATGTGAGAAGCTTGGGTTTCTACACGGTAACTCAGGGTATCTCAAACCTGCCATTTGGGGATAGACAACACTTTGTTGTGCAAAGCTGTCTCGTGCATCGCGGGCTATTTAGTGCATCTTGTTAGATGCCAGTGGAATCACCCTCTTCTTACATCTTCCTACCACCACCAGAAGTTAGTTGAGGAGGAAAAACCAGTATGGGCAGACATTGAAAATTGTCGCCTTGGAAACGAGACCCACCCTTTCCTTCCCTGTGAACTACTGCTATGGGTAACAGGGAGCAAACAGGTTTTCAAGCAGTTAAACAACTGGATTCATTCTAATTCTTTTTTTTTAAAAAAGGTTTATTTACTGACTTGAAGGGTGGAGTTATAGAGAGGGAGAGGCAGAGGAAGAGAGAAAAAGAGAAAGGGAGAGAGAGAGAGAGAGAGAGAGGTCTTCCATCTTCTGGTTCACTCTCCAAATGGCCACATCAGCTGGACCTGAGCCAGGTGGAAGCCAGGAGCCAGGAGCTTCCTCCAGGTCTCCCACAAGGGTGCAGGGGACCAAGGACTTGGGTCATCTTCCACTGCTTTCCCAGGTCATTAGCAGAGAGCTGGATTGAAAGTGGAGCAGCCAGTACTCGAACCAGAGCCCATATGGGATGTCGGCACTGCAGGCGATGGCTTAACCTGTTATGCCACAGCACCATCCCCCATTCTATTTCTTAGATGGAGATTTCCAGTAGGAGACAGATTAGAAGGTGGAGACTGGAAGCAGAGGGCAGCTCAGGAGGCTGCTGACGTGGTCCCGGTGAGGAGCGAGGACAGCCTGAACTAGGGTACTTGCTTCACACCTGCAAGTTGCTCTCCTCCCTAAATCTAATGTGTCCTGTATCTACTGCAGTGCCTTGCTACGAATCATCCTGATTAACTCTATTTTTAAAAAAAGATTTATTTATTTATTTGAAAGAGTTACACAGAGAAAAGGAGGGGGGGAGAGAGAGAGAGGGAGGGAGAGAGGTCTTCCATCCGCTGGTTCACTCCAGTTGGCCGCAACAGCTGGAGCTGCACTGATAGGAAACCATGAGCCAGGAGCTTCTTCCAGGTCTCCCACATGGATGCAGGGTCCCAAGCACTTGGGCCCTCTTCCATCACTTTCCCAGGCCACAGCAAAGAGTTGGATTGGAAGTGGAGCAGCCAGGACTTGAACCAGCGCCCATATGGGATGCCGGCACTGCAGGCGGCAGCTTTACCCACTGTGCTGCAGCACTGGCCCCATCTTTATTAACCTTTACCTCATTCATCTGCCTTTGGTCTTGACATTCCCATTCTATAATACATCCTCAATGTTGTCAGAGAGAGGGCTTTCTTTTTTTCTTTTTCTTTCTTTTCTTTTTTTTTTTTTTTTTGACAGGCAGAGTGGACAGTGAGAGAGAGAGACAGAGAGAAAAGTCTTCCTTTGCTGTTGGTTCACCCTCCAATGGCTGCCGTGGCCGGTGCGCTGTGGCCAGTGCACCGCGCTGATCCGAAGCCAGGAGCCAGGTGCTTCTCCTGTACTCCCATGGGGTGCAGGGCCCAAGCACTTGGGCCATCCTCCACTGCACTCCCGGGCCACAGCAGAGAGCTGGCCTGGAAGAGGGGCAACCGGGACAGAATCCGGTGCCCTGACCGGGACTAGAACCTGGTGTGCCGGCACCGCAAGGCAGAGGATTAGCCTAGTGAGCCATGGCGCCGGCCAAGAGGGCTTTCTTAAAATCAAATTAAAACATGTTCGTGCCCAGCTTATGAACGTACAGATGGCCACCATCATTGGCAGCATCAAGAACTATCCCAGGAGCAAGCATTTTGGAGTAGTGGGTAAAGTCGCCACCTGCTATGCCAGCATCCCTTATGGGTGCTGGTTCGAGACCTGGCTGCTCCCCAACTTCGTGCTAATGTGCCTGAGAAAGCAGTGGAAGTGGCCAAGGTGTTCAGGTCCCTGCCACCCAGATGGGAGACCCAGAAGAAGCTCCTGGCTCCTGGAATCTGCTTGGCCCAGTTCTGGCCATTGCAGCCATCTGGGGAGTGAACCAATGGATGAAATCTCTCTCTCTCTCTCTCTCTCTCTCTCTCTCTCTATGACTTTCAAATAAATAAATACATCTTAAAAAAAATCCTAGGAGGCTGGCGCTGTGGCGTAGTGGGTTAAAGCCCTGGCCTGAAGCACCGGCATCCCATATGGGTGCAGGTTCAAGACCCGGCTACTGCACTTCCTATCCAGCTCTCTGCTATCGCCTGGGAAAGCAGTAGAAGATGGCCCAAGTCCTTGGGCCCCTGCACCTGCAGGGGAGACCTGGAAGAAGCTCCTGGCTTCGAATCAGCACAGCTCCAGCCATTACATCCAATTGGGGAGTGAACCATCAGATGAAAGACCTCTCTCTGCCTCTCCTTCTCTCTCTGTGTAACTCTGACTTTCAAACGAAGAAATAAATAAATCTTAAAAAAAAAATCCCAGTGTAGAGAATGAGACCCTTCCCGAGCCAATCTCTGCCTACTTGTCTTGATTCCTGTCAATTTCTAGTTCATATCTCATGAAGAGCTACTAATCTCTTGGGTGGAATCTTTCTTAACTTCCTCTCCACTTAGAAATCTTTTTTCTCCCCTCTCTCTCTTCTGTGAAGACTCACCTGAAAGTCCACCTCTTCAGGAAAGCCTTCTGTGCCCACCCTAGGGTAGAGCTCAAAGTTCCCCTTCTGAGCTCCAATTCTGTGGTGCCTATCACACTGAATTGCAGCCGCCCTAAGAGTCCATCTATTTGTTTTACTTGCCGTGAAAATGAAATCAAAGATTGTGTTCTGGGTCAGCCTTCAAATTCTGCTTCTTGCATATACCCAGCACTTTTATTTTTAGGAAGAAGATGGAAAGGAGGACGGAGAATGATTCCAAAGGACAAGCAGAAATCTGGCTATCCAACGTGGTAATTGTACAAGTAACTTAAATGGTAGGATGTCTCTCCATAAAGGAAGTCATCAGTACATTTCTAAGAGATGTTTCAAGAATAGAGAGTGTTGGTCTGTCCATGGTAAAAGGAAAAAGAACTCTTGGGTTCTAGAGGTCTTTGGCCAGAGGGCACAAAAATGGTAGAATTTGGGCTTGGATACATTTTCATTGGCTCCTGTGAGGGGATTTCAAAAAGTTTATGGAAATGTGGACATATTGCAAAAGCTGCTAACATGTCTCACTACAGCCTTATATGAATAGAGAGAAGAGCAGTATTGACACTTTATTCTCAATTCTTTAAAAAAAATGCAGCTAAACCTGGGATTGATTTTTTTGTTTTTGTTCGTTCAATACTTACTTAATGTTACATGTTAAGCAACAGGATTTTACAATTCACTAGTTCTTCACTTACACAGAATTAAGCAATAAAAATCCATTCTCTTCCAAAATGCCAAGAGCCATGGCTATGCACTGGTAAGTGAGTGGACCTATTGAGTGATTCAGTCAACACATTGATCTCTTGTTTTTCCAAATATCTATTTCTTTGTACTATGCGGAGACTCCTTAATAAACTCCAAAGCTCTTTCTCCTGACTTTCTGTAATTTCTTGTTTTCATCTTCCTTCTGCTCAGACTTGAGACTCAGGAACCAATTGACATTCATATTACTAGAACCTTTAGGCCAGAACCAGGGACATCATGCCTGAGATTCATTGTGTCATGGGATTCTGAAGTAGATCCTATAAAGATCAAATATGGGGGCAAAAAAGGAGCTGCACATCATCTTTAAAACATCCTTGAGAAATATGGGAAGTCTTCAAAGAATTAGTGAAAAATCTGCATTATGAAGAAGCATAAATTCTAACTTTTTGCACCTAAGTAAGCTTACTTTCTAATTCTATCTTTTTCATAAACTTTTGGAAGTACTGTTGTGTATGTATTTATATGTGTGTGTATTTATATGCATAACAGTCTAATCATTCTTAATCCTAAAATATGAAATGTAAAATGCTCCAAGACCTGAATATTTTTGAGTGTCAGGTCAGTGCTCCAAAAATTTTGGATTTCAGATCATTTCTGATTTTCAGATTAAGGATTCTCAACCAATAAAGCCTGGGCAAACATTTCAACACCTAATGCTGGTCCTAAGCATTTGAGATAAAGGATGTCCAACCCATATTACTTCAAGATGACCTCATCTTTAGGTTGCCATGGAGCCTAGTGATCAACATGGCATAGACCCGGATGGAACAGATGTAAAGAGTGGAAAACAATGCGCCCTCAACAGCCTACAAGTCCACAGAAGATAAAGTGCCGATATTTTGTAGAGCTCTACAAAGGGCTTCCACATCCTCCAGGGCCAGAGAGGGCAAGAATGGCCTTGCTTGGAAGGGTTGATGGGGACAGGTCAGGAAGTATCTAACTTTCTGCCCAATCCCAGGAACTAATCCATGAGCCACGGGTTGCAGCAGTAGGATGATTATCTCCTAAATGTTTCCCATCCTGAGCCTCTTAGTCAGACCAGTGCATCCTAATGGGACGGTAGAGAGGGAAGAGCTGGTTGGGAGACAGCAGGGTCTTCTTGGGCCCACCATGAAGGCCCCATTCATCTGTATTTCCATTTCTTAGCTGTGCCAGTGGAGTCCTAGGGCTGTTGTACAGATGTCAGAGGTGGCCATGTGGAGGGGCCAAGAAAGAACACACACATGCTTGCTATTTTCTTAGCTGTTAGTGAACTTGTATTGTACTTGTTACTTTGATTTAAAAAAAAAAAAACAAAAAACAAGCAAAACAGCACTACCATTACCAGCTTTGAAGTCACCATTATCAAAAGCTACCTTGACAAAAAAAACCAAAAAATTATTTACCAGGCCCTGGGACTTATAAGCATTTGAAATAAAGGATGTCCAACTCATATTAATTCAAGATGACCTCATCCTTAGGTTGCCATGGAGCCTAGTGATCAACATGTCACATGGCATAGACCCGGATGGAATAGATGTGAAGAGTGGAAAACAATGTGCCCTCAACAGCCTACAAGACCACAGTAGATAAAGTGCCGATATTTTGTAGAGCTCTACACATGCTTTTATAAACATTATGTCAGCAACCCCCAAAATTCCATAAAGAAATATAATTATGCTATATATTCTATTATGGAAAATCAGAGACTAAAAAACCACCAGGTTCACAAAGCCAGGATGTAGCAGAGCCAGGGTCTGAAGTCAAGTGTGGCTCCCCAGCCTAGGATGCTGACCATCTTATCATAAAACTGCAACTCCCTGAAGTCCATCTGCCACCCTTGTTATTCTTGCCCCCTTCCACTTAGCTCCTTTCTACACCATGAGGGGACTTTGTTCTATAGATTGTCTTTGTTCAAGAACCAGCCACAAGTGCATCTTGGATCCCAGCCCCACTGTGCCCTGCACTGCAGCTGCTGAATCCAAGGACGATACAGCTTTTCACTCTGTTCATAGCAGCAAGAATTTTGAGAAAGAACACTGTTCTAAGAGACTACTTTGCTTGCCTGGGATCTCTTTTTTTTTTCCTTACCCCTCGATTGCCCAATTGCTTGGTGGTCTTCTATTTGCTGTTAAAGACTTTGCCTGCCTTGGAAGTGAATGCAATCACAATGTTGTGAGTCATAAAGCAGATCTCTAAACACGAAATACTTGAAATGAGACAGAGTATGTTTTCTGATCACAAGGCAATCCAATTACAAATCAGCAATGCACTGATAACAGAAATCCTTTGAGGGGCCGGCCCCGTGGCTCACTTGGTTAATCCTCTGCCTGCAGTGCCGGCATCCCATATGGGTGCCGGTTCTAGTCCTGGCTCCTCTTCCAGTCCAGCTCTCTGCTGTGGCCCAGGAGGGCAGTGGAGGATGGCCCAAGTGCTTGGGCCCTGCACCTGCATGGGAGATCAGGAGGAAGCTCCTGGCTCCTGGCTTCAGATCTGCACAGCTCCGGCTGTTGTGGCCATTTGGAGAGTGAATCAATGGAAAGAAGACCTTTCTCTCTGTCTCTCTCTTTGTCTGTAACTCTTCCTCTCAAATAAATAAATAAAATCTTAAAAAAAAAAGAAATCCTTTGAACACTTGAAAAATATGAAACCAAATTCTAAATAAGCCAATGACAAAGAGGGAATCTCAAAGGAAACAATAATTAATACATTTAATGGAATGAAAATAACAGTACATCAAACTTGGTAGGCAACACTAAAGCAGTGTTGAGAGGGAAAGTGATAGCTTTACTTATATATAGTAGAAAAAAGATTCAAATCAATAATCTAAGCTAATGCCTCAAGAGCATAGAGAAAGAAAAGCAAAATAAACTTAAAGCAAGAAGAGAAAGGAAATAATAAAGAGTAGAGATCAGTGAAATTTAAAACAGAAGAACAATATAGAATCTCAAAGAAACAAGGAACTAGTTCTTCACAGATACCAATAAGATATATATATATATATATATATATAAACTCCAGCAAAATTGACAAAGGAAAAAGAGTAGATAAATTATCAATATCAGGAATGGATGGGGTTATCGCTAAGACCCTACAGGCATCAAAAGTATAAAGAGGGAATATATCTGCAAATCTGCATTCATATACACACCAGTTCAATATCTTCGGTGAAGCAGACCCGTTCCTCGAGAAACATAAACCAGCAGAACTCCCTCGATATGAAATAGATAATTTGAGGAGTCCTCTAATTACTAAAGAAACTGACTATGTATCTAAAGGTCACACAGTTTCTAGCAAAGTCTCAGAAAGATATTTTGTAGATAGAGACAGAATTATTCTCAAAGTTTTGTGAAAAGGCAATGAACTTCAATAGCTTAAACATGTTGAAAAAGAAGGCTAAGGTGGGCGGGGTCATCTCTCCGGAGTTACTGTAGAGTCCTCTTCACAAGACTGCCTGATGCTGCACCAGGAACGGGCACATATGTAAATCAGGGAATAGAACAGGAAGCCCGGAAACAGGCTCATGCAAGCCTGGTGAACTTGATTTTGACAGAGGTATGAAAGCAAGTAAAAGGAGGAAAGAACCCGTCCAACAAATGTTTGGAACACATTGGACACGTGCGGGGGGCAAGAGAAAAAAAGAACAACAAAAAAGAACTACCATCGCCATCACACTTCTTACACTGAACTTAATGTAGGCTGAATCACAGGTTTAAATGAAAAAGATAAAACCATTTTCTTTAAATATAACAAAATCAGGGAAAGTCTTTGGGTGCAGAGCTAGGCAAAGAGTTCTCATGTTTGACAAGAAAGCACACATTTAAAGGAAAAGTTGAAGCTCACCAAAAAATGAGTAACTTGTTCTGAGTGAAAACCCTTAAGAAGAAGAAAAATACAAGAAACAAACTGCAAGAAAATTCTGTACACCACATATCTGACTAAATGCTAGTATCTACAATATATAAAGAACTCTCAACACTCAATAGTACAAAAGAAATTCCAGCTACAAAATGGGGTAAGGACATGAAGAGATATTATACAGATGGCGAGTAAGCACATGAAAAGCTGTTTTGCATCCTTAGCCACAGGAAAATGAAAATCAAAAGAGTTAGACACTTTGACACACCTTCCAAAATGACTAAAAGTATTTTTTCTAAAACAGTGCTAACACAAAATGATAATGAGGACATAGATAAAGTGGACTGCTCATGTATTGTTCATGGGAATGCGAAATGGTCCACTCACTCTGGAAACCATTCTGACAGTTTCTTAGCAAACTAAACATGAAAGTACCATATGACTCAGAAATTACATTCTTGGGCGTTTATCCCAGAGAAATAAAAACTTGTGTTTGCGTGAACACCCTGCGTGTGAATGTTTATAGCAACTTTGCTCAAACTTGAAATGACCCATGGTTCTTTGATAGCTAAATAGAAACAAACAATGGCTCATCTATGTTACAAAATACTACAATACTCAGTGAGGAAAAGGAATAAACTATAGATACGCATAACAGTGTGGATGAATCTAGAGAGACTTATACAGAGTGACAAAAGTCAATCAAAAGTCACATGCTGTGTGATTTCATTTACATAGTATATGTTGAATGGAGAACAGATTGGTGGTTGTCAGAGGTTAGGGAAAGGGGAGGAGTGACAGGACAGTGGGTGTGGCTAAAGAAAAGCAATGTGAGTGATTTTTGTGTTGATGGAAATTCTCCTTTTTTTTTTTTTTTTCCTGTAGCCATGTCGATATTCGGCTGTGTTATTGTACTGTCGCTTGGAGAAACTGGGTGAAAGATACTATGTTGTTGTTTTATGTCTTCACAATCTTCAAGGAAAGAGGTGTGATGGGGAAACGATGCACGGATTTCAAACATTTTTGCACCAAAATAGGCTTGCTTTTTAATTCCATTTAACACGAACATTTTGAAGTCCATTTTACAGATGTATGTGAATCTACAAGTATTACAAAATAAAAGTTTAATAAAATTTAAACATTGCAAGGGGCTCCGTATAATTAATATCATTAGGGGCAGGCCAACCCTTTTAGGAACAAGATAAGGGTTAGAATCGGTGCCCGGTCTCTTGGGTGCCTGACCTAGGGTCAGTCAACTCAGTGCGAGCATCCTCTTGTCCTCCTGGTCTAGAGGTGGGGAGAATGAACCAAGCCTGTCCCAGGAAGGGGAATCCAGGTAGCGAAAAAGCAAAACACCACTGGCTTTGTAGACTGTGAGTCCCGGCACCTAAAAGGAAGAGAGACCGGGGCTTGAGAAGACTTCAGGGTCGACCGGCACTGAGATCTGAGAGATAATGAAAGTGGACTTGAGCATGAATGAGGACCAGAGTCGGAGGCTCCCTGGAGAGAGCCCTCTTCCTGAGCTGTGATCCTGCCTCTGATTCATAGGGCAGAGCGGCACCGGCGAGGGCACAGCTCTGACAGAGTCCACCAGGGTCAGGTACTGGCAGAGAGAAACCACGTTTTGAGTGTGAATGGCCTGATTTTCTTTCTTTCTGGGTATTTTTTTAATTTTTCTGGCCACTTTGTCCTGACAGAAGATGAGTTTTTGCCATTTGATGCCACGCAGGTGGCCTTCCCCTTGGGAGAGTTGACTTGCTAGCAAAGGACAATCCGTGTACTGGACCACTCCACTGTCCAGATGAGCAGGAAATGGTAGGTGTGCCTCTGATTGTGAAAGACAAACCTCCGTCAATGCTGGCTTTTGTTCAGTGTGTTCAAAGGAGGAGCCAGAAGAAAGGGTGTGCTTTCCCCAGGAGGGCAGGAGCCGTGCCAGCCTCTTTCTTTCCTAGGTCCGCTGTACTGGCTCAAGATGATCAAACCCAGAATGCATGAGCCTGGATTGGGTATTGATTACCTATGTGAAGTCCCATGTGTATTTTCGCTTTCTTGATCACATTTGCTCCCTAAGGATGTCCCCATCTACATGATTCCCAAATGCTTGGACAACGAGATTAGTAGCACCTGCTTTCAGGTCCTGGTTTGGGGGCCATGAGTATGTTGCTGGGATTTGAACTCCATGAAGGCAGAGATGCTGTTGTCTCCTTGGTCCCCTACTGATGCTGACCATCTGAACAGGGTCCTCCAAGCGGATGGATGCTTAGTGAAGAAATTAACAGCTCTGCTCTCCCTCTATTCCATCAGGATATGCCTGGACCTCTCCTTCTCCACCTGACACTCCAGGAGACCCTCCGCTGATCTCCCCAGCAGTATAAACCTGGGAAGTAAGGCTGTCAGCTGTGATTCCATGTCCCGGTCTCTCAGCTGGGCCAGATGGTCATGGCTATGCTGGGGTGCTTGAAAGGAAGACACATTATGAAAACAGGACATGCTCAGGACAGGTGCCTGTGGGAGGGATAGCGAACTGGCGCCTTCTCATTCATGTTCCTAGGGAATTTGTGTAACAACTGACTCCAGGTCTGAGTGTTGTTCCTTATCAGCTCCAGGTTCCTAAGACACAGCGCTGAGTATTTGTTAAGTAGCAGGCACTATTTTAGGTGTCCAGTGGGGAGCAGAAGAGGTAAAATCTCTGACACCCCCCCCGCCCCCAGATTCAGCATTTCAGTGGAGGGAGCTGTATGATAATAGTTGTTGTAAATAACCAGGACAATTTCCGGTAGTAATGAATTCTATGAAATGGTTGGTTCATGTAATGAGTTTGTGCAACAAATATTGACTGTGCACCTGTGTGAGACAGAGATTGTTCTAGGTGCTAGAGATAGAAGAGGGAGAGGGAAGAAATGAAATATTTTTCTCATAGGATCTACATTCTAGTGGGAGGGAAAGACAATTTAAAAAAAATGGCTCTCACCTAAAAATCAAAAAATAACAAATGCTGGCAAGGATGTGGGGAAAAAGGTTCCCTAGCACACTGTTGGTGGGAATGTCAACTAGTACAACCATTATGGAAGACAGAATGGAGACTCCTCAGAAAGTTGAAATAGATCTATCATATAACCCAGCCATGCCACTCCCGGGAATGTACCCAAAGGAAATGAAATTGGTGTATGAAAGAGTTCTCTGTACCCTCATGTTTATAGCAGCTCAACTCGCAAGAGCTGAGATATGGAATCAACCCCGATGCCCATCACCTGATGACCAGATAAAGAGACTGTGGTATATATATACTATGGAATAATATCCATAAAAAGAAGGAAATCCTGTCTTTCTCTACAAAATGAATGCAGTGGGGGACCATTATGCTTAGTGAAATAAGTCAGTCCCCTAAAGACAAATATCACATATTTTCACTGATTTCTGTGGTAGCTAATATACAGAGTATGAAAAATGTAATGTTTATAAGTGAAACTGACTTTTTGATATTTGATTATTATTTATAGCCCTTGTCTATATTCTCAAGGAGCAGTGGCTTTTCCACATACTACTTGTTGATCTTTGTATTTAGTGGAGAGTTAAGCTTGTGATCATAAAGTAAACTGAAAGTATATCATTGTAAAAATTAAAAGAAAAATAAGAAAGGAAGGGAAAGAGCAGGTGGAGTGAGGGAGGGTAGGGTGGGAGGTATCCTGATGCTCTTAAAACTGTATATATGAAATACATGAAATTTGTTCACTTTATACAAATTGAAAAAACCATAAATCCAAAAAAAATTAAGAAAGAAACATTTATGTTGGGTGGTGAAAAGGAACGCGTAAGTTGAGGTGAAGACAAATAAAGCAGATGCAGTATGAATTTTTAAATCCTTGTACACATTTTCCATAATACCCATTTTCCGTAAACTCTTTGATACTCCTTGTCTGCATAAATTTCAATTTTTTTGCACCAATTTCAGACAAATGTTTTAATTTCTTTTTTTCCCATGAGCATTTTTGTCCTGGTGTGTGATCTTAGACAATGTGGGCGAGGGAAAGTCTCTCTGAGATGGTGATAGGCCCCTGTGCAGAAGCATAACCTGTAAAATCAGTCTCCACTCTTGGGTGCTAGTGAGGGCTAAAGGAGCTGCTAAACTGGAATGCATCCAACCCAGTGAGGGAGCCCAGAACACAGCCAGGAAGCAAGGCCGCTGTGACTGCTACTGTTATCATCATTGCTGCTATTAGTGCAGGTGGCGGTCTGTGGTTGTTGGAATGATCCGGAAGAACCAAATAAGAGTCACCATTCCTCCCACTAGAGTCTCATGGGAAAGTCTCTACATGATGCCTAGGATGAGCTTAGAAAAGACGAGAAAACTGTTTTTTTTTTTTTTTTTTTTTTTTTTTTTTTAATATTCAGTCACAGTAACATCTGCTGGAGGCTGAAACTTTAATTCAGCCAGGGGAGGGTACCCATTTCTAGGCTTTTCAACTTGTGTTGATGGCGGGGCCCTGCGGTATGTATATGTATGTGGGGACAGAGACTCCTCCAAGCATGGGGCCCATGGCTGCGGCACAGGACCAGGGTTCATGTTCTGAAGACAGTGGGGTTGTCTGGTCTACCCCCAGGGAAGGCGTAGGAGGTTGCCTGTACCTTCCCCAGAGACCCCACTCATTGCCTGCAGCCTGGAACCAGCCCAGCTCATTTAGTCATTGGCTCAGCTACCTAGAGAAACTTCACAGTCAGAAGTTACTGGTGAAGAGAACGCAGCAGACATACGTTGCTGAGACTAATGATGGGGGAAAAAAAAGTGTTCCCGGCTGAGGCCAGAGGCTTCCGGCACAAGAGCGGCCCTTTGTCATCGCCACTCTGGATGCGTGGGCTTTACAACTGGGATAACAATGCTCTCGACTGTCTTTGCCAAAAGTACACTGTGAATTCATGGTGACCGAGGCGGCAGGAATCAGAAGCACGCCTTTCAAACTGACGCCCACAAAAATCTCAGGCATGATGATTGTGTCAGCCTATGTCTAAGCTGGAAAATAGAAATGATTTCAAATGTAAACTCTCCCTGATCTGCATGGTTTGACTTGGGTTGTTTTTTTTTGTTTGTTTGTTTGTTTGTTTGTTTTTACTTTATGATGGTGCAAAAATAATGTTATTCAGGAAAAACCATACCTGGCATTTTCAATTGCGATCATCGCCTGGGCTGAAGGAATGTGGGGCGATTTTCTTTTGTAGTGCTGGGCATTGACAGTGAGTGCAGCTACTGGTCAAGTTCAAGATCGCCAAGAGGAACAACCCATGCTACAGGTGCTCTGTTGCTAAGTTGGGGTGTTAGGCAGGATAGGTGTGTTGCATGCACTGATTTACAAAATTTTCAACCTAAAATGCATTTATTGCAATGGAACGCCATTGTCAGTTGAGGAAAATGTATATAAAACAGAAGGAATTTGGGGCCGGTGTTTTGGTGCACAGGATTAAGCCAATACTTGCGATGCTGGCATCCCATATCAGAGTCTTGGTTTAGGTCCCAGCTGCTCTGCTTCTGATTCAACTCCATACTGATGCACCTGGAAAAGCAATGGAAGATGGCCTGAGTACTTGGGTCCCTGCACCCATGTGGGAGACCTAGATAAAGCTCCTGGCTCTTGGTTTTGGCATGGCCCAGCCTGCCAGTGGCAAAACCCAATGGGAATCCCACAGCCATGGACTTCTTAGAAATACAGCTGCCTTGTAACACACAGCTGAGAAAAGGAAGAACAATAAGTCCATCTGGTGGTGAAGAAGTCCAGAGTCCGTGGCCTGCTAGCAGCCACTACTTTTTGTTGACCATAGCTATGTGCTAGCACTGTGGGAAGACAGTTTCTACCAAGGCCAGTAGTGGAATTCTTCCAGACAAATGTTTTTGTTGTACATATGCTGTTAGCTCCATTTGGTGGCCACAACACTGAGGCAAAGCAAGGCTAAGTGACTTACCTTCAGGTGGAGCTCCTAGGTGGCCAGATCATTGTTTGAACTAAAGTAAGCCAGATTCTTAAGTCACTGGCTTTCATCTCCTGTGTGAAGAGAAGAAGAAACACAATATATTTTTCCAATTGGGCTAGTTTTATTCTGTGGGTAAACCTATTAAACCGTATATGCAATACGTTGTTTATTAAGGTACAGTCGCATGCCTTAGATTCAACCCAGAACTGTGTAGTTCCACGAGTTTTGATGAACACATTCTGTTGGGTCACAAGCATCATAAGCCAGGGGCCAACTCCATCGCTCCCCCAAATTCCTCCATGCCCGGTGATGGCCCTCCCCTCTCCCTCCTCCCATCCCCTGCCAACCACTGATCTATTTTTCTGACTCTACAGTTTTCCATATAAGTGGAATCACTTGT
Source organism: Lepus europaeus (assembly GCF_033115175.1). Lineage (NCBI taxonomy): Eukaryota > Metazoa > Chordata > Mammalia > Lagomorpha > Leporidae > Lepus > Lepus europaeus. The sequence continues at coordinate 20,978,188 of NC_084847.1, forward strand.
TTGTCTGTTTTCACTTGCATAATGCATAGGCTCATCTGTCTTTAAAACTGCCTCCCAGGAGATGGCCCTGCTGTTTATTGCTGACTGGGCAGGTCTTTGAGCATTCCTTCCTCCCCGGCTTTAGAAATGTTTTTGTGGACAAATTTGAACATTTCTCTGTGGCTCAGTTTTCTCATTAGTAAAACGTAGATAATAATAGTGTCACCTAATAAGCTTGAGGTGAAGATTAAATAAGTTAACATAAGTAAAGAGCTTAGACAGCAACAGACATAAATTATTATATTGCTATTACCATGATTATTATTACTGCCACTATTATCAATATTGCTGTTGTGCTATTTACAATAATTTAAAATTTATTTGAAAGGCAAGCACACATAGAGACAGAAAAACAGAGAGAGAGAGAGAGAGAGAGAGAGAGAGAGTTAGTTCTTCCATGTTCTGGTTCACTCTCCAAATGCACACAACAGCTAGGGCTGGGCCAACCTGAAGCTAGGATATGCAATTGCATCTGAGTCTCCCACATGGGTGACAGGAACCCAATTACTTGGGTCCTCATTGCTGCCTCCAGGGTGTGTATTAGCAGGAAGAAGGCATCCCAAGCGGCATACTAACCACTAGGCCCAATGCTCACCTCCTACCTGTTTCATTTGAATGAATGATCAGGGCATTATGGAGGGCTGTGGGAAACAGCACTTGGGCATAGTGAACAAAGCACAGGTTCTAGATTCGGACCAAACATGCAGTACTTAAGGCATCTTAAAGAAACTGCTTCATTCACATGACTCTTTTGTTGACTAATGTGAGTAGGTTCTTGTCTTTCTGCCCAGCATCCATGCCTCTTCCTGGCAACCCCTTCTTCTGGGAACTGATGTTGACTTTGTACAAACATTTCTCATGTGTTTTCCAAGGGCTGGCCTTGCCCACTGCACCAATATCAGGCCTATGATCCAACTCTAACCAGTTAGAGCTCGTATACCGTTGACTGTATTGATTGGTTCAGGCATGGAAACCTGGCTTGGACCAGTCCAGTGAAGATCCTCCTTGGAACGTTACTAGGCCTGCCAGTAGTAAGATGCTGCATTCTGCTGGTTTCCTAACCTCTTAGGTTTTGAACTGGGAGCTTGTAGCAGCATCATGAGGGAGGATCCCATCTGTGGATAAAATCAATACCGAGGGGAGCAGACTTGAAATGAGGGGGTGGGCGGCTTTCCACTTGAGGGCACCACTGAAGTGCGAAGATCTCTGTTCTAACTACACGAGCCAATACGTTCCATTTTTGTTGTTGTTCTGCTTAAACCCCTTGACGTTAGATTTCTTTCCTTGTAACCACAGGTGTCCTGACTTACAGATCTGTGAATTGTGGATAATAATACAAAATTGTTAAGATTAAATGGAATAATATCTGTGCAAAGCCTAAGACATTTTAAAAATCCTACCCAGTGGTAGCAATGTGAAATTGTGGAGGAAATTTTTGGGAGCACTGAGCTGAGGGACGGAAAATGCTTTGAGAAGCTATTCAGTGAGTAAAAGCGGTCACGGAACACCAACTTGGCCTCCCCGACAAGTGACCAGCTAAGGTGCAATTAGGGTGTTAGAGGCCTGTTCCGTGGAAGCACTCCTACACCTCTTCCCCCTCACTACAGCTCTCTAGAGTCCGTCATGTTACGTGAAGCAGCCAGGTGCAGCGGCAAGCAGGCCCAGCTGAGCAGAGAATGGTGCAGTGGCCAGAGAGCCCCTCTTCGGGTTCCCACTGAAGCTCTCTGCCTCTTGGCTTTCTGAGACATGGCAGAACGTGACGATAACTCCTCCTCCTTGCTTTAGGACTGCATTTTGATGAAAGGAGAAAAGAGGTGAGAGACGTTTGGGAAGAGTGAGACACTATCAGGGATCAGTTATTTCCACGTGTCTGTAGTAAGAGAAGCATCAACGTCTTTGTCTTATCCTTTCAGCAGAGGACTTTATAGCCCTCTCCATCGGGAGATGCAGTTTGTACTTTTTGCTCTTGAACCTGACTTTCACTGTGATTTGTTTGGGTCAATACAATGCAGCAAGGGGTGTGTTTTGGGCCCAACAGTCCAGCTACTGCTTGAGACTTCAGCATCCCACACTGGAGTGCATGGATTCAAGTGCTGCCTGCACTCCTGTTTCCAGATCCCTGCTAAATCCCACCATGCAAGACAGCAGGTGATGATGGCGTGGGTACTTGAGTCCCTGTCACCCATGTGAGAGACTCACATTGAGTTACTAACTCTCTTCAGCATAACCCAGTCTTGGCTGCTGTAAGCACTCAGGGAGTGAACCAGTAGATGGGGAATCTGTCTACGTCTCCCTGTCCATCTATCTCTCAGCCTTTCAAATAAAGAAAACAAAGTTTTATAAATAAAAAGTAGAACATACTAGATGCATTGCTATGCCGATTCTGAGCCTAGATATCAGGAGGAGGCCTGATAGGACTCTATCAGTTACCATTTGAGAGCCTAGACTAGCCCTTAGAGAAGAACCGTGCCAGCTGAACCCATCCCAGGCTAGCCAGCTCCCAGCTTACCCAGTAGCAGGCCATAGATAAGAGCCCCACTGAGACCCAAAGAACCACTTCACTGGGCTCAACCCAATTTGCCAGTCCACAGTATTGTGGACTAAATAAAAGTGCTGTGTTAACTCACTGTGCTTTGAAATGATTTGTTACCTAGCAAAAGCTAACCATCCCATACCAAGTACAGTCAAGCAGGTTGTCATATCAATCACATTGTGTCTTCTTACAAGGGACCTTCAGAGTGTCTGCTCTGCTGTGTATTCTCATGGTACCCGGGGTGAGTCATTCCTGTTGCCTCTCTCCAGCTAAAGACAAAATCAATGCTGAGGGTGACCAGGGCGGATTGTGTTAGAGTTGATGACCTTCAAGGTTCTTTGCAAGCTTGAAGGTTTACGAGGACTGTATAAATGTACGGTATTAGTATTATCATTATGCATAGAGTAGACAAGTAATCAATAAGGGTGACACCACTGGAATAAAATTGTCAAGACCTGAACGTGAAAGGGGATAATCCTCCAGATGCCCACTCACAGGGCTCGCATCTGCGTTCTGCGAGACACACAGGTTGGAGTCTGGATGAGGGGACGAAGCTGACTGCTCTACCCATGGACACAAGAGCTCACATGGTCTTTGAATCCAGTAGTGTTCAGAGGCTATCTAGGAGGTGAAGGAAGAAATCAGAAACCCGAGTGGGAGATAGTTTCTGACTTTCTACTCCCCGCCGCCCTCCATCTGCAGAGTTGAGGAACAAAGTCTGAGAATTTCCCAGGACCGAGGGTATGGGAATGCAATATTACCTTGTCAGTAGTAGAACCCAGAGGATTCCTGCCCAGTCATTAACACTGCAACGTCTTTACAGGAATTCCAACCTGTCTCATCACAGATGTTGGTTTGGCCCTGGTGATTGGGTGCACTGTGGTGCGTATGCCATTCCAGGAGAGCAGAAGAACTACTTAAAGCCTTAGAATTGCTTGGTGCCTGAGTCTTCCCAGGTCAGTTTTTTAAAATGAGGGTTTTTTTGTTTGTTTGTTTGTTTTAAGCTCACATAAGCGTGGCTGGAGCCCCAGCTTGGGCTGCCAGAACAAAGCACCGTAGACTGGATGGTTTATAAACAAACCAAATTCATCACTCACAGTTCTGGAGATTGGAAGTCAAGATCAGAGTGCAAGTAGGGTTGGATCCTGGTGAGGGCCTTTTCCACACTGCAGACTGCCAACTTCTTGAATCCTCATGGTTGAAAAAAAAACCCAAACAAACAAACAAGAGGGCTGTTTGGGATCCTTTGAAACGAGCACAGTAATCCCCTGTACGAGGGCCTCTCCTTCATCACTTAACTACCTCCCACCAAAAGCCCTACTTTCTGATGTCATCATGTTGGGGGTTAAGATTTCAACACAACACTTTGAGGTAGATGAAATGTTCAGTCCATAGTAGCTGAAATTCGGAAAAAGCCATCCATCACTTGGAACACCCATTCATCCTTGGTATACTCATTCATTCATTCCTGATATCAGGATGCTCATGCATACGAATATGGAGAAAAGCTTGGGCTCTGGGACTAAACGTATTTTTTGTTAATGAGTTAACTAATTAGCTAATTTGAAAATAAGAGAGAGAGAGAAATTCCATCTGCTGATCCACTCCCCCACATGCCTGCAGAAGTCAGGGCTGGACCAGGCTGAAGCCAGGACCTAGGAACTCCATTTGGGTCTCCCATGTGGTTGGTAGGGACCTACATACTTGGACCATGGCCTGCTGCCTTCCAGGGAATTATTATCAGGAACCTGGATCAGAAGTGGAGCCAGAACTTGAACCCGGGCACTACAATGTAGGAAGCAGGAGTCCCAGCCGCTGTGTTGAATGCCTGCCCCTGGAAGCAAAACTTCTTGAGTCAGAATTTCAGCTACGCCACTCTGCGGCAGCGTGCAACTTTGAGGAAGTGTGAGCCATTCCTTCATCCCTGAAATGATGATGATGACGGTGATGAAGATGATGACAACAAACAACTCCTTGTGTAATGGTGGGGATGAAGTTACTATGAAAAAACTTTTAGAATCATGCAAGTATGGAAAGACTCAACAAATAGTAATTTTTCTTCTGTGTTGGGATTCCACTGTACTCCAGGTTGCACAATAGCAGCAGAGCAGGCTGTGTACAACAAAATGTGAAACGGCCCTTCAGGTCTTTAGAGAGGCCACGTTTCTACAGGAAAAGAGTGGAATGCACGAGCACACCCTGAAATATCGGCTTACAGGTTTCTAGGAGGACAAGAAAGGCAACAACAGGGAGGTTGTGATAGAACAGGTGCTGCAGGGGCTTCCTAGAGAGATGCTCAGGGACCAGGTAGCTGAGACCTGACATGGCGAAGAAGGCAGAGGAACAACAAACTGAAAGGCCCCAGAGTGCGGATGATCCTGACATTGAGAATAAGAAAGAGAGAACAAAACCACAGAAACACAATTTAGTGAGAAAGGTACAGTCGTTGCGGGAAATGCCAGGAAGTAGGTGGGGCTTGCTTGCGTCAGTGACAGCACAAACACAGGAATAGGGATAACTATTAGCAGCAGAGTCACCTCACCAGGCAACAGAGCTCCAGAACTTGATATTCCTACCCAACTACAATTTAATGACTATTATTAACATAGATTTCTCTATTTAAAAAAAAAATGCCAGGTGATGCAATTTTGAATGCTTTCCCCATAAAGAAATGTGAAGTGTTTGAGAAGGTAGATGTAATTACGTTGATCAATGCATACATGTGTCAAAACAGCACACGGTACCCCATGAGTATGCACCATTTTTATGTTTCCATTACAATTTTTAAATACAGATTTTTAAAAGTATAATGGAAATATTTTTTAATGCATGTGTTTCATGTGCTTTTATTTCATTTCTAAACAGTTTACTCGCTGTTAGGGATTAAGTAACTTTGGCAAAGCCGCACACCGCTGTCTTTTGCCCTTAACTCCGCAGGTGCTCTGGCCTCTGCTCATATCGCCCAGTAATTCCCTAAGGCCTTCCTGGTATTTAGGGTTCATTCTGGAGTCTGTACTCTGTCCTCGCTATCACGTCTTCTGGATGATGTTGTATTGGAACACTGGAAACCGCACACCACGAAAGGAGAGAGTTAGTCTTAGAAGTCTGAACTCCCCCAGCTCCTGTTCTTCTGAAGTTGGTTCCTGTTAGCTTACGTCTGCTGTGCTTTGGGAGTCAAGAAAGAGAGAGTCAGCATGTGCAGGGAAGTCCTTCAGGCAAAAGAGCTTGCCAACATTCAGAGTTTCGTGGAACAAGGATACGGGGCCGGGGATATCACCGTTGTTGAAGCAGAGGATTAACCGGCATCCATAACGAATGCGGGTTTATGCATGTGTGAGTGCGTGCACTTGCATACGTAATGCGAGATCACAGGCTGCATGGGGAACTTGAGCCATTGTGGCTGCTCCCTTAGTCTCAGTTACTCGTTTGTGAGAAGAAATAAAAGATAACTTCTCAGGGGCTGGCGCTGGGGCGTAGCGGGTAAAGCCGCCCGGCGGCCTGCAGTGCCAGCATCCCATATGGGCGCCGGTTCTAATCCCAGCTGCTCCACTTCCGATCCAGCTCTCTGCTATGGCCTGGGAAAGCAGTAGAAGATGGCCCAAACCCTTGGGCCCCTGCACCCTTGTGGGAGACCCAGAAGAAGCTCCTGGCTCCTGGCTTTGGATTGGTGCACTCCAGTCAAGGTGGCCACTTGGGGAGTGACCTCTCTCTCTCTCTGCCTCTCCTTCTCTCTCTGTGTAACTCTGACTTTCAAACAAATAAATAAATCTTTTTTTTTTTTGACAGGCAGAGTTAGACAGTATGAGAGAGAGACAAAGAGAAAGGTCTTCCTTCCGTTGGTTCACCCCCTAAATGGCCGCTACGGGCAGCGTGCTGCACCTATCCGAAGCCAGGAGCCAGGTGCTTCTCCTGGTCTCCCATGCGGGTGCAGGGCCCAAGCACTTGGGCCATCCTCCACTGCCTTCCCGGGCCATAGCAGAGAGCTGGCCTGGAAGAGGGGCAACCGGGATAGAATCCGGCGCCCCAACCGGGACTAGAACCCGGGGTGCCAGCGCCGCAGGCAGAGGATTAGCCAAGTGAGCCGCGGTGCCGGCCATAAACAAATCTTTAAAACAAAAGATAACTTCTCAATATTATAGCAACAGATACCTACAGCATACTTAATACAGGTCAGACACTGTTCCACTGCACATTTGAGTACATTTCTGTACCTTTATATACATTCTTAACTATAGATAAACCAAATAAGTCAGACACTCTTACTGTTCTTATCTTGTAGTTGATGGTGCGATGAATTGGAGAGTTAAATGAACTTAGCCGAAGTCACAAAGCAGGTGACAAAACTACCATTCAAATCCAACCTCCACTGCCCTGGCACCCCTGTAGTGTACTGGAGGGATGCCCAGTGCATGTCCCATGCTACTTGTGTTTCGGAATCTTCCTTCCTGCATCTCAGGGCGGTTTGAGTTGCTCACACAGAATGTCTTCTGGGCACCAATGACAATGACGATGTTTTATTTTCATCCCCCCAGCTCATCTCTGTGATCCCCTCAGTTAGCAGTCTGTAAACATTGGGGATACAGTAAGGAAAATACATCAGCGACATGCCAATGGAGCGCGCTGTCTCTCTTCTAGTGGCTGTGGTTGAAAGCAGATGAGATATCAGAGACGCTTCTGAAGCACGAGTAGGTTGTGTGGAAAAAATGAAAGGGAATATTGATTCATCTCAAGGTTTTGTCCTCAGAAGATGGACAACGTGCCAGGCACGTCATTCATAGTTCTGAAGTAGGTTCATGGTTTTTCTTGTTTTGTGTTTTTTGTTTTTGTTTTTGTTTTTTTACAGATAGTTAGACAGTGAGAGAAAGAGACAGAGAGAAAGGTCTTCCTTCCATTGGTTCATTCCCCAAATGGCCGCTGTAGCCAGAGCTACGGCTGATCCGAAGCCAGGAGCAGGTGCAGGGCCCAAGCACCTGGGCCATCCTCCACTGTCTTCCTGGGCCACAGCAGAGAGCTGGACTCTAAGAAGAGCATCTGTGACTAGAACCCAGTGCCCATATGGGATGCCAGTGCCGCAAGACAGAGGATTAACCCAGTGAGCCACGGCGCCGGCCCCAGAAGGTTCATGGTTTCTGTCCTCGCCTCTCTGCCCTATCAGAATAAAGCCAGCTTCCCTCGTGCCCCACTGTGGAGACTGTTCCTTTAGATTTGAGGGTGCTCATCGCCTTCGGAGACCCCGAGGGGAAGCATCCTAGTCTCTTCCAGTTCAGCTTCTCTATGGTGCTTTGGGAGATTGATTTAATAATTCAGAACTTTATTTTTTTCTGGGCAAGTTCTGCTCACCGGGACAAAGTCATTCGTAGATTCATAATATATTTTCGGCCAAAACACAATGAAAATCTAAGCCATGCATCGTGCATGTTAGTGTGAACATAGCTTCGGTCAATTCTAAGTACAGGGGAAGAATTCCCCAGAGGAAGATTCCCAAGAACCAGCTTTGCCTTTCTTTCTTCAACAAAGTGTCTTTCTTTCCAGTCCTGCAAGGTGCTAAATAAGAGTTTGGACTTCTGGGGCCACCGCTGTGGCCCAGTGGGTTAACGCCCTGGCCTGAAGTGCCGGCATCCCATATGGGCGCCGGTTCTAGTCCTGGCTGCTCCTCTTGCAATCCAGCTCTCTGCTATGGCCTGGGAAAGCAATGGAAGATGGCCCAGGTACTTGGGCTCCTGCACCTGTGTGGGAGACCCAGAAAAACTCCTGGCTCCCGGCTTCGGATTGGCGCAGCTCCGGTCATTGCGGCCAATTGGGGAGTGAACCATCGGATGGAAGACCTCTCTCTCTCTCTCTCTGCCTCTCCTCTCTCTGTGTAACTCTGACTTTCAAATAAATAACTAAATCTTTAAAAAAAAAAAAAAGCTTTTGGACTTCTGGTCAAAACAAAACAGTTCTGATTTCCTTTGCCACCTTTTTCATGGGTATTCCTTAGTGGTGGTCTTTAAAAGCATAACAAGTAGTGCAACATTTCAAAGACACTAGAAGTCAAGAACAGTTTTTATTTACCAATGGCTTCATCTTTTCCGGAAAGTATTCCCAGTGACTTCCGACAGAACATTCAATACCACAAAGAAGTACAACTCCAAAGTACAGCGAACATTCATAGAAAGACAAGAGAGAGGATGTGCAGTAGAACTCAGGGTAAGGTTGGAATACAATCCCTCATGGCCGCCATTCCAGAGATGCTGAGATCTTTGACTTCTGCTGTTTAAGAAACGCTTACCAGCTTTCCACTGCTCACAATGCCCGTGAAATAAAAACAAACCACTTTCTCCAAAAGACGACAAATAGCCTTGGCACATAGTTCCAATTGGAATTTATCTCTGAGGTCCTTACGAAGAGGATATTTGTGATCTGAAAAACAACATCCTTAGTAACACCTTTTGTCTGTATTTAGTGATGGTTGCTGATAAACTCTGAAGCTTCTCCATCAAAGCATAATTGAGGGGAAAGCAATGTAGCAGGAATCTGTGCGACACCCTCTAGTTCCTTAATCACCCAAGCCATCTAGTGACTTGGTTTTGTCCAGCGATATATTTTTGAAATTTCCAAAATCAAAAAGAACACTAAGGAATCTTCCATGGGGGCTTTCTTAATTGGTGCTCTGATAAATATTGAGTTGAGTTCAAGAGTTTATTTTGCGGCATTTTTTGGGTAGCATTTTAAATAATAGTGCAACTCCTTTTATTAAAATCACATTATGATTTAATAGGCTGATATCCTAGGTGGGTGTGTAGGGGGCGTTGGCATCCTTGCACAGATGCCAAGGTGAGGGGAATCTAACAAGAACACATCCTGTACTATAAGGCACCCTGATTATTTCTGTGCTAAACCACAGGATCTCCTAGAGAACAGGGCAGGGTCATATTCATCAGAGCTGAAAAATGACTGATAAATTCCCTAAACTCTACTTAACTTCTTAACTTCTCTCTCTAAGAGAGAAAAACAGTGGCAATGTGAAATATCATTAAGGCAATCTTTTCTAAAGAGCACACTCAGTTAAAATAGACTTTACAGGCTTTTTTATATTTTTGAAAAAAAATTGGTTTTTGGAAAGAGTTACAGAGAGAGGGGGAAATACAGAGAGAGGGATCTTCTACCTGCTGGTTCACTCACCAAATGGTCACAATGGCTGGGACTGGGCCAGTCTGAAGCCAGGAGCTTGGAACTCCATTTGTGTCTCTCATTTGAGTGTCAGGAGCCCAAGCACTTGAGCCATCTTCCCCTGCTTTCCCAGGCACATCAACAGGAAGCTGTATTGGAAGTGGAGCATCCAGGATTTCAAGAGGTTCTGATATGGGATGCTGATGTCTCAAGCAGCAGGTTAACCTGCTGTACTTCAAAACAATTCCTTTTGATGAATTCTGAGTAAAAGAGCCAAGCCAAGTAACAATGGTTGTCTAGTTTTTCACCTGTTATTGATAACTTTGAGAAAGGCCACATTTGAATGCAAAGATAAGTTGAAATCATAAAGGGTGATCCAAAAAATTTTTTAGAAATATTTTAAGCTGCAGAATAAAGAAGGTACAGAAACCTATATCACAGTTTTCTTTGTCTTTTCTTTGAAGTAGAGGGTGAGGGTATTCAATGAGCAGACTGCTGGATAGAGGGGGATTAAGATGATATTGTGGCATGGATAATGTGAAGGTGATTTGAAAGTGAATGCTGTTTCCTAAGGAGGTGAAATAGTGAAATAAGTGAAGTTGAGTTGTGGTAGCTAGTCTATGAGATTATGGAAGTTCATAATCAGAAAAATTGAATAGTTAAAGTGATTCAAATTTAAAGACAGACCACCCCTGGCAATGGGCAAAGAGACACCTCGTTCGTGGTGCTGCTCTTATATCAGTCAGGGGCAGAGCAGATGCGCAGTCCTTTGTTCATCCTAGCTTGATGCCTGTATTGGTGGCCAGAGCTGTTTCATGCCTAGGGCACAAACCCTAATGGTAGAAGTGATCATTCTGATGGGAACCGGGCACAGATAGTGTAACCAAGAAGTGACAGTAAGCCTCTTAAGACTGAACCGGTCGTGTGGCTTGTGTTTGGGGGCAAGGGTGCAGTTGACCATGTGTGTGTGTCATGTGGCTCTTTAAACTGGCTATGAAGGAGGTAAATAAATGGACCACAGTTTTCAGAAGCTGAGGGTTCAGTTGCATGTATCATGGTTGTTGGGAAGACCGAATCCATGGAAAAGCGAGATGGGACCTGCCACGGTTGTAGCTAACAGTTGCACATCCACCTTTCTCTGGTTCAGATACAAAAGGTGGTCATGGCATTAGGAGATTACATGGGTGCGTCCTGTCATGCCTGCATTGGGGGCACCAATGTGTGTGCTGAGGTGCAGAAGCTGCAAATGGAAGCTCCCCACATCATCGTGGGCACCTCTGGCCGCGTGTTCGACATGCTTAACTGGAGATACCTGTCTCCCAAGTACATCAAGATGTTTGTACTGGACGAAGCTGATGAAATGTTAAGCCGTGGATTCAAGGACCAGATCTATGACATCTTCCAGAAGCTCAACAGCAACACCAGGTGGTTTTGTTGTCAGCCACAATGCCATCCGACGTGCTCGAGGTGACCAAGAAGTTCATGAGGGACCCCATCCGGGTCCTCGTCAAGAAGGAGGAGCTGACCCTGGAGGGTATCCGCCAGTTCTACATCAACGTGGAGCACGAGGAGTGGAAGCTGGACACACTGTGCGACTTGTATGAAACCCTGACCATAACCCAGGCTGTCATCTTCATCAACACTGGAAGGAAGGTCGATTGGCTCACTGAGAAGATGCACGCCTGGGACTTCACCGTCTCTGCCATGCATGGAGATATGGACCAAAAGGAGCGAGATGTGATCATGAGGGAGTTCCGCTCTGGCTCTAGCCGAGTACTGATTACCACTGACCTGCTGGCCAGAGGCATTGATGTACAACAAGTTTCTTTAGTCATCAACTATGACCTTCCCACCAACAGGGAAAACTATATTCACAGAATTGGCCGTGGTGGACGCTTTGGTCGTAAAGGTGTGGCTATTAACATGGTGACAGAAGAAGATAAGCGGACTCTCCGAGACATCGAGACCTTCTACAACACCTCCATTGGGGAGATGCCCCTCAATGTTGCTGACCTCATCTGAGAGGGGCTGTCCTGCCACCTAGCCCCAGCTGGGGTTCAGTCCTCAGGGTTGAGGAGCAGCAGGAGGGGAGAGGGGAGGAAGCCAAGGGATGGACATCTTGTCATTTTTTTCTTTTTTTTTTTCTTTGAATAAATGTCACTTTTTGAGGCAAAAGAAGGAACCGTGACCATTTTAGAAACCCTTTTCTTTGGGGTAGGCTCTTGCCCCAGGCGCCGTCTCCTCCCAAAAAAAAAAAAAACAACACTAATCCATTTCCCTAACCTAGTTACCTCCAGGTCCCAGAGGCTCTCCCACCCCAGCTGAATTCCTCCGAACTTGATTCAGGGGCCGAAAACAAGTCACTCAACCTCATGTGCCGGACCAAACATGCAAGGAGCAGCCCCTAGTGAGGTTGCCCAGTGATTGAGCCCAGCTGGGGGAGCAGGGGAGAGAAAATGGTAGCCATTTTTACATTGTTTTGTATAGTATTTATTGATTCAGGAAGCAAACACGAAATTCTGAATAAAATAACTTGGAAACTGCCAAAAAAAAAAATTAAAGACAGATAAGAATGTAGGTGATGACAAAGATCTGATTGAACAGACAGGGTTCTCCAGGATACTTTAGGGGTATCCTTTGCAATGAGTTGGAAGGAACACACATGAAATGCAGGGGATAAAAAGGATTAGGACAATGGGAAGAGTTCTAGGGACTGAACATCTAGTGACAATGAATGGAGTGATGGGGACAAGAGTTCAAGTAGGACAGCTGTCATTAGAGATTGAGAACTCAAAACTGATGAGCCAACTTGAGAAATTAAAATGAGTTAAGCATGATGGAAATACACTGTAAGCCATTGTGTGTTGCAAATTATTCATTACCATGGAACTCAGGATGAAGATGCTGATGGGGATGTGAGTAACATTGATGGTAGTGGAGGTGGTGGTGACGATGACGATTGTGAAGGTGAGGATAATACTGATAATGACAGCAGAGAAGGCGATGATAATGATGATAGAGGAGGTGATGATGGCTATAGTAATGATGGTGGTAGTGATGAGAGTGATGGTGGTGGTGACAATGGCGAGATGATGATGGTAGTGGAGGTGATGATGATGGTGGGGTGACGATGGTGGTGATAGTCTAATGATGGTAGTGGAGGTACTGATGGTAGTGGAAGTGATAATTATGATGTTGTGGGTGATGTAGTTGGTGAGATTATGCTCTTCCTGCTGACCAGAAAGAAGACAGTTTTCTCCACTACGTCTTGCTCTCATAATTTTTGTCATGTTTCCCCCTTCCTGGAATGTTCTTGCCCTCATTATATATCTAGAAAATGCCTTTCCATCCATCTTGTTCTCTCCATCTATGCCATCACTTTCTAGTCCAATGCACTCTAACTTCTCAACAACTATAACAACATTTCAACGGGGCTCTCTGCATTCAGTCTTGACTTTTCAATCTCAGCTGCTCACCCAAACCCGTTCCCTACATGGCAGCCAGCATGGTTGTTTAAATGTATGAATATATGCCTTAAGATCCTTTAAGCTAGGAAAACAAACAAAAACAAGACACCAAAACTGTTGGTTGGTTATACCCTGAAAAGTCCTTCATGGTGCAACCTCATTTTATACTACTCTGTAGCTTGACCATGGAGCTCCAGCTACACTGATATTGCTTCAGATCTTTGAATAACCCAAGCTTTGATCAACCTAGAGAGCTTTCAAAATAGCAACATTGACCATTCTTTTGACTGCTGTAACCCTAAACACTGGTACACCACACAGTCACTGCTAAGATATAAGTGTACTTCAGAAGCTTCATACAAAATGGAATTAAAAGATGTGTTTATTTTGATGCAAAAAATCTTTGAAATCCGTGCATAGAGGACTCTTCAAAAGTTCATGGAAATGTATATTATTGGAAACTATATTAGATTTCAACAATTTCTGCACCAAACTAAATGTATGATTTAATTTCATTTTCTATAAATTTATTGCAATCCCTTTGTGTATATATACTTTGTGTCAATGAATAAAAAGACACCATGAATATGTTTCAGAGCATCTCTATTCCTGCATTTCTGGCAGTAGATTATAATTTCTTGTTTCTGTATCTGTTGTCTCCACTAGACTATGAGCTTCTTCAGGGCGAGAATCATGTCAGATTTATTTCCCCTTCCTAGGAGCTGAGAATAATGTCAGGTGAAAAGCATATACTCCATAAATACACGAATAAATGAATGAATGCCACTGTAGTGGGATCAACAGCCTGTCGGGTCAGGTGTCACCTGGAGGTTCAGCCGTGTCCTTGCCTAAAGTGACAATAAGCAACAAGGCCATGTAGTAATGGAAATGAACTTTTATTGTTGAGTGGATGAACCCAGCCTTTTTACCCTTGGATGGACTACTTTATCCTTTGTCATCTTTGAAAATATCTTGTGTATATTCTTCAGTTTGTTTGAAGCTTTCTTTTCCATATTTTCCCTCTGAAACCAAGGGAAGACAGAGAAATGACATTTTCATTGCCAAGATCAATTTGAAGTCCCCAGCAGGTGCTCACATTAATCACCTTCTAAGAGGCTTTCTCTTTCTACCTCTCAGAGAAACCATTGTGAAAGGCAAAGGGGCCAGGGACTTCATTGATTCCCTTCCCACTGTATATGAATAGGTTCCCTTTATCTCACTGAAGAGGTACATTGTCACATAGCCTTGGTATTCAAGCCCTGGTACTTTGAACTGCCTGTGGCTCTCTTGAGCCAGGGCAACAAAAGCATGCAAATCTTGTCTCCAAAGCTCAGGGAGTAGAGAAAGCCGAGGTCATGCATTCACTCCCCACCATGAGGGCCAATTAGCTTTCTTCTGTTCAATGAACCAAAGTAGTCCCCATGACTGGGTGTCTACGTGGGGAAAGCCACGTGACAGTCACAGAGAATGAAGAGATCAATAGCATGGTCTTTCCCTTGGAGAGTGGAACAATATATTGGGGAGACAGACGAATAAAGCACCAGGGTAGAAAGTGTTTGGGGCTCTGATAGAATGTGGCACAATAGAGAAGTTAGCGGTGCTGGGGGAAGGCTTTCCAAGGAGAATACCATTTTCATCAGGTCAGGAAGGATAGGATAGAAATAACCTGCAGGGACAAGGAGCGTGTTCTGTGCTTTAAGTGTGAGAAAGAACTGGTCACCCAGAACTCTTCTTTTCCTACAAGGAAATCTGTTAAATTTACTCATTCATGAGCCCCCGGGGCAGTCAGGGAAGTTGACCCTGAGGGCAGACCTTGCTCATCAACCCATCTGTGAGGGTCTGATCTGCAGGGATGGATAGGATCCCAGCACCACAAGCTAAAAAAAGCCAAGAGTGAAATTTGGTCATTCAGAACTGACTCACCACCCTTCTACCCCAATGTCTATTCCTAACACAGCTGGCTACTACAGAGAGCTGCAGTGGAAGACTGACCAACTGAAAGCAAATGATCTAAGGCTCTTCATTGGAAGTCACCCCACAATTTCTCACTATCCCCTCTGCCATGCCCTTGACCCTCCCTCTGATTCAGTAGAAAAGAAGTGTAACCCATAGAAAGAAGCCAGAGAAATCATCCCTAAAGGCTGGGAAAAAAAAATCCCTGGGAGAGGAGGACTTAGCGTTGGATGGTATATTTGATGTTAGCCTATTATTTAGACTTTTAGAAGTGACCACTTGGATAACTTCAAACATGTTGTCTAGCTCTATGATCTCATTGTCCCTCACCCAAATCAACATCTGTGGTAAGTGAAAAATATCCAATGAACTTTGAAAATCTAGTGCAAAAAGTGGAAAATACCCTAATCATTCATAGAGTGATTTTATGTTGAAATGGTTAGCTTTTGGATATATTGGACTAAACAAAATATACCATTCAAAGGAATCTCACTTTTTTATTTATTTATTTATTTATTTATTTATTTATTGACAGGCAGAGTGGATAGTGAGAGAGAGAGAGAGACAGAGAGAAAGGTCTTCCTTTACCATTGGTTCACCCTCCAATGGCCACTGCGGCCCGCGCGCTGTGGCCGGCACAATACGCTGATCTGAAGCCAGGAGCCAGGTGCTTCTCCTGGTCTCCCATGCAGTTGCAGGGCCCAAGCACTTGGGCCATCCTCCACTGCACTCCCGGGCCACAGCAGAGAACTGGCCTGGAAGAGGAGAAACCAGGACAGAATCCGGCGCCCCGACCGGGACTAGAACCCGGTGTGCCGGCACCGCAAAGTGGAGGATTAGCCTATTGAGCCGCGGCACCGGCCAGGATTCTCACTTTTATGTATTAGATTTCCTTAACGTGCCTACTAGAATGTTTAAGATTATATATGTGACTTGCATTATGTACAGTACTAACTCTGGGATTCAAGACATGCTTCTTTAAGCTGCTAAATATGTCGTAATTTATAGTAGCAGCAATAAAAAATTAACGTGGGAATCCATATGCCCTTGACAATGTGATATTGATAAGCATCTATCAAAATATGGGGCCCATGAGCCAATCACTTAGATAGGGCAGATTTTTGTGAGTTCCCTTGACCACTACAACAACCCAGCATGCTTGGCTGCCTCTCTCCAGGAGACCTGGAACACAGCCATGGCATAAGAAAGCCTCCAGCTGATAGCCAGTATCAACCACCACATGTGTGAGTCAATGAGCCAACCGATGATTGCTAGCTCTGGCCTTAGATTCCTCCAGGTGAGGTTGTAGATAACAGAATGCCAAGGCAAGCTGTCCCTACTGTGCCCGGTCTCAATTTCTCCATCTCATTACCTTTCATATCAGTGCACGGAAGGTGGCTTGTTTAATGTCCTGGGATAATTGTTAAAACAACACTGTAGCATTAAAAATAATAATAATAATCCAGACGGATTTTTTTTCCATAAAGTGTCCAGCAGGGTGAAATGATGCAGCCAACACGATATATTTTGTTTTTGTAAAGTGCTTATTCTTTTCATTAGTTTTTCTCTGGGCCCCATTGTTTTCCTGCACAAATTGGGTCTGCATGCCATCTCCCACTTTCTTTAGGCCTAAACACCATATCCTACCATTTCTCCTCTGGATACCTTTTTTCTCCACTTTTTTTCATGCAAACCCTTAGTTCTAGCTCTCGGCACTTATTCACGTTATTTCATTCCCCTATCACCCTCTCTGGGTTCCCCAAACCCCTCGGAATGAGAGCTTACCACTTCCAGGTAGTTTAGCATTGCAAGCATTCCAGGGAACAGGAGTGAAAGACCAGGGAAAGTTCCAGAGACAAGGAGAGAACCCCCTGAGCTGGCAGCCAAGCCTAGATGCCTTTGAGACTTTCTGAGAAAATGATTAGGGCACAGCAGGGAAAGATCTACTAGGGGGATGGGAGAGGAGAACGGTTCATCTTTGGCTTCCACGCCCCATGGGGCATTGGCTCTCAGGTACTTCTAGGAGGTACCTGCCCGAATGCCTGGCTGGGAGCTGCAGGCTCCCCCCTCTGGGCCACATAAAAGCATAGGACGGAAGGCAAGTGATGGGTTAGGTCTGAGGGCAGGCCTTCTCAGTTACACCTGCACTAGGATGGCTGCCCCGCAAAGGCTCAAGGAAGAAATGGCTTGAGAGATGGAGGTAAGGTTTAGGGGCACCCACTGTGCCTCTTTGAAGGGTCTCCTTGCTTGGAATCCTGTTCTGCCACTTGCAGACAAAGCAGTCAGACAGACACACATCCCAGTCCGGCCCCTTTCTTCTCTTTCATACCTGCTTCTCTCCAGCCCTCATCCTTCATGTCATCCTGTTATTTGTACCAAAACCTTCACTGGTCTCTCTCTTTCTCTCTCTCATTCTCTCCTTCTCTCTCTCTCTCCTCCTCCCCTTCTCTCCCTCTCTCTCTCTCTCTCTCTCTCTCAGTAACTCTGACTTTCAAATCAATAAATACATCTTTAAAAAAAAAAGGTTCTAGGAAAATGGAATTGAAAGATGATTTTATTTTGGTGCAAAAATTTTGAAATAAGAGAGATCTTCCAAAAGATTCCTGGGAAAAAATTATAGTGTGAAAATGATTGCATGTGTATTTCAATTTTTTTGCATCAAAATAAACTTGTCTTTTACCTTCAGTTTTTCTAGAAAGCTTTTGAAGTGCCCTCATATGTTTAATCCAGTTGTCTCTTACATGATCCATTTAAATAGGCTGCCAGCTCCCGCTGTGCTCTGGGAGACAGGTAGGGGATAGATGTCCCCAGTGACAGAGACAGGCCATCTGTGCCCTAGGGCAATGTACATCTAAGCAAGGGAAATACCTACCCCTTCCTGATTCATTGTTCTTTCTAATGCGGATTGTATTTCATCTGCACCTGTGTATACGTGCAAAACGCAAATCATTATGTGAACCGAAGTAGGAGACTTCAGAAACAGACACCCATCAATTCAAACGTATTTGACCTAATGAGGTTGATTTCAGCTTGAAGCCGCTTCCCAGGAACAAGCTATAGTGCGGTACCTGTGCCAGGCCGTGCTGTGGTCCATCTCTCTGGGACACGTGGCCAGAAACCAGTGTCCTAAGTCCTATTAGGAACCTTTGACCTCCAGCACCACTCCTTTGAAAACACCATGCCTTTTATTTTTGGAGGTGTCTTTGTTTTATTTATTTGACAATCACTGGCCGGGAAGGGGGGAAGGGAGGGGAGCCATATACATAAGTAAACAGTATCCACCTTGAAAAGAGGAGTGGAAGTCCTCTAACCGCAACAATGTAACCATTCCTTGTTAACCTGGAATCCTGATTGAATCGGCTATTGATCGCCTGGCGCGTAGCTGGGAACAGTTGATCCAATTGCAGACATTTTCTGTAAGGCTCAGTGAATCTCTCATGTCAGCTACCTCCCAAATCCCCCAGTCTTGAAAGCTCAGACACAGAAGCCTGGCGGTAAGCCTTGGGCTGGAAGACTAACATGGTATTTAAAAAGTAAAAGACTTTGGTCTCTTTTGTCCAACAAAGTTCAAATTTCCCCTACAGCAATAAACACCTTATCTGAGAAGTGTGCAGTGCGAGCTAACGTCTTCAACCATGAAATTATATGACTCTACCTTGACCTCTGGTTTTCTCCAGCGAATCTCACTCATGGAATACAAACAGCAGCTCTGGGCTGCTTCTCTGATCCGACGGGTGCCTTGCATAAATCTTAAGGAATGTAGCCTTCCTTGCAAAGGTATCTCTGGAGCGCAGGGTCCTTGGTTACCCCGAGCCGGACTGGGCGGCCCCAGGAACTCAAGCTGCATGATGTGTGTGTGTCAGATCACCTCCAGCCACAGGGGACAGGCTCCCTCTGGCTGTGAAAATGAAGGCCTTCTCACGCTTCTGAGAGATGCTGCAAAACAAACAAACAAAAAACACCATGTTGAGGCGAGCTGTTCCCTGGTCTAACCACTGCCTATTGTCAGGAATGGTCTTTAGCCAGTCTCTGTAATACATGGCGCAGTGGCTTGGTGCTCAGAGAATGCCCCCCCCCCCCCCCCCCCCGACACATTACTGTGAGAGTCATTGCCAAGGCCATACTGCAGCGCGGGGTGAGGAACCTACAATCAAAAATCACAGCTGGGACAGGCATTTGGTGCAAATCCACTTCGGGCGCCCACATCCCGTATTGGACGGGGCCCACCTGCAGTAGGCTGGATCATCGCGCTACTTAAAGTCAACTGACGGTAAATGCTAATCCCCTGGAAAAGTACCTCTCCACAGCAGCATTGAGTTGACTGTTAACCACCGCAGGGGTTCATGGCACCTGGGATGGGAGAGGCGGGTTCAGCTCTCTGCTGTGGCCTGGGGGGGGGGGGGGACAGTGGAGGATGGCCTAGGTCCTTGGGCCCTGCACACCAGGAGGAAGCACTTGGCTCCTGGCTTCAGATCGGCGCAGTGCACCTACCGTAGCAGCCATTTGGGGGGTGAACCAACTGAAGGAAGACCTTTCTCTCTGTCTCTCTCTCTCACTGTCTAACTCTGTCAAAAAAAAAAAAATCCTTGAATGTGGCTTTTCCACTGAAATGAATAAACACAGCGGAATCTTTGCTTTCTGCTTTCTTGAGAAGAGCTGACTTCGATCAAGAACTTCAGCAAATCGATCTAAATCACAGGGAACCACAAGCTCTCAGAGCTGGGAAAGATGTTAGGGTCTAGCCTGGGGTTTATGCATGTCAGTTGTTTGGTCTAGCCTGGGTTTTATGCACATCAATCACTTGTCTACCACTCTAATAATCATTTTCTCCACAACATATGACAGCCACACCCATATGCTTAATATTGTTTTACAACAGTACGATTGTTCAACAACATAATTTAGGGACCACAGGTTAACCTCTGCTTATGACAATAGCATCCCTTATCAGAGTGCTGATTCTGGCCTTGGCTACTCTGTTTTCTTTTCAACTTCCTGCTAGTGTGCCTGGGAAGGCCCTGAATGCCTGCCCAAGGACTTGGGCCCCTGCTACCCACATGGGAGATCAGGATGGAGTTCTTAGCTCCTGGCTTCGACCTGACCCAGACCTGGCTGTTGAGGCTATTTGGGGAGCGAACTAATGAGTGTAAGATCTCTTTCCTTCTCTCTCCTCCTGCCTCTCTCTCTGTCGCTCTGCCTTTTGAATGAAATAAATAGATATTTTTCAAAAATAACATAATTCATACATAAAGATCTTTATATTACTGTCATAAATGTAAATCCCACATCATTTTCCTTAAACACATGAAGACATACACAACTCAATGCAAGAGAAAAATGAATTTTGTTAAAAGATTTATTTATTTGAAAGTCAGAAAGTTACACAGAGAGAGGAGAGACAGTGAGAGAGAGTCTTCAATCTGCTGATTCACTCCTCAAATGACCTCAACTGTCAGAGCTGAGCTGATCCAAAGCCAGGAGCCAGGAGCTTCTTCCAGGTCTCCCACGTGGGTGCAGGGGCCCAAGGATTTGGACCATCTTCCACTGCTTTCCCAGGCCATAGCAGAGAGCCGGATAGGAAGTGGAGCAGCCGGGTCTCGAACTGGTGCCCATGTGGGATGCCAGCACAGCAGGTAGCAGCTTTACCCGCTATGCCACAGGGCTGACCCCAGAAAAATGAAGCTTTTAAAGCCTTGTAAGATACTACTATGTGCAAAAGCATCTTTATCTAAGGATTTATTTCCTTCTTTTAAAAACAGGGATACAAACCAAGTGTAAGACATTAAAGGTAAGTGAGATGTTCTTGAAAAAACGGGGATAATTGAAAGGCAATTGAAAAGAAATAACCTTTTTACTGCTTGATTGGAGGTCATTTAGTGGCATGTCCATGTAACCACTGCCATTACCGCCGTGGTACGCGCCCCACCCGCCTGGAGGCCCTCATTCCAGTCTGGCAGCAATTGGGTGATTTCCATCGACTGCAACTCGAGGCCGTACCTGGGCTGGGCTTGGACATTTTCTGTGATGGGAAGCTCATTACTCCCAAGAGGGACTTGTCACCAGAATCGGATGGAGTTAGAAACCTCTGCCTTTGGCTGTGCTGAGCGATCCCCTGTTGCTTCTACCAACTGAGGTCACCGTGATCACAGAGCTCCCTCCAAGGCACACACAGATCTGACCCTGCCCCACCCAAATGTCACCTGCTAGCATTCCAGAGAGCTGAGATTCCCCCCACCCAGGGGAGCTGTTTCTCTAGTCCCTGACCTTCCCTCTTCTAAGTACAACAGTGATATTAGTCAAAGTCCAGACTTGACCTCAAGACCCAGAACACTGCAGACAGCAACATCCTGGGGAGAGTGACACGACCTTTAACCTCAGGACACACACGTCCATTTGGGCAACGTCAGCTCACTCACTTTCTCATTTTGCTCCACCCACAGTTTCAGTCCTATTTTTTTAAAATAAATTTTATTTATTGGGGCCGACGCTGTGGAGAAACGGGAAAAGCCGCCGCCTGCAATGCCGGCATCCCATAGGGGTGCCGGTTCGAGACCTGGCTGCTCCACTTTCAATCAATCAGGAGCTTCTTCTGGGTCTCCCACATGGTGCAGGGGCCCAAGGACTTGTGGCGTCTTCTACTGCTTTCCCAGAGAGCTGGATCGGAAGTGGAGCAGCCGGGATTCAAACCAGCGCCCATATGGGATGCCGGTACCACAGGCAGAGGCTTAACCTCCTATACAGATTATTTTTTAAGCTTGTTATCTGTCGCTGTTCGGGAACGTTTCTATTTTGAATTCTTACTGCCTAGAAAGACACCTCTCAGTTCTTTTCGTGGCTTTCTTAAAGTCTCACTTCAAATGTCATTTCCATGGAGAGACCTTCCCTGAACAACCACACTACAGACTTGTCATCAGGTAGAGATTTCCCACCCTATCACCCTTATTTATTTGCTTCCGCACACATCACACTCCCAAGCCATCCTGTTGGGTTAAAGGAAGGAAGTGGAAGGGAGGGAGAGAGGAACGTATCGTATTCTTGAACTGTGTCGATGAAATTCATGAAATCTGTTCCCTCTATATTAATAAGTAAAAAGTATTGAAATGTAAATAAGTAAATAACAGAATTTAAAATGTCTGGGGGAAAGAATTACTGAAATTTAAAAATATATAAAATAAATGAAAACAGAAGAATTCTGGGGGGAAAAAAAAGAAGCGCTATGAAATGGCAGGGTACTCACTTTTACTTCAATGTTTGAGGAAGGGCTAGATTCCAGTATTTGCTTAGTGAGCGCTGGACGAATGAGTGAATGGAGAAAACCAAGACACAATATTGGTATTTACTTTTGTAAAAAAGATTTTATTTATTTATTTGAGAGGCAGAGTTACAGACAGAGAGAGGGAAAAACAGTAAGAAAGATCTTCCACCTGCTGGTGCATTCCCCAAATGGCCGCAACGGCCAGGGTTGGGCTGATCTGAAGCCATGAGCCAGGAGCTTCTTCTAGGTCTCCCATGCAGGTGCAGGGGCCCAAGCACTTGGGCTATCTTCCACTGCTTTCCCAGGCTATAGCAGAGAGCTAAATTGAAGAGGAGCAGCCGGGACTCGAACCGGAACCAGTATGGGATGCTGGCTCTGCAGGCTACTCCACAGCACCAGCCCCCCTTATAAGTGTCATATGTATGCTCTCAGTCATCATCTGCACACCCACACTCTCATCTATTGTGTAGTATTTATTTAATTGGGAGTCATCGATGTCTTCTTGAATCCTGCAAACTGTCTTGCTCCTCTCCCCTGAATTGACTCCGGTGTGTCTATCTCCCTCTTTAATTACACTGAGCAAGATTGAATCTCCTGCTTGGGTTTCTTCCCATTAGAGGAAGCGTCCAACCTTCCTTGTTTGGGGTGTTCTACTTCTAGTCATGGTTTCTACAACCCTATCATCATTTTTTCGGCAACCTCATGCACTCTCCCAAAACTTATAAACTTGCTGTTTAAAGAAAAACGTCCGAGTTTTTTGAGCCTGTGTTTCTGCTCCGCACGTGTCCTTGGGCAGCTGGCTTTTTAATACAATCCAGGGCCTTGCATTCATCTTTGTTAAACTCCATCGCTTCCTCTGACAGGTATTTGTGGCATCCTCGCGTCTCCCAATCTGCAACTTTATGTGGCTTCTGTCTGACTGTGTTAGAGGTGATTTGCAGTTTCTTTATTGCAAGCATCGGTTGAGTGACAGCTGAACGCACTGAGCTCCCCCGTCCCCACTGAATCTGGGGTAGCCGAAGCGATGGCAAGGAAAAGTGAGTCACTGTGGAAATGCAAAATAATAATGATGATCACAAGAGTAGCAATGAGTATACAGCATTTTGGCTATGTGTGGGTGCGGAATAGATAACTCCAAGTGTGGCCGCTTGGCAGGACAATGGCTCCTCTCACCGTGTGATCTGACCAGGTCGCTTCTTTACTGCATGGGATACTGATCCAATGAGGCCACCAGGAAAGCTGGCCTGTGTGGGACGGCCTCACTCACATAATGAGCAGCTGCTGGTGGGTGCTGTCTGGGAGCCCAGTGGGGATTTAGGATGGACGCATCCCTGATTCTCCACGTGGGCCTCTCCACGTCATGGAGACGGGGCACCAAGTCCAAGCTTCCAAAAGATGTAGGTAGAAGCTGATACACTCCAAACGGATGTTAACCTTGAATGGCTGGCAATCTGGTATAGCAGGGTTAAGCCTCCCATACGGGCACCGGTTCAAGTCCTGGCTGCTCCTCCTCTGACCCAGCTCTCTGCTAAGGCCTGGGAAAGCAGAGGAAAATGGCCTAAGTCCATGGGTCCCTGCACCTGCGTGGGAGACCCGGAGGAAGCTCTTGGCTCCTGGCTTCAGATCAGCCCAGCTCCAGCTATTGAGGGCATATGGGGAATGAACCAGTGGATGGAAGACCTCTCTCTCTGTCTCTCCCTCTCTCTGTCTGTTACTCTGCCTTTCAGATAAATAAATAAAATCTCTAAAAAAAAAAAAATCCAGCTTTGAAAGTTCCACGGCACAGCCCTCTCCCAGCACCTGGCCATGGCTGTGAAACACCATGGGCAAGCTTGAGTTTTGCAGATCAGGAAACTGAAGTGCAGGGGAGGAAGCTGCACAGCCGGCCCCTTGGGTCTTTTCTTGAAAAGAAACTGAGCTCAGTCCCTAATACAGGAGACCCAGTAACAGGGCTTGTGTGTGTGTGTGAATGTGTGCCTGTGAACACACTATTATTAACAAGGAAAAAAGTGCCTACTCCCAAAGTCACAGCTGTCCTTTTTTATTTTTTTAAAGATTTATTTTATTTGAAAGTGAGTGAGAGAGAGAGAGAGAGAGGGAGACAGAGAGAGAGAGAGATATTTTTCATCTGCTGGTTCACTCTCCAGATGATTGCAACTGCCTAGGCTGGACAAGACCAAACTCAGAAGCCAGAAGCTTCTTCCAGGTCTCCCAGGTGGGTGACAGGGGTCCAAATACTTGGGCCACCTTCTGCTGAATTTCCAGGCCATTAGCAGGGAGCTGGATCATAAGTGGAGCACCTAGGACATGAACCAGCTCCCATATGGGATGCTAACATCGCAGGCAGTGGTTTTACCTGCTACACCACAGCACCGGCCCTGTAGGTGTCCTTTTGTCAAAAGTACAAACAGGGGCTGGCACTGTGGCACAGTGGGTTAACACCTTGGCCTGAAGCACCGGCATCCCATATGGGCACCAGTTCAAGCCCTGGCTGCTCTACTTCAGACCCAGCTCTCTGCTATGGGAAAGCAGTACAAGATGGCCCAAGTCCTTGGGCACCTGCGCCCACATGGGAGACCCAGGAGAAGCTCCTGGCTCCTGGCTTCAGATCAGCACAGCTCCAGCCGTTGTGGCCAATTGGGGAGTGAACCATCAGATGGAATACCTCTGTCTCTGTTTCTCTCTCTGTCTGCCTCTCCTCTTTGTGTAACTCTGACTTTTGAATAAATAAATAAATCTTTAAAAAAAAATACAAACAAGCAAAGAACTACTGCTCATCATTCCACTTTAGACAGAACATGTCTTCACATCAGAGGTTTTATCTTTCCACTTATTTGTGAAGTCTGTGCTCTCTCCTATGTTTTTGCATATATAAGGGTACTTCAAGAATTCATGGGAAATGGAATTCTAAGTTTATTTTGGTGAAAGATTTAAAATCCATGCATACAAGAGGTCTTCTGAAAGTTCATGGAAAATGCATGCTGACATTTTTCAAAACTTTCTTGCTCTGGGGCTGGCGTTATGGTACAAGCAGATTAAGCTGTTGCCTGTGATGCTGGTGTTAGTAAAATGGCGAAGTCTTATCTATGGTGGATCTACACCCTGACACCATCCTAGGCTCTAGCCCCTGCTGCCATTGCTGGAAGCCTGGTGGCCACATGGTCAGCCCCACCCCCATCCTAATGGGATTTGATGCTCCTACTTCCCTGCCTGCTCCCCCCACCCAAAGTTTTAAAAGGACCTGTTCCTGAACATGTGTCTCTCTCTCTTCCCCTCTTCCTCCATCTCCTGATCTGTCTCTCTCTGGATCTCTCTCTCTCTCTCCTTCTCCCTCTTTTCCGTCTTCGTCCCTTCCTTCCAGTCTGTCAGTGTTGGACTTCTCAGTAGTAGAGATGCCCACTTGCTCGAGAGGACGCCCAAAAATCCAGACTCCAAACCAGTTGATGCAAAAAGCATGAGGTATTTATTGTACGTTTGCGCAAACGGGCCCCCACCTCAGGCAGTGAGGAGCCCTGAGCGGCAGTTTCACACAGGTTATATAGGCAACGAATTAGCATATTCCTAACGCATGCATAGGATTGGTCAGTTCAGAGGGACCGTTAGCATATGGGAGAATGCTGGCGAAGAATGCTGGTGGAGAGTGCTGGTATAAAATGCAGAGGTGGCACGGGATTGGTTGGTTCGGAGGGACAATTAGCATACCGGAGAATGCTGAGGGAGAGTGCTAAGCGAGAGTGCTGAGGTGTTACAGGATTGGCCGGTCGCAGTGACATCATAAGTGTGCGCCTAGAGACCCTCCGAAGGGAGGGGCAGCTCTGCTCTGGGCGCGCCCAGAGGTTTCCTGGAGGGGAGGGGCATTTCTGCTCTGGGCGTGCCTAGAGGTTCTCTGAAGGGGATTGACTTTTCCTTCCCAGAGAACGTCCTGCCCGCTAGACTCTGGGGAACATCTAACCTCTTAAGAAGCCCCTGATATTTGCCCAGGCCTAATTTCTTGTCCCTCTCCCTCATAAGGGTCCTTCATCAGGTTTCCCATAAACTCTTAGCCTTACTCCGGTGTTTGGTGTGTTTTGTGACGGTCTTACAGCTGACATCCCATATGAACACTGGTTTGTAGGGATTGGAGTCCCTGTGCCGGTCTCCCTTCTGTACTCTGGCTGCTTGCTTGCCTGCTATGCTCCCCTGGAATTTATGACCTCCTGCCCCCCACCAGCTCCCCTGGGATTTATGGCCCGATGCTTCCCGCCAGTTTTTCCCCCGTGCCAGCTCCTTTGTATGGCCTTCCCGCCACATAACGTATATAGTCCTTACGTTTAAATGAACCAATGAACATGTTAGGTCCCAATACCTTGCCATATAGAGAGTGAGAAGGTAACCTCCATAGGAGATGACCTGCACCCTTGGCTGTGTGGGTAGGGGGTCCCAGCCGCTGGTAACAAATAAACCTCTGATTTTGCATCCGGGACTGTGCCTTGTGCATTGATTGGGAAATTCGGACACAACAGGTTCAGGTTCTACCTGCTCCACTTCCAATCCAGCTCCCTGCTAATGTGCCTGGGAAAGCAGGCGGAAGATGGCCAAGGTAGATGGAGTTCCTGGCTCCTGACTCCAGGCTTCTGCCTAGCTCAGCCCCAGCTGTTGTGGACATTTGGGGAGTGAACCAGTGGGTGAAAGACCTCTCTCTCTCTCTGCCTCTCCCCCTTTCTCTGAGAGTCTGCCTTTCAAAAAATAATAAATAAATATTGAAAAAAAGTCTCCCATCAATGTAAACTCATCTTTTAATTCTATTTTCCATGAATTTTTTGAAGTCCCCTCATGTATGTCTGTGTGCATATAGTCTTATTTTTAAATTCTGTAGTTTTAATTTTAAAAGTTTTATTTATTTGAAAGTCAGAGTTATAGAGAGAGAGAGAGCGAGAGAGAGAGATCTTCCATGTGCTGGTTCACTCTCCAGATGGCCGCAATGGGAGAAGGGGAAAGGTGCCACAAGTCCTTTAGTTACAGAGAGGCAGAGAGAGAGGTTTTCCATCCCCTGGTTCACTCCCCAGATGGTTGCAACAGGTGGAGCTGCGCTGGTCCAATGCCTGGAGCCAGGAGCTTCTTCCGGCTCTCCCACACGGGTGCAGGGGCCCAAGGACTTGGGCCATCTTCCACTGCTTTCCCAGGCCATAGCAGAGAACTAGATCGGAAGTGGAGCAGCCGGGACTCGAACTGGTGCCCATATGGGATGCTGGCATTGCAGGCAGCGGCTTTACCCGCTACACTACAACATGGGCCCCACCTTTTCAAATTTAAACTAGTGTGCTATGAACATGGTTCAGGCCCTTTCATTAAATACTCAGCTACTGCATTAATTCACAGTGCTGTGCCGCCGTGTCACAGTCGGAGTTTCAGGTTGCTTCTGAATTCCTCCGTACCCGCCCTGTGAAAGTGTGAAAGGACAGGCGGGCTGAGGGACTTCGCTGCCACTGTCGCTGTGTTAGAAACAGGACCCAGCGCTGCCCAAGGCCATGACTTCTACAGCCCTGGCTCATCTCCTCCCCAGAGCACTAATGTTGCCGCCCTCCAGGGCATCAGGCTCAGCCTCCAGGTTAAGGGTCTTGTCATCTAAATCTAAATGGGGAGCCCTGGGGGCAGTTCCTCACACCCCAGTCCTTTTCTGTCCTTTGAAACAAAGAGACAATGCAGCCAGCCGAGCTCAGATCATTCAAATAATAAAAGACGGGCGACAACTTGGTGGCTCCTGGTTGGCCCAGCTCCCAGAGGTTCTGAAAGCCGCACTGCTGTACGCATTCTCCCTTCCCCAAGGGGCGGACCTTGCGACACTGACCGAGGACCATTTCTGCACCTGCCGATTATTTCTAGTAACTTCAGCTGCGCTGGGGGGAGGAGTCAGATGGATTAATGGCTAGTCAGGGGATCCTAATGGAATTTAGGGTGTAAAATAGGTGTTCCTTCCCCAAAACATTACCTTTAGCAAGAACAAACAGGCCACCCTCCTTCCTTCGGAATCTCCGAATTTACCATGAGAATGGCAAGGGAGCTCCTCCAGAGCTCACAGCTTCTGGTGCAGGCAAGTTGCCTGTCCCACCCTTAGCAGGCCAGACTGGATGGAGAATTGTAAGTAGGCCTTCTGATGGGCTTTGCTCCACCTGGTAACTGAAGGCCAATCTGATTGTCAAGTTATTTATTTTTTTTTTTCTCTTCCAAATTGTACTTAAAAACCTACATGCTACAGAGCCTTTTGGGCTCTTTCCTCTCTTGGAACCCGCCCCCCTCTGGCTGGAGGTCCTTGATTCTAATAAATACTTTTTAATCTCTTTACCTTCTGCTTGGAATTTCTTCTTCCATGTGAGACAAAGAACGGAGATAACACTAATTTCTCTGACTCCTCACAGTGGGTAAAGCCACTGCCTGCAATGCTGGCATTCCATGTGGGCGCCAGTTCAAGTCCTTGCTGCCTCACTTCTGATCCAGTTCCCTGTTAATGTACCTGGGAAAGCAGCTGAAGGTGGCCCAGGTGCTTGGGCCCCTGCACCCACACGGGAGACCTGAATGAAGCTCCTGGCTCCTGGCTTTGGCCTGGGCCAGCCCTGGCAGTTGGGCCATTTGGGGAGCGAACCAGCAGATGGAAGACCTCTCTCTCTCTCTGCCTCTCCTCTTCTATCTGTGTAACTCTGACTTTCAAATAAATAAATAACTTTTTAAAAACATCTTCTCTTACTTTTAATTCAAACTGGAAACAATTATATTAGTACAATTATATTGAAAGCTTTGTTTTTATGATCTTGCTATTCCCACTACAGTACTAGACAAAAATAAATGAATTCAAAAGGAGAAATAAAGAAACTAAACCACATACTCCAACAGAAGTTTGAGTTCTAGTCAAGATCCAATATCACTACAGCATGTTTTTCTTATTCATTTTATTTTTTGAAAGGCAGCAAAGCAGATGTAGAGAGAGAGAGCTCCCACCCACTGCCTCACTTCCACAAATGCCCACAAAAGCTGGGGCTGAGCCAGACCACAGCTGGGTGCTAAAAACACAATGCAGGTCTCCCCGATGGGTACTGGGAACCCCCATACTTAATCACAGGCAGCTAAAATAAGCTCCTTGGGACTGTGAACACTCTGCAAATCTGCTTTAGGCAAATCTGCAAACTTCTTGCATGTATTTTTCTATCCCCTGTCTTACTGATGTCACCAAATATTGCATGATGACGTCACACAGGGCTCCTGTGGTCATTCCTGCCGTGACAACTTTCTCCCTGTGTTTGTGTTATGTCCCTTCTACAGACTGAGGAACTGGAAGGACAGGAAGTAAATGGTGTTATATATTAATGTTGGCCGTCGCAAAACACACCGGACACTGGAGTAAGGGAAAGGGTTTATTGGGGAACACCCAACAGACCGGAGTGAAGGGGCAGCGAAGGAAAAAAAGAGAAAGAGAGAAACAGAGAGGAGAGGAGCTAGCAAGGAGAGAAGAGTGAGAAGGAGAGGAGAGAGGAGAGCAGAGCCAAGAGAGAAGGACCAAGAGCCAAGAGAGTGCGTGTTCAGGAACAGGCCCTTATAAAACTTCGCCTGAGGGCGGGCAGGGAAGCAGGAGCAGCGAATCCCATTAGGATGGGGGTGGAGCCTGGCTCAGGTAGCTGGGCCATGCGGCCACCTGGCTAAAACTGCGCCAGTTTCCTAACAAATGGTCCAGGCTGAGCATCCCTAATCCAAAAATCCAAAACCTCGTGAGCACTGATGTGACAGCACAAGAGGAAAATTCCAGACCTGACCTCAAGTGCTGAATCAGGGTCCAAACACAAGTGCACTAGAAATATTGTATGAAATGTCCTTTAGGAGCCGGTGCTGTGGCTGGGGGGGTTAAGCCACCGCTGGCGACACCAACATCCCATGTGAATACCTGTTCCAGTCCCAGCTCCACTTCCCATCCAGCTCCCTGCTAACGCACCTGGGAGAAGAAGCAGCAGAAGTCTCAAGTGACTGGGTCCTTGCTACCCACATGGGAGACCCGGATGGAGTTCTGGGCTCCTGGTCCAGCCTGGTCCAG
Organism: Lepus europaeus; assembly: GCF_033115175.1. Classification (NCBI taxonomy): domain Eukaryota; kingdom Metazoa; phylum Chordata; class Mammalia; order Lagomorpha; family Leporidae; genus Lepus; species Lepus europaeus. Next base: position 21,008,643 of record NC_084847.1, read on the forward strand.
CCTTGGCCATTATTAGGGGGAGTGAACCAATGGATGGAATTCTCTCTCTCTCTCTCTCTCTCTCTCTCTCTCTCTCTCTCTCTGTCTTTCAAATAAATAAACAAATCTAAAACATTTTCCTTCAGCCTGTATGTCACAAGGTATAGGTGAATCCTGAATGAATTTTGTGTTCAGACTTGGGTCTCACCCCCAAGATGTCTCATTCTGTGTGTGCAATATACCAACCGCTGAAAAAGGAAACCCAAACCCAAGCACTTCAGGTGAGGGATACTCAACCTGCACCGTGAAGCTCCCGGAGCGAGCAGTGTGCATGGCAAGGGGCTGAAATCATGAACGTCTGCTTGCTGAGCCTGTGTGGGTGACCTTGAAGCCACTGCCCCTGTCCCGACAGAGTGACCAGCTCTCCCGGAGACCAATAAACCACCCTAAGGAGAATACACCCCTTACCACACTGTGTTAATTTCTTCATTTACTCACTGAAATGTTTACAGAAAGCCTGCCAAGCACCAGGCGCTGTTTTGGACATTGGAAATACAATGATGAATAAGTTAGAGATTATTCCAGCTTTCAAGTAGCTTACCATACATATTAGGAAAACAGCTATTATGAATTTTAAATAATTGCTATTATGGTTTTCCTATGTACTTCAGAGAAGCAATAGAACACACTGCTGTGAAAGCTTTAAATAATAGAGTGATTTGGGATTTGGCCCAGGGTCCAAGGAGTTTAAACATTTAACATTTAAAATAATGATTTAAAAGACTGTACAAATGCCATGCCCTTTCTCCCTCAGCAAATGCATCACCTCCAGGTGTTTCCCGGTTCCTAGCCGTAGAAGGATTCCGGATGGCTTCCAGGCTGAGCTTCCTTGACAGCTGGCAGAGAGACATGCTCACTCTGCTGACCGCGGGGGTGGGGTCTACCAGCTGTTGGCAGTGAGTGGGGGTGCTGACTGCACCCGAGTCTTCTTGTGGCTCAGTCACCATTTCTTCTTGATTGTCCTCAGTACGAATTGCTTGCAACTGGGATAATATAGTTTTTTTTGTTTTTGTTTTTGTTTTTAAATATTTATTTATTTGTTTGTTTATTTATTTGAAAGTTAGAGTTACACAGAGAGAGAAGGAGAGGCAGAGAGAGAGAGGACTTCCACCCGCTGGTTCACTCCCCAGTTGGCAGCAATGGGCAGAGCTGTGCCAATCCGAAGCCAGAAGCCAGGAGCCAATATTCAAGAGCCAGGAGCTAGGAGCCAGGAGCTTCTTCTAGGTCTCCCACGTGGGTGCAGGGGCCCAAGGATTTGGGCCATCTTCTACTGCTTTCCCAGGCCATAGCAGAGAGCTGGTAGCAGAGAGCTGGATCACAAGTGGAGTAGCCCGGACTTGAACCCACTACTCTGCTTTCAGTGATTGCTCCCTGTTCTGCTAGCTTTCCAGACGGTGACTAACTATTTCCCTTCATTAGGCCATTCATTTCCTTGAAGATACCGAGTTTCAAGTGATTGGATCTCTTTTGAACACTATTCTTCCTAAATGGCATCGATTTTTTGGCTAAGATCAAGTGTAGTTTTTTTTTTTTTTTTAAAGATGTATTTATCTACTTGAAAGCCAGAGTTATACAGAGAGAGGAGAAGGGAGGAGAGAGAGAGAGAGAGAGAGAGAGAGAGAGAGAGAGAGAGTCTTCCATCCACTGCTTCATTCCCTAGATGGCTGCAATGGCCAGAGCTGCGCCGCTCTGAAGCCAGGAGCCAGGAGCTCCTTCGGTGTCTCCCATGTGGGTGTGAAGTGGACAGGCATATAGGTTAAAATGGATTAGGTTTGTGAACTGGAAGACCTCACCTTTGCCATGCCCCTGTGTGTCCTCATCCCCCTACCTGGCCACACCTGGGTGCCCACCAGCCAATCAGGATAATTAACCACTTCCCTTTGCAAGTGTGTTAAAAAGCTGGGCCACATTGTGGCCCAGTCTGCTCTTCTTCCCTGGCCTCTTGTCAGGAGGGGGCTTGCGGTAGCCCCGCGCCTCCAGGGCGCATGGCCTTTGGGCCATGTGCTCTAGGCTTCCTGGCCTAGATGCTCATCTATGTGGCTGGTTCCTGGTGCTTGGTATGAACCCCCATTCACTTCTCTCTCCTAAATAAAGCTCTCACTCTCTTATGCACCTTTCTTACTAAATAAAAGCTTAAAACGTACATGCTGCCTCATTTATCTGTGCCAGTATTTAGAATTCTTCTCTAAATATTAGGCAAGAACCCTCTCGGGCTTATTAATATCGGGGATTTAGTAATAAGCCCGTGTTGAGATCGTAAGGCACCCCGGATAGCATTTCTAGGGAACTTTAAGGGGCCACATTTCAGTGTAAATTTTAGGGGGTCTTGTCCGATTTCAGGTGCAGGAGCCCAAATCCTTGGGCCATCTTCTACTGCTTTCCCAGGCCATAGTAGAGAGCTGGATCGGAAGTGGAGCAGCCAGGACTCTAACTGGCACCCATATGGGATGCCGGCACTGTAGGTGGCGGCTTTACCTGCTATGCCACAGTGCTGGCCCTGAGATAGCTTGAATTAAGCTTGGGTATCCAGGGAATTCTTCCTGGAGAAAGTGACATTACAAAAAAAAAAAAAATGAGGGACTGGTGCTGTGGTGTAGCAGGTAAAGTTGCCACCTGCATTGTCATCTCACCTGCATCTCATATGGACTCCAATTCCAGTCCTGGCTGCTTCACTTTAAAGCCAGCTCCCTGCCAATGTGCCTGGAAACACTGTGGAAGATGTTCCAAGTCCTTGGGCCCCTGTACCCATGTGGGAGACCTGGAGGAGGCTCTTGGCTCCAGACTGGCCCAGCTCTGCGTGTTGCAGCCATTTGGGGAGTAAACCAGGGGATGAAAGATCTCTCTCCCTCTCTATGTCTCTGTCTCTCTCTTATGCTCTAAAAGTCTGGTTTTCAAATACATTTTTAAAATCTTAAAAAAGATGAGAGGGCCTAGCATTGTGGCACGGTGGGGTCAGCGTCTGCCTGCAACACCGGCTCCCAAATCACAGGTCAGTTTCTACTGCTGGCTTCCCCACTTCCAGTCCAGCTCCCTGCCAGTGCATCTGGGAAGGCAGTAGGGCATGGCCCAAGTCCCTGGGTCCCTGCCACCCACGTGGGAGACCCGGATGGAGGTCTGGGCTCCTGGCTTCACCCTGGTCCAGCCTTCGCTGTTGCGGCTGTTTGGGGAGTGAACCAGCACATGGAAGATCTCTGTTTCTGTTGCTGTCTCTGCTTCTCTCTCTCTCTCTCTCTTTGTTTCTCTGCCTTTCAAACAAAATAAAAAATACATCTGAAAAATTAATTAACATAAAGAAGATGGGAAATGACACGAACTTGCTAGGCGTTGGGGCAAACGCGCCACACCAGTTGTCTCTGGTTAGTAAACGCGGGAGAGGAGAGCTGGTGGCGGCACGGACTCTGTCGCCAGAGCCCGCTCCTGTGTGCCCTTGCAAGGTGATGGTAAGTGAATTACTCAGCCTCTCTGGGTGTGACTTCTGTCGCTGCGACCTATTGTAGAGGTCACATAGGACGCTGTTGAGCGAGTGCTCAGCACCAAGACGGAGCTCTTATTGGCAGCTTAGTTTTGGATCTTGCATGGGTCAGGAAAGAGGCAGGTTTGTGGGCAGGGAAACAAGCTCTGATTGGCTTGGTGTGCTCAGGGGCCCACTCAGCTGGCCTGGGCTGCCCAACCCTTGCACATCTTGAGGGTTTAAGCCTGGGCCTGCTCATCCTGGCCTGTGAGGAGAAAATCCTGCCTCAGAAGAGTGCTTTCATGCTCCTAAGGTCCTTAAGCCGTGGCAGGCATTATGCTCACAATGTCACAGTGAAGGCTCCTTGTTGTGTGCCTGGACTTTGAGCTACACTGTAGCGATTTAACATCACTCTGGGGGTGGGGCTGGATCCTGAGTGATCATGGCCCTGGGGTCACGTGGGAGCTGCCTTGCCTCCATGGCTGACGCCCAGAGAAAGCCCTGGACATGCAAGCTCTGGTGAACCTCATGGCTGTCACTTGTTACTTGGGGGCTGGGAGACCCCATGGGGGAGGCACAGCTGGAAGTGCATAAAGAATACACTGACCTCTGGGTATTTTTCTTGGGTTGATTTCAACGTGTGTCCTTTGCCGTAATAAACCACGACTGTGAGGAAAATGGCTTTTCTCAGTTCTGTGAGCCCTCCCCATGGATCATCAAACCTGCCATGTGGGGTTCCCCCTCCGCGCAACACTGGGCCAGACACAGTGTTCCTAACATTGCATTCAATTTCATCTTCAACACCAGGAAGGCAGGAAACCCGCGTACTCGAGATTTCAATTCAAAATGAACTCCGACACAGTGTTCATCTGGATTTGAACCCAGGACTGCTGGGTTTCAGAGCTAATAATTTCCAGATGGAACAAGTAGAGGTAGGAGACAAACGTACTGTGTCCAGGCACCACATGCGTCCTTCCTTCTGTGAGAAGGGAGCACTGGGCATGGGAGGGAGGCAGAGGGAAGCAGGCGGTATCAGAACCGAGACAGCATTCTGCCCTGTCACCACAGCTCACTTTGCTATGAATGACTTCAGGGACCCGAAGGAGGTGCACATCAGGGAGCAAGTGGCGCTCGTCCCACCCAGCCGCTGGGAATCAGAAAGCAAGACACATGGAGTCCCGGGAAATCTCGCTGGGGTTTTCCCATATCTTTCTTTCTCTCTCTCTCTCTCTCTCTCTCTCTCTCTCTCTCTCTTTCTTTCTTTCTTTTTGACAGGCAGAGTGTACAGTGAGAGAGAGAGACAGAGAGAAAGGTCGTCCTTTGCCGTTGCTTCACCCTCCAATGGCTGCTGTGGACGGTGCACTGCGGCTGGTGCACTGCGGCTGGTGCACCACGCTGGTCCAAAGCCAGGAGCCATGCAGGTGCATGGCCCAAGCACTTGGGCCATCCTTCACTGCACTCCTGGCCACAGCAGAGAGCTGGACTGGAAGAGGAGCAACCGGGACAGAATCCGGAGCCCCGACCGGGACTAGAACCCGGGGTGCCGGCGCCGCAGGCGGAGGATTAGCCTAGTGAGCCGCGTCGCCGGCCTCCATATTTTCTTTAAACATCTGGTTGTTTTAAGGAACAAAGAGTGTCTGTGTGCACGGACAGGGAAAGGTCTCCAGTATAGAGGATTAGGAAACACCAGGAAGTGTAGAAAGACGGATGCGTTTTGTCTTGGTGTGAAACTAAACAGATACACACACACGCCTGCATGCATGTACTTGGCATCTCTTATGGTTTATATATAGGGCATGTGTATTATCCATGGTATCTGTGTGTCTGTCTGTGTATGCACTATGTCTCTGTCCTACATGTTTGCCCATGGATGAAAGAAAACACACACACACACAAAATGGGGAGGAGCGGTTATCTGGCAGGGGGACATGAGAAGCCAGCTGTTGCGTTTGCTTCCTCCTGCTGCTGCCATAAATCACCATGCACTTCACAGTTCATACATGACCTTGTAGTTCTGGGTGTCAGGAGTCCTGAGATGAGGTGGCAGAGCCATCACACACCTCCTGCAGGAAGCTTGCCCTGGCTTTTCCAGGGGCTGCCTGCACTTCCCCATGGGTGGTCCCTCATCTCTCCAGCTTCTGTGTCCAGCCTCATCCCCGTGGGTAGTCCCACAGCCCTCCAGTTTCTGTGTCCAGCCTCATCCCTCTGAGTGGTCCCACAGCCCTCCAGCTTCTGTGTCCAGCCTCAAGTCTCCTTCTCTCACCCTGACCTTGCTGGTGCCTCTCTGGAGAGAACCGTTAGGATGACATTAGGCTCACATGGATAACCCAAGGTCAACTCCACATCCCCAAACCCTTTGCTTGATCACATTTGCTGTGTACATCAGCGTATTCACAGGTTGTAGGGGATCAGAACGTGGAGCATTCTGGGTACACTTTGCCTGCCTACCACAGTGTACCATGGAAAGCTCACTGTTGTACTTCAAGAATGCTTTAGCAGGTGTCTCGTAACTTCCTCTAAGCTTAAGGTTTCCATCTATATTTGATAAGGCAATCATTGTAGATGAATTAAACAGCCAAGCAGCCATTTTTCTCATTTGTTGAGTTTGTCGAGTAGCATTCTGCATTTTCTGAAGAAAAACTGGAGAGGGAGTAGGACACAGCCCCAGGTGGGGATGGCGATAGGAGGTGGGCTGGTATCCAGTCTCCTGCTTGGGTTGAGACCTCCTTCTGGTTCTCTTTGGGGGTCTACATCTTTCAGAAATTTAGAGAATGTCTATTTGGGGACTGGCATTGTGGGACAGTGGGTTAAACAGCCACTTGCAATGCTGGCATCCCATATCAGAGTGTCAGTTTGAGTCCAGGGTGCCCTAATTCTAATCCAGCTCCCTGCTAATGCACCTGTGAAGGCAGTGGATGATGGCCCAAGTACCTGGGCTCCTACCCCCATGTGGGAGACCCAGATGGGGTCCTGGCTCCTGACTTGGGCCTGGCCCAGCCCCCACTGTTGTGGCCATCTGGGGAGTGAACCAGTAGAAGATCTTCCTCCTTCTCTCTCTCTCTCTCTCTCTCTCTCTCTCTCTCTCTCTCTCTCTCTCTCTCTTCTTTCTCTCTGTCACTCTGTCTGTCCAATAAATAAATAAATGCATAAAACATGCCTATTTCTCCAGTCTGTGGGCCAAGCATCACGCAAGATCCTGAAGTACAATGAAAGCTCTGTGCTCAGGAGGGGCCTTAGCCGGTACGCTCTCATCTGCAACTCAGCCGGGCTGTTGCTGTGCAGCATGGGAGAGGGGCAAGGATTCCTGCCAGCCGCAGGAACGCGCCGTACATCTTCAGGCCTTTCTGCTTTGCATTTATGTCCGAGCTCATGTTCCAAGAAATGCCCACGATCAACCTGATTTCCCTGGGAAGCAGAGGGGTGAGAGGCCATCGGCCCATCCCATAGTGCGACCTCCCTGAACTCTTTGTAAGCAGCCCACAGATAGGAAGCAGAACATAGATGATGCAAAGCTCTCAGGCTTCCTCCCCTTCTCCGGGAGAGCCAGTGCCTCCCCAGCCACCCCTGGGCGATTCCCCCACCCAAGGCACTGAAGGCTGCCGGTGGTCAGGGGGTGGCTCCCTCTGGGCGCGTTCTGTGCCCTGGGACTCCCACAGGCCGCCCGTGGTTCCCTTTCTTTTATCTGGCTGTGCACTTTGGATCTTCAAAAGCCCCAGCTATCTCTGACAGCCATGCAAGCCGTAGCCACAAAGGTCAGTCCATTTCAGAGACTGAAAGAAAGCAGAGACGGAGTGAGCTGTGGACGCGAAAGGAGGAGCAAAAGTGTCCCCGTGAGACAGAAATGCCAGAGGTGGGGAGGCAGACACCCAAGGGAGACTGCATAGGATCAGAGAAAGACGCATCCAGGGCAGGAGAACCCACGCCCAGAGGCTGGTGGCTGGGCTGCACGGCGATGGTTGGCTGCTTCGCCAGGGTGAGCAGGCCACCTAGGAGATGCACACCTCCCTAGGCGACAGCCAGGGCCCTCAGGTCGGCTCCCACCACTCTTCCCCCGGTCTGCAGGGTGCTTATGCCTCCTACCAGGAAGAGCCTTTCCAGCACGGGGAGGATCCCCCACCCGCCACTCGGGAGTCAGGGCCTCCCTCTCGCAAGGCACAGGCACCACAAACAAGACGCAGGCCCACGGGGAGCAGAAGGCTGTGTATTCAGAGTTCATTTCCATGGGAACACTTCCCGTCCCCAAGTCACTTAGCAAGAACGGGACTTGGGAACTGTGGTCGTGGAAGAAGAGGCTGGGACCTGCGTTTGGCACAGAGGCTAAGTCAACTACTTGGGACATCCGTATTCCACCATAGTAGTAATGCTAATAATAAGTGCTGGTTCCGCTCCAAATTCTAACTCTCTGCTAGTGTGCACTGTGGACACAGCAGGTGATGGATTCAGTATTGGGTCTTTGTCACTCACATGGGAGATCCAGATTGAGTACTGGGCTCCTGCCTTAGATCTAGTCCAGCCCTGGCCAGTATGGCCATTTAGAGAGTGAACCAGTGGACGGGAGTGTGCGCTTTCTCTCTCGTGCGCTTTCTCTCTCTCTCTCTCTCTCTCTCTCTCTCTCTCTCTCTCTGCCTGTCTCCATTCAAAGACATAAACATGGATCAGCAAAAGAGCAAAGCAAAATCCTAGCCTTGTCAAGCTATCACACGGTGCCCATAGATATGTACAATTAAAAAGATTTTTTAAGGGGCCGGCACTGTGGCGTAGCAGGTAAAGCCACCGCCTGCAGCATCAGCATCTCATATGGGCGCAGGTTCGAGTCCCGGCTGCTCTACTTCAGATCCAGCTCTCTACTATGGTCCGGGAAAGCAGTAGAAGATGGCCCAAGTGCTTGGGCTCCTGCACCCACGTGGGAGACCTGGAAGAAGCTCCTGGCTCCTGGCTTTGGATAGGCTCAGCCCCGGCCATTGCGCCCAATTGGGGAGTGAACCAGAGGATGGAAGACCTCTCTCTCTCTGCCTCTCCTTCTCTCTCTGTGTAACTCTTGACTTTCAAGTAAAAATAAATAAATCTTTAAAAAAAAATTTAAAAAAAAATAGCTTTGCCTTACAGCTGAGCAAACCAAGAACAAGTCATCTAATGTCCCAGATCCCACCTGGAAGCCCAGATGGGAATGAGAAGTCTGTGACCGTACAGGGCAGGACTCAGAACAGCGAGGTCTGGCCTCTCCATTGTCGACATCTTGCTCTGCTGTGATGGATGGATGGAAGGAAGGAAGGAAGGAAGGAAGGAAGGAAGGAAGGAAGGAAGGAAAGAAGGGAATGGAGGGAGGGAGGGAGGAAGCTGGACCCCAGAATTCATGCATCATTAGGAAGCCATCAGGGGGACTGATAATGACAGCTTTCCCCCTTGTGGCTGCAGCTGGAAGGGGGTCCCCGCCTCCGGCTCCCACAGGATCTTGGCACAAGCCGGGTGGATGTCGTAGGATTTTGGCTCCTTGCTGGTGTCTTGAAGCCCTCTTTGGAAGCAGGATTTATTAGAGATTGTAATCGGTTCAACACTGCCTATTGAAACATTCACTTTAATGGGCTTGTTAAATTTAGATGATGTTAAGAAGAAAAGAGAAGAGAGAGAGAGAGAAAGACGTTCCCCTGTCTCTGAACTCTCGGGGCTGCCACATCCTGACGGGGTACGTGTTGAAGAAATAGCTCCCAGCCGTGATAATTACCCGACATCGCCAGGGAGAAGATGACATTCAAGACGTTACAAGAGGATGTTTTGTTTTGTAAACACTCTCTCCAGATCAAAGCCCCGTCTTCGCTTCCACGTTTTCACAGCCATGCGAGCCTGCCTGCCTTTCTTCTTCCCTTCCCTCGCTTCCTGAGTGATATTTTAAATTGATTTTAGTTCTATGAGATGAGTAACACGCAATATTAATAGCTAACCCCCGACTTACTGTATGCGCTAGGCAATGATTGAAGTGCTGGATCTTTCCCTTGCCCCAGGAGGTGGTATTATCATTATCATCCTATCGCAGGGGAGGGAACGGGGCACAGAGAGGTTAGGGCGTGTGTGCAGGGTCACACAGCTGGCGAGTAGGGAAGCCAGGACTTGGACTGCGGTATCTGACGTTGAAGACCACACAGCTACCCAATAGCTATCTACACTGCACCGTGTGTGCTCATTCTCCTACAAAGCCTGATTGCTGTCCACACAAAGCTAAGATCTTTGATCACCAACCCAATCCCTGTGTCTTTGTCCCATACTCAGACTCAGTCATTATAATCATCTTGGGAAATATCATATTCATGAAATAAATAGCATCCTTGTGCTAAATATATAATAGTAAATAATATTTTAATAAACAATCAATAGTATCATTCTTCTAACTACTTTCTCATTCAAAATATTACATTTTTGTTTGAAAGTATTCTATTTCATGGCTACATTGTATTCCATTTTATTTTGTTTAGCTATTTCTTTCCTTTTAAGAAAATACTTGTTTATTTTCATCTACTTGCAAAGCATAGAGAAAGATCCGCTGATTCACTCCCCAAATGCCCACAATAACCAAGGTCAATCCAGAATGAAGCCAGGAGCCAGGAACCCCTTCCGGGTCCTCCATGTGGATTCCAGGACCCAAGCACTTGAGGCATTGTCTGCTGCCTTGCAGAGTGCATTCACAGGAAGCTGGGGCCACAGTGCAGGTGTCAGGGCTTGAACTGCACTTTGATACACATGCAGGCATCCCCAGAGGCACCTTAATCCAACGCCTGTCCCTATCCTCCTTCTTCATTTTTAATATTTATTGAGAGTGGGGGAGACAAAGAGAGGGTGCTCCTATGTGCTGGTTCACTTCCCAGAGGCCCACGATGGCTGGGACTGGGTTAGGCCAAAAGCTGGAAGCTGGGCCTTCACCCACTCCCTTATGGGTGACAGGAATCCAATCACTTTGAGCCAATGCTACTGCCTCCCAGGGTTTGCAATAGCAGGATGTTAGAGTCAGGAGCTGGAGCTGTGAGTCGCACCCAGGTACTCTGATGTAGGCTGTGGGCCTCTTAACCAGCATCTTTAGTGCTACACTCAATGCCTGTCCCACGATCTGCTTCTTGATGGATGTTCAGCTGTTTTTAGGTTTTCAACTCAAGTAAACAATGATGCAGCGCCTATGCAAGCTTATCTCTAGGGAAGATAGCAAAAATGGAATCGCTTGGATCTTTCTTTGTTTTTTAGGGTACTGCTAACTTATATTCTTAATGTCAGTACCTATAAGTGGCTGTTTCTTCAGCTTCTTTGTCATTTTTCATAATTACACTTAAAAAAAAAAAAAAAACTCTGCCAGTATTATGAACAACAAATGGGAATGTTCGCTACTGTGCCGTACCATTCAACCACCTTGGCCTTGCCGACCTAGTCTTCGCAGTCATGGGCTCCACCCAGCCAGGCCTGCTGAAGGCCAAGTTTAGGCTTCCCTTGGTCCTCAGGACTGATTTGTCAAGAACAGGATGCTAATGTCTGGGTTCTCCTGCTGTAGCTGTTGCGGTGGCTAGAATGCAAGATTCTCCCCAAGACAAAAACCGGGTCCCTGTTTACAAGCAAACTCGCAACCTTCCCTTCGTCGGCTTATTCATGCATTCCAATAACCAGTCGTTCCTTCAATAAATAATTAATGAGAATTGTCTGTGTGCAGTCACAGTAGCAGGTGCTGAGGCTGTGCCAGATACAGGCTGCCCTCATCCTCACAAGACTCCACACATCCGTGCCTGCCCTGGTCAGAGCCCAGTGTCCTCTTCGGTTTTTGTATTAATTATAGCTCCCCTGCCTCCCGGTAACTTCACCTTGAATCCCCAGGCCTCCTTGTGTTAGGGGCACTTCTGTTTTGCAGACTCCCTGTTCCCACCTCTGAGTGTTGGATCCTGTTCCCAGCCTCCATATCTACATTGGATTCTACAGGATATAGATAAAGATTTTGGACACACTCAACACCCAGATTCACTACTATTGTGGCAGTTCTGTTAGGATAGTTCAGAATAGATTTGTCTGAAACCTTGAAATAAAATATCCATCCTTTGTGCAAGGAGACATTTCTTCTTGGGCCTCTTGCGATTCTGTGTATCTTGATCAGCACAGAGATGGGTTGCCTTTCTTCTGGGCCAGCTCTTCAGAGATGTCTATATGGAGACTAGCCATGGAGCACATGACATACGTTCTCACAACTTTGAAACATAGAGGTAGCGTGGTGTAAGAAAAAGAATATTTGACCTTTGTCCCTGGTTCCTGGCATGAAATTTCTAAAATCATTGCAATTTTCTGAGTGAGAGGAACAGCTTTTGTTTTTTATGGCAACCCCCCCTTAAACCATACCTGAGTCTATGCTAACGAGGGGGTGCTTACCCCTTAGAGAGCTTCAGAATGGAGACTCGTGGCCAGGGAAACCAAGCATGCGATTAGTGGTTGGAACAGTCAGTCCCATCTCTGACATGGGGGCTGGATTGAGTTCAATCACCAATGACCAATGCTTTAATCAGTTTTGCCTGTGTCATGGAATCTCTATACAAACCCGTACATAATGGAGTTTGGGGAAAATTGCAGTGAGTGAACACATCAAGGCATTGGGAGGGTGGACTGTCCAGGCAGGGTGTGGAAGCTCTGTGTCACTCCTAACCTCATTCCTTGTCCTGTGCATCTCTTTCTTCTGCCTGTTTCTGAACTGTATGTTTATTTTATTTTATTTTATTTTTATTTGACAGGTAGAGATATAGACAGTGAGAGAGAGAGACAGAGAAAGGTCTTCCTTCTGCTGGTTCACTCCCCAAATGGCTGCTATGGCTGGAGCTGCGCCGATCCGAAGCCAGGAGCCAGGAGCTTTCTCCTGGTCTCCCATGCGAGTACAGGTGCCCAAGCACTTGGGCCATCCTCCTCTGCCCTCCCAGGCCACAGCAGAGAGCTGTACTGGAAGAGGAGCAACCGGACTAGAACCGGCGCCCATATGGGATGTTGGTGCCACAGGCGGAGGATTAACTAAGTGAGCCACGGCACAGGCCCCTGAACTACATCTTTCATAATGAGTTGGTGATAGTAAGTTAGGTGCTTTCCTAAATTCTATGCGTCATTACAGCAGATTGCCAGTCCTATCATGGATCATGGATACTTGCATCCACAGCTGTTTGGTTAGTAATACTGAAACTTGTTACCGGAATCTGATGCGGGGCAGCCGGGTGAGATGACGCCTGTAACTTGGGGGAGGGAGGTGATAATTACTTATAGTGTCTCCTGGTGTCAGAGAATCTCAGAAATGGATAATTCGTTGGTGTCCAAAGACAATTGGAGACACTCTGAGGGAGAGTCTCCTTCTGAAGTGGTGAGCGGCTTGCTTACTGCCTGCTATAAAGGATTCAGATTCCCTGAGCCCAAGGTTCCTGTCCTATAATGCATTGTTCTACCTGTGAAGATGTCATTTGCCCTCTCCTGCAGCATCCGGTGGAAACCGGGAGCCATTGCACATGCGCATACTCTGATCCTGCCTGTTGCTGTGAGTAACATACTCTCCTTCGTTTCTGGCCAAGGAGTCTTGTGTCTTCTGCCAGCATCAATGAAACTGTAGCAGGTTCATGTGCTAGCTTGTGAAAAGGGACACATCTCAGATATTACACAGCTCTTGATACACTCACTTATCCATTCAATAAAATATTGAGTGCATACTAGGAGCCAGATACCAGGCATACAGAGATCAACCAGTTATTGAGGTTCCTGCCGTCATGGAGTTTCCACATAATGAAGAAAGCATGTAAAATAGAAGCATTTACATATTATAAAATGCTCTAGGAAGAGAAGGTGAGACTAGCAGGTGTCCTAGGATAAGTGGTAAAACAACTCCTTATCGGTGGAGGTGAGAGCTGAGAGGTGAGATGGCACCTGTCATTCAAGTACTTGTAGAAACACAAGTACAAAGACAGCCAAGTGGAACCGAGCTCAGGGCCTCCCACATACTGGCAGGTGACACAAGCGACCACAGTGGGGTAAGGCAAGGGACAGAGAGGGGTGTAGTGAGGTCAGATAAGTAGCAGAGAATGCAGACCACAGGACGGAAGTTGTATGGGAACACTAGCTTGGAGCATTAACAGACACCCTAGTCATGTTTGGTGGGACAGTGAGACATACTGAACACAGGATGTGGCGAGCTGAAAGTGTGCCAGGAAAAGAGACACAGTGGTCGGGGAGATGGTGGCGCACACACACATCGGGGGATTATGCTGCGAAATGCCAGGGTCAAGTTGTCACTTGTATCATGGGATCCACTCAACACAAACACAGATGCTTCAAAGAGCAACTCTGTGTCAATGTGTTTGCATGCATACACGAGTACTTCAAAAATGATAGCCAAATGGAGCAAAAAGACACCTTGATCATTGTGCAAAACACTTTGGAATGATTGGATTTTCGTGATATGCACTTGCCATCAATTCCTTAAAGACCCCCACCTATGCATGGATTTCAACTTGGGAGCACCAAAGTAAAATTAAATTTTAATTCCATTTTCCACGATTTTTTAAAGTACTTTTATATGTGGTTACAGGGACCTGTGTGAAAATTCACTTTCCCAAATCTTTTTGGGAAGGTGAGTCTCAACCATGAGTGATTATCAGAATCTATTAGGGGTGACTTTTCCTCCATATTACCATGATGGATGATAGTGGGAAATTGTGTATTTTAAATAAAATTTCTGGGCACCCTTTGTGGTATTTCACAAATTTTGTTTTGCAAATTTAAAACTATTCTGCAACAAGAAATTTTTAAAAGTTTTTATTTTGAAATGATTTTATATTTTAGGAAAAACTTTTGTAACAGTAGTTAGACTACCCCAGGTGTCCTTCAGAAATTTCTCTTATTAACATTGTGTGTGTGTGTGTTTAAAGATTTATATATTAATATGAAAGACAGATTTACAGGGTTTTTCTGTGGCATAGTGGGTAAAGCTGCTGCCTGCAGTGCTGGCATCCCATATGGGTGCTTGTTCAAGTCCTGGCTGCTCCACTTCCAATCCAACTCCCTGCTAATTCACCTGGGAGAGCAGTGGAAGGTGGACCAAGTCCCTAGACCCTTGCACCCATGTGGGAGACCTGGATAAAGCTCCTGGCTCTTGGCTTTCACATAGGTTCAACTCCAGCCATTGTGCCCATTTGGGGCGTGAACCAGTAGATGGAAGATTTCTCTCTCTCTGCCTCTGCCTCTCTCTCTCTCTGTAACTCTGCATTTCAAATAAATAAATATTTAAAAAAAGAAAAGTCAGAGTTAGAGAGAAAGAGGGAGAGACAGAGACAGAGAGATCCATCATCTGCTTGTTCATTCCCAGATGACTGCAATGGCCAGAGCTCAGTCAGGCCAAAGACAGGAGCGGGGATCTTCTTCTGGGTCTCCCACATGGGTTGCCAGGGCCCAAACACTTGGACCATCCTCTGCTGCTTTTCCCAGGCCATAGCAGGAAACTAGATCAGAAGCGGAGCATCTGGGTCTAGAACCGGTGCCAGTATCATGAATTCCTATGTTGTACTTGCCAACATGAAGCCACCACCATGGTGCAATCCTTTTTACTAATTCCAGGCTTTGTATTTCTTCCTTTTTTAAAAAAAATCTATTTTCCCAGTCTATGTCATTTTATTGATTAATTTAAACCTTTTACATTTAAAAAAAATTATTTGAAAGGCAGAATCACAGTAGGAGAAAGAGAGAGAGAGAGAGAGAGAGAGAGAGAGAGAGAGAGAGAGTGTTTTCCATCTGTGGTTCACTCCCCAAATGGCTGCAATGACCAGGATTGAGCCAGGCTGAAGCCAGGAGCCTGGAACTGCATCCGGGCCTCCCACATGGGTGGTGCTGGCCAAAGTACTTGGCTTCTCCAGGTTCGTTAGCAGGGAACTGGGTCAGAATTGGTGCAGCCACAGAGCTCACAGGGATAGGGCATCGCAGGCAGCGGCTTAACTCAATGTACCACACTGCCGGCCCCTTGTTTGTGTGTCATCAGTTTCTCCACTTGTGTCCTGTTTCTGTTCTGGGAGGCAGTGCACAGCACCCTGGTGCTCTTGGTCACCACGGCCCTGTAGTCTGTTCTGTTACACTTTGCACCTTCTTTTTTTGATCTTTGCAGTTTTGAAGAGTCGTGGTCAGGTGCTTGATTAGCCAATCCTCAGTTTGGGTTTCTCATAGGTTCAACTCCAGCCATTTTTTTTTTTTTGGCGATTAGACTGAGGCTATGGGCATGGTGGACAAGACAGGCCTGGTGCCTCTTCACCTCATCATATCGGGGGCTGTTATCCACACTCACTTCAGAAAGTTCTTGGGAAATGTGTGTTGTGAATAAATTATGCGTGGGTTCCTAAAAGTCTTTTGCACCAAAATAAAATCATTTTTCGAATTCCATTTTCCATGAAATTTTTGAAGTCATCTCATATATATACACACACACACATCCATAATTATATATATACATACACACATACATATCCATAATTATATATCAATCCTCTCTCTCCACACACAAATGTGCACACACATGGGCACTTCAGGAAGTTCTTGGAAAATAGGATTAAATGATAAATGTACTGTTCTCAAAATTTTCAAGGAGATGTGTTTTATGAAAATAGTATGCGTAGACTACAAAAATTGTTGGTATGAAATAAACTTACATTTTCTTTTAAAAAAATTTGTTAAAGATTCATTTGAAAGGCAGAGCATCAGAAAAATGGGGAGGAGGAGGGATGGAGGAGGAATGGGGAGGAGAATTTTCCAGCCACTGGTTCACTTCCCAGATGGCTACAGCAGCCAGGGGCTGGGCCAGGCTGAAACCAGGAGCCAGGAGCACCATCTGGGTCTCCCACATGGGTGGCAGGAGCCCAAGCCCCTGACCATCCTTCACTGCCTTCACTGCCCACTAGCATGGCGCTCCACTAAAAACAGAACAGTGGAGGCTTGAACTAAAGCTCTGACATAGGTTGCCGGCATCTCAAGCAAAGGCTTAATTCACTCTCCTGCATTGCTGGTCCCTAAACTTATCTCCTAATCCCATTATCCTGTGGCTTCCTGGAGTCCACCCCATCTCTACATAGGTAGAAAATTAAACAAGAGTTCATCCTGATGTCCCCAACTCTAGTCTAACACCCAGGATTTATTTTCCCCTCTGCTTGTTTATTTGAAGTTTGTTTCTTGATCTGGAGGAACCTGGCTTTCATTATCCACTATTCATATGCTTATTTGCTCAACCCGAGTGTGCATGTAAAATACTTTGAGAATTGCTAACCCATATCCCTGTGGAAAGCAAATTTACAAAACAGAGTTTAGTGTTTATGCAAAGTTGTTTTCTTTAGATTTAAACTTTCCAGTGCAAAGAACCTTTCCAAAGTTACTAAAGTCAGCTTTTTGTTTCTTAATTTGTTCCTCCTGGGGGAAATTTGGAGAACATAGAAGCCTATAGCCTGAGTCCGACCTCACCTGCGACCTTGTGGCTGAATCTCTGCAGTGGCAGTTTTAATGATTCCCCAGAGTTGGGAACCAGTGTTTTAGGACTGGAAACAAAGGGAGAGAGTTTCAAGTGCCCCCCAACATATTTTCATTATTTCACTAACTGGTAGAGATATACATTCTTTTATAATTTAAAATAAAAGAAGGGAGGCATTGTGTTCAACCAGGGCCTGTGACATTGGCATCCCACACAGGCACCAGTTCCTGTCCTGGCTGCTCCACTTCCCATCCAACTCCCTGCTAATGCACCTGGGGAGCGCAGAGGAAAATGACCCAAGGCCCTGGGCCCCTACACCCATGTGGGAGACCTGGAAGAAGCTCCTGGCTCCTGGCTCCTGGCTTTGGCCTGGCCCAGCCCTGATCGTTGAGGTCATTTGGAGAACTGGAAGACAGCGTTACCACTCAGCTACGGCAGCTCAAGAGCTGCTGTTGAGATCCTTGAGGACCCCCATTCCTTGGGTGGGAGTCATGGAGGGGTCATCCCAGCACCACGCAGCCTGGCAAGCATGGAGGACCTTGGGCAGCCAGAAGGGGTGGAGAGAGACTGGAGCAGACACGGAGGGAAGAGCAGCACCCTGAACAAGTGCCCTCGAAAGGCGTAAGAATCACAATGAGTGGCTAATCTGAATTGCCCTGGTCCTGCATAGCTCTCTAGACCCATTTATACCCTACAAATCTCCCCATTACACAACAGAGTCAATGAATATTATTTCCAGGAATCTTTAACAGTGCCCTGGTTTCTATAACTTGGTGGACAGAGGTAACCAATGGGGGTGTTGAACCTCACCTCTGCTGATCCAGCCACCACTGCCCTGGTGATGTGGGTGCCTCAAGCAACATCTTACCTGCTGTGCCATAGGCCTGCCTCCTTGTTTCTTATTCTTTCTAGGTCAGATGGTCTGCCTGCTTTTTTGAACCAGAGGCGTGCGATTCAGCTCTAGTTTATGTGCTGATTCCGAAGATGGACCTGAGAGTGGGAGAGGGGAAATATCCTTAGGTGAAAACAAGGGCTACTACTAGAAGGAGAATTAGTTTCTCAAGAGGCAGACAGGAGCCAGTGCTATGGCATAGTGGGTAAAGCTGCAGTCTGAAGTGCCAGCATCCCATATGGGCGCCGGTTCGAGTCCTGGCTGCTCCACTTCTGATCCAGCTCTCTGTTGTGGCCTGGGAAAGCAGTAGAAGATGGCCCAAGTCTTTGGGCCCCTGCATCCATGTGGGAGACCAGGAAGAAGCTCCTGGCTCCTGGCTTCAGATCAGCACAGCTCCGGCCACTGCGGCCATCTGGGGAGTGAACCAGCGGATGGAAGACCTCTCTCTGTCTCGCAGCCTCTGCTTCTCTGTAACTCTGCCTTTCAAATAAATAAATAAATCTTTTGTTTTTTTTTTTTAAAGAGGCAGATGGCTGGCACTTGCATCACCAACCTTCTTCCTATATTATATGCACAGAAATGGCTTTAGACATGCAATGGTGAACCGCTCCTCATTTTATGACAGGCAAGCCTACAGTTAGAAGTTTCTCTCTCTCTCTCTCAATAAATAAATGAAATTCTAAACAATGTGAACATTTAGAAATCCAAGCTGTTTTTGTTGCAACATGTGTTTTTGAGGACCATTTTTGAAAACCCTTTTTCATGTCTTCATTTTTAAAAATTTTGCCAAAATAAAAATTGATTTTGGGGCCGGTGCTGTGGCATAGTGAGCCAAGCCTCCACCTGCAGTCCCAATATCCCATATGGGCACTGGTTCATGTCCTGGCTGCTCCTCTTCTGATCCAGCTCTCTGATATGGCCTGGGATAGCAGTAGAAGATGGCCCAAGTCCTTGGGCCCCTACACCTGCATGGGAGACTCAGAACAAGCTCCTGGTTTTGGATTGGCCATTGCGGCCATTCAGGAAGTAAACCAGTGGATGGAAGACCTTTCTCTCTGTCTCTCCCTCTCTCTGAATATAAATAATAAAAATCTTAAAAGATGATTTTTGATTCCATTTTTCATGAACTTCCTGCAGAATGCCCGCAGCTGCCAAGTGGAATCAGGTTAAATTTCAACTGCAACTTTGTTAGTTAGTGCTGTCACGTTGGTTAGGCTGCTTAACTCCACAGCTCCAGCCTCTGAGCCCGGAAAGTGGACAGCTCTCTAAAATAGGACTTCCAGGCCGATCTTGCCCAGGGAGCTACCGGCATAGTCCCCGCTGCCAACACCTGCTCTGGGTGTCGAATTGAAAGCCACCTGCAGCCACGCAGAGCTGAGGCAATCGGGAGCGAAGGCCCGTGCTTTATTAAGTAAAACGCGGTTAAAGAGGGTTACGCTTTGGATGTCGTTCGTAGGAGAACCTGGGTAGGCTGCTTCGTTCCCTGGATCCTGCAGCTGCTTAAACAACAACTTCTCCTCCCGTGGGGGGAAGGCTTGGTGCTTTATGCAAGAGCGAGCTTGGCTGCCAGTTTGGGGGGAGGTGCTGTCCTTCCACGAACTCTCTCTGAGTCGACTTGTGCACGGCAATGAGGAAGACGGGAGCGGCTTAATAGGCAAGGGAAGCTTTAGCTTTCGGACTGGATTGTCAATAGGCGCGTTTGATCTGGCTGCTTTTCTGACCTAATCAGATGGCAGCGGTCTCTCCGCTGAGTTCCCTCGGGGCATCAGCGCACCCAGCATTCCACCATTCAGCAGCTTAAATCAGCTCTGATCTCAAGGAGCAGGGGCCTGAAGAGACGAGACTGTTGGGTGAAGCCCTGTGTGTACCAAGGGGAGCCCGTTTGAGGATGGCAATTGTGTTTGCGTAGTATCTGCTCCTTGCCTGGAAGCAGCCCAGAGTCTCTTTGGCACTGCCAAAGTGATGTCCGCCGTAGTAGGTGCATCTAAATTCCAGTAAAATCCTCAGGTCACACAGCATTCGGGCATTTTGCTGGAGAACTCGCCTTGGGGGAAATGTTGCCAAAGGCTTGCAAGAAGCAGAACATTGTCTTATCCCTTTGTGCCTTGTTCAGGCTTCAGCCCTAGTTTAAAAATCAGTTTCCATCTTGCAGATGCTCGAGGGGTGAGATTTGGTGGGTAAGATGCTGCTGGAGGTGCCTGTGCCCCACATTGGAGTGTCTGGGTTCGAGTCCTGGCCCCAGTCCCAATTCCGGCTTCATGCTAATGCTCACTCTGGGAGGCAGCAGGTGGTGGCTCCAGCACTTGGGTCCCCATCACCCACGTGGGCCCCCTGGATTGAGTTCCTGGCTCCTGGCCTTGACCTTGCCCAGCCTTAGATATTGTGAACATTTAGGGAGAGAATCAGGGGATGGAAGGTCTTTCTCTAATTGTCTGTATCTGCGTCCCATGCTCTCTGTCTCTCTGCCTTTGAAATAAATCAAAATAAAGAAGATACTCCCATCCTAGCTACATTTGACTTGGTCACAGAAGGGAGCAGGTCAAATGGTTTTCTAACAGTAAGGATGCTTCCATGTGCAACTAACTGCAAACCTAGACAACCTGGAATGCATATGTGTAGACAGTAGCCTCACATCACAAAAAGATGTCTACAACTGTTAGATTTCAGATGTGGTTCTTGGTTAGGATCCTTGTTCAATGGCTGCCCTCTTTACATTTGCCCTCCTCTAGTACTCTGGGAGTTAAATAGTTGAAGCAGTGAGCACTGCATGAGCCCTATCAGAACCCAAGAAAGCTTTTCCTTTTCCAGCCATAGAAAATGTCCTGGAACACGGCTTCGCTCTGATGACAATAGCGTACTTTGCCTGCTTAAGTCTAAGCCAGTCAATTCCACCCAAACCTCAGGGTTATGTCTCAATAAGGTAAATGAGTATGTGGAAGGATGTCAAAATTTCCCACAGTTACTTTTATCTGCTTATGCTTTCTTAGAATTTTCCTATAAGTAGAAAGAACTTGAGCTGGTGCAAACAAGAGTCTGAAACCATTTCAGTATTGGCTCTACCGATAGCATAGCGTCCCCTCTCAAAGAGAGACAATGTGGAAACCCGGATGCATTCCTGAGAAGTATCTCATGCTGCCACACAACTATTTTAAAGGATAAGAGACTTGACCTTCTGGCCATTGTAAGTCTTCTGATGAGTTTGCTCTGTGTGTGTGTGTGTGTGTGTGTGTTGGTGGGGGGGAGTGAAAGAGGAGATAGATGTTCCCTGGATTTCTTTATTCACTGAACACAATCTTTCTTCTCAACCGAAGTCTTCTCATCATTCCTGGTTGATTAAAAGTTCATGTACGCATCTCCGTCACACACGCCACCGTATGTACCCTGAGCTTTGCACTGCTGCTGGCTCTGCCCCTGTCCACTTCTAAATTAGAATTCGAGCAGCTTGGGCCTGCACTATCACTTAGTGCTCCTGCCTAGTCATTTTCTTAAAGTTTAATGTATTTATTTAAAAGTAAGAGTTAAGGAGCAAGAACGAGAGAGAGAAAGAGATTTTCTATCTGCTTGTTCACTCCCCCAGATGGCCGCAATAGCTGGGGCTGGGCCAGGCTGAATCCAGGAGCCAGGAGCTTCTTCCAGGTCTCCCACGTGGATGTAGGGCCCCAAGGACTTGGGCCATCTTCCGCTGCTTTCCCAGGCCACAGCAGACAGCTGGATCTGAAGTGGAGCAACTGGGACTCATACCAGCGTCCAAATGGGTGCCGGCGCTGCAGGTGGTGGTTTTACCCATTACTCCGCAATGCCAGCCCCTTCTCAGTCATTTCCAGACCCTTGATTCTCAATCATTTCAGGACCTTCAACACCACAATTGTCCCATCAGTACAATCCCCCAACCCATAGGCCCTGCTACCTTCCCACTCTTCCTCTGTCTTCTGTTTCCTCTCACCTCCTTGGCTAGCTGAGATTTGGTGAGTCATTTTTGTTATCACTCCCTTAAAAATATCCGAAAGTTTTGTTTTTCTCTTCTTGAGATGGCAAGCTAAACATATGTTAAATTATTTTATTTTGTCTTATATGTCATGGTTTTTGATCGGCCCAGCTCAGGCTGTGGTGGCCATTTGGGGAGTGAACCGGTGGATTGAAGATTCTCTCTCTTTCTCTCTGTCTTTGTCTGTCTCTCTCCCTCTTTCTCTCTCTCTTTTTGTTACTCTGACTCTCAAATAAATAAATAAATCTTTAAAAACTAATTAATTGAAAATGTATTTTTCCAAAATAGATAAAAGCTAGAGATTCAAGAAGTGACATCAACTACAAGCAGATTAAAAATAAACAACTCCTCAGGTAAGCACATTGGGGAAAACTGCTAAATATCAAATGCAAAGATAAAATTATAAAAACAGCTAGGATATAGGGTGTTTGAGTGGAGGTGGGTAGAGTGTATTCAGAGAAGTTACATTAAAACTGATGGTTCGGCCGGCGCCGCGGCTCACTAGGCTAATCCTCCACCTGCGACGCCGGCACCCCAGGTTCTAGTCCCGGTTGCTCCTTTTCCAGTCCAGCTCTCTGCTGTGGCCCGTAAGAGCAGAGGAGGATGGCCTAAGTACTTGGATCCCTGCACCTGCATGGGAGACTGGGAAGAAGTACCTGGCTCTTGGCTTTGGATCGGCGCAGTGCTGGCGCCCGTAGCAGCCATTAGGGGAGTGAACCAATGGAAGGAAGACCTTTCTCTCTGTCTCTCTCTCACTGTCTATAACTCTGTCTCTCTCTCTCACTGTAACTCTGCCTGGCAAAACAAAAACAAACAAAAAAAAAACCACAAAAAACAAAAAACAAAAAAACCTGATGGTTCAATCTCCAGTTGAAATTATGGAGTACAGATGACAATATAAGATTTCTTCCGTGTGCTTAAAGAAAGTAGTTTTATATATGAAAATATCCTTCTAAAATAAAGGTGAAATTAAGAAATTATCAAACCAACTGAAATTGAAAGTTTATCTCTAGCACAAACAACACAAGGGTACAGGGAAGGTGTATGAGACGCTGATAAAACTTTTCTGTGCTCTTGAGCAATGAGTTACAGGAATGGGCTCAGTTTATGTAAAGTGTTTTATTTGTACACCTCTGATTGATGCTGACTTCTGTATGTGCTATATATACTTTGACCAACTACTTATGAAAATCCATGACCTCCTTCCTCTAAAATCTTTGTCTTTACTCCACAACAAAGGTTCTTGGATTTTGTCTATTCTTGACAGATCAGCTACTTTGCGTCTTGTTTTCATTTTATTGCAATCTCGTTTATTTTTCTAGAACTTTCTTGACATTGTCAAAAATCACCACTGCCTTCCCCCACTGTGTTCCCCAGAGGACACACCCCCGTCCCTGTGTTACTTTGAGTTTCTGGGTAATTTGTTACATCTTGCCTCCTTCTGAGTGGCTGTGACAACACATGCTTCCGGTTTTCCTGCAGGCTCATTGGCTGCCTCTTTGCAGATTCCTTTAAGTGCCCATCCACCTCTGCTGAACTCCACATGTTCACGCACCACGGAGCCTTGTCTGGGTATCCAGTCATTCTAATCCACACTCCATTCAGGTCTCCAGTTCAGACTGGAAAGTTGAGCTCCTGACACCGACATTTAATTGTCTATATCAGGAATCAACTCACTTTTTTCTATCAAGAGCCCCATAGTACATACTTTAGCCTTTATGGGCCATATGTTCACAACTACTCAACTCTGTCCCTGCAGCATGAAGGCAGCCATCAACAATACATACATAAATGCATGGATGTTGCTGTGTTCCAATAAAACTTTATTACCAAAACAGGTGGCAAGCAAATTTGACTCAAGGGCTACAGTTTGTTCACCCCTGATCTATATGATGCTCTTGAACCTCTAATGGTTGTTTGGATAGTAAGTAGTCTGAAAAATTGCTCCCCATGGTGGGAAATTTATGTAGCAGCTTGACTAGGCTACAGTACCCAGATAGTCAGTCAAACATTAATCTAGATGTTTCTGTGAAGGTATTTATTTGGAAAAAAATTAACATTTAAATCAATAGACTTTGAGTAATGCAGATTGCCCTCCAAAATATGTGTGGACCATATATAATAAGTGGACGACTTAATAAAGACTGACTTTCTTAAGGTGGAAGGCATTCAGCCAGCCCAGAGCTTTTAGATTCAAACTCTACCTTCCCTCTGGGTCTTCAACTTGCTGGTCAACCCTGACATGTTTGGACTTGCCAGTGTCCACCGTGGTGTGAACCAATTCCTTAAAATAAGTCTCTGTCTCTCCTGAACACGTGTGCACTCAAGCTCACGCACACACAGACACACACACACACTCACGCACACAGCGCTTTCCCTCTGTAAAACCCTGACGAATACAGTGCCCAATCTCCATTCAGTAATCATTCCTCTATCTCCATCCTGATCGCCTATATTCTCCATCTGTATCCTGTGGCTAGCGTACGAATTAACTTTCCCTTCCATCTCTGCTCTCTAGAGGTCAGAGTGATATTTGTAAACACAATATCACCTCCCCCACTTATTTCAAGGACTCAAAACGAGACCCAAACGTCCTGCCAAGGCCATTGCCCCACGGGGTAGAAGATGTGGTGACTGGATGGCACTTCTCTGTTTTTTGGCTCCAAGGCAGCTGGCTGTGTGGGTCCAGTGTCTGTTTTATTTTCCCTTTGAAATAAACACCAGGAATCCAGAGTTCTTTGGCCTTATAAATAATTCCTCCAACTCCTTAGCTGGGTTAATTCTGCTGGAATTAAGTTGCACTTGAATTCCAGGACTCAGTTGCTGACTGATTGTGTAGCATCAGAGTTGCCCAGCCAGACTGAGTTCTCAGTACCTGTTCTGACTTAAAGGGAAAGCTGTCCGCCTGGTCTCAGCCAGTGCACTCTCCGCTTCCCGCCTCGACCGTTTGCCAATCTTCACACCTTTCCCTGCTTGCCATGATACGTGATTCTTATTCCCACCCCCTGAGAGATAGCTGAGGAACACAAAGGTATTTCAAAAAGCTCAAGGCAAATGGGAGGAAAAGATATGGTTATTTTGGTACAAAAGTGTTTGAAACCTATGCATAGGTTTTGCATTTCCGTGAACTGCTGAAAGACCCCCTTATAGGCCCTTCATATTTTTCCTATTGAGGGAGGAGTTGTGAATAGGAGAACATTCGGGTTCAAGCACAGACTTTGTAAGTCCAAGGTTAAAATGCGCCTTCCTCGCTTACGCAGACTTGAATAAATGACTGGTGCCTCTAAATCTTATTTTCCTAATCTATAAAGCAAGAATAGCAATACATACCTTATAGGGATATTACAAAAATCAAAGCGAATATGTTTAAAAGCATTTATTACACAAATTTCGAAGTCTTTTCAAGTATTCATCAACAACAGGGCAGCAATAGCCTCTGTCGCTGTCCCTGATCAAGCTCAGCCTCTCTCTCTCCCCCTGTGGAACATTCTCTTCCTTCTCTTCTCTCCTGACAGATGCTTTCGCTGCTAATAAATCCTGAGTGTGATACCGTGGCTCACTGTAGCAGCTGGCTCAGCGTGGCCATATCAACAGATGAATCAGACAGTATGGGAGGGGGAAGAGGCTGAACACAGGGACTCCAACTGCCTTGGTGACGAGGAACACAGGGGAGAAGGAGCAAGGGATTTTAAGATTGGAGAGGTTTGTTTTTCTGCCAATAGGGATGTGCTTAAACTTCTCCTGGTGTTCACCGCCTACTTAGGGTTAGGCAAATTGCTTCTCTGGAAGGGAAACCAATCAGGAATTTGGCAGACAAAAGGGAAAACTGCAACTGAGGTCTGTCTGCAGATGTCCAGCCTGAAGAAGGAAGGAAGGAAGGAAGGAAGGAAGGAAGGAAGGAAGGAAGGAAGGAAGGAAGGAAGGAAGGAAGGGAGGAGGGGAGGAGGGGAGGAGGGGAGGAGGGGAGGAGGGGAGGAGGGGAGGAGGGGAGGAGGGGAGGAGGGGAGGAGGGGAGGAGGGGAGGAGGGGAGGAGGGGAGGAGGGGAGGAGGGGAGGAGGAGTGTCTCACTGGCTTTCCCAGTATGCTTGCCTTGGATGGTTTCCAGCATGGAACAAGCAAGGCCTCCCAAGACTCCCACAGTTTGGAATGAGTTTCATAAAATTTGATGTTCATGAGGATAAGTGTCACCATGTGATGTTCAAGGTCATTCAAAATGTAGCCCCTTCGGAACTTCTTCCCCTGCCTCCCCTCTCCACGTGTGCAGTCCCCAGCTGCTGAGCAAACAATGGGCACCTGTTCTGAGAAATGCATCACTGGGTGACTCCATCATTGTGTGGTTGCCAAGGTGCGCGCACACACACATAAACCAAGACAGCTGTGAAGTCACTAGGCGATACCGTCTTCCAGAACCATCGTCGTGTATGTGGTCTGATGTTGACCGAAATGTCGTTATTCAGTGCATGGCTGTCCATGGGATGGTGCAGTCACAGGGAAACGTTTACTGAGTATTTGTTAAGTTCTAGTTTTATGCCCGTAGGAGGCACCTAGCGTGTGCTGGGCTCTGCCGTAGATGCCAGGAGTGCAATGGTGAGCGCCGGCTTAGAGAGCTCGCACACCTCTTCCAGATCAAACAGGGAGCAAGCATCTTACCCAGGACCCCAACTCCGGTCTTCAACTTTCAATTTTCTTTTTCTATTACACTCAGCTGCTTCCCAATTCGCATGTCTTCATATTCAAAGAGGCTATTAACCTACCGCATCGCCACCACCTGGCGCCTGCAAAGCAAAGCAAATAGAGTCAGCATCTTTGTCAATAAGGACCGGCTAAAGCTGAACTCATCAGTCCCCAGGAAACGCTGTCTCCTGCCTTTCCAAGCACAGATCCCTGGCCTTGCCGTCCTGGAGGGATGTGGGGCTGAGCAGGTGGTGGGGAGGGTTGCCAGTGGTGGGGAGGGTTGCCAGTGCTGGCTCTGAGTGATCCTCCCAGAGGACTTCCCTTCCTAGGTTCTCGTCTGGGAATTCAAGATCAATGTCAACTGTCAAGGTCTTTTCGGTCTTCATGAGAAGGAACCTGTTCATGTGGCTCCCCAACCACCAGGGGACCTCAAAAAGTTCATGGAAAATGGAATTCAAAGGTAAGTGTAGGGGTTGGCATTGGGGTGTGGTGGTTAAGGATGCTGGCATCCTGTGTCAGAGGACCTGGCACCAGTTTCCTGCCAATGAACATGCCTGGGGCAATGGGCCATGGAAGCGATGGCTCAAGTACTTGAGTACCTGCCATCCACGAGGGAGACCTGGATTTAGCCTTCATCGCCTGCCTTCGGCCTGGCCCAGCCCTGGCTGAGTTGGGAAACACGGAGGTGGTGGGTGGGACTCTGAGCACCAGCCTGCATCTCTTATTTGCGTTCCTCCCATCAAGGTGGCTGAGTGCTCAGCCAGGATGCTTCCTGGAGGCTGTTCTCATGAGAAACCCACTGGTGATTCAATTAAGCTGCATCAATGCTAAATGGGACTCCCCCAGAACGGGATTTGCTGATTTGTATGTGTTGAAATAAATTCCGTGTTCTGTTCTAATTGAATAGATTGAACACAGACTGTATTTGTTCTTATCCTGCAGCCACATTCACGGGAGCGATAAATTGGAAATGTGATCTGGCTTGATGTGCCAGTTTTTCTGAGAAAATCACTCTGCTAGTGGTGAGGGAAGGGGAGAGCTAAAAACATCTTTGTTTTCAAAGTCGTATGTCACAAGCCAAGGAGACTCCAAGTCTGTGTGTGTCTCCGTGTTTGTGTGTTGCCACTGATGGCAAAGATATGGTGACACAAATACTTTACAAATGACCAATAATGTTGAAAGTTAATATAACCCAATTAGGACAATTTGAAATATTAAAAGAGAGATTAAAAATGACCATCATACTTCCTGCCTCCATCCAGGTATCTCAAATTTAGGGATCAATTCCAAGGGAACAACTATAATTTGGAAAGAAACTATATGCATGAAGATGTTCATTATGGTGTTAACTACTACAGCAAAATCAGAGTCACAAAAATGTTTGCCACAACTCCTAAATAGGAAAATATTAAGTTAGTTATGACACTTTCTGAAAATAATATTATGCAGAATTTAACATGATGGTTGCATAGATTAGGTAGAATACTTGAAATAAAATACAATGTTTGGCCGGCGCCGTGGCTCAACAGGCTAATCCTCCGCCTTGCGGCGCCGGCACACCGGGTTCTAGTCCCGGTCGGGGCACCGATCCTGTCCCGGTTGCCCCTCTTCCAGGCCAGCTCTCTGCTGTGGCCAGGGAGTGCAGTGGAGGATGGCTCAAGTGTTTGGGCTCTGCACCCCATGGGAGACCAGGATAAGCACCTGGCTCCTGCCATCGGAACAGCGCGGTGCGCCGGCCGCAGCGCGCTACCGCGGCGGCCATTAGAGGGTGAACCAACGGCAAAGGAAGACCTTTCTCTCTGTCTCTCTCTCTCTCTCACTGTCCACTCTGCCTGTCAAAAATAAAAAAATAAAAAAAAAAATGCAATGTTAACATAAAACTAATCCACTTATGTGCTATCATTGCACTTGCATTTTTTTAAAAGAAAATATCATCTTTCTGACTGATCTGTAAGCCTGCCAGGCATTCTTCTATTTTTTTTTATTTGACAGGTAGAGTTATAGACAGAGAGAGTCAGAGAGAAAGGTCTTCCTTCCATTGGTTCACTTCCCAAATGGCTGCTTCAGCTGGCACTGTGCCTATCCGAAGCCAGGAGCCAGGTGCTTCTTCCTGGCCTCTCACGTGGGTGCAGAGGCCCAAGCACTTGGGCCATCCTCCACTGCCCTCCCAGGCTACAGCAGAGAGCTGGAGTGGAAGAGGAGCAACCGGGACTAGAACCCGGCACCCATGTGGGATGCCGGCATTGCAGGCAGAGGATTAACCAAGTGAGCCACAGTGCTGGCCCCCATTCTTCTATTTTTTAAATTAATTTTTTATTTCTTTATGTATTTGAAGTGGGAAGGAGAGAGAGGGAGAAAAAGAGAGAAAAATATTTCATTTGTTGGTTCCCTCCCTCAAAGCCCACCACAGCCAGGATTGGGCCAGGAAAACCAGGAGTTTCGAATTCAATCCAGGTGTCTCACGTGGGCGGTGCAGACTTAAGACTTGAACCGTTACCCCAGACTCCCAGGGAGCATGTTCCAAAGAAGCCAGGACTGGGACCCAGGCTCTCCTAGGTGGGATGCAGGTATCCCAAGCAGCGCCATAATCAGTGCCCCAAATGCCCACTCCTTCAGCAGATTTTTTGAGTGGTGGAACTCTTCTATCTAACACCATAACAGTAGATACCTGTCATCATACTTCTGTCAAAATCCACAGAACTGTACATTGCAAACAAAGACCCTTACCATATATCAAGGACTGTAGCTAATAGTGAATGTATAATGATTGTAAAAAATATACCACACTGGTACGATAGGGGAAGAGTGTGCTGAGGGTGGAGGTAGGGCTGGCTTGTATATATGGAATTCTGTGCCATCTACTCAACTTGTCTGCAGTCTAAAGCTGTACTACAAAAAAAAAGTCTATTAGTTTGTTTACAGTTTGTCATTGCAAATAGGAAACTCTTTGGGTAGGTAGGGGTGAAGCTGCCTTAGAAATACAACCTTGCGGCCAGCACCACGGCTCACTAGGCTAATCCTCCACCTGCGGCGCCGGCACACCAGGTTCTAGTCCTGGTCGGGGCGCTGGATTCTGTCGCGGTTGCCCCTCTTGCAGTCCAGCTCTCTGCTGTGGCCTGGGAGTGCAGTGGAGGATGGCCCAAGTCCTTGGGCCCTGAACCCGTGTGGGAGACCGGGAGAGGCACCTGGCTCCTGGCTTCGGATCAGCGCGGTGTGCAGTCTGCAATGGCCATTGGGGGGTGAACCAACGGCAAAAGGAAGACCTTTCTCTCTGTCTCTCTCTCACTGTCTACTCTGCCTGTCAACAAAAATAAAATAAAATAAAAATTAAAAAAAGAAATACAACCTTGCTTCAACTTCTGTTTTTTTTTTTTTTAATATCCAATAATAAAGAACTACAGTGGTCATATGAATTGACTTGGCAGCCAGTGTGCCAAACCAGAGAGCCTCCTGGTGGAGCTGTGTCTACTCCCCCAGGGATGGAGCCACTCTGCCTGGATCCAGTCTCCTCTCTCTATCCCTTGTTAAGCATGTGAGTCTGAGTCCTAACAAATGGAGAAATGCTAGCCTGGATGTCAGAAATGGTTGTGCGGATTACCTACACGAATCCCTAGTAAGTACTCAATGAATGCGAGCTGTTATTTTTATTATTTATATAAGCCTTACCCGATGCGCACATCAACTAGGGGAAAGATCAAAGGTTCCAGCTCAAATTATTTCTGAACTGTCAAAGTACATAAAAGAAAAGCTAAGACACGATGGTTGGAGGCTGTGGAAATGCCGGCCAGAGGGAAAAAAAGGGAGAGAAATACAGGTCAGAGTGATTTGAAATCTCCCCTGCCCTTTATCTGGGTGCCCAAGATAGCTCACCCCAAATCCCTTGAATAATCCCTTTCTATAGACTTCACCCTGACCTGCTATCCTGCACAGAAAATAGAGCTGAACTTGGTGCCTTCCCTCTGAGGTTCTTGGGGACCCCTGGTCTGACCGCCTACCTCTTGGACCTGGATTAGGAAGGATCAAGGACCTTAGCACTGCACTCGCTTATCCTGTGCTCTTTCTGTGTTTGGATTTTGCTCCACACGCCTGGGGACATCCTGGGGAGAAGAACGTGTTCAGAAAATAAACAACATTGCTTTCTTAACGTTGTGTTTGCTCGAAGCTTTTAATATAATCTAATTCTTCACATTGGGGAGCTTAAAGCACAGAAGTTGTCTTCCCTCCAGTCTTAATATCACAGGACTCAAAAGGGCCCCCGGAGAACTTAAGGGTACCATGGTTCCGTCCACACACGTATTCCGCTCCAAGTCTGAGACTTGCTTCTGTTCTCAAGATCCCGGAAGCCTCTTCCCAAACTTCAATACACGGTTGCCTGGGGGCGGCACTTCCTTCCACAAGACGTGCGGCTCTTGCTAAATTTCTCTCTTCCATCTTTGCTGGGCTGTTTCTGTAACCATGCCTGGTCTTGTTCATCGTGTCTTCCCTCTCCCTGTTGAATTTAAAACTTATACATTAAGTGTTTCCTTTATGATATTTGTGTCACCTCCTTAAATTGTAATGCAAAAGAGAGGGGGTGGGGAGAAAGAGAGAGAGAGAGAGAAAGAGAGAGAGAGAGAAGGCGTTTGCTCAAATTGACATTTCCATCTCGGCTCACTCATTCAAGAGTGACAGGCTGTAATTTACCAACAGGTTCACATCTAAATGCATAGGTTGGTGCTGACATGTGATTGCTCTACCACTGCTGTCGCCAGCTTGGGGATGCCAGCCAGTAGGCCAGGCTTAGGTGAGCAGACTGTGCAGTGAAATACAAGAATGAAAAAGAGCAAAAGCTCTTGACTTCCTAAGCTGCTTCAAGCCCCCAACACAAGTTGTACTTAGGGCTGTGTGGGGCAGCAGGTGGATGTGTCCGCGCGTG
This sequence comes from Lepus europaeus, assembly GCF_033115175.1. Taxonomy (NCBI): domain Eukaryota; kingdom Metazoa; phylum Chordata; class Mammalia; order Lagomorpha; family Leporidae; genus Lepus; species Lepus europaeus. The sequence continues at coordinate 21,040,083 of NC_084847.1, forward strand.
CACTGGGATGCTGTGTTGGTTGAGGATAGCAGGCTTTCTTCTTCGGTGCACCGACTCTGATGTCAACACCCTTAACCTTTAATGCTGGGAAGAAACAGATTTGTAGTCAGGGACCCCAGAATGAGCTCCTGGCCCCAAAGACAAGAGGGTGTCCAGCTAGGCAAGGTGAGAATGGAAAGACGGTTTCCCGTCCAGCTGGGAGCATCCACCAACCAGAGCAGCACCCATCTGCCCATGTGTCCATCATGAAGGGGCGCTGGTTCCTGGGCTCTTTTTCTTCCCCTGAGCTTGTATTTCTTTGCTCCCTGTTGCTTCTTGCAATCCCCCCTTCTTTCCGTCTGGTGGCCTCCTTGCTGAGTTATAGCCTTTGGAAGGTGTCCCAGCAGGTGTCTCTCAGGTAGTAAATGCTCTCAGTCTTCGCACCGTTGTGTGGTTTTGAATAGAATTTATTTTGTGATCTCTGCTGTGGGCTCCCTTTCAGTGGGTGTTGCTGTCTACCGCAGTGGTACACGCACTGGGATTGGGGGATCCCTTCATTCTGCTCCTAAGACCGCTCTGCCGGAGCTCCCACAGCTCCTGGCTCCTGCGACCTTTAACCCAAGGCCTGGCATTTCTGCCATGTTTGAGGCATGAGAAGCCAGGCTCGCTTACATTTGTACCACGTATGGGTCCAGGGATTTGATATTTTGCGAATAAAAACTGGCTATCAGTAACCCGGGCAGATATTCTCTTCTGGGCTCTGTCCTGGAGCTGGAAGACAGCTTGTCTCCCTCTTAAAGGATGGAGCGTATTTATCGTATTTATCCCTGGGTCCTATTTTGAAATCCCTCCTCCTACTCTCTGCAGCCCATAGAGATCGCAGCCTTGACTAAAGCTTCTTCCTCAAAACATCAAACTCCCAGGCTGAGAGGGTCAGATCCAGTTCTTCGCTGATCATCTCCTAATTACCAGAGAGTGATCCCTTCTGCCTTGCATGTCGGATTCTATTTTATTTAACTGCAATTACTTTATCTTGAGAAGAGAAGGTTTTGCATAAAGTCTTGTTTCACCTTATGGACCACTAATTTTCTATTCCTGAGCTTTAAAAAAAAAACCACTTTTTAAAAAATTTTGATTTTTTTATAGAAAGCTTTTATTTAATAACTATAAATTTCTTAAGTACAAATTTTGGATTATAATGGTTCTTCCCCCCATACTCACCCTCCCACCCCTAAACTATCCCACCTCCTACTCCCTTTCCCATTCCATTCTTCATTAAGATTCATTTTTAATTATCTTTATATACAGAAGATCAACTCTATACTAAGTAAATATTTCAACAGACAAACCCACTTTTTTAAAAAGAATTATTTTATTTATTTGAAAGTCAGAGTTCAGGCTAATCCTCCACCTTGCGGCACTGGCACACCGGGTTCTAGTCCCGGTCAGGGCGCCGGATTCTATCCCGGTTGCCCCTCTTCCAGGCCAGCTCTCTGTTATGGCCCGGGAAGGCAGTGGAGGATGGCCCAAGTGCTTGGGCCCTGCACCCGCATGGGAGAGCAGGAGAAGCACCTGGCTCCTGGCTTCAGATCAGCACGATGCACCAGCCGCAGTGGCCATTGGAGGGTGAACCAACGGCAAAAAGAAAGACCTTTCTCTCTGTCTCTCTCTGTCACTATCCAATCTGCCTGTCAAAAAATAAATAAATAAATAAAAAAGAAAGTCAGAGTTACACAGAGAGAGGAAAGGCGGGGGGAGGGGTCTTCCATCCACTGATTCACTTCCCAAATGAACGCAATGGCCAGAGCTGAGCTTATCCGAAGGCAGAAGCCAGGAGCTTCTTCCAGGTCTCCCACATGGGTGCAGAGGCCCAAGCACTTGGGCCATCCTCCACTGCCTTCCCAGGCCATAGCAGAGAGCTGGATTGAAAGAGAAGCAGGCTGGACTCGAACCGGCGCCCATACGGGATGCAGGCACTGCAGGTTGGGGCTTTAACTCGCTGCGCCACAGCTCTGGCCCCTAGACAAACCCACATTTAAGCTCAGGGGTCACAACTACAGCCATTTGTGGACTTGCTCATCTGTCTGGATTTCAAACCCCTCCCACACAGACCTCACAAAGTTGAGAGGCCCAAAGACATTTTGGGCATTGCTTCTTCGGAGAACCAAGATCCGTGTGCAGCTTCATGGGCCCATAATAAGGCCCTGGCTTCCACCAGGTCAAGCTCTGGGTCCCATGGGCATGGCACGGGGAGGCTGTACAGGGAGGGGAGTGTCCAACACCTTCGTGTTGACTGCTGCTGGTATGAATTGCATTGAAGTGGTAGGGCATTGTTTCCTGTGTGCAAATTAATGACATGAGTGGAGTCATCCCAGTCATAGCCTAGCAGAACAGAGTCGGGGGTCAGGGAGGAAAACACCCCGGTCACAGATACCTGCTCCAGGGGACACACTGGATGTCCAACCCAACGACAGGACCTGCTGCTTTCCAGATCCGCTTTGCCTGGCAACTGCAGTCATTCACCAATCAGAGCTCAGCGCTCACCAATCAATCAGAGCCAGCCAGCTCTTGCATAACCCATGCCAATGGACTCTATCAAAACACCTTACGTAACTCTTCTCTTTTCAGTAAAACACCAGCGTTCTCCCTGTTTCTTCAGACATAGCCGAGGCCATCCTGACCTGGGAGTGGGTCCCAGATTACAATCCTAGTTTATTTCCACCTAAAACTTTGAACTTGGAGTTTCATTTCTGTGTTTTCATTTGATTTGGACACCTGTTAAATTCAATGCCTCTCTTTCGTTAAAGACAAGAAATTTGGTTTTGTCATCATTTTTTTGGCAACCAAGGGAATGAGTCACTTCTCATGATCCTTAATGGGAGGACAAGAATAAACAGACATTCGAATTACGGTTTACGATAGCAGCATCCAACCTTAGAAAAGAATCTTTGAAGTAGGAGTGCCCTGAGGAGCCAAGTGGACCCAACTTACTGCTTCCACCTCCTGCCAAATTGCTTGTTCCTCTTGAATGTTTAGAAATTTGGCTTTGAAAAGACTTTCTGGTTCAGGGAACTTTATAAGATAAGCACCACACAGAGCCAGGATGGCTGAGAACGAAGGCTTTGAACGGAGGGCAGATTTGGCAACTAGAATTTGCCCCAAGTCTCGGAGGGCTATGCTCTCCGTAGTAGAGCGTCAACTAAAACTGCCTCCAATCCACATGCCCCCCAGGGGCCCCGAGCATCCATGATTTGCTTACAAGAGAAAAGATGTTGAGGGCTGCGTCTATTCCCCTGAATGTTAACTTCCTTGTCTTTTCCTTAAGCGCCTCCCAGTGTTGGGACGGAACTTGAGTTTATTGAGTGCTTAATTACTCTGCCAGGCAGGAGTTTCATCCCTCCTTGATGGAACAATCTTTTTGAAAGTAAAATTAGGTATTGTGGGTCTCCTTTACAAACTATTCAATGAGCATTCCTTCTGTACTCACTCAGAAAAATGAACCCAATTTCTTTTCCTAGCATCTGGGATCCAACCAGTTTTCTCACCTTTGTCATAATTTGCCACAATCATCCCTTGCTTGCTACAGTCAAGCTGCTGTCTGTTTCTGGGTTTCCAAACTCATTCCTACCCCAGGACCTTGGCACCTGCTATGTTGCTCGTCTGGGACACATTTCTCACAAGTCAGCAAGTGCTTGGTTCTTTCTAGTCATCTGAATTTCAACACAATTTTTTTTTTTTTGACAGGCAGAGTGGACAGTGAGAGAGAGAGACAGAGAGAAAGATCTTCCTTTTGCTGTTGGTTCACCCTCCAATGGCCGCCGCGGCCGGAGAACTGTGGCCGGCACACCACACTGAGCCGATGGCAGGAGCCAGGTGCTTCTCCTGGTCTCCCATGGGGTGCAGGGCCCAAGCACTTGGGCCATCCTCCACTGCACTCCAAGGCCACAGCAGAGAGCTGGCCTGGAAGAGGGGCAACCGGGACAGAATCGGTGCCCCGACCGGGACTAGAACCCGGTGTGCCGGCGCCACAAGGCGGAGGATTAGCCAAGTGAGCCGCGGCGCCGGCCGCAACACAAATTTTAATCATACAAAGAAGCTGGTCTTGGTTGTCCTGTGAGGAATAGCACTTGCTATTGCTGGATATGTTAGCTTGTTTTATATTTTCTCTGGGGCTCTTACCACTTTCTGCAAATACTCACATTATTAATTAGTCTACTGTCTCTCTCCTCCACTGTAATGTAGCCATCATAAGAATAGGGCTGTGAGGCCGGCGCCGCGGCTCACTAGGCTAATCCTCTGCCTGCGCGCCGGCACACGGGGTTCTAGTCCCGGTTGGGGCACCGGTTCTGTCCCGGTTGCTCCTCTTCCAGTCCAGCTCTCTGCTGTGTCCTGGGAGTGCAGTGGAGGATGGCCCAAGTGCTTGGGCTCTGCACCCGCATGGGAGACCAGGAGAAGCACCTGGCCCCTGGCTTCGGATCAGCACTGTGCACCAGCCGGCCACTGGGGGATGAACCAATGGCAAAGGAAGACCTTTCTCTCTGTCTCTCTCTCTCACTGTCCACTCTGCCTGTCCGAAAAAAAAAAAAAAAAAAGAATAGGGCTGTGAATTCCTTATTCACAGGGGCATCTCCTGTGCCTAATCATTGAGAATGTGGCATGCAGGTAGCTTGCACTCAAATCCTAGCTCTGCCATCCACTGTGTGATTTTTCGTTGTTGTGGAACCCCTTTGTGCTTCATTATTTTATTTTATCTATTTTATTTGGAAGGTAGAGTTCCAGAGAGAGAGAGAGAGAGAGAGGGAGAGAGAGAGAGAGAGAGAGAGAGAGAGAGAGAGAGAGGTCTTCCATCCACTGGTTCACTCCCCAGATGACCGCAATGGCCAGAGCTGTGCTGATCCAAAGCCAGGAGTCAGGAACTTCTTCCGAGTCTCCCACATGGATGCAGGGGCCCAAGGACCTGGACCATCTTCTGCTGCTTTCCCAGGTGCATTAGCAGGGAACTGGATCAGAAGTGGAGCAGCTGGGACTCAAATCAGAGCCCATATGGGATGCCAGCACTGCAGGTGGCGGCTCTACCTGCTACGCCACAGTGCAGATCCTCTGCCTCATTTTTAAAATTATGATGACCCTATTGCTTCTCGGACTTTTGGTTAAGATTAAGTGTAAAATTATGATGATTCTGACAATTCTGAAAAATCATAGTGTTGTTCCAAGGCCTGAAGTTGTTAACACTGGTAACATATTTGAAGCTATACCTGAATCGTGGCAAGTACCCAGCAAGTACTTGTGATTTTTATTGATCATAAATACGATTGCTGAATTTATTTATTTATTTATTTTTGACAGGCAGAGTTAGACAGTGAGAGAGAGAGAGAGAGACAGAGAGAAAGGTCTTCCTTCCGTTGGTTCACCCCCCAATGGCCGCCATGGCTGGCGTGTGCTGCGCCAATCCAAAGCCAGGAGCCAGGTACTTCCTCCTGGTCTCCCATGCGGGTGCAGGGCCCAAGCACTTGGGCCATCCTCCACTGCCTTCCTGGGCCGCAGCAGACAGCTGGACTGGAAGAGGGGCAACCGGGACAGAATCCGGCGCCCCAACTGGGACTAGAACATGGGGTGCTGGGGCCGCAGGCGGAGGATTAGCCTAGTGAGCCACAGTGCTGGCCATGAATGAATTTATATACAGTTGATTCTCATGGCAAACATGGCTAGTCCACTTTATGAGTGAGATTAAGAAAGTCACCTGGGTTTTCATGTCCAGAATGAGTTGGAGCCAGGATTTCATCCCAGATCAACTTGGCATTGGATCTTAGGTTCTCTCCTGGTATTCCAAGCCCTCTTTCCCACCCTCTGTTATCCCCTATTGCTGCTTTGTGTCTTGGTCTTGTGCTGGCACTGGCTTTGCTGAAACACTCATTCCCACACTGCATTCATCAGTGCCTGCCTGTGCCTTGCATTTGACTTGATCCCTGCCTTGCTCCTGTAAGTACAGCCCACCATTCCACCCAGGTCTGCTGGCCCCAGCCTCCGTCCCAGGAGTTCCCAGTGGCCATCAGCCAGGAGCGACAAAAGCGAATGTGGAGAAAAAGACGCCAGTACCTCTCCCACTGCCGCTTGCTATGTAAACGGAAGTGCATCGGTGATTGCCCGGGTTTGTCGTCCTGATTGGCTCTGTCTGCTCTCTGAATTATTCTGCTTAATTATTCTGCTTAATGGAAGGGCACTGAAATGGCCCCACCATTCTCCACAGACCTGGCTTTCAACTCCACTTACCCTGGACGCCCACACTGAGGGTGCAGTAGGGAGAAATAAAAATAAACTTTTCTCCAGGAAGAAAAGGCTGGAGATTTCACATCAGTATCATAGACTGTGACGGAAGTTTTCAATCCTGCCTATATTTTCTAATTCACACACTCCAAAGAGGTCCATCGTCTAGCATCTCCTGCTTTGATGTGTGATGGGGGAGAATACCCCCCGCTTCCCTAGATCATTCAGATTTCCCTAGAAAATTCAGGAAGGGTGATGCCTCTATTCCATCCACCTGTTAAGGTCATCCTCTGGGTCTCACACTCGGTGTGGAATTTAGGGATGGGATGGGCAAGTGCCCTTGTCTGCTCCTCTTTGGCCCCGGGTATGGAGTGTTGAACCCGAGTAGGCAAATGTAAAGCAGTTGTGCAAGGCTGAGTGTGCAAGCCTCGATGTGGGTGTGAAAATGTGTCTGGAGGATGGGAAGTGTGAGTAGCCATGTGTGTGTCCGGCTCTGTGCCCCAGTGGGTAGAAGTAAGTGTGCGAGTATGAGTCTGTGTGTTCTCATACGAATATATTTGAAGGCACTTCAAAGACAGTTCAAGGAAAATGCCGAGTATGGAAAAGTTATCCGTGGATTTCAAAGTTTTCTGCACCCAAATAAGCTTATTTTTTGATTCCACATCCATGAACTTTTTGAGATACCTTCATGAGTTGTATATACACAAAATACGTGTACACGGTGTGGATAGCATGCGCTTTGCTACTTAGATGGCGGTTTAGTTGTCTGCGCATCTCTGGATTCAAGTGGGTGTCCTAACAATGGATGCCGTTGTATATACCTGCTTCCAGCTGTATCCCCATCTTCAAGGCCTGAGTGTCTGTGCCCATGGAGATACGTGCGAAGGCTTTTATGAGTGAGTGTGCATGTGGAGCAGTGAAAATATAAGTACGTTTGCCCAGTGGGTGTGGCTGAGTGAGTGACCAAGAAGTTAGAGTCAACTTAGGATGAAAGAGTGGACCAAAGTTTTCTGACTTCGTCCCTCTGTCGCCACCATGGGGTGAGTGGGTGGAACAGCTGTAGGATTACCTTATCCCGTGAACCCCACCTAAAAATAATCCATGATGTTTCCCAGCAGTGTTGGGTAATTACTCCCATGATCCCTTCTGGAAAGATCCATTACAGCTTTGGACAAACTTTGTGAATATCTCACTGCTTCCCCATTCACAACCTATATATGCTCCAGGCTTTGGTCGACACATTGTGTAACTCAGCACCTAGAACCTGGAATAGACTTGATACTGAGTAGATAAACTCTTCTTGGGAACAATGATCATTGCCTTGCAACTGAATTTACAGATTCTACGTGGAGTGATCTATTACGGTTAATTCTCCTGAATGCGTTATCATCATAGGAATGTGGACGATAGCCTTCATCACTTGTTCCATTCATGATTCACTCAGCAAACACCGAGAGCTCTTCCATACATGAGACTCTGTGTTGGACACTGGAAATGCAACAGAGAACAAGATCCATTCCCAGGTAAACCGGGCAATTCTCATGAAGAACAGCACATCTTGGGTGCTCGTGTTGGAGCTGTAAGTCTTGGGAGTAGAGACAGGGGACTCCAGGAGGGCATCTGGACCAGGTGGATGTTCAGCACTCCATTAGAACAAGGGCCTGGAACCCAAGGATGCTGCCACCTTCTTCCTCTTCCTCTCCTCCTTCTCCTTCTTCTTCACTTTCTGGTTGACAACCAGACCTTCAGACTATCCCCAGAATGTTCCTCTTGTCCTGGCTCCGAGGAGCCCACAGCCTCCCTGGCTCATCCTATTTGTCTGTTTCCTTGGCCACGCCTAGCCCTTGGAATGAACACATATAACCAATGCAGCAAGGGAATTCTTGCTGATGCTGTCTGCTCAAAGCCAAGCCTTGGTGCATCCGCTTTCTAAGGCCAGAGAGGTGGCCAATTTAGTGCCCTGTGTTCTGCTTCCGTGAGTCATTGGTGAATGGATCAGCCCCTTCCTTTTCTGAGCTGCTGGTCAGGCCCCACTGAGCAGCTACTTGGCACTGCTGGAAGCAGAGAGAGAGAGAGAGAGAGAGATAATGAGCCTCCATTCATTTCTGTAGATTCTTATGCTTTGGAGAGGAAGTAGACAGAAATCCAGGGAGACAAAGAGAATTGAGCTCAGGCACCAGGTCCCTTTAGGGCAAAGACACCAATGATTTCAGATAGAGGTAAATGAAAAGAAGCCCCTGGGGAGGAGGTGCTCAGAGACCCCAGGGAAGAGGGGCAGACCAGGAGCGCCACAGTTGGGAGCTGGTTGATATGATGAGAGCTCAGAGGTGGCAGACAGACAGCTGGAGGCAGATCTGGGAATAGAAGCCACAGAAATAAAACTGGAAATAAGTCACGCTCACAACATGAGACAATGACGCCTGCTCAGAGAGTAGAAGGCAGCAGCTGTGGGAGAGCGATCCTGGGAAAGCTCGCGCCTCTCCTGTTCATGGACCACGAGACGGCATTTGGAAATGACTCCAGCCCAAGGTTGCCTTGTGTGCCTGGCAATTCCGGCAGGCAAACTTCTGTGTTGGAATTGTCCTCAGGACCTGGGAGCTGGCCAGGGACTCAGTCGTCACCCTTGGTGGAGTGTCCTCTGTGTCCTGCTCACACCACCTGCTCCTCCCTGCCCTGCCTACAGCAAGGCCTTTGGCCCCTGCTTTAGAGCCTTCCTCTCCCTACTCCAGTCACATCTTCACCGCGGTAGCATGAGCCAGCCGGCCGGGCTCTGCAGATCATCAGCCTTGAGAGTCCAGGAGATTCCAGGGGTTTCGGGGTTCATTGTGTGAAAGTGTAAGTGGGGCAGTTCCACAAGAAAAGGAATCACATTTGATCATGTGTCTTTGATGAGTGAAGGTTTGCAAGATCCCCCACTCCCCTGAACAAGAACCGTTCCTCGCCCCCATGTCTCGGTCCCTGAGCCCCTCCCCTTCTCCGGTGCCATTGGCTCCCACTTGGCTGTCAGCAGGAACGTTTGTGTATCAGCCCCAGGGCCCCCACTCTGTAGTAGTCGCTTGTGGTTTTCCTTCTGTAGTCTTCAGCTGGTTGAAAGCTCTTAGTATCTCTCTCTGTGTTGGTGTCTGCCTCTGCCTCTCTGTACACACACACACACATGTGTCTGCACTCACACACACACACACAGGTGCATGCCAGACTGTCAGCCTCCTGGCCTGGCCTGACTTCCTACTGCTTTCGCATGATAGACCCCGAGGTGAGTTACTTAGCCACCATCTCACCTGCACCTGCAGCTTCCCAAGTCCCTTGTCCATTTCATAGACTTACAAATAGGAACAGTGCTCTCCCACTCCCACAAATTCAGATGGTAAAATCTTAACAGAGCAACTCTGTGTTACTTAACCTTGGTCCCTTCCTTCCTTCCTTCTTTCCTTCTTTTCTTCCTTCTTCTCTCTCCCTCCCTCCCTCCCTCCCTTCCTTTCTTCCTTCCTTCTTTCCTTCTTCTTTTCTTCCTTTCCTTCTTTCTTATCTTGTCAAGTCCTCCAAAATTTGGCCATCTGTCCCCAAGCCCCCTGGAACGATCCCCCGGTCCGCCTCTTTCTCAGGGAATGACCTTGCCTCTTTTCAAAAGAAAGCGAGTCTGTAGGCATCAGTTCGCCGCAGGCTGCACCAACAGCAGCCCGCCTTTGACAGTGAGGAAGTGGGAGGCGCCTGCACCAAGCACCTGCAGCTGTGAATGGCCGCACTGGAGGACACTTCCACCTTTTCACACTGTGTCTTAACACTTAGTTCTCTCTCTAACAGTTCCTGTCATCACTGCCTTCAGAATCCATGAAAGCAACAACTATTGATTGAGTACTATGACCCATTCCTTCCTTTGTGGACCATGCATCATGCTATCCAGTGCAAGCAGACTTGTGGGTACAGGATTTGAAAGTCAGAGTTACACAGAGAGAGAAGGAGAGGCAGAAAGGAGAGAGAGAGAGAGAGAGGCCTTCCATCCACTGGTTCACTTCCCAGATGGCCGCAACTGCTGCGGCTGTGCTGATCCAAAGCCAGGAGCCAGGAGCTTCTTCCTGGTCTCCCATGCGGGTGCAGGAGCCCAAGGACTTGGGCCATCCTCCACTGTACTCCCGGGCCATAGCAGAGAGCTGGATTGGAAGTGGAGCAGCCAGGACTTGAACCGGCGCCCGTATGGGATGCTGGCTCTGCAGGCAGCAGCTCTACCTGCTATGCCCCTTGTTTTTGACCAGTTTTCTCAGGCAACCGTCTTTGCAATACTTCCCACTGCTGACCTGTGCACACTGCTTGCGAGTAGCAATGCACAATGAACTCTTCTTAACAGGCCCATTAATTTGTCAGGCACTCACTTAAGACGGTTCCACCGCATTATAGCAAATGGTTTCTGGGGGCTCGGGAAGTGCTGTATTTATTTTCTGAGAATCACCATTAACCCTGGATGGGCGGGGGCTGAGAGGCCACAGTAGTGGGGGCCGTGGTCAGTTTCTCGGCCCTGTGCAGCTGCAGAATTAGCGTGGGTTTTATTGATGGGCCAGTTATTCTGGAACAGGGTCCCCATTTGGCTCCTAGGATAATGAGATGGGTCCTTAGGGACCATCCATCTCCCCCACAGCTGAGAGCCGCTCTGAGGATCTGGGTCTCTTAACCTGCGACTGATGGAGTGGAGATGGGGCTGAGGCTAACACAGTTCATTTATTTCTCCAGGAGCTGAGACGCTCTGCAGATGTTCTGTTCCCTCCCCTGAGACCCCCACCCCCACCCCCCGGCTCCTCGGTGGACGTATTTGGAAGCTGAACAAGGCTGTGCCTTGGGCAGTCTCAGGGTTTGCATTCCTGCCCTGCTGGGCAACCTTAGGCAGGTAACTTAACCTTTCTGAGTCTCAGTTTTTCTCTCTAGTAAAATAAGGACCTAAATTTATTTTTTTAAAAAAGATTTATTTGTTTATTTGAAAGGCAGAGTGACAGAGAGAGGGAGAGCCAGAGAGAGAGAGAGAGAGAGAGAGAGAGAGAGAGAGATCTTCCACCTGTCCTTTCATACCCCAACACACCACAATGGCAGGAGCTAGACCAGGCTGCAGCCAGGAGCCAGGAGCTTCTCCCCATCTCCCACGTCGGGGGCAGGGCTCATACACTTGGGCCATTGTCTGCTGCTTTTCCAGGTGCATTAGCAGAGAGCCAGATAGGAAGTTGAACAGCCAGGACTTGAACTGGCACTCATATGGGATGCGGGCACCACAGGCAGTGGCTTAACGTGCTGTGCCACAGCGCCAGCCCCAAGATCTACAGCTGATAAACTTTGGCGTGCCTCGAAACCCTTAGCACAAGGCTTGTTTGCAGACTGGGAGAGGGGACAAAATCAGGCCAAGTCTCGTGAACATTGATTTAAAAACACAATAAAGCGCCATACTAAATGCATAACTCAGGCTCAGGTAGGTGCTGGGAGGGCAAGCAAGAGGACCACAGGACAAGGATGCATGTCCTATTGTGGCGCTCTGCGAGAGTGACAGCTGAGCTCACCTGGGAAGGGTGCGCAGGTGTTAATCCGCCAAGGGAGGGGCAGATGTCTGGTGACTGCTGGGAACACTGTGTGTTGGAGCCACGGAAGGAAGACGCCATCCTGTTTGCGATTGGAAAAGATGGATCCGTGGGGGTGACTGAAGCTTGGCAGAGTGGGGCCACAGGACGTGGAGAATGGCTTTTATATATATATATATATATATATATATATATATAAAATTTTTTTTATTTTAGACAGGCAGAGTGGACAGTGAGAGAGAGAGAGAGAGAGAGAGAGAGAGAGAGAAAGGTCTTCCTTTGCTGTTGGTTCACTCTCCAATGGCCGCTGTGGCTGGCGCGCTGCTGCCAGTGCACCGCGCTGATCCGAAGCCAGGAGCCAGGTGCTTCTCCTGGTTTCCCATGTGGGTGCAGGGCCCAAGCACTTGGGCCATCCTCCACTGCACTCCCGGGCCACAGCAGAGAGCTGGACTGGAAGAGGGGCAACCAGGATAGAATCCGTTGCCCTGCCGGGACTAGAACCCGGTGTGCCGGTGCCGCAGGCGGAGGATTAGCCTAGTGAGCCGTGGCGCCGGCAAGAACGGCTTTTAGATGATGCGTTGGACAGGATGTGGGCAGTGAGAGGAGGAAGTTGCCAGGGTTGACTCCTATATTTCCTGCTCACTCAGCCCTCACAAGGCCACGTGAGAGTTAAATGAAGTCATGTGTGACAAGTGTCTGGCACACCGTAGGTGCCTAATAAATGCCAGTTCTTGTCCTTCTGTTTCCTTAAGCTCCTGCTGTTTGTTCCCTGCTGACTTTCACAGCCGTGTTGAGCTGGGACTTTAATCCGTTTTACCTCCTCCTAGGGTGTTCTAACCTTATCATTTTCCAATTCAGCACGGAAGCACCAACAGGCAGCTTTGGCTTGGCAGAGCTACCCAGGAGAAGACAGCTCAGCTTGTGGCTGGGAACAGCTGGGCTGGGAAGCTCCTGGGAGGGCTGAACCTCCTCCAGACATGGGTGACGTGGAGAGCCGCTGCTGCTTCGCATGGACCAGCCAAGCCCGGCACCCTTCCTGGAAGAGGGCACTTGATAGCCAGGTGAGGGAAGGAGACAGAAGAGAGAATACAAGCGGTTTTCAAAGTGTTCATGGAAAATACATAGTAGGAAAAAAGCTGTGCATGGATTTCTAAGTGTTTTGCCCCAAAATAAACTCATTTTTAAAAAGGTTTAAATTGTGTTTATTTGAAAGGCAGAGTTACAGAGAGAAGGGGACACACACAAACACACACACACAGAGAGAGAGCGAGAGAGAGAGAGAGAGAGAGAGAGAGAGATCTTCCATCTGCTGCTAGTTCACTCCCCAAATGGCTGCAATAGCCAGAACTTGGGCCAGGCTATAAACCAGTAACCTGGAGTTCCATCTGGGTCTTCTATGTGGGTGGCAGGGGCTCAAGCACTCGGACCATCTTCTGTTGCCTTCCCAGGTGCATTAGCAGGGAGCTGGATCAGAAGTGGAGCAGCTGGGATTCAAACTGGCACTCAAATAGGACGCCAGCCTTGCAGATGGCATCTTAACCGGCTGCATTGCAACACTGGCCAAATAAATAATCTTTGAATTCCATTATTGCAGGGGTCTTGTTGATAAGCATATAAGGTGTGAGTATCCCAGTGGGATGATTGTGAATTCGGTTGGAGCTGGCCTCCAACCCAAGTTCTGCTTCCATTCTGTTTGATGGAATGAAGAGGGGATCACTCAGGTCTCTGCTCCTTAGCATGCTTGTTCACAGGGAAGAATCATAATATGTAGCTCTGTCAGCATTTCAGTGATAGGTTTCATTTTATTTGTAAAGTAGATAGACAAAGCGAGACAGAGAGAGATCTTCCATCGGTTTGTTCACTCCCCAAATGCCCACAACAGTCAAGACCGGGCCAGGCTGAAGCCAGGGACCCAGAACTCAATCTGGGTCTCCCTCTTGAGTGGCAGGGACTCAGGGACTTGAGCCATCACCTGCTGCCTCCCTGGCGCATGTTCGCGGGACGCTGCCCTGGAAGCAGAGGAGCGAGGATTCAGCCCCAGGCACTCCAGTCTGGGAGGTGGGCATCCCGAGTGGCATCTGCCCCTGTTCTCAGCATTTAAAGAGAAAACAGTTCAGGTGCTCAACTTCATGAAGCCTATACGTCTAGAGAGAAGAAAAAAATACCACAAATAGATAAATCAAAGCTTGTCTTATGGAGTGATGACCGCGCTGAAAAACTAAAGCAAGATGAAATGCTGGAGGAGCTACCTCGAGTGAGGGGACAGCCATAGGGTGGCCTCCTTTAGGATGCGATTGTTGAGCCCAGACCTAAAAGAAGAAAGAAGCCAGTGAGTCCAAGATCTGGGAAGACGACTTCCAGTCCTGGCTACTCAGTGACGTCACCTGGGACTCCCCTTGCCTGATTGATGTGGAATTGTATGGGCAAGGGCTTCAGCACATGCATGTTTTCCCACCCCCAGGTGATTCTGAGGCATGGTGGAGGTTGGCAGTGACTGACAGGTGCACTAGGTAAGACGGTCCGTCTATGGAGTGCTATATCGCTGACATCCAGGAACACCTTTTGCTGGTTAGCTGGTGCTGCCGTAACAAGCCCCACGGATTGGGGTGCCATTATTGAAGCCATAGCACATCTAGCAGGTGCAAGTTTCTCCCTTGATCCTAAGCTTGCCTCTGACTTTCTGATCTTGTATTGATGGTAGCCTCTCCTCTCTGTGTGGCCCTAAGAACACTCTTCATTATCGCAGAATCATTGATTTCTAGAAGTTTGAACTGCAAAGCTTCTAAATAAGAGCGTTGTTTAAAACCCTTATTTCCCAGGTGGAAATGGAATGATTCGGAGAGGAACCAGCTCAATCCTTCGCAGATAAATGGTCCCGAAGTGGGTCAACACTTCCAGTATTTTTGCTGCCACCATTTTTTTTTCTCTTGCTTTGTGTGTCACAGGTGCAAAGTGGAGAGAGAAATCCTGCTACTCCAGCCTTGCCACTGATTATGTGACTTTGGAAGCATTAGGCCAACACTCTCTACAAAGGAGACTCAAAGGAATGAGTATGAGAAACGCGTGGCATAGTAAGAAGGTTCTCAGAGTAAGTAGCTCTTACATGGCGTGCAGGATGCGTGGTGGCGAGGGTCGTCAGTGATGTCCCTTGTAGGGGGCGTTGACACCATGCAGGGAAGAAGGGCATCTTGGGGCCTCCAAGGCTGGTGCCCTGGTGCTGCTGGAGAGGCCGTCTCTGGGCAGATGGAGGCTTGTGCATTCAGGAGAAGGAGCAGACTAGGGGGGACCTGACATCAGGTGACCTTATAGTCACAGGGACATGACCCTCACACTTCCATACAAACTCATGTCTCCCCTCGGCTTCGGGGCTATTGTCAGAACCTAAACCACTGGGTTGTGGCCTAGTGGATTAAACCTCTGTTTGGGACATTTGCATCATATACAGGGAGCCTCAGCATGCACATTGATGCTTCCTGCTATTGCATCCTGAGAGGGGGCAGATGAAGGCCCAAGGTGCCTGGGACCCTGGCATCTACATGGGGACCCAGAGGGAGGTCCAGCTCCCAGCTTCAGCCTGGTCCAGCCCTGGGTGTTGTGGGCATTTGGGAAGTGAACTGGGGATGGAAGATCTTTCTCTCTTTTTCGAGAAGATGAAAATAGTTAAGTATGTAGGTATGTATGTATGTATTTACAAAAGGACTGATTCCAGGCTGCGGGGCAATAGTTAGTCACATGGGACTTTCACGGAAACCTGTTGAATGTTCCTTGGCATTTTGGCTGCTCTGCTTTCCCCATGGGAAGCCAGGGGAGTGGGTCTCTGTGACTTCTACCCTCGCGATCAATTAGGCTGCTCTGGCTGCAAGTAACAAAAAAGTCAATCATGTGGCTTGAGCCCTCAAGATGTTATTTCTCCTCTCTCTCTCTCTCTCTCTTTTAAGATTTATTTATTTGAGAGGCAGAGTTACAGAGAGGGAGAGGGAGGGAGGGAGACAGAAAGAGAGAGAGAGAGAGGTTTTCCATCTGATGGTTCACTCCCCAATTGGCTGCAATGGCCAGAGCTGTGCCGATCCAAAGCCAGGAGCCAGGAGCTTCTTCTGGGTCTCCCATGCAGGTGCAGGGGCCCAAGGACTTGGGCCATTTTCCACTGCTTTCCCAGGCCATAGCAGAGAGCTGCATTGGAAGAGGGGCAGCCGGGACTAGAACTGGCGCCCATATGGGATGCTGGTACCACAGGCAGAGGCTTAGCCCTCTATACCTCAGCACCATCCTCTGCAAAAATGTTGAAATCCATGTGTAGTTTTTTTTTTATATTATAGATTGTCATGAACTTCTTTAAAAACTCTCAAATGAAAAGATTACTTGTACCAAAATAAACTTACCTTTTGATTGTATTTTTCTTTTCTTTTTGACAGGCAGAGTGGACAGTGAGAGAGAGAGAGAGACAGAGAGAAAGGTCTTCCTTTGCTGTTGGTTCACTCTCCAATGGCAGCCGTGGCCGGCGTGCTGTGGCCAGCGTACCGTGCTGATCCGAAGCCAGGAGCCAGTTGCTTCTCCTGGTCTCCCATGGGGTGCAGGGCCCAAGCACTTGGGCCATCCTCCACTTCACTCCCTGGCCACAGCAGAGAGCTGGCCTGGAAGAGGGGCAACCAGGACAGAATCTGGCACCTCTATTGGGACTAGAACCCAGTGTGCTGGCGCCGCAAGGCAGAGGATTAGCCTATTGAGCCTCGGCGTCGGCGATTGTATTTTTCAAATATTTATTTATTTGAAAGGCAGAATTACAGGAGAAAGGCAAGGAGAGAGAGGGGGAGGGAGAGAGAGAGAGAGAGAGAGAGAGAGAGAGAGAGAGATCTTCCATCCACTGGTTTACTACCTCAAATGCCTACAACAGTTGGGGCTGGCCCAAGCTGAAGCTAGGAGCCAGGAGGTTCTTCAGGGTCTCCCACGTGGATGCAGGGGCCCAGGGACTTGGACCATCTTTGGCTGCTATCTCAGGAACACTATCAGGAGTGGGAAAGGAAGTGGAGCAGCCAGCCCTTGACCGGTGCCCATGTGGGATGCTGGCATCTCCGGTGGTGGCCCAATCCAGTGCACTACAATGCCGGCCCTTTAATTCCACTTTCCAGAAATGCTTTGAGTCCCTTCTTCCCCTTTAGGCATGTATGTGTTTCAGAATTGGTTTATTCTGTTGTTGGTAGTTACGTGCGTAGCTTCTTAGTTGTGTAAATCAGGGATAATTCTACTATGAAGACTAACTCTCCACCCCACCTCCATGGAACAGCATCTTTTCTTAAATGCCTCCCAAAGCCAGTTGCCTCCCTTCTCTCTCCCTCTCTCTCTCTCTCTCCCACTGCCTAACCACAAGTTTATCCTGAAACACTCCATCAACCACCGATTGCTTTGATCGGCTTAGAAATATGAATTAGTTCCCAGAGCTGAGGACTTTGCTACTTGGCTAGCACCAGGCCTCTGGGAATCCTGAAGAAGCAGGGGTGGGGTCTGGTGGGTTCCATCACACTCTCCTATCTCCTGATTGTTAGCCCAGGCTCTTCTATGAAGCTTGGGTTTGCCTGGAATCCCCTCAGTGCTGCTCTCCTGGACGTCTGTCCATTATCTCCTTGCCTATCACCCTATTTCTGTGCCTTTTTGCCCCAGCCACGCCCAAGTTCTCCCTGACAGTGAGGCTTGCAGGTGCAGTCGGGGAATAATCTCAAGGATGGACCAATATCCTCTTGCCTGTGCCTCATCTCTAGTCATCTCTCTGCGTTCTATCCCATCAGGCCTTCCTCCATTAGCGACTTTTCTAAGGGCCTCTATTTCAAGATACTGATGGGAACGATATATTTTTTTAAGAGGTCCAATCTTCTTTTTAGTATCATCAGGCTAAAAATCCTGAACAATCTCACTCTGATTTTAGGAACAGTCTTGAGCAGGTTATCATGGAATTTCCCCAGAGTTTGAGTTCAGTGTAGGAGAATCTTAATACTGCAATGATGATGGATTGGCATTGCATCAATTGCTAGTCTCATTACAATAAAAGAATCAGCGTGGCATTTGGATTTCACTGCCTATGATGTTTGGTGAATTACAGGGAGGTCTTGTACGATTTCCCACACTCTATAGTCTGTTTAGATTGGCAGATTTCTCTGGGCGTTTCTCAGTAGACCAATAAAATAGTAGACAGGGGATTAGCTTTCTGGGAAGCTGGAACAGGAGGTGGTCGAGGTTGTTTATAGCTTGTGGGGAGGGATTCTAATGGAATAGTCCAGAGGGAGTGAAACTCTACAGCATACAGAGCACCATGGACTTCAAATGCATCCCATAGGGCACAGTCCTACAGTAATTCAGTAATTCCCCCTGGTGACCCGGGCCCAGAACAATGAGAGTAGGGAGGAACGGGTCTCCTCCCAGGACAACAGCATAAGCAGCCATAAACCATACCAGATGTCTCCTGAGGGGATCCACTTCTTTTTTTCCTGCTGGAGGGAGGTTGCAGATCGGTGTAAGCCAGCACACATTGGCCAGCACCAACCGCAAGCCCACTCAACACTCACAGTCGCATCCTGTTCTCCCACAGCCCTGCTGTATGAGTTATCTCCATCACCTTCCCCATCCTCAGTGTGGTTCCAATGAGTTTGCCTGGAAACAGACTCTGACACAGAGATAGCATGCAGAAGACTCCCTGGGGATGACTGACTCTCTGGAGATGTACCTGGAAGGAAGCGAGGAAGACAGGATCAGGCAGGCAGAAAAGCTGACCTGCAGTGTGTCCGCATCTGAGCAGCTGCTCCAAGGAGCTCTGTGCTGGGGTGGCCTTCGGAGCTATCCCAAACTGACACAAGGGGTCTGGTCCTTTGAGTCCCACTCACTGACTGGAGCTACTCCACCGAAGGGGCATCACCTTGGGTGAGGCTGTTCTCTCTCAAGAATCTTTGTACCTGGGGGGTGGCAATGGCATGCTTAACAACAGCATCTCAGCAAAATTCCCAACATCTACTGAAATCATGGGCGTTATCTTTCAGTGGAAGAATCTCAAAAGAACTAAGCCAGTTACTCAAGGCCACGTAGCTGGGAAGTGGACCCTCCATTCCTCTGACTCCCTGTCCACTACTCAGTCACTGTAACTCTAATAAGTCTTTCTAGAAAGCACCTCAGTCGATATTTCAAAGGCTCCAACTCCAGCAAATGTACTCATAGTTATTAGCCCAGTCCCCCCACCTTATACAACCTCATGCTTCTCCCCTCTGGGGAGAGTTCAGGTCCCCCACCCTCCTCCCAACCATTGTTCTCCCTTTCTGAGAAGAGTGGACGGTAGGCACTGAGGTTGGGTCACTGATGAATTATAAGTGACGGAGGAGTTGGATACTTAACCCCACCAGTGCTGGATCTAAGGAAAGAATGATACTAGCTTCTGCCTGTCCATCATCTCTTTTGAGCCTTTTTCTGCCTTGGGTATACGCTGGGATCATCTGGGATGTTTTAGCAGGTTCCTGCTCCAATTAGAATCTCTAGAGGCTCAGCCCAGGCTTCAGTACACTTTCCGAAGTTCCCCAGTGATTCCAACAGGCAGACGACTTTGCAAATCACCGTGCCAGAGTGTTCTAAAGGGTTTGGGTACGTGAGCATGTTTAATCTTCACAACCGCTCTTTGAAGGATGGCACCATCCGTCTCCCCGTCCACAGGCGCACCAAGTGGGGTTCAGGCCAATGCAGCAACCAGCTAGGTTGCTGGGATTCCCACCTGCTGGGGCCGCCTTTCCCCATCACTTCAGCAGGCAGCATCTCCAGCAATCAGGCTGCTCCGCCTGACAGCTGGAGGGAGGCTACAGCAGGCAGCAGCCGACAACACCCAGCATTGCTCCCAAATGGTGTTCCCTTGGCTTTGTCTGGGGAAACCTAATTGCTGCAATTGTGTTATAAAATTATCACTTTACCCACGCAAATGGGCCAGAGCGACCGGTTGTCTATTCCTGTGGTTGTCCCAGATTATTAAATGAGCAGCTGCCTCCAAATATGTTTGCAGCCGCCTAATTCAATGGCTGCGTGTTCTTGCATATTCATGGCCCCCAGCCCCCAGCACAGGCTCCCAGCACTCTTCCAATGGGGCTCTAAAAGTTAATTTATCTTGACAATTTCAATAAATACACTTCCTTGGCTTTAGTGACTCTACCAGATTTCAGTGAGTTCCTTCACAGAGAGGGACGTCGCGGGTGGAGTGGGAGAGTGATGCTTGCTCTGGGCCTCAAGGTCAAGTGCAGTGGAAGAATGAACTACTTCCATGGTGGAAGAGCTTGGTGAGGCTCGTGCGTCCACAGCTTGGACTTGGGGACTCGGCACTTTAGACCTTGGGTAAGCTGGGTTCTAAAACATCCATTTTGCTGTTGGAAGAACGTGTTATGTGAGATTTACCCTCCTGATGAATTTTTAAGCATGCACTACGTTATTATCTACTATAGGCGCAACGTAATTCAGTGTCTCGAGCTCATTCATCTTGGTTGACTAGACTTTATGCCTGTCGGTTAGTATCGTCCTGTTTCCCCCGACACCCCACCTCTGACAGCCACTATTCCACTCTTTTTGATTCTGTGGATTGGACTATTTTACATACGTCACACAAGTGCAATCCCACAGTCTGTCGCTCTATTTCACTTCCTGAAATACCTTCTAGATTCAGTCACACTGTAGCCTATTGCAGAATTTCCTCCTTTTGTAAAAAAAAAATGTGAAATTGCACATGTGACACTTTGTTTCTCCTTTCCTCTGTTGGTGGATGGTTAGCTTATCTCCACACACTGTGCCCTGTCAATAACAATGCAATAAACATGGCAGTGCTAGAATCTCTTAAAGATCCTGATTTCAGTTTAGTAGGGCAGTGGTTGGATTCTGTGGTTGTTCCATCTTCAATTCTGTGAGTCACTTCTGCACTGTTTTCCATAGTAACTGTACCATTTTTCATCCTTGAAAAAGTGACTTGACTGGTCCAAACCTTATTGTTCCTCATCCATAAAATGGGAATAACTGGCCCATCTCTTGGTTTCTATGGACAAGTAGATGCAACAGTGTTATTTCCTAACTTCTTTCATGCCTGTTTTGCCTTCATATTCTTGTTCCTCCATGGCTACTGGTTGGTTAATTTTTCCCCATCAAGTTGACCTCCCTCTATTCTTAACCTGAATATTACTTATCTGTGACTTTGCTCATAGCATTTTCTAAACCCCAATAGCATTGCCCTTTTCCAATATGCACTAAACAATAGATAACTTTAAAAGCAGACCAAGCTTTTCCCTATGCCGCCTCTGTGGTATGTGGGTCCCACTTGGGCACAGGCTGTGTGGATGGGGGAAAGGCCACAGCTGGGTGCCAGCACACAGAGGTAGGTAGAGCTTACCTTCCTCATTCTCTCTCTCTCTATTTTTTTTTTTTGACAGGCAGAGTGGACAGTGAGAGAGAGAGGCAGAGAGAAAGGTCTTCCTTTGCCGTTGGTTCACCCCACAATGTCCGCTGTGGCCGGTGTGCTGTGTCCAGCGCATGACACTGATCTGAAGCCAGGAGCCAGGTGCTTCTCCTGGTCTCCCATGGGGTGCAGGGCCCAAGCACTTGGGCCATCCTCCACTGCACTCCCGGGCCACGGCAGAGAGCTAGACTGGAAGAGGAGCAACCGGGACAGAATCCAGCGCCCCGACTGGGACTAGAACCTGGTGTGCCGGCGCCGCAGGCAGAGGATTAGCCTAGTGAGCTGTGGCGCCAGCCTCACCCCTACCACAGGGAGATTGACTGCACACACCTACAGAGTGCCCAGTCTGTGGTGGGTGGGCCACTCAGTCCCCAGGAAAGACTGTTCACTCCCCTGCCCCTTGGTCTCAGGGTAGCAGCTCTGGGCTAACAGCACAGACTGTGGAGCCTGGGTATGGGTGCTCTGGCCTCAGTTGCACCAGCTATCAGCAAAGCAGCCTCAGCCCACGTGTAACTGCCCGTGCCTCAACTTCTTCAAGATGGAAAGAATGCTGGCTACATCCTGGCGTGACTGTGGGTATTCAGGGATATGCACAACGTGAGTGTTGGGTACACACAGAGACAGTGCCATGGAAAGGGTTGTGAAAGGTTATTTCCTTTTTTATGTCATTAGTTTTTACTTTTAAAAATATTCGAAAGGCGGAGAGACATAAACAGAGAGAAAGAAGAGAAAGATCAGAGAGAGAGAGAGAGAGAGAGTTAGACAGATATATCCCACCCACTAGCTCACTCCCCAGACAGCTGGGGCTGGGTCAGGCCTAGTCAGGAGCCCAGGACTCCCCTGTGGGTGGCAGAGACCCAAGTACTTGAGCTATCACCTGCTTCCTCCAGGGGGTGCATTAGCAGAAAGGTGGCCCTGGAAGTGGACTCGGAACTTGAATCAGGTACTACAGTATGGATTGTGGGCGTCCTGAGAGGCCCCTGAACCACTAGACCACACGCTGGCCCTGCGGTGTGGCCCAAGTGTTCAGACAGGCTGACGCACGTCAGTCTGCTGTCTTTCTTTGCTTCTCCCCTTTTCTCTCTTCCTCACTCTCTTCTTCATGACTTCCCAATTTCCCTCCCTCCCTCTTGCTCTCCTTCCCCTCCTCCCTTCCTCCCCTGCTTCTTCTTTCTGTCTTCGGGTCTTTCTCCCCAACACCCAGAGGCCCCTTCTGTCTCAGATACCTGCTCAGATACTTCCTTGTTAGCTGATGGGTCTTGTCTGTCCATCTCACCCTTGAAACTCAAGAGGTTGCGGCATGAAAATAATTCTTGATTTTCGCAGGTGCACACACCTGACCTCTTCTCCCTGAACAGACATGAAAGACAATGCTCGTTATACAGAGAGGCACAGTGCACCCCCCACAGGCTCCTGTGCAGGCAGCTCCACCTCCAGTGTACGGTGGGAGAGGTGGTGGGGACTTTTAGGGGCGGAGCCCAGTGGAAGGTGATTAGGGCACTAGGGCATCACCCTGGGAAGAGACTCCTGCTGATCTCACGCAGTGAGTGAGTTCTTCCACTCACACCCCTCCCATCTCCCGCTCTCTCTCCCATTCCATTCACATCAAGATTCATTTTCAATTAAGTGAGTGAGTTCTCACAACAAATTATTTTTTAAAACTAAGGGGCTGGCATTATGGCACAGTCGCCACTCACAACACTAGCATCCTGTGTCAGTGTGCCGATTCAAGTCCCGACTGCTCCACTTCTGATCCAGCTGCCTGTTAATGTGCACACGGGGCAGCAACTGTGATGTCTCAAGCTCTTGGGTCCCTGCCATCCACGTGGGAGACCTGCATGACATTCCTTGCTTCTGGCTTCAGCCTGGCCCAATCCTGGGGAGTGAACCACCAGGTGGAAGATCTCTCTCTTCTCTGTCTCTCTGTCTCTCTCTCTCCTCTCTGTCCTCTCTCTTCTCTCCTCTCTGTCTCTGCCTTTCAAATAAATAAAATAAATATTAAAAATAAAAAAACAAGCATGGCTGGCCCCTCCTCATTTTCTGGCTTCCTGTGTTGCCATGTGGACCCTTTGCACACAGCTAGTTCCTTCCCACTCCTCCACCAAACTGTGACTCAGCCAACGGGGCCCCCTCAACAGATGAGCGGAATTCCTGATCCTGGATTTTCATCCTCCAGAACCGGGAGCTACATAAACAGCTTTTCCTTATAAAGCACACGGCCTCCAATATTTTGTTATAGCAAATGGAAATTGTACTAAGGCGACATACTTATAAAGATTAAGATGGTTCCTCCATGCGCTGCCCAATGCACCCCAGGTATGTGCATCATTCTTAGAGAAATTCTGGAGTTGTGTTTGTTAAAGAGCAGGCTCTACTTCCTGCATGAGTGTCATCTCATGTTTGAAGCATGTGTGAGGGACACAATTTACATTCTGGCTAGGATTGCAGCCTCTGGGAACAGATTGCTTGGACATATCCATCCCCCCGCCCTTTTTGATTTTTTTCATTTTCAAAATTTTATTTTGGGACCAGTATTGTGGCATAGCAGGTAAAGCCATCACCTGCAAAGCCAGCATCCTTTGTGGGTGCCAGTTCAAGTCTTGGCTACTCCACTTCCGATCCAGCTCCTACTAATGGCCTGGGAAAAGCAGCAGAAGATGGCCCAAGTATTTGAATCCCTGCCACCCATGCAGGAGACGCAGCTGAAGCTCCTGGCTCCTGGCTTTGGCCTAGCCCTGCCCTGACCATGGAGGCCGTCTCGGGAGTGAACCAACAGATGGAAGATCTATCTCTGCTTCTCCCTCTCTCTCTGTAACTCTGACTTCCAAATAAATCTTTAAAAATATATAAAAATAAAGTTTTATGTTATTATTTTACAGTTTTTAATGTTTTGCCACATCTGCAAATGTACATGTTTTATACATGCACATATACATTCTTTTTTCTTGAAACATATTAATATCACAGAGTGAGGAGTTTATGACAAAGATCATAAGTGGGGAAAGAAGAGTGTATAGTGGTTTTCATGGACTGATTCTGTGAAACAATATTCATAACACATTTCTGATCCTCAGTCTTTGTGGCTGAAATATGGGAATAATAATAAAACTTACAGCCTGAGGTGGCTGTGTGGAATAAAGATGACCACACAGCAGAAGAGTTCAGCGCACTGCACCTGCCACATGCTAGTGATATTAGTTACTGTTATCCTTATTCCTAGCAATCTAGCAAACCACAAAGTGACTCTCCAAATACAAGGTGGTATTTCCAGAAATTGCAGAAGCCAACCATTCCCCTTCAATGTGGGGGTAGGGGGATGGGGGTCCTGCTGAGCAGGTGGCCTGACTTCATCCCATCTGTTACCTACAGACTGTGTGGCCCTGAATAAGTTCCTAACCTCTCTGAGCCTTGGATTTTCTTGTCTACAAAAAAGACAGTCCTAGCAGGACCTGCTTCTGGGTGGTGGTTGCAAGGATTAAGTACAGGAACACAGAAACATCCCTTAGGGCAAAGCCCAACACAGGATACATAGTAACAAATCATAACGAGCGCTGTCATGATTACGTTGAGCTCCGCCCAGTCCCCTTGCCTGGATGTCACCTTTGCCAGCAAACATTATCTGTCACTTTTTCCTTTTTAACTCCCTCTCCCCTGCTGCGCAGACACTTACCCATCGCCTGCTGCGTCCTCTCTCTTTAGGTAAACACACCTGCGGATGTTCCAGGTGTTCCTTGTTGGCAGAATTACTCCTCCTTTCCCCTAGCAACCTCACTACCACTACCAGCTGGGCTCCCCACTACTTAGCAAAGCGGGTAGCCCTAAGGACAGCTGGGAGAACGCAGAGGTCTAGGCGAGAGGGTCTGAGCAGAGGCAGGAGTCGCCTCCGAGGGGCTGGCTTGCCTTCTGCCTTCCCTCGGGGAATCATAAATTACCTGCCTTTACTTGTTCCCTGCTGCTCCCGTGGAAATTAAATTCACAGACTGTATTTTAGATCCTATATATTGTTTGGCATACCCTGGGCTCCCCCCCACTACTTTGATAAATAGAGCATTTTAATAACATTCACCGCACGGCAAAGAGTTGGGAGAAAACACACGTGGCTTTCCAGGTGCCAGATTCCCTGGGTGCTGCCGGGATGGGCTCCTGCCGTCTCTGTCTCCCGGAGAGCGACGCGCGCCTACGTAGGAGGCAGTGGGTGCCTCTGCACCTCCGGGGATTGAGAAGGCAGAGGAAGCTGGGAGCTGAGCACCGCGGGAGGAGGCAGGCAGGGGCCAGGAGTGGAAAAAGTGCTCCTCCCGGGAGGCACACTGCCTTCCAGGTTGGCAGCCTGCCCCAGCCCCTGTTTCTCCCTCCTGTGGCAGGGCTGCCCGAGATAACCGGGTGATGAAATGTCCCCAATCCATCAACCGCCTGCACACTCAGGCGAGGGGCTGCTTTCTCTCTCTCTCTCTCTCTCTCTCTCGCTCTTCTTTTTTCCTTTTTCGGTTTTGCCCTCTGATGTCTGCAGAGGTCTCTGACATGAACATGCAAGGATTTGCTCCTGCTCTGTGCTAGGTTCTACAGGGGGTACAGGGATGAATGAGACACAATGACTGCCCTTGAAGAGCTCACAACCCAGACGGGAAGACACGTGTGAGCTCAAGCAATGAGAGTTAAATTATAATGGAACATTGAAGGCCCACCTGGAAGCTGGCACTGGGCTAAACCTCATCTATTCACTTAATAATTATCAATCAGGTGCCCTGGAGCTGGCGAGAGCCTTTTGTTTCCAGTGGCTGGAGTAAAATAGTGAATGATGCAATGGTCTCCTACCCTTGTGGAGCCGATAATACCCAGGGATGTGAGGGAGGAGGGAGACAGACAATACCCAAAGGGAGCTCTCAGCAGGCCTGTTCCATGAATGATGGGAAGGACAAAGTGACTCATGGGAATGTCTGCGGGGAGAACCCTCCAGGCTGAAGACACAGCCCATGCACCAGGTGGCCAGCAGCCTGGACCAGAGTGAGAGAGGGAGATGCTGGCACATGAGAATGGATGAGTCTCAGAGGTCCAAGGAAGAATTTTGGATTTTATTCAAAGGAAAAGTGGAAATGTACCAGAAGAGTCCCAAATGGGGGAGTAACATTGTCTGATACAAGTTTTCAAAGAATCTTCATGGCACTGTGTTGGGAATGGGCTGCAGGGATAAGGGCAGAAGCAGGGAGTGAATCAGGGAACCGTCAGGGGGCAGCCATTGTGATCTCTGAGGTATAGATGGGAAGAGCTGAGGCTGGTAGCTGAAACTCATGCCTGGTTTCAACACCAGAGAGTGGAGAAACGAAAGGACAAAGCCAAGACAGTCTGGTTCTAGGTTCCACCATCGCCATGTTAACCAGAGTTAGAGTCCCAACATGATCCTCTTTGTGCATGGTGCAAACATCTCACCCCAGAGGTGCAGGGGAGGGAGCAAACCACGGCTGATGGGTGACAAGCCAGGGCAGCACATCGGACCATGCAGGGGGGATGCATTTGATCGGATAAAATAAACGATGCATCCTAGACATAAATAACAATGCAAGCAAAGGGCTGGAGGATGAAAAGGAGAAAGCATGCAATGCATAAAGACTAGAACCATGGAAATCCCAGAGGTGTGAGGCGAGAGGCTTTGCAGGGAGCTAGACTGTAAGATGCAAAACTCAGGAGTTTTTGCCAGGAGGTCACACATGGTGTCAGGCTGCGAGTGTGGGACAAAGCAGACTGCACCTAGAGACAAGTCCTGGGGATCTTGAGGCTATCCCCTGAGAGCTGGGTTTTCCAAGCTCTGGCTCATCAAAGCCCCATCAGGACTAGGCTGAAAGATGGTTGGCATCTTAGCTTCCAGGTGCATCCGGCCAGCTGGGCAAAGGTGATGTAAGGGAGACAGGAAAAAGAAATGGTTTCTTTACAAAGAGTGGATTGACTTGATTTCAAACATCCTAAAATAAAAGATGGAGGGGCTTATTTTTCTAGCAGTCTTATAACACTTAAAATCGACCAGGTCCAATTTTAGATACTTCACAGATATTGATAAATTTAGCACTGAGTCTTAGGAGAACGTTTTCCTAACCCCTTGTTTTGCAGCCGAGAGAGTTGAGATACACAAAGGTTAATCAACTTGCCCTATGTTGCAGACCAGTCACCAACAAAGGCTGGGTTTGAACATAAGAATTTTGGCTACAGAGTCTGTTCCTCAACTGTGTTATTCATATTCATCATCATTCAATCATATTCATCATCTTTATGAATGTCAACATCCAATCAACAGTCTACAAAAGACTGAGTTACCCACATTTCTTGAGTTTGACAAAATAAAATGTTTAAGACCCACTAAGGCAAGTAGATTTCCTTAGCTCTTTCACCTGCTAATGCTTGCTCAACCTGAAGTATGTACTAAATCCTCCCACTGCCAAGACCCACCAGTTTTGACGAGGATCCATTGGCACTTCTGGATCACCATTACATTGCTAATACCTAGAAAACCCATTGGAACATAATTACTGCTCAATAAATATTTGTTATTACATTTGATATCCTGCCAGAGACAGAGCCAGCCTTACCCACCTCTTGATCCAGTGTCCTTATGTTAGATCCATTAATGAGATTTTAAGTAGAAAGTCTGCAGTCAGACTCTGGGTTTGACTCCTGGCTCTACTGTCACTAACTGGGTGACCTTGGGTTAGTTACCTAAGCTCTCTGTGTTTCAGCTTCTCCATATGTAGAAGATGGATGATAATAGTAGCTACCTCATCATATTGCTAGAAGAATCAAATAAGCAAATACACTCGTGTTAAGCTCTTAGTCTGCTTTTTCACTCACACAATGAAAATACTCAAGGAAATTCACTTCACAGACAGATAAGCTTGTTTAGTTTGAGTCCACTATTGGGCAGCCCCATTGGTTTGGCTAGTGATGAGATTGGTGCATGGCAATGGTGGATGAGTGTGGAGGAAGGATCACACAGTAATCCAGGAAACAGAGAGAGAGGGAGAGAGGGAGAGAGAGAGAGAGACCAGGAGAACTCCCTTTTACAGTACACTCCCAAGGACCCCCCCACCAGGTCTACTTCCAGAACATCACGATTGTATTGAGCCCTCTTAGTTCCATTCATAACTTAAGGCTCTAGAATTTAAAAATATCTGAATGGGTTTAGGAGCCAAATCTTGTTCAGATTGTAGCAGTACTTAAAACAGTGCTAGCACGTAGCAGATGATCAACCAGTGTTTGGCACTATGTACCGTCTCACTGTCACTGTGATGTTTAGAGGGCTTCCTTATTGTTGGGGAGCAGTGCCTCCATTCTGACTTTCCCTACGAGGTCTCAGCCTGCCCCAAACCCAGCAAGCACTCAAGTTGGCCCTTATGAGAAGGACTATGTTGGTTAAGTATTCTCTTGATGAAACCCATCACGGTCTCCCATATCATCTCTATCTCAAAGTCTGAGCACCAGCCATCTCTTCTTTGCCTTCTTGCTGGCCAGGCTGGTGTAGCAACATGGATCTGGTTTAAGAAGAAAGGGCTCCTTCCGTAGCAGCCTCTTCCTTGCTATCCCAGGAACCCAACTTGAGGGACAGGGTTCTGTGTGTCTGTCCTCAGCACACATGTTCTCCAGGGCATTCCTTACAGAGTTAACAAAAAAAGGGTCCCCTGGGTTGTGCTGGGTTGGATGCTCTGTGCTGTGGCTGCAGCCTCTGCTTTCTGTGCCTTTGCACTGGAGAGAAAGGAGGACTCAATGAAGACCCAGGTCAAGGTGAAACTACAGAATTTTGATGAAGGCCTAGAGATCTTATGCATGGTATTTAAAGTCAGTTTCTCAGTACTATAATGGAACACCTGAGACAGCCTAACTCTATAAAAAGAACGCTGACCCTCAGAGATGTCTCAACCATCAAACCTGGGCAAGTGGAGCCCGTGGAGCCCTTGGCTGGGGGGCAGGGGCAGGGGCAGGGGCAGGTGCAGAGGAGGTCGGGTGCATCCAGCTGTTCACAATTCAGAAGTTGACATCAGCTCAGATGCTGCCATGCTGTGCTAAATCCCGACGTGTGTGGACTGAAAATCACCCTGTTACTTTGCACTAACAGCAGTTTAATAAGATCAGGAGGAGCTGAGTATACTTGTTACATTTGAGGGAATGCAATAAAAGGCTAAACGTGCAAGGGAGAATTTGCAACATAATTCTGAAGTCAACAAGGGGAGGAGAAGTATTTTGAGGACATGGAGTTCAAGGACTGCAACTTCAGCCAGGTCAAGTTCAAGTCACATTTGCCTCCTCCAAGCCCTTCTTGGACACTGGCTATAGGCCCCATCCTTATTTATATTGGAAAGCTTTATTCAATAACATATCCTATAGGTAGACCTGATCTATTGAATGCTGGGGCCAAAAGTACTCAATGAGACTTTAATTTTCACCTTGACAAATTGTATCAGGTAGAAGTCCATTCATTTTGGACAACAGGGTGAGAAAACTGAGGATCTGTGTGTAATTAGAATTGTGAGCAATAATGGGGCTCACCAGGGCATCCTAGGGACTGGCTTGTAAGTGTCCAACAAGTCCACTTTATCCACAAGAGGAAGAAATTTCCCAGGCAAAGGAACACATGGGAGATCTGAGAGACCTTTGTGTGTTAAGGGAACTGAGATATTTCCCAAGTGATTAAAACACAGTGGAACAGAGGGGAAGGAGGACACCCAGACGTTTGAGTCAAATTTGGAGCTTTGGTGATGTCTTAAGAACAATAAAAATCACAGAAGGGTCTTTGATAAGAAGTGACAAACTGGTTTAAGTTTTGAAAAGACTGTTCTAGGTGGAGAATTGACAAGAATGCTGGGAAGGAGTAGGAGCAGCAGGAGCAATCGGAAGGACATTGCAATAGTGCAGCCTGGAGATGGTCCAGCCTTGGCTAGGGTGATGGAGGTGGAGATGCAGAGAAGTGGATGGATGGGTGGGGAGGTGAGTGGGTGGGCAGATCGACGGGTGGGTGGATGGATGGTTAATTCAGTGACAGAGCAAGCACAATATATTAGTAAGATTGTTATTACTGCAATGAAAACCTAAGAAGCTACCTTTTTTAAGAAAGGAGGTTTATTTAGCTCACAGTTTTGGAGGCGGCTGTCAAATACGTGGTGCAGGTGCCGGTCATGACTCTCTTGGCTGCACAGCTTCATGCCGGATGGGCTTCCTCCTGGA
The DNA here is from genome assembly GCF_033115175.1 of Lepus europaeus. Taxonomy (NCBI): domain Eukaryota; kingdom Metazoa; phylum Chordata; class Mammalia; order Lagomorpha; family Leporidae; genus Lepus; species Lepus europaeus. Next base: position 21,070,533 of record NC_084847.1, read on the forward strand.
GGAGTGCTGAGGCTGTACAGAGCATCACAAGACAAATGACGGGAGCATGGGTGCCTCTGTGTGTGTGTGAGTGTGTGTGTGTGTCTCCACTCTGTTTATAAAACCATCAGGATTCAGTCACAGGCCCACTGTAATGCTATTTCTGATCCTAATAACTTTCCAAAGGCCTCATTTACAAACACCACTGTCAGGTTCAGTTTCCACCCTCTCAGTGGCTCATAACAGGTGTGAAGTTTCAACACATGAATCCTTGGGGGGAGGGGGCACTCAAATCCTATCCAAGCCATAACACAACATTCAGATTTCTCGCTGCCTTAGCCCAGATGTTTATTGATTTTATGTAGGAAGCTCAATGGTTATTTAAGGGTTTCTCAATCAACAGGGAATGAAAAATGAAAAGCAATAGGCTATTGGTCATATGCAGAACAAACACTGTGCCAACCCCAGGGTGCCAATGAAGAGAGAGAGATCCACAGAGGAAAGCAACTGGCCCATGAGACATGAATTCCATTCTTGGAACCTCAGGTCTTAGGGGGTCCTTGCTCCACTACATGGGATCCTTATCAGTCTGCCATGCATCATTCCCACCATGGGCATGGTCAAAGCCAGAAATCACAGCCATCTGTTACTGCTGTCAACCTCAGTGACACCCTGCAAGGACAGATGGAAGGTAGCACTGTGCACTGTCCCCCAGGGGAGCGTCCCCACTGAGGATCAAATGCAGTAACCTTTACCCTGGAGCAGAGCGACTCAAAAATGCCAGGAATATCATCTCATAAGAAGACAAAGGAGTGGGTATATGCCTGAATATATGTGTATATGTATCTGCAGACAAAGAAAAATCAACGCATTCAGAAAAAAAGGCCTATTTTCGCTCATATTGGAGGTTTGGGCATATGTGATAGGATGAAGAGAAATAGGAACAGGCAGGGAGTGTGTGAACAACAGAGTTTCTTCTAGGGGCAGAGGGGTTTGTGTGTGTGGGAAAGAGAGATTTTAGAGATAGCCCCGAGGCTTCTCATTTTGGGGGTGCGTGCGCACTTGAGAAAGGGGAGGATGGAGATAGTTTCCTGTTGTTTTAGGGTGTAGCTCCATATGGGCTTCCAGTGAGGACAGAAGAAGGGAGAGATAGAGACAACAAGACACCAAGGCAGAGCATGAGAGTCAGGTAACACGGAGAAGTAGAGAGACAGCGGACACCAACCAGCATAGGGGCTGCTGGGAGATCCTGGGCTGCCCCCTTCCCCAAGCCTCATCCCAGCACAGACAACATCTCTCACCCAGAATGACGCTAATCCCCATGCACTGTGATTACGCTGCCGACTTTATGGTGTGTCCATCCTCTATGCCACGAGAACTTGCTTAGAAAAGCTTCTCATTTCTTTCAAACCACTAAGAGCGGCTCTTCTCTGTTTCTGTTTTCTCTTCAACACCAGCCTGGAGAGGTAGATGGATTCTGCAGCCTGTCTCTGCACCATGGCGAAGTGGCAGAGGCCTCCGGGTTATCCAGAGATGGAGGGAACAAACGTGGTGGTGGTGGGAGGTGGATTCCATTAGATCATGCCCCAGGTTGTCCAAGTGAAAAATGGAGAAAATAATAACGACGCCTTTGTTGCCCCCACAGATGACTCTGGGAGGGAAGGGTAAATTTGCTCTCCAGGAGTTCCCTGGAAGGCAGATTTTTATAGAAGCTGTGGAGCAGGGGGAGGTGTTCAGAGAAAGGTTGATGTTTAGACTGAAAATGTTTCCAAGAGACATAGGCAAAAATCATTGCGTGAAGGCTGAGATGCCGAGTGATGGATTTTGTCTGTTGTTGCCAATTACCCCAGTTGTTGCGTGTCTGACCTTTGTGTTTCTTTTTAAAAGATTTATCTTATTTATTTGAAAAGCAGAGTTATGGAGAGAGGTAGAGAGAGAGAGAGAGAGGTCTTCCATCTGCTGGTTCACTCCCCAGATGGCCGCAATGGCAGGAGCTGCGCTGATCCGAAGCCAGGAGCCAGGAGTTTCTTCCAGGTCTCCCATGCAGGTGCAGGGGCCCAAGCCCAGCAGAACAGGGGACAAGTTGGTGCAGCAAGTCTTGGTCTCATGGGGGTTATAGTGAGCAGGAAGACAGTCCATAGGTCAGCCAATGAATTAGATGAGACAAGTAAGAGATGAGGAGAAAACCGAGCGATGGGCTAGATAACGAGGCTCTGTCTGGCTACATTATTTAGGTTGAGTGGGCAGGAAAGTCTGCTGAGAAGGCACTGTTTGTGCTGAATCTGAGTGATGAAATGGGAGATGAGGATGCTTAAAGGACACCATAAGAACATCTATTTATTTCTAAGAGGAACCAGGAGGCATTGAAAAGCTTTTAGTAGGACGTGATACACTCTGCGGGCTGGTTGGAAAGTAGACTGAAGTGGGTTTGGCAAAAACAGAAAGTGAGGAGACCAATTTTGGGTCCATAGTAGCTGTCCAGGCCATAGATAGTAGTGTCTTGGAGCAGAGTCATCACCAAATAGATAAGTGGTCGTCTCTAAACTTAGCAAGATGGATGATACCAAGTGATGACCAAAAGGTAGAAAAACCGAGCCTCTCAAACACTGCTGGTGGGAATATAATTGGTCTCAACAGATCTGAATCTACTAACAGTTTCCTCTAAGACTAACCATATATAATCTCTAAGACCTAGCAATTTCACTCTAGAGAATACACCCAAGAGAAATGAATGCTCCCATTTCACCACAAGAGTTGTAAATAAATTAATACCAGCTTTTTTTCATGATAATTCCATAGTGGGAAACTCAATGTCCATCAGTATAAAAGGTAAGTAAACATGCTACTGAATCACCCAGCAGGATGCATAAAGCTCACATTGATAAGGTTGAGCAAAAATTCCCAATTGCAAAAGAGTATACACTATCCATGTTCATTAATGTGCAAATCAAGAATGGATGATAGAAGTCAAACCTTTGGAAGAATATTCACCAGGATGGAACATGGAGGAATGCTAGAACTGTGAACCTCGCTGTGAGTGGTGGCTTAATGCTTAAGATTTGTGTATGGTTTTGTGTGTAAATTATATGTATGTTAAAGTATAAAGAATAAAGAACTACAAGACAGGATCCCAAAGCTTCCAAACAAAGAAGTGATGAAGAGGTGGAAATGCTAATCACCCTGATTTAATCTGTGCATGCTGTAATACATGTGTTGAAATATCACACATAAATACACACAATATCCCATAAATACACACAATTGTTTTATGTTGTTCAAACCTTCAGAAATGTATACCTAAATAATAAAGTCAATAGAAATGACTTATTTGGAACATGTTTTAGAGGTAGATTCAAGATGCAACAGGACCTGCTGATAGATATGGTATAGGGCATGAGAAAGAAAGAGATGAGTGAAATAGTATCCTTAGGTTTATGGCTTGAGCAGTGGCACAGATGGTGTCACACACTGGAACGCTAGCTAGGATGGCAGATCATTATCCAAGGATCTTGGCCATTGTTTGTCATTTGATAGGTAGTGGTTAACTCTGATGCTTAGGGTGGAGGAAACTTCCAGTTCCTCCAGTACATGGGCAGGCACAGAAATAAGGAAGCTAAGCTCACAGCTACTGTAGAGCCAAGACCTCAACCTCTAATCTGACGTTCAATGATCAGGGCCACAGCACCTGGTGAGGCAGGTGTGTAAGGACATGGTATGACCCCCATCTTACAAAAGGCTTGAAGGCATCAATGATAGCTGGAGCAAGAAACAGAGCAGAAATTCTATCTCCCAGGCCAGGGCATGAGGTGGAAAATAAGACAGGCTCGAGTGACAGAGAGTGGCTAGATGATCACCAATCCCACATTTTGACCTTGGAACCAGGAGGCTCTAGCTTCTGCCTCCCTTGCTATTAAGCTGAGGCCACACGCTGCTTCTAGCAAGTGGAATGTGAGAAAGGCGGTATATGCTGTTTCTAGGACTAGCCCTTCATCTCCAATCCATCTTTGATTCACCGTCTTTGTTCATAGCATAAGGATCCAGAGCAGGAAGGCAAAACTCTATGTGGAAAGTGGAGCCTTGGGCCGGCGCTGCGGCTCACTCGCCTAATCCTCCGCCTGCGGCACCGGCACCGGCACCCCAGGTTCTAGTCCCGGGTGGGGCGCTGGATTCTGTCCCGGTTGCTCCTCTTCCAGTCCAGCTCTCTGCTGTGGCCCGGGAGTGCAGTGGAGGATGGCCCAGGTCCTTAGGCCCTGCACCCCATGGGAGACCAGGAGGGAGCACCTGGCTCCTGGTTTCAGATCTGCGCAGCGCGCCTGCTGCAACACGCTGGCCGTAGCAGCCACTTGGCTGCTGAACGAACAGAAAAAGGAAGTCCTTTCTCTGTCTCTCTCTCTCACTGTCTAACTCTGCCTGTCCAAAAAAAAAAAAAAAAAAAAAAAAAAAAAAAAAAAAATGGAGCCTCAAGACGGAAGAAAACGGAATTGTAAAACATTGCAGGTAAGACTGCTGATTTAATCTCTGATTGAATTTTGCCATCAATAAGAAAGACGTACTAAGCCTGTTACAACCACCAAAGCCAATCATCCCAACACACCTGTGTACAGAAACTGCATACAGGGGGACAGGGATGCTGGAGAGTGTGAACAGGGGATTGAGGTTCAGTCAGTTCTGAGGTGCCTGGGGTAGAATCAGTCAGCAGGGTGGAGAAAGATGAAGCTAAACTGAGCTGTGTGAGGCAGGGCGAGAGCTGGAGACCACCGTCACCAAAATTTGCCACCAGCTTTCTCTTCCCTTGATTATAAATAATACTAATAATGACAAATAGTATTCATGCTAATAAAATATTCATTTTATGGAGCCCCTTCCATCATGGTCATCTTATGTTATTTTCTTTAGTCTCTCTCTCTTTTTTTTTTTTTTGACAGAGTGGATAGTGAGAGAGAGACAGAGAGAAAGGTCTTCCTTTTTGCCGTTGGTTCACCCTCCAATGGCCGCTACGGCCGGCGCATCAGGCTGATCCGAAGCCAGGGGCCAGGTGCTTCTCCTGGTCTCCCATGCGGGTGCAGGGCCCAAGGACTTGGGCCATCCTCCACTGCCTTCCCGGGCCATAGCAGAGAGCTGGCCTGGAAGAGGGGCAACCGGGACAGAATCCGGCGCCCCGACCGGGACTAGAACCCGGTGTGCCGGCGCTGCAAGGCGGAGGATTAGCCTGTTAAGCCATGGCGCCGGCCTATTTTCTTTAGTCTCAAACTCAGCATTGGCCCGTTCCCGGCTGTTGCCAGCCATGGAGCAGCCTCAGGCATGAGGATGTCCGGGTAAGAAGAGGACTGGCTGAGTGCTGTGTACGAGGTGCCACACAAACTGCTTTAGCTTGCTCCATCTTAACAACAAACCTATTACTGAGGTGCTATTAGAATCCCCATTGCATCAATAGATTGAGTTACAGCAAGGTTAAGTGACACGCCAAAGGAGACACAGCCAGGAGCATGGCAGAGCAGGTGTCCAGCCCAGCAGCCTTGCGTCAGGGCCTGTGCATGGAAGCACTGTGCTACACTGCCAGAAGCACACCAGTCTAGAACATTCTTCATGAGGGTTAAGAAGCCAAAGCCAGAAATGGCCTGGACCTGCTGTACAGGAAGGCATTGCCGTGGCAGGGCCTGGACCCCGCTGAGAAGCGGACGGAAGGTGGGGAGGCTCTTCTGGGTTTCTGGCTTCCTAGCTGGAACACGGGCCTGCATGGAGGCTGGGGATCTAGCCACCTTCCCAGCCTCCTCTTTGCCCCAGGAATGAAGCTGGTTGGTAGTCGGGGCAGCGGGCACTGGCTAGGGGGCCGGTCTTAGGAGGGGCTGCCACGAGGGTGATGTGAGCTTGGTGCGAATCCTGAGGAAGCTCCACCTGCTGAATTTACTTCCAGAAGAAGGAGCCAACCCGATCATTTATATTTAGCAGCACACAAAGGAGGTTCACACTCACCAGCTAGCTGAATCTGAACCTCAAACAATAAGTCCTGGCAATCAAGCAAAGCAAAAACTATTATCCCAATACCCGTGCGGGGCTAGAGTTGTTTTCACACCAGAGATAAAGAACGTGAACTTGGGGGCTGATATAATGGCTCAGTGGATTAAGCCACTGCCTGCAAGGCCAGTGTACCATATTGGAGTGCTGGTTCAAGTCCTGGCTACTCCACTTCCCATCCAGCTCCCTGCTAATGGCTGGGAAAGCAGTGGAAGCTGGCCCAACCACCTGGGCCCCTGGCACGCCTGTGGGAGACTCAGATGGAGTTCCAGGCTCCTGGCTTCCATCTGGCCAAGCCCTGACTCTTACAGCTATTTGGGGAGTGAACCAGTAGATGGAAAAAGCTGTTTGTATTTTTCTGTCTCCTCACCGCCCTCTCTGTCATGCTATCTTTCAAATGAATAAAGAAATCTTTTTTATAAAGTGAACTTTGGCAAGTCAAGGTCTTTGATGCAATGTCATAAAATTACAGTGATGAGCCACTAGTCTCTAGTCCAAAATGTGCACTGCCAGCTATCAGACCCTGCTGGCTCCCAGAAACTAACACCTTTGTGTTGTCAGTGCAGTGCACTGCACCTGTTTCCTGCTGCACCACCAGAAGCTGTTAGTTCATCAGTCACAGAGCAGGTGCTCAATGTGTGGATATAGGGTGGACGTGAGAGTATAGGATGGGTGAATTCACTGCTTCAAGAGACAGTCATGACTCAGATGGTACTCTAGCCTGGTGCGACTGTTCCTACACCCTAATTGGAATCTAGGAAGACCCCGGAAACTACAGACCCAAAGTTCATACAGGTGGCCAAAGCTGTCTATAAACTTCTCCGAAGTTTCTCTAAAATCCCTTTCCCTCATTAATACTTCCTTGTCTTACTTTCCTTTTTCAAAGATTCATCTATTTATTTGAAGGCCAGTGTTATAGAGAGAAAGGGAGGGGAGAGAGAGAGGGAGAAGGAGAGGGAGAGGGAGAGGGAAAGAGAGAGAGAGAGAGAGAGAGAGAGAGAGAGAGAGAGAGAGAGAGAGAAAGAGAGATCTTCCATTTGCTCCCATTTGGGTTCACTTTCCAGATTGTATAACAGCCAGCGCTGGGCCAGAAGGAAGCCAGGAGCCAGGAGCTTCATCCACATCTCCCATGTGGGTGGCAGGGGCCCAAAGGTTTGGGCCATCTTCCACCGCTTTTCACAGGCCATCAGCAGGGAGCTAAATCAGAAGCAGAGCAGCCAGGACACAAACCGGCACCCGCAAGAGATGTTGGCATCGCTGGTGGCAGCTTTACCCAGCACCACACAATGCCGTCCCCTCCTTCTATTCATTTATATTTTTTGTCATTCAATTTCCACTATAGCCATGGCCAAAGCGTATTATTATCTTTATTTAACAACTAAGAAAACTGAAGCCCAGAGAAGTCAAGGAACTTGTGACTTGGTAGCAGAGCAGAGATCTCTCTCAAGACCTGTCTGTGGCTACAGCTACAGCCCATGCTCCTAACTGACACCAATTTTCTGCCAAAGCTGGGTGTCCCGAGATCATTCAGGAGGGTCTGGGGTGCTGGCAGCTTCAGGGGCCCACCCATAAACAAGCCCTTGCAACTAACCAGTGAGTTCCACCTTCCCCCATCCCAATAAACGAAGAAGCAGCCAGCAGAGACATCTCGGCTTGCCTGTCAAGAGGCTCGAGATTAGAAAGCTAGTTAACAATTCATCTAAAGGAAGCAGAGTATTCCAAGCATATCCAAATTAATATTTATAGAGGGAATGCTTGCTCAGACCCAATTATGCTGAGGGCCTGGAAGCCGGGCACAGTGGTGCGTGGAGGGGTGGGGGTGGGGCAGCAGCAAGGCTGCAGTGGGGGATGATGGCTGGATGGTATGGACGGAGCCGGATGCAGAGCGAGGGCTGTGGGTAGGGCCTGGAGACAGCTCAGGAGGGGGGTGCACAAACAGGTGAATCATCCTGAGCCCTGTCATTTACAGGTAAGCGCCGAGCCTCGCCATAGCATCGATTTTCCTCTTTAGCATGGAGCACGGGGAGAGCTTGCTTTTGTAGGGATGCCTGCAGGGCCTAGCGAGTGACACCGGCTGCAGGTGGGACAGAGGAAAGATCTGGAAGCACCCGGAGAGTAGGTACTGTCCCATCCTGCCTCTGATTCGTTCCTACCTACGGGGGGATGAAGGCCCGGCCTGGCCGGCCAGATTTCCTGTAGAGAGAAGTCAAATGTTACTGTGAAATTTCCATAGCAACTAATCCACGTTTCTAGAGTGGGAGGGTCATACAAAGCGTGGCTGTGCCATTTTGGGCCCACGCCTGCTGCTGGGCCAGGAAGCGGGAGTCCAAAACCATTTTCCAGTGCTTTGGATGGACTTGGGCCATTTTTGCCACACAGGAGTCTTTCAGTCTGCAATGGGATTTCTCCATGTTCTGGTCAGTTCAGCCCATTCCCTCCCTGGAATCTCAGGTTCTCCATGGAAGCCCCTCCCACTGACAGGGGCACAGAAACCGCTTAGCTGTTCTTCCCAGGACGGTCATGCCATCAGAATTCTCTCGCTTCAGCCACCCACCCAGTGATGCTGATTTCTGGGTCTTTGCTCCCTAAATCTTCCTCTACCTATTGGCTGTGCACATTTTGGAGAATGTAAATTTGATCGTGTTACTCTTCTGCCCAAAATTCTCCAAAGACTCCATTTTCTTTTTTTAATATATATATTTTTTAATTGGGGCTGGTGCTGTGCTGTAGTAGGCTAAGCCTCTGCCCACAGCACTAGTATCCTATTTGGGTGCCAGTTCAAGGCCTGGCTGCTCCTCTTCCGATCCAGCTCTCTGCTATGACCTGGGAAAGCAGTAGAAGACGGCCCAAATCCTTGGGCCCCTGCACCTGTATGGGAGACCAAGAAGAAGCTCCTGGCTCCTGGCTTTGGATTGGCCTATCTGGCTGTTGCAGTCGTTTGGGGAGTGAACCAGTGGACGGAAGAAGACCTTTTTCTCTGTCTCTGTCTCTCTCTCTGTATGTAACTCTGTATTTATGCCTCTCAAAAAATAAATAAAATCTTAAATTTTTACTTATATAAGATAAACAAATTTCATGTAATTCATATGTACAGATTTAAGAGCATGATGACACTTCCCACCCTACTCTCCCTCTCGTCCATTCTTCCACCCTCCCTGTTCCTACCAGTCTTATTTTTCCTTTTAACTTTTGCAATCACATACTTTCATTTTATTTTATAATCACAAAATCAACCCTCCATTAAATAAAGAATAATAACTTAACAAGTAATTGATAGAAAAGCCTTTGTTCCTCAAGAGTATAGACAAGGGCTGTAAACAATAAATCTCAAAATGTCAATTTTGCTAATATACATTACATTTCTTTTACTCTGTATATTAGTTACCACAATCAGGGAAAGCATATGATATTTGTCTTTTAGGTACTGGCTTATTCCACTAAGCATGATGGTTTCCAGTTGCATCCATTTTGTTGCAAAAGACAGGATTTCATTCTATTTGAATGGCTGAGTAGTACCCCATAGTGTATATATACCACATTTTCTTTGTCCAGTTATCAGTTGATGGATGTATCCAGTTTCTTCCAGAAAAAGATGAGGATGGCAGTTACAGTCCCACATTACCTGGCCCTTAGCTGTCTCTCCTGTCTCATCTCCCAACACCTTCATCTTTGCGTTGTTTAACAGCTAGGAGTCCTTGTGACTGAGGCAAAGCAGGGGACTGCTTCCCCCTGTCCTGTGTCACCACCATGGGGGTGCACCTGAATCTTGCCTTTTCCACTTGCCCCATTCACATCTGTTCTCACACAATAGCAGAGCAATGGTTGCAACCTGACACAGGCCATGTCTCTCTCCTGCGCAGAACTGTCTATAGACATGCTGCTTCCTCATCACCACCCGCAACAATAACTGACACTCACTGAGCACTTAGGCACCAGGCTCCTTCTTACAGCACCTGACATACATTAGGATGTCAAACAAGCTTCGAGGGAGGTCTGTCACTAGCCTCCCTTAGCAGCCAAGGACGCTGAGGCATACTTGACCAATGGCACTCAACTGGGTGGTGGTGGTAAATTTGAGAGGGAGGGACTGATTCCAGAACTCATGGCTTCATACTAAATCACACCCACAAAACATGCCATCTGTGGTCTCCCAGCACTATCCTCTTCCATTTTGCTCCAGTCTCACTCACCTTACTGCTATCCTTCAAATGTGTCACAGTCGTTCCAGCTCAGGGCCTTTGCTCCTGCTATTCCTTACCTGAAAACCCTTCCATCAGCACTGTTCAGGTGCCTTGTGTCCCCTTCTAGAATGTCCACCTAGACCACACCAGTTTCCCTTAGGTTTTACACATATTCTGATTCTGAAGTCTTCCACAAACCAATTCAGTCAGCATCTCTAGACGTGGTACATGGGCAGCCATAATTTTTCCGTCATTGCGAGAGATTCCAATTTGATGCCAGGTTCAGCAAACCAATGCTGTAAGCCTCACCTCCACTGCATGGTGTGGTTTCTCACTTGGACCTTAACATGTATCATTTCCATGGCATTGTTCCACTTGTCATCTCTCCCGAGAATGCTCATGAACACACACACACACACTCACACACACATACACACACACTCACACACTCTCTCTCTTACACACACACCACCACCACCACCACCACACCTTTACTGTGGGCTTTTACATCCTGAAGGAAGCTCACCTGATCTACGCTACTTCTAACACCATGATTTTTGATCAGTGCTCTTTCCAGAACTCGCTGTGTCAGTCTGCATCTCTGTTCTGTGTCCAACTTGCCACACTCTGAACTCCCTGAAGACAAGGACTGGACCCGACTCCTAGCAGACCTAAAGATTAGAACCTTAACCCCAAATTCCAGGGACTTCCGATGGTTTCACTGACATCTGTCCATTTCCTGCCAGCACTGAATCCCAGCTCAAGCTGACTCAGGGGTTTCGGTGCTCTGTTGGTATCTCAATGTTTTGCAATCCAGAATTCACATTTCTGCTTGAATCTAAAAATCTCTGCTGGCCCAGAAATCTTGACAGTTTTTACTCCTGGGACATTTAGACATGTATTCTAGCCCACATTGAACTACTTTAAAAAATGCCTTTTGCCTTTTGGATAAATAAATTGTGCCATCAAACCATCCATCCACCCACTTGGTTTCAGTAGTTTCTTGGGTCACCCCTCCCTCAACTCCCTTTGCTTCTCAGACTTTGTCAGCTTTCCCTGTAGCCTGTGCTATGCCCTTAAAGAAAAAGAAAGTTTTACATTCTCCCTGCTTTTTATCTCCTCAGGACTCAAGGAGTTCTGCTATCTCCCAGCCTCACCCTGCTTTCCAAGAGGAAAGCAGCCAGGACTTGAACTGGAAGGCACGGTGTAAAGAAAGGATTTTGTTTCATCTGTGTGCACAGCTTCTCCTTGATGTGCTGGAGACAAATGAGAGAGGGATTTCATAGAGAGCTCCTCTCTGCTCAGTGCCAGCAGCTGCTCCTAAGTCAACAGAGCAGTGGTGTGTGTCTGGGTTGAAGAGAACAGAGGTTGCTTAAATTGTTTTCCATCCCCTCTGAAACTAATAAGTGCTACTCCATTGCTTGGCGCAATTGAGTTCCTGAACAGTGCCCCAGTGGGGTGTCAAATCAAATCTTAATCCTGTCAAATGCGGGCTCTGTGAAACTCTTGGAGCGGACATAAGGCCAAGAGAGGAGAGACTGGAGGTCCTATTGCAACTGGCTTGCACAAAGGGCTTCGTTGATGCACTGTCCCCAGGCTCTAGGAGAAAGACCATCGGTAGCAGCAAATACATATATCCAGGGTTTTAGAGCTTCCTTCTAAGGTAGGTTTGATACCTTACTATTAATATCAGAGATAGCCTCTGGGAGACTTAACATGGCCATGAGCAATAGGATATGCCCGTTCTGATTTTTTGATGGAGTTTAATGAGGCAGAATAAGGATCAGGGTGCAGGGAGCTGATGAAACTGTGGAAGGAGGGATAGACAGATTTGTTCAATCACCAAATAGTTACAGGGAGAGATCCTGGATAGCAGAGACAGGACAGATATCAACCAGCAAGAGAGACAATCTCCCTAAACCTTAAGGGGCTGGTGTTCTTAGCAGGATCTGCATCCCACTCACTCTGGAGAAAACTCATGAAAGATGAAGATCCCCTATGACCAAAGGATCCCAGGCTCTCAGAGGTTCTGGAAAATCTGGTCTTTCTTCAAGACTTCTGGCAGAATAAGCTTTCTCAGGTACAACCCCGTTTGGTGAATCCTGGCTGGTAAAGTCAGTGAGAACTGAAGCTTTTCTTTCTTTTCTTCTTCAGCTGTGCTCATCAGGGGCATAAGCTCTGGGGTCTTGGTTTTCTCACTATGTTCTTCTATGCTCTGGAAGCATCTGGGAGGTGGTACATTTCTGACCCAAATCCAATGTGCTTGATGGTATAAAGAGACAGATTAGATCCTTTAATCTGAAGTCAGGTTTAAATCTCAGCTGTCCCCCCACTTTTAAAGATTTATTTTATTTATTTGAAAGACAGAGCCACAGAGAGAGGTCGAGACAGATAGAGGTCTTCCATCTGCTGGTTCACTCCCCAGATGGCTGCTGGAGCTGCACTGATCTGAAGCCAGGAGCCAGGTGCTTCCTCCAGGTCTCCCATGTGGGTGCAGGGGCCCAAGGACTTGGGGCATCTTCTATTACTTTCCCAGGCCATAGCAGAGAACTGGATTGGAAGAGGAGTAGCTTGGTCTTGAACCGGTGCCCATATGGGATGCTGGCACTGCTGGATTTACCAGCCACAGTGTTGGCCCCTCTCTTCTGATTTTAGCCTCCATATTTACCATTTTGTGCTTTTGTTTATTCATTTGGGACTGTTATGGCCCTAAGAAGATACTATCCTTATAGACTTTATTGTAGATACCAAGTATTTTCACCTCTTTTACAGTTTAAGAACTTTGAAAATTGAACTGAACTCTGCTGTAGGCTCGCTCATCTCTAAGCGTGATTCCTCCCCAGAATGAAGACACCCACAATATCTAAGCCAGTCCCTCTACCATCAGGTAAGGTGGCAGAAGCTTCTCCACAGTGGGGCCTGGGACTTTTATATCACCGACTCCGTGTAGTGTTGAAAGTGATTAGTAGTAGCAGATACCTTTTACGTGTATGTGGCTTGAATCCATTCCCTCAATATTTCTCACAACAGCATCCATGTTTTCCTTTATAAAACCCTCAACTTCCAAACTTAACAGTAAGTATCAGGTATATCCTACCTCCTAGTTACAGACTTATGCCCATGACACAGCCCTGACCAAACTGACCTAACGTGAGTCACAGAATCTTTTTCACGGATGCACATGTGATTGAAGTCGCCCGATGTCATGTAAGGTTTTGTTGGATACTGACAGAGACGTTCTCCACTGTGGTTGCAAAATAGAAAGAATGGAAACTTGAAGCTACTGGGATAGATCTTCCTGTTCACAGGAGAAACTTTCTCAGGAGGCCTGCTCAGACAACAGTGACAGTGGCATTGTCTGTATCTCTGTATTCTTCTTACAGATTGATTGAGTTACGATTGGCAGATTATTGCTCTGCTGTTTAAAGCATATATTTTAATGAGTTTTTACAATATGTACAGAGCAGTGAGGCCACCACTACAGTCAAGGTAATCAACATAACTATAAACCTCAAATATTTCCTTGAGCCATTTTAATCTCCCACTTCCTGTTCCATCACTACAGGTTAGTTTGTGCCTCATGTAAATGTATGTAACTAAAAGCATACAGCATATATTCTGTTTTTATCTTCCTTCCTTAACCTGGAATGGTTATTTTAAGTTTCATCCACGCTGTGTATATCATGGTTCTCACCATGTTTATTGCTGAATGATAGTCCATTTTGTGTGTATACCATAGTTTGTTTATCCATTCACCTCTGAGCGCATTTGACTTCTCATTAGGTCTATGGTCACTGAAGTTGATGTGAGTGTTCATGCTTTTATTTATCTTAAGGGAATATTTAGGGATGGGATGATTAGGTCATATGATAAATTCATGTTTAACTTCTAATGCAATTCTCCAGTTGTTTCTCAAACTGGTTGTTACTCATATGACTTTATATTCTCACCATCAGTGTAGAATTTTTGCTCCACAGCCTTGTCAGCAATTGGTATGGTCTTTCATTTTAGCCATTACAGCAATTGTATGTCTTTATAATTTTGATTTTACTTTGCATAATGACTAATGTTGAACTTTTTTTTTAAATTCAACAGACAGGATTACAGAGAGAGGTAGAGAAAGAGAGAGAGAAAGAGGTCTTCCATCCGCTGGTTCACTCCCCAAATGGCTGTAACAGCCAGAGCTGAGCTGATCCAAAACCAGGAACCAAGAGTTTCTTCCAGGTCTCCCACATGGGTGCCAGGGCCTAAGAACTTGAACTATCCTCTCTGTTTTCCCAGGAGCATTAGCAAGGAACCAGATCAGAAGTGGAGCAGCCAGGATTTGAACTGGCACCCATATGGGATGCTGGCACTGCAGGCCAAAGCTTTAACCCACTGTGCCTCTGCGCCAGCCCTTGAACATCTTTTAATATTCATATTTTATTTGCTAGCCATATATCTTCTTTGACAACTAAGTATGTGCCAATCTACAAGGATTTTTTCCTCAGTATTGAGTTGTAAGAGTTCTTCATATGTGCCAGATGCAAATGTTTCAACAAATATGTGGTTTCCATACCTTTCCTCCCAGTTTGTCATTTGCCTTTGATTTCTATCCTTTGAAGCACAAAACTTTTATTTTAGTAAGATCCAATGTATCAGTATCATTTCATTTATAGTTTCTGCTATTTTTTTTCTTTTCTTTTTTTTTTGACAGGCAGAGTGGATAGTGAGAGAGAGAGACAGAGAGAAAGGTCTTCCTTTTGCCGTTGGTTCACCCTCCAATGGCCGCCGCGGTAGCGCGCTGCGGCCGGCGCACCGCGCTGTTCTGATGGCAGGAGCCAGGTGCTTCTCCTGGTCTCCCATGGGGTGCAGGGCCCAAGGACTTGGGCCATCCTCCACTGCACTCCCGGGCCACAGCAGAGAGCTGGCCTGGAAGAGGGGCAACCGGGACAGGATCGGTGCCCCGACCGGGACTAGAACTCGGTGTGCCGGCGCCGCAAGGCGGAGGATTAGCCTAGTGAGCCGCGGCGCCGGCAGTTTCTGCTATTTTAATGTGTGTATGTTGTGTGTTCTATGTAAGAAATCTTTGCCAAACTTGAGGTCATCAAGATTTGTGGTTTCTTCTAGGAGGTGTAGCCCTTACATTTATGACTATAACACACATTTTGAGATAAGTTTTGTGTATGATGTAAGGTGAGCGTTAAGATCCCGCCTCCCTCATCCTGCTTTTCTTTTCCTAACTCGTTATTATTTAGAATATTATTCTTTCCTCCACTGAATGACCTTGATGCCTTTGTGAGAAATCTGGTGATCATGTGTGGGAGGCTGTATCTGGATTCTCTATTCAGTGCATCCAACCATACAACAGTGTTCACACTAAGGACACACTATTTTCATTGCTCTAGCTTTGTAATTCTCCAACTCTGCTCTTCCGAATTGTTTTGGCTATTGTAAGCCCATTGTTTTCCCACAAAAATTTTATATTCAGCTTATCAATTGCTATCAAAATAGCCTGCTGGGATTCTGATTAGATTTTGAGGGTTACAGGCAGATTCTTTACAGTATTGCATTTCCCGATCCATGAACGTCGTATCTTTCAATTATTTTTAGATCTTCTTTATTTATACTGCCAATTTATTGTTCCATTTAGGTGCGGAGGTATTATTCTAACAAAATATCTGAATGTATTTCCTTTTTAAAATTTTTCCAACCGTTTATTCTTGGTATATAAAAATACAATTGATCTTATATACTACATTGTTGTACATTGCACTCTTGAACCAGTCTGGGTCCTCCATTGCTCCCCATTTCTCATCTTGTTTAATTATTCTGCTGGACAATTCTCTTGGCTTTTTACTTGTGTTGGTCCCAGTCTTTCACTGGCCCCTTGCATGATGTTCCTGGTCCCACTTTTTTATGTATTCATCATGAAGTCCAAACTCATTCCAAGCTTTTCGCTTAGAAATTGCTGTGACCACTGGATTATGGACACCTCGTGTTGAATCCTACTCAAGGCATTCTAAATTTGCCATAGCCTTGTAAGAGGATACGCTCAGTTGTAGCAGGCAGGTTAACTTGGCTCAACCTATGCCCATATGCCAACATTCATCTATTCCCTAGACAGTTGTAACCCACTAGATTTTTTTTAACCTGGTTCCCAGACTATTGGAGATAGGATGTTTGGTTTTGAAGCTCAGGATTTTGTCAAAATAAATGAAACACTGGAAGCATGCATTCTTTCACACTCTCTTCAGCGATGATTGTGGGGAGGCCTTCCTAGTGTACCGTGAGTTATAGAAGCAACAAATCAGAGATCATTCAATTCTAAAAATATCCAGTTAGAAATGAAAGTGGGAGGAGGGGAGGCCCATTCACAATAGTCATAAAAACTATAAAATATCTATGAATAAATTTAGCAAGCACGGTCCTTATCTGAATAAAACTATAAAATTTTATTGAAGAGCATAAAACATGATCTGAATTAATGGAGAGACATGGCATGGGATGACTATGTATCATAAAATATCTACTCTTTCCAGATTAATAAAACTATTTACAAAAATTTCTATCAGAATTCCTATGTTTTAAATTGTAATGTTTTTACCTTTTGTGCTCTATGTTTAGGAGAATGGGAACAAATCAGGTGAAGAAAAAATTGGAATAATTTTCATAAAAATTTAAAAAGAGAATGATGGAAATGGAATTCTTCTCTCACTTATATAAAAACATACTCCAAAGATGCTCTAATCAAAACAGTATTGGCATAAATGTGGACAGCACATATTTTGACAGATAACTGATATATAAGTGAGCATGAAATACAATACAGGGAGCTTTTCAATTCAAATGAGAAAATAAAGTTTTATTTGGTCCCAGTCTAACAGAATGTCTGTCCAAGAAGATGCAAAGTTAAACCCTTCCTATAAACACCATGTAGAAATCAATTCCAGCTAAAATATTTAAAAATAAAATAATGCATACTAAAATATGAATAGAAACTTGGAGAAAATACTTATAAGAGCTCAGATTGGAGGAAAACTTAAATAACAAAGATTATTTAGAAACACCTAACATGAATATTGAGAAACAAATGAAGAAAAGAGATAGTACCATAAAATTAAAGTACAACATATTTGGAAATTAGATAATTGAACATGGCAAAACATCATTGATACATATATATATGTGCTTTAGAAATGCTATGAAAAAATCAATCAAGGGTAAAATGTCATGGAGAAATGATATCAAAAGAGTTTTTTTTAATTCTTTTTCTATTTTTTTAAATTTATTCTTATCTAGTGTGGCATAGTAGGCTGAGCCTCCGCCTGTGGCACTGTTACCACATATGGGTGCCAGTTCGTGCCTGGTTGCTCCTCTTCTAATCCAGCTCTCTGCTAACAGACTGGGAAAGCAGCAGAAGATGACCCAAGTGCTTGGGCCCTGCAGCCACCCACATGGGCCACCCAGAAGAAGATTCTGGCTCCTACTTTCAAATCAGCCCAACTCCAGCTGTTGTTGACATTTGGGGAGTGAACCAGCGGATGCAAGACCTCTCTTTCTCTCTGGCTCCATCTCTCTGTAATTCTCTTTCAAATAAATAACATAATTTTTCAAAAAAGGAGCTCCCACCCACCAATTCATTCCTCAAATGCCCACAATGGCTGGGGCTGAGGCAGAGGCAGGCCAATGCCAAGAGTCTGCAACTCAGTCCAGGTCTCCCACATTGGTGGCAATGATTAAAATACTTGAATCATTATTACTGCCCCATTGACAGGAGACTGGAATAGGGAGTGGATCAGGGAATCAAACTTAGGCACTCCCGTATGACATGTGGGCACCCCAACTGGCATATTAACTGCCTGGTCAAATGCCTCCCCCGTTTTTTAATAGAGAAATATACATTGCATTATCTTCTAGTCATGCTGTTGGGCAATAGGACACCAGAACTGACGACTCCATAACTATTAGTAACCATTAACCAACCTTTCCCCATAAGCAGAGCATTTTTAACACCCAAATCTATACTACCTAAATCTTCATAATATAATAGCAGGTTCAGGCATCACTTCCATGAAGACTACAACAGATCTTCCTGGACAGTAGGTAGCCATTGAGGTAGTTGTTTTCAGATCCAAGCACCTGCTGTATTGTAGCCCTGCCCTTCTCAAGGATCTCATGGACACTCAGGGGCAATAATGGAGGATCACAGTCGGAGAGATTCTGGGGTCCCATACAGCAGTGAAACAGCATGCTATCTCTGCTTCTATTTTGTTGGCCAGGGATTAGTCAGAAGATCCCAGTGAACCACAGAAAAGGCTGGACGTGTAGTCCAGGCAATGTATTTGTGGAGAAGACAAAATAGCTTTTGATGATCAGTTGGAAGACTCTACCACAACCTGGTAGAGAGCAATGACAAAAAAAAATGTGCTGTACATTGCTATTTAATGCTATAATTAGTAATCCAATGGTAGTTTTTTCACTCGATGTTGCTATATGGGCAAAATGTTGAAACCTTTACCTAATATATACTAAATTGATCTTCTGTATACAAAGAGAATTGAAAATGAATCTTTACATGAATGGAAGGGGAAAGGGAGCGGGAGGGGGGAGGGTTGCGGGCGGGAGGGAAGTTATGGGAGGGGGGAAGCCATTGTAACCCACAAGCTATACTTTGGAAATTTATATTCATTAAATAAAAGTTTAATAAAAAAAAATAAAAAAAGAAAAAAAAAAACAGGTGATAAGATGTTCCAAGTTGTTAGTATTTGTGAAAAGCAAATTAAAGCCACCTCTCACTCAATAGACTGGAAACAACTGAAAAGTGTTAACATGCAGGTGTGGCATGGATATGAAGGAAAGGGATACTTGCATCCATACCACTGTCCTTGCTTTGCTTTCTGAGTGTAAATGAGATGGCCTCTGCTATCCAACAGTATCAACCAACAGGTGCATCCTAATGTGCCCACTGTGCTCTCGGTGATGCAGAAAGCCTCCCTTGGAACTTTGAAAATACTCGGAGTGATTATGGACAGTATTTATTGCAAGTGGTGTCCACACAAGTTATTAACAGCCACATCTCAAGATCTCCAAGATTAAGTCTCCAGTGGTTCTTGTTGAGTGCCCTGCCTTTATTCATTTAAAATTTTGAAGAGCAGGACCTGCAAGTGGTTTATTAAGAATTTCAGTGGGAGTCTGAGTTTTCAATATTCATTTCCCTCTTTCATATGGCCATATACTTTTCATATTAGATTAACCATGCCCCCCCCCGGCCCCGACCCCACCACACTCATCCTGAGGTTTTAGTGGGATTGCTGCCATTATCCAGCCATCCTTATCGGATAAGTAATTAAGGTAATATTCTTTCTAAACATTAACAAGAAAAACAGCAGTGCTTAAAATTTCAGATTTTGAGTTAAACACACCAGATTTGAATTCCACCCCAGATGATTCCTATGTGTGTGATGGTGATAAAAGTCATTTGTTATGAGGCTTAGGTGGAATAATTACCCGAATGACTGTACAAATGAACTTCAAAAGGGAAAGTTGGGGTGGGTGTTCGAACTACCAATAGGGATTCTGCTTCCTATGTAAGAGTGCTTGGATGTAAGTCCCACTTCCACTCTCAATTCTAACTTTCTGCTGATGCACACCTGGGAGGCAGCAGGTGATGGCTCAAGTGGTTGGTTCTCTGTTACCTATGTGGGAGACCTGGGTTGAGTTCCCAGCTCCAGATGTTTCAGACATCTGGGGAGTGAGCCTGTGGATAGGAACTGACTCTCTGTCTCTCAAATAGATACATGAAATATAGATAGATAATAAAAAGATAAAAATTAAAGATAATGAGGAGAGAAAAGGTTGCTACAGAAAGATGCTAGGTGACAACTGCAGACTCATTGGCGATTTTTCTTGTCCCATGGAGCCATCCATGGGAGAAAGAGCCCAGCTTCTCCTGCCTTATGGTCAATGGGGTTTGTATTTGTGCTGATTTTCCTAGTTTTCTCTGCTGACTTTGAGAGCCTCTGTCAGAGCCTGCTCTTCCTTCTGTGTGTGTTTTTAGCTTTCCCTTTATACGCTGACCTTTTGCTTCTCTTCTCTGCTTCTCTCCCTGCTCCCCACCCACCCTTTCTTCCTATTCCTACATCTGTAAAATAAGAAAAACTTAACTGTATCATCATGACTGTTTTAGGGTGTTGAAAAATACCTTTCAGCTCCCTAAGAAGGCCCAATATAGCAGGATGCTCTTCCCTTCCCCATTCCTTGCATCTGCCCTCTTTTCTCACTCTGTTTCCTGAGTTAGCTAGTTGCTTGGCATCTGCACTCTGCCTTTCCACCCACCCCTCACTGCTGCTGTCAGGTTCCTATCAGCACCTTCTTCACTCCCACAGCTCAGCGAGGCAGCTGCCTTCATTCAAGTCAATAACAGACCTTCCCCGGCTCTTTATTATCCCCTTTTCTTTGAGATGCACAATGGTAACTTGTGACATTGTTAAGATGATTGACTATGTATCAAAAGAGAAAAGAGTCACATTTCATGAACTTCAGAAATTTCCTCAATACAAGCACATTTGCACCATGTACATTTTAATTATCTATGTCAAAGGGCTATTTGAGATGCCAGAAGCAGATTGTTTTGAAGCCACCAGGTAGAACTTGGCTCAAGCTGTAAAGTTCTCTCTCCAAGGTGCTGAATTGGAGCTCTCAGGGAGTCTGCCCTGCATTCCCTTTGGGAGGGTGGACAGGAGAGACTCACAGACATGCTCTACAGGCACTGCTACAATAGAAGCTAACTTTGAAGTGTTTAAATCATGTCACCTGGAATTCATACTTCACTCCTATAATGTCATTTCTTGGCTCAGAAATCTTTAATGATTGTTTCCTCCTGCATCAACCCCTTACAGCTCTGATCATGTAACAGCATGAAGTTCTGGCAAAGAGCCTGACTTTTGGGGCCATCTTCTCCATCAGCAACTAGCTGTGTGATCTCAGAAAAATTACTTAGCCTCTGTGTGTCTCTAAAAAATGAGAATAAAATGGAAATAATAGCATGCTTACTCCATAGGTTTTATAAAGGGTAAATGAATTCATGCATGTAAACTGCCTGGAGAAATGTCTGCTATATATTAAGTGCCATATGAGAGTTAGTCAGTAAAAACATTGAAGATCAAATAATATGATATAATAATAAGATCTCTCCACTGTAGATAAGGTAGGATAATAGAATTAATTCTGAACTCAATAATGACAGCTTGCATGAGCACCACTTGCTATGTGCCAGAAATTGCATTAGGTATTATATACATGAAACAGGTAGCTATAGGTAAGAGAATATGCCTTTAAAAACTCATGGAAGGGTGGGTGTTGTGGAGCAATAGGTTGGGCTGCCATTCAGGATGCCCACATCTCATATCAGAGTGCCTAGAATAGAGATCTGCTTCTGCTACCCATCCAGCCTGCTGATAGTGCACTTGAGGGGCATCATGTGATGGTTCAAGTGTGTGGATTCCCCTCACCCACATGGGAGATCCAGGTGGAGTTCTTGGCTTCTCATGTCAGCCAAGCTCCCCTTAGCTGTTGCAAGCATTTAGAGAATGAGCCATTGAATGGAAGATTCTCTCTCTCTCTCTCTCTCTCTCTCTCTCTCTCTCTTTCCATCCTCACTTCCTCTCTTCCAAATAAACAAATAAATAAATTGTCAAAAATGAAAGCTCATTGAAAATGGAACTAAAAATACATTTAGTGCAAAAAGTTTGAAATCCATGCATATTATTTCTTAATATGCATTTTCTAGGAATATTTTGAAGATACCCTATGTGTCACACACAACAACCAAATGGGAGAGACATAATTAATTCTCCCATATTGCAGATGAGGAAATAAATCACTGAGGGCTGAAAATGTTATTTTAGATCATTCAGCTCTAAATCAGAGACTACTTTTCGGTACAAGTGAAAAATCTACTAAAGCTGTCGTATGCAAAGAAGCAGAGGGTTTCCTTCTCAGTAACTGGAAAGCCCAAAGGGAGAACTTCTAGCTCCAGGCACAGTTGAACCAGATGATTAAGTGACATTGTCTGGGATCCATCTTTATCTCTTGGCTCCCTCACCCTCTATTGGCCTTGTACTAAAATAAGTACTCATCACATGATAGCAAAATAAGAAAAAAATATGCTTAATGGTGTATTGAGATTTTTAATCACTTGTGTGTTTTCTTTTTCACTCACATGGTTATTCAAAGGTATTTTTAAGGCAGTTATATTACTTGTGGCTGAGCCAATTTTATTCTTCTGATTTCTATTTAATTTATTAATTCTGCGCTCATGTTGTTTTGATTTCTCAATTTGTTTCCTGAAATCTGCAATACCTCTCTCATCCTATTCTATCCTATCTCAATGTTGAGTTTAATATTATTGAAATGTTGTTTTCATTAGTATTCTTTTCCACCAGCTTCAAGTACTCCTTATGCAATTCTGTGAGCTCTATTTTCTTTCCAACTGATTTCTCTATCTTTCGTGAACTAAGATGTATGATTCTCAGCTTCTTGCCTTTTAATTACATCAGTAGAATGTCAGTGTTGTGAGCCTCTTGTTCATACTGATCACAGGTATTTGTTCTCTCTTTCCACATCTTTTATGAGAGACAGAAAGAGAGAGAGAGAGAGAGAGGGGGGGGGAGATAGAGGGGTGAGAGAAAGAGAGAGAGAGAGAGAGAGAGAGAGAGAGAGATGTTTTGGTATTGTTTACCCCTGCTTTCCCATTATACACAGTATGTGAGGTGAGACGGGGGAAAGCCTTGTTGCATAAATTATTAGTTCTCCAAGGTTTTTCTCTTTTTCTTTTTCTTCTTTCCCTTCTCTTCTCTCTTTCCCACAACCTCTTCCTATTGCTCTCTCCTTCCTTCTCTCTTTCTGTCCCTCTGTCTCTATCTCTCAGTCTCCCTCGCTTTTTCATTAAATCTCTGAGATCCAGGTTCTCCCCAATGAATTAAAAGTGCATGTCAATAACTTGAGAAAATTGATTCACATTTTGGATTTTTATGTCTATGTCTAGAAGCTTAAGAAATAAAGGCAGAACTTGATGGTTCTACCTGTCTCAGACAAAATCATTGTCTGGCAAGTGTCCAAGATTACAGCCTGTTCTGTAGCTTCCAACAGGTAGCACCTAATACCACTTCTCAACCTGGGAGTTATGGATAGCATTTTATTGACTTGTCCCCTTTTCCCTTTGCCTGATAATATTCTTGCAAATGCAATCAACTTTAGAAGCTCTGCTTAAACTTCAACAGTATATTCTATTTCTTTTCCTCACTCTCATGTTTGAAGGTTTATAACATTAGCTCAGCCCCTTTCATTATGTGGTTGCTACTAGCAATGCTTTCTTTATGTGCTTTTTACTATTTTTATTAATTTCCTGAGCTTTGGGGAAATGCAGGTCTATAATTCAACATGATCAAGTTACCTCCACCCAGAAGCACCGTGAATTCCCTTATGAAAATAGGAAACGGATGTTCTGGGAGTTTGACTATCTCCAAAATACCCAGTAATTAGGTAACAGAGAAGACAGAGTCCATCCATTTAATTGCAGTTCAAGCAAGATTCTCTTCTTCCTATGTTCTTTCATGGATCTTTTCCACTTCTACTGGAAATTGGAATGCAGATAATGGGCTTAAGCTACAGTATCAAGAAGGAAGTCTGCAGCTCTCCTCCCAGGCCAGCCAAGTAATGAAAGTCAACAGAGTGCCTTCCCCTAGGAGGTTCACACCTCCCTTAGGATATACCCCATGTGAAGAGATAGATAGGTCTGGGCCTCTGAATTTACAAGGCCTAAAGCCCACCAGATTATTATCAAGCCCCTTCTATCAGGTTCTATTTGCCTCTCAATCAGAAAACTTACTTGTAGCTTAGACAGCACCTTTCTTAGCTCCTCTAATAATGACTCTGTCCTTTGTTCTAGGCCCTATCTAGTGCACTTGGGCCTCATTCCTTTGTAATCATAACCTCTACTCTACCACCAATGGCTCTACTCCCAACATGTGTGTACTGATGGTCCTCTTCCCCACTTAATGCTGTATAATTGTTCAAACCTGGTAAATGCCACTCTTAGGATCATTGGTTACTATCCTCACTCTGTCTTTTATGACCTTGTCTAAATATGATCAGAGTCGGTGAACTTGGAAGGCTTCCATAGCCTTGGCAACTCATGACGACAGCCTAGGATGGTTACTGGCGCCATAAACTAGAGTGTCAATTTGTTGGGTCAACAACAGGAGCCACTGTGCACTTGCTCCTCATGTGGGATCTCTGTCCTTAATGTGCTGTACATTGTGATTTAATGCTATAACTAGTACTCAAACAGTATGTTTCACTTTGTGTTTCTATGTGGGTGCAAACTGTTGAAATCTTTATACTAAATTGATCTTCTGTATATAAAGAGAATTGAAAATGAATCTTGATGCAAATGGAAGGGGAGAGGGAGCGGGAGGGGGGAGGGTTGCGGGTGGGAGGGAAGTTAATGGGGGGGTGAAGCCATTGTAATCCATAAGCTGTACACTGGAAATTTATATTCATTAAATAAAAGTTAAAAAAAAAAAAGAAAAAAAAAAGAAAAAAAAGAAGGAAGTCTGAGCTGACAGATCTACTTCTTATTAATACATTTGTGGATTCACTCATTCAAACATATGCTGTCAAATTGAGTCTTGTACAAACTGAACATTCTGCTGAGCCTTAGAACATAAGGGGAGCAGGGAGTAGGAAAGACAAGGCTCTTGTTCTTGTGAGGCTCCTGATCTGACGGGAGAGCTGGCCCACTCACAAGTTACTTCATGAAGAGAGCACATTTCAATAACCATCAGTTCTATGAAGACCCCAAACAAGTGATATGATAAAGAGGAATGAGTTGAGTGGATAAGGATGCCACCTCACAAGATATAGACAGTGAGGATATTTTGGAAGTTTGGTCAGTTCTTTAAAAGAATTATTTGAAAGGCAGAGAGGCACAGAGAGATAGAGACGGAAGTAGAGAGAGTGAGAACTTTCATCTGATGGTTTGGTGCACAAATGCCTGCACCAGTGTGGGCGGAAGGCACTCAATGACGTAAGTCATCACCGCTACCTCCCAGGGTCTGCATTAACAGGAAGCTGGAGTCAGGCACCGGGGCCAGGTATTGAACTGTGGTACTCCAGTACAGGACGCCATTTTCTTAACCATTAAGCTAACCACTTGCCCCAGAAGTTTGAGATGTGAAGGACAAAAGAAAACCAATCACGTGAAAAGTGGAAAGCAGAAATGAGGTAAGAAGAAGCAGCAGAGTATTTCAAAGTCCAGAAATGGAAAGGGATTTGGAAAAGGGCTAGATTCTAGAAGAGACCAAAGTGACCACAAGCTCTAGAATAAAAAGTAGGGGGAGGGGGCAAATGGCAAGAGATGATGACACAGCAGTGGCCAGAGGCTGGGCCATGCAATTCTAATCCACCACAGTAAGTGTGCAAAGACAACTCTGTCAATTGTCAAGCAGGCCAGTGGCTCCCTGAAGAAGAGTGGATTTTAAAGAGGACATTTAAGATGCTAGAGGTAGAGGCGCTGGTGCTAAATGACTGTTACATTCTGTCTCAGAGGTAGTGACTTCACAGCACTAAGTGAAGAGTTCAGTGTATTTATATATTGTAAAGAGCTCAGAGATGAAAGGTGCTAGAGAAAGCAAGCCTATAGCTATTCTTACATTTCGAGATGCCCGCCCAGCACCATAATAGATTCCTCTGGCATTTTCTGCCTTCTGTCTGAACATTGGGAAAGAATCCTTTTTTCATTTCCCCAGTTACATCCCACTTGCCTGTGTCTTCCCACTTTGCAGGATGGATGTAAAGGTTAATTCCACATCTGTAACTTCAGGAAGGGTTTTCTTCCAGGCTGCCAACCTCTTTGATGATTTGTCTTGGCTGTTGTGCAATGCTTTGTCACTTCTTTCCACTTACCCATTGAAAACAGCCTATTTAAAAAGAGATGATTTGGGCTTAGAGTCAATAAAACCAGGTGATAAACAACTCTTTGGTATGTCTGGTCCTCAGCAGAGAGGCTGGGTGGCCCCAGAGTCGTTTTTGCTGACAAATGTCTCCTTGTGCACAGCGTGGGATTAGGAGCTTCTCTGTGAATGTGCATACAATCGGTTCTAGGTGACTTATAGATACATCCAAATAAAAATCAAATCTGGACTGTATGGCTTTTTAACAGTTCATATGGGGACTCTCCTATGAGGCTCTACTAAAGAGAAGGCAGCTCCATTCCACATGAAATCTGTCCAAGAAAATAAAACAGCATGTAAAAGTTTGTTTATTTATCTATTTATTTCAGTTAAGAAGGAGAGAGAGGGAGGGAGGGAGGGAGGGAGAGGGATACGGGGAGAGAGAGAGAAAGGGAGAGAGAGGGAGAGGGGGAGAGAGAGGAGGAGGAGAGAGATTATTATTATTATTATTATTTTATTAGAGTTTCCCATCTGTGGGTTTACTCTTCAAATGCCTGCAGCAGCTGGAGCCTAGGAGCCAGGATCATAATCCAGGTCTCCCACCCACATGGGTGACAGAAACTCAATTTCTTGGGCCATCACCTGCTGCCCCTCCCCCCCACCAGGGTCTACACTAGCAGGAAGCTGGAGCAAGGAGCTGGAGCCAGGCATCAGTCTCAGGTACTCTGATGTTGGATGTGCGTATCTTAACTACCAGATTAAACGCTCGTCCCCAGTGTTTCGATCCTTAGTTTCCTAATCTATAAATTGGAATAATAATTACAGTTGTATGAAAACTTAAAGAACATGGGTGAAAATGACCAGCACCAGGCCTGTATGTATTTGCAGCCTTCTCCATCCTGCTGACCATTCCACTTTCATTAGCCCTTCCTCCTGTCTTCTTTAACCGCTGGTTTTATCTCATCAGAGAGTTTGGAAAAAGACCACTTATGTTTGATCGCTGGCTCTGCCATTTTCCTTGCTCTGCCACCTTGGACAAGACATTTATACTCTGGCACTGTTTTTCTACCTACTCAAGTGGTGACAAAAGACTATCTCGCAAGGTGGTTGTGATGATCTAATCAGTCAATATAGTGAGTGTTTAGGATAACGCTTGACAGGTACCTTGCAGTATTTGTTATATTATTATTGCCATTGTGTTATTACTATCATCATCATCATCATTATTTTATTAGAGTTTCCCTATTTCTCTAGTTCATCTCCTGGGAACCCAGAGTTACCACCAGAGGTGCCTCTCAGAGTACAGAGCAGAGCTGGCACAGGGACTCTTGATTTACACACTTGTCCACAGCTTGGATTTTAACTCAGGGCCAATGAATTAACATTGGATACATTTGGTCTGCAGAGTTTCACACAGAACAGAAACATGCTTTTCATGGGTTTGCTTTTAATAAGAAAATCTCCTGGGCCGGCACCGTGGCTCACTTGTGCCTGCGGCACAGGCATCCCATATGGGCACTGGGTTCTAGTCCAGGTTGCTCCTCTTCCAGTCCAGCTCTCTGCTGTGGTCCGGGAGGGCAGTGGAGAATGGCCCAAGTGCTTGGGGCCCTGCACCTGCATGGGAGACCAGGAAGAAGCACCTGGATCCTGGCTTCAGATCAGCGCAACACCGCCATAGCAGCCATTTGGGGGGTGAACCAACGGAGGGAAGACCTTTCTCTCTGTTTCTCTCTCTCTCACTGTCTATATCTCTACCTGTCAAATAAAAAAAAAAATCTCCCACATAAGAAGAGGGAGTGAAAAATTTCTAATATATTAATAAGATGAAATTCTTCCTACCTATAAAATAATATTTTGGTAACATTTGATAATATAAGGTAAGTTGTTAAACTAATAAGTTAGACTGAGCATGGCACATAGTGGTTAAGCTGCCACTTGAGATGTGTACCTCCTGTGTTGGAACACAGAGTTCAAGCCCTGGCAACTCCAGTCCCAAGCAAGCTTCCTACTAATGTGCACCCTAGGAGGCAGCAGATAATGGCTCCAGTACTTGGATCTCTACCACCCTGTGTGAATGCTAAATTCAGTTCTGGCTCCTGGCTTCAGACTGGCACAGCTCTGACTGTTGCCAGCATTTGGGGAGTGAACCAGTGGATAGAAGATCTCTCTCTGTCTCTCTCCCTTTGTCTCTCCCCTTCTCCCTTTGTGTCTGTCTGCCTTTCAACTCAAATGAAAATTTGAAAAAGTAAAATGAGCTGTAGAATGATGTCAGCACAGAAACACCACACACACACACACACACACTGAAAATAGGCAGACATGGAAATGCACTAAATCTCATGAGGGCTTCAGGAAGTTCATGGGAAAAGACATCATACGAAAAAAAAATATGCATGGATTCCGAAGTTCTTTGCATCCAATAAGCGTCTTTGAATTTGATTTTACACAAACTTTATGAAGCACCTGCATGTTAGCATTGGTTACTTCTGGAGAAGAGCTTTATACACTGACGATTCCTTACATGTTTGAAGCTTGACCCCATGTCCTCACTCACTGTGAAAGGAGCACCTGAAGTTCCTCCAACCCACGCGAAGATGCTTCTCTGCAATACCGTATTTCATAACTTAAAAATGTACATGTCGTTTACTTTCTACCCAACAACAGGTCGTGTTTATATAAATAATGCTTGAAAATTATTCGTCTGACCAAAAGCAGAAGCACAAGAAAGCTGGTGCTGATTTTCTGTCCATTGCGGGTGAATGGAATATTACTGGATTCAAGCCACTGATTTTAGAACGATTGAGCTGCAGTAAAAAACAGGAACCCACATCTTAGATTTAGTAGGTAGGCAATGTTTCTGGGCTGCGCTGCTGTGGTTAAAACGTCAGAACCTAGCTCCGAGGATATGTGGCTATGCACATTTCTTAAAAAGGAATGTCCTTCAGATGTTTCCCGATTAACCAGGAAATTCCGCCCTGTTTCTTTTATAGTTGCCCACCTGAATCATATTCCTGCCTGTGCAAATGTTATCATGTAAGGTACAAAGTCTTCAGTACACATCGTAGGATGCAGTATGTTCTGGAACTTCCCACTCTACTTCCAGTCATCCAGGACCCTCAGTCGAAGCCCACTTCCTCCACAGCTCTTCTTCTATCAACACAAGTCGTGTGTCTCTTCTAGATCTTCAGAGGGTGCTTTGAAAGGCTCATGCAAAAATGGAACAAAATGAGTTTGTTTTGGTGCAGATAATATTGCAATCTGTGCAAATGAGAATTCTCCATAAATTTCAAGAAAAAAGATTCTAAATAAACTGATAATAGATCTTTGTAAAAATTACAAGTGGGAGTAGGAGAGGCAGGAGAAAGAAGGGTTGGAGTGTGGGCGGGAGAGAGGGTAGGGCGAGCAGTGTCACAGTGTCACTATGTTCCTAAATCTGTATATATGAAATACATGAAACTTGTATGCCTTAAATAAAATTTAAAAACAAGGAAAAAAAATTACACAAGGATACTTTTTGCACTAAATAAACATATCTTTTAATTTCATTTTTCCGTGAACTTTTGAAGTACCTGGAATGCGTCTTTGTGGCAGGGGTGGGGTGGAGATTGGAAACAGAAAGACCCTGATTGGCTGGTTCTGAAGTCAGGTTCTCAACAAAGGCAGGAGAAGTGACTACTTTATTTACAGCATTAGTTAACTCATACAGGTCGGTTCTATGCAGAGACAGGAGGGTGTGTGCTCCAACCATCTTTGGGAAAGTTTGCCTGGTGAGGGCACTCTCTCCATCTCCCTCCACGGTAAGATGTAACACCATGATGACGAACACAGATGTTAGCATCAGACTCCTGGCTGCTCTCCTGTCACACCATGGAATCCAAGAATAATAACATCTGACTTATTGGATGCTTGTGAGAGTCTTCCAAAACTCAAAATCAAGGAAGATTAAAGCTTTTCTCTGACAAATGATTCAGTTTGTCTAGAGATAAATTTTTAATATACACTTTAAGGGAATTTTAAGAGATTGTACAGGACACAAACTATGACATGAACGAATGGAAAGACATCATCTTTTCTTGAAGTATAAAATCAATATTATAAATTAATCCTCCCCAAATGAATCTAGGTGTTCAATAAGATGCAGTTAAAATGGACCAGTAGGTTTGTTTTTGAACTGAATAGATTACTATTAAAGATTTCTGTATAAAAAGAATTCATAGAGATGTATGTGTTTATTTATTTGAAAAGCAGAGAAAAAAACAGCATTGAAGAGAGAGCTTGATAGGGATGGCACTGGCAGCAGCTCGGCATTGGTGAGCTGCTTCTTGCTCTGCTACAAGGTGGTGCAGGGCACAGCATGGCCACATGGGGTTAGCACACACCAGCTCAGGTCTCTCTTCCGCTTCTTATAAAGCCACCAGCACCATCATAGGGACCTGACCCTGATAACCTTATCTAATCTCAATTACCTTCCGAAGGCTCACCTCGATCACTATCCACATACAAATTTGGGGGGAAAGTTCCAACATGAATTTTAGGTGACTTTTAAACGATGACAATGACATGGAGTTTTATTTTGAGCTGATAGAAATGTTTTAGAACTTGATGGAGGTGATAGGTGAACATACATAAACAAAAGGTGACATGTGAAATATTAAACTACTCTAAACTATACACTTAGAAAGTTTTAATTCTATGGTATACTCATTTCACCTTAAGTAAAAAATAAAAAGTGGGAGGGGGTGAGGATGAGGGAGGCAGGTGCTTCTTGGGGTACCTGCAGCCCCTGTTGGGGTAGCTGGTTACAGTCCCATCTCCATTGCTGATTCCAGCGTCCTGCTAACACATACTCTGGGAGGTAGCAGACAATGGCTCAAGCAGGTGAACCTCTCCCAGCCCTAGATTGAGTTTCTGGATCTGCTCTTTAATTTAGCCCAGCCCTGGCTGGTGTGGGCATTTGGGGAGCAAAATAGCTGAGGGAAGATCTCTGTCTTTCTCTCTCTCATTACCCACCAAAATGGATAGGTAGATGGATAGATAGATAAGTTTTCAAAAGTGAGCCAGCAGCCCTCCCTCCCAACACACACATATACACAGACATACAAAAGACATGGAAGAAAAAAATGCCAGTTGTTAAGGAAAAATCCAGTGTCAGAAGGCTACATACTGTGTGCTTCCCATCACATGCCATCCTGCACAAAGCAGAACTCCAGTTTCCAGGGCCTTAGAGTGATAAATAAGTATAACATGGGGACTTTTAGGGTGGACCAACTATTCTGCTTGGTACTGGTATGGTGATACAGAACATTATGGGCTTGTCACAAGCTATAGAACTTTACAACACCAAGAACAAACCACAATGCATGCAAATCAAAAATAATTTTCAGAGGTTGAGGGATTCCAGAAAGATTGGAGACTGTGACAAGCAAATCTGTATTTAAAATGTGTGAAATGATCTCCCTGAAGTGGGGGAGAGAAAGTGCACACATCAGTAAGTCAGACAGAGAGAGAGAAATACTGCCTGCTCTCACTTGGATGTGGAATCTAAAAACAAGGCTGGATATGTAGAAACAGAGGGTGGAACTAGTTACCGAGGGACGGAGTGGGGGTGGTGGGGGAGAGCTAGTTCAAAAAGCACCAGGTTGCAGTTACGTAGGGTGAGGAGGCTTAATGCAAATACTGCAGTTAATTGTGTTGTACTGTGTACTGGAAATTTACTCAGAGAGAGGTTTTTAGCTGCTTTTACTATACACAAAAAATAATTATGTGACATGATGAATGTGTTCACTCGCTTGACTATAGTAATCATTTCACTACGTAGTGCATACTAAACCATGTTGTACCCCTTAAATATATACAATAAAGTGAATAATTTTAAATGAACAGATATATTGCACTACAGATAGTGCTTCTGAGAAATGGAAGAAAATACCTTGTTCTAATTTACCTGTGAGACTAAAGACAAAAGGAGGTGCATATTGCATTGTATTCTAGGTGATCAAATTGCTTCTCATGGGGCTCTGATAACAGTGTCCATGTTCGAACTGAACAATTAAGTAAATGATGTGGTTGACGGAAACCAAGTTCTTCATTGTTGAGGTGGGAACTTGCAGACCAACAAAGGGAAAGTGGCTAGAATGATCCACAAAGCCATAGACCAAAGTTGAAAACATCAGCACAAGCTCATATTTAACTTAAAATAGACATAAATGCTTATAGATATTTACAGATGTGTGTGTGTGTACACAGGCTATTGTACGCCTGCAGTTGTTTTTTTGTTTGTTTTTGTTTTTTTTTGCTTTTCTGTTGCAAATACTACAAGAAGTCACACCTTAACAAAAATAAGCATGCCAAGTGCTCATTTCTTGCTTTCTATACCACTGGTCAATCCAAAGAACCAGGGCTCCTTGGAGAAATGGTTTGCCGTGGGGTTAGGGTAGCAAAAATTCAACATGGAACATCTTATAGTGCAAGAAAGCAAGAACATACTCAAAAATAGATAAGAAATTAATGGAGACATGTCAGAGACAAAGGATCCAACTGTAAGAATACCTAATGACCTAAATGGACAAGTTTTGCCCAACAATAAATAGAATTAAATTCTAATACAAAGTAAATACCCATGACCCTATGCTGATATAAATAAACGATTGAGTAAATTTATAAATGGGAGAGAAGAAATAAATCTCTCATGCAAAAGAATTCTGGATGAATTGTGTAGACAGCCCACCCAGAGGAATGGGCCTAAGTGTGGGCTGTGCATAGTAACTTCCTTTCAAAGAGTATAGCACAGGCCGGCGCTGCGGCTCACTAGGCTAATCCTCCAGCTGCGGTTCCGGCACCCTGGGTTCTAGTCCCGATTGGGGCGCCGGATTCTGTCCCAGTCACTCCTCTTCCAGTCCAGCTCTCTCCTGTGGCCTGGGAAGGCAGTGGAGGATGGCCCAAGTGCTTGGGCTCCTGCACCAGCATGGGAGACCAGGAGGAAGCACCTGGCTCCTGGCTTCGGATTGGTACAGCATGCCAGCTACAGCACGCCGGCTGCAGCAGCCATTTGGGGGGTGAACCAACGGAAAAGGAAGACTTTTCTCTCTCTCTCTCTCTCTCTCTCTCTCTCTCTGTCTAACTCTGCCTGTCAAAAAAAAAAAAAAAGAGTATAGCACAGAGAGAGGGACAAGACAGTGTCTTTACGGTGGATAAACTTCCAGCCAGATGATCAAGGTCAACATCAACAAACTCATGGTGATTCATTAATATGATCAGATGAAAATAACTCTACTCTGTGAATTTTCTTCCCCCAGCTTATAAGCCCAGTCTAACCAAGAAAAGAAATCAGTGGCCAGCCCTGAGGCATAGCAGGTGAATCCACCATCAGTAGTGCTGGCATTGCATATTGTTCCCTGTTCAAGTCCCGGCTGCTCTACTTCCCATCCAGCTCTCTGCTATGGCCTGGGAAAGCAGTAGAAGATGGTGCAAATCCTGGGGCCCCTGTACCCATATGGGAGACCTGGAAGAAGCTCCTGGCTCCTGGCTTCAGATCAGCTCAGCTCCAGCTGTTGTAGCCATTTGAGGAGTGAACCAGCGGATGCAAGACCTCTCTCTCTCTGCCTCTCTGTAACTCTGTTTTTCAAATAAATAAATAAATCGTTTTTTTTTTTTAGAAATCAGACATGTGAAAATTAAATCTTAACAAAATATTTGGCCAATACTCCTAAAAATGTTAAATTTAAGAAAAGGAAGTAAAAGCCAAGAAACTCATAGACCAGAAGAGACTAAAGAAGCGTGACAACCGAATGCAACCAATTGCAATGAGACATCCTTAGTGAGATCCTGGAGCAGAAAAAGGACATTAGTAAAATCAAAGGAAATACAACCAAGCCATGTCATTACTTAATATTAACTTATCAGTATTGGTTAATGCAGTCAGCAAATGATAATATAAGATGCTAATAATGGGAAACATTTCAAGAAACATCTGGGAACTCTGCAATTTCCTCTCAAATTTTCTCTAAATCAAAAACTGTTCTAAAAAGCCAAGTCTGTTAATAAAATAATCATAAAAGAAAAAAGTAAAGATGGAATCATTTTTAAAACATCTCACAGGAGTGGAGCTTTTTCTAAGAGTATGGAACACATAGAAAAGCTTTTTGATAAATTAATCATAAAAACCCTATGGCCGAAAGAACCAAAACAAAAAGCAAAAACAAAAGCAAACTATGGCAGTCGGGAAGGCTACTATAAAGACAAATAAAAACCTTGGGAGATGTTTACAGTATATAGCTTTTTATAGAGCTAATTTCGTTAAAATACAGAGTTACTACGAATCAATAAGAAAAACACCAACAATACAACATAGAAATGAGCCAACGACTCAAGCAAATAGCTTTCATCTCTACCTGAATGAGCTGGAGCTGATTCAGTGGCTTGTATTTGTTGTAAAGAGGCAAGATGATGGCGAGACCATACCACAGTAAACACCCCATCTCATGAATTTTACACAATGGAAGCTTGCTTTCCACTCATCAAATTCTATGGAAGGTCTCGGTGATCCCCAGGACAACTGTTGTCCATTGCATATTTCAGTGGTTCAAGATGTTTTAATCTTGAAAAACAGAGCATCTTATATGATTATTGCAACAGAGTGGAAGCAAATGAGTTTCCCAGTGGTAAAAGACTGTTTTGGTTTTAACACATTTTTGCTTCTACTCATAGCCCATTGGTCAGCACCAGTCATAGTGTCCAAGCTGGAAGCAGACACAAGCAGATAAAACAAATACCAGTCCCTCTCACATCCACTTGGTTCTTCTCCAAAGTTTTATTTTTCCTGGCAATTGTTATGTGTGTGTCTTTTGCATCTCTCCACTCTATTCAAATATTATCGGTCCCAGAGCTGTCTTCAATCCTCTGGATACTCACTCCACATCTCCCCCTGGGGATTCTTCCATTGCTTTTGGCTTCAAACGTCATTGTATCCAGTTAGCTGTTAAATTGAGGATTTAAATTCTCAGCTGCTATTCTGAGCTCCATATCCAAATTTTTAATTTTCTACCCATTTTACCTGAATTTCCCATGAGTACCTTACAGTCATGCATTTCAAATGAAATCATCTTCTTCCACAAACCTGCCTTCTTGTCCTTGACTTCATCTCATTTCATGGAAGAGCCCTCCAGGGCAGCTAGGTTTATTTATGAAATATCTCTCCCATTTACTCCATTCTTAGGTTGTGAGAATCACCTCAAAGCAACTTTTTGTTTCTATGTTTCAGTCATTGTTTCAACAAGTGTTTAAATAAATACCGTGGGTTGGGAACTATGTTGGGCTATTCTTAACTCTCTAATTTATCCTCAGCATAGCATTAAACAAATTTGCTCCAATACATACCAATATATTCTTAGTGCATTCAAATGGGCATAACACGGCCGGCGCCATGGCTTAACAGGCTAATCCTCCGCCTTGCGGCGCCGGCACACCTGGTTCTAGTCCCGGTTGGGGCACCGGATTCTATCCCGGTTGCCCCTCTTCCAGGCCAGCTCTCTGCTATGGCCCGGGAAGGCAGTGGAGGATGGCCCAAGTCCTTGGGCCCTGCACCCCATGGGAGACCAGGAGAAGCACCTGGCTCCTGGCTTCGGATCAGCGAGATGCGCCGGCCGCAGCGGCCATTGGAGGGTGAACCAATGGCAAAAAGGAAGACCTTTCTCTGTCACTTTCTCTCTCACTATCCACTCTGCCTGTCAAAACAAAACAAAACAAAACAAAACAAAACAAAAAAAACACAAATGGCATAACACAAAAAGAATAACCAAGATTACAATAAAAAGTAATTATTGACAACTTAGCCAATTTCTTTCTTCAGAAAAGTATTGGGTCAGGGATTACATTTTCCTTTAATCTAAACCCTGTTATTTCTTGAGTACAAATGAATGGGTTATGCATAACAGCATGTTCTACAGGCTATGTGACACTTTACTTCTATCACTTAACCTTATAAATCATTGCCTATGGATAGATATGCCTTATTATTTTTAATATCCTCATACTAATCATTACATGAATATGATTATTTATTTAACTAGCTCCCCAATAACAGACTTGTAAATTGTTCCCGCTAGTTTGCTATCATGAAAGATGCAGAATTAAATCTTCATATGTATGTGTGCCAAAATTTCATCATGTTGAGATATTTTAAGAGTTAGAAGATAAAAAAAAGAGTTAGAAGATCAATAAGTGAGTACACACACATACATGTATATGTACACACATATGTACACAAACATACATGCACATATGTATATGTATTCATATATATAGTGTTCAATGCATGAGAGTATTTTATATATATATATATACACACACATTATGTATATACACATACACTCTCTCACACATACACACACATAGAGAGTGACCATGTGTGAGTAAATCTGTAGAGCAAAATTTCCAGAAATTGAGTTATTAGGTTAAATAATATATACTTGATTTTCATTTTGATAAATATTTCAATCTACTCTTCACAGAGATCATGCCAATTTACTCACCTACCATTATTCATTCTTTACCACTGTGATTTCTTTACAAGTATTTTAACATTTGCCTATCAAATGAGTGAAAATATTTCCTTATCATAATTTTAGAAATATGTGTACATTTATTTCAGAGAAAGAGGGAGAGAGAGAGAACACTCCCATCTGCTGGCTCATTCCCCTAATGCCCATAAGAGCTGGGGCTGGGCCAGGCTGAAGGTAAGAACCAGGAATTCAATCCAGGTGTCACACATGGTTGGCAAGGACCCAAGTACTCCAGC
This sequence comes from Lepus europaeus, assembly GCF_033115175.1. Lineage (NCBI taxonomy): Eukaryota > Metazoa > Chordata > Mammalia > Lagomorpha > Leporidae > Lepus > Lepus europaeus. The sequence goes on from NC_084847.1 coordinate 21,107,438, forward strand.
CATCACCTGCTGCCTTCCATGGTGTGCATTAGCAGGAAGCTGGAATCAGGAGTGGAACTGGGACTTAACCTCAATTACTCCAAGATGCGATGAGGGCATCTTCAACACTGGACCAAACATCTGCCCCTCATTGTAGTTTTAAGCTCTGTTTTCTGGTATTTCTGCTTCTGGATGTGATATGATGACAAGAACTTGATTTTTCTACTTTTTAAGTACCTAAAATATTGAAAGAAATATGAAATAACAGCTTTCACACACTGGACAAGTCAGTGCAAGGCTGATTCCCGAAAGGAAGAAAACAAATGAGATGAGCCAAGATTCTATTAGCTTTTTTTCCTAGATGTAACCTCTGGGCCACCAACGTGGGGTGGGAAACCCAGCCAGATCCCACTGGCCACCCTCAGAGGAGAAACCACATCCTGCAGAGGGCTGAGTTTGGTGGAGGCCCATGAACAGGTGTTGGAAAAGGGGGAAGTGTGCAGAGAAAGAGCTCAAGAACTCTCCATGGATATCTTAAGCCCTGGCTGAGTGAGAAAAGTGCATAGGTAGGAACACATTTCACAAGAGCGAGCAAGAATTGACTGTGGACGGGTCAACCAAGCCATTCTCAGATCTTACCCAGGATAGACACATCGGGGTTTTGGCCAATCACATGGCAGAGACTCCAATGTTCTCTTCCACATACCTAGCGGAAACTCCAGAGGAGCAGGGATCGACTATCCTTGGAGGAAAGCCCATTCTGAACCTACCCAGCAAAACTTTACAGCAAACCTTGAAGAAAGAAAACTATTCCTCAAGTAGTGCACCTGCTGCTAGAACCAAGCCTAATACTACTCAAAATCAAACAACAAGGCATTCTAAATGTTCAATATCTGAAATGTCCCCCACCCAATAAAAATTGCTAGACTCGACCAGAACCAGAAAATCATGATCCTTGAAGAGGAGGAATATCTGTCCATAGAAATCCAAATGTATTAAATATTCTGACAAAAATTATAGAGTATTGGACTAAATACACTAGTAAGACGAGAGAGAGAAAGAGAGAGAGAGTTCGCTGTTAATGTTTGACTGAACTTGTTCTCCCACCCACATACAAATGGATTGAGCTTAATTTTTTGTAAATACTTGGATGGCTATTAATCCACACATGTAAGATGCGAGTCCTAGAAGGTCAGGATAAAACAAAAGAGTTGTAATAAAAATTTTAAAAGTAAAAGTAAACTTTATTCATGACATCAGTGAACACATAATGTGGGGGACACAGATTCCACAGTTTCTGTTCAAGCAAGTGAGTTGATAATGGCAATAAAACAAGAATGATCACAATAATAACTGCAGGTAAAAGAAAATAGATTCCATATTTACTTCAATATTTTCTGAACCAAAAACTTACTAGACAAGCAAAAAAAAAAATGGGAAAAACATTAGACAATTAAAACTGAACGGTGGCATAGTGGATAAAGCTGCTGCCTGCAGTGCTGGCATCCCATATGGGCACCAATTTAAGTCGGCTGCTCCACTTCTGATCCAGCTCCCTACTTTAGCCTGGGAAAGCAGTGGAAGATGGCACAAGTCCTTGGGACCCTGCAACCATGTGGGAAACCTGGAAGAAACTCCTGGCTCCTGGCTTCAGATCAGCCCAGCTCTGGCTGTTTCAGCCATTTGGGGAGTGAATGAGCAGATGGAAGACACCCCCCCCCCAACTCTCTGCCCTTCAAATATCTAAATCGGTCCTGATTCTGTAGTTAATGGAAAAAGACTTCAAATCAGCTATTACAAATATGGCTAAAGAATGAAAGATTGTGTGCTCAAAGAATTAAAGACAAATGTAATAACCATCACTGACCATGTTGGAAATTTCAACAGATAAATTGAAACTAGAGAAAAAAGAGCAGCAGAAAATTTAAAGGTGGAAAATGTAATAAAAACAAAAAATTCCCTAGAGAGACTCAAAGAACAAAGTAGTAGAGAGCAGAATCAATGAACTTAAATATAGGTAATAAAAAGTAGAGTCCAAATACAGGGAACAGAGATAGAGAGATAAAGGTAGTGATGGAAATAGATTGATAGAGATATAGAGATGACAGAGCTAGAGGTAGAGATAGAGATAGAAACAGAGACAGAGATAGAGAGAGAGAGAGATGATAGAAATAGAGGTAGAGGTAGATTCAGATGGAGAGGTAGAGGTAGAGATGGAGAGAGGGAGAAAGGGAATGAGGGAGGAAAAGAGAAAGAGAGATGGAGAGGAAGGGAGAGGGAAGGAGAGAAGCAGGGAGGGAGGGAGGGAGGGAAAGAAAAAGAGAGAGAGAGAGATTGAAGGAAAGTAGACAGAGCCACTAGTATCTGTCCAAGAAGATAAGAACCCCTAACATAAGTTCCATTAAACTTACAAAGAAGAAAAAGAGTGGGAGAAAATGACAGATGGACTCACAGATCTGAATGCATAAGAAACTCCGAAGAGAATGAACACAAGGAAGACTACACTGGACTCCTCTTAACAACTTCCTGGATAGGAGAGATAAAGAGGAACTCCGGACAGACCAAGAGCAAAATACATCACAGTTAGGTGAAGAATTACAGTTAGGTGATTAGTAACCAATTTTGCAAATGAACACAAGAACAAATGAAGTAATTGGAATGACATTCAAAGTGCTTAAAAACACAAAAAGGATCATTATAAACTAAGAATTCTATATACAGGAAAGCTATCCCAGAAAGAAGAGAAAATAAAGGCATTTCCAGATTTATAACAGGTAAGAAATGCTAAGAGAAGTCTTGTAGGATAAAGGGAAATTAAACAAGCTGGAAACTCAGACATCAGAAAAGAAATTGAACACCAGAATTGGTAATCCGATACACCTGTTCTTTGTACAACTGAAAACACACCAAATCCTTCCTGGGAAGAGGAGGCAATGTCTTTCTGAGATGTTTGCATTTCTGGTATTTCAGAACTTAAATACTGTGATGCAAAACTAGCAAGACATAAAGAGATTGAAGTCCATAAGCTGTGTGTTACACAATAAAGGAAAGGAAACAAAGATACCTGCTTCGTACATGTGTACATACACACATACAAGAAAACGCTTGTAAGAATCACAGCCCCATCTCCATAACTGGCCATGTAGTCACAGCCAGTGTTTATAACTGCCTTCTTCTACTTTGCATTCGGTGCTGCTCCTGTTTTCAGCATCACCTCCTCCGGCTGGGGCTCTTCACCTGGTGGAGTGACCCAAGCCTTCACTCCTGAAGGATCTAGGCCACTTGTAGTCCCTCAGGCTTGGTTGCTATAGTTTCCTCTTGGCCTGCCTCAAGGGACTTCCTGTGTCCCCAGACATGCTCCTCCTTATCCACCCTGGAGTAGAGTCCAATTTCCCTCTTGGTGGTCCACATATGTTACCCTGCCTAACACTGAACTCCATTCTTCCTCCCTACATCGTGCCACTAGGGGTCAAATTCCCAACACAGGAATTTTGGGAAACATTCAGAACATAGCACTCCTCTCGTCTAGTTCTGAGATGACAGTAGCCCTGTCAGGCGTGCCCATTGCCTTCTCATCAGAGACCCTGAGCCAGAGCCACACAGCTGAGCTGTTTCTGAATTCCCTTTCTGCAAAACTCTGAGAAATTCAAGGATTGCTCTTTTCACTCTCCAAGGTTCGGAATTATTTTTTATGCAACAACGGGTCTTTACCAAGTAAGGAGATCAGCATAGGTTAACTATGGTGGTCACAAAATACCTTTCTGGAAACAGTGACCTCTGAATCCTGAAAGACAAGGAGCTCTCTGGAAAGAGTATTCCAGGCTGAGGCAATAGTGAATTGAATGATGGCTGAATGGGGTGAGCAAGTGTCAGCGCACTGCCATGTGGGGTCTTAGAATCTGTCAAAGGTCAAAACTCTCCAAGAGATGCTGGGGCCAGCATGTCGAAAGTTTGGACACTACAACATGTTCACACACAAGCTATCAGACGATTTCTCTCTTCTTTTTTTTTCTTCAAAAATTCATTTATTTGAAAGGCAGAGTAACATGGTGTGGGGAACACACACAGAGAGAGAGAGAGAGAGAGTGAGAGAGAGAGAAGAAGGAGGAGGAGGAGGAGGAGGAAGGAGAGGGGGAGGAGGAGTTAGGGAGAGAGAAAAACTCTTTCATCCACTGGCTCATTCCCCCAAAAGGTTGTAATGCCCAGTTCTGGGCTAGCCTGAAGTCAGAGACCCAGAACTCTATCCACGTCTCCCACATAGGTGACAGGGGTCCAACTGCTTGAGTCACCTTCTTCTGCCTCCGAGGCACACTTGTAGGGAGCTGGGTTGGAAATGGAACAGCTGAGAGTGAACTAGCACTCCAATTTGGGATGCTTGCATTCCAAACATCAACTTAACCCACGGTGCCACAATGCCAGCTCCCACAATTTCTTAAAAGCTGGGGCTGGTGCTGTGGCGCAGTGGGTTAATGCCCTGGCCTGAAGCGCCGGCATCCCATGTGGGTGTTGTTTTGAGTTCCAGATGCTCCACTTCTGACCCAGCTCTCTGCTATGGCCTGGGAAAGCAGTGGAAGATGGCCCAAGTCCTTGGGCCAATGCACCGCGTGGAGGACCTGGCAGAGGCTCCTGGCTCCTGGCTTCGGATCAGCATAGCTCCGGCTGTTGCGGCCACCTGGGGAGTGAACCAGCAGATGGAAGACCTCTCTCTCTCTCTCTCTCTCTCTCTCTCTCTCTCTGCCTCTCCTCTCTCTGTGTAACTCTGTCAAATAAATAAATAAAATTTAAAAAGAAACCTTAAAAAAAGCAGATGACAGATAATTTGAACTTTAAGTACTTTTTTTTTTTCTGGAAAATGGCTTTGAGGAAGACATATTGGAAAAAGGATAAATGATCAGTAGCTGGCTACAATGGTTCAGGTGAGGAATATAGTGATTTGGACAAAGATTCTCTGAGTAGAGAGGGAAGAAAATGAAGTTTTAAATTTATATTTTGAATAGAATACACATACATCAAGCTTATTCTTTGAGCATTGAGTTGAAGTTAATTAACTGTCTAGTTTTAAAATGATTGAAGTTTTGAAACTTAGTAGTTAAATCTCAGCAAAAGCCAGAAAACATGGAGTTTTTGTCCTTGGGTTTTAAATAGAATAAGAATAAAAGACAGGGATGTGGGGGAGATAATAGGTAGAGCCTCACCAACACAAATGTGCTGCTTGGTCTCAAGCAGTGAAATTTCTATTCTTTTCTCCTTCTTTTTTTTTAAGATTTATTCATTTACTTGAAAGTCAGAGTTACCCAGAGAGAGAAGGAGAGGCAGAGAGAGAGTGAGGTCTTCCATCCACTGATTCCCCAATTGGCTGCAATGGCTAGAGCTGCGCCGATCAGAAGCCAGGAGCCAGGAGCTTCTTCCTGGTGTCCCACGTGGGTGCAGGGGCCCAAGGACTTGGGCCATCTTCTACTGCTATCCCAGGCCATAGCAGAGAGCTGGATTGGAAGTGGAGCAGCCAGTACTTGAACTAGCACCCATATGGGATGGCAGCACTGCAAGCGGTGGCTTTACCTGCTACACCACAGCACCGGTCCCTCTTTTTTTTTTTTATTTGACAGACAGAGTGGACAGTGAGAGAGAGACAGAGAGAAAGGTCTTCCTTTGCCGTTGGTTCACGCTCCAGTGGCCACCGCGGTAGGCGCGCTGTGGCCGGCGCACCACGCTGATCCGATGGCAGGAGCCAGGTGCTTCTCCTGGTCTCCCATGGGGTGCAGGGCCCAAGCACTTGGGCCATCCTCCACTGCACTCCCTGGCCACAGCAGAGAGCTGGCCTGGAAGAGGGGCAACCGGGACAGGATCGGTGCCCCGACCAGGACTAGAACTCGGTGTGCCGGCGCCGCAAGGCGGAGGATTAGCCTAGTGAGCCGCGGCACCGGCCCCTCTTTTTTTTTTTTTTTTCTTTTAAAGATTTGTTTATTTGAAAAATAGAGAGAGAGAGAGAGTGACAGAGAGAGAGAGAGGGAGAGAGGTCTTCCATCTGCTGGTTCACTACCCAGATGGCAACATTGACCCTGGGCTGGGCCAGGCTGAAGCCAGAAGCCAGGAGCTTCCTCTGGGTCTCCCACATGAGTGGTAGGGGTCCAAGTACCTGGGCCATCTTTCGTTGCTTTTCCCAGGCCATAAGCAGGGAGCTGGAACAGAAGTGGAACAGCTGGGACTTGAACTGGCGCCCACATGGGAAGCCAACATTGCAGGTGGCAGCTTTCCCCACTAGGGACAATGCCAGCCCCCAGCAGTGTCTCACTATTTGGACTCTGTGTTGATCTTTGGTCTACATGTGGCCTGTGTCCTAAGTTCCTGTCAACTGGTAATCTTCATTTCCTGACCTCAACTAAGTTCTATATTTAGTTATGATCTCATAGCTAGGATACTAGATAGAGCATCTTGTAGTTTTTCCAGGCACATCATGCTATTTTTATTAATACATGGCTTACTGAAGGTGATTCTAAAAATATTAAATATCCAATATGACATGAACATAAAAGAACGATGAAAACTGGTGTGGCTCAACTTCTATGCAATACAAAAATTATCTTTAATGCTTATATTTGCAAACTTATAAGAAATCCCCTCTTTCTCTACCTAGACAATTCAAGTCTAGGTTTTCCTTAAGCATTGGACCACTCATACAAGGCAGCCTATTGTATCTAAGTTACCTGTGTTTGTCATCATTGTTCACAGACTTTTCCATGGGTTCCTAGTACCATAGCCTGATGGACATAATCTTATCTCAATTCCAGTCTCCAGTTTCTGCCTTACAACGTGCATTCACAGGCCGGAATGCTTTTTCTATCATGGTAGCTCTCCTCAGTTGAGCCAAGCTAACGATCTGCTCACCTTTGTGTTTTTGCATCTGTTTCCTTTCACAAATTATAGCTTCTTCTTAGAAGGAATTCTGTCAGCCTTGCCTACCTGTTGAACTCCTACTCATCCATCCAAGTTCAATTTCAGTGTTATGTAACCTCTCACAAAATTACTGGCTTTTGTTTCTTTGAGCATAACTTTAAATTGTATATGCAAAAACACATACATCCATGTATACATGTCTGTGTGCTCTGTTGTGTGGCTAAGAAATAGTTATCAGTGGATGTATCTGTCTCCTACAGTGTGGTGCTGCAAATTTGAGCCTACACAGGAAGAAAGCAGGCCTGTTATCTTTATCCTAGACACACTAGCAGTGACCTGGCAAACAGCAATGTCTGTGGAATTAATGAATGGAGGAAGGAGTGGAAGGAAGCAACATTCAAGAGATAGATGTAGAAAAACTTGGGACGAGAGTTATAGTTCTGCTGTTGGAGCCTCTATTGGGTTAAGAAAAGACTTGGATCAACCTGTGTGTGACTGTAAAGGGTTTCTTTTGGCATGCTGGTTCTTATGGGCTTCTCCATTGCACTCCAACCTTCAGCTCAAGCCTGAAGCTACAGGGCAGATGAGTGACCTCCTCCGTAGTCAGATCGCATGCTCTGGGGAAGACAGGGCCTGTCGGAAAGTTTTGGCAAACATCAAAAGTGGTTCTAAGCAGTTCCACCTCCTCTCCCTCACAGGGTGCCTTGTTTCTAGCTGTGGTAGTGGCAAGGGGTGGGGGTGGGGGGTGGGAAGAAGGAGGGTACTCCCATTTCAGCACTATGGACAGTGGTGTTCTTGGCCTGTCTGACCTATCCAGGGAATTAGGTCAAGAGAGAATCACTCCTTGAAAGAAAATGGGAGGTATGCACAAGTATTGGGGAGCCCAGGAGCTGCTAAGTCACCATGTGAGCGTGGGAGGTGCTTCTGACAAAGAAAAATATATTTGCATCTATATTTGGGACAGTGATTGCAAGACAAAGGCACAGAGGGACCAAAATAACCTGTGATTGATTCTGGGGGAAAGAAGCAGCAGGTGGGGGATGAGGGACTTGCTCCTTTGAAACAGACATCTGCAATAAAAATGGGAACTTATTTTTTTTTCTTTCAAAATAGGCTGCTACCTGTCACATTACAACTTTGTGAGAAATCCAGAGAAAATCTCAATTCCAGAGGGAAATCAAATGATGTTCACTTAGCTTTTTTTTGCCCAATACATCAGGTCTTGCTGCTAAGAAAATGTACCTTCAGTTGAGTTGCAGACAGAAAACGTGTCAGATGGTTCAGAGATGGGCAATGCGATGTAATCCAAAATGATGGTGTTCTAGATGTCTCTGAGAGCTGCCATGGGTTCCCTCAACCACTTGCCAACAATGTCACATCTGAAGAGTTAGCAAGCCAGAGTGTTTTCTTTTTCTTGCACAATGATTAAGAACAACACAATAGTAGGTGTTTAATATGCTAATATCTCTACATTTTCAGCCCCTCTATACTTTATATATAATTATCTCATATTAAAAATAAGCTACAGGCCGGCGCCATGGCTTAACAGGCTAATCCTCCGCCTTGCGGCACCAGCACACCAGGTTCTAGTCCCGGTTGGGGCACCGGATTCTATCCTGGTTGCCCCTCTTCCAGGCCAGCTCTCTGCTGTGGCCCGGGAAGGCAGTGAAGGATGGCCCAAGTACTTGGGCCCTGCACCTGCATGGGAGACCAGGAGAAGCACCTGGCTCCTGGCTTCGGATCAGCGAGATGCGCCGGCCGCAGTGGCCATTGGAGGGTGAACCAACGGCAAAGGAAGACCTTTCCCTCTGTCTCTCTCTCTCACTATCCACTGCCTGTCAAAAAAAAAAAAAATAAGCTACAGCTCAGGGATATTCAGGCGATTTCTTCCAAATTACCATACACTTCTCTCCTGGGAGTCAGCACTCAACCTCTGAAGGCAAAGCATTTGTTCTTCAGTTGTATTGTGATAAATTCAGAGAAGATTGAAACATACCCAATGCATGTAGAATCCTTTAAACCCACCACACATGATTTGCACATAAGCACATACACCTCCTCTCCCACACATGTGCATACAGACACATATCTATAAATATAATGCAAGTATATGCCTCCCAATCCATTTTTTTTAAAGATGAGAACAGGGACACAAGCTTCAGACTTGGTAATGTGAATTGCACAACCCAGATCCTCAATAACCACAACTTTCCTCACTTCTGTATCTGGGTATGAACCTATGCATGGTGTCACATGCACGTTGAGTGGTTAACAGTGGTGACCTTTGTGTCACACTCTCTGGGCTCAGTCACTGCATTTCTTCCAGCTCCAGTCAGAAAGGTCCAACCTTTCATTTTCTCATCTATAAAATGGGAATAAGGATCTCTACTTCATATAGTTGTCGGGAGGATCAAATGCCTACATATGTATGAAGCATTTAGAACAGCACAGAGGAAAATGTAGAATTATTTTTGGGCAATAATTATAACCATTACTTTAGAGGATCAAGAATAATTTGCAAATGCATAAACACCTAGCCCAGTGCCCTGTGAACAGCTTGAAGTTAGCAGCAATAAATAAATCTCCAACCCAATGCCCAGAACACAGCAGGGTGCCCAGTAATTGTTTATTGATTGAACAACTGACAGTCAGAAGCCAGGGGGTGGGGGGGTGGAACTTGTGTGGATACCCAGCGTGGGTCTGCATCATGCCCTGAACATTGATCTGATGCCACCGGGTGCTGAGTCCCCAGTGAGGAGGAATCTAATTCCAATATTGCAAATGGCACACATGAGCTTATAATCTACCTCCTCTCTGCCCTGCAGCCCCAGTCACCTCCACGACATAGCTAGCCTCATGTATGGACACCAGTGACACTCCACGTCTTCTTTATCTGATGGCTCTCAGAGTTGCAATTACGCCTGCTGAACAAGGAGGGTTGTAAGATTAATTAAACGATACCAACCCCAGGCAGAACTGCAAACCTACAGGACTTTTGTCTGTCTGCGTAGGGTAAAACAATTTCAAGTGCTTCTGGACCTAGGGAGGCTAAAGGTCATCCAGGCCATCCCCCTGCCTTCAGTAAGTGCTTTCCTCCTCTCCTTGCTCAGAGAGATGAATGTAGCTGCTCTTGTGCCACTGAAGGAACTGAGTCAAGCTCTGTTCGGTGTTTCCACGCTACCCTAGAAGAGGTATTGGGCCACTTCTTTGCCAGGAGTGGCTCTGAAGCAGAGACTTGAGATTCCCTTTTAGGTCTGCATTTCTGGGGGGATGAAATGTTACATCATCGTCTCCCACTCCTTCCCTTCCAGAGTCCTCCTGCTGCTTGCAAGCACGGGAAGTCCTGCAGGACAGGAGCTACATTGGTCAGCCAGTCCCTTGTACCCTGGATGCTAACAGTGAAGCAATGTTTGGCTTGGTCTCCAGATCTCTGAATGATCAAGTCCCCCATCAACTGCCCACTGTGACATCAGATCCAAAGACAGACATGAAACAGGGACTCCCAAGCAAAATCAGTCAGTTTTTGTAAAAGGTTGTTTTATTACTAGTTTTTATTTTATTTGAAAGATAGATGGTAGATAGAGAAAGACGAAGACACACACACACACACAGCTTTTATCTTCTGGGTCACTCTCCAAATGCCTGCAACAGCCTAGATATGGTCAGGTGAAGCTAAGAGCCAGGTACTCAATGCTGGGTGTCCCACGTGGATGGCAGGGATCAAGTACCTGAGACATCACTCGCTGTCTCCCAGGGTCCACGTTCTCCAGGAGCTGGAATAAGAAGCAGATCCAGGGCTCAGAGCAGGCACCCCGACATGGGATGCGGGTGTCTCTAGTTTCATCTGAACCGCAGCATCCCACGCCTACTCCAGATCAATTCACTTTGCTCCTCTACACACGTGGCTCTGAGTGCTGGCTGTGTCTGATCATGGACATGGATGGAAGCCCCACAGACATCCCTGCGGCTGCTTCACTCCTGAGGATTCCGAAGTTCAGTTGCATGGGGCACCACTTTTATCAGGATTTTTTTTTCTCCAAATGTTACCATGGGCTTTCAGCGACGAGTGTCACAAGCTCCTCCAGCGTCCTGCAGCTCAACTTTTACAAATAAAAGAAGCTGAAACCTACAGCGTTCACCGTGGTCAGGCAGCCGCTCAGAACCCCGATCCAAGGCCTCTGCCTCTCAGCTCATCCCCAGGACTCACCACCCTGACAGTGGAGTCTGGGAAGAATGTTCTCCACGGGACCCGGAGTGGGGCAGTTTGCTGGCTCCCATCAGCAAGCCCCGTGTCTCTCCTGTCGTACTGACTGCACAGGAAAGTGGAAGCTCCAAAGGGTCAAAAAGAGAAATGGCAGAAAGAACATTCTGGGCGGCCCCTCAGCTTCGGGAGTGTGGAGTTTGAATCTTGCTCCTCGGTCATGCCCTTTGTCCAGTGTGGTGTCCTGACCCAGGCCTGTCTCTACCCAAGGCTGGACAAATTTATTTTAAAAATGGGTTTAAACAAACTTACGGTTCTGCAGTTTAAAGGACTAGTGTGGAGTCCAAAGACAGTGGGAGTCATCAGAAGTAAGACACGGGAGTGTGTCTGTGCGCCCCTCTTGATCCTTCTCCCTCTTTCGCATAACATCAGAATCCGACCATGGGGGTCCGTCCTACTCACCTGATCTCACCTAATCACCTGCAAAAGGCCCCGCCTCCAAACACCGCAGTCAGATGAAGATTCCCCCATCTCCAGACCACACAACGAGGATTCCATTTCAACACAGGAACCCTTGGGGATCACACTCACTCACATCCAAACTACAGCCTTCCTGCAAACAAATTTCTCTTGTTTCCTGTCCTGTTTCAACAAGTCTCTATTCTGGCTTAGTCTGAACAATCAAGGAGCTCTCAGCTGCTACCTAAGCAAGAAGCCTCTCGCTCTGTGACCTATGAATGTTGGGAAAGGATGGATACCAAGGGCCTATGGGGCCAGGTCACTTGCAGGGTGCCCTTCCATATGCCAGCTGCATGGCCATGGGCCCGTTGCTTTTCTTTCTCCCCCTCGTTGCATCATCTGCAGACTGAGAACAATAGCAGATCCTCCGCAGAGTTATTGAAGGTGTTCTTGACCCGTTCCCTGCATGACTGCACACAACAGTGGTCTGGAGAGTGAAACCCTGGCCGGGTTTACAGTACGGGCAGGGTCCTGGCCAGCAGCATTGGGTCTTCATGAAGCTTGACTGCCTCAGTGGGAGTTTGGAGGTTGGTGGGGTTTGGAGGTGTCCCCTCCAAAACTCATGTGTTGTTGCCAATGCAATAGTTTTAAGAGATGGGGCATTTACCGGGTGATGGGGCCATGAGGGTGCCTCCTTCACAAATGGGATTATGGCCCTTACAAAGGAGGCATCGTGCAGCATTGGGCTCTCTTGCCCTTCTGCTTTCTGCTCTGCAAAGATACCACCTTCCCTCCCTCCAGAGGCTGCTGCAAGGAGGCAGCACGCTGGAAGCCAGGGGGCAGTCCCCAAGGGACAACCGATCCTCCAGCCCCTTGATCTTGGATTTCCCAGCCTTTAGAACTGTGAGAAAGAAATTCCCATTCCTTATCAATGACATCGTCTCAGGGGTTTTGCTGTAGTGACACAAAACGGAAGATGACAGTGGGCTTTGGTGCTCAGAGAAGGTCTTTTTGAAGGTGGCTGAGCATGGGTGACAGAGGATGAGAGCTGGAAAGACAGGGTGGGCTCAAATTTCGCCCGGGCCACTTCCTAGCTGTGTGAATTGAGTGGCTTTTCTTGCTTTTATTGGCCTCTGTTTTTGTATCTGCAGAATTCTGGGGTTCAAATTAGATGATTGTTCATGGGCCTTCCATGAAGCTATGATTCTATCTCAGCATCTGGGGCTTAGCCAGTGGGCCGTTCAGTGTTGGGCAAGGGATGGGGTTTTGTGGGTGAGAGGATTGTACCTAGGCATTGTAAGAAAAGTAGAAACTACAATAGAGCTATGGTGAGCTCGAGTCAAAGGATTATGAGTGGTGTTGAAATCATTTTTGAGATCTATTTTGTTATCACATTGTAAAATTTTCATCCCGTGGGGCCGGTGCTATGCCATAATAGGCTAAGCCTCCACTTGCAGTGCTGGCATCCCTTTTGGGTGTTGGTTCTTGTCCCAGCTACTCCAATTCTGATCCAGCTTTTTGCTGTGGCCTGGGAAGGCAGTGGAAGGCGGCCCAAGTCCTTGGACCCCTGCACCCACGTGGGAGACCTGGAAGAAGCTCCTGGTCTCCTGGCTTCGGATCAGCTCAGCTCTGGATGTTGCAGCCATTTTGGGAGCGAACCAGCAGATGGAAGACCTTTCTCTCCATGTCTACTGCTCTCTATCTGTATCTCTACCTCTCTAATACGTAAAAAAAAAATCTACGTTCTGTTTTAAAAGTAGAGGTGTAGATCCAAGCCCCACAACATCTAAAGCCCTTCAGAGGAATAGGAGTCAGGGCAAATTCAGGAAAGTGGAGAAGGGATTTTGGCAGAGATGTGATCCCTGCTGGGATGCAGGTGGATTCATGGAAAGCACTGTGGGCTGGGTTGGGGCAGCTTCGAACCGCGTGCACTGTGGCTCAAGGCAAGAATTGTAGCCCCTGGCTTGTAACAGGCTTCCACGAAAGTGGCTGGGTGGCTTAGGACAAGACACTGCCTCTAAGGCTCAGATACCTTACCCAATGATGAGAGTCCTATCTTTCTTGCATATAGCAGGAAGTGCAATACGGTCCCAAGGAATCCCCAACGTGGTGGTGCTTCCTTGCCCGCCAAGGGGTCATTCTCGTGGGGTAGTGGGAGTGTTTGTGTGAGGACAGTCCTATCTGCGGGCCATAGCTGCTGCATGGTCAGAAGGGATGTGAGAGGCAAGGCCTGCCTTGCCTATGTTCTGTCGCTTTCATCTCTCATGGGAAAGCAAAACGAAAATAAGGAAGAGAGGTATTTGTTATGTAATGATAGCATTGGGCCTGTTATAATTTATAGAGAGAGTCAGTGTCTCAAAGCCTATGGCACTCATACCATCCCAAAGGTTTACACACCAGGATGGAGAAGACCTGAGCAAAGTATCTCTTGAGGACCACATAGCACCAAGGGCACCCTACGCTGTGTGTATCTTATCCGAGAATGCGAGAGCTAGTACAAGGGGGCTTTGTAATATAATATTCAAAGGGCAGACCCTGGAGTCATAGTAGCTGGTAGTTCTGTGACCTTGAGCAACCCATTTAACCTCTTTTCTCTACCTCAGTTTTCTGATCTGTTAAATGGGGACAATGACTACGTGTACTGTCGGGGTGAATGAAACAGTGCATGTAACGTAACTGGGTACAGAGCCAGAAAGACGATCAGTATTCTGTCAGTGTTGGCTCATGTCATTTGGAACCCATGCCTTCCCTGTTAGTCATTCAGTGAGGATTTGTCTGGCGCCTTTGATAAGCTGAGCACTGTTTTATGTTCTGAGCATATAGCAAGGAACAAGATACAATTTATGCTCCCCTAAGAATAGGCTTCTAGTGGAGAGAGAGAGACAGAAAACAAAAGACAATAAATAAGGCGGATACGTTTAGACCGGCACAAGGACCCTGATGAGAATAAAGTGCTCTGGTGAACACACTGAGCGAGAGGGTAATGGCCCAGCGAGTGGCTGGGGGGAACAACTTCATCGTCTCCAGCCCTGCTCTCAGCCCAGCCATTGCCTCTCCTGTGTCCCCCTCTTCTCCCCGAGTCCCTGTCCGGTCGTAGATTCCAGAAGTCCTGCGTCGGACACACTTCGCTTCAGTGCTTCAGGCATTAAACTGGAAATCTGTGTGATCCCCCTGGGATTGGAAATCACGCGTTAGACCATTTTTGTTGTTCTCTGGAACATTCCTTACTCCTACGGCAGTGTTTGGCCTAGAGCAGACACTCAAACAGGTGTTCGAAGGTATGAGGCGGATACGTTTAGGTGGCACGGGACAGAGGAATGGATGCCCTACCATGGCTGGGAGGGATGCTTGTCCAGCCTCCCTCATATGTCCTTGAATTTCCACCAGGCAAGTTTGGTTTTTAAAAGATTCATTTATTTATTTGAAAGTCAGAGTTAGACAGAGAGAGGGAGAGAGAGAGAGAGAGAGAGAGAGAGAGAGAGAGAGAGATCTTCCATCTGTTAGTTCACTCCCCTAGGTAACTGCAATGGCTGGGCTGGGCCAGATAGATGCCAGGGGTCAGAAGCCTCCTCTGGGTCTCCCACGTGGGTACAGGGACTCAGACTTGAGCATCTTCTGCTGCTTTCCCAGGCACATTAGCAGGGAGCTAGATTGGAAGCAGAGAAGCCAGGTCTCAAACTGGAGCCCATATGGGAGGCTGGCATTACGGGCGGTGGTGTTATCTGTTACTCCACAATGTCAGCCCCCCCCCCATCCTGCCTTTTAAAGTTTATTTATTTATTTGAAAGACAGAGTTACAGAGAGAGGGAGAGACAGTGAATGAGTGAGACAGATCTTCCATTTGCTGATTCATTCTGCAAATACCACAAAGCCATGGCCAGGCTGAAGCCAGGAGCCTAGCACTCCATCTGGGTCTCCTAGGCAGGTGCACGGCCCAGGGACTTGGGACATCATCTGCTTCTTTCCAAGGCACAGTAGCAGAGAGCTAGATTGGAAGTTGAGCATCCTGGACTGGCTTAACCCACTCTGCCACAATGCAGTCCCCAGTTTGGATTTTGGTGTAACTTACTCAAAGTAGGAGACAGCAATGGAGCACCTAAAAAAATCAGGATCCAGTGTGACTATTTCTGTTAATGATATAGATCTACACAAGCCACCCAGCCTCTCTTGTTACAAACTTGTATTTTGTCTTCCATAAAATGATCCAGATGACTCTGGGCAGGAATTTTCAGATGTTACGTGTGAAAGTATCAATGGTAAATGCCTCTCAGACACGTCATGTGATCTTTGCCATGACAAGCAGTTAGTGGCCAAAGCAAAGTTCTGACTCCCCAAGAGAATATTTGGTGAGCATCACCCCTTCAGGAGAAATAGTTATTTATTTTTATGTATTTGAAAGGCAGAGAGACCAAGCCAGAGAGATGCAGGCA